>NC_081313.1:123117898-124591015 GCF_026419965.1 Kogia breviceps
CGGAGGAGGAGGATCCTAAAGAAGAGCCAATAAAGGAGATAAAAGAGGTAAAGGGCCATTACCTGTTTACCTGGGAGCCAGCATTGATTGTTGGGTACAGTTTACTTGTAACTGAAAATCCATTTGCTGTAGTTTTATTTTTATTTTTTATAAATTTATTTTATTTTTGGCTGCATTGAGTCTTCGTTGCTGTGTGCAGGCTTTCTCTAGGTGAGGCGAGCGGCGGCTACTCTTTGTTGCGGTACGTGGGCTTCTCATTGCAGTGGCTTCTGTTGTTGCAGAGCACGGGCCCTAGGCACGCGGGATTCAGTAGTTGCAGCATGCATGATCAGTAGTTGTGGCTCGTGGGCTCTAGAGCGCAGGCTCAGTAGTTGTGGTGCACGGGCTTAGTTGCTCCGTGGCATGTGAGATCTTCCCGGACCAGGGCTCGAACCTGAGTTCCCTGCAGTGGCAGGCGGATTCTTAACCACTGTGCCACCAGGGAAACCCATTTGCTGTAGTTTTAGATAATTGCTGTAAATCCTGACCTCTGAAATTTTAGGGTTCTTTGAAATTTCTAATTCAGTTTTTCCTTTGAAAGTTTCATTAAATTACTTCTTATACTAAACCAAGATCCCCCTAGAAAGAAAGGACCTTGGACCAGAGCTGATGTCCCCTCCTGACTTACAGACTGGTACATGTTATAATTAGAAGTACAACTTCATATTGGGGAATGATCGTTGTATTTTATTTGTCCTCTCGTGGCATGGAATAATCTCTACAGCACTAAAAGAGCTCTGCTTTTTGGAAGCTTTTTTTATTCAATGAGGGACAAATGGTAGTATTATCAGTAAGGAATTTAGCAGAAAAAAAACAACCTTAAATGAAGAGTTCTCCTCTAATCTTCTATACCCTTTTCCTTATTTCTACTCTTAAACAGATGGTTAGTGAGTCTGTAAGATAGGACCTGCTGCTGATGGGGTCTACTGTTGTGCAATTCGGCTCTGTCTAGGGGGCAAGGATTTAGAACTTATTTAGAAATTCTGACTCAGAGTCTCTCCTCTGTATGCTAGCAACAAACCTTATGTTGGTTGTACTTTAAGGTATTTGCAATGTTTCTTGTATTTGTGGGATATTCAGGTATCGTTTTGTAATATTAATTTAATGGGAGTAACATTTCCCATAGGAGCCCAAAGAAGAGGAGATGACCGAAGAAGAAAAGGCTGCCCAGAAGGCAAAACCAGTGGCTACTACTCCTATTCCTGGTACTCCATGGTATGTACTTGACTTAAGCTGTTTGATTAATTGATTTCCATGCTTGATTATTACATTATTATCCAATAGGAAGAAAAAGTACTTTAAAAAAGCATGTGTCAAATACCTGTTTGCTTATTTATTTATTTTGACTGCGTTGGATCCTCTTTGCTGTGCATGGGCTTTCTCTCTAGTTGTGGTGAGTGGGGGCCACTCTTCACTGCGGTGCGTGGGCCTCTCATTGCAGTGGTTTCTCTTGTTGCTGAGCACAGGCTCTAGGCGTGCAGGCTTCAGTAGTTGTGATACGTGGGCTCAGCAGTTGTGACTTGCGGGCTCTAGAGCGCAGGCTCAGTAGTTGTGATGCATGGGCTTAGTTGCTCCACGGCATGTGGGATCTTCCCGGACCGGGGCACGAACCCGTGTCCTCTGCATTGGCAGGCGGATTCTCAACCACTGCGCCACCAGGGAAGTCCTCAAATACCTGTTTTTATCTACTGAATATTTTTTGGTTCTTGTTTGTTGTATTTTGGGTGCTCAAAATTCAACTGCTGCAGTGTCTTCCTCCTTTCATGGAACTCTCCATTAATATTTATTATTTAAAATTATAGATTTGAACCACTAAGATCATGAATCTACTTTTTTATTGTTTAAAATGTTTTAAAATTGCTTTTGTGTATATTTCCTCATATATGATTATGTTTATAAACTTTGTAAAATTATGTTTTTTTATCTTAGCATTGAATAGTCTATTTTTTCTTTCCTTCTTATGTTTGGTTTTTCCTTTTCTTCCTCTCCGCACATCAGGCTTTCTCTCCTGTTCCTATTCTAACTTATTTAATCCGTGTACAGTCTACACATGGCAATGAGTTGGCTTGTTTCTTAAGCCTTATAACCTACAGATTCCCCTCCAACTTGTTTTCCTTGCTTTTTCCTCGATTTTTTTTTTTTTTTTTTTTTTTTTTTTTTTTTTTTTTTTTTTTTGGTGGTACGTGGGCCTCTCACTGTTGTGACCTCTCCCATTGCGGAGCACAGTCTCCGGACGTGCAGGCTCAGCGACCATGGCTCATGGGCCCAGCCGCTCTGCGGCATGTGGGATCTTCCCAGACCGGGGCACGAACCCGTGTCCCCTGCATTGGCAGGCGGATTCTCAACCACTGCGCCACCAGGGAAGCCCTTCCTCCTTGTTTTTATATTGAAAAAATAAATGTGTTTGTTCTATAGAGTCCCATAGTCTGGATTTTATTATTGCATTCTCATGGTGCTCTTTAATAGAATCCTCCATTCCTGAATTTCCTGCAAGTGAGCAGGCAGTTACAGAGATGTGATCGGATTCATGTTTGATCTTTATCTCATATATTTCCTATTTCAGACCTAGATTCAGCCATTTTCCAAGGAGCCCTGGTTTCTTTTTGTGAGAAGTGGCATTTATAGGCCATGTGGGATCTAGGGATAGTTGTTACTACTGAACTAGTCACTATTTTTAGACCTCTTTGGTAGACAGAGATGGAAAATACATACATTTAAAGATACATCTTAAGTTCACACCATTACTTGCAGTTCAAGTCTACTACAAGATTTTTACTGACTCATCATCTATCTTAATTCAGTATCTCCTTTTCTTCTGAAAACCATCTTTGAGTGATAGCAACATAATTACTCATTTGCTTTTCTCACAGGCAAGACCAGTACTGTCACCAACAGTGTGATTACTGAAGACAGTTTAAGCTTTTTTTTTCCAGTTATTTTTATGTTTAGGGTATATTACTCTAGGGATGTATAGTCAAATCATTGTGTTTTAAAAGCATTTTGGAATAGTTGTTTTTTATGTAGTTATTCTACCAACTTGGTACACAGGCTCCCTTTCAAAAATAATTTTGCAAAATATTTACTCAGTTCCAGAATCAAAGTTATGAAAACAATTTGTTTAAAAGAATGTATTTCTAGATTGTGGTTTCGCTGAGTATTGTACATGAAAAGCCGGTAACCAACTCCAAAGCCTACCAGTCTGGAGTTTTGTGGCTGTTATCAGTTTTCAGACTTGGGTCTTTTCTCAGATTATTAAAATTTTCTTTTGGAATTTGTTTAATTAATGCTTTTCTTCATCTGTTTCTTTTCCCCTTTCTGGAACATTTGTAACTTGCTTGTTGAGTATCTTGTATTTATGCTAAATCTCTTACTTTTTTTCTTTTCCTCTTACTATAGATATAACTCTCTTACAGGAATTATATCTATAATTCCTGTACTTTGCTTTGTTATTTTCTCATTGATCTGATATGATATTAGATGAATGCATACCAAAAAACATACAATATAAAGGAATTACATGAAGTAAAAAATTACAGAATTCCACCATCACCAAGCCCTTCCTCGTTAGTAAAAGTTTGGAACATATGCTTTCTGTACCTTTTGCTATATTGTGTTTTATGCATGTATGTGTAGAGATGTGTGTGTGTTATACATGCACGTTACAGTGTCTTTAGAAAGTATATTATTTCTGAATTTTTTAGTAAATATGTCCTAGACTTTTTTCAATTTTAGTACATGTAAATCTGTGATAGTGTAGTTTTCTGTTGTATGAAAATAGGTAATTTGCCTACACATGGGTGATTAGGTGGTCTTCTGTTTTTGTATTGTTTGTTTTTTTGTTTTGTTTTGTTTTTTGCCCTGGCATTATGAAAGTTGCTGTTTAGGGCATCCTTTATACATACATATTTCTTTGTGAACACATGCAAGTATTTCTGTTGGATTTATTTCTAGAAGTGAAATTGTTGAATCAAGTGATAAAGCTATTTAAAATTTTGGTTAATATTGCTAAATAGACCTCAGAAAGGGTTTTTTTTTGTGGGAAGAAGGGGGTGTACCAGTTAATATTCCCAGCAACAGCCTGAGCATACGAGTTTTCTCTCACTCTCACCAGTGTAGGGATATTCCTTTTAAATCTTTAGTATCCTGATAAGAAAAGAAATCTTTTATGTTTCCAGAATGTTGGTATAATTGAACCTATTTTATGTCTATTGGCTGTGCATTGCCTCTTTACAGTTTTTGCTCATCTTTTTATGGACTTGTCTTTTTCTTATTGGTGTGTGGGAGCTTTTTATGTATTCTGCTTTTAACTCTGACATAAAGAACTCACACACCTCAATAATATGGAAAACAATCCAACAAAAAAGTAGTCAAAAGACATGAACATGTACTTTATAAGCGGCACATGTGAAGGAAGCTCCTTGTCATTAGTACTCAGAGAAATGTAAATTAAAACCACACCTGTTAGAATGGCTAAAAGTTTTGAAAACTGGGCATGCCAAATGTTTTAGAGGATGGTGAGCAGCTGAAACTCTCATGCACTGCTGATGGGAATTTCAAAATGGTACGACCACTTTGCAAAGCAGTTGGGCAGTTTCCTAGGAAGAATATATAATAAATAATTCAGCCATTCCACTTCTATTTATTCGAGAGAAACAAAAATATATGTCTGTACTTTTACAAGAACGTTCGTAACAGTTTTATTTGTAATTTATTTGAGCAGTTTCCAGTTTTTGGATATTACAAATAAGCAGGTATCTAGGAGTGGAAAAATAGAAAACTAGAAACACCGCAAATGTGCATCAACAGGTGTATGGATAAACAAATTGTGGCATGCTACTCAGCAATAAAAAGGAACAAAGTATAGATACATTCAACAACATAGATGAATCTCAAAGTCATTACTGCTAGGTGGAATCTTTCATGGAAATCTTTTTTGTCATGGAATCCAGCCAAAAACCAGGGCTTACTGATCCTAGGGAATACAAAATACTTCTATTTTTGATCTCTTTATACTTAATTTAAAGGCAGGAGTTGGTGGTGGTTGAGTGTAATACATTTTCATCTTATTATTCAATGCAGAGTCCTTTTCAAGAATTTCCATTAGAACCATCCTGACACACTTAAGCGATCTTGTTAGATGTTTAACTTTATTGGGAAAAAACTGAGCCTAAACTTTTGATACCAATTTCTGAAACACTGATCCATATTAATAGCAATAACTACTTTGGGATGGAGGTGCTATTTCACTAACTTGGGTTGGCTTCAAAATACCTAGGTGTGCTAATACAGCTCCAATGGTATTAGCAGTAAATGTGGAGTGAGAAGCTGTCAGGACATTTCAGCATTAATAGAAAAACTATGGACAAAGAATTCTTGTGTCACAAAACTACCCTGTGCTAATAATATGCATGATAAAGTGATTAGGGGTGAAGTGTACTGATAATCTGCATTTTTTGTGTGTGTTTTTTTTTTTTTTTTTTTTTTTTGCGGTACGCGGGCCTCTCACTGTTGTGGCCTCTCCCCTTGCGGAGCACAGGCTCCGGATGCACAGGCTCAGCAGCCATGGCTCACGGGCCCAGCCGCTCCGCGGCATGTGGGATCCTCCCAGACCGGGGCACGAACCCGCATCCCCTGCATCGGCAGGAGGACTCTCAACCACTGCGCCACCAGGGAAGCCTGGCATTTTTTAATGTATCAAGAAAAATAAGACTGGCAGATGCATTGATGGAAGTATAGATAAGTGATAAAGCATATATGATAAAATGTTAAATGTAAAATATAGATGGTCAGTATATAGTGTTCATTGTTCTAGAAACATTCTTTCGATATTTCTGTATGTTTCAATTTTTTCATAATATTAGGGGTAAAAAACGATGGAAACAAAAGGAACCCTAGAAAAGCAGCAGGCGATTGATATAAATATAAATAAAGTCCCTGTGCCACTATAGGTAAATACAAAAGTTTAAATACTATAAGTTCAAAGGTAAATTTTTCATAAATTAAAACCCAACACAGATTACAGACAAATAAAACATGGCAAATACAGGCAGCCCTCAATTTGCACTTTGTATGGGACTGTAAAAAATTTATGGCAGGCTAAATCTTTGTGATGCAATCTTATTAAGCAATGGAAAAAGTTACAGTTCTCAATGACCTTAAAAATTTTTGTCAAAACATTAAAAACTCTCTTAGAACCAGAAACTAAAGCTTGCTGATCTAGGAAATATAAAATGCTTCTAATTTTGACCTCTCTTTATTCTGAAAACAACAGAAAAATGTCACATTGATGCTCTGAAATACCAGGAAAAGAATTCTAGTATAGTTAAGGAAAACATGGAACTTCATGTTTTACATTTAGCTTCTTATCTCTAAAGAAATAATAATTTGAAGAGCAACATCTAAAGATATCAAAAAAATAAACTAATAAAATGTGATTATCCAAATGAAGTAGTATACTTGCTTAGCTGAACAATTTGTTTAACTTAGAATTAGCACTTATAAGAAATAGAAAATAATAAATTAGGGAATTAAGGTTACACTGATAGTACATTCCTTCATCGACAGAACTTGGAAGATAATTTGGACAAGTGGTTATCTTTCATGTATTCAGATGGACTGTAAAAACACTAGGAACCATATAGTTGCATTTTTGGAGAAGGAATGGGGTGCTTCCTAAGAAAGACACAAAACCTAGAAACTGTAAAAAAAAGTAAATAAATTTGACCTCATAAAAATATAAAGTTTATATGTGGTAAGGTTTCATATATTAATTTTGTAGATTAGACTCTTGCTAAATGCATTTATTACTGTTTTGTAGATTCTCTGGGATTTTCTACATAAATAATCGTATCACCTGCAAATGGGAGCACATTTATTTCTTATTCTCTGATCTTTAATACCACTTATTTTTCTTTTCTTATTGCTAGGACTATCATATCAGAGCAATGCTAAATAGAAGAGGTGAACATCCCTGCCTTATTCGCCATGTAGAATGAGAAAATTCAATCTTTTTAAAAAATTTTATTTTAATATAAATTTATTTATTTTTGACTGTGTTGGGTCTTTGTTGCTGCGCGTGAGCTTTCTCTAGTTGTGGTGAGCGGGGGCTACTCTTCGTTGTGGTGCACATGCTTCTCATTGCGGTGGCTTCTCTTGCTGCAGAGCATGGGCTCTGGGCTCGCAGGCTTCAGTAGTTGTGGCACACAGGCTCAGTAGTTGTGGCTCGTGGGCTCCAGAGCGCGGGCTCAGTAGTTGCGGCACACGGGCTTAGTTGCTCCGTGGCATGTGGGATCTTCCCGGACCAGAGTTCAAACCCGTGTCCCCTGCATGTTGGCAGGCAGATGCTTAACCACTGCACCACCAGGGAATTCCGAAAATTCAGTCTTTTACATCAGTTACAATACTAGCTATAGGGTTTTTTTTTAAATTTGATAGTGTTTTTATCATAAACCTGCATCTTTCGAAATGGGTTTTTCTCCATCCTTTTAATATGGTGAATTACACTGAGTTTTGAATGTTAAACTAGCTTTGCATTTCTGGAATAAACCTTGTCATGGTAGATTAATCTTTTAAATATATTGTTGGATTTGATTTGCTAATGTTTGATTAAGTATTTTTGCGTCTATACTCCTGTGGGATATGGATCTGTAAGTTTCTTTTGTAATGTTTTTGTTAGGTTTTGGTGTTAGGCTTATGCTGGTTTCATGTGGTGATTGGTGATTTCCATTCCTCTGTTTACTTAAAGTTTGTAAGATGATAGTACTTTTTCCTTAAGGTTTTATAGAATTAACAAGTAAACCATCTGGGATCAGTTTTCTTTTTGGGAATGTTTTTGATAGCAAATTAAACTTCTTTTTAACAGTTATAGGACTATTCAGTTATTTTTGTTGTTTCTTCTGTCAGCTTTGGTAAGTTTTTCAAGAAATTTGCTTATTTTATCTAGGTTGAATTTGTTCTAATTATTCTCTTAATATCCTTTATTTTTTATATATATTTTAAAAAATATTTTCTTTATTTTTTCTTTTGGCTGCACTGGGTCTTCCTTGCGGCGCATGGGCTTCTCTCTAGTTGTGGCTAGCAGGTTTTCTCTCTCTAGTTGCACCGTGCGGGCTCAGTTGCCCCATGGCATGTGGGATCTTAGTTCCCCAACCAGGGATCCAACTTGTGTCCCCTGCATTGGAAGGCACATTCTTTACCACTGGACCATCAGGGAAGTCCCCTCTTAATATCCTTTAAATGTCTTTGTTCTTAATTATTTTCTTAATATCCTTTAATGTCTGATCTGTGGTGATAACCCCTTTTTCTTTCCACGTAGTGGTGATGTGTTCTTTTTTTTTTTTTGGATCAGTCACCAGAGGTTTGCCAATTTTGTGGTCTTTCGTAAAGACCACAGCTTTGGGGTGGTTGAGCCCCTCCTCCCTTTTCCTTCTCTTATTTCCTTTTTTCTAATTACTTTGGGTTTACTTTATGCTTTTTCTAGCTTCTTATGATGTCCTCTTAGGTCATTAGTATTAGTTCTTTTCTAATATAATCATTTAAAGCTTAACATAGTTTCCTTTTAAGCACTACTTTAGCACCAACCTACAGATTTTGATATGTTGTATTTTCATTACCATTCAGTTCTTACTATTATGAAATTTACTTTTTTTTTTTTTTTTTTTTTGTGCGGTACGCGGGCCTCTCACTGTTGTGACCTCTCCCGTTGCGGAGTGCAGGCTCAGCGGCCATGGCTCATGGGCCTAGCTGCTTCGCAGCATGTGGGATCCTCCTGGACCAGGGCATGGACCCGTGTCCCCTGCATCGGCAGGCGGACTCTCAACCACTGTGCCACCAGGGAAGCCCCTGAAATTTACTTTTTGATTTTGTCTTTGACCTCATGTATTTAGAATTAGAAGTCTGTCCTTTCATTTCCTTAATTTGGGGTTTTTCTAGGTATTTCACTGTTACTGATAATTGTGGTCAAAGAACGCACTTTCTTTGGTTTTGATACTTTAAAATTCACTGTCTTTTTTTTTTAATTGTTCAGCAGATGGCCTTTAGTACTGTTAGTTTTGGGGTTTGGTTGGTCTGTCAGTTGTTGAGAGAGAGTTCTATTAATCTTTTATAATAGTGGGATTGTGTATTCCTCTCTAATTGGTCCAGTCTTCATCTATTTTTAAGCTCTGTAAATAGGCTTATATACATTTTACAGTTGTTATGTGTTTCTGATTGTCTTTTTTTATCATTATGAAATGACCCTATTTATCTCATAATACCCTTTGTCTTCATCTGTTATTAAAATAACCATGCCTGCCCTAATGTTGTGTGCATGGTATATCTTTTTCCGTCCATTTACTTTCATCCTTTCTATGACTTTATGTTTAAAGTCTGTGTCTTAAGACAGCTTATAGTAGTGTTTTGTGTTTTTATTCACTCTGTCAATTCTGATGCAATTCATGAAATAAATAGAAGAGAAATAGGAAATCAGAAATAACAGAATATAATAACAAATTAAAGCCACATTGGAAATAGTAAAAAGGTGAACAGACTCTGCTTGGTACATAGTCAAGAACAAGAAGAAACATTTGAGAAAGCTGAGAAAAATAAACAGAACCAACCACATGAATGTAACTTTTGGTTGGCTTTAGATCTGTTATTTTTTCTGTCTTCTCTATTTTTGTTCCTCTGTTCCCCCTTTACTACTTGCATTTGAATTATTTGAACGTTTTCTAACATTCCATTTAACAATTTATCTGTTGGCTTTCTGGTGATATCTCTTTGCATTAATTTTCGTTGTTCTAGGGATTACAGTATACATACCTAACCATTATAGCCTACTTAGAGTTATTATTGTACCACTTCACATAAAATCTGGAAACCTTGCTACCATATAGGTTCATTTTGAATAATTTTTTATACATATTTTGAAGAACTTAAGAGGAAGAAATATCTTTGATACTTACCATTTCTGTTGTTTTCCCTTCATTACTAAAGATCCAGGGTTTTGTTTTGTTTGTTTGTTTTTGAAGAACCATTTCCTTTCAGAAAAACTTTCTTATAGGGCAATTAGGATGGAGATGAAATCTGTTAGTTTCCCTTCATTGGGGAATGTCGTCTTTTCCCTTGTTCCTGAAGGATATTTTTGCTGTATATGGAGTTCTAGGTTAGCATTTCCTTTTTCCAGAACTTTAAGGATGTTGTTTTACTGTATTTTTGCCTCTGATTTCTGGTAATTAATTCACGATCATTGGACTTGTTTCCCTGTTTGTTTTGTGCCATATTCTTCTTAGCTGCTATCAAGGATTTTTCTTTATATTTGATTTTCACCTGTTTGATTATGTGTGTCTAAAAATGATTTTCTGGAAGTTTATCCTGTTTAGGGGTTCACTGAGCTTCCTTAGTATTTATGTCTTTTACCAAATTTGGAGATTTTGGGGAGCCATTTTGTCTTCAAATTTTTTCTGCCCCAATATTCTCTTCTCCTTCTGGGATCCCAATGATGTGTCTGTTAGGCATTTTTTTTTTTTTTTTTTTTTTTTTTTTTTTTTTTTTTGCGGTATGCGGGCCTCTCACTGTTGGTGGCCTCTCCCGTTGCGGAGCACAGGCTCCGGACGCGCAGGCCCAGCGGCCATGGCTCACGGGCTTAGTCGCTCCGCGGCATGTGGGATCTTCCCGGACCAGGGCACGAACCCGCGTCTCCTGCATCGGCAGGCGGATTCTCAACCACTGCGCCACCAGGGAAGCCCTCTGTTAGGCATTTTTATATAGTCCCATAGGTTTCTAAGACACTATTCATTCTTTTTTTTCACAGTTTCTCTGCTGAAAACTTCTGTCTTCGTTCATTTCAAGTTTTTGCTTATCTTTGTTTTTGTTTTTCTTATCTCATGAGACGTAATTATAACTGCTGCTGTAAAGTCTTTGATTATTTCAACAATAGAGGCTTTGTTTGATAATTTCAACATCTAGGTCACCTTGATGGCTGCTGTGGATTAACTTCTGATTATCTGGTCATAAAGATCTGGTTTCTGTTAGAATTTTAGCTGCCTGTGCTACTGTCCCTGTGCAACTAGGGGCCACCTCAGGGCAGAGGTTTGAGGGAGGAGGGGAAATTTATACCCTTGCTTCTCTAAATTTTTACTCCATACGTTTGTTTATTTTTTAAAAAAAACCTTACAGAGTTCTCATGTACTTGTTTTTTTCTATATTGTTTCTGAGTTTCTAGTTGTAATAGGAACAGTGGGCTGTAGTGGGCTACAGTGCCATAGCACAGTAGAGACTTCTCTTTATTTTTCAATATTTGATATAGTCAAATATTAAAGCCTTCATAAATGATTGCATTTGAGTTTGTAATCTGGTTTGGTAAGAAACATTGAGAAGTATTATGTAACACGTAGGGTGCCGTGGTTTGTTCTTTAGCTTCAGAACGGCTTAATAGCATTATTTTTTGCTAGTAAATTCATCTTTTGTGATAGGTTAAAATTGAGTGTGCCAGACTTAAGTTCCTGAGCACTCTAAATTCTGACCACAAATTGCTTTGCTTTTCCTGGTTTTCTCCATAAGTATGTTGAGCTGCTATTTTACCCTTAGCCAGTCAGCTCTGTTCTGTTCTAAAAATCATATTTTGCTCTCTATAAGTAACTAATAATAATACGAGTGTGTCCTTCCCCGCCACCACATCCCCTTTTGGTTGCATGGTAGTAAAAGACCTAACTATAAAATATTGTTTCGTAACATAAGAAAATAATGTTTGAATCAATTCATAGGTGTGTTGTTTGGACTGGTGATGAGAGGGTCTTCTTTTATAATCCTACTACCCGTCTTTCTATGTGGGACCGACCTGATGATCTGATTGGAAGGGCAGATGTTGACAAAATTATTCAGGAGCCCCCTCATAAAAAAGGAATGGAAGAAGTGAAGAAACTAAGTAAGTTTTAAATTAGGAGTTACCCTCTAATTTTAATATTCTTTTAATATTTTTATGGAAAATGTGAGGCAATTTAGAAATCCTCTCTGTTTTCAAGGAATATAAGAAAAGGAATATTTGAGAAATGGAAAGACTGCTCTTCTAGGTTGAGTTCAGTAATTTAAAAAATAGAGAATTTGAGTAGAATTATGTTTTGTAAAATATTATATATATTTTTTAAATTTCTTGTCCTTTTCAGGGTTGTCAGTCCAAGATATGTAGGTACTGCTCATGCTTGCCCCATGCTTATTAAAATGCTCCTCAGTGAGCCTTTTAGCACCTTTTGTGATTAGTAATATATATTTTGAAATAATCAAACTGTACAGAGTATTTTTAAAATAAAGTTTACTAAAGTTTTGTAAAATAAAAATGCAAAGGTATTTTAAACTTGATGAAGTTTAGGGAAGGTAAGCCTTATTCCTGAGACTAGGGAGACTCCTGCACCTTATTAAGAGATAATCTTTTAATCTACTTTATGCTCAGATAGCATTTCAGTATATATGATATATAATAAATATTTGTACATACTTTTATTGCATGTGTTTTATTGGTTATTTGCCATTGTATTGATATGATTGTGTTTTTAAAGAACCCCCTTGTGTAGTATAGAAGCATGATAAATGATCATTTAATACTTCAATTGAAACAAATCCTGGTATGTCATTTATAATAATTGAGAAATCTTCGTAGATTGTGTATACGTGGTACTAACATTTTTTGCATACTAGTGATTTCCATATTAGTGAAACTTCATCTGCCCGGTGCAGAAGATACAAGGATTTGATTCATTTATTTGATGAATACATGTGTTAATAAACATTTCAAGATGAATCAAAGATTTAACGTAAAGGAAAGATGAATAGAGGAGGTGTAGAATTATCATACTTTGTTTAATGTTTTGTAAAGAAGTGTTATGAGATAGATATGTAAACAGTAATTTTTTTTAAAGAAAATATTGTGTACCATGTGCATATAACTATTCATAATATTTGAAATGTTTTTTTTGCCAGGGCACCCAACCCCGACAATGCTGTCCATCCAAAAGTGGCAGTTCTCTATGAGCGCAAGTGAGTGAACTATAAGTTGCAGCTTTAAAAAATGCTGCTAACACCAGTGTTCCAGTAGTGGTTAGTGGAAGGATTCATACCTAAATATTTAAATTTTTGCTTGCTTATTTTTATTCTGATAGTTTAATTAAATTTTCTTATAGTTAAAGAAGAACAAGAATTAATGGAAGAAATGAATGAAGATGAACCTGTTAAAGCCAAAAAACGGAAGTAAGTAATACAGTTTATGTAATTGAGATAGATTTTTACCTTTTAAAAGCTGTGATTAGGCTCAGTCAGTTCATGATTGGGACAGGTAATGTGTGTGTGTTAGGAGACAGAAGTCATGATTGCTCTCTTTAGGCCTGTTATTAAAAAGCTTTGCTTCAGGATGTAGAAATGGTGTCCCTTCTGTTGCTAGATGTGCGAAAGATTTGGTTATTTAAATATGTATTATGAAGTCAAATGATATTTTAGGAGTTAGTTGATAAATTATTTTCAGACATTCATTATGCCTGAATTTTATAAAAATGTTACCTCCCTAATGTAGACCCCAACAGACACCATTTAAAAAATCTGATAAATGTAGACCCAGATTTCTCTCTTTTTATATACTGGTCACTTCCCTAGTCCTTGTGTCCATGGTCGTTACTTGGAGGGAACCCATCAGCTTATTAGAAAGTGCTCTGAGAGAAAGAGAGTGGTATAAGTGGAAGTATTATCTTGACCAGTGCTTGGTAAAATATGAATGTAACTAACTATGGGGGGTGAAAGGGTGGGGTAGAGGGTGTTTGTGTATGGGCCGGGGAGGCATGGGACCATTATTTAGCAGCAAAAAGGAAAGTTTGAAGATGTTACTATGGACTGGTTTATCATAGTTCTTATCTGAAAAGGACAGATTGAATGCAGCCAAGTTATGGCAAAGAAATCAGTAAGACAACCCCTGTCAAGGGTGTTTTAAAAAAAAAAATTCTTTATTGGCAACAATGTTATAGAAAGTAAGATATTAAAGAGTCACTCATAATTGACCACAGTAACAACAGCTGTTTGAATTTTTACAGTTGACTTTTTTAGTTCTTGACCAAATGTATAAGTATTTTTATTGGTTGTAATCAACTGAATTTGTGGGTTTTTTTAAAAAAAATGTAGAATAAGACATTTGTTTTCTTAACTATTATAAATGACTGTATTCATTCTGTTTATGTACCATAAGTTTGGATGTTCCTACAATGTTAAACTTTTAGGTTGTTTCTAATTGTTTGTTCTTATAGACAACTCTGTAAGGTTTTTAACTGCTTTTATCAGGAGAATGTCAAAGAAGTCCCTTATGTGGATTGCCCGAGCTTCTCTATTTAGGTACAAAGCTAAAAGCCTATTTTTCCTGGCTTAGTTTTTCTTTATTTCTTTTATTGAGATAGATAGTGATAGTTTGTATTGTGACATTTTCATTTAGTATAATTCTATAAAGGTTATTTGTTTTCATTAGTTGTATTTCTTGGATGTCTTTTAACTCTTTATTTAAATAGTTCTTAAATGAATTATTATAAGAGGGTATATTGTTTGGCAAATTGCTTTTACCTGTTTGTTTTGTGCATATCTTAGGTCACAGACTATCTCGCTAAGTTCCTGCAGGTCACGGACTATATCTTCTATTTTTGATTCATTCCCTAAATTGCCAATTACCTCTCACTATATTTGTGGGCTGGCCTCCTGGGCTAGCCTTCATTTTCCTGTATAGCATGCTTTTGAATTTCCTGTTGTTCTGTTTTCCTAATTCTCTTAAGTTTATGCAGGAGATATGAACCAGTTAATTTTTATACTTAGCAGATCGAATTTAAGAAGGAAGATCTGCTTAAGCACACCTGAATGTTACTGAATTACTTTTTTTGATTATTCACATGAATGGTCCTTCTTCATAGGGCAGAGGTTTGAGAGGTGACTCAATTTCATGTTTACAATCTCACTTGAGTACCGTACAGCAGCAGGGTTGCCCTTAGCCCTGAGGTGCATTTTTGGAGAAACAAGAAGTAGATTAGTCATTGATGAACAGTTCTAATTCCACCTAACTACTCCGGGGCCTATGTTGCTCTCTGGGACCTGTCCTTCAACTTAAATCTCAACTTATCACCCAGAAAGTGAGTAAAAAAAATGTCAGGTAGGTAAGGTATATATCTCACATATCCACTTGGCCAGGTTTGCGGATATTTTCATTTTATTTTCAAAATAAATATTTGAGATTACTAAGACTTATACCAATTTTTATTAGATTAAAAATTGTATGCATTTATAATGTAAAACATTTTGGAAAATATTGTTTTTCCTATATAATTTCAAGAACTAAAAATTATATTCTGTGCTGTTTGATTCTAACATAGAGTTTTAGTGAATATTAGATAAGTTTTTTGTTTTTGTTTTTAAGTAAGGTAGTTCATTTTGTGTATCAGCTAGTGTCAGGGAGAGACAGCACATTAAAGGTATTTTTCATTCCTAACAATGCAGCCACTGTAACATCATTAGAAGCTCATTGTAACTTTATTATTATTATTATTATAGTGAAAGTTGCTTATCCCTTAGAGTTTATTTGAAACCTTCAATATAATTCTTCTTTGCCAAAAATATGCTGCTCAGTAGTGAGTCTTGAATATTCCAGTGACTTTAAGATTTTAATAAGATTCCTTATTAATATTTTATCAGTTGATGCCTATATTTTCTTTTTTATAGGAGAGACGATAATAAAGACATTGATTCAGAGAAAGAAGCTGCCATGGAAGCTGAAATTAAAGCTGCCCGAGAAAGGGCCATTGTCCCTCTGGAGGCCCGAATGAAGCAGTTCAAGGACATGCTGCTAGAGAGAGGGGTCAGAAAACAATCTTTGGGGGAGATATTTCTGTTTTGTATAAGTAATATAAATATGTCTTGCTAAAAGGTCAAATCTAAGGTTAGTGCTCATGTTGTGGGGGGCGGATAAGGGAAGCCTGTCAAATCACTGTACTCTTTCAAACAGCCTTTTTCCTGGCTAATGATATCATGTTTAACTAGATGCCATTTTACTGTCCTTTTAAATACAAATAACATTTAACATTTATTGGGTCATTAAATTTTGGTGAGTAGTATAAGACGAATATTAACATTACAGAATGGTGGACTACGCGAAATAGGTAAGGTATATGTGATTCTTTTAATATCTACAGAATGGCTTTTGGTTAAAGGAGAACTCGTGCTTTATGATATTACTGTTAATGAAGCTTAATTGAGAAGGGATTTCAACCTTTTGATTATGTTCACAGATTCATTTGAGTAAGTAAAATTGTTCAACTTTAAATCCCAACATTGTTCACAAGGTTGGAGCAAGCTTGGGAAATCAAAATGCAAATCTTCAAGGCTTTTTCTGATGTACTGATTTTTAAAATGTCACACAGTAGTCGTTATTTTAATGAGTAATTAAGTGTGTGTTATTTCTATATAATATAGAAATGTTCAGAGCCAATTAGTGTGGAAGTGTGCTCTTGCTGGCCTCCCACTGCTTGTCAGTTATTAGTGATGGAAAAGGCAATGTGGTTTTTATTATGTGTCCTTTTTAAGCAGATGTCCTGTAGATTTCAAGCAAAATTATATGACCTTTCTGTTTTTAGAGCCAACTTAATTATGAGGCAATACATTTTTTTATTTTAAAGGTGTCTGCTTTTTCAACATGGGAGAAGGAGTTACACAAGATAGTTTTTGATCCTCGGTACTTATTGCTTAATCCAAAAGAGAGAAAACAGGTAAAAGGAAAATAACAGTATTTAATGTATATCCCTTGCCAGCACAAATTTTAAAATTAATTAATTAATTAATATAAATTTATTTATTTATTTATGGCTGTGTTGGGTCTTTGTTGCAGTGCGCCAGCTTCTCATTGTGGTGGCTTCTCTTGTTGTGGAGCATGGGCTCTAGGCACACAGGCTTCACTAGTTGTGGCACACAGGCTCAGTAGTTGTGGCGCATGAGCTCTAGAGCACAGGCTCTGTAGTTGTGGCGCACGGGCCTCGTTGCTCTGCGGCATGTGGGATCTTCCCGGACCAGGGCTCAAACCTGTGTCCTCTGCATTGGCAGGCGGATTCTTAACCACTGTGCCACCAGGGAAGTCCCCAGTATAATTTTTAAATTGTAAGGAATAAAGTACGATCCTTTTTTTTTCTAACATAGTACTTTAAGAACAGTTTCATACTTAGAACGTAGTGATCCTTTGTGTGGACATTTCTGCCTCAGATATACTTGAATTTTTTTGCCATTGTGGACATGGCTTTGCCTCATGCACATTTTGTCCTTATGCTTCATACCTACTGATGTTATACCAAGGTTTCAGGGTCATTTTACATGCATTTAACTTAGTTTTTACTGGTCAAATGATGCAAATTTAGAGTAGAAAAATAGCAAAATACAGATGAGTAAAAAGGAATAAAACCTACCTCCAGTCCTTCCCAACTGATAGACCCATTGTTGAACACTTGACCCCTTCCCAACTGTTATGTGCTAATATACATATATATATATATAAATATATATATGTGTGTCTGTATTATAGATAGACAAGACTCATCATGTTTTTATCTCACACACGCTACCCACACAAAGTCCACATCTATTAAGTGGCAACTGTTAAAATGTCTTTTCATCGTAAACTTAGAGTAATAATGGACACTTCAAGGTCTCTACTGAACTAATAAGAATTATAAGAACTAGAGTTAACTTGTTACTGAGCTGCCATTTATTTCCATGATGATTCAGTGACACATACCATTTCATAGTGATTGCTGCTTCCTGTAAAGCATTGCACACTTCCAACTTATATAATTCCTGAATTACCTCGACCACCCTGACACTCATTTCTGTAAAATGGTGAGTATGTCGAACCACTTGCTATAGTGCTGTTGAGCTACACGATTTCATTTGGTAGAAGTAGTGTCCATCTTCCATATTTATAATTTAATGGTTGTAATAATTCTCTGCACAGTTCGTACCATTATGCATGTAGGTCTAATCATAGACATTTTATGAAGATTTGAAATTTACAGTGTGCCAGACATGTATTTTAGACTCATAATAGGAAGACATACTTTCCATATGTATTTGCATCTGTGTTTCATGCGCTGTAGTCTTTTTTTATTTTAAACTATTTGTGTGTGATGGTCTCATTTTCACCTCAGTTGATGGCCCTATCAAAACCTATAAATTATCTTGATTCTTTACTTTTCCCCACTGTGCATTTCAAGTCTTATCAGCAGAATCTACCTCCAAAACCTTTTCTAAATTATTTACCATTTATTTACCTCTTATTTACCATTTCCCTCGCTATACCCTAATTCAAGGTACCATGGTCATCTGTGTGGCCCCTAATTGATCTCCTTGCCTCCTTCCAGTCTTGCTCTCCTCTGTAGTCAAGTTCTTTTTCCATACAGCAGCCAGACTAAAGTTTGACTGACAAATTAAGGCAGTGTTCCCTTGCTTAAAAAATGTGCATTGCATACTATTTCATTTAGGATAAAATTGAAACTCTTTTTCATGGCCTGTAAGATTCTACATACATTCATGTCTGCATACTTCTCAAGCCTCTTATGTTCATTTATTCTAGCCACTCTGGCCTTGATATGCCTTGGCCAATACAGGCATATTCTGGTACTTACTAGTCACTTTTCCTGGAATGTTCTTCCCCTAGGTGTTTGCATAGCTGACTAAATCATTACATTCAGATACTTGACCAGGTGCCTTCTGATTAACCTGTCTCTTGCCTTCTTTACTTTCTTTGTAGCACTCAGAATTCTATCTAAAATTATCTTAACCATCTGTCGTTTCCTACCACAGAGGGCAGGAACTTTGTGTTTTGTTCATTGCTCTGTATGTGGTGCCTGGAACAGTTCTTTAACCTGAATATCTCTGAAGACTTAACTTTAAAACTTTTATGACTTTTACTCTTCATGGCACTGAGTGTTGCAGTTTCTGAGTTAAATTACAAGTGCATATTGAGAACTAAAATTCTTTTTTAATTTTTTTTTTCTTTTTTAATTTTGAAGGCATTTTATAAGCTGGTGGTATTTATTATTAACTCCTTAATAGAGTTACAGTTAAAAATAGAAAACGTATCAAGCGTTATTCTGTTTTAAATAAAAACTCAAAGGTTCTCATACTTTTTGAGTAGAAGTCTTTTTTTAAAACTGGAGTGTAAGGAATGAGGGAACATAAAGCCAATTGTATTGGGAGGCATGGCACAAATAATTAGGAGGAACTTGGAAGCATACCAGAATTTCTAATTTTCTATGAGATGTTCATCTCAGAGAGTGAATCCTAACCTTGATGTGGGATAGCCTAGAGGAGAGGATACAAATTTTTTTCCAGCTTCTGAAAGGAAACAATATAAATTCACTTGGCTTTTATTTGTAATTTAGTACTGTTACAAGTAAGAAAGTATATACTGAGATGGGAGAGGGGTTGGAAACAACACTCTTCTCCACTTCTTTTAGCCTGCACATACTTCCATGAGCTACTACAGTGCTATATTTAGAAGGTTTTGAAAATGACCTACATGCCTAGTAGGGGACTGGTGAGATAATTGTATATATTTCTATATAGCTTTTAAAGATTTGTGGATATATATGAACTTACCTGGGAAGAGGTCTTAAGTATTTAAGTATTTATTTATTTGGTTGTGCTGGATCTTTGTTGTGGCAGGGAGGCTCCTTAGTTGTGGCATGTGTGTGGGATCTAGTTCCCTGATCAGGGGTCAAACCCGAGGTCTTAAGTATTAAAAAATAAAAACTTTTTCTGTTTCACCGTTTTCCAAGATGTGCATGCACGTTTTTAAGGAGCCACAGAATTCTTTTAAGATATGTTTGGAAAAATATTAGAGTGTTTTATCTTCCAGAAGACATTTCTTTCAGAGCCTTCTAACTTTCTTCAGTCTGGACTGGTTGCCCTCTACACCTGATGTAGAGCTGTCAGTTTTGAGGATGACAGCTCTTGATCATCATCCTGGGGATTTCCTTCATCTCTCTTTTACTGTGGAGGGGGGAGTTTACCTGTCTCCTGCATTGTATGTCATTTCTTTCTTGGTTTACTCTCTTTTAATGCATTCCATCTTTGTAGTAGCTTCCTGAGAGAACGTACATGGGAAATAAATTTTTGAGGCCTTATATATTTGAAAACACTTTTATTGTACTCTTTTTGGAATTGTTTGGCTTGTTAAGGAATTTGAAGTTGGAAATCTTGTTCCTTCAGGATTTTGAAGGCATTGCTCTGCATATAGTTTTCAGTGTTATTTTTGAAACTTCTGTTTATTACCTGTTCCCTTGTATGTGGACCTTCTTATTTTTTCTGTAACATGTAGGATCTTCTCTTAGTCTTCAGTGTTCTGAAATTTCATGGTGATTATGTATGGCTGGTGGAAGGGCCCTTTGTGCTAGGCATTTGGTGGCCCTTTCAATGTAGAAACTTTTATCTTTCAATTTTGTTAGATTTTCTCGCTTTGCTTTTTTGATTTGCTTCCAGCTGCTTTATTTTTCCATTCTGGGCCAGAGCATTTGTGCTCTGGGCTGGTCCTCAGAGTTTCTTATCTTTTCTCTCTTGTTTTCTATCTCTTTCTTTTAAAAAAACTTTCTGGATGATTTTCTCAACTTTATTGTCTAATAACCCTTCAGTTAGATTTTTTATTTTCTTTGTCACGTTTTAGGAGTTCTTTTTTTGTTCTTTGAGTTTTCTTGTTTCATGGTTGCGATGTCTTAGTTTTATGAGATTGTTTAGGATTTTTTCTTATTTTTCATTTTCCTGTATAGTCTCTCTTTCCTCCAAGTTTTTTCTGTCTTGGTCTCTTTTTTTCATGTTGGAGAGTATCCTTAGATGTCTTTGTGGACCCTAACTGCTAATGATTAAGAACAAGGCACTAAGATGCTGTTTGGGCACTCTAAGCATCTGGGTGGGCTCTCATGATTGTTGGCTTTACTGTAGAATAGTGGTTCTCAACCAGGGCATTTTTGCTCTAGGGGACATTTTTGTTTGTCACAGCTGAGGATGTGCTGCTGGTATCTTTTGGCCAGCGATGCTGCTGAACATGATCTGGTCCAAAATGTCAAAAGTGCTGAGGTTGAACCCCCCACCCCCTGCCGCTGTAAGGTGATTTAGGCTGGTTTGTTGAGATCCTGCAGAGCAAGTAATTTTTCGGCTGGTTAGACCCTGGATAAGGACTTTTAGTCTCCTTGCTCTTGCTTCATTGGTTCTGAAAGAACTGTGTCTTGATATGTGGTATGTAACTGCTTAATTCCCTGTTTTCTCAATCTGGTACGCCTCATTCTTAATTTATGTTCCCCTAGACCAGAGACAGTGTTTTGCCTTTTAGAGAAAGGGTCAGCAAATTTTTAACATAAAGGGTTAGATAATAAATATTTTAGGTTTTGTGGGTCATGTGGTCTCTGTCATAATTGTGTAACTCTACTGTTGTAGTGTGAGGAGACCCGCAGATTTATGTAAAGGAATGAGCATGACTGTGTTCAAATAAAGCTTTATGGACACTGAAATTTAAATTTCATTTAATTTTCGTGTATCATGAAGTTTTCTGTTACTTTCCCCAACCATATAAAAATATCAAAACTATTCTTGCACTGTAAAGAAAGAGGCAACAGGCCAGATTTGGCCAGCAGATCACGATTTGCTAACCCTTGCTCTAGAGAATAACCCCTTGCCTTACTGAGTTTCAGGAGTGGAGTGCCCCAGATACATAAAGTTGGCAAGGAGGATCTAGTGATTAAACTGCTTCTTAAAAAGCTTTATTGTAGCATTACCCTATCCTTGCTTCATGGGTATCTGGTGCTATCAATTCTGGAGCTGTTTGAGGATTCTCTAATTTAAAAAATTGGTTACTTTGTTTTCTTGACTGCTGGTTTAGGGTCAGCTTTCTTGTGTCTGCCAAATCCTTTATCACCTCTCCATGTGCTTTTCAGCTTCCAGAGTTGCTGTTTCTTTTTTCCACATTTCTCTGTTCTTACTGGTTTGTGACTTAAAAAGTTCATCGTCTTGACTATACATTATTAAGTGGGAGAAAATATATAGAATATGTGTAAAGCAGTATTACATTTTGGGTGAAAATAATTATGTCTTAAAGAGAAGCGAAGATTCTACACTTTGGTATTTAGATTACCTCTATGAAAGACTAACTTGTCAAATTGGTTTATTTTTGTAATAGGTATTTGATCAGTATGTAAAGACCAGGGCAGAGGAAGAACGCAGGGAAAAGAAAAACAAAATAATGCAAGCCAAGGAAGATTTCAAAAAAATGATGGAAGAAGCAAAATTTAATCCAAGGTATATATGGTTTATTACTATCAAATATCAAAGTATGTATATATTTTCTCCTAGATCAGTTGAATATATATATGTGTGTGTGTGTATACACACACACACATCTTTTGGACTGGACATGAAAAACTTCTTGTTTCATTATTGATTTTTGCCTTTCTTAGAATCTTCGTTCTTTGGAGGGAATCCCTGGTGCTCTGTGAGGCATTGGTTTTCAAGAAAGGGTACCCTTGTGTTAAAAGCTTCCCTCAGAATAAGTTTCTTTCTCTGGAAACTGGTAAATGATTAAAAATCTGTCCCTGTCTTAAAGTTTCACACAAAATGAATTGCAGAGTGGGAACATTATTTTGATTGAATTGAAGTGGTGAAGGACCTTTCATTTCAAAAATTTCTAAGTGTCTAGATTATTGTCTTGTCTGACATTTTCATGTAATTGTTAATATATATTGAATATATGTAAAGGAGACAGTTTAAACTTATGTGCTTACCGTTATAATAACAATAATAGCATCAGTTATTGGATATTTTAGATAGATGTATATGCACATATATGCAGTTAAAGTACATGCATATGCGTATGTATATCATCTCATTCAGTCTTGAAAACAACCAATGTGATTTAGGTGCTCATATCCTACCTATTTTACAGATAAGAAAAGTAAGATATATGCAAATTAGGTAACTTCCCTGAGTGAATGTGGGATTTCAACTAGGTTCCAGTATTACACAGAATAGTCAAGACAGGGAGAATCACTTTCTTCTAGAGATATTAAGTTGCTTTGAATATACCAGAATATGGAGAATCTAAAACTATGGGGTAGAATCATGGAGTCTCTGGGTTAAATGGCACTTTTTATAAAAGTTTATCTTGTTTAAACAGTTACTTTTGTCAGTGGAGACAGGGAAGAGTATTTTTGTTTGGAAAAGTGTATTTGGTACACTCTTTCAAAAGTGTATATTTGAAAAATGAAGAGAAACTTAACGGTGTTATTAATACAGATTTCATAAAAGCAAAATGAGTATTTGTGACCATAAAGAATGTAATATTCTTCAGAGGTTAACAGTTTCAGACTTTCCAGGGGGTCTTGGGCTTTTTCTTAATCAAAAGGGTAAGTTCATGGGTCAGTGTAATTGCGACTGGGTTATAAAAGACGTTTTGGAAGGCAGTTGAGGAAATTGGAACATGAATTGGTATTATATAATATTAGAGATTAGTAATTTTCTTGGATATTGTGGTTATGGAAGAAAAGGGATTTAGTCTCAGGAGATGTATGCTGAAATGTTTGTAGATGGAGTCTCATGATGTCTACAGGTTATTTTCAAATGATTCAGCAAAATATATCTATAAAAACCCTTTATGGGTCTGGGAATAATTGAGACTCCAGTAAGATTTCTCTTTTGTGGATTTGACAAATTAAGTCTTGCTGTATTACAGTACCCTACTGATATTCTTCCGGGGCAGATAGAATTGTTGAAGTGATCTTTACTATGCAGGTTACTTCAGAAAGTAAAGCCATCAGGCACATAACTGGAAGCCTTAGCACTTGGGGCATTTGTGCTGTATTGCTAAATTGATGCATTGTAATACTAGCATAGAGATTAGGACCGATTTTAGTAAGTAGTAAAAAACAAAGAGGAAAAACTTAAAGTTGAGAAAATACCGTCCATAGACCTACTTTGAATTGGGAGAAGACCACTAGCACAAAGTTCTTTAGTAGAGTTCATAGATATAAAACACTGGAGTTTATGCCAAGGGAAAGAATGGCTGGGGAGAATTACCTAACTTTAGTGCCTGTTTCTTCTATGTCTTTTTTCTTTTTTAATGGTAATTTCAGGTATACCTCCTATGGTCAACTCCGAGTCACTATACTCTTTCCCATCCCCTACCACCAACCAACTATCCACCTCACTTTTTTCCTGCAAAGGATTCTTACACCTTGTCTGTTATAAAGTAGCATTTTTGGAATTAAAAAATGAGTCATATGAAAACATCTGTATGGGAATCTAATGCTAAAACTTCATTTTAGTCTCTTCTGGTAAAAAATAGATATATCTTACGTATTTTTTAACCTGTTCTAAAAATATAAATATAAAATAATTGAATTCTCACTTTTATACATTGATTTTACATTTTAAAAAGTTTATTTAAACATAGTAATGCTTTTTTTGTCTTAAAATTATAAAGCAAGGTATACTTAATTTATCATGAAAAGAAAATAGATTTAATGGACTACATATGATCCCTTTTCTGGGGTATGCATTTTAATTTTACCATATAATTTTATTATGGTTACATATCCATTGTATGTATATGTATGGTTACATACCCAGTTTTGCAATGTATCCTTTTGTTTAAAATGTTGAATTAATGAAGTTAGATATGTGAGTAATACCAGTTGCATATAAAAAGATTGTTAGAATCTGGCTTTGGTTAGCAAAGCTTAAAAATAGCAAATGTTAGCAGTGAGTAGTACGCCTATTCTTCAGTTGATGTTTTAAACTAAATTCTAAAGTTAACCAGCCAGTTTTTTCTTGATAATTAAAGTAGTAATTTAATCTTTGTTTTAATACCTAAGAGGAGGTGTTTTATTTTTGAATTGAGATAAGTAGTTTTATAGGGGAAAGTAAGCTTTATTTTTCACCTCTAAAAACATGCTAAATATGGGAGTGTTTATTATAAGAGTGAATTCTTATTATGTAAGGTGAAATATATTCAAATATATGAAAGCATTATAAATGCCTTTTATTCATGAAGAAACTTTTTTAATACTTAGTTTCATTAGCCCTCATAGACCTTAATTTTCCATATCTCTGCTGGAACTCCCTAATTGTTCATCCATTAAGATCATGTTTTAAATTCTTCGAACATATTTTTTAATTCCATTATAATTGTAATAGTTTTAAAGGATTTGTCTGTACCTAAAACAACATCTGGTCATCCTGGGATAATTTCTGTTGGCTTAAAAATTTTTTTTCATATGGATCCCATGTTTCTTTGTATGTTTAGTGATTTTTAATTGAATATTGGAAATTGTGGATAATAGGTAGAGACTCAAATCTGTTATCTTTCTCAAGAGTGTGTATTCTTATTTTAGCAGGCCAGTTACAGGCCAGTCACTTTAATTTTAGGTTTGATTTTATGCTTCGTTAGTATGGATCTCAGAAAGTAGAAGGTGTTTTTGTCAAACTTCTGACTTTGTCTCCCTTGTGGATCTTTTGTGGGCTTTGTTGTCTTAATGTTGTTCTTTTTCCAGCACTACTCAGTGTCTGGTATCTCTTTTTTGCTCTTAAGCCTGTAGCAGTTTGGTACCGGGAGTGGTCCTTTTGCTGTTTTATAGCTTGGCCTTGGCTGTCTACTTATTCATGAGGGATTTCGAAATGGTATTCTTCTGGGGTAGTACCCTCTTTCTATAGCTTATTCCTCTGCCATTTTAGCACCGAAACTCTGACCTCTGCTGCTTCTAGCTCGTTGGGACCACTGTACTTTGCTTGGACTCTACCTCTTTGCATTTTGGGAAATTGTCCTGAGCACAATGCCATGGGGGCTTCTTACCTCAGTGTTACTGTACCTGTTGTCCACTGCTTGAAATCAATTGCCTCATATATTTTGTCCAGATTTATAGTTGCTTATGGAAGGAGAGCTAATTCAGTAAGAGTTACTCCACCATGGCTGGAAGCAAGAATTCAGCCTCATCTTAGGGTGGAAATAGATGGACTCTTTAAGTCTCTTGAAGCACACAAATTCTTTGCTCTCAGATGTCTAATCCCCCTAACATCATGCTGATAGTATACAGATCTCTAACTACATTTTCACTCTTTAGCCCTTTCACTCCTTTCTGTATGCAGATGTTGGGACTCATTGTCTTGTTGGCACATTCTTACTGGGAAGATGGTATTGTCTGCTATACCTTTCTACAAATAGAAATAGCTTTACCAAAGTTAGCACACTTACCATTTTGTTACAGAGCTACTTTTAGTGAATTTGCAGCCAAGCATGCTAAAGATTCAAGATTCAAAGCAATTGAAAAGATGAAAGATCGAGAAGCCTTGTTTAATGAATTTGTGGCCGCTGCAAGGAAGAAAGAGAAAGAAGATTCGAAGACCAGAGGTGAGAAGGTAAGATGGTTTTAGTTCCAGTGGTGTGATTGATGGGAGTGTGAATGGGAAGGGACTGAACTGGTGCTGTGTTTCTAATCTCATTCATGGGCATAAATAACAGGACCCACATTTATTGTTTAGCTTTTTAAGTTAACTTTTACAGTTGTTTATATCATCACTTTACTTCTATAATGCATACATTTTAGTAGTGTCACTAAGCTGCATAGATTTTCTTTAAGTTTTATTAATACTAGGTTGCCCAGTAAACCGAGAACTGGTTATTAGGCCTATTTATTCACTGGTGGCTGCCTGCTAAGATTTCAAGGTTCTTTATAGGTAGTAACATTTAAGTTTTTCAAAAAGATTTTTTATATTTTTTGCCTTCTGAAAGATAGCATTTTAGTGACTTTCTAATCTTTTAGTAAACATAGCTTACATATGAATTATTGCTTATCAGAATTAAAGGTTAGCTATTAAAGATTAATGAATTCCAAATGTCATTTGGCAGTGGTGTCAGGAGTGGAGAGGAGCTCACCACTGAGGAGGCAGACTGGTAGGGAGGTGGCACCAGAGGTGCATAAACCATCAAAACACGTAGCCACTCTCCTTAGTGACCCTCTGTGCTTTGTGAATAGAGAAAAAACCTCTGAAGCTTTATCATTCTTGACATTTAAAATTGCCTCTTATTCTACAAAGTTAAGATATTACAGATTCTATTAAGAAATGTTGTTACAGAAGTAACACCACTCTTATTGGGAGGAAGCCTCTTTCACTGAAAATAGCAACAGTATTAGGTGAAATAACTTTTGTCAGAAATAACTGAAATTTCCTGATTATCTGATTTATTATGCTTCAAGGTAGATTTTTCCAGAATTATTTCACTGTTGACTGTCTTTGGTAAATGATTATGCTTCTCAGGAAATGTGCAAGGTTGAGTTCTGCATAAACATTTTGACTGTTGAATTAGAATCATGTCAATGAATTGTTTGCTACTTTTGACTTTTAGTAAGAACCTATTTTTTTAAAGAAAACCAAGTAAATAAATGATTGATACCGTATGATTGCTTTTAAACAAATTGAATGTTTTTCTCTTTGCATTTGTAACTAATGTTCTTTTTCTAAACACTTTTTTGGTAATTATTTTATGTATTCTGTTTTATAACAAGTGGATAGACTTTACAGTTTTGTGCTATGTGGCCTGTCAATCAGTTTGGTCTGACAGCTGTCAGTCACTGCTATGCAAAGTATTATGAGATTCTCTAGTAAGGAAAGAATTGATATCTCTCTGTGTGGTCACTTTAGCCTCCCACAGTTCCGGTATATTACTTTTTTTTTAGTCTTTTTCCTTATGAAGTAATGAGAGTTGTGCCCAGGATGTGTTCATTAAAATAAGAAATTAAATAGACATTACATCTAAATGAACTTAATATATTCAGCTTTGCTTTCTTTTGATTGTAAAATTTGAATTCTCTAAATTGAAGGTTTATCTTTGTACTATTAACATTGAAAAAAAAGGAAATTACCGAAGTAAAACTTTCTCAGCCAATTTAAAGAATGCAAAATCAATTACTAACTAGGTTATGAAAGCAGAAATCTTTATAAAGGTTTAAATGTACTTTTTATACTCACATTTTGAGAAGAATCTGGTTAATGAAGTTTTACCACTTCATGACTTTCACTGTGTATTTATTCTTATGAAGTATATTGGCAGTACGTTTTTTAAAAATGGCATTTTAGCTGTGTGTAATTGAATAGTAAACTGGTATATTGGAGTTTCTTTGTTCTTAAGATTCCTAACTGGTCTTTGTAACATTGAGACAATTGAATCAATAGCTGAATAGTAAAAATTTAAAGGTAATTACTTGCTGAATCAAAAACCTGTGAAGGGCATTGACTTTTGGTGAAATCCTTTTTTTCCAATTAGTAGGCATTTTCAAGCTAAAGGGTGCAATCATCATTTTCATGTAGCTTTTCACTGGTAGTTTTATTTAAAAAAATGCCCCCAAAGCTGTTTTACTGGACTGTTTTGTTTACCAAAGTAGCTACCCTCCAGTTTTTGTTTATTTGATTATAATTTATTATTTTTATTATAACCAATTTTTATTAAATTGTGTTTCAAATAATTTATATTTTGGAACAGCAGATTTGAAGGTGCATATAATGGAGTTAATCCTCTTATGAAGTTGGCATTTTTCTCTCTTCCCTCTCTTTTGAATTAGCTGCTGAGCAATTTTTGTTTCAGTACATTTGGCTGAGGAAACTGTTTCTCCCCTTTTAACTAGACAGCTTAGTTGGTAAGGTACTTCCATTTTTGGAGAGAAGAAAATAGGGACAGTAGGAGCTTGAATTGTTGCTAATGGAAATTGACATTTATGCATTTGTTAAATAATTCTTCTCATATAAAAAGCAGCTTCTGTAAGCCATTTGTAGCCTGTCATGGTAATATCCACAGTGAAAGAAGTTAAATTTTATTTAAAGTTCACTCTGTTTATACATCATATATTTTTAAAACTATATGATAATTCTTTATAGGCTTCATGTCTAATGTTTGAAATATTTTTAAGTTAATGTAAATTCTTATGGCTTAGAAAGATTCCTATTTGTTGCAGCTTACATGTTTTATTTAACGTAAATTTTGCCTTCTAGTTATCCCATGCATCTGGGAATTTGGTGTTCATTGTGTCAGATACAAAGTTAGATGAACAGAAAAGTTATGTTACATCGCTACCTCAAGTAGTTTCTTTATTGCCATCTAGAAATATTGGGCTTATGAGTTATTTCTCATTAATCCTTACAGTCAAGAGCCAAGTTAGGTGAGTGGAGAAATCTACAGCTGAAGAATTCATCTTTTTAAAAGTTCTTTAATGCAGAAGCTCTGTTTTTTTGTAACCTTACAAGTGTTTTCTAGAAAGGACATCTTCCTCCCTTTTAATCCTCTATTAGGAGAAATGAGGTTACAGCGAGAAGTGAGAGGGTTGGAATAGGCAGAAGGAATGATTCATTTATTTTGTGCCCACACAAAAATTCTGATTCCATTTCTAATTTCTCATTCCCTTGGTCAGGTAGGAAGGCAGCATGTTTAATTCCTATGGGGAGGACAGGTTCTTGACCTGGTCAGAATCCTCTGTTGAAATGACTTTAGCTACCTCGGATATCTTCCCTGGTAGCAGTACATAATAATTTAAATGAGACTGAATTTTAGAAGAGGTCCTCAAAGTGCATAAAAACAAATGCCTTGTTTATTCTTTTCTTCTCTTATTAAAAAGGTAAAATTTTTAACAATTCTAACAAATTTTTCCAGTTTTAACAATTTGGAAGAGACGTTCTAAGTATTGTATACGTTGACACTAAAAGGTTAATATTATTTAGTACCTTTAGTATAATGTTACTAAGTTGGTACTTGATTTGTTAAGAATGTTAATTTCATTGACACATATTCTGGTGAAGGCATACATGTTTAATGGCTAAAGAGCACAGGAAATCTGAATGTAGTGTCTTTTTTAGAAATGACTAATTATAACCATAGAAATTCTATAATTTTCTTATATATAAAGGTAAAAACATTGCTCTTTTTTAAAACCAAAATATAAAAGTTTATTTTTTGTTTATTTTTACACACTTGACAGTATAGTTTCAGATTTGTAATGAATAAGACTTGCTCTTTGTGCTCAACTGTTTCTAAATTCCCCTATTATTTTAACAGTTTTATTCATCTGCTTTTTAAAATATTCTTGCTATCTTGATGTTGAAGTATTTTTGCCATTAGTTCATAAGCCTGAATCTTATGGCAAATGGCAAATTCATATGCTTCATAAAAACATGGCAGTTCTGAGATCAAAAGTTATAAACGACCTAAAAAAGTTGTTTCTATATTTGAATACTTTCATTGAAGAATATGATTTATTTTGAATTTGGTAGATTTTAAATGAGAGCCTATATGTGTATTGATTTTTATATTTCTTGTAAAAGAGCAATTCTGATATTCTTTTTTACTAAAATTCTGCTCTAACTGCATTTAAAAAGTTATTCTTATCTTTAAGGTAAGTGAACTTTTTTTCTAGTTGTAAACATTTATATATGAGGAATTTCTTATAGCATATTGTTTTCCTCCCACCTCACACCTGTTTTGAAATACAGATAAAATCAGATTTCTTTGAACTATTATCTAATCATCACTTGGACAGTCAGTCTCGATGGAGCAAAGTAAAAGACAAAGTAGAAAGTGATCCACGTTACAAAGCAGTGGATAGTTCATCAATGAGAGAAGACCTTTTCAAACAGTACATTGAAAAAATAGCCAAGGTAACCATTATGTTTACTCTTATAGTAACCATGGAATAGTAAAATTCTTAATTGCAGTATAAAGGCATTTGCTACTGTTTTGGGTTTAGAATTTTTCTTGTTGGTATTCCTAATAGACTCTCTAGTAGTTGACTTTGAAATGAGTGTTTAGGTATATTGGTTAAAAACTAGGTTTGAAATTTTGTATTTGTCAAACTAGTTATTCTGTGGAGGCATATTATGATGGAGTTAGTAAGAAGGTTAATGTAATTTCACTTTTACAGAATTTAGACTCAGAAAAAGAAAAGGAGCTTGAAAGGCAAGCCCGCATTGAGGCAAGCCTTCGAGAACGAGAAAGAGAGGTGCAGAAGGCTCGTTCAGAACAAACAAAAGAAATAGATCGAGAGAGAGAACAGCACAAACGAGAAGAAGCTATCCAGAATTTCAAGGCTCTTCTGTCTGATATGGTATTACACTTTTGCTTTTTTCTCTGAAGTACTGGATATTAGAAATCTATTATATTACCTCATTAGTGGACATTTTGATGTTGTTGAAATTGACTCAAATATAATTTAGTAAGTTACCTATAAAGTATTTTAAAATTGAGTAATTGGTATTAACACCATTAGAATAGGAAAACCTTAGTTATTTAAAATTTTCAGAAGTTTGATGTATTGTATAAAAATGCATGATCTTTTAGTATCAAAGCTTTTTAAAAAATTATCCTTGATGAAGTCATCTTAAATCATCACACACTTGCATGTCATAGTAATAAAGTGTGCTGAACATAAGTTCATCTTTGATGATTTGGGTCATCATTGTGATGATCAGTTATTGTACATGTAGACGGTATGGAATGTAGGACTGGAGGTGTACTGACCCCTGGGATTTTTTTTGAAAATCTTCCTGTATTATCCAGGGTTGTTGAGGTAGGTAGGGTTTTTTGTCCCTGCACCGAATGCCCCCAGACCACTCTTGCTGTTCTATTTGTTTTTTCCTCTTCTCTTTGTCACTGTCTCTCCTACTGTTTCATTTCTTTCTTTCAACAAGGCTCTTGTCATCACTCCTGTTGCTTCTTCTGATTTCTTCCCTTGATTCTGCTGATCTGTTTTCAATGACTTTTTTCTGTTCTCTGGACAAATACAGTTGTTTCTTGTTTTCTCTCTGCCTCTGTTTCCCCCAAATTCATCCTCCTTATTGCAATCACAGAAGTCTTTGTAAAAAGCAAATCTGATGGTTTTGTCACTCTCCTTGTTACTTGAAGAAGGTAAAGGTCCTCCCTACTTCTGGAAGTTCCCTACATTTCATATTCAGTCTCCTTAGCATAATATAAAAAACTATTCATTCCTTGACTGCCTACCTTCATATTACCTTATCCTCTTTGGTTTCCTCTCTTGCCCCCTAAGCTGTAGCCTTGCTGAACTTATCTTTTTTTTTTTTTTTTTTTTTTTTTGTGTTGTTGAACTTACCTTTAATGAACCATACTTAGTTTAATGAATGCTACTATTACACATACCAATCCCTCCACCTATAATGCTTTTAAATTTCCCACCACAGTGGCAAACTTTGTCATTCTTGAGGAGCACACTCAAGTGTCTCTCTGTAAGACTGATCCTGACCCATCTGGGCAGATTTGATCTCACAGTTGCCGTTTACCAAACTTGTGCTCAGCATATACCTTTGCAGCACTTACTACATGTTAGTGCAGTTCTTTGCTTATATGCCTATCTTCCCTACATAAAGTAAGCCCTTTGAAGGAAGACATAACTGTGTTATTTTATTTAGTATTCCCAGTGCCAAGTTCAGTGTTCACCTGCCATGTTTTTAGGTGCTTGATAAGTGTTGGTTAAATAAATGTTTTTATATTTTTCTTCTTTCTTACTTTTCTGTCTTTTCAGCATCCCATATTTCTTAGCATTGGCAGCAGTGTGACTTAACTTGTAATGCCATTACCATCCATGTAGCATACCTTTCTGCTGGTTGCTGAACCAGCCAGACCTGTTATCTTGTTAATGAAGTTATTAATTCCTGCTTGTGTGTGGACGTGTCACTTCCAATATGTAGTTAAGTCCCAAATTGAGCTCAAGAAAAAAATTTTTTATCTGGTGAGCTGCTTGTGCTGTGAGATGGTATATTTCCTCTTTTCATTTATATCCATTTCTACTACTACCAGAAGTTGGTAAGATGTTCAGTAGAGTACCTAGGTACTTAAAGTTCTTAGGGACCATGGTCGATGGGAGATATCTTCTCTTCATCCTTGCCACCTCTAAACCCATACTACATAATTTAGGTGAGCACTGGGAGGTGAGATTTCTGGCTTAAAGAAGTAGATTTTCAGTGACTGCTTGACTAAGATGGAGTCATCAGAAACTTCTTTTATTAAGTGTATTGTTCCTAAACCAAATAAATGAGTCTTTTATTGATGAAATATGAAAAGGTAAGTCTGTTTGGTGATAGATACCATTCTCTATTTTTAGGTACGTTCTTCAGATGTGTCCTGGTCTGATACTCGGAGGACTCTTCGGAAAGATCACCGCTGGGAATCTGGATCCTTGTTGGAAAGAGAGGAGAAAGAGAAGCTTTTTAATGAACACATTGAAGCACTTACCAAAAAGAAGAGGGAGCACTTTAGGCAACTTTTGGATGAAACTTCTGCAGTAAGCGGCTCTTACTTTTCTTTTTTCTTTTTTCTTTTTTCTTTTTTTTTTTTTTTTTTTTTTTGCGGTACGCGGGCCTCTCACTGTTGTGGCCTCTCCCGTTGAGGAGCACAGGCTGTGGATGCGCAGGCTCAGTGGCCATGGCTCACGGGCCCAGCCGCTCCGCAGCATGTGGGATCTTCCCGGACCGGGGAACAAACCCGTGTCCCCTGCATCGGCAGGCGGATTCTCAACCACTGTGCCCCCAGGGAAGCCCGCGGCTCTTAGTTTTCTACTTAAATCTAGATGAATCTCTGTTAATAATTCCCAAAGTAAAACATTGAGATGACTTTTAATGTCATTCTCTTTAGACCCATTACTGGAGTTCATGGGTTTTATACACTTTGTTCTCTGATTTTTTTGTTTGTTTGCTTAAGTAAAATGTTGATGGTACTTTCACTGTTTAGAAGTTACTTCCTTTTGCAGTTTTTAAATTCATATCTGCTCCCTTAGTAATTCCATATGTCCTTAGCTGTGTGTGATTATTGATGCTTCCTGATGATAGAGTTAATAGATTCCTTCTTTTGCTCCATTTTCAATTTGGTACCATGGCCCTCTTGTTTGGCAGTTTGTACCCTCTGTTCAGGTTTTGCTCCTATTTATCTGATCTCTCTTTGGTGATGGTTTCTTCAGAAGTTACGATGTTGCCCATGGGTTTGCAGGTGATTGTCTTAGGTCACCTTGAAAGTATGGCCATGAACATAACTCTTGTGGCAAGCCAACAAAAAGAAATTGCATTAAAGCTGCTTCCCTGTCTCTAACTTAGTCCAGTTATGCTTGGGCATTACAAGAGATTGCAGGTCAGTGTAATATTATGTACCATATGTGCTGCAGTTTGATCCCCTCAATAAAAGTGAGTTCTATTTATGTTTTTTTATTCACTTGTCTTTCAAAGATTACCTTAACATCCACGTGGAAAGAAGTTAAAAAAATCATTAAGGAAGATCCTCGGTGCATTAAGTTCTCCTCCAGTGACAGGGTAAGAAAATTTTGTCTGAGATTTACTTTCAGTTTATAAATATTAATTGGGTGCTTAATCAGCAGCACTAGTATCTTGACTGAAATGAAGTTGATGGTTTTAAGTGAATAACTTTTAAGTGTATGAGAAATAAATCTGAATTTCAAGTTTATATTTTCTTTCTTGTACAGTATATTAACCAGACAGCACAAGAGGAACTTTAAAAGTTTAATCCTTGGGGTTAAGCCTGTGTTTTGGGATCTTCTAAGAGACTAATGAAGCTATAGTTTTTATTTATTGTATAGTCAGGTCCTACTAGATAGATATATTCAGCCTGGCAATTGGTACCAGGCTATCAAAGTGCTTGACTCTTACAGCCATGCTAGCAGAAAAACATAACATGATCTCTAGTTCTTATATGCTCCAGAGACTTTGGAGTAGGGGAACCTCAGATGTGTGAGGTTTGTAGAAGCTGAGCTCTCTTCTGGTGCACTCTGGCTCCTGTGTAGCAGAAGAACTCACCAAGGGTCTGAAATAGTGAATGATGTCACAGAAAGTGTAGCTTATTCCATTCCCTTCTGTCCCTCAGCCTTCATATGCTCCTTTTTCCCCTCATTCTGTCCTGGTTGGTTTCTCTAGGTCTGAGTCCAAAAAGCCCATGATCTAATATTCTTCTCCTCCTTCTCCATTAGGTGGAATTTTAGATGTGTGGACTGTAAAATATACGTGGTTGGAAAAGAGTGGTAGATGGATAGCTGAGAGATACAGTCTCAGTCTCTAACTTTTCTGATTTTTAGAATTGATAATAAGGTCTTTTTTTTTTTTTTTTTTTTAAAGCTCAGAGTTAATACTTAATCTTTGCTATTCCCTTACCAAGCTCCCTTACTGAGCTAAATGCTCAGTTGAACTTTAAAGTTCTGAGCATTATCTTATAAATTATGCCACGTTATTTTTATGCTTGAAGATATAAATACAGTCTTTAGGAATGCACATTTAACCCTGAATTTCCTTGTTTTTAAGAATGTCTACCCCTTGAGGTTGTTATGAAGGGTAAAGGAGATATCTTATAAAACCCTCAGCACAGTGTATGTAGCACATAGCAAGCCCTGAAGTTTTAGCTACTACTACTAATATATGGTTTCTCATTCTTGCTGTTTCCCTTAAAAATGTACACTGAAGATTTTCTTTTTCAATGAATGTTATATGGTTAAAACATACCTTATTGCCTTTTTCTTTTGAATTATTTTATGTCATGACTTACAGGTTACTTGTTTAATAAATAATTGATACTAATTTTGGAATTAGTAGAATTTCCCCCCCTAATCTTACTGTCTTTTTTCAGAAAAAACAAAGAGAGTTTGAAGAATACATCAGAGACAAATACATCACAGCCAAAGCTGACTTCAGGACGCTTTTGAAAGAGACCAAATTTATAACATATAGGTGTGTGTAATGAAATGTTTCATATCAGCAATCATTGTCTTTACTAGTCCTTACTCTGATGGCCAAAGCATACTTTGCATTCACACACATGTTGACATTATTAATTTTTAGGAATAAGAAGAAGGCAACTTTATCAAAGATTGAATATAGCCCATATCTACCCTTACCTTTTTTCTTTCTTTTTTCTCTTTTTTTTTTTCAAAGAAAGGGCCCAGATGTTAATTCTTATTTTGTGTTACCCACCCATCCAGTTTTTAAACATACTTTTGTTTTCACTTCACTGCTTTTTTAGAAGTATTTCCAAATATATAAGAATTGTATTTCATGAAGAGACTTAAAAAAAAATATCTTTCACTGTCAATTATCTTTGCCTCCTCTGAAGACTATTCAGTGTTCATTCTAAAGCATTCTAAAGCTTGAAATCGTTTTATTTGAGCTCAGCAAAAACATTTTTTCTCAGAGGAAAGCAGTTTGCTGGATACTCTTAAATTAAAATTTTAAATTATAAAATCAGAGCTTTAAAACAAATTTTCTCTGTAACATACCCAGTAGTTCCCCACCCCCAGCAAGTTGTCATCGGGAGAACAATTTTACATTGCTTAGCAATCAGTATGCAGGAAACCATTTTTGTTTCATGCTCCAACTTTTCTTCTTTTAAGAGAAAAATTTGAAACATCTTAATGAAGGGTATGTGCACGGGAGGATAGATAGTGCTGAGGGTGTGGTTTTTAGGTATTTTGTGATTGGATTTTTTGGTCAGGATCCTTAATGTTTTGCATCAGCTTGGGCTTTTAAATTAGATGTGAAGTAAGACTTCTTTCTACATTTTTATAGTTAATTTAGTGAAAGATGTGAAAGTGAAAGCTTGTGAAAGATGCTGGGATTGGCAGCCCCGCAGACTGAAGTCCTCTGTTCATCCACAGAACAGGTACAGCACGGGCAAGATTTACCCACCCACCCTCAGCCCTGATCTGGAGGGACCACCAGTAGGGGTGGGAGGGTAATTCAGCTTCTGAGGCCCTTTCACTCCTTGGAGTCTTTGCTGAGGCGACTTACAAAGGTGACCACTGCAGTGAATTTTTCTTAAAAAAAAAAAAAAAAAAAAAAAAAGAAAAAAAAAAGAAATGGAAACACAATTAGGAACTAGATGGACATTTCCAGCTCATTTCTGAAAGACCTATGAACAGCAGTCAGTAATTCTTGGACTTCTTTTCTTATTTCAGATCCAAAAAGCTAATCCAGGAATCTGATCAGCACCTGAAAGATGTAGAAAAAATTTTGCAGAATGACAAACGGTATCTAGTACTAGACTGTGTGCCAGAGGAGAGGCGCAAACTGATTGTGGCATATGTGGATGACCTGGATCGCCGGGGTCCACCCCCACCTCCCACAGCATCAGAGCCCACAAGACGATCAACAAAATAATTCTTATACTCTTCCACAGGGGTGTCTGTTAATTCAAAACGCTTGCATGAGCCAATTTTCAGGTTTTTACATGTATGTGCATTAGTCAAACTCTTGCAAAACCATCTGATGAACAGAAGGAGAAGCATCCATGAACAGTTTCTGAACAGAGAACACTTTGGAAATATTTATGCTTTTCTTTGTGTGGCATGACTGACTTGCATACTCAAATATAGGCTGTCTCTAGTAAATCTAAAATCTTGAAGCTAAAAAATTATCCTTTTATGAGGTGTGGAAGTCAGTGACTTTTGGTGATGTTCTTTCTAGCAGTGTTACAATACATGCAAGACGTTAAGAGCATTTGTGGTTTGAACTTGCAAGATGCAGATACCACAGACTCCAAAAAACCTAAGTTGGGGTTTGTTTTGATTTTGTTTTTTAAAGCGGGTAAAAGACAAAACACTGAAAATTGAATTCTTATCTTCCAGAGGCTAAGATTATTATAATGGACATACTTTTACCTTTGTCTCTAAAGAACACTTTAGTTTTATTTGTTCACTTATGTGCTTTGATTATCCCCTTTGAATTATAGGCCAAGTCTTGTTGTTTAGCCTAAGAGAAGATTTATTTAGTAATTTCTTCTCAGGTATGGAACCATGGTCATAACTAACATGTTGACCAGACTAGGACTGCTGGTTAAAAACATTTTATTCACCATTAAGTGATCTTTATCAATATTCTGGATTAGACAACAAATTACCTTTCTTGGGTGTTCCCTGTAAACTGTACTCCCATTTGAATGTTAAATTTTTGTTTCTAAAGTTTAATTTTAAGATGTTTGAATGTTCAGTTTATGTATTTGAACTACAATAAACCAACCCTTTTTATATACATGGATTGTATATGATTGTTATATAATTTATAAATACTTCTTTTAAACCTGTTCTTAAAAGCAGTAGCAAATGTAATTTGGCACAAAGAAAGTTTAAATTTTGAATGTTGCATCATTTTAAAAGGCTGGAATATAAATTACTTGCATCATAAAGGGGAAGGAATTTGTGAAGAACCCATTTTGGTGCACAGTATCTTCTTGCTTCATAGCAAGAAGATGCTGACTTTTGTCTGTTTTCTTGTTTTTGTCTTTTATATTAACATATTGATGATGAATGCCTTTTTGGACTCCTTTCAATGTGTCATGCACATCATACCATGACACCTTTGATTCCCAATTGCTCTTTCTAGCTTTACCTCCCCTGTTTAAAAAGATCCCTCTATTTCATTCCTTCATAGATTTCTAGTTTGAGTTACCACATAAATAAAATGTTTAAGAAAAATATATGTTAACAGGATAAATTATTTTCCCTGCTACCTCACACCTGCTATGATTGCAACAAAACCTAAAAAAAGGGACAACGGTATTTGTATTTGTTGTATGCATACAGACCCAGACATGCATCACACACATACAAAAATACAGTCACATCTCTGTGACTTAGTGCTTAGCTTAAATATATGAAGTGCCACAGAAATAATGTGAGTTCTATATGTAGGAACCTGGAGTGGGTTATCTGACTAAAGTCTAACCTATAAAATTGGTAATTAACAGGATTTAAAAAAAATAAATCCATTGAGTGATTTTGAAGCTCATCAGAAGTGAAACAAAATGCGTGCCCAAAGGAACACAACTATTATAGAATAGGACTTTCCTACAAAGGTGAAGTTTCTAGAATGCTTTGTTATTCTGAATTCCACATAGTATTGTTTGCCTACTCACTATTTTCCATTTCTCACCATAGAAAAGTGTGAAGAAAATGGTTTGGTGATACCTATTTTAATTTCTTACTTTTGCTGTAAAGTATTTGGGATTAATGTTTCATGTAAGGTGTAAATCAAACTTTTCTATGCAGATTTCTTAAAGGGAGTGAGGACTTTGTATATTAGGTTTTTTTTTATTGAAGTATAGTTGATTTACAGTGTCGTGTTAGTTTCAGGTTACAGCAGAGTGATTCAGTTATACATTGGTATATACTTTTTCAGGTTCTTTTCCCGTATAAGTTATTACAAGATATTGAGTATAGTTTCCTGTGCTATACAGTAGGCCCTTGTTTATCTGTTTTATATACAGTAGTGTGTGTATATTAATCCCAAACTCCTAATTTATCCCTCCTACCCCCCATTAGGTTCTTAATGATAGGGTCATTGTAATTACATTGTGTTTCAGTATCTTCATTTTGATCTGGAGCTTATCAGCAAGCTCTTTAAAAATACATGGTTCATTGTGCTCTGATACCTGTGCAGGTGTTAAGGTCTGACCTCCCTGTAAAGCCCCTTTGTGCAATGATGATTTCAAAAGCGGCATTCAAAACAAAGACAGCTTTAAGTCTCCAAAACTATCTGAAGTAAAGCATAATTGTTTTTATTTGTTTACAAGTTAAAATGTCACACAGTGAAAGCTTACATCCTACATTTACTATAGATAATGAACATAAAAGTCTTTAATTGAAATAGTTCATCACAGTTTTAAAGGTAATCCAATTATATAACTATTGTCTCACAAGACAGCATTTTAGGTACTTGAGTTAACTGTGCTCTTGTAAGCCTTAAAATGAAATATGAACCAAGGCCAAAAGCCTTACCTTCTGTGTTAAAAAAGCAAATCATGACCATTTATAAAGAACAAACCAAAAAACCCACAGACTGTACATTAAAAATATTCCATCCACAGCATATTTTTATATTTTCTCCACTGCTTGCCATAAGTGCAGTTTTTCTGTTTTTTTTTTTTTTTTTCAGAGAGAACCCCTTAGTGAAAATAACCCAGAATTCCATTAGAGTAACCAAGAATCATGGATAAATGTCTATTATATTTAATAGGGAAAGAAATGTTATCATCATCATTGTTTTATTGGGTATGCTTTACCATGCTGTAAATTGAACAGTTATTACTTGTTATTTAAATTATACTGGTAATACATTTTGGAACACAGAATTTAATTTTATTGCTTTTTCTGCATTGCCTTGTTTTCTATTAGTCAGATTCTCTGTCTTGTGTCCATTGAATTTTCTCTTTTCCATGCTGTCTCTCTCTTCCTCCCTCCCTTTCTTCCTCTTTTTCCCCACTCCCCCACCCCCATCCCCCCTTGGATTACTCTTGATAGTCTTTGTAACTTAAAAACCCTGAGGTATTTTAAAAGTTGGGCAGGGTTCATGTTCAATGTTAGGGCTATGTTTAATGCTCATTTTAAAAAATCACCATCTTTATATTTGAGGGTTACATTCACCAATTAATACCTTTATCATTAACCATAATGATATGGTTCACCATAACATAGCTTATAGTTTATCTTGAGAGAAAGAAGATTTGGGGAGAAACATTGATTTCAGCTTGTAGAAGATTGTCTCCTGCTACTCTTTGGAAGAGGACTTAATTGGGAAGAGAATTAAGGGGGGTTTTTAAGTTCTTTCTCAAAATCAGAATATAGAATATCATGATAGGCTGCTAAAATCCCCAGACTTAGAAACTGAAGACTCACAGAGGTGCTTCAGAAAGATCAATAAGCAGATTTTAGTATAAGGCAAGTCTGAATTTACTTAAACTTAGCCAAAATAAGCCATGGTTTGAAATTAGCCCAGAATTGGAATAAAGTGATGTTCCTTATTCTTCAACCTTCAGTCATGGAAATTCTGTATGGATTTTCATCCAGTAAGTGAACATTTCTTAAGCAAATGAAGATAACTCATTAAAATTTATGTGTTAAAAATCTCAAGTAGAAGTAGATTTTGAGCTCTGGTTTATGTGCAATAAGGTTTGATAGGTGAAGTTAGAGTCAGCAGGTTCAGGAAAAAACTAAACATAAAGAAGTTGAACCTTTGACAGATAAGCTCCACGCCAGCCAGTACACGGCTGGTCCTAAGGACTATCCAGTAAAACAGCCATTGTGGACAAGTGACAAAACAGCTGGCCTTTCTAATCACTTGTGACAGATGCATCTTCAAACAACACAGTTAATTATTTGGATAACCAGTTTATAACATAGTTATTACTTCTAATACGGTGTCCTACTTACCAAATTGCACATTTTGGAAATGCAGACTGCAAAGCATTTTTGTAATTCCTAATGGTAATTTTATTATGTTTCATATGGCAAAGTCAACAATGTTGATAAGCAGCATTACAAATAAATACAGTCATCGCAATTTGTTTTGCTTTGAAACTATTTATCACCAGCTCCTGTCTCTTGATCTTCGTGTTCCCAGGGGATAGGGTCATTGTCCTGTACACAAGGGACTGTGTCTCTCTCATGCCAAAACTGCTCTACATCAGGGAGGATGGGAATCTCTGCCTTCTCAGCTTTCTCTTTGCTGGATGAGGGAGAGCCAGTTTTCTCTTTCTCTGGTATGGATGATGGGGATTCTGGAGATGGAACATTGTCACGAAGGACCTGTGAGTTACCAGCGGGTGTTTCCTGAGACTCTGAAGCAGTTGGATGTTTTTTGGTTACCATCCATTTCCATAAGCCTTTTAAGCCTTCCTTGAACTCCTCTGACATCACTAGAAAAATGAGAGGATTTGCTGAAGAGATGGAAAACATTAGGACTTGAGACAGGGCTATAAAACCTTGTGGTGGGGCCGGGCCTCCAGCCTTCAGATGCCACATCCACAGCCATGCTATCCATTCAGGGAGCCACAGAATAGCGGAGGTGATGGCAATGCTCAGCAACATCACTGTGAGTTGCTTTGAGCGCATCTGGCTTCTAAGATTTTGAGTCTTAGTTCCTCGTTTCTGACATTGGCCATAAGCTCTCCAGAAATAAAAGCCGGCAAAGATTAATGGAAGGCAAAATACCAGGAGAGGGTAGAGCTTACCAAACGTTGACATGAACTCTTCGGCCATAGTGGGTACATCCATGAGGCACATTTCCACACCTGCGTGTTGCCTGGTGGTGCTAAAGAACCATTCTGGCAGGGGTAGCAGGCTAGCCACAGCCCAGATGGCTGCCAGCACTGACCAGATGGTGCGGTTGTGGATATTTTCTTGCTTGACTGGGTCACATGCATACATGAAGCATACTTTGGCCACTGCAACGATTGTCAGGCTCTTGGCTGCCATGCACGTGTGGATGAACCAGTCAGAGGACTTGCAGACAAACCAGCCTAGATCCCAAACACCTTTGGAGTATGCTGTAGCTCGGACAGGTGCAGAAAACATCAGGAGAGAGAGATCAGCCAGGCTGAGATTCAGAATCAGGGAGTGGATCATGGATGGCTTTCCTTTCCAAGTACTGTGGAGGAGGATGCCAATCACACACAGATTCCCCACGAAGCCCACCAGGCAGACAGCCACCAAGAGAGCTGGGACTATGGTCCTCCAGTCCTTGGAGTCAGAGGGCAGGTACCCACCGGCAAAGTGGAGGTGAGCAAAGGACCCGTTCATGGTGCTGGAGTTGGAGTCTGCCAAGGCAACTGTCAGCCTCCCCCTTTCCATCCAGCTTCTACTTGCAGAAGTTAGCTTCTATTTGTCTTTCTGCCTTGGCTCTTTTGTGTAGGAAGTAAATATGTCATCGTCAGTGTCAGCTGACACCTCTGGACCCTCCCCTTGCTTATTTCCTGAGAGCAGACTGTGGAAGAAGTTGGACTGCTAAGCTCTTGTCTGCTGCTTGTGCTATTTCTTGCCTGCACTGAGTGACAAGCAGCAGGAGGGCATGGTTGCTGCTCATTAGCAAGTCTAATATCCGATTGTCAGCCTTTGGAGTAAAAAACTCCCCAATATACCCATCGGTGATAAATGAGGAGAACATACAGGTAAGCGAGTTACGTTCCTGGGGGGGTCACTAGAGCCAGTCAAGGCAATTATTTTCAACTAACTGTTTCTAAAGCTAGACCTCCGTCTGTAATACAGCAAACACCACATCTGAATAACCGAGTCCTTTACACTTAGGCACATATTAAAATCACCTGCATGGCTTGATCCGGGCGTGTCGGGGGTAGGGCCCTAAAATGTGCATTTCTAACAAGTTCCCAGGGGATGATGATGATGCGGGTTGGGGGAACCACACTGTTTTAAAGGAAGAACCAACACTGCTTTCCCCCTCACCTCTGCAGGGATGAGCTTCCTCTTCTTTTACCAAACCCTCACCACCACTTCAGCTCCACCAATGGCTGGCGGAGGTCAAACACACAGAGCTAGATAATGAAAAAAAGCTGCTGGTAAGAATTCCTATTTTAAAAAAAATCTAATTATCGGGCTTTCCTGGTGGCGCAGTGGTTGAGAATCTGCCTGCTAATGCAGGGGACACGGGTTCGAGCCCTGGTCCGGGAGGATCCCACATGTCACGGAGCAACTGGGACCGTGAGCCGCAACTACTGAGCCTGTGCGTCTGGAGCCTGTGCTTCGCAACAAGAGAGGCCGCTACAGTGAGAGGCCCGCGCACCGCGATGAAGAGTGGCCCCCGCTTGCCACAACTGGAGAAAGCCCTCGCACAGAAACGAAGACCCAACACAGCAAAAATAAATAAATAAAACTCCTACCCCCAACATCTTCTTTAAAAAAAAAATCTAATTGTGGATTACTCTAAGTTTAGTCTATTGCGATTTTTTTAGAGGTATTTTGGAGCACTGCATTAGAATGAGTTTACATACTAATAAGACTTTTAAACAAGCTATGGTGACTAAAGCAACCAAATGATGAATTAGGCTTCTTTTCAGAGAGAATTCCTAAAGGATTTACTGACAAGTGAAATAAAAGGAAAATAATTTCTATGCAGAAGACATTTACGAGATTTTAAAGAAAATGACATTTTAAAGTTGGGAAAAGAAAAAATTCTTGGATAAAATGATTCTAGAACCAGTCTTGAAATTTTATAATGGGCAGTGGAAGGATACTCTGGAGGAGGTCAGAGGAGCTGGAATTGTTCAGGGAAAAGGGTTTGTGGAATTGAAAGGATTTTGTGCCCTACTCTGCTGAATCAGAAATTCTTAGTGTCATAATGAAAAGTGTGCTGAGCTCAGAGTCCGAGCTCAGGTTCTAACTGCTTTCACCAGTTTTTCTCTGGAAACTAAGGATTACATTTAAAATCTCCCCAAAGACCCAGAACTCAACAAATAAGTATTGACTCAATAAAAACGTAGTGAATATTAGGAAAGCTGTCCGTGGTGCTGGGTTACCTTTTCTGTTTTCTTCCCCTTTCCCTGTAGGAAGTAGCTATAACTATGAAACAGTAAACGGGGGCAATGTCTTGCCCCAGCAATTCACAGTAACCCCAAGTTGGTGCTGTGGACAATGAAATATCCTTAAGCCTCAACAGAACCACTTTTGAGGGTGAAGAGACCCACACCATCTTCTAGGAAGGCAAAGGGCGGTGGGGGGGCAGTATGCAGAGAAACACGTTGAGTACTACTTAGAGCAAATGAATGTTTTGTGAATTATAGACTACAGCAGAGCCAGTCCTACCTGATGTATGTGGAAGAGATGAGTTCAGGACCAGAAAACAAATACTACTTTACATTAAGGGCTTATAAACTTGGCATGCTCAAGGCTCCTGAAGATACAGAAGACAAAAAGCTAAGTGATTCAAGGAGGTTTTAACAGCATGAAAGTTTGATTCTAACTCTTTGTTTTGAAATAATTGCAAACTTATAGGGAAAAAAAAGCAAGAATAGTACAAAGAATTATCCTAATACACTTCATTCTGATTTTCTAATTATTAACAGTTTGTGCACACACTCTACACACACACACACATACATACATTTACTTGTATATATATACACACATAAACATACATATTGTTTTCTGAACCATTTGAGAATTGGAAATGAATTTTTGAGTTTTCTTCCTGAATTATCATTAGATATAAAAATCAAAATGAGACTATGTGCTTGTAGCAAAAAGGAATTCTCTCCTTTGGCAACCCTCATTACCCAATCCAAGTTTCTGTTTGTCTTTTGATATATCAGCACTTGTGCATCTAGGTATTTGACAACTGTAATATGTAGCTTGTATCTGCTCTTTGTTTTAACATCATTTCCATTTAAAGGATAAGTGTAACTTAGCCAACCTAAAAGAAGAATTACATCATATGAATTTTTCTTATTTACATTATGAATTCAAGTGATTTTGATCTTTCTTGATAGCATATTCGTTTAAAATAAAGGATTAAATTATATGCATGGTGGACATTTGTTAGGTTTCCTTATTTTTATTTATTTTGGGGAGTTGCCCCTTTCTTATTTGACAGAAGGGATCCTGGGGAAAAATGATACAGGTGAGGTGGATGGAGAAGTACAATACAGAAAAAAGACTGAGAGTGTTTGGGATGAAAACTGGAAATCCCTTACCCTCACCCCAAAATGCTGGAAAGAACTCAACTGTCCACCAGTTGGTGAATGGATAAAGAAATGGATGTATTCATACAATGGACTACTATTTAACAATATAAAGGAATAAATACTACAACATGGAGGAACCTCACAAATACTATGCCAGTTGAAAGAAGCCAGACACAAAGATGATGTACTGTGAGATTCCATTTATATGAAATGTCCAGAAAAGGCAAATCTATAGAGATGGAAAGTAGAATAGTGGCTCCCTGGAGCTAGGGGTGGGAAATGAGAATGACTGCAAATGGGCACAAAGGACCTATTTTGGGGTGAGGAAAATGTTCTCAATTGGGATCATGGGGATGGTTATAGAACTCTGTAAATGAACTGAAAACCTTGAGTTGTACACCGAAAACGAGTGATTTTTATGGTACGTAAATCATACCTCAATAAAACTGGTTTTTTTTTTAAGAGTTATTTGGGATGGAGAAAAGATAAAGAGCAGATGTTTTTGCTCTTAGGATGCTGAGTAGCCTCCAGTATGAGGGGATATTCCATTCTGAAACTGTGATTAAAATATATATATGGAGGCAGGGAGGGATTGTGACCTAGAAGGACCAAGCCAAAGGACAGTAGTAGGTGGGAAAGGGCAGTGGGGAGAAGGGAGACTCAGAATGCTGGGATTCAGAACTTGCTGCCCCTCTTGCCTGGCTTCCCCAGCTTGGAAATTGGCTTTCATCATGGCCTTCACCCTCTGCTTCCCCACTCCTGTTAAGACACTAGCAACAGGGCAGCCGTCACACCCAAATACCTCAGCTGGGTTCCAGGCTACTTTTCCTTTCCCTAACAGGGATGCCACCCACAGTGATGATGCCAAGAGGTAACCCTTGGAAACTGAGAAACAGTAACAAAACAATGGAAAATCTGAGCCATAAACCTCCTTTTTTTTTTTTTTTAGTTTTTTTTTTTTTTTTTTTTTTTTTTTTTTTTTGCGGTACGTGGGCCTCTCACTGTTGTGGCCTCTCCCGTTGCGAAGCACAGGCTCCGGACGCACTGGCTCAGCGGCCACGGCTCACGGGCCCAGCCGCTCCGTGGCACGTGGGATCTTCCCGGACCGGGGCACGAACCCATGACCCCTGCATCGGCAGGCGGATTCTCAACCACTGCGCCACCAGGGAAGCCCTTTTTTATTTTTATTTTTTTATTTTTTTTATTTATTTTTTTTTTTTGCGGGCCTCTCACTGTTGTGGCCTCTCCCATTGCGGAGCACAGGCTCCGGACGCCCAGGCCCAGCGGCCATGGCTCACGGGCCCAGCCGCTCAGCGGCACGTGGGATCCTCCCGGACCGGGGCACGAACCCGTGTCCCCTGCATCGGCAGGCGGACTCCCAACCACTGCGCCACCAGGGAAGCCCAGCCCTTTTTTTTAGTTTTAAGTTACAAGGGACCTCAGGCAACTTAATCCTCAAAAGAACCCAGGCAAAGCAAATTAGTGGCCAAGATTGTTAAGTGGCTTCTGATAAAAGCAGAACTAGGTGTGAGCTCTTAAACTAGAGTAAAGTAGGTAAAGTTTATGCTATAGCTCAGTTCCAGGGAAAGGGAGATAATGAAAACAATCATTTATTGAGTGAGTCCTCAGTGCCAACTTCTGTGCTAAGCTTTCTATGCCCTGAGTCTTCACGATAGCTCCTGGAGATACTATTACTATCCCCTTCTTACAGATGATGAACCTGGGGCATAAATAGGTGAATAACTCACCCGTGGGAATGTAGATCACACAGGTAGTAGATGAGAGAGTTGGTATAGAGACCCCTATAGGTCTGAGCCCCAAGTCGGGGTTCCAGAGCTGGTGTTCGTAAGCTGTGTGCTGTCCTGCCCCACTAAGGACATTGTGGGATACTCACTGTTCTCTAAGCATTGCGATTACGAAACTGGTCACTTCAACAAGCATATATTAAGTCCTTTGGCACTGGGAATATAAAGCCTGCATATCTTTCTTTTTTCTTTTCTTCTTTTCTGGGGATCTGGCATTGTGAGTCTAGGACAGGAACTGGGGACCTGATATACCTTGGTCTAGGCGGTAAGTTGGGAACCTGGAACACGCTGGGTCTAAGAGGAGCTGAGTGCTTCTGACACCTGCGTCCAAGAGAGGATCCCAGCTATATAGGTATGTGGGATTCCTGGGTCTAGAGTGGGAGCTGGCTGTCTGGGATCCCTCGGTCCTGGAGGGGGAATGGGTACCTTTGGTCCCCCAGTCCTGAATGGGAATTGGAAGCCTGGATGATGCCTGGGTCCAGCAGAGAAGCTGAGGGCCTAGGATCAGAGCTTGGGCCTTATGTGAAACAGGTGTGGGGTGTGGAATTAGAGTTTGCGATCCCTTGGTCCTAGGAGGGAACCAAACGCCCTAGACCCTTGAGTTCTGGAGGGGAGATATTCCATGAGTCCTGGAAGAGAAGTAGGGGCTCTAAATCAGTCAGTGGAGAGAGAAGAAGGGGATCCCTGGGTTTCCTCTCGCTTTCGGGCCACCCCACCCTTGGAAGCACCTGTCTCCAAAGCCTCAAGCAGGCATGGGCCTGGCTCACCCACCCAGGCTCCTGGGGCACTAATCCAGGTCTCATGTATTTTTCTTTCAGTGAATATTTGCTGAGCCACTTCCCCTAGGCCAAACACAATGCCAACCCCTGGGAACCCACTGTGGTAGAAGGGTCCCTTTTCTAGAGGAGTTATCATGTAGTTGGAGAGGTGAACAAACAAGAAGTTGCAATGACTGTGCTGCAAGATACCAGCTGATGATGCCTTCACGAGGGGCACCTGGAGCAAACACAACAGTAAATAGCTTCTTCTCATCAGAGAAGTTACCATGGCTGGCTTTCAGGTTCTGAGAGTAACCTCCTTCCACCTGTGGGTTTTCAGGTTCTGAAGGTTGCAGGCTAAGCTCAGGGAGGAGCAGAGTGGGTCAGGTGGGGCTTCTTGACCAGTTGCACTTTGTTGGCTTGTAGAGCATGCTCAGTTCCGTCTCTGTGGGCGGTAGAGAAGTGAGCTCTCAGATGTGCACGCACTTTCACCCTGCACTCCTACTCCCAAGGTCAGTAATACACAGTTGGTGGTTCCTTCTTTGACGGCAGTTTTGCTTTGCTGAAGCTTCCTTTCTCCAGTCCTCTGACGGTGCTCCTTTTTGGACCGCAGTTCCTTGTTTTCGTGGAGTATCTTTTGCTGTGCGGCCTTCCTGAGTGACCTGTCCCAGTATTTCGTGTCCGGTGTCTTGGAGTGTCGTTCCAGGCTGCGGGTGCAAAGCTGAGTGACGCTCCATCTCTCAGGAAAGTGTTGGGTAAGTCTGGCTGGGTCTGAGTGGCCGCTCTTACAAGACAGCCCCTCCCCTCTCCCTCTTCCTTCCACTGTTGGTTAGGTAGCTCTTAAGGCCATTGAAGGGAAGATGATGCAAATAGATGGATGGTGCTGTTAGTTACAAAGCGGGCATCAAGTCTGGAAACATAGATCATTATCTTGTCATGTTATTTAACATCAATAACCATTTATTACGTGTTAGCGCACATTTCCACACTGGATGGCCATCCTGTCTATTTCACATTCCACAGACTGGGAGTCAGGAGGTCTGAACCCTTCCTTACAAAATGAGACTGTTAGATCTGCAAGGGACGCTTTTGGATTGTCTGTGTCCCAACTTCATTTTCCAGATTGGGAGACAGATGCTCAGAAAGTGTAAGTGACCTGTTCTATCTAGGTCACTTGGTTCCTCGGTAGCTGGGTAGCAGCTGGGATCCAGGAATCTCAGCTGCTAGGTGGATGCTTTTTGTTCTTCATACTGTTTTCGACTTTTTCCTGCTGGGTTTTTGGCCTTTGTTAATAACTCGTGTTTTGACTTTATGGAGGATAAAATTTGGATGTAGAAGCGAAGCCTCTTTGGAAACAAGAGGATGGTGAGAACATAAGGTAGCTGCATTGCACCAGCTTATGTAGAACTTAAACTTTCTTTTCTTGAAAAAAACAAATTTCTTGTCCTATCAAAACACAGCTGTGGTTAATATGATGATGTATTTTCTTTTATGTTTTTTTTTCGTTGCAAGAGTTTGTTTGCTTTTTACATTGTTAGAATGCAAATTGTAATTGAAGCTCTGATTTTTGTTGTAATGAGAGGTGCTGATTGTCTAAAATGACCCTAGAGAGGACGGTCTCAGGGTTGATTTCACCACAGTGAAGATGACAGTCTGCTTTTTGTAGAGGCCATAGTCCTAGGAGAACAGCAAGTGAAGGACTAACATATATGTGGGCCAAGAATGGTTAAAATCATGCTTTGGATGCATGTTTTTGCAGGGTACCGTTTGCTGTGGGTTCTTACTGAATGACATGTCCCGTCATTTAGAAGAAAATCTAGTTGTTAAAAAAAAAAATCAAAAATTTATTGCTATATCCACCTTGTGCAGTGAATTTTTTTCACTTTTTTTTTTTTAAAAAGAGCTTTATTGAGATATAATTCACATACAATACCCTTCACCCATTGAATGTATAATTCAGTGGTTTTTGGTATTTTACTCTTTTCACATTCTTGCCCATCCTAAGTGGCTAGTGTAGATGTGATGCTCTCTTCAGCATTGCCTAGAGTTATTTCCATGACTACTGAATCCAGCAGGTGGTGTGGCATCGTTGCACACGTCTCAGACATCCCAGGACTAGATGGGCTGGGGAGGGAATGCGCTGTGTTCAGAGATCTCACGCTAACGCAGTTTCCTGGGGGCCTATTAGAAAGGAGAGTACACAACCATCCCCAAGTCCCCGACTTTGCCCTCCTTTTTAAAATGGGAGAGGCAGCTCTTGTGTCTGTAGGTCTTGCTCTTCATGTTTACTCTTGGGAGGAAAAAAAGTTTAAAAAAATTTTTTAAAAATCCTCAATAATATCATATCCCAAATCCTGGAAAGAAAAGATGTTTGGATGGAGGGGAAGGAGGGGTTGAATTTGATTTCAAATGTTTCAACCTGGGTAAAAAAACACTGTCAGTCAGCTTTTCTGCTGAGTGCATTAAAACAAAACCTTTTAATACTTTTCGGTCCCTCACAAATCCTTGTTGAAAGTTCAGGAAATTCTTCTAAAAGTTTAAAACTTTCCACTGTATGCACTATTTTACCCTTATTCAGTAGTTGTAATTGAGAAGTTGATATATGGAAGTTTGATTTATTCTTGTAATGTCTATAATGTTAACCTTCATAAAAACGTTTAATATTAGGTAAAAGAGGTGATAATGTCATCATTTTGTAGAAGAAACTGAAGCACCCCAGAGGTTTTGACTTTTTGGTAGTTACAAAACTTGTTAGTTACTGAACTGAGAGAGACCCTGGATTCCTGATTCTGGTTCCAGTTTTTCCAACCAGATCAGGATCCCAATGGGACATCAGTATACTGAAAGATGTTTTCAGGTATTCTGTTTTAGTTTCTTGTTGCTGCTATTGAAAGTACCATGAATTTACCAGCTTGAAACAACACAGGCAATAGTCCTGGAGATTGAGAGTCCTAAAATAAAGGTCACAGCTGGGCTGCATTCTTTCTGGAGGCTTTAGGGGAGACTCCATTTCCTTGTCTTTTCCAGCTTCTAGAGGTCACCCACAGATCTTGGCTCCTGGCCCTTTCCTTCATCTGCAAAGCCAGCAGCATATCATCTGCATCTTTCTCTCTCTCTTTCCTCTAACTTCTGTTTTCATCGCATATCCTTCTCTGACTCTGGCTTCTGACCCTACCACTTCCTCCTTATATAAAGGACCTTTGTGATTACACTGGGCCCACCGCATAATCCAGGATAATTTCTCCATCTCCAAATCCTTACTTTAATCATATCTTCAAAGTTCCTTTGGTCAGGTAAGGTAAATATTCACAGGTTCCTGCGATTAGGAACAGACGTCTTTTGGGAAGTTATTATTCTCTCCTCCATGTATTCTAAAAAATTTTGGTGGGAGTAAATTTGGTATATGTTGTGTTAAATAGGACTTCTCGCACTTTAAAAAATATATAACCAAATAAAAAATAATAACCAAAGCTTACATTTGTTGAGACTTTACTATTTGTGAAGCACTTTGCTAACTTTTACATGTATTATCTCATTTCATTCTCATGACAATATTAAGGAGTTCTGTTCCCATTTATCAAATGAAGAAACTAGGGTGGGACGAATTGGGAGATTAGGATTGACATATATACACTACCCTGTGCAAAATAGATAGCTAGTGGGAACCTGCTGTACAGCACAGGGAGCTCAGCTGGGTGCTCTGTGATGGCCTAGATGGGGGGGATGGGGGGATGGGAGGGAGGTCCAGGAGGGAGGAGATATATGTATACATATAGCTGATTCACTTTGTTGTACAGCAGATATTAACACAGCATTGTAAAGCAGATATACTCCAATAAAACAAACAAACCAACAAACAAAAAAAGTGAAGGAACTTGCTCAAGGTCACATTGCTAAATCAGTGGCAGAGCTGGGATTCAAACTCATCTATTTCATGCTAGAGCATGAGTCTTGGAGGTTTGTTTTTTGTTTTTTTAAAAAATTCTTTATTGGAGTATAATTGCTTTACAATGGTGTGTTAGTTTCTGCTTTACAACAAAGTGTATCAGCTATACATATACATACATCCCCATATCCCCTCCCTCTTGTGTCTCCCTCCCACCCTCCCTATCTCACCCCTCTAGGTGGTCACAAAGCACCGAGCTGATCTCCCTGTGCTATGTGGCTACTTCCCACTAGCTATCTATTTTGCATTTGGTAGTGGATATATGTCCATGCCACTCTCTCACTTTGTCCCAGCTTACATTTCCCCCTCCCCGTGTTCTCAAGTCCACTCTCTACATCTGTGTCTTTATACCTGTCCCACCCCTAGGATCTTCAGAAACTTTTTTTTTTTTAGATTCCATATATATATGTTAGCATACAGTATTTGTTTTTCTCTTTCTGACTTCCTTTACTCTGTATGACAGACTCTAGGCTTATCCACCTCACTACAAATAATTCAGTTCACTTTCTTTTTATGGCTGAGTAATATTCCATTGTATATATGTGCCATATCTTCTTTATCCATTCATCTGTCGATGGACACTTAGGTTGCTTCCATGTCCTGGCTATAGTAAATAGAGCTGCAATGAACATTGTGGTACATGACTCTTTTTGAATTATGGTTTTCTCAGGGTATATGGCCAGTAGTGGGATTGCTGGGTCATATGGTAGTTCTATTTTTAGTTTTTTAAGGAACCTCTATACTGTTCTCCATAGTGGCTGTATCAATTTACATTCCCACCCACAGTGCAAGAGGGTTCCCTTTTCACCACACTCTTTCCAGCATTTGTTTCCAGCTTTTTTTAAAACATCTTTATTGCAATATAATTTCTTTACAATGGTGTGTTAGTTTCTACTTTATAACAAAGTGAATCAACTATACATATACGTATATCCCCATATCTCCTCCCTCTTGTGTCTCTCTCCCACCCTCCCTATCCCACCCCTCTAGGTAGTCACAAAGCACTGGATCACCCTGTGCTATGCGGCTGCTTCCCACTAGCTATCTATTTTACATTTGGTAGTGTATATATGTCCATGCCACTCTCTCACTACATCGCAGCTTACCCTTCACCCTCTGCATGTCCTCAAGTCCATTCTCTGTGTCTGCATCTTTATTCCTGTCCTGCCCCTAGCTTCTTCAGAACCTTTTTTTTTTTTTTTAAGATTCCATATATATGTGTTAGCATACAGTATTTGTTTTTCTCTTTCTGACATACTTCACTCTGTATGACAGACTCTAGGTCCATCCACCTCACTAAAAATAACTCAGTTTTGTTTCTTTTTATGGCTGAGTAATATTCCATTGTATATATGTACCACATCTTCTTTATCCATTCATCTGTCAATGGACACTTAGGTTGCTTCCATGTCCTGGCTATTGTAAATAGAGCTGCAATGAACATTGTGGTACATGACTCTTTTTGAATTATGGTTTTCTCAGGGTATATGGCCAGTATTGGGATTGCTGGGTTGTATGGTAGTTCTATTTTTAGTTTTTTTTTTTTTTTTTTTTTTTTTTTTTTTTTTTTTTTGCGGTATGCGGGCCTCTCACTGTTGTAGCCTCTCCCGTTGCGGAGCACAGGCTCCGGATGCGCAGGCCTAGCGGCCATGGCTCACGGGCTTAGTTGCTCCGCGGCATGTGGGATCTTCCCGGACCAGGGCACGAACCCGTGTCTCCTGCATCGGCAGGCGGATTCTCAACCACTGCGCCACCAGGGAAGCCCTATTTTTAGTTTTTTAAGGAACCTCCATACTGTTTTCCATAGTGGCTGTATCAACTTACATTCCCACCAACAGTGCCAGAGGGTTCCCTTTTCTCTACACTCTCTCCAGCATTTATTGTTTGTAGATATTTTGATGATGGACATTCTGACTGGTGTGAAGTGATTCCCCATTTTAGTTGTGAGGTGCATTTCTCTAATGATTAGTGATATTGATCATCCTTTCATGTGTTTGTTGTCAATCTGCATATATTCTCTGCAAAAATGACAGTTTAGGTCTTCTGCCCATTTTTTGGATTGGATTTATTTTTTGATGTTGAGCTGCATGAGCTGCTTTTATATTTTGTAGATTAATCCTTTGTCAGTTGCTTCATTTGCAAATATTTTCTCCCATTCTGAAGGTTGTCTTTTCATCTTGTCTATGTTTTCCTTTGCTGTGCAAAAGCTTTTAAGTTTCATTAGGTCCCATTTGTTTATTTTTGGTTTTATTTCCATTTCTTTAGGAGGTGGGTCAAAAAAGATCTTGCTGTGAATTATGTCCTAGAGTGTTCTGCCTATGTTTTCCTCTAAGAGTTTAATAGTGCTTGGCCTTACATTTAGGTCTTTAATCCATTATTAGTTTGTTTTTGTGTATGGTGTTAGGGAGTGTTCTAATTTCATTCTTTTACATGTAGCTGTCCAGTTTTCCCAGCACCACTTATTGAAGGGGTTATCTTTTCTCCACTGCATATTCTTACCTACTTTATCAAAGATAAGGTGACCATATGTGTGTGGGTTTATCTCTGGGCTTTCTATCCTGTTCCATTGATCTGTATTTCTGTTTTTGTGACAGTACCATTCTGTCTTGCTTACTGTAGCTTTGTAGTATAGTCTGAAGTCAGGGGGCCTGATCCCTCCAGCTCCATTTTTCTTTCTCAAGATTGCTTTAGCTATTCAGGGTCTGTTGTGTTTCCACACAAACTGAGAAATTTTTTGTTCTAGCTCTGTGAAAAATTCCACTGGTAGTTTTTAATTTGTGGTACACAGGCCTCTCACTGTTGTGGCCTCTCCTGTTGTGGAGCACAGGCTCCGGATGCACAGCCTCAGTGGCCATGGCTCACGGGCCCAGCTACTCTGTGGCATGTGGGTTCTTCCCGGACCGGGGCAAGAACCCATGTCCCCTGCAATGCAGGAGGATTCTCATCCACTGTGCCACCAGGGAAGCCCACCACTGGTAGTTTGATAGGGGTTGCACTGAATCTGTAGAGATAGCTTTGGGTAGTTTAGTCATTTTCACAGTGTTGATTCTTCTAATCCAAGAACATGGTATATCTCTCCATCTATTTGTATCATATTTAATTTCTTTCATCAGTGTCTTATAGTTTTCTGCATATAGGTCTATTGTCTCCTTAGGTAGGTTTATTCCTAGTTATTTTAATCTTTTGATTGCAGTGGTAAACGGAAGTGTGTCCTTAATTTTTCTTTCAGATTTTTTCATCATTAGTGTATAGTAATGCAAGAGATTTCTTTCTATTAATTTTGTACTGCTACTAATCCTGCTACTTTACCAAATTCATTGATTAGCTCTAGTAATTTTCTGGTAGCATCTTTACACTTCTCTATGTATAGTATCATGTCATCTGCAAACAGTGACAGCTTTACTTCTTCTTTTCTGATTTGGATTCCTTTTATTTCTTTTTCATCGCCGATTGCTGTGGCTAAAACTTCCCAAACTATGTTGAATAAGAGTGGTGAGAGTGGGCAACCTTGTTTTGGTCCTGATCTTAGTGGAAATGGTTTCAGTTTTTCACCATTGAGAACGATGTTGGCTGTGGCTTTGTCATATATGACCTTTATTATGTTGAGGTAAATTCCCTGTATGCCTACTTTCTGGAGGGTTTTTATCATAAATGGGTGTTGAATTTTGTCAAAAGATTTTTCTGCATCTATTGAGATGATCATATGATTTTTCTCCCTCTGTTTGTTAATATGGTGTATCACATTGATTGATTTGCATATATTGAACAATCCTTGCATTCCTGGGATAAACCCCACTTGATCATGGTGTATGATCCTTTTCTTGTGCTGTTGGATTCTGTTTGCTATTATTTTGTTGAGGATTTTTGCATCTATGTTCATCAGTGTTATTGGTCTGTAGTTTTCTTTCTTTGTGACATCTTTGTCTGGTTTTGGTATCAAGGTGATGGTGGCCTCGTAGAATGAGTTTGGGAGTGTTCCTCCCTCTGCTATATATTGGAAGAGTTTGAGAAGGATAGGTGTTAGATCTTCTCTAAATGTTTGATAGAATTCGCCTGTGAAGCCATCTGGTCCTGGGCTTTTGTTTGTTGGAAGATTTTGGTTTTTTTTTTTTTTTTTTTTTGCGGTAGGCGGTCCTCTCACCGCTGTGGCTTCTCCTGCTGCGGGGCACAGGCTCCGGACGCGCAGGCTCAGCGGCCATGGCTCACTAGCCCAGCCGCTCAGCAGCATGTGGGATCCTCCCGGATCGTGGCACGAACCCGCGTCCCCTGCATCGGCAGGCGGACTCCCAACCACTGCGCCAACAGGGAAGCCCCATTGTTTGTTGGAAGATTTTTAATCACAGTTTCAATTTCAGTGCTTGTGATTGGTCTGTTCATATTTTCTATTTCTTCCTGGTTCAGTCTTGGAAGGTTGTGCATTTCTAAGAATTTGTCCATTTCTTCCAGGTTGTCCATTTTATTGGCATATAGTTGCTTGTAGTAATCTCTCATGATCCTTTGTATTTCTGCAGTGTCAGTTGTTACTTCTCCCTTTTCATTTCTAATTCTATTGATTTGAGTCTTCTCCCTTTTTTTCTTGATGAGTCTGGCTAATGGTTTATCAACTTTGTTTATCTTCTCAAAGAACCAACTTTTAGTTTTATTGATCTTTGCTATCGTTTCCTTCATGTCTTTTTCATCTATTTCTGATCTGATCTTTATGATTTCCTTCTTTCTGCTAACTTTGGAGTTTTTTTGTTCTTCTTTCCCTAATTGTTTTAGGTGTAAGGTTAGGTTGTTTATTTGAGATATTTCTTGTTTCTTAAGGTAAGATTGTATTGCTATAAACTTTCCTCTTAGATCTGTTTTTGCTGCATCCCATAGGTTTTGGATTGTTGTGTTTTCATTGTCATTTGTTTCTAGGTATTTTTTGATTTCCTCTTTGATTTCTTCAGTGATCTCTTGGTTATTAAGTAGTGTGTTGTGTAGCCTCCATGTGTGTGTATTTTTTACAGATTTTTTTGCTGTAATTGATATCTAGTCTCATAACGTTGTGGTCGTAAAAGATACTTGATACGATTTCAATTTTCTTAAATGTACCAAGGCTAGATTTGTCACCCAAGGTATGATCTATCCTGCAGAATGTTCCATGAGCACTTGAGAAGAAAGTGTATTCTGTTGTTTTTGGTTGGAATGTCCTCTAAATATCAATTAAATCCATCTTGTTTAATGTGTCATTTAAAGCTTGTGTTTCCTTATTTATTTTCATTTTGGATGATCTGTCCATTGGTGAAAGTGGGGTGTTAACGTCCCCTACTACAATTGTGTTACTGTCTGTTTCCCCTTTTATGGCTGTTAGCATTTGCCTTATGTATTGAGGTGCTCCTATGTTGGATGCATAGATATTTACAGTTGTTATATCTTCTTCTTGGATTGATCCCTGCATCATTATGTAGTGTCCTTCTTTGTCTCTTGTAATAGTCTTTGTTTTAAAGTCTATTTTGTCTGATATGAGACAAAGAAAGCTACTCCAGCTTTCTTTTGATTTCCATCTGCATGGAATATCTTTTTCCATCCCTTCACTTTCAGTCTGTATGTGTCCCTAGGTCTGAAGTCAGTCTCTTGTAGATGGCATATATATGGGTCCTGTTTTTGTGTCCATTCAGCCAGTCTATGTCTTTTGGTTGGAGCATTTAATCCATTTACATTCAAGGTAATGATCGATATGTATGTTCCTCTTACCATTTTCTTGTTTTGGGTGTGTTATTTTTATTTATTTAGTTAGTTATTTGCCATACACAGGCCTCTCACTGTTGTGGCCTCTCCTGTTGTGGAGCACAGGCTCTGGACACGCAGGCTTAGCAGCCATGGCTCACGGGCCCAGCCGCTCCGCGGCATGTGGGATCCTCCTGGACTGGGGCACGAACCCGTGTTCCCTGCATCGGCAGGCAGTCTCCCAACCACTGTGCCACCAGGGAAGCCTTGGGTGTGTTTTTGTATGTCTTTTCCTTCTCTTGTGTTTCCTGCCTAGAGAAGTTCCTTTAACATTGTTGTAAAGCTGGTTTGGTGGTGCTGACTTCTCTTAGCTTTTGCTTCTCTCTAAAGATTTTAATTTCTCTGTCGAATTTGAATGAGATCCTTGCTAGGTAGGGTAATCTTGGTTGTAGGTTTTCCCTTTCATCACTTTAAATGAGTCCTGCCACTGCCTTTTGGCTTGCACAATTTCTGCTGCAAGATCAGCTGTTAACCTTAAGGGGATTTCCTTGTATGTTATTTGTTGCTTTTCCCTTGTTGCTTTTAATATTTTTTTCTTTGTGTCTAATTTTTGATAGTTTGATTAACACGTGTTTTGGAGTGTTTCTCCTTGGTTTAATACTGTATGGTACTCTCTGTGCTTCCTGGATTTGACTATTTCCTTTCCCATGTTAGGGAAGTTTTCAACTGTAACCTCTTCAAACATTTTCTCAGTTCCTTTCTTTTTCTCTTCTTCTGGGACCTCTATAATTTGAATGTTGCTGTGTTTAATGTTGTCCCAGAGGTCTCTGAGGCTGTCCTCAATTCTTTTCATTCTTTTTTCTTTATCATGCTCTGCAGTAGTTATTTCCACTATTTTATCTTCCAGGTCACTTATCCATTCTTCTGCCTCAGTTATTCTGCTATTGATTCCTTCTAGAGAATTTTAAATTTCATTTATTGTGTTGTTCATCATTGTTTGTTTGCTCTTTAGTTCTTCTAGGTCCTTGTTAAACGTTTCTTGCATTTTCTCCATTCTATTTTCAAGATTTTGGATCATCTTTACTATTATTACTCTGAATTCTTTTTCAGGTAGAGTCCCTATTTCCTCTTCATTTGGTTGGTCTGGTGGGTTTTTACTTTGCTCCTTCATCTGCTGCATATTTCTCTGTGTTCTCATTTTGCTTAACTTACTGTTTTTGGGGTCTCCTTTTCTCAGGCTGCAGGTTTGTAGTTCCCGTTGTTTTTGGTGTCTGCCCCTAGTGGGTAAGGCTGGTTCAGTGGGTTGTGTAGGCTTCCAGGTGGAGGGGACTAGTGCCTGTGTTCTCGTGGATGAGGCTGGATGTTGTGTTTCTGGTGGTAGGACTGCGTCTGGTGGTGTGTTTTGGTTTGTCTGTGAACTTATTATGATCTTAGGCAGCCTCTCTGCTAATGGGTCGGGTTGTGTTCCTGTCTTGCTAGTTGTTTGTCATGAGTTGTCCAGCACTGTAGCTTGCTGGTCATTGAGTGGAGCTGGGTCTTAGTGCTGAGACAGAGATCTCTGGGAGAGCTCTCACTGGTTGATATTACATGGGGCTGGGAATTCTCTGGTGGTCCAATGTTCTGAACTTGGCTCTCCCACCTCAGAGGCTCAGCTCTGACAGCCGGCCAGAGCACCAAGACCCTGTCAGCCACACGGCTTACATGTAAATGGGTTAAATTCTCCAATCTAACGGCACAGGATGGCAGGCCTTCTGTTCTCTGTGCAGTCCTCCAGCTGGATGTTGTCCTCTGGGCCTGGTCAATATGGAGAGCCTGTTTTGGATCCAGGTCCAGCTACCTTCACTAGCATCTAGAAGCAGCCAACGCCCCCATCCTCCCTTATCCCTCCTGTAACTTGTCACAATCCTGGAGCACCCCAGTCTTGGAGTTTTATAATATTAATATTGTAATATGGAAAGCAGGGGGTTTAGGATGCAGAAATTTCCAGATTAATTTACCCAGAGTCATGGCATCTTACCAGACTAGTGCTCTTCAGAACACTTTATGAAACATTAAACTTGTTGGCCTTTATATCAATGTTGTCCTATAGAACTTTGTGTGATGATGGAAATGTTCTGTATCTGCATTGTCCAATATGGGAGCCACTAGCCTCATGTGGCTATTTAACACTTGAAATGTGGTTAATTTTAAATTTTATTTGAATTTTAAATTTTATTTTAAATTTTAAATTTTATTTTTAAAATAATTTTAAATTTTATTTGATTTAAATTATTTAAGTAGAAATAATCACATGTGGCTAATGGTTTCCAAATTGGACAGCCCAGTTCTTTATTCTTCTGTATCTGATGTTTAAGTTTAGCCCAGGCCCATATAGTTACTTTCCTTTTGAGCATAATATTGCATTTGGTAATTCCTTGGTATCAAATGTAATTTGAAGAATGGTTGTTGATAGCTTCAGGAAATGCTTCTGAAAAGGAGGTGACTTTGGTGTGGAAGATAATAGTAAGACAGGATTTCAGGTGTCATGGGCAGAGCCAATGGAGATTTGTAGACCACTGAGTCCTAGTCTTTGATGAAACTTTGTGGGGTGTTGGTTAGTTGACAGTCTCCCCTAAAGATGGATGTCCCAGTGAAAGAACTCTTCAATCATTCAACAAAAGTTATGAAGATAGTCTAGAAATTGTGGGAGAATCAAGGAAGTAGGAAGGGCCTGTCAGGTCTTTGAAGAAACTCTAGGGAAACAGTATGCACTTTGGTGAAAAGATCATCTGTAATGTTATATAAGACTATATCATTGGAAACGCTGTAAAGAAAGTACCACGTTAATGTTACGGCCAATGATGTTCACATTTACTTTAGCTGTGGAAAACATTTTTTCAGATGAAATCGTAGGTAGAAGTCCAATAACTGTGACAGATAAAAGGGGAGCTGTCCAGTGTGAAGCAAGTGTTGGATGGAATCATGGTCCTATTTTCTGAGGTCCCCTCTTTTACTGTGGCCGTTGAGGTACCTCCCTGAAACTCTAGGGGGTATAAGTCACTGACAAAGTCCAGAAAAGAGTTTAAAAGCTACGAGGCAGGAGTGTTCCTGGGTTTCTGAGGGAAGGCTACATGGGAAGGAGAGACATGATACTTCCCAGATATCTCTATATGCATACTTTCAAATGCATTTTAAACACATATATAATTTTGAAAGGATACCACTAGATGCCATTGTAAATTTGCTTTTTCTTTTCTATTATGTCATAAGTAACTCTCTGTTATCACCTGATCTGCATCTTTAAAATGGTGCTTGGGCTTCCCTGGTGGCGCAGTGGTTGAGAATCCGCCTGCCGATGCAGGGGACACGGGTTCGTGCCCCGGTCCGGGAAGATCCCACATGCCGCGGAGCGGCTGGGCCCGTGAGCCGTGGCCGCTGAGCCTGCGCGTCCGGAGCCTGCGCTCCGCAATGGGAGAGGCCACAACAGTGAGAGGCCCGCGTACCGCAAAAAAAAAAAAAAAAAAAAAAAAAAAAAAAAAAAAAAAAAAAAAAAAAAAATGGTGCTTGAGTGTTCTCTTTTATTCTTGTATGGGACAGGGCATAGGTTGGGGAGAAAGGGACATCCTTAGGATCTCATGTCACTGATCTAAGCCAGACCCTTCCCAACATCCTTGGGTATATTCTTTACTCACAACCAGCCAATTATTTTTTAGAAAGAGCTATTTCTGTGCACAAATGCCAAATGACACTAGAGATCAGTGAATTGGCTTTAAATCTTGCTACCATCATTTGCATTACCTGTGTTATGTGGGCACAGGAACTACATGGATAATTGAATCAGGTTGAGGCTTTGAGTTCTTCATGTCATCTATTTCAAGGTCTTGTCCCACCCAATCTTGAGCATTCCACTGCATGGAGTAATGGATTCAAGTTTACATGGCTAGTGAGTGATAGGCCTAAAATTTGAACCCAGGCAGTCTGGCTTTGGCATTTGAACCCCAACTCATTAACATGTCTCCAAAATAGGATTTCTTTCCAATAATGGTAACAGTGGGTAATGAGTTATCAAAGGGAGGCCCCTGGTGAATAGGACAAATGTAATAAAAACTGTCTCTCTTTCTCATATGAAGTGGTTATTTCTCCCATCATATTGACCAGAACCTAGGTATCTCCTCCTTGGGGTCCCCTCTCAACAGCAGCCCTGCTTTACTGTAAAAATAACTCAGTGGTTTGGTGAACACCCTTCCATGTATGTCTTTATCCAAATTTACAAATAAATTATATACATGTATGTGATTTAAAATGGCATCCTACTAGATACCATCATACAGGAATTCACTCTTTGTTACTGTGTGCTATGTGCAATACCATTGCTTAAGAGACTTTTTTGCCAGAGGTGTGTGTGGAGGTGACCTACGATGAGACAGAGCTCTGTTCAAGGTGCAGTTAATAAATATTATAAATTACCCAATAATAACTTGGCTTTAGAATTAATATTCAATCTGTTTCTTGTAATCAGACAGTCTTAATTTTCTTGTTTTTCATAAACAAACACAGCTGATTGTCATGAAGCCTCTACTAAGGCCAAAGAGTTTTCATTTTTATTTCATTTTGGCCTACTTAATCATGGCTATTGCTGTATCAGTTGTGCTCTGTTTGAGACTTATGCTTCTGGTCACCACCTGCAATTTAATTTTTCCAATTCCCATCAATTTTTAATAATATGTTCATGTAATCATGCAGTTCCACAACTCTACCAAGCCTGCTGCCTAACCTGAACTACTGATGGGCAGGCAGTGCCCCTTGTGGGCAGCTCAAAACACTAGTTCAACTGATGGAGAAAGCAATGATTGTGGTGTTTGTTCTAAAGGTAGTTTTTTGGGTTTTTTTGGTTTTGTTTTTTCCCATTTACAGCAAAATGGATGGACCTAGAGATTATCATACTAACTGAAGTAGGCCAAAGACAGATATCATACGATATCGCTTATATGTGGAATCTAAGAAAAAAAAAGATACAAATGAACTCATTTACAAAACAGAAATAGACTCACAGACATAGAATACAAACATGATTACCAAACGGGAAAGGAGGGGAGGGATAAATGAGGAGTTTGGGATTAACATATACACATTACTATATATAAAACAGATAAGCAACAAGGACCTACTGTATAGCACAGGGAACTCTACTCAATATTTTGTAATAACCTATAAGGGAAAAGAATCTGAAAAAGAATAGATATATATCTGAATCACTTTGCTGAAACTAACACAACACTGTAAATCAACTATACTTCAACAACAACAAAAAAGGTAGTTTGTGGGCATCAGTGATTAACATACAAAATAAAAGTTGAATGAAGGTCAGGGTCGTTTGTTGAGTGGGACGTGGATGAAAAATACTTTTAGGATAAGCATGTTTGAGTATAGACAGAGGAAAATGAACACAGAAATAAGAAATGGTTAAAGATGCCCATGAGAGGAGGTGTACAGTCTTCTTCTAAACTGTGGAAGGAGGACCAGCAGCGTGGGTACTGTTTGGGAGCTTGTTAGAAATGCAGAATTCCAGGTCCCACTCCAGACCCTGGAATCGGAATCTGCATTTAACAAGGACTGCAGATGATTCATCTGTGTGGTAAAGTGTGAGAAACGCTGGTGTACAGCATGGCAGAAGTGTTTGGTCCTTGGACTTAAGACTTAGGTAGAATTGGGTTGGAATGCCAATTCTGCCACTTACTACCTGGGGGAGCTTGAGCAGGTAACATTTCTGTGCCTCAGTTTCTTCATCTGTAAATGAGGAATAATACCGGTACATCCCTCACAGGATTATTGTTAGGCAACTGTCACCACCATCATCGCTAGTGTTTAATGAGGGCTCACCACGCTCCAGGCACTGTCCTAAGCACTTTTTAAGAATTCATGAATGGGATGGGGAAGGCTACATGCCTGGCAAATGGTAAGCCTCAACAAATCTTAAAAAATGATGGGCTGTGATTATCATAATCACTCTAAAGCATGGCCTTTAGCAAATGGGATGGAATGGAATTCCTCAGCTGAAGAAGTGAAGACTGTAGGTTTGGTGAGTGGACGTGGATCCTGGGATGGCTGGAGCCTTGAGCGCTGAACTCTGAACACTTGATCCACACTTTTCATCAGTGATGCAGAAAGGATTGTTTAAGGTAAAACCAGTTTTCTGAGAGTTTGCTTAATCTAGGAAGCAGCAGGAAAACTGTTTAAAACAGTGGTTCTCAAACTTTTTGGTCTGAGAGGACCCCTTTACCATTACTGAGGACCCCACAGAGCTTTTTGTTTATGTGATTATATCTATCGAAATTGACCTTATTCGAAACTAAAGCTGCGAACATTTTAAAATATTAATTCATTTAAAAGAAATAATAACCCAGTACATGTTAATGTTAAGCAATACTTTTATAAGAAATAACTATACTTTCTAAAACAAAAAAGTTTAGTTCCCTGATGGCCTAGTTGTTAGGATTCTGGGCTTTCACTGCCTGGGCCTGGGTTCAACGGGAACTGAGATTCTGCAAGCCACGCGGCATGGCCAAAAAGAGAAAAAAAAATTAGTGAGAAGAGTGGTATTTTTCCACGTTTTTGCAAATCTCCTTAAAGCCTGGCTTCATAGACTAGAGCTGGATTCTCTTGGTCTGCTTCTGCATTCAGTTTGTGGACATATAACTCATCATGTGGCCTCTAGAAAAGTCTACTGTATACTCAGGAGTAAATGAGAGTGAAAAAGGCACATAATATTTTAGTATTACTAAGAATTGGGTTTGATCTTGTAGACCCCCTGAAAATGTCTCAGGGACTCCCAGGAAACTGGGGATTTAAAAGATGAAAGTACATTCATCGCAAGCAAATATATGTAGTTGAAGTATTTATTTTCTACATTAATTAATTGCTTAATAGGGCAAAGCTCTACTGGGATCCCACGCTGTACTTGAAATGCATGAAACAGAATTTCTGTAAGAATGATAATTCTCCATTTTTGCTAATTCGGGTTGGTCATACACACCTGTGGGTTTTATCATATTTCCATGGGAGTCTTTGATTGGTTGCACTTGGCAGTTACCCCTAGACTTCCAATTCAGCTGCAAAAATTGTAACATTTTGTATTCTTTGGCTATTCCTGCTGCTAGTTGGGAAATGGTGATTAACTTACAGGGTATGATCAAAGTATTGCTTTCTTGTCATATTTTATCTTTTAGAGAGAAGAGAATGGTGGTAAAAAGTAGAGTAGGAATCTCTGTAATTGAATATATGACTTTCCAAATAGAGCTGTTGAAGTACATCAAGTTGCAGTGGGCGAGAAAATCTCTGCACGCAGATCGGGGATGCCCTGTGAGGCGGTGATTTCCCCTGCTTGGGGGGTTGCATTTGGCAGCAGCTCAGTGACAAAGAGCCTCTTGTTTTGTTTTGACCCCTGTGAAGGCTACTGTGAGCACTGAGTTGTGACATTAGTTTAACATCACAATCTTTGGGATGATTAAGTGCAGTGTAGCTCACGGAAACTTCGGGATGAAATGAATGTGCCTTAATCATATTCAGGAATATGGTGGAAAATGATTGCATACACTATTTTTGGAAAAAATTAAAGCTTTGTTATGTAAATGAAGTAATTCTGAATTCTCTTCACAAATACATCTAAACTGAAATAAGCGATTTGTATTTGATGAATGCACAGGCATTCCTGTGCACCTTTCCAACGGTGCTCTGTGAAAAACCAAATTCAGTTTACATTTTTTGAATACATATCATCTGACGTTGGGAGGAGGTCAGGAATTTTTGTTTTGGTTTTGGTAAAGAATTTTGTTTTTTGAGTGGCTGACCTACCGAATTATTCCAATCAACAGGCTGGAATAATTTGGTAGTTTTGTGCAGTTGCATAGAATCTTCAGCAGAGGGCGAGAGACTAACATACCTTTCCGATGCTAACACCAGGGAGGTTTGCGTGTATGAATTCAGACGCCTAGATGGTACGGGTGGTGGAGACTTTAGTGAGCTGGAGAGGGGTTCCAGGTCTGAAAGCACAGACTTGCACTCAGTTCTCTGATGGTTGTCTTGTGAAAGAAAGCCCTCGTGTTGCCAGGTCTGATTTTTCAGGAGAGAAAACATTCCAGATTTCTCTCTGAAATTTTCTGATTTAAAAAGATTGCTTAATTTCTTTTAAAGCATCATTCAGGGCAAAAAAAAAAAAAAAATCTGTAGGATCCCAGGATTATAAATGGTCCAGTCTTATTTGTCTCTTTTGCTAAAAGGACATTTCCATAGTATTTCTTTAAAGGGGGGAAGAGTGAAGTCTAGACAACAAAGATAGAGTGGCTTTAATATTTCAGGGGGAAGTTGTGCAGTCTCCACTGGATTAAAATTTCAAGATGACAAGAAGCTTTTCTTTCGGATTCCTGATAGGAGTTGACCTGCTTGTTAGGCAAGAATTCTCCTTCAAGTAATAAATTACTCTGAGTATCTATAATAAAAATATTATTAATAAGTATTTACACTAAGCCTACTGCTGTAGTAATGACCACACACTCCAGGTTTTGTGGGATTGTTGGACTTCTAAATATTCTGCCTTGTTTCCCTATAACTATTTCCACACTTGTGAGGATAATGTCTTACTTTTAATTTGGGAGAAGGAGTGACCCTCTGGCTGGTGACCCACAGCCCGCCTTCTAGCCTTCTAGTTCTACTGAGAGAGAGCCTCCTAAGAGGTCTCTCTGCATTTTTTCTGGTCTTCATCCAGGTTCTTCTTGTAATTTTTCTCTGCACTGCAACCAGAGTCATCTTTTGAAAACTCCAATTTGATTAAGTTTTTCCTGCTTCCGCATTCTTCCTTGTACTCTTTTTTTTTTAACATCTTTATTGGAGTATAATTGCTTTAAAATGGTGTGTTAGTTTCTGCTTTATAACAGAGTGAATCAGCTATACATATGCATATATCCCCATATCTCCTCCCTCTTGCGTCTCCCTCCCACCCTCCCTATCCCACCCCTCTAAGTGGTCACAAAGCACCGAGCTGATCTCCCTGTGCCATGTGGCTGCTTCCCACTAGCTATTGGTTTTACATCTGGTAGTGTATATATGTCCATGCCACTCTCTCACTTTGTCCCAGCTTACCCTTCCCTATCCCCATATCCTCAAATCCATTCCCTAGTACGTCTGCGTCTTTATTCCTGTCCCACCCCTAGGTTCTTCAGAACCATTTTTTTTTTTTTAGATTCCATATATATGTGTTAGCATACAATATTTGTTTTCCTCTTTCTGACTTACTTCACTCTGTATGACAGACTCTAGGTCCAGCCACCTCACTGCAAATAACTCAATTTCATTCCTCTTTACGGCTGAGTAATATACCATTGTACATATGTGCCATATCTTCTTTATTCATTCATCTGTCGATGGACACTTAGGTTGCTTCTGTGTCTTGGCTATTGTAAATAGAGCCGCAATGAACATTTTGGTACATGACTCTTTTTGAATTATGGTTTTCTCAGAGTATATGCCCAGTAGTGGGATTGCTGGGTCATATGGTAGTTTTATTTTTAGTTTTTTAAGGAACCTCCATAACTGTTCTCCATAGTGACTGTATCAATTTACATTCCCACCAACAGTGCAAGAGGGTTCCCTTTCCTCCACACCCTCTCCAGCATTTATTGTGTGTAGATTTTTTGATGATGGCTATTCTGACTGGTGTGAGATGATATCTCATTGTAGTTTTGAGGTGCATTTCTCTAATGAATAATGTTGAGCATTCTTTCATCTGTTTGTTGGAAATCTGTATATCTTCTTTGGACAAATGTCTATTTAGGTCTCCTGCCCATTTTTGGATTGCATTGTTTGTTTTTTTCATATTGAGCTGCATGAGCTGCTTGTAAATTTTGGAGATTAATCCTTTGTCAGTTGCTTCAATTGCAAATATTTTCTCCCATTCTGAGGGTTGTCTTTTGGTCTTGTTTACAGCATCCTTTGCTGTGCAAAAGCTTTTACATTTCATTAGGTCCCATTTGTTTATTTTTGTTTTTATTTCCTTTTTTCTAGGAGGTGGGTCAAAAAGGATCTTGCTGTGATTTATGTCATAGAGTGTTCTGCCTATGATTTCCTCTAAGAGTTTGATAGTGTATGGCCTTACATTTAGGTCTTTAACCCATTTTGAGTTTATTTTTGTGTATGGTGTTAAGGAGTGTTCTAATTTCATACTTTTTTTTTTACATGTACCTGTCCAGTTTTCCCAGCACCACTTATTGAAGAGGCTGTCTTTTCTCCACTGTATATTCTTGCTTCCTTTATCAAAGATAAGGTGATCATATGTGTGTGGGTTTATCTCTGGGCTTTCTGTCCTGTTCCATTGATCTGTATTTCTGTTTTTGTACCAGTACCATACTATCTTGATTACTGTAGCTTTGTAGTATAGTCGGGGTCATGGAGCCTGATTCCTCCAGCTCTGTTTTTCTTTCTCAAGATTGCTTTGACTACTTGGGATCTTTTGTGTTTCCAAACAAATTGTGCAATTTTTTTGTTCTAGTTCTGTGAAAAATGCCAGTGATAGGTTGATAGGGATTGCATTCAATCTGTAGATTGCTTTGGGTAGTAGAGTCATTTTCACAATGTTGATTCTTCCAATCCAAGAACATGGTATATCTCTCCATCTATTGGTATCATCTTTAGTTTCTTTCATCAGTGTCTTATAATTTTTTGCATACAGGTCTTTTATCTCCTTAGGTAGGTTTTTTCCTAGATATTTTATTACTTTTGTTGCAGTGGTAAATGGGAGTATTTTCAAATTTCATTTTCAGATTTTTCATCATTAGTGTATAAGAATGCCAGAGATTTCTGTGCATTAATTTTGTATCCTGCAACTTTAGAAAATTCATTGATTAGCTCTAGTAGTTTTCTGGTAGCATCTTTAGGATTCTCTACATATAATATTACATCATCTGCAAACAGTGACAGCTTTACTTCTTCTTTTCTGATTTGGATTCCTTTTATTTCTTTTTCTTCTCTGATTGCTATGGCTAAAACGTCCAAAACTATGTTGAATAATAGTGGTGAGAGTGGGCAACATTGTCTTGTTCCTGATCTCACTGGAAATGGTTTCAGTTTTTCACCATTCAGGATGATGTTGGCTGTGGGTTTTTCATATATGGCCTTTATTATATTGAGGAAATTTCCCTCTATGCCTACTTTCTGGAGGGTTTTTATAATAAATGTGTGTTGAATTCTGTTTGCTAGTATTTTGTTGAGGATTTTTGTATCTATATTCATCAGTGATATTGGCCTGTAGTTTTCTTTCTTTGTGACATCTTTGTCTGGTTTTGGTATCAGGGTGATGGTGGCCTCTTAGAATGAGTTTGGGAGTGTTCCTCCCTCTGCTATATTTTGGAAGAGGTTGAGAAGGGTAGGTGTTAGCTCTTCTCTAAATGTTTGATAGAATTTGCCTGTGAAGCCATCTGGTCCTGGGCTTTTGTTTGTTGGAAGATTTTAAATCACAGTTTCAATTTCAGTGCTTGTGACTGGTCTGTTCATATTTTCTATTTCTTCCTGGTTCAGTCTTGGCAGGTTGTGCATTTCTAAGAATTTGTCCATTTCTTCCAGGTTGTCCATTTTATTGGCATATAGTTGCTTGTAGTAATCTCTCATGATCCTTTGTATTTCTGCAGTGTCAGTTGTTACTTCTCCCTTTTCATTTCTAATTCTATTGATTTGAGTCTTCTCCCTTTTTTTCCTTGATGAGTCTGGCTAATGGTTTATCAATTTTGTTTATCTTCTCAAAGAACCAGCTTTTAGTTTTATTAATCTTTGCTATCGTTTCCTTCATGTCTTTTTCATCTATTTCTGATCTGATCTTTATGATTTCTTTCTTTCTGCTGACTTTGGGGTTTTTTTGTTCTTCTTTCCCTAATTGCTTTAGGTGTAAGGTTAGGTTGTTTATTTGAGATGTTTCTTGTTTCTTAAGGTAGGATTGTATTGCTATAAACTTTCCTCTTAGAACTGCTTTTGCTGCATCCCATAGCTTTTGGGTCATCGTGTTGTCATTGTCATTTGTTTCTAAGTATTTTTTGATTTCCTCTTTGATTTCTTCAGTGATCTCTTGGTTATTAAATAGTGTGTTGTGTAGCCTCCATGTGTGTGTATTTTTTACAGTTTTTTGCTGTAATTGATATCTAGTCTCATAACGTTGTGTTCATAAAAGATACTTGATACAATTTCAATTTTCTTAAATGCATCAAGGCTAGATTTGTCACCCAAGATATGATCTATCCTGCAGAATGTTCCATGAGCACTTGAGAAGAAAGTGTATTCTGTTGTTTTTGGTTGGAATGTCCTCTAAATATCAATTAAATCCATCTTGTTTAATGTGTCATTTAAAGCTTGTGTTTCCTTATTTATTTTCATTTTGGATGATCTGTCCATTGGTGAAAGTGGGGTGTTAACATCCCCTACTACAATTGTGTTACTGTCTGTTTCCCCTTTTATGGCTGTTAGCATTTGCCTTATGTATTGAGGTGCTCCTATGTTGGATGCATAGATATTTACAATTGTTATATCTTCTTCTTGGATTGATCCCTGCATCATTATGTAGTGTCCTTCTTTGTCTCTTGTAATAGTCTTTGTTTTAAAGTCTGTTTTGTCTGATATGAGACAAAGAAAGCTACTCCAGCTTTCTTTTGATTTCCATCTGCATGGAATATTTTTTCCGTCCCTTCACTTTCAGTCTGTATGTGTCCCTAGGTCTGAAGTTGGTCTCTTGTAGACAGCATATATATGGGTCTTGTTTTTGTATCCATTCAGCCAGTCTATGTCTTTTGGTTGGAGCATTTAATCCATTTATATTTAAGGTAGTTATCGATATGTATGGTCCTATTAGCATTTTCTTAATTGTTTTGGGTTTGTTATTGTATGTCTTTTCCTTCTCTTGTGTTTCCTGTCCAGGGAAGTTCCTTTAGCATTTGTTGTAAAACTGGTTTTGTGGTGCTGAATTCTCTTAGCTTTTACTTGTCTGTAAAGGTTTTAATTTCTCCATGGAATCTGAATGAGATCCTTGCTGGGTAGGGTAATCTTGCTTGTAGAGTTTTCTCCTTCATCACTTTAAATATGTCCTGTCACTTCCTTCTGGCTTGCAGAGGTTCTGCTGAAAGAGCAGCTGTTAACCTCATGGGGATTCCCTTGTGTGTTATTTGTCATTTTTCCCTTGCTGCTTTTAATATTTTTCTTTGTATTTAATTTTTGATAGTTTGATTAATATGTGTCTTGGCATGTTTCTCCTTGGAGTTATCCTGTATGGGACTTTCTGTGCTTCCTGGACTTGATTAACTATTTCCTTTCCCATATTAGGGAAGTTTTCAACTCTAATCTCTTCAAATATTTTCTCAGTCCTTTTCTTTTTCTCTTCTTCTTCAGGTACCCCTATAATTTGAATGTTGGTGCATTGAATGTTGTCCCAGAGGTCTCTGAGACTGTCCTCAGTTCTTTTCATTGTTTTTTGTTTATTCTGCTCTGCAGTAGTTATTTCCATTATTTTACCTTCCAGGTCACTTATCCATTCTTCTGCCTCAGTTATTCTGTTGTTGATCCCTTCTAGAGAATTTTTATTTCGTTTATTGTGTTGTTCATCACTGTTTGTTTGCTCTTTCGTTCTTCTAGGTCCTTGTTAAATGTTTCTTGTATTTTCTCCATTCTATTTCCAAGATTTTGGATCATCTTTACTCTCATTATTCTGAAATCTTTTTCAGGTAGACTGCCTATTTCCTCTTCATTTGTTAGGTCTGGTGGGTTTTTGCCTTGTTCCTTCATCTGCTGTGTGTTTCTCTATCTTCTCATTTTGCTTAACTTACTGTGTTTGGGGTCTCCTTTTTGCAGGCTGCATGTTCATAGTTCTCACTGTTTTTGGTGTCTGTCCCCAGTGGCTAATGTTGGTTCAGTGGGTTGTGTAGGCTCCCTGGTGGAGGGGACTAGTGCCTGTGTTCTGGTGGATGAGGCTGTATTTTGTCTTTCTCGTGGGCAGGTCCACGTCTAGTGGTGTGTTTTGGGGTGTCTGTGGCCTTATGATTTTAGGTAGCCTCTCTGCTAATGCATGAGGTTGTGTTCCTGTGTTGCTAGTTGTTTGGAATAGGTTATCCAGCACTGTAGCTTGCTGGTCATTGAGTGAAGCTGGGTGTTGGCATTGAGATGGAGATCTCTGGGAGATTTTCACTGTTTGATACTATGTGGAGCTGGGAGGTCTCTTGTGGACAGTGTCCTGAACTTGGCTTTCTCAACTCAGAGGACAGCCCTGATGCCTGGCTGGAGCACCAAGAGCCTATTATCCACACGGCTTGTGATCAATGTTGTGACACCACTGTTGAGAAATCTTTACTTTCAAACTGAGAGTTGCAGTGGATAGGATTTTTGCCTTCCCCAGATTGTTGAAGGTTACTATTTTTGTTTTTGGAAACCCCACCACCTCCTCATTTCTATTATTATTTTTGTAAGAGAAGTATAAAGAGAGTTGGAGTGGAGGTGAGATTTGTGATTGGGAAAGCCCTGGAGACCCTCCTTCTCTGTCTTCCTCCTCTTTCTCTCTGATTAGTTCCTATCCAGCAGCCACCACTTCTTCTTTATCCATTCATCTGTTGATGGACACTTAGGTTGCTTCCATGTCCTGGCTATTGTAAATAGAGCTTCAGTGAACTTTGTGGTACATGACTGTTTTTGAATTATGGTTTTCTCAGGGTATATGCCCAGTAGTGGGATTGCTGGGTCATATGGTAGTTCTATTTTTAGTTTTTTAAGGAACCTCCTTACTGTTCTCCATAATAGCTGTATCAATTTACATTCCCACCAACAGTGCAAGAGGTTTCTCTTTTCTCCACACCCTCTCCAGCATTTATCATTTGTAGATTTTTTGATGATGGCCATTCTGATTGGTATGAGGTGATACCTCCCTGTAGTTTTGATTTGCATTTCCTTAATGATTAATCACTAATGATTAGTGATGTTGAGCATCCTTTTATGTGTGTGTCGGCAATCTGTATATCTTCTTTGGAGAAATGTCTATTTAGGTCTTCTGCCCATTTTTGGATTGCTTTTTTTTTTTTTTTTTTGATATTGAGCTGCGTGAGCTGCTTGTAAATTTTGGAGATTAATGCTTTGTCAGTTGCTTCATTTGCAGATATTTTCTCCCGTTCTGAGGGATGTCTTTTCACCTTGTTTTTGTTTTCCTTTGCTGTGCAAAAGCTTTTAAGTTTCATTAGGTCCCATTTGTTTATTTTTGTTTTTATTTCCATTTCTCTAGGAGGTCTTCCTTGTACTCTTATAATCCTCCAGGGACCTCTTAGTGTTCCTTAGGTTAAAGATAGACCTCTCCATGCCTGTTTCTCCCGATTTATCTCAACCATCTCCTCCTCTTTGCACTCCAGCCACCCTGGCCTTGCAGTTACCATGTTCCTTCACCTCACAGCTTTGGAACAAAACTATTTTAAACCTCCCAAGAGAGCTTTGCTTAAAGTTATAATTGAAACCACAGGCAACAAGTTCTGTGGAACCGGATGAGAAGCACTGAGTAAAGGTGGTGTAAACATAAGAGTTTTGAGTTAGGGTTTTTCTTTATCTTTTATTTAGAGACATAAAGGAAAAGGATAGGGAATATTGACAAACTGGGAACATAAAATTTGAGTTTAATATGTACTGATTATCTCATCAGTAAAAAGTTGCATTTCTAAGTGTTTACTTAAAAAGGGCAAGGAACCTTCTGGTAATATTCAGTGGTTGGGTTGAATAGTTATCTTCCAAGGATTGTAGACCTGTAACTTTGAAGCTGCTTATAAGTAAAACAGCATTTGTTAACATGTTTGTTGAAGAATATTGTTCACCAAATTTGTAATATTAACCACAGATCATTAGTTTACTGATCTTCTATAATTAATCCAAAAAATGTATTTACAAATAAAATCAAACAGAACCCCAAACTTCTATTCACCTTCCTGCTTCCAGTGGTTTAGATCAGCAAGGTCCAATAGCCCTATGTATGGTGATGGAAATGTTATCTGTTTGTACTATCCAATATGAAATGTGGCTGGTGCAACTGAGGAACTGGGTAGTTCATTTTATTTAATTTTGGTTAAAATTGCCACATGTGGATATTGGCTACCTGCTATGGTCTGAGTGTTTGTGTCCCTCCAAAATTCATATGTTGAAATTTTAACCCCCAAGGTGACGGTGTTAGGAGATGGAGCATTTGGGAGGTGATTAGATCATGAGGGCAGAGCCCTCATTCATGGAATTAGCACCCTTCTCAAGGAGACCCCACGGAGCTCCCTAGCCCCATCTGCCATGTGGGGATCGAATGAGAAGTTTGTGACCAGGAAGAGGGCTCTCACCTGACAATGATGGCACCCTGATCTTGGACTTCTAACCTCCAGAACTGTGAGAAGCATATTTTTGTTTTTTATAAGCCACCCAGTCTGGGATTTTGTTATAGAAGCCCGAATGGATCAAGACAGCTAACAGATATAGATTACTTGGTTGTTATGTATCTGGAAGACTATCCTTCTTCAGAATTTATGTTTGCAAATAAAAATGTCTGGGTGATTCTAACAGTTGAATTTCAAAGTACCATGTGAACTCTTTGTTTTTTCATAGCATCTATGAACAAGCAGGGTCCCACTGCCTGGGATATTATTTTTTCCCTTTTTTCTCAGTTAACTCCTTCTCATTCTTTAGATCTGGTTCAACAACTGCTTCCTCTGGGAAACCTTTCTGATATTTCTTATGTCTCTTTTTAACAGCACTGGTCCCTCTTCTTCACTAGAGCCAACGTGTGTGTTGGAGAGAATGATGCAGAGGTGAAAGACAGACTGATCACTCCAGACACACTGAAACAGCCTAAGGAGTGGCAACTGCTTTGGGAAGTCGGGAGGCAGGGGATCCAGATCCCATGTTGGGGACTGGCCTTAAATAGGAGGAGGGCAGTTAGTTCTCTGCTGTGGAAGAGGGCAGGTGGCAGATGGGTGCAGACACAGGGAGCATTTGCTGTTTGGAGGTGGCCAATCCTGTTTTCTTGATAGCAGCCAGTAAGTAGCAGGGGACAGAGTGTGGAAGGTTTGAGAATTAGGACAAATTAAGACCTGTTACTCTGAAACAGCAGAATTGGTGGGTCTGGCCAAAGGCTTATTTGAAATTAAGGATGCTTATTTATAATGATACCCACCTGCCCAGGCCAGGCTTCACAGGTGTGGGCATAGAGGAAGCTGATGGTTGGGCTATTCAGGGTTGTGCTTTGGCCAAGTCTGCAGGTAAATGAAGACAGATCTGTCGAAATCAGGAAGGGTCACTCTCCATTTGTGCCCCATTGTGATACATCTGGGGGTTCTCGCTGATCTTGTTAAAAATATGAAGCTGGTGAATGTGAGTTGAATATGGACTTAAAATCTTAGTGACATGCCCCATGTCCTCATACACCTGGCTAATTAGCTTCCCGTCTCTCTGTTATTTGGGGACCAGCAGAAATTGTAAGTCAAGCTTTTATCCTGGGCTCTTTGCTGACACAGGATGGAGTTGTATGGCATCACTCTTATCACACGGGAGAATGCCGTAACAGCATAATCTCTGTCACTTCCGTACAGCTCCCTCCCAACTTATAAATACTGATCTCGAAAGAAAAAACAATTCTCCGACAGGGAAAATGATTGAACCTAATTCTTGCCTCTGGAGTCTGATGATTCAGTGACTACACAGCCCCACAAATATCTCATCTGGTATTTGTTTTTATTGGGAAGAAGCCAGGCTTATTGCCTGCTGGATGGTTTTTGGCAGTCATTCCACAGGTGAAATGTCTCTGATGGAAGTGCCCAGGTAAGAGTCCTCTGGAGGGGTAGTTGCTATGATGGCCCAGCCCTTCTGGGGCTGCAGCAGGCTAGCCTGGTAAAAAGCAGCTCTGGAGCCGCTGAGGCCCTGGGCTCTGCTAGCTGCTGCTTCCTCAGACTCTTTCTCTTTTTAATTTAACATGGATGTTTCCCCTTTATTTAAAAATCAGTTTTTAGATGTACAAACACATGAATGAATTCTAAAGAATCAAGTATGAAAGAGCTCTATTTTCCTTGGACTTCTCTCTGTAACTGCATCCTTTCCTCCTCTCCCCAGAGATGATAACTGAAATTAGTTTAGTGTGTATCTTTGCAGACAATTGGATTTGCCTACTCTCTTACTTAGGATTAGATTTGGCTGTGTATGATAGGGAAACCTCAAATAAGAATAGCTTGAAATAAAACAGAAGTTTCTTTTTCACATGCTAGCGTTGGCATGGTGGTTCCAGGATGTTGTCAGGGATCCAGGCGCCAGTCTGCCATCCTCTTTCCATTGTCTCCATCCTCAAGGTCACCTCCTGGTGCATGATGGTGGCAAAGCACTAACCATTCTATCCACATCCCAGGCCAGACATAGAAGGAAGGAGGTCTTTCACTTCTGAGTACATCTCATTGACCAGAATTTAGTCATAATGCTATGCTTAGCTGCAAGAGATCCTGGGAACTGTAGTCTTTTGGCTGAATTAATTGCTAACCAATAAAATCATGGTTCTATTATTAAATAGCAAGTAGACTGGGCAACTAACAATCTCTGCCGTGCAAACGTGTATATAAAATTACATAGCTTTATTTTTACATCTTCCCCACATACAATATTTCAACTTGTTTTTTTCCCAGTATAATATGTTTTAGAGATCTTAGCATATTAGTACATATCTACTGCATTTCACTCACTGCTGCATAGTATTCCGTATTGTGAAAATATTGTAATTTGTTCAGCTATTTCTCCAAGGGTAATCATTTAAGTTATTTCCAGCTTTTCACTATTACAAACATTACCATGATGGATACCCTTTGACACTATTTCTTGCGCACACTTGGCTGCTATCTTAGTCTGTTCAGGCTACTGTAATAAAATACCACAGACTGGGTGGCTTATAAACAACAGAAATGTATCTCTCACAGTTCTGGAGTCTGGAAGTCCAAGATCTGGGTGCCAGCATGGCCATGTGAGGGCTGTCTTCCAGGTTTGCACACTGATAACTTCTTGCTGTGTCCTCACAGGCTGGAAGGGGGCTAGGGAGCTCCATGGGTCTTTATTATAAGACCACTAATCCCATTCGTGAGGACTCCACCCTCATGACCTAATCACCCCCAAAGGCCCCACCACTTAATACCATCACATTGAATGTTAGGATTCCGACGTGAATTTTTTTGGGGAGTACTTACACCTTCAGACCATAGCAGGTGTCAAATTCCAGAAGAGATATTTGAGAAGTGAAACTGGTGGGTTGAAGTTTATGCTCATTCAAAATGTATCAGATACGGCCAAATTTGCCTCTAAACTGGCTCTATGATTTTATACCCTTTCCATCTGTGGATGAGGGTTCTGTCTTACCTAACTTTGCCTATATTGACGTTCTATTACTGTAAACGTTTGAGCACATTATACTGGATCCAAAGAGATGCTTAAGACTAATGAGTTTGCCACTAATTTGATTCATAAATTAGTTTTTATCTAAAATTTCAAATGTCCTGTCTATTAAGTAAGTCATTTTACCACCAACTTTGTTTCTCATTTTGAATGGAACTATTTTACAGCCACATGTTGGCCATCATCAGAACAGGATTTGTGTCAATCAGAGAGAAGACCTTTGTGTACTAGGGGCCTATTACTAAGAGCTGACATTGACTGAGCACTGACTGACTATATGCTTGACACACTTAAGTCCAGAGATCTTCTCATTATTGATCTTCTCCTGACACATAAAGAAGGTTAAGTAAATTGTCCAGGATTGTACACACAGAAGGTGGTAGAGTTGGGATTCAGACCTGGCTAAGATCTTTTAATCATTCTGAAGTATTGCACATGCCCGTGGTAGATTAATATTTTAAACACATGATTGTTATTGAGTCCCTCCACATTCAAAGCACTCTGATAACAAGCAGTGTGGATGTTAGGAGTAGGGAGAGGGACAGGAGAGTGAATGGAGAAAGCTGAGGAAGATCTGACATACAGCCCTGTCATCACCTTCAAGACCCAGCTCCAAGCCAGAGGGAGAGCATGTAGGACTCCACTTGTTGTTGCTGTAACCCTTCTGTCAGTCGTGACCTTGTATTTTATGATGAACACGATGTGCTATGTGAGTTTCTGGGGTGGGGAGGATGCCTTTGCATAGGAAGAGGTAGGTCGGGCAATCTATGGCAAACCCTAGTTGAAGCCACTGTCTTCCAGACCTTTTTTCTCATCTCCCTCCTTCTGCCTTTGTCCCACATGGCACACAGAGTGATCTTTTAGAAACGAAAATCAGATAGTATCACTCTGCTCTAACCACACTGATCTTCTTGCTGGAATATGCCAGAACACTTTCCCACTTTAACATCTTGACACTTGCTTTTTTCTCTGGAATGCTCTTCCTGGAGATCTTCTCCTGGCAGGCTTCAGTTCTCCTGCAGGTGTTGGCTTATTTGTCCTCTCAGGGAAGCGCTCCCTCACTTGCTCTGTGGTCCCGGTGGGAGCCACCCAGTCCCTCCACCACTGTCCTCTAGTCTCTAAGGGCACTCCCTGGGAGGTTCTCGTGCCTCACGAGGAGCCAGGGTGGGACCTCCACCAGGCAGAGACCTTGTCACACTGCATCCCCGCCTGGAACAGCATCTGGCACTATAGATGGCCATTTCATGAACGACGAAAGCTGGGGCTCCAGCAGATCAATGTTTAGTTTACCTGTAAGTTGGTTCCTTTTTGGAATCTGCCTTTTCCTTTACCATGTAGAGGGAAATGAATATGTAATAAGCAAATAGTATGTGGCACACATTGTGCTAACTACTTGACTTACATGATCTAGATCTGTCCCTCCAAAGCTCATGCCCTTCTCACTGCCAAAGAACTCAATGTTGCTAGCAGTTTTTTTTTCTTCCCCTTGGACATAACACAGTTGGGTTCTTTAAAGATCCATAAGCAATTAAGTCTGTCAGGTATTTTTACCTTTTAAAGTCAAAGCAAGCAAAGCAGTCACATGTTTTCTTGGTATTGTCAGACTGCGCTGCACAGCATCTGCCCTTCTCAGCTCCCAGTCTGTCCCATTTCACCACTAAATAAATTTTCCTAGGCTGGCTTGGCGGGAGATCACACATGTGATGTCGTTGTATTTAAAAAGTGGGTAATTCATTTGTTAAATGAATACAGCAATTATTAATTTCAATTTATCCTGTTTATTGGGAACAGCTGTTCATTAACTTTTATTTAACTGCTAATTTTAGAGCCGAGCTAATTACCTCAAACACACAGCGCTGTGGTATCCTGTATGGAGAGTGCTCTAGAACTGCTCTGCGTGCCGGAATATAAAAATAGCGAGCTCTCCAGGGTGTTGTTTTTCAGGTGGCCAGGTGAGGGCTCTCCTCAATTGGAGTTCAGACCTTATGCCGCAGTGCTGTCCTCAGGGCCTAAATGCTACCACCTGCTCTAAGGCCAGAGAAGCAAATTGTTGGGGGGTGGGGAGGGGCGGTGGGAAGGTTGGCCATAAAAATGATGAAATGGGAAGGTCTAAGACCTCACACAGCCTCACTGGTCTATATTTGTTTCTGTGCTTTTGATCAACGTAGAGTTACTAGAAAACTTTCTTTTTTCTTCTCTATCTTTCTATTCTTCTTCATATTCTTTTCCATTATGGTTTATCCCAGGACACTGAATATAGTTCCCTGTGCTATACAGCAGGACCTTGTTGTCCATCCATTCTCTATGTGATAGTTTGCATCTGCTAAGCCCAAACTCCCAGTCCATCCCTCGCCTAGCCTCCTCCCGCTTTGGCAACCACAAGTCTGTTCTCTATGTCTGTGAGTCTGTTTCTGCTCAAGAAATCTTTCTTTATGGTAAGAAAGACTGTTTCAAGCATGGTGATAAGGGCCATTGACCCTCAGCCTGAAATTCCAGGAGACAGTAAGGAAGGGTGGAGATTGTAGTAAAGTAGAGGGGTTGGCATCTGCTTCCCAGAGGAGCCAGCTGTCAGTTGGGGATGTGGTCCCCAAATGGTTAGTTCTTCTACTTTTTCAAAAGAAACCAGATATATAGATTTTTACATGAAATATCCCAAATTTTAGATATTAGCTCAAATGTTAAAAGAATACATAGTGTATAATATCAATAAAAGAATACAGCTGTGGCTTGAGGGCTACCCATTTGTAACTTCTGCATTAAGGGTTTCTTGGGATCTGTGGGTAATACTCAGGTGGCTGGTGAATAGACTTGCCTTCTGAGGTTAAATCTAATTTATTTGGTTTTCAATCATTTCTTTGGTCCACAAAATCCTCTCTCACTAAAAGTATTTTAAGGAAAATTCTTAACCTGTCTGTGCTTCATTTGCCTAGTTTTTTTTTTTTTTTTTTTTTTTTTTTGCGGTACGCAGGCCTCTCACTGTGTGGCCTCTTCCGTTGCGGAGCACAGGCTCCAGACGCACAGGCTCAGCGGCCATGGCTCACGGGCCCAGCCGCTCCGTGGCATGTGGGATCTTCTCGGACCAGGGCACGAACCCATGCCCCTGCATCGGCAGGCGGACTCTCAACCACTGCGCCACCAGGGAAGCCCTCAATTTTTTTTTTTTTTTTTTGTTTTTTTTTGCAGTACGTGGGCCTCTCACTGTTGTGGCCTCTCCCGTTGCGGAGCACAGGCTCCAGACGCGCAGGCTCAGCGGCCATGGCTCACAGGCCCAGCCGCTCCGCGGCATGTGGGATCTTCCTGGACCGGGGCATGAACCCGTGTCCCCTGCATCTGCAGGAGGATTCCCAACCACTGCGCCACCAGCGAAGCCCCCATTTTCCTAGTTTTTAAAATGATGGTGTTGGGTTTTATTTTCTGTGAAGTCTAAATCTAACTTTTATGATTTGCAACTTTAATGTGATTTAAAACTATACAAGAAACACGAGCCTTATAGGGGGCATTAAAATATTAATACAGTTTTCACATAGGAGCCATTTTGCTTTGAATCTTTTTCTTCCCACCTCTCCCATCACTTTTATAGGTAAATTCCTTTTGCTATAATCCAGAGGATCTCAATCTTTAGTGTGTGTTGAAGGATTCTTGAGGCCCTTGTCAAAATGCAAATGCCCAGAGATTCTGACTGTATTTGTTTGGCATCTGGTGGTAGGCACCCCCAACAGTTCTGAGGCAGAGGCTCCCTGGAGAACACTTTGAGATTTTGTGCTAGATATTGTGTCTTGGCACTCAGCGTCTGTTTCCATCACCTTCTGTGTCCCCATAACCCTCATCAGAGGGGCTAGAAGGCTAAGAAACACATTCTCCTGACTCTTTGGCCACTAGGATTCTGGATGCAGTTTAGATTTTGGTAAGGAGATGCCCTTGAGATCTTGAAGGTAGAAGATAGGCAAAGACCATCCTTTTCTTTCTTTTTTCCTGCCCCTTGAGATTTTGTGCTGCTGATATATGTGAATGTTGGCAGTAGCTGGACTTCACAGTCACTGTTTACTTAGCTTCACCGTCTGGAGAAGCTGTGGCTTCAGCATGGTGATAGCTGTGGAAACAGCAATAGCCTGACACCTTACTGGCAGTAATAGTCCCTGCCCTCTGGATCATGGCTATGGGAGTTATAATTTTGAAGTCAGAACCCATTTTAGTCAGTGTAGGTGCAGTGCTGCTGTGGTAACAAACAACCTTGAAATCTTAAGCTTTTTTTTTTTTTTCTTACAATCAAACTTTATTTCTTGTTGCTGCTATGTACTGGCTGTGGATTGCTGAGGGGCTGTGCTTCGTGTCTCCTCATGCTAAGATCCACACTGATGCAGCAGTCATCAGCTCCATCTTTGCTAGGTACCATGACAGAGGGGTGGGTGGTAAGGTGTATGGATATTGTGCTGGCAATTAAATGCTCTGACCTAGAAGCAGTACATGTCACTTACTCTCAAAATCCAATGGTCATAACTAGTCACAAGTTCCACCTAACCACAAAGGGGCTAGGAAGTGTTCCCAGAAGGTGGAAAGCTGGGAAGACTTGGTGAACAGTTCTTATACTCCTACAGGAACCTAGAGGCAAACTTTTGAATTCCATTCAGCTAACTCTTCCACCGATTTTGCAAGCATCTAATCCCTGATTAAATCTCATTCTTCTCAAGATATCTAGAGTGGTTTTTGCTTCCTGCACTAAACTCCGACCAGTAAATAAATATTACCTTAGACGTTCTCCCTCCTTCCCCACCCCGTGTGTATGTATGTATGTGTGATATATATATAGTCAATCACACAATCTTGAATTTGTATTTAATACACTATATTAAATTATGTTCTTTGAAAATGTCTATTTGTATGGTGTTCTTACCCATGGAGGCCCTACCTTAACTGTCTCTATTAGTTAAATGCTCTTCTCTGTGTTCTTACAATTGTAGGGTATATGCAATCCATCAAAACTCTGCATTTCCAGAGACCCTCCACTCTGTCCCTGACACCTTCAGCAACCTGTGAGGTCAACCTTCCCACATCACTCTACAGAGATGCTTCAGTCTCTGGCCAGCCAGCATAGTATTCTAGTTAGAGGATGGCCTCTGGAGCTAGGCTGACTGGGTGTGAATCCTAGTTCAACCATTTCCTGGTAGTAGGACCCAGGGAAATTTCTTAACCTCACATCCCATTTTTTTCCCTCATATATAAACAGGAGTTGTTTGGAATATAAAGCTTTTAATATGGTGACTGGTCCAGGTTCAGTAAAATTTAGCCAATTATGCATTGTCCAATGTTTCAAAGATTTGAGACTTACATGGTCTGATAGATGGGTTTTGGGGGGCACACAGACCTAACATGGGTAACGTTTAACTCACACAGGTATACGTTCTTTCAATTCTTTTTTAAAGACTTTTTTGATGTGGACCATTTTTAAAGTCTTTTTTGAATTTGTCACAATACTGCTCCTGTTTTATGTTTTGGCTTTTTGGCCTTGGGACATGTGGGATCTTAGCTCCCCGACCAGGGATTGCACCCGCACCCCCTGCATTGGAAGGCAACATCTCAACCACTGGACCACCAGGGAAGTCCCTCTATTTCAATTCTTCTTTCATCTTTCTAGGACAACTTCTTGGTTAGTTGCTAGTATGTCTATTACCACCTCTTTTACACTCACTAACAGGAATGATATGAATGAATGAAGTTTGAAAAACCCTGATCCAGTCCATTAGCAGACTTCTGCATTCACTCATTTCGCTACATGGTTTGCATGATTATGTAGCCTCTTAAATGAAGAGCTTATTCATACCTATCCAAAGTAGCCTGACTGTGGTTTTCTCTAGCAAAGAGAGCTCAAGAGAGTGAATATTGATCAAGAAGCATCTTTCTGAGGCTGATTCCCAGGTTAATAGGTCTTGCTGAATTTTACTACTTTGCTCCTAGACACAACCTTACCAACAAATTAAATTAGCCCTTTGCATTTCCCTCCAAGGTCAGCTCTCTTTCCTCTCTCCCCTGTTTCTGTTAATGGTGCCACAATTTTGCTGGATAAGGAGTGGCTGCCTGGAAAGAAAGATTCCTGAAATCTAAGATGAACGGAATGGACATCAGTTATTATTTTCTCCCTTGGGTACAGAGTGGGCAGAGTTGGGCAACTTGATCAACTACTCAGCTACAACTAAACTGGGCATTTTGTCCCTTTTCTCTGACTTTATTTCCTCCATTACATCTCCCTGGGCTATATTTCTTTCTTTCTTTCTTTCTTTCTTTTTAACATCTTTATTGGAGTATAATTGCTTTACAATGGTGTGTTAGTTTCTGCTTTACAAGAAAGTGAATCAGTTATACATATACATATGTTCCCATATCTCTTCCCTCTTGCATCTCCCTCCCTCCCACCCTCCCTATCCCACCCCTCTAGGTGGTCACAAAGCACAGAGCTGATCTCCCTGTGCTATGCGGCTGCTTCCCACTAGCTATCTATTTATTTATTTTTTTTCCACTAGCTATCTATTTTACATTTGGTAGTGTATATATGTCCATGCCACTCTCTCACTTCATCCCAGCTTACCCTTCTCCCTCCCCATGTCCTTAAGTCCATTCTCTGTGTCTGCATCTTTATTCCTGTCCTGCCCCTAGGTTCTTCAGAACCTTTTTTTTAAGATTCCATATATATGTGTTAGCATACGGTATTTGTTTTTCTCTTTCTGACATACTTCACTCTGTATGACAGACTCTAGGTCCATCCACCTCACTAAAAATAACTCAGTTTCGTTTCTTTTTATGGCTGAGTAATATTCCATTGTATATATGTACCACATCTTCTTTATCCATTCATCTGTCGATGGACACTTAGGTTGCTTCCATGTCCTGGCTATTGTAAATAGAGCTGCAATGAACATTGTGGTACATGACTCTTTTTGAATTATGGTTTTCTCAGGGTATATGGCCAGTATTGGGATTGCTGGGTCATATGGTAGTTCTATTTTTAGTTTTTTGAGGAACCTCCATACTGTTCTCCATAGTGGCTCTATCGATTTACATTCCCACCAACAGTGCAAGGGGGTTCTCCCTGGGCTATATTTCTTCATTTTCCCACCAATCCAATTTGTCCTCTCTTTGAAGATGCAGTGAAAACCCTATTTTCTTTCTTCCATAAAGACTGTTTTTTAGAGCTGTTTTAGGTTTACAAATGTATAATGCCATGTGTCTGTCATTATATCATATAGAGTATTTTCACTGCACTAAAAATCCTCTGTGCTCTGCCTACTTACACACCCCGCCTTCCCCACAACCACTGTTATTTTTATTGTCTCCATAGTTTTGCTTTTTTTTTCAGAGCTTTGCCTTTTTTATGTAGTTAGAATTATGTAGTCTGATTTTCAAAGAAGTACCCTTTTCAGATTGGCTTCTTTCATTTAGCAGTAGGCATTTAAGATTTCTCCACATCTTTTCATGGCCTGGTGACTCATTCCTTTTAGTGCCAAATAATATTTCATTGTCTGGATAACCCACAGTTTATTTATCCATTTACCTACTGAAGGATATCTTGGTTGCTTCCAAGTGTTGACAATTATGAATAAAGCTGCTGTAAATATCCATGTGCAGATTTTGTGTGGATGTAAGTTTTCAACTTCTTTGGGTAAATACCAAGGTGCATGATAACTGGGTCATATAGTAAGAGTATGTTTAGTTTTGTAAGAAACTGTTTTCTTTGGAAATTGTCTTCCACAGTAGCTGTACCATTTTGCATTCTCTCCAACAATGTACGAGAGTTCCTGTTGCTCCACATCCTCATCAGCATTTGGTATTGTCAGTGTTCTGGATTTTGGCTATTTTGATAGGTATGTGGTGAACCCTATCTTTCTTGACCCAGATAATGAGTCTCAGTCATTTTTGTTTTCTACACAATGTTGAGTCCATAATGGTTGCTGAATAAATACTTACTGAATGAATAAAAGACTACACCTTCTGTTGTTGCATTGAACAACCTACACGTTTTTTCTTAACTATTTATGAATTTCTATTGGCTTCTAAACTAGAATGGGTACTATGGAGGGCAGGGATGAACCAGACCTTATTCTCATTTGTGTAATCTTCATTGACCTGTTCATAGAGACTTAAACAATAGTGTTTGATTTGATCATTTTGTCCTTTAGGTTGTTGGCATTCCACGGCTGGGTCTAGGGGCATATACTTTCCAGCCAGTAAATGATGATGTTCAGGGACCTTTGAATTTCCGAGGGAGGGGTGAAGATAAGGCAAGCTGGATGACTGCCTGACCAAATATCCTCCTCTCCACCTACCCCCATCCACTCTTTACCTTGGTATCAACTTACTGGCCACACTCCCTCAGAGAAGTCCTTATCTTATCTGGGTAGCTTATCCCTCTGATAGTACTGGCAACTTTTACTACTTTGTGTTTCTTTATATAATCACTAGCTTTTTTAAAAAAACATCTTTATTGGATATTATAATTGCTTTACAGTTGTGTGTTAGTTTCTGCTGTATAACAAAGTGAGTCAGCTATACATATACACATATCCCCATATCTCCTCCCTCTTGCGTCTCCCTCCTACCCTCCCTATCCCACCCCTCTAGGTGGACACAAAGCACCCAGCTGATCTCCCTGTGCTATGTGGCTGCTTCCCACTAGCTATCTATTTTACATTTGGTAGTGTATATACGTCCATGCCACTCTCACTTCGTCCCAGCTTACCCTTCCCCTTGCCCGTGTCCTCAAGTCCATTCTCTACATCTGCATCTTTATACAATCACTAGCTTTTTCGTCCACTAGCCTGGGCACTCCCTGAGGTCCCTGACTACCTTGCTCTTCATTGTGGCCCCAAACTCTGTATGATTCCTGGAAGATAGCAGATGTTGTGTCGAGATTGTTTGGATGAAGGAATGACTACCCAGTACATTAACTTTTAATTGAATTTTGATTAATTACCATCATTTAGCATTATCACTATCACAACTTGAATTACAACTTTAATATATTAGGACGGGTGAAAGATTTGGCATGGTGGGGAGGTGGAGTATGGTTTCTCTAAATAATTACATGCTCTAGATTACAGTAACCTTACACCCAATACTAAATTTTCTTTTAACTTCACTAAGTTTTACCCAGTACTGAACATGGTTTCTTGCTTTTTTTCTTTTCTCTTCCTTTTTTTTTTTTTTTTTTTTTTTTTTTTGCGGTATGCGGGCCTCTCACTGCTGTGGCCTCTCCCGTTGCGGAGCACAGGCTCCGGACGCGCAGGCCTAGCGGCCATGGCTCACGGGCTTAGTTGCTCCGCGGCATGTGGGATCTTCCCGGACCAGGGCACGAACCCGTGACCCCTGCATCGGCAGGCGGATTCTCAACCACTGCGCCACCAGGGAAGCCCTCTCTTCCTTTTTTAAAAAAATTCTTATTGAAGTATAGTTGATTTACAATGTTGTGTTAGTTTCAGGTATACAGCAAAGTGAATCAGTTATACATATACATATTCTTTTTTCTTCTTTTTAAAAACTGTGATGGCCCTCTGAGCCTTTCAAGGCCTCACATTCATCATGTACATACCGTCATATACCTTGGCTGTGAGGAAGGACCAAGCAATACAGGGTCAGCTTAAGATTGTGAGGCAACTCAAACCACACATATTTAAGAGAACAGTTCTCTTCTTCTGCAATATCAGAATGACTTCAGGACCATGGTTTCCAAGGTAGCATTTCACTTTGAATGTTAGCTCTAAGCCACTGACAAATAGGACTTGAATCTCTGGTGAGAACTCTGCCCTTAGAAAAAAGAAAATGCCCATTGTAGACAGCAGAGGGATGCAAGGAATTAATTGCCACATCAGGCTTCATTTTCTGTGTAGTTACACTGGGCTAATCTTTAGACTTCAGCCAAGTGTGCAAGCATACCCGTGTCCTTTTTAAATGGCAAGGTTGGAGCCTACTTGTGAGCCCCACGAGGACCTCAGATTTCTCTTTCCTACACATGGGACTTGAGGCAAGTCATTAAAATGGAAGAACCCTCATGTGCCGAGCTGAGGAGCCCGCCTGTGGCATGGTGGAATCTGGAAAATGCAAGGGAGGCCCTGGCATCACAGCGCCAGTTTAGCTGCAGAGCAGACGATGGTCCCTGGGTGGCCAGGCTGACAGTGATGTCAAGGGTGGTACACAAGTGGCCTTGATGTTCTCAGGTGTCAGAGGCACTGGCCTATCTATATGTTGAATGTCTATAGTTCTACCCTTTCCCCATGACTCTCATCATGAATTCATCTAAAATGAGTCTATTTCTATCACCTGCCTGGATCACCCCCAGTGGCCAGAGCAGTAGTTGCTGAAAATAATGCTAATAATAATGCTAATTATAGCACTAATAATAATAGCTGCCATTTATTGGCCATCTGGTAGGTTCTAGTAAGTTGTTAAGGGCTTTCCGTGCATTATCTTGTTTATTCTCCACAGCCATCCTATTGTCATAGGCATTTCTTCTGGGGGAGAGCTGCCCTTCTGCATGTCTTTATGTGACTCTCCCTTGTGTGGGGGAATCCAGGCAGGGCTCTACCTCCATGGATGCCTCCTCATCTTCCCTCTCCCTGCTGCCAGCCAACAGGTCAGCCAGCAGACACTCATGTTGGATTCTTTTTTTTTTTTTTTTTAATGCGGTACGCGGGCCTCTCACTGTTGTGGCCTCTCCCGCCGCGGAGCCCAGGCTCCAGACACGCCGGCTCAGCGGCCATGGCTCACGGGCCCAGCCGCTCCGCGGCAATGTGGGATCTTCCCGGACAGGGACATGAACCCGCGTCCCCTCCATCGGCAGGCGGATTCTCAACCACTGCGCCATCAGGGAAGCCCTGGATTCTTTGAATGTGAGCCTGAGCCAAGAGGCGCGAGGGCAGAGACAGGACGGCAGAATCTGCTGCTGTAGCAGCGTTCTAGACGATGCCCTGCCCGGTGACCAGAGCGTTCAGGGCTGCTGCTCCTGCACGTGTGCACATCTTTACTTCTGTGGATTCTAATACATTCTTCTTGCTTGCAACCAAGTACCGTGTCACATCTACGAATCGAGTGCTATTATTCTTCCCACTTTACGGGAGAGGAGACTGAAACTCATACAAGCTAAATAACTTGACCAAGGTCGTGTGTGAGAATGTTGCAGGGCTGGGACTCAATCTCACAGACATCAGATACTAGAATCGTTCCTTCCATTGACCGATTAAAGGGACCCTTACCTCTGCTTGCCTGGTCTGTTAGATGGGGTTGCAGCATCTGAGAAAAACAACAGAATGGCCTATTCTTCAGAAAAGACACATGATTGGGTATTTCCTCCCTTTAACAAGATAAGAGCCACCTTGATTTTCGTTACCCGGTTGATCTCTTCAATTCCCCCCCCCCCAACCAAGTTGTTCACCCCTCTTTTCCCCCTTTTAATGCACCAAAGGATTGCAAACCCATGAGTGATTTTAAATTAAACACTATTTTTTTGTTTCCTGAAATCTAAAGCTCCAATTAAAAGAAAAACAAAAAACCCACAACTGCATAAAACTTTATCACTTGAGCCCCAAGACAGGAAGCAGCCATAAAACAGTGACAGCTGGAAACAAATTACATGCATTTATCAGTAAATGGGGCTGTGTATGCTAATGGGCTTCTGCTTGGGAACAGGAGGCCTGGCTACATCAGGCTGGTTAAAAGCACAATTCATTACCAGGAGCCAGTGAAGGATGAGACTTGCAGTGTTTAGTGCCTGCTGCCAGTCCCACAAGAGCAGCTGGGCGTGTGCATTTACCTTTGGGATGAATTCTGCAGAGCTGTAGTCGTGAAGGGGCTGGGATTGAGTGGAGACTTCCAGGAAAACACAACCACGCTGAGCCAGCCAAGGCAGGGGAACCTCAGACCAGCACTTGTCAAGCTCCTGAGATGTGTCAATTACTATACTAGGAGCTTTAATTGTTTATTTATTTTCATCATTTAATCCTCAAGATAACTTTGGGGTACAGGCAGTATTAACCCTATTTAAAAGGGGAAGAAATTGGGGATTTAGAAAGGTCAATTGCTGAAGGTCACATAGGGAGGAATAAGTAGGACTTGAACACAATTTTTACTCCAGAGCTCTATCTTATGACCTTGGCAGTTGGTTTATCTCACAGGACCTGTTTCTGAGGTAGAAGATCTCCAATAGTCAAAGGATGGGCGTTGTTATTGGGCCGACCTGGTTTCAAGCCTCTGTCTCTAACTACCTTTATGACATCTGACAAATATCCTCTCTAAGCGTCCATTTCTCTGTTTGTTACATGGAGTTTTAGTTAGTTATCAAAAGACAAAAGATCGCACCAATATATGACATAGTTAGTGTAGGACATGTTTGACAATCGATGGTTGTTGATATTGCTCTTCTTCTTATTTTTTAACTTATTTTGCCTCTGAGGGCTATACATTCTTTGTATTTATTTCCCTGTGGGCTTCCTTTTCCTGGCTATAAATTCTTCTGTCATCCCAATGCATGGGCATTGACATAGAGCCCTCATTGTAATGCTGTGAGGCTGGGTGCTGCCAGGAATGCAGGTGAGAATGGAACTGTATCCTATCCTCCTTCTCCTCTTCTTTTTCTGCAAGGGGCCATCAGTCTTTTACATTAAAAAAAATGTCTGCGCTCTTTCTCTTCTTCATATGTGAGCTTGGCGGAGGCAAAGTAAAATAGGGTTGAGATTTCAAGGAGACCAGAATTTAAGACCATGCACTAGAACTGCTTTGCAACGTTTTTCCTTTTCTAGTAATGTTTGAAAAAAATCAAGATACTATCTTGAGTTATTCATAAAGCTGAATTTATTGTTTTAAAGGATTAAAAAAAATCCTGAGACTATGTTCTTCCTACCTTTTATATTTCTTTCATATACTATAGTAAAGGTAGGGAAGAATCCTTTCTTTTTTTAAGGCAAAAAGGCAAAAAACCAAAACCCGCAAAACGTCTGTCTCCATTTTGGGGGTAGGTGGGTAAATTTCATGAAATTTGAAGGTCTAAAACAGGAGAGGGGGCTCTACATTTTTTAGGTTATATATCCCTTTTTATACAAAATTTTGAGCAGGAAATCTTAGCTTATATATATATTTATTTATAAATTATGTCTGTTATTGATTCAACATAGGTTAAATATTAGTAAAGTATATATTTTTTGATTAAAACAATAAATATTTCCATACTTCAGTGGACCAATTTGCATTTTACAGGCCTTTGGTTTGGTTTAGAAAATAAAAAACCTCTGAGCTTTGAACAGAGAGTCTCAGAAAACTTCTCTCCAGGGCTACCTACCCTGGCTTCTGTGGATGGTCTGCAGATCATTTTCATCCCCATGGAATCCTATGCAAAATGGTGTATTTATAGTCATTTTTCTGGAGTTTTGGTTCATTGCTTGAATCAGATTCTCAAAGATTAAAATCTAAAGACAAAGCCACTAATCTAGTCCAGCTGCTTCACAAGACAGAAAAGAGAGCAAATTGCCAGGGTGAAGGCAGTAAATTCAGTACTGAGATGGGATTTGCATTTACTGAGTTCCTATTCATTGCTTTTAGGATTGCAGAGATTTCTGTTTCAGTCTCATTTTGGGGAATTAGGTATTCACAAACAAAACTGTATAATACATACCCTCAATTGTAAGGTAGATTTTTCACATTTTTAATGCTATCAATACTTTATTAAGGAATAGTTTACATAGAGTAAAATGCACAGATTTTAAACATGCAACTTGATGAGTTTTGACAGACACATACATGTGTGTAGCCATCACCCAGATTAAGATACAGAAGTTTTCCACCACCTCTGAATCTTCCTTTGCTCCCTGTTGCAGTCAACCCTTCCTTGCCACCAGAGGCAATCACTATTACAATTTCTACCACTGGAGGTTACTGGGGCTAGTTTTTAATTTCATGTAAATGGAATCATTTGATGTTCATTCTTTTTTTTGGTGACTGATTTCTTTCATTCAGCATAATGTTTTGGACATTCATCCAAGTTGTTGCTTGTAGTGGTCCATTCTAACTGCTGAGAAATATTTAATGGTATGGATATACCACAGTTCATCCATTCTCCTGATAATGAACATTTAGGTCATTTCTGTCTTATGCTAGTATAAATAATGATGCTATGGACATTGATGTAGATGCATTTTTGTGGACATATGCACTCACTTCTCTTAGGAATATAGGAGTGAAATGTATGGGTCATATGGTAGAAAAGTGCCAAACTGTTTTTGAAAGTGATTGTACCTTTTTCATTTCTATCAGAAGTATGTGACTATTCCAAGTGCTCTGTATCCTTGTCCACACTTAGTATTGTCTTTTAAAGTTTAACCATGCTAGTGGATGTGCTCTTCTCCTCCCTGCTCTTCATTTTAACATTAAAAAAATTTTTTTAACACTTTTGAAGTTAAGATGTTTTTTGAGTTAATATCAAAAGAAATTTACCAGGCAGAGGAATAAGTAGTGACAGGTCAGAGGTTGTCTTTGACTGTTCAAATTCAAACTTAGAGTTCATAGAAGGATTCTGTCCACTGATTATCACCTTGCCTGAGAGACTTTTTTGGTAGCACCTTTCAAAGTAAATCTAAAATCAAATGTGGATATCTCATTGCTGGTTAAAGTGTCTTCAAAAAGATCATACTGTCATGCAACATAGAAACAAAATTATTGTAAATATACATTGCCACAGTTGCAACTAAATGCAGTAATGTTTTCTAAATGTCTTAGAATAGTTGATAGAGTTTTCTAAGCTCTAAGAGGCTGGTATGACAATTCATGTGCTTGAACTTGCTATGATTGACTTTTTAAAGAAGCTATTTAACTTCTAGTTGCACATATTTCAGTTAAGGAAAACAGAAATTATGAGTTTAACCAAACAGGAAATGAAGGTGAAGACTTGTTATACATTGAGTTGTCTTGAAAGCACTTTAAAAATTATAACTTTACATGATTGCAAATTCAAGTGTTATAAAAGTAAACAGCTAAGTGTCTCCCTCTTACCCTGTTCTCCTCCCTGGAAGCAGGCAGTGTTAGTTTCTTGTGTGAAATTTATATGAAAATAAGCAAATATTATTATCTTCTCTTGTTGCTACCTCATCCTCTTCCTCTTTTTAAAAAAACCAAGTTAAACAAAAAACTCCCAAAGCAAAACAAACAAAACAAAGAGATGCATACAAAGCATGCTGTTCAATACTCAGCTTTTTTCATTTAACAATATGCTTTGATTTACTTCTATATTTTACTCCTACTCCTGAATTAGTGTCATAAAGGTCAAGATCACAAATGTGAGTTAGGGAAAGCTAAGCATTGCTACAATGCCAACAAGACTGCCCAAGGCCAAAAGCAATTCAGAAGAATCTTTGCTTTCTGAAGGCTGTCTCAGATACTGCTTGAGAGGACTCAGGAAGAAAGAGTTATGTTGTTATATGTGTAAGGGTATACAGTTATTAGTACAGTTAAAAATCGTGTATCTTTAATAGAATTTATTTTTTAATTCCTTGAAATGTTGGTATTTTGTTGGTGGGCACCTCCATCATTTCGAGGAAGATGAAATTTCTAGGAATTTTTCTCTTCGTGGGGTATCTAAATACTGTCTGCCTCTAGTGTAGTGGACCTGTAGCCCTTTGAAAAACTGGTCAAAGCTGTGACATTTCATCCCAGAAAAATCCATGTAGATACAGATAAATTTAACTTTAACTTTAGGGGGTTCACAGATTACCTGAAGACATTGGTGGCAAATACCTTCAAGCAAAAGTCAGTTCTGATCTGCCTGGGGAATAGGTACACAAACAAATGTAGTTTGTGTTCTGTTGGTTGATGGTCTCTTGGGATTATTAGCATGGAACCTATCATTTTTATGATTTCAGGGACTGTAGTAAATAAAAAAGATGATTGCAACTTTTTGAGGGGCCCATGTGTAAGCTTCCAAATGATTTCCTTCCACCATTTCCCCCCAAAATAATGTGTTTGAATTTGGCCACTTAGAAATAGTATACGTACAATAATGTAGTTGTTAAGAGTGTGGGCTTTATATAAGTCAGATCTTGAGGACGGGGAGCAAGATCCAAACTTTGTTCTGCCACTTACCTAGCACAGGACAGTTGAATCTTTCTTAGCCTCACTTTTTATCATCTGTAAAGTAGGGTTAACAGTGAATTGTATGGCATGGTGTGAGGAGTACATGAGATAATGAATGAAAAGCTACATGTATACAGTAAGTCCCCTATATGCAAACCTTCAAGCTGCGAACTTTCAAAGATGCGAACGTGCATCTGGTTCCAGCAAGGAACCAGAACCTGTGCCGTCAGCGTCAGGCGTGAGTGAAATTGCAGCTTGCCCTCCGTCTCCTATTGCTGATGATCCTTCAGCTCTACCATCTCCCACCTCCTCACCCTCCTCCAGTCAGTAACTCCTCTTGCCTGTTCACTTGATGCCAGCCCCTGTATGCCAGCTGTTGTACTGTATGCACTACTGTACTTTTCAAGGTACTGTACTGTAGAATACAAATGTTTTATTTTTTGTGTTTATTTACTTTTTATTATTGTGTAAAAAGTATTATAAACGTATTACAATACTATATAGCAGATGATGTTAGTTGGGTACCTAGGCTAACTTTGTTGGACTTATGAACACACTCTCAGAAAGGAACTCGTTCGTATGTAGGGAACTTACTGTAGTGTCTGGCATGAATAAGAATTCAGTTAATAATATCTGTCCATTCTTCCCTGATGTTTGAGATTCTTAATATTTTGGAATTGTATCAGATGGATCTATATCATCTTCATCATTATTTTAAGTTATGTAATCACCTTGAGACTAGTTGAGAAGTTCAAAACCATGGATTGCCAAGTGGCAAAATTGTAGTTAAAACATATGGTTGGAGTACTTTTGGATACTTGGAGAAATGGGTTTTATAGGGATGCTAGAAATGTTAAATAAAGTTTATGGAACAGAATAATTATTTTAACAGTAACTTCAACATCTTATATTCATACATATTGGTCTTCTCACTGCTAGGAAGACTTTTATTATCATCACTGTTAAACAAGTAGGTTAAATGGGATCCCATTCACAAAAGCAAGCTGAGAAACTTCTTAAAATTACAACATATGTTTGTCCTTGAATTGGTCCTATGATTCTTGAGAATTAAAAGGAGGCTTACAAATATTTCTCAAAACCTAGTTTGAAGGAATTTATTCATATTCACAGAAGGTTTATTGAAAATACCAGGTTTGGGCTTCCCTGGTGGCGCAGTGGTTGAGAGTCCGCCTGCCGATGCAGGGGACGCGGGTTCGTGCCCCGGTCCGGGAAGATCCCACATGCCGCGGAGCGGCTGGGCCCGTGAGCCGTGGCCGCTGAGCCTGCGCGTCCGGAGCCTGTGCTCCGCAGCGGGAGAGGCCACAGCAGTGAGAGGCCCGTGTACCGCAAAAAAAAAAAAAAAAAAAAAAAGAAAATACCGGGTTTCCCAAATTTGGGAAACTCTCCCTATCTTTTTTAATTCCAAAGACAAAACTCACCCTGCAGTCAATTATTTACTTATTTTTTTTAAACCTAAGCAGGGAGCATCCTAGCTGGCCATCTGAAAACTAAGCAGGCTTTTGCCAAACTCAGGTTGTGCGTGTGTGTGTGTGTGTGTGTATTTCTGTGTACATGTATCCAGTGTGTATGTGTGTATGTATCTATCAGTGTATCTCTCTATGTATGTATCTGTGTATGTGCATGTTTCTGCATCTATATTCTTTCCTAGTCATCTTATGAGTGAGAAGAGAAAAGACACTGAGAAATAAAGGCATGAGAAGATTATTCATCACTGGGGTCTGCCTCTCAGTCTGACTAGTAGCTCCCCAGGGAGTCTTAACAAGGTACTGCTGAGTCCAAATTCTTCTCCCCACGCCCACAGAATCCCAGGGACACTATAATTTGAGGCTGTTCTATCACCTTCACCCTCAGGCTCTGCAGGACCCCCCACCCCCCCCAATTCATCTCTGGGCCCATCAGGGATGTGGGCAAAAGGAGCATTGCATTAATATGGGTGGATTGATAGCCTTGGGATCATATTGATCTTCATACGTGTTGAATAGTATGTCAATTATTCATCACTCAGAGATATCATTGCAGGGAAAAAAATCACATGAAGAGGAGCCAGGAAAACTAGAGGTTATAAATTCTAACCCCGGCATAGTTACTGGCAGCTCTGGAATTCAGCGCCAGCTCCTTTGTGGTCTCGTTGGAATGCAGGAGCCTCAGACTTTCTTTTAGAAATGTCTTCTCTCCTGTCTTGCCTTCCACCGAGCAGAGAATCAACCTATCCAGAAGTGAAAAAGAGCTGATAAATCTGTAAACACAAAGCTCCTAAGTTGCCTTTGAATTCTGACATCACCTCCAGTTGGCTGTCTAAAAACTGCAATTTTCTCTCAGTTGACTCAAGGAAGCATTTTCTGCAGGGCTAGATGATACCAAAAATGAGTGTCTGAGAAGATGGAAAATGCTACAATGTAAATATAACTCAACCCAGCATACAGAGTTGTTGACACAGAGAGAGTGGGAGTGTAAGAACTCTGCCACCAGGCAATGACTCAACCTTTCTAAACCTGCATTTCCTCATCCTGTGAGTTTAGGGATCCTGCCAATTCCAGTGGGTGGTTGTGAGGATTAAATTAGGTAACCTAAATCACATAATTCTGAGTCCCGCAACCTTATGGAGCTGCTATAAGTTTATACCACTCTTTGTGGGGGGGCCACCAAGTTGTTCTTCAGAGTCTCTGAAGGTTCCCATGGTGAAGCTTAGGTGTCTTCAGTGCTGTGATATCTTCTCTTGGACGGCTGGTCCTGCAGACACTATTCTCCCTCTCCAGACTCCTTTTCACAGCTAAATGTGACTCATTTCATTCCGTCAAAGAAACACCAATACAGGGACCATCTATCTATCCATTCATATGGTAACTGCTTCTTGAGCTCCTACTGTGTGCTATGGAGCAGCAGTTTTTAACAAGATGAAAGGTTCCCCTCTCTAGGAACCTATACTCCAGTCTGAATGACCAAAAATGAGTCCACAGCAGGTGCACCAGACAATTCAGGTGGTAACAGGTGCTTTGAAGGTGATAATACTGGGTCATGCGATGCAGAGTGTGAGGTCAGGGAAAGCATTATCAGGAGATGACAATGAAGCCATCACCTGAAGGGTAGAAGGGGGCCAGTTATCTGAAGACCTCAGGAAAGAGTGTTCCAGGCAAAGCGAGCTGCAAGTTTGAGTCTGATATGGGCGGAGATGAGATCATTTTAGTAGCAGAAAGGAGAACAACATGACAGGAAAGTGTGGTCTGATATGATCAGAGGGATAGGCAGAACTTGAGACGCCATAATAAGGAATCTGGATTGTATTCTTGTACAACTGGACGACTTTCAGCAGATGCATGACACATTTTGATTCGTGGTTCATGTGGGGAGGTCGCTTTAGCTGTCTTGGATAGAATAGGTGGTGGAGGGAGGGATGGGAGTGAGAAGAGCAGTTAGAGGTTCTGCGGTTGTCAAGTCCAAGCTGATGGTGACTTGGACTAGGGTAGTATCAGTGGAAAGATGTAAATAAATGGCAGGGCTCAGGAGCTGTTCTGTAAGCTTTGGAATTTGGTGCTAATTCCTGTGTACTGAGAGAATCTAGCAATGGATTGGATGTGGGCGAGGGTGGAGGGAGGGAAAGAAAGGATGGCTCCTAGGTATTTTGTAAGCTTTGGCTACTCCCAAGTGTAGAAAAAGAGGGCAAATGTGGCTCACGAAGTGTATCAGTTTTTCCCTGCCCTGGGAATTTTCTTACTGGCTGTGCATCTCCATGGGCTCTGGTCTCCTCTCCCCTCTGTCTGTTTTCCATGGCTTTCTCCTCTTCTGTGTGTGCTCTGTTCTGAGGACTGAATATTTTTAAGCAGAGGGTGACATTATTCAGAGCTTTTTTTTTTTTTTTTTTTTAATTTTATTTAATTTATTTTTTTAAACAGCAGGTTCTTATTAGTTATCCATATTAGTGTATACATGTCAATCCCAATCTTCCAATTCAACACACCATGACCACCACCCTGCCACTTTCCCCCTTTGGTGTCCATACGTTTGTTCTCTACATCTGTGTCTCAAATTCTGCCCTGCAAACTGGTTCATCTGTACCATTTTTCTAGGTTCCACATGTATGCGTTAATATATGATATTTGTTTTCCTCTTTCTGACTTACTTCATTCTGTATGAGGGTCTCTACAAATGACTCAGTTTCGTTCCTTTTTATGGCTGAGTAATATTCCATTGTATATATGTACTACATCTTGTTTATCCATTCATCTGTCGATGGGCATTTAGGTTGCTTCCATGACCTGGCTATTGTAAATAGTGTTGCAGTGAACATTGGGGTGCATGTGTCTTTTTGAATTATGGTTTTCTATGGGTATATGCCCAGTAATGGGATTGCTGGGTCATATGGTAGTTCTATTTTTAGTTTTTTAAGGAACCTCCATATTGTTCTCCATAGTGGCTGTATCAACTTACATTCCCACCAACAGTGCCAGAGGGTTCCCTTTTCTCCACACCCTCTCCAGCATTTGTTGTTTGTAGAATCTCTGATGATGCCCATTCTAACTGGTGTGAGGTGATAACTCACTGTAGTTTTGATTTGCATTTCTCTAATAATCTGTGATGTCGAGCAGCTTTTCATGTGCTTCTTGGCCATTTGTATGTCTTCTTTGGAGAAATGTCTATTTAGGTCTTCTGCCCATTTTTGGATTGGGTTGTTTGTTTTTTTAATATTGAGCTTCATGAGCTGTTTACATATTTTGGAGATTAATCCTTTGTCCGTTGATTCATTTGCAAATATTTCCTCCCATTCTGAGGGTTGTCTTTTTGTCGTGTTTGTAGTTTCCTTTGCTTTGCAAAAGCTTTTAAGTTTCATTAGATCCCATTTGTTTATTTTTGTTTTTATCTCCATTACTCTAGGAGGTGGATCAAAGAAGATCTTGCTGTGATTTATGTCAAAGAGTGTTCTTCCCATGTTTTCCTCTAAGAGTTTTATAGTGTCCAGTCTTACATTTAGGTCTCTAAACCATTTTGAGTTTATTTTTGTGTATGGTGTTAGGGAGTGTTCTAATTTCATTCTTTTACATGTAGCTGTCCAGTTTTCCCAGCACCACTTTTTGAAGAGACTGTCTTTTCTCCATTGTATATCCTTGCCTCCTTTGTCATAGATTAGTTGACCATAGGTGCATGGGTTTATCTCTGGGCTTTCTATCCTGTTCCATTGATCTGTATTTCTGTTTTTGTGCCAGTACCATATTGTCTTGATTACTGTAGTTTCTAGTATAGTCTGAAGTCAGGGAGTCTGATTCCTCCAGCTCCATTTTTTTCCCTCAAGACTGCTTTGGCTATTCGGGGTCTTTTGTGTCTCCATACAAATTTTAAGATTTTTTCTTCTAGCTCTGTAAAAAAATGCCATTGGTAATTTGATAAGGATTGCATTGAATCTGTAGCTTGCTTTGGGTAGTATAGTCATTTTCACAGTATTGATTCTTCCAATCCAAGAACATGGTATATCTCTCCATCTGTTAATATCATCCTTAATTTCTTTTATCAGTGTCTTATAGTTTTCTTTTTTTTTAACATCTTTATTGGAGTATAATTGCTTTACAATGGTGTGTTAGTTTCTGCTTTACAACAAAGTAAATCAGTTATACATATACATATGTTCCCATATCTCTTCCCTCTTGCGTCTCCCTCCCTCCCACCCTCCCTATCCCACCACTCTAGGTGGTCACAAACCACCTAGCTGATCTCCCTGTGCCATGCGGCTGTCTTATAGTTTTCTGCATACAGGTCTTTTGTCTCCCTAGGTGGGTTTATTCCTAGGCATTTTATTCTTTTTGCTGTAGTGGTAAATGGGAGTGTTTCCTTAATTTATCTTTCAGATTTTTCATTATTAGTGTATAGGAATGCAAGAGATTTCTGTGCATTAATTTTGTATCCTGCAACTTTACCAAATTCATTGATTAGCTCTAGTAGTTTTCTGGTGGCATCTTTAGGATTCTCTGTGTATAGTATCACGTCATCTGCAAACAGTGACAGTTTTAATTCTTCTTTTCCAATTTGTATTCCTTTTATTTCTTTTTCTTCTCTTATTGCCATGGCTAGGACTTCCAAAACTATGTTGAATAATAGTGGTGAGAGTGGACATCCCTGTCTTGTTCCTGATCTTAGAGGAAATGCTTTCTGTTTTTCACCATTGAGAACTACGTTTGCTGTAGGTTTGTCACATATGGCCTTTATTATTTTGAGGTAGGTTCCCTCTATGCCCACTTTCTGGAGAGTTTTTATCATAAATGTGTGTTGAATTTTGTCAAAAGCTTTTTTTGTATCTATCGAGATGATCATATGGTTTTTCTTCTTCAATTTGTTAATATGGTGTATCACATTGATTGATTTGCATATATTGAAGAATCCTTGCATCCCTGGGATAAATCTCACTTGATCATGGTGTATGATCCTTTTAATGTGTTGTTGGATTCTGTTTGCTAGTATTTTGTTGAGGATTTTTGCATCTATATTCATCAGTGATATTGGTCTGTAATCTTCTATTTTTGTAGTATCTTTATCTGGTTTTGGTATCAGGGTGATGGTGGCCTCATAGAATGAGTTTGGGAGTGTTCCTTCCTCTGCAGTTTTTTGGAAGAGTTTGAGAAGGATGGGTGTTAGCTCTTCTCTAAATGTTTGATAGAATTCATCTGAGAAGCCATCTGGTCCTGGACTTTTGTTTGTTGGAAGATTTTTTTTTTTTTTTTTTTTGCGGTGCACAGGCCTCGCACTGTTGTGGCCTCTCCCTTTGCGGAGCACAGGCTCCAGATGCACAGGCTCAGTGGCCATGGCTCACGGGCCCAGCCACTCTGTGGCATGTGGGATCTTCCCGGACCGGGGCATGAACCTGTGTCCCCTGCATCGACAAGCGGGCTCTCAACCACTGCGCCATCAGGGAAGCCCTGTTGGAAGATTTTTAATCACAGTTTCAATTTCATTACTTGTGATTGTTCTGTTCATATTTTCTCTTTCTTCCTGGTTCAGTCTTGGAAGGTTCTACCTTTCTAAGAATTTGTGCATTTCTTCCAGGTTGTCCATTTTATTGGCATAGAGTTGCTTGTAGTAGTCTCTTAGGATGGTTTGTATTTCTGCGGTGTCTGTTGTAACTTCTCCTTTTTCATTTCTAATTTTATTGATTTGAGTCTTCTCCCTCTTTTTCTTGATGAGTCTGGCTAATGTTTTATCAATTTTGTTTATATTCTCAGAGAACCAGCTTTTAGTTTTATTGATTTTTGCTATTGCCTTCTTTGTTTCTGTTTCATTTACTTCTGCTCTGATCTTTATGATTTCCTTCCTTCTACTAACTTTGGCTTTTGTTGGGTCTTCTTTCTCTAGTTCCTTTAGGTGTAAGGTTAGGTCATTTATTTGAGATGTTTGTTGTTTCTTGAAGTAGGATTGTATTGCTATAAACTTCCCTCTTAGAACTGCTTTTGCTGCATCCCATAGGTTTGGATCATTGTGTTTTCAGTGTCATTTGTCACTAGGTATGTTTTGATTTCCTCTTTGATTTCTTCAGTGATCTCTTGGTTATTTAGTAAGGTATTGTTTAGCCTCCATGTGTTTGTGTTTTTTACGTTTTTTCCCCGTAATTGATTTCTAATCTCATAACGTTGTGGTCAGAAACATGCTTGATATAATTTCAATTTTCTTAAATTTACTGAGGCTTGATTTTTGACCCAAGATGTGATCTATCCTGGAGAATGTTCCATGTGCACTTGAGAAGAAAGTGTAATCTGCTGTTTTTGGATGGAATGTCCTACAAATATCAATTAAATCAATCTGGTATATTGTGTCATTTAAAGCTTGTGTTTCCTCATTAATTTTCTGTTTGGATGATCTGTCCATTGACGTAAGTGAGGTGTTAAAGTCCCCCACTATTATTGTGTTTCTGTTGATTTCCTCTTTTATAGCTGTTAGCAGTTGCCTTATGTTTTGAGGTGCTCCTATGTTGGGTGTATATATATTTATAATTGTTTTATCTTCTTCTTGGATTGGTCCCTTGATCACTACATTATGTAGTGTCCTTCCTGTCTCTTGTAACATTCTTTATTTTACAGTCTATTTTATCTGATATGAGTATTGCTACTCCAGCTTTCTTTTGATTTCCATTTGCATGGAATATCTTTTTCCATCTCCTCACGTTCAGTCTGTATGTGTCCCTAGTTCTGAAGTGGGTCTCTTGTAGATAGCATATATATGGATCTTGTTTTTGTGTCCATTCAGCCAGTCTATGTCTTTTGGTTGGAGCATTTAATCCATTCCTGTTTAAGGTAATTTTCGATATGTATGTTCCTATGACCATTTTCTTAATTGTTTTGGGTTTGTTTTTGTAGGTCCTTTTCTTCTCTTGTGTTTCCTACTTAGAGAAGTTCCTTTAGCATTATGTTGTAGAGCTGGTTTGGTGGTGCTGAATTCTCAGCTTTTGCTTGTCTGTAAGCTTTTGATTACTCCATCGAATCTGAATGAGATCCTTGCTGGGTAGAGTAATCTTGGTTGTAGGTTCTTCCCTTTCATCACTTTAAATATGTCATGCCACTCCCTTCTGGCTTGTAGAGTTTCTGCTGAGAAATCAGCTGTTAACATTATGGGATTTCCCTTGTATGTTATTTGTCATTTTTCCCTTGCTGCTTTCAATAATTTTTCTTTGTCTTTAAGTTTTGCCAATTTGATTACTAGGTGTCTCGGAGTGTTTCTCCTTGGGTTTATCCTGTATGGGACTCTCTGTGCTTCCTGGACTTGGGTGGCTCTTCCTTACCCATGTTAGGGAACTTTTTGACTTTAATCTCTTCAGATATTTTCTCAGGTCGTTTCTCTCTCTCTTCTCCTTCTGGGAACCCTATAATGTGAATGTTGTTGCGTTTAATGTTGTCCCAGGGGGGTCTCTTAGTCTGTCTTAATTTCTTTTCATTCCTTTTTCTTTATTCTCTTCCACAGCAGTGAATTCTACCATTCTGTATTCCAGGTCACTTATCCGTTCTTCTACCTCAGTTATTCTGCTATTGATTCCTTCCAGTGTATTTTTCATTTCAGTTATTGTACCATTCATCTCTGTTTGTTTGTTCTTTAATTCTTCTAGGTCTGTATTTAATATTTCTTGCCTCTTCTCGATCTTTGCCTCCATACTTTTTCCGAGGTCCTGGATCATCTTCACTATCATTATTCTGAATTCTTTTTCTGGAAGTTTGCCTATCTCCACTTCATTTAGTTGTTTTTCTGGGGTTTTACCTTGTTCCTTCATCTGGTACATAGCCCTCTGCCTTTTCATCTTGTCTATCTTTCTGTGAATGTGGTTTTTGTTCCACAGGCTGAAGGACTGTAGTTCTTCTTGCTTCTGCTGTCTGCCCTCTGGTGGATGAAGCTATCCAAGAGGCTTGTGCAAGTTTCCTGATGGGAGGGACTGGTGGTGTGTAGAACTGGATGTTGCTCTGGTGGGCAGAGCTCGGTAAAACTTTAATCCGCTTGTCTGATGATGGGTGGGGCTTGGTTCCCTCCCTGTTGGTTGTTTGGCCTGAGGCAACCCAACACTGGAGACTACCTGGGCTCTTTGGTGGGGCTAATGGCCGACTCTGGGAGTGCTCACACCAAGGAGTATTTCCCAGAACTTCTGCTGCCTGTGTCCTTGTCCTCATGATGAGCCACAGCCACCCCTCGCCTCTGCAGGAGACCCTCCAATACTGGCAGTTAGGTCTGGTTCAGTCTCCTATGGGGTCATTGCTCTTTCCCCTGGGTCCCAATTCACACACTACTTTGTGTGTGCCCTCCAAGAGTGGAGTCTCTGTTTTCCCCAGTCCTGTCAAAGTCCTGCAATCAAATCCCTTTAGTCTGATTCTCTAGGAATTCCTCCTCTCCTTGCCGGACCCCCAGGTTGGGAAGCCTGACATGGGGCTCAGTGCCTTCACTCCAGTGGGTGGACTTGTGTGGTATAAGTGTTCTCTAGTTTGTGAGCCACCCACCCAGCAGTTATGGGATTTGATTTTATTGTGATTGCACCCCTCCTACCATCTCATTGTGGCTTCTCCTTTGTATGTGGGGTATCATTTTGGTGAGATCCAGTGTCTTCCTGTCGATGATTGTTCAGTAGTTAGTTGTGATTCCGGTGCTCTTGTAAGAAGGGAGTGAGAGCACGTCCTTCTACTCTGCCATCTTGAACCAATCCTCTATTCAGAGCTTTTTATTGCTAGACTGCTGAGTGCCCAGACCTGTGCTAGTCACTGCATGGAATATGGACAGACTTCTGGAAGACAATATTATGCTAATATCTCTTGTGCCACTTCTATGAAGAGCATCCCCTCCCCTTTGCCCCCAGGACTTTTTTGAGGGACTCGTCTTCCACGGATCAAGTAATGGCTCTGCATAATGTGCCATTCAGGAGCTCTTGGCTCTGCCACCCTTTGGTTGTGTGACCTGGAGCAAGCTGCTTAACTTCTGCAAGGTCTACTTTCCATATCTGTGAAATGGGAAACCCACTTTCTAGGGCACTTAGGAAGATTTTAGGAAACATTGTAGGGGACCTGGCAGATACCGCTCAGAACAATAGTAAATAGCTGGTTGTTGCTGCTTTTGTTCTTCCTATTGTTTGTATTGAATTGAACAAAGAAATCCTGCCTCAGTTAAAATGAAACACAAAACGGTGGATCCTGCTATTTTGCTGTCTTCAGCTCATCGTGGAATCAGAGGGATGGGGAGGACTTTAGGGAACATTTCTGCCAATCCCTTGATGTACCTGGACAGAAACATCTGAAAAGAAGACCCTTAAAGGGATTTCTTGTTGCTGCACATTTCTGAGGGTGTTTTGAGGAATAGTAACCATGCAATGATTTGCTCAAAGACTTCTTCATCCAATAACCAAGAAATATTGCATATTGGATCTCCTTCTTGTAGTTGTACAGACTGTTTGCCCAATAAAGTCTCTGATGAGTCCCATAATAAAGAATTCTGCCAGTCTCTTTTTATTATAGCCATTTCCACTGACCTTAACTAGAGAATCTTTTGTCTATAAGGTTTATTAACATCCTGTAGAATGTGTGTTCTTTGGAACATCCTTGGGAAATCCTACTTTAGCTAGGAGCCCACATTTGAAACTGAGGCTTGGTTTCTTGAGACAGTTCTGTTACTGGACCAAACTTGGGTCTGCTCACCCACCGTGCAGCAAAGCCAATCTACTGAGAGCTGGTTGTGGAAGGAAAGTGCAGCATTTACTTGGGGGTGCCAAGAAAGGATAACAAACGGGCAGCTTGTGCTCAGAAGACCTCAACTCCTCAAAGGCTTTCACAGGAGGATTTTTAAAGGCAACATTTGAGGTGAGGGTTGCAGCTCCTGGACTTGCTTCTGAGGGCTGGTGATGAGGTAACAGGGTGGTGTTTGGGTAATCTTAATCATCAACCTTCTGTTTTCAACCAGTCTGGGGTCTATGTGCTTGTGGTCAGCGGATTGTCACCATCTTTCATCTGGGTTGGGGGTCCTCCCAAGTTCTGCAGAACAACTCAAAAATATGTATCAGATTGTTATATATATCCCTTGAAGAGGAACTAGGACTCTAATTATCACTCTACTATTGTTCAAGCTATCTTGCTTAAGACCATCACTTCTGGTTTCCATCACTCCTCTAATTAGTAAATGCTTGAGTCTGCTCTTTGGAACTCAGGAAAGGCCTAGGAGACTAAAGCCTTTTTCCCTGCAAGAAAGAGTGGTCTTGCTGCTGGGGCGGCCTCACAGGGTGCTGCTTGGTTTCAATTCCCCCCTCCTTTCCTTAGATATTCCTGAATCCTGAGGGAAACAGGGGTGGGACAAGACAGGGAATAAAATTTTAGAGAGGTTAATCATAAACTCATCAGGGTAACTCACTTTTAGGGGGACTCAGTTTCAATTCCCAGAAGCAGAGATCACAGCAACTGTGAGGCCTCTTCTGACCTGAGCTGAGAGACAATTAGACAGGATCCTTCCTCCTCATCCCACTGCCCCTTCCCCACAGTCTCTGCATCCCCCTCTCCCCACAGCAGCACCTGGAGTCCCTCAACTTACCTGAGACATGAAGATTCTCATCATGCTCTAAACAGCAAGGGCTTTTTAGGAAAAACAAAAAACAAAAAACAAAAACCCATAGGACCCCAGGGATTTTTACAGAGGAGAAGGAACCATCTGCCCACGTAGGTTCATTGGTAGATGTCAGTCAAGAGGACCTAAATGAAATGGGCTTCATCCTGTACTTTCCTGTACTCCCCACACCTGGGCCTGGAGAATTTGGTCATCTGAATCAGCCAGAGAGTGTGTGGCTGGGTAGTGAGAGAAAGTTTGGATGGAGCTGAAAACTAAGGTAAAAAGCTATGAAAATTGAATAATGAAAATTTCTCCTTTAAAAATAAAGGAGGGAATTCCCTGGCAGTCTGGTGGTTAGGACTTGGTGCTTTCACTGCTGGGACCCTGGGTTTGATTCCTGGTTGGGGAACTAAGATCTTGCAAGCTGCATGGCCAAAAAAAAGAAAAAGAAAAAGAAAAAGAAACTCAGAATAATTTGAGAGATAAATAGGCTCTTTAGGTAGAAAAAATATCTGTCAGGTTGGGTGTCACTTTCTCATGGTCCAGGAAAGCTCCCTTTGGAGGTTGTCTGTCATATGGTGGCAGCGGGAAAGAGGTTGATAATCCAGGAAAAGGATTCTTGTTCATTCTGATTACCTCCGAGACCTTGTCAAGGGGGGATGTTTTTTCTTTTCCAGATTTCAGGCTTGAACTCTTGTGCATCTTACTATTGTAAAACTAGTAACTCTCTTCTCATTTCAGGGATGTATTCTGAGTCAATAGGTAAAGCAGGAGAGGGGGTCACCCCAGTGCCCTTGTGGTTAGTGGCTCATAAAGGAAGGTAGAGGAACTGGATATCTTGAGAAGCACCATGTATTTTGTGCTTTGTAAAGTCTTAGAGCATCTGTCAAATATTTGAGCTTGGGGGTTCAACAATTTAAATCCAAAGTCTACTCATTTTTCCAGAAACCACATTTCACAATTCACAGGCCTCTGTTATAGTATTTTTCCATATGACATTGTAGTTTTGGGCTATGCTTTTGTGAGCTGTACTAGTCTCATAGTCACTCCTAGTGAGAGTGACTGGGAGATCCACAGGTAGTCCGTCAAGGCAGCAGGAGAGGAGACCGGGGAGAATCCAGAGCTCTGAAAGCTCGGAGGAGAGACCACCAGGGGCTGCAAACTGGGACTGCTTCATCCGGGAGGAGAGACTTGATCTGAACAATTAATTTTAATGACCTTCAACAATTAAAAAAATTTAGTACTTGCACATGGTAAAAATTTAAATACTACAAACAGATACTCAGTGAAAAATAAATTTCTCTCCTTTCTTGGACCCCAGTACCCCAATTTTCTTTCCCAGAGGTAGCTAGTTTTTTATATGCCCTTCCAGAGGTATTCTATGTTAACACAAGCATATATGTGAACGATTTCTTCTTCCTTTTCTTTTTGAAACACAAATGTTACTATACTACATTTGCTATTCTTCATCTATTTTTTTCCCAGTTAATGTTTGACTGCTGGTTACATTTCCATAGAGGAAGAGTTAGCCCACTCAATTTAACATCCACAGAACAGTCACTGCATGCAAGTATCATAAATGATTGTCCAGTTACCTCTTTATGGACATTTGGGTTGTTTCTAGTTTCCAGCTACTGAAAACAGTGCTGCTATAAGTATCCTCGAGCATGTATTTCTTTATGTATGCATATGACTATATCTTTATGAAATGTAATCATAAAAGTAAAATTTATGGGTCATAGAGAATGTAGATTTTAGGTTTTGGCAGAATCAAGTAATCTACTAGGGTTACATTACCTTCCCTGTCTACAATTGTGATCCCTGTTTGCACTGGGATTTGTAGAATGGATGAAATAATGAGGGATTGGAACACAATTTTTAGAAGAGAACAATTTGACTGAAGACTTAGATTTAGGAAAGAACACACCACATTGGGAGACTACAAAGAGACCAGCCACATTAATAACTATGAATTATTATTATTATTATTATTTTTTTATCTTCCCGGACCGGGGCACGAACCCGTGTCCCCTGCATCGGCAGGCGGACTCGCAACCACTGCGCCACCAGGGAAGCCCAATAACTATGAATTATTGACTTCTTATCACGTTCTAAGTTCTTCATGTATACAATCTCACTTAATCCTCACAACAGCTGCAGGATTTAGATTCCATTATTACAGCCAAGACAGATGAGGGTCGTGAGTCTCAGGTGAAGTAATTTGCTCCAGGTCACATGACCTGTAAAGTGGCATGGGCAAGGGAACAACCGACAAATTAGGGGATCGCTGTTGAGAGGAGCTTCAGGGCTCTATAAGTGAATTGTGTGAGATGGATTAAAACATTCCATGGTTGGTAAATCCTTTTAACCACAGGTAAACCTTGCTTCTGTTTCAAGCTTGGAGAATACAAGTCTGCTGTGGATTTCAGAGTGATTTTTCTTTTTAATAAATTTATTTATTTTTTATTTTTGGCTTGTTGCATCTTTGTTGCTTCACGTGGGCTTTCTCTAGTTGCGGCGAGCGTGGGCTACTCTTCGTCGCGGTGCGTGGGCTTCTCATTGTGGTGGCTTCTCTTGTTGCGGAGCACGGGCTCTAGGCGCGCAGTCTTCAATAGTTGTGGCAGGTGGGCTTCAGTAGTTGTGGGTCTCAGGCTCTAGAGCGCAGGCTCAGTAGTTGTGGTGCACGGGCTTAGTTGCTCCGTGGCATGTGGGATCTTCCCGGACCAGGGCTTGAACCCGTGTCCCCTGCATTGGCAGGCAGACTCCTAACCGCTGCACCACCAGGGAAGCCCCAGAGTGATTTTGAAAAATATTTTATTTCTGCCAAGTAGCTGTTGATAACTGTTTCGTAAATAGATGTCTGGACAATCTAGTGGAATGGTGGAGGTTGAAAGGTCTGAATTTGTACTTTTTTTAAAATTAAAAAAATGTTTAACCAATATATTTGGATTATTTTCATTTCTGAATTTCAGTATAGAAATTGAGATTTTTATTGTTTTTTCATACTAAGTGTTTAAAATCTAGTGTGAATTTTATACTTAACAGCACAACTCAAGTGCTCAATAGCCAAGCACGACTAGAGCAGTTCTAAAAGATTTATTGTTTTTACTTTTTTACATTTAGATCTATGTTCTACCTGAAATGGATTTTTGAGTGTAGTGTGAGGTAGTAATCTAGCTTAATTTTTTTTCCGTATGAGTATCCAATTGACCCAGAACGAATTTTTTGAAAAGATAGTCCTATTCCTATGAAACTTTTATCTTAAATCAAGTATCCAGGGGCTTCCCCTGGGGCTTCCCCTGTGGCACAGTGGTTGAGAATCCGCCTGCCGATGCAGGGGACACGGGTTCGTGTCCTGTTCCGGGAAGATCCCACATGCCGCGGAGCGGCTGGGCCTGTGAGCCGTGGCCGCTGAGCCTGCGCGTCCAGAGCCTGTGCTCCGCAACGGGAGAGGCCACAACAGTGAGAGGCCCGCGTACCACAAAAAAAAAAAAAAAAAAAAAAAAAAATCAAGTATCCACATATCTGCGAATCTGTTTCTGGGTTCTATTCTATGCCATCTGTTTATTTGTCTGTGCTTGCACCAGTACTACAGTATCTTAGTTACTATAATTTTTGTTTTAAGTCCTGATATCTGGTAGGTAAATTGTTCCTACCTGTTCTTAAGAGAGTCTTGTCTATTATTGGCTCTTTGCCTTTCCATATAAATTACTTGTCAAGTTCCCCCAAAATACCTGTTAGGATTTTGATTGAGATTACACTGAATCTATATATCAGTTTGAGGAAAGCACTTAAAAATATCATCTGTTCATCTGATGCTATCATCTTGGTAGGATCTGGACCTGTCCTTGTCTTCCAGAGTCTGCTACCTTCCACATTCTGGGGTATAAGCAGCCAACTGAGAAAGATGCTCAACCTTTAGATCTTTGATGAGAACACAGTGGAGGGCCCCTCCCTCTTCTCAAGGGCAGAAAGTCCCTGGCAAGGTTCTAGAATCCTAGGATACAGAAAAAATTGGAGTCTTGGAGGAACCAGATCAAATATCCTTGGGTAGGGACCTTGTGCCCCGTGTATGAGTTTTCATGGATCGCTCATTCTTGGGCTCACTTTAACCCAAGGTAGATCAGTAGAAATTACCTGCCTAGAGATCCGATAAGATGCTTTCTACTCCTCACTCTTCTCTACCTTCTCTGTCACTGGTCTTGCTATTTGCTCTGTGGCCGCAGACCAAGTTTCATGGAGAAGCCAATTACAAATGTAGAGAATCATGCAGACTGGCTGATCAGGCAGGAGAGGAAAAGAACAGAAGAAAGGAGCTTCTTAAAGGTGTCTCTGGCATCTGAAGAGGATTGCTAAGATGAAGATGAAGGCAAAATAGAGATAGCAGTAAGATAACCAGGATGGAAAAGAGGTCCTGTAAGGAACCAAGCTTACCTGTCATGCTGAATGTTGTTTGGCCTTCATCTTGAATTCCTTATGTCCGTCAGGTCAGGCTTCTGGAAATCCACAATCCTGGCAGTTCTGAACTGAACTTCACCAGATCTGTCCCACTAGTAGAGAACCCATCTCTTCAGGATGAGACTTGTGAATTACTAGGTTGGGGGTAGCTGCAGTGTTGGTGAGGACCAGAGTCCAAGGAACTAGAAGAAGGGCTAGGGGGAGGAGTAGGGGCAAAGACAAAGGAGTAATGGAAAAGGGGACAATATGAACAGGGTGGCAAGTGGATGGTCCAGAGGGACCAAGGGAAGAGCTGGGCATAGAAATCCTTACGGTAGGGTGGCAGGAAGGGATGGCACTAGTCAGAGGAGGGAAACAGGTAGGGTCCAAAGCTGAAAGAGGTGGATGGTGCTGGGGAGTAGGCTGAGGGCTAAAAGGTGGAGGAGACAGGGGAGGAAGGTGACTTCAACAATGAGAGCAAGAAGGAACAGGAAGAGGAGGTGGAGGCTGGGACTGAGATGGGGAAATTGCAGGTAGCTTTCTTTTCATTTTTTCAACTGGCATTCTGTGCTTACTCAACTTGTGAAATTCGGTAACTGGCGGAAGCTCAGACCTGCTCCAGCAGTTATATCACACTACTGCATGTATCACCACATTCATAATGGAAATGCCCGCTATGAAGGGTACATACCACTTCCTTTGTGGCTGGTGAGTAGGCTTCACCAACCATGGAAGTGGTCCCAGTTTCTAGGTTGAAGAATGGTCAGGGGAAGTGGCAAAGAGAGTAGGTGGAGTCTAATAATAGTCCCTATTCCTTGGGATAACATGTAGTTTTGCCCCTTGGTAAGCAAAGATTGATCAAAGGGTTAGGATAGAGTTGGAGGTTGGGACCTAGGAGAACAGGTCTGAAACAGGAATGGCCAAAATGTGGAGAAATCATTACCCCCATCTATTTAAGTTACTGCATTTTCTAAAGCCTTTTCACATCATTTATATCACTCCATAAACAAAAGGTAATCAGAGAAGAGAGATTATGTCCATTTTACAAATAACGATACTGAAGGCCAGAGAGGGAACTATATAGGCAGGCAGTGGATGACAGAGAAGACCACCTAGACTAGAACTTGGGCCGAAAGTTAGGGAATAGGGGGTATGTAGGAGGGATCACGAAATGGCCCATGACAGCATGACCCCACCCCATGTTTCTGGACAGAATCTTACAGGGGGGCTTCAGAGCAGAACTTTATAGTATAGCCTTCCTCTTGGTGCCTATGATCCCTTGGTATTTTGCCTGACCCTTAACTAGAACCAGAAACACAGGGTCAACCTGATAGGATGGCTGCCTACTCCTGAGTGCCTAATGACTGGATTTGGACTTTCTTGCTCACTACCCTAGATGCCCAACTCCATGTCAGATGACTTAGGAGGCTACTGCACCCTCTCCCTTCCTTTTTTCTGATGTAGAGATTTTATTTGCTTATCATTCCTGGTTTCTTTTTTAAAAATTGAAGTATAGTTGACTTACAATGCTCTATTAGTTTCAGATGCACAAGATAGTGATTTGAAATTTTTATAGTTTATACATCATATAAGGTTATTATAAAATACTGGCTGTGTTCCTTGTGCTTTACATTACATCCTTGTAACTTTTAAAAAATACCTAATAGTTTGTACCTCTTAATCCCCTTCCCGTATCTTGCCCCTTCCCTCACCCTTCTCCTTCTCTGTTTCTGTGAGTCTGTTTTGTTATATTCGTTTGTTTTATTTTTTAGATGCCACATATAAGTGAAAACATACAGTATTTGTCTTTCTCTGACTTATTTCACTAAGTATAATACACTCTAGGTCCATCCATGTTGTTGCAAATGGAAAAATTTAATTCTTTTTTTATGACTGAGTGATATTCCATTGTGTGTGTGTGTGTGTGTGTGTGTGTTTCACATTATCTTTATCTATTCATCTGTCGATGGGCACTTAGGTGACTTCCATATCTTGGCAATTATAAATAAAGCTGCTATGAATATTGGAGTGCATGTATCTTTTCGAAACAGTGTTTTTGTTTTCTTTAGGTAAGTCCCCAGGAGTAGAATTGCTGGATCTTATGATAGTTCTATTTTTAATTTTTTGAGGACCCTCCATACTGTTTTCCATAGTGACTGCACCAATTTACATTCACATCAACAGTGCACAACAATTCCTTTTTTCTCCACATCCTCACCAACACTTGTTATTTGTAGACTTTTTTGATAATGGCCATTCTGACAGATATCTGAGGTGATATCTCATTGTGGATTTTGTGGTTCCCTGATTAGTGATGTTGAGCATCTTTTCATATGTCTATTGGCCATATGTATATCTTCTTTAGAAAAATGCATATTCAGGTTCTCTGCCCCTTTAAAAATCAGATTGTTTGGTTTTCCAAAGTTGAGTTGCAGAATTTCTTTACATAGTTTGGATAATAACCCCTGATAAGACATATCATTTGCAGATACCTTCTTTCATTCAGTAGGTTGTCTTTTCATTTTGTTGATGGTTCCCTTCTCTGTGCAAAAGTTTTTAAGTTGATTAGGTCCCCTTTGTTTATTTTTGCTTCTGTTTCCTTTGCCTAAGGAGGCTGATCCAAAGAAATGCTGCTGAGACCAGCTTCAAAGAACATGCTGCCTACTTTTTCTTATAGGAGTTTTATGGTTTCTGGTCTTACATTTAGATTTAATCTATTTTGAGTTTATTTGTGTATATGGTGTGAAAAAATGTTGCAATTTCATTCTTTTACATGTAAGGTGTCCAGATTTCCCAACACCACTTATTGAAGAGATTGTCCTTTCCCATTGTATATTCTTGCCTCCTTTGTCATAGATTAATTGGCCATATGTGCATAGATTAATTTCTGGGATCTCCTGTTCTGTTTTGTGTGTCTATGTGCTAGTACCATACTATTTTGATTACTGTAGCTTTGTAATATAGGCTGAAGTCAGGGAGTGTGATACCTCCAGTTTAGTTATTTTTTCCTTAGTTCCTTTTTTTCTTTAGTTCTTTTTATTTTATTGAAGTATAGTTGATTTACAGTGTTGTGTTAATTTCTGCTGTACAGCAAAGTGATTCAGTTATACATATATATTCATTCTTTTTCATATTCTTTTCCATTATAGTTTATCACAGGATGTTGAATATAGTTCCCTGTGCTATACAGTAGAACCTTGTTGTTTATCCATTCTATACATAGTAGTTTGAATCTGCTAATCCCAAACTCCCAATCCATCCCTCCCCCACCTCTCTCCCCCTTGGCAACCACAACTCTATGTCTGTGAGTGTGTGTCTGTTTTGTAGATAAGTTCATTTGTGTTGTATTTTAGATTCCACATATAAGTGCTATCATACGATATTTATCTTTCTCTTTCTGAGTTACTTCACTTAGTTTGATAATCTCTAGGTCCATCCATGTTGCTGCAGATGGCATTATTTCATTCTTTTTTATGTCTGAGTAGTATTCCTTTGTATATATGTACCACATCTTTATCCATTCATCTGTTGATGGACATTTAGGTTGTTTCCATGTCTTGGCTATTGTGAATACTGCTGCTATTAACAGAGGGGTGCATGTATCTTTTTAAATTATAGTTTTGTCTGGATATACGCCCAGGAGTGGGATTGCTGAATTATATAGTAACTCTATTTTTAGTTTTTTGAGGAACCTCCATACTGTTCTCCATAGTGGCTGCACCAATTTACATTCCCACCAACAGTGTAGGAGGGTTCCCTTTTCTCCACACCCTCTCCAGCATTTGTTATTTGTAGATTTTTAAATCACGGCCATTCTGACTGATGTGAGGTGGTAACTCATTGTAGTTTTGATTTGAATTTCTTTTCTCTCAAGATTGTTTTGGCTATTTGGTCTTTTGTGGTTTCATACAAATTTTAGTATTATTCTAGTTCTGTGAAAAATGTCATGAGTATTTGGATATGGATTGCATTAAATCTAGACTGCTTTGAGTAGTATGGACATTTTAACAATTTTAATTCTTCTAATCCATGAGCATGCAATAACTTTCCATTTATTTTTATCATCTTCAGTTTCCTTAATCAGTGTCTCATAGTTTTCAGAGTACAGATCTTTCACCTCCCTGATTAAAATTATTCCTAGGTATTTTACTCTTTCTGATACAACTGGAAATGAGATCGTTTTCTTGATTTCTCTTTCTGACAGTTCATTTATTAATGTATCGAAATGAAACAGATTTCTTTACATTAATTTTGTATCTTGCAAATTTACTGAATTCATTGATGAGCTCTAGTAGTTTTTCGGATGGCTTCTTGAGGATTTTCTATGTATAGTATCATGTCACCTGTAAACAGTAACAGTTTTACTTCTTCCTTTCCAGTTTGGATTCCTTTTATTTCTTTTTCTTATCTGATTGCTGTGCCTAGGACTTCCAATGCTAGGTTGAATGAAAGTGGTGAGAATGGGCATTCTTGTCTTGTTCCTGATCTTAGTATGATGTTTGCTGTGAGCATATCATATGTAGCCTTTACTCTGTTGAGGTATGTTCCCTTTATGTCCACCTTTTTGAGAGTTTTTATCATGATTGAATGTTGAATTTTATTAAATTCTTTTTCTGCATCTATTGAGATGATTGTGTGATTTTTATCTTTTGTTAATGTGGTGTACCACATTGTTTGATTTACAAATATCAGCCCATCCTTGCATCCCTGAAATAAATCCCACTTTTCATAGTGTATGATCCTCTTTATGTTTTTTAAAAAAATTTATTTATGGCTGGGTTGGGTGTTCATTGCTGTGCGTGGGCTTTCTCTAGTTGTGGAGAGCAGGGGCCACTCTTCGCTGCAGTGCACGGGCCTCTCACTGCAGTGGCCTCTCTCACTGCAGAGCATGGACTGTAGGCACGTGGGCTTCTGTAGTTGTGGCACATGGGTTCAGTAGTTGTGGCTAACGGGCTCCAGAGCACAGGCTCAGCAGCTGTGGCGCACAGGCTCAGCCGCTCCATGGCATGTGGGATCTTCCCAGACCAGGGCCCAAACCTGTGTCCCCTGCATTAGCAGGCAGACTCTCAACCACTGCACCACCAGGGAAGCCCCCCTCTTTATGTTTTGTTGAATGTGATTTGCTAATCTTTTGTTGAGTACTTTTGCATCAAGGATACTTCAAGTACATCAAGTACTTGTTCATCAAGGATATTGGCCTATGACTTTCTTTTTATTGTTGTTGTTGTGTCTTTGGTTTTGGAATCAGGATAATACTGGACTCATAGAATGAGTTTGGAAGTATTCCCTTTTCTTTAACTTTTTGAAAAGGTATTAACTCTTCTTTAAATGGTTACTAGAATTGTCCTATGAAGTTGGTTAGTCCTGGGCTTATTTTTTTGTTGGGAGTTCTTTGATTACTTATTACTAGTAATTGGTCTGTTCAGATTTTCTATTTCTTCCTAATTTAGTCTTGGAAGATTGTATATTTCTAGGAATTTATCAATTTCTTGTAGGTTGTCCAATTTATTGATGTATAACTGTTTATAGTATTCTCTTATGATTGTATTTCTGTGATATCAGTTGTAATTTCTCCTCTTTCATTTCTAATTTTGTTTATTTGGCCCTCTCTTTTTCTTAATGAGTCTGGCTAAAGTCTTAGCAATTTTGTTTATCTTTTCAAAAAACCATCTCCTAGTTTCATGGGTCTTTTCTACTTTTTTTTTGTGTGTGTGTGGTATGCGGGCCTCTCACTGCTGTGCCCTCTCTCATTGAGGAGCACAGGCTCAGCGGCCATGGCTCACGGGCCCAACCGCTCCGTGGCATGTGGGATCCTCCCGGGCCAGGGCACGAACCCGTGTCCCCTGCATCGGCAGGTGGACTCTCAACCACTGCACCACCAGGGAAACCCCTTTTCTACTTTTTAAGTCTCTATTTGTTTCCACTCTGATATTTATCATTTCCTTCCTTCTGCTGACTCTGGGATTTGTTCTTCTTTTTCTAATTCCTTTAGATGGTAGGTTAGTTTGTTTGAGATTTTTCTTGTTTTTTTCAGGTAGGCCTGTATCACTATAAACTTCCTTCTTAGAACTGCTTTTGCTGCATCCCATAGATTTTGGAAAGTTGTGTTTTTATTTTCATTTGTTTTGAAGTGTTTTCTGATTTGTCCTTTGATTTCTTCATTTACCCATTGGTTTTTGAGTAGCATGTTGTTTAGTCTTCACATGTTTGTGTTTTTCCTGTTTTCTTTCTGTAATTGATTTCTTGTTTCAAACCACTGTGGTCAGAAAAAATGCTTTATATAATTTCTGTCCTCTTAAATTTGTTGAAACTTGTTTTGTGGCCTAGCAAGTGATCTAGCTTGGAGAATATTTTATGTGAACCTGAAAAGAATGTGTATTCTGCTGTTTTTGGATGGAATGTCCTGTAGATATCTATTAAGTGCAACTGGTCTATTGTGCCATTTAAGACTACTGCTTCTGCATTGATATAAGTGGGGTGTTATAGTCCCCTACTATTATTGCATTATTTTCAATTTTTCCCTTTTATGTCTGTTAATATTTGCCTTATATATTTAGGCGCTCCTATATTGGGTGCATAAAAGTTAATGAGTATTATATCCTCTTCTTGTATTGATCCCTTTATCATTATATAGCGTCCTTCTTTGTCTTTTGATAGACTTGTTTTAAAGTCTCTTGTCTAATATGAGACAAAGAAAACTACCTCTGCTTTCTTGTCATTTCTGTTTGCGTGAACTATCATTTTCTATCCCCTCACCTTCAGCCTGTATGTTTTTAGCTCTGAAATGAGTTTCTTGTAAGCAGTATATAAAAGGGTCTGCTTTTTTTTTTCATCCAATCAGCTACCCTATGTCTTCTGATTGGAGCATTCAGTCCATTGACCTTTAAAGTGATTATTGATGGTTATGTATTGATACTAATTGCCATTTTGTTACTTGTTTTTCAGTTGTTTTTGTAACTCTTCTCTGTTCTTTTCCTCTTCTTTTAGTTTCTTCCTTTGTGGTTTGATGATTTTCTTTAGTAGTATGCTTGTACTCCTTGCCTACTAGGTTTTGTGTATCTATTATATGTTCTTAATTTGTGATTACCATGGGGTTCATATATGTTCCTCTATAACTATATCCTCTTGTTTTAAATTGGTGGTCATTTAAGTTCAAACACATAAATGTCTACATTTTTTTACTCCCTTCTCCCACATTTTGGTTTTTTTTTTTTTTTTTTTTTTTTTTTTGCGGTATGTGGGCCAATCACTGTTGTGTCCCCTCCCGTTGCGGAGCACAGGCTCCGGACACACAGGCTCAGCGGCCATGGTTCACAGGCCCAGCTGCTCCGCGGCAGGTGGGATCCTCCCGGGCCAGGGCACGAACCTGCGTTCCCTGCATTGGCAGGCGGATTCTCAACCACTGCGCCACCAGGGAAGCCCACATTTTGGGTTTTTGATGCCATATTTTACATCTTCATGTTTATCCCTTCACTTGTTTATTGTAGTTATAGTTAATTTTACAATTTTTTTGTCCTTTAATCTTTGTACTAGCTTATATAAGTGGTTGATCCACTGCCTTTATTATATATTTGCCTTTCCTAGTGTGATTTTTCCTTTCCTATAGATTCTTACTTCTTGATGTAGCCTTTTCCACTTCAGAGAAGACCCTTTAACATGTCTTTTAGGGTAGGTTTAGTGTTAATGAACTCTTAGTTTTTGCTTGTATGAGAAGATCTTTATTTTTCCTTCTATTCTAAATGATAATCTTGCTGGTAGAGTATCCTCAGTTGTAGGTTTTTCCCTTTCAACACTTTCAATATACCATGGCACTCCCTTCTGGACTCTAAAGTTTCTGCTTAAAAATCAGCTGATAACCTTATGGGGGTTCTCTTGTATACGGCTCTTTGTTTTTCTCTTGCTGCCTTTTGAATCCTCTTTCTTTCTTTAACTTTTGCCATTTTAATTATGATATGTCTTGGTATGGGTCTCTTTGGGTTCATCTTGTTTGGGACTTTTTGTGCTTCCTGGACCTGGATATCTGTTTCCTTCTTCAGGTTTTGGAAGTTTTCAGCCATAATTTTATCAAATACATTTTCTGCCCCTTTCTCTCTCTCTTCTCATTCTAATGAGATCGCTCTAATGCAAATATTAGTATGCTTCATGTTGTCCCAGAGATCCCTTTAAGTATCCTAATTAAAACATTTCTTTTTCTTTTTGCTGTTCTAATTGGATGATTTTCACTATACTATCTTCTAGGTCACTTATGCATTCTTCTTTATCACCTAATTTACACAGTCTAGTGTATTTTTCATTTCAGTTCTTATATTCTTCAGCTCTGACTGGTTTTTTAAAATGTTTTCTAGTTTTTTGTTGGTGTTTTCACTCTGTTTCTCTATTTTCTTTAGCTTAGTGAGCATTTTTATTATTATTGCTTTGAGCTCTTTATGAAGTAAATTATTTATCTCCATTTTATTAGCATTTTTTTCCTGGTGTTTTGTTTTATTATTTTGTTTGAAACATATTCTTCTGTCTTCTCATTTTGTTTGACTTTTCCTGTTTGTCTCTATGAAATTAGGCAAAACAGTTACCTATCCGGGTCAGTCTTGAAGGTGTGTCCTTATGTGGGAGCATCCCTATGCAGTCTGTGTGTGCCCAGTGGCTTTGGTGGGGGAGCTGGATTTGAAGTGAGCACGGACTGTCTTCTCCTGGGGTGTGCTGGCAGCTGCTGCTTTTGTGAGAGGTAGGGCTAGAGTTGGAGGGGTTAGAGCCAAAGCCAGGTGCAAGCCTGGGCTTCTCCCGTGCTCAGTAGTGGTTGCTGTCCTATTGGGGGGTGCGGCTGAAGCAGGAGCCCTGAGGGAGCTGGGCTTTTCCCTGGGGTGATGGCAGTCTCTGCCTTAGTGAGGAGAAGTGCCAGAGCAGGAGGGGCTGGAGCAGAAGCCCAGTGTGGGCTGGGGTGGGGGTGCACTGGGGCAGTCCTGGTAAGCCGATGAGAGCACCAGGCAGTTTTTAATCTGTTGCCTCTGTGCTGGGACTGGGAGCAAACAAGTCTGTGTGCATCGTCTTCAAGAGCAAAGTTCTGGTTTCTTACAACCCTCCAGTAAGCCCCACTGATTTTCAAACAAGCCAAGGGGACTCATCCTTCCAGTGCCAGAGCCCCAGGGCTGGGGAACTTAATTTGGGGCTCAACCCCCTTGCTCCTTAGGGAAGATCCTTAAGCCTGTGATACCCCCCTCTCCTTCTGAGTCACCTACTAGGGACTTGATCCCCTCTCCTCCCCCTCCTACCAGACTCCATGTGGTTCTTTCCTTATAGCCTTGGTGGTCAAGAGCTGTTCTGCTAGTCTTCAGGTCATTCTCAGCAAGAATTGCTCTATATGTAGTTGTGGTTTTGATGTGTTTATGGGGGAACAGGAGCTCAGGGTCTTCCCACTCTGTTCCTACTCTTTATCCTACCTCCTGAGTTTAGATTTGAATCATGCTTCTGCCTGGCTTGCCCTTGGTAAACACTTACTTTCTAAGCCATAATTTTATTTTATTTTTATTTAAAGTGGGAATAATACTCTCTACAGCATACAGTTGTGGTAACACTTAGCCTGATGGGATCTGACAGAAAACTAATGTTTATCAAGCACTTATTATTATTAGCGAAATCTGGTCAACTATAATTCTTAGATGAATAGCATGTGGTGTGCTTGCAGAGAGTTAATTTTACTAAACTACTTGAAAATATTAATTGTTTTAGTGTACATTTATTTCACAAGCAGCATACAGGTAAATCCAATAAAAATGATCTTAGATTGCAGCAAATTCTAGAATAGTGAAGTTGCAATGGATTTTTTTTTTTTATTGCACTAGAGCCACCATTCCATAAATCTTTTCCATACCTGAAGGCACCCAGTTTTCTTGTGTTCATTGCTCATTGCTTGAATGTCAGGCGATCTGCCTGGAGCTGGTTATTGGGACCTAAATTCAGAATCTGCCTACTAATAAGGTCCAGAAAGATGGATGACTTAAATCACCTGAAACTGTTATTAGAAAACACATGCACTAACCTATCAAGAGAATGAGAGAGATGGAGAGAGAGGTAAGCCCTGGAGAGCAAGCGGACATGGCTTAAATGGTGGTGGTGGGGTTGTGATGGATTGGTTAGCATCTATAAACAAATATCTGAGCCCCGGGCTCTTCTGGCTGTTGGAAATCTAGTCCAGATGTTCAATGACTGACTGAATCGTTGTTCAACTTAAGTCCATGCCATTTGTACATTTGATGGATTTTCAGAGACATCTTACAGCAATTCCCTGCCACTGCTTGGAGAAATAGTGTCATAAGATCCAACTTTATTTCTTGTTTTGTTTTGTGAGATGCTTCCTGCAAAAATAGCTTTTATGTTATATATATATTTATACATATATATGTATATATAAATGAATTTCTGCACTGTATACCTGAAACTAACACAGTATTGTAAACCAACTAGACTTCAATTACAAGCAAAAGCTTTTATGTGGCCCAAAGCACTTGGCTACTGTTGGTTTCTAGTAACTGATACCAGCCAGTCTCACTAAGAAGGAGGCATTTGCATTTGGGTTTCAGAAAGGAATGTGTATGTGAAGGGATTTCCTGGTTTGCCAAGAAGCAAGAATGGCTGAGCCTAACTGTTCTGATGACCAAAAAAATAGTGGTCATGTTGCTGAGGCTCACCTTTTTGTTCTGTTACTCTCCATGGGTGGTTAATGGTATGGGCTTTGGGGTAAGATATATTCAGGTTCATGCCCTGCCTTCATGTCTTCCCAACTGCTATCTTGGACAAGTTACGGGATCTCTCTGAACTTTTCCCCAGTCTGTAAATGGGGGATAACAACAGCATTTCCTAGGGTTGATGTGATGGTACTTAAAATATTTAGCAGGCCTGGCATAGAGTTAGTTTTTGATAAATGATATTTATTATAATTATTGGTTTTTTTTCTCTGCTTCAGCTTCTTCCTTGTCTTAGCTGGTAGTTTTGAGGGGCTGGTCTGTTTTCCTTGTCATATATAATTTCCTTCCTTGTATGTATTGCTCTCTGAAATGATCTTGTTTATTGATTTGTTTAGTTGTCATCTGTCTCTCTCCTCCCACTCTGACGTGAACTCCATATGGCAACCTGCATGCACCTGCTCACACCTGTTCACTCAGTGAGAGCAACTAGTAGGCTCTCTCTACATATTTGTTGACTAAACCTTCTCTGTTTCAACCATTTTTATTCTCTTCTCCATGATTCCTACATAAAGAACCATTTTATTTTAGAATTAATGGTCTAGCCAAGGATGAGAATGAAAAGATGATTGTTGCTTTGACTTGCTTTGATGGAGTCTCAGGTTAGGAGAAGTTCTTGGAAAACTAGCATAAAGACTACTACGGCTTTTTTTTTCTCTCCTCAGAGACTGGTGTGAATATATTCATTAGGACTCTAGTTTCAAGGCCCACAAAATCACATGAGCAAACTTCAGCAGAAAAGGAATGTTCATCACAAGGACTCAGGAATGTTTTTAAATCTAATGACATGGGTGTCATCAAGCCTCAGGAATGGACTGGAACCAAGGCCTCCTTCACAAACATCTGCCTCTGCCTTTTTTTCCCCTCCCACTGTCTGCAGATCTATGTTTGTTTCTCTGAAATCCAGTGTTTCCAAAACTGTCTGTGCCAAAACACAGTAAACATTATTTATGCCAAAATGAAATACACCCTAATTTTTATTCTTAGATACCATAGTCATAAAATTACTTCTGTCAAAGTTCTATAAGGGTTTCTAAATGCTTATTTTCAGTTTCTGTACTTAACTCCTCATGGGCTGTTAACAAAGAGCTTGTGGGTAAGCATGGCTGTAGTGCACATAGCAACTGTAAAGCAGTTCCCCTCAGCTCTCAAGTTTGCACCGCTCTATAGGAAACCAGGCCAAAGTGCCCTGTGATCTTAGCTCCCCAACCCGCCCCAGTGTGGGTCAGGCTTTGCTTTAAGGGTCTTGCACAATACTCTGGTCTGTGCAGCTATAGCCACTAGGTGTCAGCACAGGGTAAAAACATGGCACCCAGGGGTGTGGCCATGTGGGTGGGAACAGAGTTAAGGGGGGAGCCCAACAATACACCAGAATGTGTCCACAAGGGAGGTCTCCAGCACTGTTGACTTCTATTTCTCTTGAAAACATGTCACTAGGAGTTTTGGGTTTCCTGGTTTCCAGGGACTCTGGAAGGTGACTCTGAATGTGTGACAACACAGAGGAGAAAAGTCATTAGCTTGTGTCACGATTGTCCTCACCAGAGTCTTTTGGGGGAGTTACCATCATGTTTATACTTCCTGCCAGCCTACTTCTATTCCTATACCCCAATATTTTTTGAGCATACAACTTCCCAGATGGCACTGACTCTTAAAGCCATTGCGTGCTTTCCACACAAATGTTTCGTGGGTTAATTTTCTATGTCATGGGAAGGATTTTAAATGTCCACTTGGGGTTTAGTCAAGCAAATGTTGGGATATTTCCAGGATGGTGACGGTTTCAAAAACCATTACCATGTAGGGGAGAGGCATAGAGTGCATCCGAAATGAATTTGTCAGTGCTCTTCCTTACTTTACCTAAGAAAAGGGCGTGGGGTATAAACTTACGTGAGTGTAGGCCTTGGTTATAATGGGTGGTCCTCTTTCCCATCTTCTTCTCTTGAAACAAGCTTGCTTAGCAGGCAGAACCTGTAAGAACTGGGACTGGTACACACAAAGAAAGACTTTGGTTTAAGAGACTTAGGCCAATTTAAGTCCAGTATTTAAACTGCCAAAAGTTACTGTGAGATGGGAATTACACAGATGAGAAGTGAAGCATAACAGATGAGTATTTAAGGGTGTGGACTTTGGAGTGAAGCAGCTGTGTTTGAATCCTGTCTCTCTGTGTGTCTTTAGTCAAGATACTTAATCTCTCAGCATCAGTTTCCTCATCTTTGAATGGGCATAATAGCTTCTTCCAAGGGTGGTTGGTCACTCATTGGATAGCCATTTCACTGAGAGCCCACAAGTGGCCAGACACTGGGTTAACACTGGTAAAATAGTGAACAAGAGAAATAATCTCTACCTCTCATGGGACATTATAGGAGAGTGTTTGCTTGCAAACCATTTAACACAATGCCTGGCATATAGTCAGTGTTCAAATGATCAGTATGAATAATAATGATGACAGTTATATTTTATTTATTTATTTTTATTTTATTTTTTAATTGAAGTATAGTTGATTTACAATGTTGTGTTAACTATTGCTGTACAGCAAAGTGACTCGGTTATACACATATATATATTCTTTTTCATATTCTTTTCCATCATAGATTATCATAGGATATTGAATATAGTTCCTTGTACTATACAGTAGGACCTTGTTGTTTATCCATTCTGTACATACCAGTTTGCATCTGCTAATCCCAACTCCCAATCCATCCCTCCCCCGCCTCCGCTCCTCCTTGGCAACCACCTGTCTATTCTCTATGTCCATGATTCTCTTTCTGTTTCATAGCTAGGTTTCATATGATACATATGTCATATGTGTCATATTTTAGATTCCACATATAAATGATATCATGTGGTATTTGTCGTTCTCTTTCTGACTTACTTCACTTAGTATGATAATCTCTAATTGCATCCATGTTGCTGCAAATGGCATTATTTCATTCTCTTTTATGGCTGAGCAGTATTCCATTGCATATATGTACCACATCTTTATACATTCATCTGTTGATGGACATTTAGGTTGTTTCCATGTTTTGGCTATTTGTGAATAGTGCTGCTATGAACATTGGAGTGCATGTATCTTTTTAAATTATAGTTTTGTCCAAGTATATTCCCAGGAGTGAGATTGCTAGGTCATATGGTAGCTCTATTTTTAGTTTTCTGAGGAACCTCCATAGTGTTCTCCATAGTGGCTGCACCAATTTACATTCCCACCAACAGTGTAGGAGGGTTCCCTTTTCCCCACACCCTCTCCACCATTTGTTGTTTGTAGACTTTTTAATGATGGCCATTTTGACCAGTGTGAGGTGATACTTCATTGTAGTTTTGATTTGCAGTTCTCTAATAATTAGTGTTGTTGAGCATATTTTCATGTGCCTACTGGCCATTTGTATGTCTAGAATCTTTCAACTTAAGAATGTTGAAATGAGTAGGGAAGAAAAGGTCTTCACTAGGACGTCTTCATTAGGAGTACAGAATTCATCAGTTAATTTAGCCATTTGGTGTTTATGGAATATCTTTGGGCACTCAGTGTTTGGTGATGAGGACCTTGACGCAAAATGGGCACTTTTCAATAGAGAGATAGATAAGCAAATTTATAATTCAATATTGTGAGGTTAAGTACTGTGATAGGAGTTGGGGTAGACAGAATTCTGGGACAGCTCCTATGATTTTGAACTCCTTGGTGTACAACCCTCCCTTTCCCCCTGATATAATCCTCTCATTTTGACTGTAGGTGGAGCCTGTGAATATGATGAGATAGCACTCCTGAGATTGTGTTACTCATCAGTTGACTTTGAGTTAATCCAAAGAGAAATTATCCTGGGTGGGCCTGACCTAATCAGGTGAGCCCTTAAAAGGGACTGGGTCTTCCTGAGGTCAGAAGAGATTCACAGTGTGAGAGACACCCTCCTGCTGGCCTGGAAGATATAGCTTCTCTGAGTTCCACAGTTGCAAGAAAATGAATTGTGCCAGCACCCATGTAATTATGGACAGGGACCCCAGCCCCAGCTCTGGCACCTTGGAGGGCCTGCGTAGAAGGCCAGCTAACCCATGCCTAGACTCCTGACCTAGAGAAACTATGAGATAATACATTTGTGGTTTTGGGTTTTTTTTTTTTTTTTTGCTGTACGCGGGCCTCTCACTGTTGTGGCCTCTCCCGTTGCAGAGCACAGGCTCCAGACGTGCAGGCTCAGCGGCCACAGCTCACGGGCCCAGCCGCTCCGCGGCACGTGGGATCTTCCCAGACCGGGGCACGAACCCATGTCCCCTGCATCGGCAGGTGGACTCTCAATTACTGCGCCACCGGGGAAGCCCCACATTTGTGTTTTTTAAAGGCACTAAGTTTGTGGTAATTTGTGTTGTGAAATAGACAACTAATACAGAGGTATCACTTATAGCCAAGTACCCATGTCACCCGGGAACCAGTTAGAGATCCAGATTCTCAGGCCTCACCCCAGACCTACTGAATCAGAACCTCTGAGGATGGGCCCAGCAGTGTGTGTGTTAACGAGCCCTCAGGGTGATCTTGATGCACATTCATGTTTGAGAATCCCTGCTCTACACAGTTCACAGATAGCTGTAGAATTACTAGGAATCCTTTTTTAACGAATAGATGGTATCTCTGTTGATTTGAGAAGAAGAAATGCATCTGAGTAAGTTTTCAGGGAGGTGGTAGTGGTATTCCCACCATGTGGGTTAAGAATTTGGGAAGGATAGGATATTCCAAGAAATAGCTAATTAAATTTTAAAGAAAAAAAAAGTCTCCAGGTTCTTGGCTTATTTGCATTCTGAATTCAAAAGCCCCTCTTTCTATGAATGTAAAACAAATCAAGTTAATCATGCAATTGTTTTTTCTGCTGTAGATTAAGGACATTACATTCATCAGTGACGCTTTACATTTTCAGGACTATTAATTTTATCACTTCTTGGGTTAGAGGAGAAACTTGTTCTTTCGAAGTCCTTGCTGACCTCATTCATGCAAACAGCATTTGTTGAACCTTCTAAGAGAAAATGTACTTGGTAAAGAAACAAGAAATGTAGGATGATTTCCAATTTTTTTCTGCAGGCAGTTTAAAGTATATGGTTTGAAATGGAATAAAAACTCATAAATGAGAAGTTAGAAATGGAGACCACACACCTAAAAATTTATAGCTCTTTTGACAAATTTCTTTCTGTCTCACAAACATACACTAAGAGAACATTTACAAAGCTCATTAATATTACTCGGGATCAGCCCCTAGAATTCATGACCTAACGTGGGGATAAAGAGGTTTCATTTCACATACTGACTTTGATTGATTGAGAGAGACTGCTTAGGTCCTGTTCTGAGGGGGAAAACATGTCTGTCTTCATCGACCCGGGCGGCCGTAACAAAATACCATAGACCAGGTGGCTTAAACAATAGGAATTTATTTCTCACCGTTCTGGGGACTGGAAGTCTGAGATCAAGGTGCCAGCAGGGTCGGTATCTGGTGAAAACCCTCTCCTAAATTTGCAGATGGCTGTCTTCTCACTGTGTTGTCACATGTCCTTTCCTCAGTGTGTGCAGGTGGAGAGAAAGGGAGGAAGCAATCTCTGCGATGTTTCTTCTTATAAAGATGCTAATCCCATCATGAGGACCCCACACTCATGACCTCAGCTAAGCCTCATTGCCTCCCAAAGGCCCCATCTCCGAATACCATTAACTGGGAGGTAGGGCTTCAATATATGAATTTGGAGGGGGAGGATGCAATTCAGTTCACAGCCATGTGTGAGGCCCTACCTGGGTTTAGTGAGAGAAAAAGCTGTGTTCCATTGGTGATGTCTGTGATGGGTACAGAAATGAGGGAGGTTACATCACAGCTGTTAGGTAATTGTCATTCCTATCCAGATTTCATTCATTTATTCAGATGGAGTAATTTCAGTTATAAGATGGAAAACCAGCTCAAACTGTTTTAAGCAAAAAAGGAATTTATTACCTCATGTAACTGAATAGCCTGGGCTAAGAACTTTGGACCATTTTGATCTTGGGCTCCAATGATACAAGACTGGGTTTCTTTTTTCTAGCACTGTTGACAGTGATCATGATGACAAAGGTGATGCTAACACACGCAGCACTTCAGTGTGCCAGGCACTCTTGTAAGGACTGTATACTTACTAATTCATTTAATCCTCATAATGAGTCTAGGAGGTAGGTGGTATTATTATTTCCATTTACTGATGAGGCAAGTGAGGCACAGAGAGATGAAGTAACCTGTTTAGGACTGAGCAAATAACAGAGCCAGGATTTGAGTCTATGTGCTATTTCTAGAACCCATGCGTTAAACCAGGGGTTGGCAAACTCTGGTCTACAGGCCAAATTCCACCTCCACCCATTTTTGTAAATAAAGCTTTATTGGAACACAGCCACCCTCATTTATTTATGTATTATAAATAGACGTTTTCACGCTACAATGACAGAGTGGAGTAGTTACAACACAGACTGTACAGCTTGTAAAGCCTAAAATATTTCTGTCTGGCCCTTTATAGGGAGAGTTGACTGACTCCTGCTCTAAACCCCGCCTCTGCTCTATTGGATTTTACCATTCTCAGGCTTCATATGGTGGCAAGACGGCTGCAGCTTTTCCTGTTCCTAATCCCTTTGGGTTCATATTCATCAAGAAAGAACATGTTCAATTCTCTCATTGCTCAAACGAAGCCCTAGAATTGAGCCTTGCTGGCCCTGACTGGCCTGACTTAGGTCATCTATTATGAACGGTGGCCAGGGCTCATTGACTTGGCTCAGGTCCCATGCTCCATCCTTGGAGCTAGGAGTGAGGTCAGCCTCATTCAAGGTATGTGGCCGGTTGTTGGGAGAGTGTGGTCTACCCTAAGAGATAGCTAGGGATTTTGTTGTAAAAAAGAGGGCAGAATTCTGAGTAGTGAAAACAAATGTTGGCTGCATTAATAATGGTCTGTTCAGTACCTTTTCCTATTTAATGAGGTGAATGAAAATATTGGATGGAAATATTCCAGTACTGTACCAAGATATTTGGGGAAGGTAATGTCTCCACCCCCTAGTTTCTTGATTGTATGTTTAATCCCCACTAGAAGCTGGACACTAACAGTGGCTATTCTTTCTTGGGACAGTTAAGAAAACGATCATTGAAGATAGAAGGATGAGGAAGAATTCTGAAAGGAAAGGAGAGAATTTGAATTTACACCCAACTCCCAGGTTGAGCACTGGTTCTCTTTCAGCTATGGCTGCTGTAGCCTCTGTAACTTTCCTTTTCTCTGTTATGAATTTCACGCTTCTTGCCTTGTCCAGCAGCAAACACAGAATTAGCTTGATATTTTCTTGATGACTCACAGTCGTCATTATAAACATGCTGTCCTGTGTTGTGATTCACTGGTACCCTCCAGGGCTCTTGACATGTAGTCGGGGCTGTTTTCCCCAACATAAAACTGTCTCATACTGTTAGAGTGTTTGAGTCCCTCTCTAGCATTAAAAAAAAAAAAATCTTTTATAACGTGAAATAGATAACACAGAGAAAATTGAATAGCTCAAATGGGAAACTTAATGAACAATTATAAATGGAAAGCCTTTGAAACGGTAAATTGGTTTTGTGTCCACTTCTCAGAATTCTTCTGAGTGCCTCCTCCTACTCACACCTTCTTCTTCTGCCCAAACATAATCACTGTCCTTAATTATATAATAACCGCTTGTTTTCCTTTGTGGTCTTTCCACCTAAATATTCATCCTAAACATTATAGTTCAGTTTTGCCTGTTTGTGAATTTTTTTAATTGCTTCTGAATTTTATGTAATTGTAATCACGAAGCACATATTTTTTGTTTGGTTTCTTTTACTCAACCTCATATTTGTAAAATTCATCCATGTTGTTGTCCAAAGTTGTAGTTCCTTCATTTTTTATCGAATTCCATTCTATGAGAGGAACATACTGTTTCGTTCTATTGGTGGTCGTTTGTTTTCTTGTCTAAGTTTAGCATTTACAATTAGTGTTGCTGTGAACTTGCCTCTTGGTGTACATTTGCATAAATTTTCTGGGTATATCCTTAGAAGTGGAATGTGTTGCTGGGTCATAGGGAATGAATATCTTCAATGTTATTAGATAGTGCCACATTGTTTTTCTTTCTTTTTCTTTTTTTAAATTAATTAATTAACTTTTTATCTTTGGCTGCGTTGGGTCTTCATTGCTGGGCTCGGGCTTTCGCTAGTTGCGGTGCGCGGGCTTCTCATTGCGGTGGCTTCTCTTGTTGCAGAGCATGGGCTCTAGGCGTGCAGGCCTCAGCAGTTGGGGCACGCAGGCTTCAGTAGTTGTGGCTCGTGGGCTCTAGAGTGCAGGCTCAGTAGTTGTGGTGTGCGGGCTTAGTTGTTCCGCGGCATGTGAGATCTTCCCAGCCCAGGGCTCGAACCCGTGTTCTCTGCCTTGGCAGGTGGATTCTTAACCACTGCGCCACCAGGGAAGTCCCCACATTGACTTTCAAAGTGATGGATTTATAATCTCACCAGCAGTGTACGAGTGTTCCAGTTGTGCCAAAGCTTTGCCAACACTTGTTAGTGTCAGCCCTTCTATTTGCATTCATTTTGTGGCTGTACAGTACTATTTACATTTCTCTGATTACTAAGTAGAGCACGTTTCTTATGTTCATTGATTTTCTGGATATCTTATGTGAATTGCCTTCAAGTCCATTACCCACGTTTATACCAGATTTCTGTTTGTTTGTTTGTTTGTGTTTTAATATAGATTTCTAGGAGCTGCATTTTTTCAATGAGGGAACTCCCTTATCTACATGATATTCTTTGCCCCTGGTTCTTTTCATAACTCCGATGTTTCCTTCTCTATTGCTTTGGGTGGCCACCCCCTCTGTCTATTCCTTGACATACTGCTCCCCAGGGCCAACTCCTCTGCTAACATAGTCTCACTGTACCTTCTCCCTGTGTCATCCTCTCTAGAAAGGCCAGGACACACTAGTGACTAACTCTCCATCTTATCAATGACATCTTGGTTATAGATCTTTTTATCTTGATACCTACTGGGATTCTCCCTTCACCTGGCTGCCCCACTAGCTCCTCAAACTCACTCTGTCCCAAATTAGACTCATCTTTCTCTTTTCCTCCCGTTAAGCCCTACTCTCCCGTTCCTTTAGTCTCCAACTCTGTTCATGCCATTGCTTATCATCTTAGCTATCCACCTGGGCATCTTTATTAACTTCTCTCTTTGCTCTCATCAAGTCATTCTCTAAGTTATATTGATCTTACCGCCTCAGTTTTTTCCTGCATCCCCAGTTCAGGCTCTCATCAGCACTTTGCTGGACCACTTCAACAGTTTCCTGTTTTCAATCTTGTCTACTTCAAATATGTCTTTTACACAGTTACCAGAGGGATCTTTGGAAATGTAATTCCAGCTATGTCAATTGTCTCCTTAAAAATCTTCCAGTGATACTCCATTGGCTGCTGAGGGACGTCTAAGCTCTCTAAATGTCCCTCTGCAATCTGGGCCCTGTTCACTCATAAGCACTCCAGCCAGTCCTAGCCAAGAGTCTTTCCTTTCAGCAAAATCAACCTGCTGGTAGTACTCAGAGACAGATGGGGCTTCTCAACCACGTGCCTTTGCTCATGTTCATGGTCACCTGGTTGCCCTGTCCTCCTTTAGGATTGAACTCCATTTCATCTCCTCCAGAAGTTCAGATTCTCTAACTCTGTACACCCCTAATAACTTACATCTCTGCCATTACCTTAGCCATGTTATATTAAAGTCACCTGTTGGAATTTCATTTCCTATTGGACTATATTCCTCGAGGACAGGAATTGTGCCTTGATTATCTATGTAGCTTATTCTGCAGCACATGATCAGGTATGAATTATTGTTTGGTAAAGAGATCTGTAGGAAGGCAAATAATTTTTTTAAAAAATAAATTATTTATTTGGCTGTGCTGGGTCTCCGCTGCTGCACGTGGGCCCTCTCTAGTTGTAGCGAGTGGAGGCCACTCTTCATCGTGGCGCGTGGGCCTCTCATTGCAGTGGCTTCTCTTGTTGTGGACCATGGGCCCTGGGCACGCGGGCTTCAGTAGTTGTGGCATGCGGGCTCAGTAGTTGTGGCATGTGGGCTCAGCAGTTGTGGCTCACGGGCTCTAGAGTGCAGGCCCAGCAGCTGTGGTGCACAGGCCTAGTTGCTCCGCGGCATGTGGGATCTTCCCAGACCAGGGCCCGAACCCATATCCCCTGCATTGGCAGGCGGATTCCCAACCACTGTGCCACCAGGGAAGCCCAAGGCAAGTAATTGATAGCATTTAATCTTGTAAATAGGTAATATGTAATGTGATGGATAAAGGCAATGGTGGGTCCACCTCTGTGAACCTGTGCCAATGTGGACACCAGTGAGCCTGGGTGTGAGGCAGTCCTCTGAGCACCACTGAGGAAATTGTCTTTGGTACCACAGGCAGAAATGCTGAATGCTCCTTAGTAGGAACTAAAATGTCTTATCAAGACCTTCGATCTAGGTTTGAGTCGACCCATTGCTTTTAGACACATGGAAAAATGAAAAACAACCATGAAGTAAGGCTGATCTGAGAGATTCAAAAGACCTGGTTTCACTGTTGGTCTTGGAGTGACTCTGTGTAACCTCGGGCAGTTTGCACCCCTTCTCTGGTTGTGAAAGTGCCTCAGTAAATTGAAATGTCTCCACAAACAATAATGTTCAATTATTGCTCATCACCAGGACAGTTATTCCACCCAAAGTGAGCAATATTACGAGCAGGTGAAAAAGGAAGTTCTTACAATATAAAATTTATTATCAACTAGGCCAGTGGGGTTTTCATTTGTAAATGGATCTCCAGTCCTGGTATAAAATACCATAAAACAAATTTATAGCCTTTGTCTCCAGGTTGTGTCATTCATTAGCTGGGAGGCATCCTCCATTCCTAAAGAAAGGCTCACAAATTCGTAGACGATGCTCTGAGAGGGGGATCTGTTAGTGGGGCGTTGTGGCTGTGTGTGTGTGTGTGTGTGTGTGTGTGTGTGTGTGTGTGATGTTATGTTAAGAAGAATCCATCATCATGTGTTTAATGCTGGAGGAGAGGGAAGAGCTGTAACCGCCGCTCTTGCAGGAGCCTCCCCAATGTCCCTCTTAGGACATCATCTGACACCAGTGGAGTTACTTAACTGTTCCTGTGCTGGTCAAAGTGAAGAGCTGCTTTGAACCACATTCCATTCCTGAAGTGTTATTCTTTCTGTACTTTGGAAAGTTAGCTTTTGAACTGAGAGTTCTCGTTCCATGATAGACACTTTATAAGCTTCTATGACGTTTGTCACCTCTTCATTGAATATACCCATCTTTGAGTTTCAGGTGATTCTGTCCAGAACCATTTCAAATATAACTAACTAACCTTTCTGCCTTTTCGAAAAGAATATGCAAACTAAGAGTGGTATCCTTCGTCTTGTCAGAGAGGAAATGAGGGGCTGAAAAACGGAGGCTGCCATTAAATAAATGCACCTCAGAATTAAGAAAACAACCCTGGTGTCCTAGCCCTGGGCTTCTTCCTGTTAGAGTCCCATCAGAGGCTAAGGGATCGCGCTGCAGTGGATTGCACAGCAGTATTGTGTCGTGGCTAGGGTGTAACATGACCCGTTCCACCTTCCCCCGCTGAGAAATAGGTGCTGTTTAACATGCGGTTGTTTGCTGTTCTCTTTGATAACTTCAGGCTGACTGTTCGTAAGCCACCTGCACTTGGAGTTCGAAATCACTGGCTTAGATGAAATATGACTTTCAATTATGCCACAGTCAGAGAAGCTGAAATAAGAAAGCCCAACGGGGTGGGTAGGGGGAGTCAAGTTGTTTTTTTTATTAGAGTGACCTGGGCATGTAGGATGAAATCCAGCATTCACACCTCACACATCCCCGCCAACCCGACCATCCTCCCCCTTCTCATTTATTGTTGTGCTTCTCAGTTGCCCACAAAACCTCCACTTCTATATTGTGGACACCCAGGCAAATGAAAATGCTAATCTTCTCCTATCCCTGTCTTGCCACATGAGGCATGGGCTGATCTCTGAGCAATTTCTTTGGGGAACTGGCTTGCCTTCCCCTAAGAACACCCAGGGGAAGGTTTCCCTCACCTCTTGCTTCCAAGCAGGAGGGTTGAAAATAATAGCTGTCACTTCCCTTAGCCTTGTTATGGGAGATATTTAGTGTTCGAGCCAGGATGTGGGGGTAATATCTCGGATGTGATAATGTCGCTCCCTGCATCGGTGAGCATGGTATTGATTGTAAGCTGTCAACCTTTTTGCATACTGTGCGAGGTCCCAGAGGGCTCACTACTGCTGGGAGGGTAATGCATCAGGCAGGCACACGTGTGCTCTATTAACTAACGCTGTTCTCTGAGCTCGGTCGCTTGCTCTAAACACATCTTGGCTCACTGGCTCTCCATTTTTTCTTTTTCATTCCTTGACTCCTCTGAGCAGTCCTGTGATGCCCTACACCAAGCTCCCCTGAACTCAAACTCCCAGTGGGACACTGCTCAGCTTGTAAGCTTCCTGAGGGCAGAGCCTGTATCTGTCTTCCTCACTCATTTATTTGTTCATTCATTCATTCATTCATCCAACATTTATTGAGCACCTACTATGAGCAGACTATTCTCTATGCTTTGGGGATACCAGAGGGGGAAATCAAGAATACCTTGGTCCTCATGGACGTTAGGGTGGTCAGGAAAGGCTTCTCCAAGGAGCTGACACTTGAGCTGAGTTTCTCAATATATCCCCTGTACCAGGACCATTCATATTTGTTACATTATGGAAACCTAAAATTCCTTAGTTGAGCAGCTCATAGCCTAGCTATTGGAGAGCCCCTGATGTGTGAACTTCACTAAGGCCATGCAGTTTTATTTCTCATATCATGCTTTACTGTCCCCTGACCTTATGTCCCTTTACTTTTCTTGATTTGCATCCCTGTTTTTTACTAGTCAGTCATACCAGACTCTTATAAGTTCCTTAATTACACCATGTGCTCCTTTGCCTTTACATATACCATATTGATGCCTGGAGCACTCTTTTCCTCTCTCATCCCCTGGATAACTAATTTCTTGCTTATCTCAGGTTTTACAGTAGTCATCACCTGTCTGGGGAACTCGTGGTCTGGGTGAGGTACTGTTACTTTGTATTCTCTTGGCACAGGAGATACCCATGAGGGCATGCATAAGACCATTTTTCAGCACTAGGAGAACAAGAGCAAGAAATGTGCATCAACCCTTTATTGTTGTCAAGGAATCTTCACGGCAATTTTATGAGATATGTGCCATTTTGATCCTTATTTCATCAGTAAGGAAACTTGAGACACAGAGGTTAATTTGTTAAGGGTCATTTAGCTTATAAGTGGTGGAGCTTAGATTTCAACCCAGGCAAGCATCCTGGCCTCTTACCTTTGATATTCTACTGCTATCATCGCCTGGGAGTTTGCCTGCATCTCCCATGACACTATAAGCCCTCTGAAGACAGGGACTGTCACTACTGCTTCCCCAGACCACCCTGGCACAGGGCTTGGCAGGTAGTACATGACTAATCTTTAAATGTTTATTGAGGAATGAATGAATGCATGCATGAATATCACTCAGCGGAGTTACTGTTTATAGAGTGCCCCAATACTGCTTTTCCTTCTGCCAGCGAGGCAGCCTCCTTCCCTCACTTCTACTCCAGCCTTCGTGGGGTTCTCTTTGACCTCCACAAGAATTTACTGTTTTGCCTGGGAGGATGTGTGTCGCTAGCCAACCGCAGCAAGAATCCCAGGGCTGGCGGCTGGTCCCACTTCGCTGTGTTCTCAGGGTTTCCACACAAGGATGAGTTCAGGAGAAATGCTGTCTCTGCTCAAACCAAATGCAGCTACCAAATGATTGGGGTTGCAACTGGAAGTTGAGACAGGTGAGCAGGAGGGGCTCTGGTGGGAAACTGTCCATCCAAGAGACCAAGCTTGACTCTTTAGGAAATTGGGGGTAGGGAGTGGATTGAGAATCTGGAAACTGTCATTAAACCCGTTTCTGGCCCTACAGTGATCATTGTTTTGATAGCGTCTGAGGTAGGAATCAGCAGAGACAGCAGATCACCTTGGTTCTGCCACCAGCAGTTGAACCAGTGGGATGTGGAAGATCTAAATTAGGGGATGGTTAAACAGTAAGAATAAGGTCAGGGTCAGTGGCTAGAGACCTCTGCGAGCCACTTGACTTCAGTCTCTGGTGACAGACCAAATTTGTTTTCCTGGTCAGCTGTCAGGCAATGTTTGGTCACAGAGAGATGGTTTGTGAATATACTCACTAGTGGAAAAAAATAGGACAAGGTAGCTCTGCATTACCTGGAAAGAAGTACAGGATCTGGATCAGGACAGATCTAGATAAAATGTCTGGCTGTGTCACAGTGAGTGTCACGTAACCCTTTTGAATCTGTTTATCAACTATAAAAATGGAATAATGTATTTACCTGTCAGGTGATTGTAATGATTTTTAAAAGTGCCTAGCACAACACTTGCTGCATAATAAGTGCTCATAATTATTGGTTTCCTTTTATTCTTTCTATCTATTTTACATTTAAATACAGTACTTGTATGGGGGGGGCTTAATAAATATTTATTATTGGATGAATGAAAGAAAGAAGGGGTAGGCCAGTTCTGGCAAATTGAACTTGTCTTTTTAATAGAATTAGAGAAACACTGACTTCACGCTTCCATGCTAAATCCATTCTTGCTTCGGTACCTCATATATGTTGTTCTCTCTCTTGGAAATGCGTATCATTCTTTGTTGAGGAAACTGCTTTAGCACTTGGCTCAGATGTCACTTATTCACTTACGTCACACTTATTATATGAGAAACTTTTTCTTACCAGTCCTCATTAATTAACCATTTCCTTCTCTGTACCATTTCTGCACTTTGTACATTGTATTGTAAGTATGTCCACCACACACATGGCTGTCATCTCCTGGAGGGTGGGGACCAGCGGCGTACACATCTCAGGAACCCCAGACCCTCGCCTAGGGCCTGGCTGCCTGGCTGCCTGACACCAACCAGGCACTCAAATGTTTAATGTTAATGAACTTACTGGCCATCACTGGAACTTGTTTTCTAATCGGTAACTTCCAACTATATATAATGTGAGATGGGGAGAGAGGGTAAGAACTTTGACCAAAATGTCTGGCTCTGTCCATTGTGAACTGTATAAAGTCAGTCAAGTTGTATCATCTCTCTGTTTCCTTATCTGTAAAAGGGAACAATAGTAGTATCTGCCTCTAGAGTTTTGGAGGTAAATGAGTTAATACATGGGGAATTTGTAGACCCAAGCCTGGCCCATAGAAATCACTCAAAAAATGTTAGCTACTATCATGTATTAGAAGCAGTATTTTAAGAATTCTGGCTTTAGAGTCTGAAAACTTGAGTTGGAGACCTGGTTCTACCACTTACTGGCTATGTGCTCTTGGCTATGTTGAAAACTTGAGTCTCTTTGTGCATCTGCAAAATGGGAATAACACTGGCATGCATCTCATGGGGTTAAGGGAAGGAGATATGAGAAATCACCCATATGTCTGTCCTCCGTGAATAGTGTTGCTGTTGTTATTTGGTGGTGCTTTAAGCTTATCGAAGCAGTTATAAGTAAATGAGTTTCTTGTGTCCCCCACAGTCATTCCATGAGTGAGGGCGGATGGCTTTCTGACCCCTTTACAGGTGATGTGACTGTTGTAGGCACTGAGCGGCTTGCCTAAGCCCCTCACTTAGTGGCAGAGCCAGGAGCAGGATCCACATTTCCTGTCCCCAATTTCCACGTTCTTTCCATTGACCAGGCAAGTCATTCCCACAGCAAGTGGCTCCTGAGACTTGACCTAGAAGTACAAGGGGAAGAGGCAAGTTAAGGTATGACAGATGTCCAGAGTGTGAACGTTTCCCAGGGGTGAACGGGGGTTTGCTGTGTCTTGGGGGGTAGTGTTTAATAAAACACACCTGCCTCATCTGCGCATGGCCATGATGGAAGAGGACAAATTAGGAATGGTTCCTTCGTTCAGTCTGTGGACAATAGTGTCCCCACAAAACTTTGTTATTAGGCGTCCTAGGGCCTTCTTGAGCCCTGGAGGCAGCCAGCAGAGGGGCTGAAAAAAGAATGGGGCCCAGCGTCGGGGGTAGGAGGGAAGCTTTGGGTAGTTACTCTGCAGATTTGAAGGAAGAGAAATGGTCTCCCACGTTGTCGGCGATGAAGCGTTAGAGGGTCTAACTTTTATTTTAATGGACCCTGGAGGTTCAAAAGAAATATCTTGGAGACAGCTGACTTACTTCATCGGGTCACTGAGCTAAAAGAATCGTAGCTTCATCTTTGTTCCACCTGACAATTGTTCCGCCTTCTACATGCTGGTCGCCTAATGCATGTTGATATGGTTGAGTTAATTCCAAGGCCACTGAGAGGTTTAGAGATGCTCCCCCACCCCCAAGAGTAAAGGCAGGAGCCAGAGATGAAAGAGTTAAGAAGCATGTTGGTTCCTGTTGCCCGTTCACCTATGGACACCCCACTGCTGCATGCTGCCTGGTGTCTTCCTTCTCTGTTTCTTCAAGCTCACCTTCTTCCCCTGGAGTTGAAAGCATGGATGTCTGCCAACGTTGAGCTTTTGAACTGCTTGCTAAAATGTCAGGAATGGACTGTTGCATTAGGATGATTTTAATCAAAGCCTGGGAAGCTGCAGCTCCTGTTTCCCAGAAGTCACCAGACATCCTCCAGTATAACCTGAGGGCTGGTGCCAAGCAGCAGGCCTTGTGGGGTAAATTTAAGGTAGGGCAGGATTCTGAGAGCACAACAAACCGTCGCAAAGGTGGCACGTCAGCTTTCACATAGCTTTGAGTGTCAGCTGGAAAAGGGACTGACTTCTAGGTGCCACCAACCAAGAAAATCACCAGCCCTGGGGCAGAAGGAGACGGCAAGTATAAATACCTAGTTCTGTACCTGGCGCAGAGCAGGTCATTGCTGAAGCATGGTGGTGGGGATTGTTGCCAAGGCCTGACCTCTAGGACCTTCTCCTCCTGTTTCCATTTAGGAGTCTTCGATGTTTGCTCTGGTGCATCCTTTGTTCAGGGGGAAGGGGAGGATGGCGGCCCTCTGCTCTTAGCTCTGACATCTTTTGTAAGTTCCTCCCACACTGTAGATCTCAGACAGTACACCTATGTGGTGAGGGTATTGGATTAGCGTAGGGGCTTTGAGATGGAGGCCACAGATAGGCTATAGGGGGGCCTGTGGACCCCTTAAAGCCATGACCAAAATTGTCCATGTATGTGCTCTGGGGAGCACTCTTGACTCCAATCTGTGAAGAACCGCTGTCCATGGCAAGTCTCTGATGGCTCCAAAGGCTTAAATGTTCTGTGGCATCAGAACTCAGTGTCCTGAAGTTTGGTAAGCATGCGCCCTGGGGTTCACAAAATGCCTGTAGGTGGTGAATGGGTACATGTTTGTTACATTAATGGTTATGTGATCATTTTAATGTTAGAACGAAACATTAAAACTGACATTTCATGAATATTCTTTGTGTGGAGGAGGCTAAGTCTTGCTTTTAGAAAAGGTGACTTAAATAAATGTGAAATGAGTAACAGTATAGAGGTGGGTCGATGCTTAGGTCTGAGGAACAATGATCTGTCCTGTCAACTGGTACAGACAGAGGGGCTGAGTCTTGGGGAAGCCGAGAAAAGGCTGTGAGGAAGTCGATGGTCAACTCAGGACAGGAACCGGCTGGTCCTTCTATCTATCTTGATACCACAGTTCTCTGTGAGTTGGACAAGTTTCTGATGCTCTCTTGGTCTCCTCTGAGAACATTGTCCCCCTCAGGCCAGGAATCCTGCCCCAAGAGTTTGCACTGGGGCTTTCATCGCAGGAAAGATAAATACGGAGAAGAAAGGCATGCCTTCATCCACATGCTTCCTCAGTTTTGAGATGTACTTGTTCATAATTTAATGTTTCTGAAATTGAGCCGCATCTTACAAAATTGTTCATTTAAGTAGTTATTTCCTTGCCAAAAAGCTGTTATTAAATGGATAGTAGCTTAGAATTGAAAGATGGTTCTTTCACTATTTTTCTCTCTTCCAAAACAAATTACACTTGAACGTTGGGACTTCTAATAAATATACAAAGTGAAAGAAAATTTCTCTTTAAAAGGAAAATTCTCATGTCAAGCCATTTCACTAAATGCAAGTCTGGGGAAATGAGTCACGGTGACAGGAATGGAGACACTGAGCCCAGGCCCGGCTTTCAGTACCTCCCACCTCCTCCCTGAGCCTCCGTTTCAAATTTCTCTGTCTTTTGAATTCATTTAGTCTCCTTCCCAGAGGTGCGTCACAGAAGACCTTCTGGAAGTTATATGTCTGAATCCTCAACGGGGGGTGGGGGGGAGGATGAACCAGCCTCCCCAGTTTCAAGCAGACTTCACTTTGATGTCAAAACATCTTGATTCCCCCATATTCCATTTTTGTAGGAGGAGAACCCTCTGGTCTGTTTTTCTAGATGGTGAGCTTAGGGTGGATTAGAAGCACTTGATTAGCCTTTACAAAGCAGCATTTTTTTATTGGCCATTTTTGTTCTAGCTACAGTGGAGATTGATGGATTGTTACTTTTGGTTACAAAACCCAGGAAGAGGGGAGGGGGCTGCTTTGGAGACACTTTCTTGGGGAGCCAGGGGTAGTGCCATGGCCTCCAACTGTTGCATTTAGAATGCCAGATAATAAACAAGCAGGACTTGGCCTTTAGAAAGAAGTCAATGGAATAAATAAGTTGGAAAAGGTTGAAGGGAAAAAGCCAAGGAACATGTAAGTAGAGGATTATATGGAGCCATTTAAAACAACAAAAAGCAAGAGTAACAAAGCAGCAGATGGAATCTGGCCGCACATGGCCTTGCCAAGCTAACTCTGAGAAGCGAAGTGTTCTCTTTAGGTCCCCTGAAGCATTCATGGTGTTTCCTAGCCAAATTCTCAGGCTGTTTCTATGGCGCTTACAAGAAAAGAATATAGCAGTGTTGATGTGGCCCTTTTCCCTTCCCATTCTGCATCCTCTTTGCAGCCTTGTGAAATAAATCTCTGGTTCAAATGAAATTGTGAGAAAGAAAATGGAAAATGGAAAAAAAAAAAAGTGCTGTAGGGGCAGGAGATGCTGACTCGTTCTGATTTTTCACAAAACAAGGAGAATTTCTCTAAGAGTAGAGTAAACGGTGTTTATTTTTCCTTGAACTTTTTTTTCAATCATCAAATGGAGTTGCTTAATTAAAAAAAAAGTATCTCTTTCTTTTCTCTTTAAATACTACAGACAACCTCATTTTATCTCAGCAGACACCTAGAAACAAAACACTGGACCCACCAGAGAAAACGGGGCAATAAAAGCATCAGAAATTCAAGTCAGCTATGGAAGAATTACTGTTAGCTGGCAGCTCTCAATTCTAAACAGAAGTGTCCCAGAACCTGTTGGGTTTGACAAAATTTCTTAGAACTGGGGATTTGGGAAGGTTGGACTCCATGGACTTCTATTCCATTTGTTTCCTGCAGAGGGAGATTAGAGTCGATGCATCAAATGAACACCCAAAGAAACATTTAAAAACGTGTTTGACTAGTATTCAGTATGTGAGATTATTAAGTAATAACTTGTCCTTCTAGTTAACCTTGTCCTGGAATATATATAGGTTATTTGTAGCCGCCACTGCTATAATATTTTCTGAAGGATGCCAAGCTGTATGCAAGATCTTTTTGCTAAAGTCCAGACTGTCGACACTGATCTCATCTTTTCTCCGCTTGCCCCCCACGCACACTTTGCGCGGTTTTAGGATAGCTCGGGGTTTGCTGTTTTCCCTCGAGGCCTCTAGGGTAACATCGCGCTTGGTGTTTCGGTCAAACATCCTGAAGAAGTTGTTGTAGGAGCCCGTCATGATGACACTGCAAGGCAGAGAGGAAAAAGAGAGTGACTGAGTGCTACAGACAAAGGCTTTCTAGAGCAAACGACACCACAATGTGGCCAGCTTATGACACCACACAAGAAACCAACAAGAGACCAAAAACTGCAACAGGCTTTGTAGTGTGACTGTTGAGTTTCTTTGGAATCGCTAATAGCAACAAACTCTTTGGCTGGGAGAAGGATCGTGATAACCCTCCTTGTTATTTAGCAAGAGATTCCTTTTGGTTCTTGGGCTCCATAAATGAGTCCAGTGGTTTTAATGATCCCAGCCCACCTGCCTCACATCAGGATTCTGAGGCTGGAGTGAAGTTATGAGAGTAGGAACACTGAAAACAATATTCACTGTATTGTGTACATTTAAAGCACGGTTACAGTAGGAGGGATTCTGTGTTGCCCGACCGCTAAGGCTTTCTTGCATCAGCACTGTAGGAGGGATGCTGGCAGTACAGCACACATACCAGCATGTTTCCTCCCCCTCCTAAGAACTAGATCTAAATTCAGCCTTTTCCAAAAAATTAGATGCCATCGTGGTCTCACTCGGGAAGGGAGTAGACAAAACTTCAATTCTGAAAGGATGTAGGATAAGGAAATAAGCCTTTGAGGGGACTGACAGATGGTTTCTACCTTCCTACAAGAGTTATCCATTCTCGGGCCTATCTATAGTTGATTAAGAGAGCAGTGAATGCCAGAGCCTTCCAGAAGCAATGGACTGACTCTGGAATGGTGACAGTTTGGACAAGATGACAGGCTGTAGGAAAGATATCAAGTAGCGTCCCGTTGTGGCTGCCCCCTGGAGAGGTGGGCGTGGCCTTGTTTGTGGGTGAGGCTCTGACTGACTGGCTGGTTAGGATGGGAGAACACAGCGTCTCATGTGGGGTTGGAGAAAGGTGAAGGAAAACCGACAAGATTGGGCTACAGCCAGGGGCTGAGTTTTTGGGTACTTTGTTAGCTGTCTAAGAAATTAACCAAGGGTTAGATTTTGTTACGCTGGCCCAGGAAACTGATGCTGTGAAATGTGTGTTTCTGTCATAGAGCGAGCTATTATCATCTACCTCATCAGGCAGGGTGCTGAGTGCTTTACCCCAGACTTCATTTACTCTTCCTTCATCCCCTGTAAGGGATTTACACAGGAGGAAAAGTGAGTGACTTGTACAGTGTCACACATCTAATAAGTAGCCAAGTCAGGTCTCCAGCCCACATCTGCCAGACCCCAGCGCACAAGCATTCAGCCACTTGGCCTCACTGCTTCCCATGCACTGACCTTTGCTTCCCTTACCATGACCCGCGTTGTTTTTAAACAGTAAGAGAAAGTCTTTTCGGGGAAAATAATCTCAACCTTATCTGGACCAAGAATAACATTTTCTCAGTTATGGAAAGAAATTGTAATGTGGTGGGAAACATGTTGATTTTAGGATTCAAGCTCTTCCTCTTGTCTCCACTGCTTACTAGTTCGTGAGCTTGGGCAGATTACTTTATCTGGCTGAGCCTCAGTTTCCTCAACTGGAAAATGGGGATGGTGAAAACAATCTTGATGGATTGTGGTCAGGATTAAAAAACATGATGTGTGTGAAAGTACCTAGTAAGTACAGTTTTTGAGTCTTGGTTAAGATAGGAGGGAAACTGGAACAATAACAACCACAAATATTTTTAAAAAACCCTATTCTTAATAAACAATGAATAAATGACAGCTGTAACGAAAATAAATAAAATAATAGGGCTGGGGTAGCTTCCTTTCCCCTCAAGGGCCTTTGTTAACATGTCACAGTTGCTCTGCCCTCTACCAACTGGTCAGTGTGACATGTGTCCTCTGCCACGTGGTGATTCCTTCCAGGCCTGCTAAGTGGAAGGCTGATTTTGGATCACTGACAAAAAAAAAGCCCAACAAGGGTCCCAGAGGGAGAGCCTGCGCTCACTAAGAGCTCGACTCCCTGAGTGCTTTGCCGTGATAGAATGTCCCTGCTTCCAAGCACTACTGCTGGTGTCGCCTTCATTGAGGAACAGCCCCTGGTAGCCTGCGCTTACTTCTCCCGGAAATCAGAGAGTCATCTGTAATATTTGTCAAACCAAAAAGAAACTATGGGGAGGTAACAGGAAGTACTGTTGAAATCAAAGGCCTTAAAACAGTCATAAATCACTTTCAGGACATGCAATAAATGAGGCCGAGTAGAATTCGGTTAATGAACCACCAGGGCCTTTGGGCAGGTCTATACTGGCAACTTCAAGGAATAATTTTCCATCTAGAAAGCATACCCTGCAGTCATCTGAACTAGTCATGCTGGAAATTTGCTGGTGGAGCTTCATTTTAGGCATGTTGACCCAGCTCTGGGAGTGTCCTGTGTGTACAAGGTAGGATTTTTTGAGGTTAAGTAGTCACCTGAGCCAGTCCTGAAAGAGGAGTCAAGGGTGTCACTCATCCCTCCCTCCTTTCCAGGCCTTCCTCAAGGGTCATCCAGTGGTCGATTTTGATCTCCCTTTGCTTGCACCCCGCTTAGGATACACAGCCCAGGGCCTTCGCAAGGAGAGGGACCACCTTTGGAAAGTTCCTAGCCACACAGACCTTTCTTACCTGTCTGACCCATTCCACACACATTCAAATTTATCAAAAATGCAGTCATTTTCGTAGAGGGAGCACAGCTTGCTGCGGAGGTAGTCGTGAACCTGGTTGGGGGGAGGACACATTAAGAGGGTGTTATTAGTTTTAAAAATGATTTCTCTGTGTGAAGCTCCTCTTTGGATGTGAGCTGTTAATTCTTTCAGTGTAAATGTGGCTTGAATCGGATGGTCTCAGCTCTGAACCCAGGTGTGGCCCTTTTCAGCCTCAGGACGTTAAGATGAGTTGGTGAGCTGCTTACACGGCTAGTGTGGATGAGACAAGCTTGCTTACATAGATGGTGGCATAGAGCAGGGCCCATTAAGCGGGAGAGTCCCATCTTCTAAGTTGATTTAGAGGACACCGTTCATTCAGCCTTTTATTCAACAAATATTTATTGAATGCCTGCTATGTGGTTGGGAGAGACCCGTGAACAGAATGCCCCTGGGGTGCTTTCCTCCCAGTGTTGGGGAAGAGACTGTATAATCAAGTAAATATATAAGATAGTTTAGATGGTGATAAAAATAGAGAGAAAAAAACATGGAAAAAGGGAGTGGGAGTATTATTTTGTACAGAGTGACTAGTTAAGGGTTCACCTGAGAAGGTGGCACTGGAGCAGAAGCCTGAAGGAAATGAAGGCACCTCAGGGGTATCTGGGGGAAAGGCTTTCCAAGCATGGGGAACAGCAAATGTAAAGGCCCAGAGGCAGGAGTCCTGGAGGCAGTGGGGTGGAGGGTGGCAACCAGCAGAGTGTGGAGGCCTCAGCGTGTGCTGACCGGTTTCCATAGGCCCCTTACTCTGAGGGATGTGAACAGACTTCACAGAAAGGATGCTGAGCCTGCTGTGTCATGACGCAGTGTAAGCCTGCAGGGCCAAAGGTAGGGAGGCTAGGTATAACCTGGGTGATAAATGACGGCTTGGACCAGACCGGACAGTGGTGAGAGGTGGTCGGCGTCTCGACATGTTTGGAAGGAGAGCTGATAGGACTTGGGGATGGATCCACTGTGAAGTGTGGAGAGGAAATCAGGAGCCAAAGAGGGCTCCTGCATCTTTCTCTTGAGCAAGTGGAAAGATGGAGTTCCCATGTTCATTTTCGGGATCTATAATTTGCAGATGTCTATGTGAAGGGAGCTCATCCAGTAGACTCTGATGTGATGTGCATGGCGCAGCCCTGGAGTATGCAGCAGTTTTCTCCTGTTTCTATTTTTCAGTGAAATAAGAAGCAAGGCTATCAGCTGAGAGTGAGGAAGGGGAGGGGGTGGTTGGGAAACAGTGCAGGGTTTCTGGAAGGCGCTGAGGGCCGCTTGACGTTGTTGGGTGTGAATTTTAAATGCATCTGGTCAGCATGGTTGGGTGTTTTTCTCCAGCTGCATTCAGCAACTCAGGTGAAGATGGCAAATAGGCAGAGGTTTAGGGCTTGGAGGGTAGTAATCTGGGTGCAATTTTGAATTCTTCCTGAGCTCTGTCATAGGGACTGGTAATTATAACAGGCATACATAATACGCCAGCTTGTTATTATTCGCCAGGCGCTTTATCCATAGAATCTTATTTCATCTCTAACATCATCTTAGGATGTAGGTGTTGTCATTCTCTTTGCTTTAACAGAGGATGAAGTACCGGGTATGACACCATTTGTCCGAGATCACACAGGAAACGAAATGACAGAATGGGACGTGAACCCGGGATCTGGGTTCTGGAGCACACACACACTCTTGCCTCCTCTAGCAATCTACCTCCCACTGGCTCTGCCTCATTGGCCTCGCCTTACGTGGGGGTCTCAGTCCTAGACAGGAGCTGGGATAAGGAACTGAGGTGAGGCCAAGAGAGCTAAAATTGGGTGAAGGCAGAAGGATGTTATGGAAAGCACTGTTTGACTTTGTTTAGATGGACAGTGATGGTTCACTCTCCCTTTTCCTGCAGCCTAGGCCCCTCTCCTCCCTTGACCCCAGAGTTCTGTTGGATGCTGAGCTCAGAGCCTCAGCTGTGTGCTTAGCACTGGGCAGAGGAATGAGGTCAGATTCATTCCTTGTTCCATTAGATGTTCTGGGTATTTGAAAAGCTCTCTGAGTTATTTGGACAGTGTAAGGATTTCTAAGTCTGCAAATTAATTTCCTCCACCTTTACTCTCTTGTTCCCAAACAGTTCTGGGCCTTGTCAGGGTGTCTGCTTCAGTGCTATAGTGACAAGAGAATCCATCTGCAGCTGGGCTTTTGGCTTTGTTAAGCAATGGGATGTAAGGGCGAGGCTTGTGTCTTGAGCTTGGGAACTCTGCTATAAATTAAGTCATTCTCCTTCCCTTCCTCCACCTTTTGTGCATATTGGAAGTGGCTCAGATCTGATCTGGAAGGCGATTTTGTTTGTAGGGCCATTTCTGCTTGTTGAAGATCTCTAGTTATCATTAAGAATCCTTGAGTAAAGCAGAAGAGAGTCCTGGGACAAAGAGAGAGCTGATTCCAGGTCTTGACAAACTTTTTCTATAAAGGCCCAGATAGTAAATAATTATACTTTGTGGGCCATATAGCAACCACCCAACTCTACCCTTGTCATGCAAAAGCAGCTATAATACATAAACAAATGAGTGGGAGTTGTGTTCCAATAAAACTTTATTTACAAAGAGAGGTGGCAAACAGGATTGGCCTCTGAGTCATGGTTTGCCTAACCCCGGTCTTGACTATAATTCCCCCTCTCCCAAATCAGCACAGACTATTTCCTTGGAAGAAAGTGATGGTGGAGGTAAGGGCATAAATTGGGGGTTGAACTTTTCTTCTGATGGTTGGAGGACCCTAACCTCAAGAATCCATCTCTTTTCTAGAAAGCAAGCCTGATTCTTGCCTCTTCTTGATTTTATCATTGACTTGCTTCCAAGTTCTGTGTAATAGAGGGAGAAGAGGAGTGGGGCTTCTGAAGGGTAAGGATGTCAAGATGGAATTAGTGCAGTGGGTAAAATGGGAGCCAAATTTATTATCCTGGTACTCCATCCAGATCTCCTACTTTTTGGAGGAAAAAGACAGGCAAAATAGATCCTACTTTCAATCTTAACTCCCCCTACTGCTTCCTCTTAAATGTTATGGAGCACTTTTTAAGTTTAGCTGATTTAAAATGCTTGTTGTATTAATTTCAGGTGTATAGCAAAGTGATTCTGTTATACACACACACATATATATATATATATATATATATATAATTTTTTTTCAGATTCTTTTCCCATATAGGTTTTTACATGATATTGAGTAGATTTCCCTGTGCTATACGGTAGATCCATGCTGGTTATCTATCTTATATATAGTACTGTGTGTATATGTCAATCCCAAACTCTCAATCCATCCCTCCCCCACTCCCTCTCCCCCTTAGCAGCCACCGGTCTGTTCTCTGGAGTCTGTTTCTGTTTTGTAGACAAGTTCATTTGTGTCATATTTTAGATTCCCCATATAAGCGATATCATATGATATTTGTCTTTCTCTTTCTAACTTACTTCACTGAGTATGATAATCTCCAGGTCCATCCATGTTGCTGCAAATGGCATTATTTCATTCTTTTTTAGGCTTATTGATATTCCATTATATATATGTATCACATCTTCTTTATCCATTCATCATCGACAGATGATGGATATTTAGGTCACTTCCATGTCTTGGCTAGTGTAAATAGTGCTGCAGTGAACATTGGGGTGCATGTATCTTTTCATATTACAGTTTTCTCTGGATGTATTCTCGAGAGTGGGATGGATAGATCATATGGTAACTCTATTTCTAGTTTTTTAAGGAACCTTCAGACTGTTCTCCATAGTGGCTGTACCTGTTTACATTTCTACCAACAGTATGGAGCAGTTCTGGGAAGTTCCTGACTACCTCCAACTGAGGGCCTCTACAGGAAAAGATGATCTATTACACTATGAAGGTATGTTGCATATATATTCTGTTGTAAAAAAAAAAAGAATCTTAGGCAGAGAAGACGGACTTTTTTCCATCGGAGGAGAGAAAAAGGTAAGATACAGACATGAGAAACAAGAGAGCAGAGTAAGGGAAAACTTAAGACTCGTGGTCCTATTTGATGCTTCTCTCTTCATGTTGCAAAAATTGTTTCTGTGCTACGTTCCTATGAGCTTGGGGATGGCCTTCTTGACACTAAGCTGAGTCTCCCAACACAGTGGTTCTCAAATCATGTACTTGTGGGAGCCTGCGACTGTATAGTTGATAGACCACTGTGAGGCCTAGCACAATTAAAATCTGTTGGTTTGTTCTTCTATTTCAGGGTTTGACAAACTTTTCCTGTAAAGGATCAGATAGTAAATATTTTAGGCTTTGTGAGCCATATGGTTTCTATCATGATGACCCAACTCTGCTGTGTGGCATGAAAACAGCCATAGATAATAGGTAAATGATCAGGTATGGCTGTATTTCAATAAAACTGCTTTTACAAAAACAGATGGGGGACTGGATTTGGCTCCACAGGTCACAGTTTGTCAACCCCTGTTCTCTAGGAAAGCGTGAACATAGCTCATCATACTTAAGTCTACAGCTTCTTATTTCCAGAAGCATGCTTGAGATCAGCTGATGGATGTATGAAGGTACAAAAGAGTATCACCTGTCTCCCTGCCCAGGGAAGGCAGCAGTAATTGATGATGGAATTCCTTCCCACTTTTTCAACAGTGTTCCAGACACTCACTCAGTTTGTTTACCATCTTTGATATACTATATTACCATCTGATACGGTATATAAACTTAACTAGATTGCTTTGAAATATGTCATCTAAAATAAGTTAAATAATTTTTGTAGTATTTAATTTCAATAGTGGGCTATGAGAGCTCTTTCTCAGTGTTCTACAAAGAAGATGTCCACGTCTACTACTAGGTAAACATGGTTTGAGAACCATGATCTTAAAATGCTGATGATTTCACATCACAGCTAGCTAGCTTTGTTCTAAAAGTCTTTCCCTAAAATAAAAGTAGTGGGCTTCCCTAGTGGCGCAGTGGTTGAGAGTCCGCCTGCCGATGCAAGGGACACGGGTTCGTGCCCCGGTCCAGGAGGATCCCACATGCCGCAGAGTGGCTGGGCCCGTGAGCCACGGCCTCCGAGCCTGCGCTTCCGGAGCCTGTGCTCTGCAATGGGAGGGGCCACAGCAGTGAGAGGCCCGCGTACCGCAAAAAAAAAAAAAAAAAAGTAGTAATTGCTCTCCCCACTGTGTAGCCTAATCTACTTTTCTCTAAGTGCGGCTCTCCAGCAGGCCACACCCCTGTCAATATCACCCATGTCAGGTTCTAGTCCCCACTGCCATCTCTTTCGTACTAAGGGATGTAACACCAGATGGTTTGTCTGCGTAGCTGGAAGGGGACACTCCTGTTTGCTGTAGCCCTGTGCTGAAGATGAGGGCAGCATGTAGGGGACAATGAGAACGCAAACACACAAGGGATGCTATTTGAACCACAGGGGTAACCAAACTACCTCGACCACATCTATGGTCTTGAATCCTGACCCCCAAACCTTTTTATAGCTTCACGGTCAGCCATCAAACTCCTCAGTGTCCTCAACCTCCTCTCTCAACGTTTCCTGCTTCTCCTGAGGCCACTCACGTGGCGGCTGGACTTCTGCCCTCATGTGCCAAGGTGGGTGGGCTCCGTGCTGCTCAGGACAATCATCATGCCTGTCTCGGGTCCTCAGCTCCTTCCAAGTCATGCCATCCAACATGACTTCCTGCTACCCATCCTTCTCATAGTCATCAACAGTTCTCAGCCCCTCCACCCCTGGGAGCCACTCTAGCACCTCAGCCTCTTCCATCGCCATCCCTGCCATCATTCTTAGCGATTCGAATACTCTGGACTCTCGGTTACTTGGCCTCACCATTTTCAGTGCATTCTGTCCTTTGCTTTCTGGGTCATATTATGAGCCTTTTCATTACTATGACTGTATTTGTTTAATAAGTATCACTCTATTGTTACTTCCTATCATTTAAATTCATGCCCTTTGGTATCCTGATTCTATCAATTCTTCATTCCCCTTCTTACCTCCCTCAGATTCAGCCATCCATCATTCCGGTCAATCAATCACTCCCTTAAGAGATACCTTCAACAAACTTGCTTTTCTCCCTCCTTCCCTTGTACTCCCTTGGCAAAACCCCATCACTGGTTAAATCTAACTTTCTGCTCTTCCTTACCTGTACCAAGCAGGTGAATGTGGCTGAGAAAAAACACACAATCACACAGATTAGTCTCACTTTAAATCAATAGTATAAACCTCAAGTGGATCCCTGAGCAACCTTACCATACTGCCCTAGTCAATTCACTCTCTTAGACGAGTTTTGCACTTTTCCTTCTCACTTTACTGGAAAATAGAAGCAATAAGAAGAAACCACCTGTATGTTCCCATCACAAAACTGACAAACCTACTGCATCTGTAGCTATTTACTCTTTTCTCTTTCCTTTGACGGATGAATTGCCCACCTCATCTAAGTCCAATTCTGCAATGGAACCTATTCCCTTGAGAAGTTGACTGCTTCAATTAATTATCTCCCTCTCTACCGGCTTACTCCTATCAGCATAAAACAAGCTGTGATGACTTCCTCAATCTTGCATTCCATTCTAGCTACTACCCCATTTCTCTATTCCTCTTCAGAACAAAATCTCTTTCAAAATTTCACTACAGGGCTTCCCTGGTGGTGCAGTGGTTAAGAATCCGCCTGCCAATGCAGGGGACAGTGGTTCAAGCCCTGGTCCGGGAAGACCCCCACATGCCGCAGAGCAACTAAGCCCATGCACCGCAACTACTGAGCCTGCACTCTAGAGCCTGCATGCCGCAACTACTGAGTCTGTGTGCCACAACTACTAAAGCCCACGTGCCTAGAGCCTGTGCACCACAAAAAAGAGTAGCCCCCCCGCTCACTGCAACTAGAGAGAGCCCACGCAGCAACGAAGACCCAAAGCAGCCAAAAATAAATAAAGAAAAAAATTTCACTACGTTTCCCATCCTCTAGTTACGGTCTCTCTTGAACCCACTCCAATCAGACATTCATTCCTACCACTTCACCTACAACTCTTTCATTAAGTGCCTGATCATCTCCATGTTACTAAATCCAGTTGGCCATTTCTCAGTCCTTCCTTGATTCAGCACCAGCATTCGGCAGTTGGTGACTTCTTCCTCCTCAAGACAGTTTCTTCACTTGGCTTCCAGGACGCCTCTCAGTTTCCATCCTACCTCACTGGCACTTTCTCCAGTCTCTCTTGCCAAATCCATTTCCTCTTCCCAGCCTGTAAACACTGGGACCTCAGGGCTTGGTTCTTGACCTTTCCTCTAGGCTAGATCTATCCAGACTTACACTGAGCTGTCTACCTGCTATTTCTGGATGTTTAACTGGCTCAACATGTCTTTTATTCTTCTACTTTGTAAGCCTTTGCAGGCAGGGGCTGATTTGGGACCCTTGAAGAAGCGCCCAGTCTACGTATTAGTGGGTGGTGGTCTGTACCTGGTAAGTCTCGATGGGGCGGTTCTCCATGTTGAGATCCCAAACTTTGACCGTCAGATAGTCTCTGGTCATGATATACCTCCCACTGTGGCTGAACTTCACATCCGAAATCGAAGAGATGATTTCAGAGAAAAACGACCTGTTGCTTGGATCTTCTGGCTCTTCAAAAACTGCAGAACAAAAGCAAAACAAAACAAATTTAGAACATACTTATCAGCTGATGCTAACGTGTTTGGGCCAGTTAGAAAGCCAACAGTCTAACCTGGAGTAGGGCTGGAATCTGTAAAATATAAGTTGCTAACAGAACTGTCAGCTCCCTGGCAGCAGAACAAGCTGTCACTGGTTTCCATATTTCGTTTCTCATGGAAGGACTCCCGTGGGACTTGTCACATCCACAGATCTGGCACTGATGGTTCACAAGCTCCAGGTCTATGTATCTGACTCTTTCACTTTTCCCCATGGTTGCTGGGTATCACTGCATATACTATAACCTGTAGTCATCTTACACGCTTAAAAATTTTATTTATGCCTTTTTTCGAGATATAATTCACATACCATAAAATCTACTCATCTAAATTTTATAGTTTGGTGGGGTTTTTTTTAGTATAATCATGCAACCATAAACCAAGTCTAAATTTAGGACATTTTCATTACCTCATTCCCTGTAAAAACCCCACAACAACTCCATTCCCATTAGCAGTTACTCCCCATTACCTATTCCTGCAGCCCTAGGCAACCACTAATCTATTTTCTTGTTTTATGAAATTGCCTGTTCTAGAAACATCACACAAATGGAATCATTCTCTCTCTCTCTCTCTCTCTCTCTCTCTCTATATATATATATATATATATATATATATTCTTTTTTGGTGACTGACTTCCTTCCCTTAGTGTAATGTTCTCAAGGTACATCAATGTTGTGGCATGATTCATTCCTTTTTATGGCTGAATAATATTCCACTGTATGGCTATATTACATTTTGTTTATCCATTCATCAGTTGATGGGCATTTGGGTTGTTTCTACTTTTAGGCTATTATGAATAATGCTGCTATGAATAAACACAAGTTTTTGTGTGGAGCTATGTATATATATCTCTTGGATCATGGTGCTTAATAGTGGGACTTTGCTGCCAGACTGCCTTGGGCTTAAGGTCAGACTACCATTGACTAGTTGTATGACCTTGGGCAAGTTACTTAACTTTTCTGTGCCTCAGTTGCATAGGTAAACTCTGGCTACAACGTCTTTTGTATATATTTTCTGTTTGCTCTGGTATCTAGTTGTTTATTATTTCATTCAACAGATTCAGCTGATTTCCACTCACAGGAATAAAAAGCACAGGAATAAAAGACCCTGAAGCTTATTGTAAGCTGCCTTAATTCATGTTTCTAACCTTGTTTTTGAACTTCTCTCGTTCAAATTGGATGTGCAAAATACATCTTGATGTTTCCCATCTTTATGCCCTGCCTGATCATTCCTCCTTCATTGTGTCATATTTTGCTTGATTCATACGTCTCATCTTTTACATGTTATTTTAGCCCCAAATGATCTTTTGTTTTCTCTGAAGCCCCATCACACTTGGTCTGGCCTGTTCACTTAGCATTTGCTCAGGTATTCTCCCAATGAAAGCATCATTTCTCACATTAGCATTTAACAATCCATGGCTTATCTCAACTAGGAATGTGAGTCTCTTGAAGGCAGGATTTTGTTTTTTCTTATCTTTGTACTGAGACTCTTGCACATAAATATTCAATAAATAGTTGTTGCTTGATTGGAACCAAAGCCAGATAAATTAATGAAATCTTTGCCTTCTGGGTGTTTAGCATGTATGATGTTGAGCTATACATATTTGCCTACATTTATTTATTTTTGACCTACAATAATGGCAATTGAGTATGGTTCCACTTAATAAGCATTTCTATTACAATTTTAGGCTGAACCAAACATCAGTCTTCAGATTACTAAGTAACTCATCCCCCAAGGCTTCCTCTTTCCTGCCCATTCAACACACTCACAGAGTCATTATCAAATTCTATGTAGAAAATCTATAGGTGGAGACAAGATGGTGGAGAAGAAGGATGTGAGCTCATCTCTTCTTACAAAAACGCCAAGATCACAACTAACTGCAGAACAACCATCAACCAAAAAACGCTGGAACCTATCAAAAAAGATATCCTACATCCGAACACAAAGAAGAAGCCACAACAAGACGGTAGGAGGAGCATAGCCATGGTAGATCAAACTCCATACCTGCTGGGTGGGTGACCCACAGACTGGAAAATAATTTTACTACAAAAATTCTGCCACAGGAGTGAAAGTTCTGAGCCCCACATCAACCTCCCCAGCCTGCAGGTCTGGCAACAGAAGGAGGAGCCCTAAAGAATCTGGCTTTGAGGGCCAGCAGGGTTTGACTGCAGGAATTCCACAGGACTGGGGGAAACAGAAACTCCCCTCTTGGAGGGCACAGAAACCCCACTCTTATGTGCACCAGGACCCAGGGGAAAAAGCAGTGGCTTCATAAAAGCCTAAGCCAGACTTACCTGCTAGTATTGGAGGGTCTCCTGCAGAGGCGGGGGGCAGCTGTGGCTCACTGCAGGGACAAAGACACTGGCGGTGGTAGTTCTGGGGAGTACTCATTGGAGTGAGCCCTCCCAGAGGCCACCATTGTCTCACCAAGACCTGGCACCACCCAACAGCCTGTAGGCTCCAGTGCTGGGATGCCTCATGCCAAACAACAAACATGGCAGGAACACAGCCACACCCATCAGCAGACAGGCAGCTTAAAGTCTTCCTGAGCACACAGCTGCTTGCTAAACACACGCCCTGACATGGCTCTGCCCACCAGAGGGACCTGCACCAGGAAACCTGCACAAGCCCTTAGACAGCCTTGTCCACCAGGGGGCAGACAGCAGAAGCAATAAGAACTGCAGCCTGCAGAGAAGAAACTGCAATCACAGAAAGTTAGACAAAATGAGACAGCAGAGGATTATGTTCCAGACGAAGGACCAAGATAAAAACCTATAAGAACAACTAAATGAAGTGGAGATGGACAGCCTACCTGGAAAAGGCTTTTTAGAGTAATGAGAGTGAAGATGATCCAAGATCTCAGAAAAAGAATGGAGGCACATATCAAAAAGATACAAGAAATGTTTAACAAAGACCTAGGAGAACTAAAGAACAAGGAAACAGAGATGAACAATACAATAACTGAAATAAAAAAATACACTAGAAGGAATCAATAGCAGAATAAGTGACGCAGAAGAACGGATAAGTGACCTGGAAGACAGAATGGTGGAAATCACTGGCACAGAACAGAATAAAGAAAAAAGAATGAAAAGAAATAAAGACAGTCTGAGAGACCTCTGGGACAACATGAAACACCCCAACATTCACATTATAGGGGTCCCAGAAGGAGAAGAGAGAGAAAGGACCCGAAAAAATATGTGAAGAGATAATAGCTGAAAACTTCCCTAACATGGGAAGGAAACAGTCATGCAAGTCCAGGAAGTGCAGAGAATCCCAGGCAGGATAAACCCAAGGAAGAACAAGCCAAGACACATAGTTATCAAACTGACAAAAATTAAAGGCAAAGAAAAAAATATTAAAAGCAACAGATGACATACAAGGGAACTCCCATAAGGTTATCAGCTGACTTCTCAGCAGAAACTCTTCAGGCCACAAGGGAGTGGCACAATATATTTAAAGTGATGAAAGGGAAGAAACTACAACTAAGAATACTCTACCCAGCAAGGCTCTCATTCAGATTCGACAGAGAAATCAAACGCTTTACAGACAAGCAAAAGCTAAGAAAATTCAGCACCACCAGACTAGCTTTGCAACAAATGCTAATGGAACTTCTCTAGGTAGAAAAGAAAAGGCCACAAGTACAAACAAAATTACAAATGGAAAAGCTCACTAGTAAAGGTAGGAAATCATCCACACACAAATGTGATATCAAAACCAGCACTCATAAGAAGAGGAGAGTACAAATGCAGGATAGTTGAAATGCATTTGAAATTAAAAGACCAGCATCTTAAAACAATCTTGTTTAAATATAGACTGCTGTATCAAAACCTTATGGTAACTACAAACCAAAAATCTACAATAGATACACACACAAAAAAGAAAAAGGGAATCCAAGCACAACACTAAAGTTAGTCATCAAATCACAAGAGAAGATTCTCACAGTGGTGGCCTCCTCGGCCACATTGTGCACTATGTTGGGTGGCTTCCTGAAGGTGCTGTGCAGCGACTCCTATGTCGAGCTGAGCCAGTACTGGGACCAGCACTTCCGGGGTGACAGTGAAGAACAGGAAAAATTAATTACTGAAGGAAAGCTGTACACCGTATGTTGGAAATCTTTCCTCTTATACAACCGAAGAACAAATCTATGAACTCTTCAGCAAAAGTGGTGACAGAAAGAAAATGCTCATGGGCCTGGATAAAATGAAGAAAACAGCACGTAGGTTCTGCTTTGTGGAAGACTATTCAAGAGCAGATACAGAAAATGCCATGTGGTACATAAATGGAATGAGTCTGGATGACCAGATCTTTCACACAGACTGGGACGCAGGCTTTAAGGAGGGCAGGCAGTATGGCCGTGGGCATTCTGGAGGCCTTGTACGACATGAGTATCATCAGGACTATGATGCTGGGAGAGGAGGCTATGGAAAACTGGCCCAAAACCTGTGAGTGGTGAGAGCCCCATCATGAAAAACATACTCCTTTGGCCTATTGAATTTGACATGCGTTACCCAAGGTCTGCAAACCTGCCCCTTTTTACCAAGCTTTAATCAATGTCTCTACTGAGCTGGAAGCCTCTTCATGGTTTCCACTTAAAAATTATTAAAGGACAGAATCCAAAAGAATGCCTTTAATTCTATAGTCTTAGCATCTTGGTCGTGTGTCAGATTACCAGAATGATTTGTTACCAGGTCAAAAATTGTGTTCCTTAGCAACAGACTTCATGTATAATGTTGATCAGCCAAAAACACACTTCTTTTAGGAAGATATGAAAAAAATTTTAAAGTGCTTACCATGTTTGCATCTAAGTAGGTTCATGGTCTACCTTGGGGCCTGGAATTACTTTTTTTTAAAATTTTAAGTTTGCATGAATAGAGTTTAATAAGTGGAGTTTTGCTATGTAATGTAGCTTTACTCTAAATTAGGAATAGATGTTTGATAACTGATTGTTTTTCTCTGTTGAATTTTAAAGAGTCAAGGGAACTTCCTAAATAGTTGGTAAGCATTAGACAGTCGCAGGGGACACCACCTCTTATGTGCTTTATATATCAGGAAATTAGGTCAGGACTTGAAGGGTATTTACTAAACACATTTTTCAAAATACGTGTTTTAGCTAACGCTATAAAGACCAAGGGTCTGTATTACAGGGAACCTCAACTACTCTAAGGGCAAGGGGGGAGGACGCTGTCAGTAGGAAATGGGGAGGAAATATCAGGAGATGTGAGTTAAATTGCCTTGACGTGATGAAGGTTGCTGTGAGAGCCATCAGATCTATTTCTTTCATTTTCAAACTGATCTTGGGAACTGAGTGGGGTTTTTTTTTGTTTGTTTTGTTTTGTTTTTTAAAAAAGAGCTTAAAGATCAAGAGAATGCTTAACAAAAACAAAATCAGAAATGCTTCCCTCGGGAAATGTTTTGGCTGATTCTCATACTGAAGTCTGTCTTGTTTTTTCCCTAATTGTGCTAAGTTTCAGAGCCTGGGTAGTGAGCTGGTGGTCTCTACAGAGAAGGGAGTCTAGAGGATTTATTTTGCATTTGTAAGGCAAGAGAGAATTTCTCTAATATTATGTGAACTGTTGCTTATTTTAAACTGGTAGTCTAGTATAATTTTCCCTGATGTAAGTGATATTTTTTCCTCTAGCAACAAAGTATCCCCTAATTTCCAGTAGTTTGTTAAGTTGGGGCTGAAGTATATCAATGTGAACATCTTTCATGTTACAGTAAGTGTATGTTTTCTCAAATTTAAACTAGCTATTTGAACTTTAAAAGATATCTCTAAATTAGCTGTAACTATTTAGGAAAACATTTGCAAATATCTAATTTAATGAGGACATACAATTCATTAATAAACTCTTTTTACACTGTAGATTGAATTAATGTATTTTATATTTTGCAGTAAAACGTAACTCAGATTTCTACAGGCCCTAAAACCACAGACAGTGGTTCCTATTTGAATTGTCTTCTATAACAGATTTCAATAAAATTGGACCAACTTATTAAAAAAAAAAAAAACCACAAGAGAAAAGAACAAAAGAGAAAGGGGAGAAAAAAAGACCTACATAAACAAATCCCAAACAATTAACAAAATGGCAATAAGAACATACATATTGATAATTACCTAAACTGTAAATGGGTTAAGTGCCCCAACCAAAAGACATAGACTGGCTGAATGGATACAAAAACAAGACCCATATATATGCTGTCTACAAGAGACCCAATTCAGATCTAGGGACTCGTACAGTCTGAAAGTGAGGGGATGGAAAAAGATATTCCATGCAAATGGAAACCAAAAGAAAGCTGGAGTAGCAATACTCATATCAGATAAAATAGACTATAAACTAAAGAATGTTACAAGAGACAATGATCAAGGGATCCATCCAAGAAGAAGATATAACAGTTATAAATATATATGCACCCACCATAGGATCACCTCAATACATAAGGCAAATGCTAACAGCTATAAAAGAGGAAATCAACAGTAACACAATAATAGTGGGGGACTTTAACACCTCACTTACACCAATGGACAGATCATCAAAATAGAAAATAAGGAAACACAAGCTTTAAATGACAACATACACCAGATAGATTTAACTGATATTTTTAGGACATTCCATCTGAAAACAGCAGATTACACTTTCTTATCAAGTTCATAGGGAACATTCTTCAGGATAGACCACATCTTGGGTCACAAATCAAACTTCAGTAAATTTAAGAAAATTGAAATCATATCAAGCACCTGTTTTGACCACAATGCTATGAGGCTAGAAATCAATTATAAGAAAAAAAACTAAAAAACACAAACACATGGGGACTAAACAATATGCTACTAACAACCAATAGATCACTGAAGAAATCAAAGAAGAAATTAAAAAATACCTAGAGACAAATGAAAGCACAATGATCCAAAACCCATGGGATGCAGTAAAAGTAGTTCTAAGAGAGAAGTTTATAGCAATACAATCTTACCTCAGGAAACAAGAAAAATCTCAAATAAACAACCTAAACATACACCTAAAGGAACTAGAGAAAGAAGAACAAACAAAACCCAAAGTTAGTAGAAGGAAAGAAATCATAAAGATCAGAGCAGAAATAAATGAAATAGAAACAAAGGGCTTCCCTGGTGGCGCAGTGGTTGAGAATCCGCCTGCCGATGCAGGGAACACGGGTTCGTGCCCCGGTCCGGGAAGATCCCACATGCCGCGGAGCGGCTGGGCCCGTGAGCCATGGCCGCTGAGCCTGCGCGTCCGGAGCCTGTGCTCCTTAACGGGAGAGGCCACAACAGCGAGAGGCCCGCGTACCACCAAAAAAAAAAAAAAAAAAAAAAAAAAGAAACAAAGAAAGCAATAGCAAAGATCAATAAAACTAAAAGCTGGTTCTTTGAGAAGATAAACAACACTGATAAACCTTTAGCCAGACTCATCAAGAAAAAAAGGGAGAAGACTCAAATCAATAAAATTAGAAATGAAAAAGGAGAAGTTACAATGGATACCGCAGAAATACAAAGTATCGTAAGAGACTCTATGCCAATAAAATGGACAACCTAGAAGAAATGGACAAATTCTTAGAGAGGTCCCAAGACTGGACCAGGAAGAAATAGAAAATATGAACAGATCAGTCACAAGTAATGAAATTGAACCTGTGATTTAAAAACTTCCAACAAAGTACAGGACCAGATGGCTTCACAGGTGAATTCTATCAAACATTTAGAGAAGAGTTAACACCTATCCCTCTAAAACTCTTCCAAAAATTGCAGAGGAAGGTATACCCCCAAGCTCATTCTATGAGGCTACCATCACCCGGATACCAAAACCAGACAAAGATACCACAAAAAAGTGCTGTTTACAATAATCAAGACATGGAAGCAGCCTAAATGTCCATCATCTGTTGATGATGAATGGATAAAGAAGATGTGGTACATATATATAATGGAGTATCAATAAGCCTAAAAAAGAATGAAATAATGCCATTTGCAGCAACATGGATGGACCTAGAGATTATCATGCTAAGTGGAGTCAGTCAGAGAAAAACAAATATCATAGGATATCACTTATACGTGGAATCTAAAATATTATACAAATGAACTTATTTACAAAACAGATAACAGACTCACAGACATAGAAAACAAACTTATGGTTACCAAAGGGGAAAGGGAGGGGAAGGATAAATTGAGAGTTTGGGATCGACATATATACTCTATTTAAAATAGATAACCAACAAGGACCTACTGTGTAACACAGGGAACTCTGCTCAATAATTATGTAATAACCTAAATGGGAAAAGAATTTGAAAAAGAATAGATATATGTATATGTATAACTGAATCACTTTGCTGTACACGTGAAACTAACACAACATTGTTAATCAACTATACCTCAATATAAAATAAAAAATTTTTAAAAACCCAAATTCTTTGTAGAAAATCTAATATAATCTAATATAATGAGTTGTCTTTCAAACCTTGCTGAATTAAACCATAAGTCAAACCAAAATACTAATTTTCAGAGAACCATTTAAAAGAACAACAAAAAAACTGATCAATCAGAATTGAACTTGAGAAGTAACAAACCTATTGAAACAGAAAAACACGAAGTCAATACAGTCTCTGCCCTCTTTTCTCAGTCTCTGCCCTCTTGTCTCAGTCTCTGCCTGTTTCCCCTTGGACTTCGACGGAGCACTGATGAAGGCCCCTGGACTCTGACTGGTATCCTCAGAGTTGAGAACTAGATTTTCACCTTAGTTTCTATTCAACGTAATCTCATTAGGACTGGGGACTTAGAAACTCCACGCATGCCCCATAGAAACATCCCCATAAAGAGAGGAATGGGGGCCCTGAGGCTTGGTCAACCCCTACCCAGTGCATCTGCAAGGCCAGCTTGAGGCAGTACATGGGAAGGGCTCTGGAAACTACACTCTGGAGGCAGTCAATTCCTGCCTCTGTCATTTAGCAGCCGTCCATATTTTATTTACTACTCTGAGATTCCATTTTCCCAGCTGCAGAGTGGACATGCATGTTGCTTGGCACATAGCAGGTCCTCAATAAATGTCAGTTGCTATTTTTATCATGAAAAGCATGCACTGGTTCCGTATTAGCCAATCATATTTCATTTACTAAGATTCTTGGTGGGGAGGGATAAATTAGGAGTTTGGGATTAGCAGATACAAACTATATAAAAGGTAAATGACAAGGTCCTACTGTATAGCACAGGGAACTATATTCAATATCCTGGAATAAACTATCATGGAGTCTCTCATACAGAGTGAAGTAAGTCAGAAGGAGAAAAACAAATACCGTATGCTAACACATATTTGGAATCTAAGAAAAAAAAAAGTCATGAAGAGACTGGGGTAGGGCGGGAATAAAACAGAGATCTACTAGAGCATGGACTTCAGGACACGGGGAGGGGGAAGGGTAAGCTGTGACGAAGTGAGAGAGTGGCATGGACATATATACACTACCAAACGTAAAACCGATAGCTAGTGGGAAGCAGCCACATAGCACAGGGAGATCAGCTCGGTGCTTTGTGACCACCTAGAGGGGTGGGATAGGGAGGGTGGGAGGGAGGGAGACGCAAGAGGGAAGAGATATGGGAACATATGTATATGTATAACTGATTCACTTTGTTGTAAAGCAGAAACTGACACACCATTGTAAAGCAATTATACCCCCAATAAAGATGTTAAAAAAAGAATATGAAAAATAATATATATGTAGAACTGAATCACTTTGCTGTACACCTGAAAATAACACAACATTGTAAATTAACTATACTTCAATTAAAAGGCTCGAGAATTTGGGACTGAGGACTACGGAACCTGGGGATATTTAAATGAAGTAAAGAATATTTCCAAGGTTATACCTAGGGCTCTGTTCTCCAAATGTTTGGAATACCAGCAGGCCAGTGTAGCAACATTGTAAAGCCTTAAAGTGACAGCCCCAGAAAATGGAGGTGAAATGAAAGAAAATTTTTAATCAAGCCATGCATCGCTAATTATTTATGTAGAATGTAGAGGCCAGGATATAGATAACATACCCACCAGCACAGCACTTTGTAGTTCATTACATGTCTATGCTTAACCAATTCTTAATATCAACTCCATGAATTCCTTTCATTCATTCAGCAACAATATTTAATGGTGTCAATAATTACTGTTTATGGGAAGCTTATTATGTTCCAGGCCCTATGCTTTGCATGTTTTATCTCATTTAATCCTTACAACAATCCTATGAAGTGGGAACCATGATTTCTTATTTTATAGATGTGGAAAACTAAGGCACAGAGAGGGTTTGCAACCTGTCCAAGGACAGCACAGCAAGATCAAGTAGCTCAACCGAGGAAGAGCTGAATTTTGAAGTTGTGTCTATCTAACTTCAAAGTCTCTGTTCTTAATCATGATGCAATTCTGCCTTGTACCATCTACAAGACCTTATTTTAGGAGCTGTAAGAAAATACCAGGGTAGAATCTACATAGCATCATGGAACTATAAAGCTGGAAGCCTCTTTCTTTTTCCTGGTTATTGCACTAATTTTTTTTTTTTTTTTTTTTTTTTTGGCGGTACGTGTGCCTCTCACTGTTGTGGCCTCTCCTATTGCGGAGCACAGGCTCTGGACGCACAGGCTCAGCGGCCATGGCTCACGGGCCCAGCCGCTCCACGGCGTGTGGGATTCTCCCGGACCGGGGCACGAACCCGTGTCCCCTGCATCGGCAGGTGGACTCTCAACCACTGTGCCACCAAGGAAGCCCTGCACTAAGTATTTTTTATTGTGCATTAATTAGATGAAAGTTAGTGGAAGGGCTCTCAATGCTCTTAGTCCTACTCTAGCCTGTTTACATAGCCCAAGTCCTTAAGAGACTGAATCCACTTCAAACACTTAAGAGCACAGCTTCTGTACCAAGGGCTCGTGAGTTCAAGCCTTACCCCATCATTAGCAAGTGTAGGTTGGAGCCCCCAGGACTTTGAATGACCCTGTCAACACACCACAAGAAGCCCAGGCCATCAGGTCATCTCTCACCCCTGGATTCTAATCCCCGTGGCCTGTCTGCAATGAGTCAGCATTTCTTCCCTCTGTGTCCCTCTCCCCGTTTATGTGCACTGACATTTAATATGTATTATTTGTCTTTCCTAATAGAATACAAGCTCTATGAGGGTGAGGTGGTTTTTTTTGTCTGTTTTGTTCTGCTGTATTCCCTGGAACATAGGAGGTGCTCAGTAAATATGTGAAATTAATGAATACTGATAATCCATTTAAATTTTTAAATGAAAATAATACCTACCTACTAGGCTCCTTTCATGATCTTTTTAACTATCTAAGTGATACCCTCTTCACCTCAAATTTGTTTAAGTCCTTGAAAAGTGTGAAAATAATACAAGTCATTTTTAATTCAAGGTTTTCACCAATTCAGGCTGAGCAATCATCTATCAGCTATTTAAGTGTCTTTTATGTGCATGCACACACATGCACTACACTTAGTACGTCGCCTAGAACATGAAGAGTATTTGTCGGGTGATACATGCCAGGTCCCATGCTATATGCCAAGGATACAAGGAACAACACAGACCCCGTCCTACCATCATGGAACTCAAAGGCTACAGGAAGAGACAAACATTAAACAGTTACACAATTTTCATTGCAGTTGTGAAAAGGTGAGATTTTACTGCTTTCCCAGAGGGGAATTAAGGGTGCTGGGGAACCAGCTAGTGGAATGCAAATGGAACATCACTGTGTTCCATGTAATTTACTGAACAGGTGGTACAATAGTATCCAGTGCTTGTGCTTGAGTGACACATCTTGAGACAAATCAGAACTGGTATTTCTCCTAGAGACCCTTCACTTGGCATTAGAAATCCTGCTGATCTGCAGTTTTCTACCAGTTTCTAGAAAATAAAGACATCAAGAGAAGAAATGAAGAGAACCATGGTAGAGAGGAAGCAGCCTTGAATAAAATCCTAATAGCACAGACCTACTCCCTGAGGATGTGTCAGATTCACCAACAGAGAGCTTGTGTTTTGGAGACCCCAGTAACAACATTAACAGTGACGATCATGACATCTGCTACCCTTTCTTGGTCCTCCTGCTTTGCAGAAATTATCCCATTTAATGCTCAAATTTATGAGGAAGGTACTCTCACTGTCCTTATTTATAGATGAGACAGACCAGGAGAGGTTGAGCAGCTTGCCCAGGATAATGCAGGTAGTGAATAGTAGAGGTGGGCTTTCTACTGACCATCTGTCTGCCTGTTACCCTGCCTCCACAACCTGCCTTTCCTTGCTTTGTCACTCTCATTTCTCTTTAAACAATCAAGTCAAAGTGAGCTCCCTCGTCTTTTAGATATACCTGTGCATTCCCACTTCTGTGCCTCTGGTATTGCTTACCTCTTCCTGTGCCCATCAAGGGATACTGGAAAGAACATCAGACTGGGAGTCAGGGATGCTGGGTTGGAGTCTAGGCTAAACACAAACGAGCCAGCTCTTAATAACACCTACTGTCTGTTGAGCACTTGCGCCGTGTGTTTTACATGTATTAACTCATTTGATATTCACAGATGCTCTTTTCCTTTTCCACAAATCAGTACAATCAGTCAACTCAGGCACAGAGGTTCTATAGCTATTAGGATGCACAGTCAGGATTTGAACTCAGTCTGCTTCTATCTAGCCTATGCTCTTAACCTCTGCCCTACTGCCTCTCATTTGAATGACTGGGCAACCATCAACTCTCTGGCCCTGTTTCCTTGTCTATAATATGAAGGAGGTAGGATTGCCAACCAGGTCCCTCCCAGCTCTTAGATAATAAAAGGTCTATGAATCCCACTGGTCTTGTATTTCAACTACAAGTTAAAAAAAAATTGTCAGTTTTTTATTAATGATATACTCTACCAGGGAAACTAGACACAACTAACTTCTTTTCACAGAGAATAAAACAGTAAGTAAAGATGGATCAAAGACACATAAAACACACATTTTAAAATAAGTGTTTCATAATTTCAACAAATAAAATGCCCAGTTAAGAATTTCACAGGGCTTCCCTGGTGGCGCAGTGGTTGAGAGTCCGCCTGCTGATGCAGGGGACGCGGGTTCGTGCCCCGGTCCAGGAGGATCCCACATGCCACGGAGCGGCTGGGCCCGTGAGCCATGGTCGCTGAGCCTGCGCGTCCGGAGCCTGTGCTCCGCAACGGGAGAGGCCACGACAGTGAGAGGCCCGTGTACAGGGAAAAAAAAAAAAAAAAGAATTTTCACAGACAATTAGAAAATATATTAAAAAGAACCAAACGGAAATAATAACGACACAAGGGCAATTAGAACACAATAAATGCATTTAGCAACTAAAGAGAGAATGAGTGAACTAGAATATGTGGAGAATGTATCTCCCTCAAAAGAACAGACTAAAGAATAGAAAGTATAAAAAGATTTCAGGGACACAGGGAATATATTGATAAAGGTTAATTATACATGTAATTAGAGCTACCAAATGCAAGGAAAAAGAGAATAGAAAGTATATTTCAAAAAAAAGGGATAATTTTCAAAACTGATGAGTTATCTGGACAGTATTTTAAAAGCACTGCAATCTCCAAGCAGGAACACACACACACAAACACACACGGTACATCACAGTACAACCACTAAAAAGCAATGTCAGCTTCCTCTCCTAATGCTCATTACTCTAGGCTAGCCTTCACACAGTGACTTCAGCAGAACACTCAGGAATATGTCAGGGATTCCAGATTCTGAGGTAACTGAGCTTTGGAAAGTCCTACTCAATTTTGGGGGGTGATAATGCAATTAGCCTGTTAAAAGTGCTGAGAAGTCCTGCAGGTAAACAATTCTTTATCTAGGAATCCAGGTTTCTCAACCTTTGCAGTCCTGAATTCGGGGCCAGGAAGTTTGGGACATTGTAGGATGTTTAGCAACATCCCTGGCCTCAGCTCACTAAGCCCCATGACCCAACGGGGACAACCAAAAATGGCTCCAGGTATTGCCAAATGTCCCCCAGCGGGGCATGGTTGCCCCTGGTTGAGAACCACAGACTTAATCCTGATTTCAGATCTTATTGGATCACACCACTGCCCTCTTCCCCATTCCATTTTATGTTTTTTAGAAAATCACTTGCAGCCAGCGTCTCTCTAGACAGTGTCTCTTGAGAACGGAGTTCCCCAGAATACATCTTGGGTTACAGTGCTACTGACACTTCCTTTCAAAACCTATAGGCTATAGTAGGTGTCCTGTACAGACAATGTTTTTTGTTCTAACATGTACAGACATGAATACCTCTCCACGGAGCTGAAAGTATCTTATGTTTGATGTTATCCTTCATGGTGCCTGGCACAGGGCTATTCACCTGAGACAGTTCAGATGACTGGCTACATGAATGAGGTCTCGGAAACTCATGGCAAAGAGTTGAAATCACAAATAAGAGAGAGGAAGAGTTAAGAAGAAAACTGCTGACTTTAGAGAAGCTAAAGCTAAAACTACATCTATTACAAGTGGGGTAAAAGTAGAAAGGAAGCATGCAGTGTGCTGGGTGTGGAGTCTGGGACAGCAGAAGAAAGAAAGTAGGGAAACCACAGGTAAAGGCTGACCTTGGGTGGGCTCCTTCCTCTGGACCTCACACTGGACACTGTACAGGAACTCATGCCCAAGATGGAGGGTCAGGAGGGGGACCCAAGGCCTCCATCCCATTCAGTATGTGGGCTAAGCACACAGGTGGTTCCAAGTTCAGCAGGCCTGCATAGAAATCCCGCTCTGCTGCTTGTAAGTTATGAAGCCTTGGACAGGTGTCTTGACTCCTTCCAAGCTTCATTTTCCTTATCTGTCAAATGGACATAAGAGGCGTCTCTACCTTCTAGGGTGGCTGTGGGACAGATGAGATCTTTCACGTCATGCACTTAGCATAGGGCGTGTACCCAGAATAACAGGGGAGGCAGCAACAATGCAGAAGTGGGTGCTGCATAAGGCAAGCTTGCTGTACAGTGAGTCCAAAAGCCTGATGTGTTTTCCCACTGGGGTCAGGTCTTAAGAGCTATCAGTTGTTAAATTGATTTCTAGGTCTTCTATCTGGGCCGTTACACAGACACACAGTAGTTTGTCTCTGGACCGTCAGTTGTAATACACCTTCTTCGGTACACGCGTCTCTCATTTGGTGCTGAACAATGTCACCACCACCCTGGCTCTGATGACTCAGGCAGATGAGAGGGAGAGTAAAGGAAACCAGGCAGGGGGACGAAAAAGGAACTGACTCAGAATCACGCACAGGGTTTTAAATCGCCGACTTCTGCTGACATTTTTTCTATGCAGAAGCACAGCTGGCATGCTTTTCAGTTTGGAGACACGGTTGACAATTTCCCCGTAATGGGGACACAACTGGAAATTTTCCTACAGAGTAAGGCAGATGGCAATTTTCCTTCAGAGATATATGCAGGCAACAGTTTTGCCCCTGGAGAGGAAAGGCTCGCCGATTGAGATGCAGCCAGTAATTTCTACTCTACAGAAGACACATTCAGTAATTCTGTCCAGTGAGAGAAACAGCCAACAATTTTCCCACGGAGGGTAAGAATGCCCATGGACCAATAATGCTGGCCTTTATCCAGCTGAGGACAGTGAGAGAAGTTTAAGATTTAATTAGTGGCTATTGTATTACCATGGGCCTAATGACATAGTCTCCAGACATGGGCTGGAGACTGGAACTGAGATCACATGAAGACTCAGAGGATTCTGAACTGGGAAACAACGAAGCTTGGCTCTACCTTTGCAATTTGCTTTTCATACAGCCCTTCATTAATTCTACAAATAACTGTTCAACAGTGAACACCGTAGCAACACGATGCATAGCATGATGAAGTAGGAGCAATTCATCTAGAAGAGGTTACACTGGTCCCTGGCTTTTGTTTAACCGGTTTCACAATATTTTTGCATGTATTATAATTCATAAATATCATCTCTTTTATTTTTATTTTATTATTTATTTATTTTTTGCTGCATTGGGTCTTCGTTGCTGCGTGCAGGCTTTCTCTAGTTGTGGCGGGGGGGGCTACTCTTCGTGGCAGTGCGCGAGCTTCTCATCGCAGTGGCTTCTCTTGTTGCAGAGCATGGGCTCTAGGGGCGCGGGCTTCAGTAGTTGTGGCACGTGGCTCAGTAGTAGTGGCTCTCAGGCTCTAGAGCACAGCCTCAGTAGTTGTGGCGCATGGGCCTCGTTGCTCTGTGGCATGCGGGATCTTCCCGGACCAGGGCTCAAACCCGTGTCCCCTGCATTGGCAGGTGGATTCTTAACCACTGCACCACCGGGGAAGCCTGATATTGTCTCTTTTAATAAGTAATCATTTAAAGTGAAGATAGAATGAGTCAATTTTTTTTTTTTTCCAGACTGAAAAGAAATGGACCTAAAATTCACAGGGGACAGAAATGATGAGACAATCTGGTGTGGTGTGATCTGGGCTGCTCTGATTGGGGAAAGCTTAATAAGCTGAACCTTGAATGACCAGTAAGCTCTAGATAGATCAGAGGTTGGCAAACTTCTCCTGTAAAGAGCCAGAGAGCAAATATTTTAGGCTTTGAGGGCCGTTTGGTCCCTGTTGCAACTACTCAATTCTGCGTTTGTAGCGTGAAAGCAGCAGAGACAATATGTAAACGGATGAGCATCTGTTCCAATAAAGCTCTACTTGTAGACACTGAAATGTCAATGTCTTCTAATTTTTATGTGTCATGAAACAGTATTCTTTTTTCGATTTTTGTTCAACCGTTTAAAAGTGTAAAAACTTTGTTCTTTGCTGGAGTTGTGTCAAAACAGGTGGTGGGCCAGAGGTGGGCTGCAGACCACCGTTTACTGACTCCTGATGACTGTGTTTGGCTGGGGGAGGTCTCAGGGGTGCTTCCTATGCTAGACAGGGCAATCAGCATGCGTAAATGCCTGAGGTGATAAATATGTTCTGGGGAGACCCTGGGACCCTGGGACTAGCAGCCCAGAGAGCGCATGTGGGAAGCTGAAGGATGAGATCATCGCTTAGGAAGACTTACTGAGATTTACTAAGGCGTGTCCATCTGGCTGGTACAGGAGACAGTTAATGGACTTTGGAGTCAGACATATTTGGCTGGAACCCGTGCCCCACCACTTACAGGCTGGATTGTGTTTGTCAAGTTTTCGTTCCTCTCTAAGATTCAGCTTCATTACCTTGAAAATGCAGACATCTGTTCCCATTTTTGCATGGTTGTAAGAATCTACCTAGCACGGTGTCCAGCACATGATCAGAAGTTAACAAATCTAATTAGTGTCACACACTCTTCAACCAATGTGTATTGACTGCCCGGTAGGTGTGAGGCGCTCTGACGGGTATTGGGGTTACAAGAGTGAGCTAGACAGAAAAGGTCCTGTGCTCTTTGGCACTTCCTGTGCTCTCTGGCAACTTCCTTCGAGGAAGAAAAGTTGCTCATTTCCACCTCCTACCTCCCAAGATGTCCACACCTTAATCCCCAGAACCTGTGACTATGTTACATGACAGAGGGGAATTGAGGTTGCGGACTACTTGACCTTAAAATGGGTCGATTATGCTGGACTCCCTGGCGGTACCCAGTGTAATGACAAGGGTCTTTCTAAGTGAAGGAGGAGGCAGGAGAGTCAGCGTCAGAGGAATGCAGTGTGAGAGGGACTCGATGGCGATGGCTGGTTTGGAGGATGGAGGAAGGGGCCAGGAGCCAAGAAAGGCTGCCTCCAGAATCTGGAAAAGGCAAGAAGCAGACCCTCCCGCAGATCCTCCACTAAAGAGCCCGGCCCTGCAGACCCAGTGAGACACACTGTGGACTTCTGAACTATAAGATGACAACTTTCTACTGTTTTAAGTCACTAAGTTTACCAAGTGTGTGATCATTTGTTATAGTAATGATAGGAAATTAATACTCCTCTTTCCCCAGACTGTCAATAAAGGGAGGGGACAGGACTTATGAGCTCCCCCTGCATCTCTGGGAAGCTGCTCTTATTTCTCTGGGCTGCAGTGGCCGCTGGCTCCCTGAAGAGGTCCCCGAAGAGCCCGCTCCCTTTCAGCAGCTTCTCCTCTCCAGCTGGCCTAGCAGGCAGACCAGAGAGGGCCGGGACAGGTTTGCTGCTTCCCAGGGAGCTCGTGAACCATCACAGCTCAGCCATCATCTCCTCCCAGCATTCCTGCTGCCACCACTGCGGCTGCTGTACCCACAGGCTGACCCAGTCCAGAGAAATTAGAACACAGCAGCTGCAAAGCAGAGCAAGCCAAGCGGCTCACAGACCATCGGGATTTAGCAGTAGAACATGAGGCTGCGTGTGATCCTGCTGTGCGCCGGGTAACTCTTCCCAAAGCAATGCCACGTCCCTGCTCGGACACCTACAGTGACTCCCCATTGCCAACAGCCACCAGTCCCACCCACTTGGCCTGGCATTCCAGGCCCTTCGTATCAGGCCCTGGATCAGCACTCCAATGTTTCTGCCCACTTCTCTCCTGCTCAAATTCTCCACTGCAACCTGGCTAGTCGACTCATCATTTGCACCAAGGTCAGAGAACTCCTTACTCCAGGGCCCAATCAGGTAGTAAGACAGATGAGGCATGCACGGGTACACAACGGGGAGTGGTAGGGACTGTGGCAAACTAGTGTCCACAGCCTGTTTCCACTCGCTCCAGCTGCCTGCTGCCACACAGGAATGTGGGTCCAGCATTGCCAGATCATCTCAAAGTCTAAATTTTTCTGAGGAACCTTGATGTTTCAATGTTAGCATGTAATTAAACATTTGAAGTATGTGCTCAAACACAAGCCACCTGTAAGCCATACGGGCTGTAGCATGTGAGCTCTGTTTTACATGCTGCAATAACGATGCCTGATGTTTATGGAGCATTTAGCATGTGCTAGGGCTTGATCCATGCTCATTCCCCTCCCGTCTTAGTTTGTGCTGCTGTTACAGAATACCATAGACTGGGTGGCTTATGAACAACAGAAATTTCTCATAGCTCTACAGGCTAGAAATCTGAGAGCAGGGTGCTAGCATGGTCGGATTTTGATGAAGGTCCCACTCTGGGATGCAGGGGGTCATTTTCTTATTGTGTCCACATGTATTCATGAGGGTTCCTTCTACCTTCATGACCTAATCATCTCCCAAAGGCCCTACCTCCTAGTCCCATGACATTGGGAGTTAGTATATCAACATAAATTTGCGGGGGATATACAATCAGTCCAGAATACCATTCTATCCCTGCTCCCCTGTTTCTCTGACTCCTGTTCAACCATCAGGGCTCACTGACTCTTCCAGGAAGACTTCCTTGACCACCTCAGCCCTCTGTATCCTTTCCTTCCCCTTACTGGTTAATTTGGTACCTCTCCATACTTCTCCCTGTTATTAAAATATATATATATATATATGCAATATATATAAAACATATATATATTCAGAATTTACAAATAATCCTAGTTCAGGGAATGGGATCCACAGAAAGGTGGCACTAGTGATAACAATAGCACGTGCTCCCTGACAGGATGATCTTCATTTCCCAGCTTGGAGAGACTGGGACCTGTGCTCCCTGGGTGAGGACACTGTCCTAAGGGCTCCTTAGCTCTGGGTTAGACCTTTCTCATGAAAGAGCTAGAATCTGTGATCTAAAGAGAGGGGAGGCAAGAACCTGTTTGGCTCAGAGCTCGCCTGTCACTCTAAAGGCTGAACTTGGGCTCACATCCACAGGTAGGTTTATTCATGGGGGGCCTGACTGTCCTTCCTTTGTGAGGATTAATCATTTATTAGCCCAGTGGGGGCAGGTGTCTTTTTGAGAACTGTCATTCTGGAAAGATACTGATTGAAGGAGGGCTCTGAGCATCTTCTCGCCAGCTGGCAGCAGGGAAGGACGGCTCCAGTCCAGACAAGATGAGTTGGCAGTGGGCGTCTCGACAGGAGCCTAATGAAGAAATCTGCTAGCAGTGAGGCCCAGCATTACAAGCCCTCAGACTTGGTCTTTCACTCCGTGATATCCCTCTCTCTGTCGGGGGGTGGGCGACAAAGGTGTCCATGGGGTTGTATACCTCCTACTGTGGAATTACGTGTTCCTATATAGCCGGTGAGCTCCAGGAACATGAGGCAGTGTCCCCAGGTCCCTGGGTGCGCTCCGTACGTCACAGGTTAGACATCTTAACTCCCTGCTTTCTCCTTCTCTCTCTCTCTCCCTCTCATAATTTGTTTCCAACAGGAAACCGTGTGCAGCTGCTCCAAGAGAAGCTCGAGATCCCTTGGGAGTCCCTGCCCAGGTGGCAGAGACCGTGAGTGTGTGGCCATTATTAGGGGTGATTGCTCGGAAGCTGGTTGTCATGGCACCACGAGGCCAGGGCTGCACTCCCAAGATGCCCCCGTTTTCTAGGCTGTCTACATAATCACTGCAATGAGAGGCATAAACACGGAAAGGGAGAGGGGAGCAGCTCCCTGCTGACAGTCATCTCTGTGCAAAGCAGGGCGAGGAGGGTCCATCTCGGCATGGGCCAAGCACTGCACGGAGGGATGCTGGTGTGGGCTGCTCACTGCCTCACTGTCTCCTCACGGCTCCTGTGCATGCCTCTGAGCTCCCAGCACCGGCTTTCTACAGGCAAACATTGCTCCTAACTCAGGGACAGTCAGCGCTGTGCCTGAATGCTCCTGGAACTGCATCCATGGAATGGCCAGAGCTACCGTGTTGGAGTAGGTGGAGCCGTTGCCTCCCATCCACCGGGCCCTGCGCTAGACTCTTTACGTGTGTGATAGTCCATTCCACTCTCACAAGCTGCCTGCTTTACAGATGCAGAAAGTGTATTGGGAGACACATATCACATTTTACCTGATGTTAGATCTTTTCTAGACGTCTCATTCATTCATTCAGTATGCTTTAGTAGCCATGATACATCAGAGAGTCATCTGGCTTTGTCACAGGCCGGGAGGAGGCAGAGCTAGGATGTAAACCTAGCTCTGGTTCTATAGCCCGCCACTGTCCCCCCATGCTGCATCATTTCTCCTCCAGGCCCATGTTTAGCAAGGGTGACCTCTTCCAGCTGGTGCTCACAGGCAGAGGAAGCCCCCATCTCCGAGGGCATGTTCCCGGTAAAATGAATTGAATTGGTCTAGGGCTTAAACCCCTGATCTGGGCTTCATTAGCTGTGTGTTCTCACCAACCACAGAGAATTAACCAGAGCGGAGAGGTCTCTTATGGACCTAACACCAGGCACCAGGGGCGATGTGGAGGACAATCGTCAAATCTGTTGAGCACCTTATTACCTGCTAGGCCCTCCCACTGGCTCCAGACATACCATCATCACTTCGAGGCCTCTGGGACCTGAAGTCTCTGGGCTCGGATGCAGAGAGAAGACACATTTTGCAATCACTGGAGAAAATAAAGGCTTTATCCCTCAGCAAGCACTTTTGCTGAATGACTCGGTCATGGGAAAGAAGGGAGCGTCTGTGCCTTGTTCTCGTTTTGAATTTGGCTGAAGAGTAAGAGATCCTGCCATCTCCACTGTTCCTCACACCCTGCACTTCGGCTCACCCGCAGCAGGTGATCAGGAAACAAGGGAACCAGAGAGTGTTGATTTTCTGAAGGCCAGACTCCGCCAGTGAAATGCCCGTGCTGTTCTCTGCTCTCCCGGGACCTGGCCCTACCCAGCTACCTCCCACTTGGGCCCAGTGAGGCAAAGATGGGAAGCCTTTCTAGGCATTGTCCATCAACAGCTTCAACCACGGGCTTTACACCTGAGCTTGAATCTTGGTTCCACCCTTGATTCAATCCTTGACTTCATGTAAATTACTTGCTTTTTTGAGTCTCCGCTTTCTCATCTGTAACTCTGTGCTCCTGGATTGTTGTGATAAGAATAAAACATTCATAAATAAATACTGACTGCTTACTGTGGGCCAGGCATTATCTTGCTGAATCCTCACAACCATCCAATTATGCAGGCTCTGCTATTGTCCCCATTTTACAGAGGGAGACACTGAGGCTTAGAGAGAGAGGTTAAGTTCAAGTCCAAGAAGTTAAGTTCACACTGGGTTTGTCTGACCCTAGAACCAACACCACTGGTCACAACGGCAGGCAGGGTATCCCCTGCTTTTCAAATGTTTACCTTTTGCCACTTTGCTTTTACAAAACACCTACACTAGTATCTGTTTTCGCTAATCTAACTACAAGAAATCTGAAGAGAATTTTCACTTTGAAGAAAAAAGCTACGACCCGATGCCTTCATTTACACACAGTTTAAGAATCATAGCACTAGTGTATTGTGAGACACATACCACATTTTATCTGATGTTAGATATTTTACGAACATGTCTCACTCATTCATTCGTTCAGTATGATTTAGTAGCCATGATACATCAGGCACTATCCTCAGAATGCTTCTACTACTTAATAACCCTCCTAGGGGCTAGCGACCATGTGTTGTAGTAATACAAATGTATAGTTTTGTGCTGTTACAGTGATGTGAACACAGAAGATTCTCAGTAAACAGGGACTGAAAAATGCTACTTGTCAGAACTTTGGGGAAATACCTAGGATACACTGAGGATGACGTTTGCCATCACAGTTCATTTCAACATCTAACACAATGTCCAGCATAAACACTATTTGGTCAGCATTTTCTCTCTTTGACGTTGGGAATCTAAATTTCACGTTCAATTTAAAATGAACTTTATATTAGATACCTTCCATAATTTCACATCCTCTTGTCCCACCATAGTAAGTACACTGAAGCAGTAAGTGCATCTTATAAGGCTGTCATCCCATTGTGTTTAGCACAATACCTTGCACACACTTATTGACAGATTGCTTGCTTTGTTTGATCTCACCAGCTTTTTCCTAAGCGTGATGATCCCATTTATCTCAGATGTAACTGTTCAATGACAATTTCACTACATTATAGGGGTTTTCAAATGACACCAAAATTTTAAGATTAAGTCGACCTCGGGATTAAGGATGACCATCTAGTAGATAAATCCTATTTAAATCCTTATGTTCAGGTTAAAGATATAAGAGAAGATAAAAGCAAGTATCATTTTAAGCCCCCTGGGGGTGAGCATTCTCTTGCCCTCTGCTGCCCGCGGGCTGTGCTTGATGATGATGGCAGGCCAGCAGGTGCTTCGAGTAATTCAGCAGATAAAGGGACCTGCACACATGGGGATGGAAGCTGCTTGAGTGGACAGCAGATTTCACAGCTGAGTTATTGATGCCACCTACCGAGCTGTCAAAATAGAATTACGTGAACTGCACGGGGGGCTCAAATTAGCTGATATACTTAAACATGTGTCAATTACACACGAACGAGATTACCCCTTCCCTTCTTTATCCTCCAGTGCTGGGCAAGTACTGAAGGTGGCTGAATTCATTATATGAAACAAGAAATAAACCCATGATAAACCACGATCTTTGTCAGTGTATTAGATTTATCTTTTCTGGGCCTTGATTTCCTCAAGCTGTAGAAAGGAAGAAAGACTCTGAACTCAAAGAGTTTTATGAAGATCAATTAAGATAATGGGCGAGAAGGGGTTCTGTAAGTGGTAAAGTGTGTAACAGTAAAAGGTACCCATTTAATCATTTATGCTTTGTTTTTTTTATGGGAATCTTCCGGTCCACGGAGTTTGTGAGTTTCCTCCCCAGACTGTCCCTCCCCTAGTCTTTGCCAACTCATTCAATGCCCTTCATCGAAGCATGCGCTCAGGCCAAAAAGCTAGGCATCGCCCTGGATTCTTCCCTTAACCTCACCTTCCACATCTAGTTTTTTTAAAAGGTCCTGGACCTGGAGATTATCATACTAAGTGAAGTCAGTCAGACAGAGAAAATATCATATGATATTGCTTATATGCGGAATCTAAAAAAAAATTGATACAAACAAACTTATTTACAAAACAGAAATAGACTCACAGACTTAGAGAATTAACTTACGGTTACCAGGGGGGAAGGGTTAGGGAGAGGGGTAGATTGGGAGTTTGGGATCGACATGTACACACTGCTATATTTAAAATGGATAACCAACAAGGACCTACTGTAGAGCACAGGGAACTCTGCTCAGTACTCTGTAATAACCTAAATGGGAAGAGAATTTGAAAAAAGAATAGATACATGTAAATGTATAACTGAATCAGTCTGCTGTACACGTGAAACTAACACAACGCTGTTAATCAACGATACTCCAACATAAAATAAAATTTTTTTTAAAAGTCCTGTTAACTTTACGCTCACAATGTAGCCCAAATCGGCCCAATCTTAGTCCAAGCCACTATCACCTCTTGCCTGGACCATGCTGATGGCTTTCTAACTCCTCCCAGTATCCACTCTTCCTCCTGATGCTTCATTCTTTACATAGCCAAAGAGTGATATATTTACAAGTATAACCACGTTACTCCTTTCCTCAAACCCTACCCACCAGATTTTCCTTCTTAAATAAAAGCCAAATTCCTTACCTTTGCCTACAGGGCTACCATGTTGCCTAACTCCCAAGTCCTTTGCATAGAATCCAATGAGATGCAAGAGGGAAGAGATATGGGAACATATGTTTATGTATAACTGATTCACTTTGTTGTAAAGCAGAAACTAACACACCATTGTAAAGCAATTATACCCCAATAAAGATGTTAAAAAAAAGAGTAATCTAAATAGGTATAAGGATCTATTATACCATTAAAGTGACATTTCAAATCAGTGGGACAGATTAGTCAATAAATTGTGATACATACATGTTGGGGTATAAATACTTCTCTGGAAGGATCCACGGCACGGCAAAAGCAGATGTCTCTGAGGAGGGAAATGTGTGGCTGGGGAACGTGGGGCAAAGTGTGACTTTTCATTGAATTCCCCTGTGTACCTTTTCTAATGTTCTGTCACGTGAATCTATTACCTCTGAAGTTCGCCTGAGTTCAAACCCCAGTTCCCCCAATTGCTAGCTCTTAATCTTGGGCAAACTCTTCACGCTCTCAAAAAAAAAAAAAAAACAAAAATCCAATGAGAATGAGGCCCGTGGGTTGCTGGCGGTCACTACCCTGAGTGCAGAGTCCTCACGTGATCTGAGCCACCGGCCTCCTCCTCCCGTTCCCCCTCTTGTCGCTCCTTCTCGTGACACTATAGGCGGCCAAACTGGTCTTCCTTCTGCCGCCGACTTGCCAAGCACAGTGCAGATTCACAGCCTCTCTATTGCTGCTGCTGCTTCTCCAGAAACACTTTTCACCAAATCTTGCCTTATCTTATTTACCTATGTGTTTGTTGTCTCTCTTAATCTACCTGGATAGAGTGCCATGGGGGAAACGAGGTACCATTTTCTTAGTGCCTAGAACAACACCTGGAACATAGTAGCAGCAAGAAATGTTTGTTGAATACATGAACAGTAGGCGGATTACCATCACTTCGTAGTCCCCACTTCCCTTTGCCTACAAATGCCAAAGCGTTCCAAAGCTAGAAATGAGTGAACACGGATGGGGTAAGCCACTCTTTCGTGGGAGCCTCTTCATTTGTGTAAAGAGAAGCACTGGATGGGTACAAGTTCATCAAACTGCCTGACTCTAGTTGTTCTGCAAGTGTTTATTTAGCACCTTCACTGTGCTAAGTGTAGAAGGGAAAAATAAACAGCCTTAGCCATCATGGAGGAAAACCATTTAGTGGGACAGAAACGGAAACAGGTTATTTCAACCAATCATATCAGGTGCTCTGATGGAGCGTACTTAGCCTACTTGGTGAAACTTGAAGAGTATGATAGGCAGAATAATGCCTTCTCAAGGATGTCCATGTCCTAATCTCCAGAACTCATGAATATGTTCCCTTTCTCGGCAAAGGGGAATTAAGACTGTAGATGGAATTAAAGCTGCTCATCAGCTGACCTTAAAGTAAGGGGATTAGCCTGGATCACCTGTGTGGGCCCACTGTAATCACGATGGTCCTTATATGTGGATGAGGAAGGCAGAAGAGGAGAGTCAGGGTGATAGGGCAGGAGAAGGGTTTGTCCCACTGTTGCTGGCTTTCAGATGGAGAAAGGGACCATAAGCCAAGGAATGCGATGGCCTCAAGAAGCTGGAGAAAGCAAAGAAACAGACTGTCCCCTTGAGCCTCCAGAAGGGAACACAGCCCTCCTTACAGCCGGATTTTAGCCAGTGAGACCCATGTCAGTCTTCTGACCCATGGAACTATAAGATGACAAGTTTATGTTGTTTTAGTCACTAAGTTGGTGGTAATTTGTTACAGCAGCCATAGGAAACTAAATACAAAAAGGAAGAGGTGAACTTTGATGTCCCCTCTGGTGGGAAGAGACAGGCTATTGTAAGACCCATCCTGCCCTGGCCAGAGCCCTCCCTAGGCTCTGTCAGGTCAATGTCCCTCCCTGGGGAAAATTTCTCCTGGGTATCCTCTTGACTGGCATTCTCCTGAACCTCAAATTGAGAATGCTCATCCAGTGTCTGTGACTGCTTTGCCAGTGATGGCTTGTCATGGACCATGATGACAGGTAAGTGGCCTTGAGACGTCCCAAGCCCCGAGCAGCCAGAGCCACCTATAACCTCATGGCCAACCTTTCGTGTTCTGTGTGTCTCTGGGGCTGCAGTCACACGCCTGAACCAGTTTCAGCTTCTGCTGCCTTCTTATCTAAGGCCTCCTGCGGCGGCAGGGCGGGGGTGGGGGGGTGGGGGGGGGCGGGACCTGGGACAGTGGCAATTGCTAATGAATGACACTTGCCTCCAAAATTAATAAGCTTTCTTGTTCTTAGGAAAATCCACTCAACTGGAGTCTCCAGGATGACTAATTGACAGAACTGGTTAAATTAATCAAAAATGGAAATAAGGAAGGGGGAAGGGATTCTATTTATATTATATGGTTTGGGCCTTGCCTGCTCTGTTGCATATTGCTGCTAAGCTTGAATGGGGTAGATGCTGGACTGGGGCAGTGGGTGGGTTTCCGTGAATTCTGCTGCTTGTAGCATGGCTCTGGCTTTTCTCCAGGACCAGAAGGGTGGGTGTCTGTGTGTGTTTGTAATCCTGTCATCAGGATTTTTAATAAAATTAAAAGCATTTTAAATACAGGGCTTTGTCTTTTTAACCTAACCAAGCCCCCCCCCTGAAATAAACACTGTTAATTACACCCCCAATCAATACTGAACCCCTTTTGGAAGCTGTCCCAGACCTCAGAGGTTTTAAGATGCATTGCAGCTGCAGCCTCAGCTGATGCCTTTGGACACATTCTATCAGAGATCTGGGGAATGAGCTATAGGTTTATTAAGGGATCTAGTGGCCTACAGAATCAGGACTTGGCAAGTAAGTTTGTAGATGAAGGTGATGAATGAGATAGTGGATTTCATGTTCTGTGCAAGGGCAGAGTTAGTGCTGCCACTGGAAGCTGTTGAGCTGAGGAATCCAGCTCAAGGGGATTATATAAAATGGAGTCCCATGAAATTATCCTTGTGGATGCTAGAAAAAGATCACACTCTTTCTCCTGCTGTCAAATACCCAGGAGAAGAATTCATTCTTCTCACTCTTCTCCCGGAAGCAGACAGACCTTGGTTCAAGTCTTGGCTCTTTCACTGTGATCTGTGGCAAGTTTCTTCACCTCTCTGTGCCTCATCTGTAAACTGGAGTTACTAAAACCAATCTTCTTCGGTTGCTATGAAACTTAACTGAGACCTAGAAGAGCTCAAAACTAATATCCATCCCCCTCCACTATACGTACCTTTAAAGGAAAATGGAATTTCTGATTTAGATGATTAGGTTAGGCATCAAACTTTGTCCCGTTTGCATTGGAAACCAAGCTGTTTTTCTAATGACACTATTCACTAAAACACCTCAGACTTTAAAGCCTAAAGAGCTTATACCTTCTCCCCACAACATGGAAAAGTCAGATTATCTTCACACCAGGCCTATGACAGGCAGATTTAAATGCACTGCAGGGTTGCGGCTGACAACCCCTGGACAGCCAGCCTGCCTCGGTTTCATCTGAAGGAGGGAATTTCTGTGGCCACATTTGGAGCTGCAGATTTGCCAGTGTGGAAGGGCCTTGGGGCTAGAATATGCTCCCCAGTAGAGCCAATGCAAGAGGACAGGTGCTGCAAGGCTGCCCATCACCGCTGCTGAGAGGAGCCATGGCTCCTTACCCTGGCCAGCTTCACCTCCTGCAAGTCCCCAGCACAAGGCACACCCTCTCAATAGGATGGGACCTCTGGGGCAGGTGAGGAGTGAGGCAGGTCTGGCCAAACCATGACAGAATTAAGATGCAACTGAGGAATCTGCTCTGTGTCATCAGACACTGAGCATGAAGTTCACATTTGTGATTGATTTCATCCAGCAAATATGCTTTGGGAACCTAATGGGCCAGGCAGTCTGTTAATTGCTTTTACTTTAACTAATTAATGGCCAAAGATTTCCATGAGACTAAATCGCATGATCACCTCTCTACGCTTATCTTTCTTGACCTCGCAGAAGCATTTCACATAACTGATTCCAGTGTCTTTCTAAATCACTCTCTTCTCTTGGCTTATATGCTTACTCAACCCCACCCCTTGGTTTTCCTCTTACCTCCCTGGCTGCTTATCCTCAGTCTCTTGTAAAAGGCTCCCCCTGTCCCCCCCAACCCCACTGGCAAATGCTGACGTACCCTTGGCCTCCATCCCGGACTCTCCACTCCTCTGCATCTACATCTTGTCTCCTACGTGACTTCACCTTGTCCCATGGCTTTTAAGACCACGAGATGCTCACGACTCCTAAATTTCTATCTCCAGCCCAGAGCTCTCCCCTGACTTCCAGACTCAGGTATCCATTTGTTACCAGGCTTCTCTAATTGTGTGTATCATAGGAATCTCAATCCAGACACATCCAAAAGAGATGTGTGTTTGGTCTTTCCACACCAAACTTGTTCCTTTCTGAGTCTTTTCATCGGTATGTGTTACCACTATACCCTCGGCAGCTCAAAATCAAAACCTACGTTTTCTCAGAATCCTCCCTTTCTGTCACCTCTCCACTTTCAGCCTCTCAGCAAGTCCTCTTAGCCTTACCGCCTCAGTAGATTCTGTATCTGTCCACTTATCACGCCATCACCACCCACCCCAGCCCTGGTGAGAACCACTATCATTTCCCCCCAGACCATGGCAAGGGCCTCCTAACTGGTCCCAGAGCTTCTTGGCCTGCCAACCCTTTTAGCAAATTAAGACCATAAACAGAGTATTCACTTGCCTGCTTAGAACTGTCTACTAGCTTCTATCACACTTAGAATGAAATCCAGGCACTCTGCCCTGGTCTGCAAGGCTCTCCATGATCTGGCCCCAGCCTACCTCTTCGGCATCACCCTCCACCCTGTTTCCCAGCTCACCAATCTCCATCCACTGGTCTTTTTTCTCTTCTTTGAACACACACGGTTGTCCCTATGTCAAGGTCTTCCTACTTTGATATCATCTCTCTGTTTGGCTCCTTTTGACAATTCGGGTCTCAGTTCAAAGGCTTTCCCTCACCACCCTGGCTACTCGTTAACCCTTTAAATTTTCTTATAGCTTTTATCAGTGTCAGAAATTATCTCACTCATTTGTGTACTAGTATATATTTTCTTTCCTCCCTTCACGCTAGAATGTAAGCTCCCTGAAGGCAGGAATGGGTGGATGTTGAATAAATCTTAGTTGAGCGAGTGATTTCTGGAGTCCTCGTTAAGAGGCACAAGTCTGGATCAAACCCCAGGTGTCACTTGTTCTTTGGTGGCCATAGAGTATCATTGCTCCTCTTAGCTAGTTTCCTCATCTGTAAAATGTGACAAATACTAGGATGCCTCCCATAGGGTTGTCAGGACCTTGGCTTACTTTCTGGATATAGTAGATGTCACAGAAGTTCCCTGTGATTACGGCTGCTGACATGACTACATCACGACTGTGGCTGCTTTTCCCCCGTTCCTGCTCTTAGACACGTCTGGAAGGGAAGTAAGAGAGCATCATTTTCGCAACCATAACAAACACGGAACTCTTATCATGGGCCAGGCGCTGTTCTAAGGCTTCATGGTGTCATCTCATTTAATCCTCCCATGCCCCCTAATAAGGTAAGTGCTGCTACTAGTCATATCTTATAGGTGAGCAAATTCAGACACAGAGAGGTTAAGTAACCCGGTTAAGATCACCCAGTTAGGCCACGGACAGAGACTGATAGTGGACACCATGTTGATTTTCCTTCCCTGTCTTGGCCCTTTGCTGAAGCCACTCACTACTGTCAGTTTAGCTTGACAGAAGGGAAGAAACAAAGCAGACATGTTCTGGGCTGTGCTTACAGGGAATGCTATAGACTGAAAGACTGTGTCCCCCGAAGTTCGTATGCTGAAACCTAATTCCCAGTGTGATGGTATTTGGAGAAGGGGGTTTGGGGAGGTGATTAGGTCATGAGAGGGGAGCTCTCATGAATGGGGTTAGTGACCTTACGAAAAAGAGACTCCAAGGCTCCCTCACATCCTGCTGCCACGCAAGGACACAGCGAGGGAAGATAGCCATCTGTGGACCAAGAAGCTGGTCTTCACCACACACTGGATCTGCTGGTGTCTTATCTTGGGCTTCGCAGCTTCCAGAAATAGGTATTTGTTGTTGAAGCCATCCAGTCTGTGGTACTTGATTATAGCAGCCCGAATGGACTAAGACAGGAAATATTATCCTGGGCTCCCCACCTCCTGGCCCGCCCCAGTACCTAAGACAGGCGCTGTCAACGGTGTGTGTAGAGTGAATCTCCTCTTTCTACCCTTGGAGTACCCAGCGGGCTCTCCTGTTATCCACCGAGCTTCTCCCAATTATAGAAGTAAAACTACTACCTTGGGGAGAATCTGGAAAATAGGAAAAAGCTGCCCGAATTTTACTGCCCTGACGTCATCCCTTTCACGAAGAGCCCCAGTCTTTGTCTACACGTATTCTTCTTCACACTGCTGAATTCAAGGTGGGCTTGTAACCTTGCCTGCTGCTTTAACATTTATCATAAGCATTTCCCCACCTGCTCCATCTTTAACTGTGTTCACAGGTAGTTGGCAGGTTACATCCATCTCTATGGGCCTTCACAGGAACCTCTTTCTCTATTCCCACTCCCATTTGAGGGTTCCAACTGCTACTTTTCTTTTTCTTTTTTTCTTAAAATTTAAAAAAATTTATTTATTTATTTATTTTAATTGGAGTATAACTGATTTATAAGATTGTGTTAGTTTCAGGTGTATAGCAAAGTGATTCAGTTATATAAATATGTATATATATATATTTTTTCAGATTCTTTTCCATTATAGGTTGTTATAAGATATCGAATATAGTTCCCTGTGCTATACAGTAGGTCCTTGTTGTTTATCTACTTCATATATAGTGGTATGTATCTGGTAATCCCATACTCCTAACCGGCTGCTTTTCTTTCATGCTGTAAAAACAAACTACTTATTCAAGACCCCCCTCCCCTTATGAGTGGTTTTTGAATAGGAAACAGGCTTCTTAGCACCTCATCGCCTCGAAAATCAGTTTTAAGTCCTCTTTGTTCCGAGAGCAAGTATGTTTCGGCACCATGGGAAAGTATCCAGGCATCGTCACCATAAAACACATGGATACCACGAGGGAGGTGTAGAGGCTCCACGTACAGGTTTTTATTGCCCCTGTCCTCTGTCCCCCACCACGTTCAATAAGAGCCACACACACCGCGTGCTCACGACAGGTCTGGGGCTGTACTAAGAGCTGGTCCATGACCACTTTTCACCCTTACCACCTGGAGGAAAGGATCAGCATTGATCCTCGTTGCAGGCGCCTTGCCCAGGCTGCCTGCAACGAGCGGGCCTGGGACCCACACCTGGAGCTGTCAGCTCCAGGGACTGTGCTCTGGATGATTTTCAGGTCTTCTATTAGGGGCTGAATTGCGTACCCCCTCCCCAAATTCTTATGTTGAAGTCCTAATCCTCGGTACCTCAGAATGTAACCATAGTTGGAGGTAGGGTCTTTAAAGAGGTAATTAAATTAACAAATAAGGTCATGAGGGTGGAGCCTAATCCAATATGATGAGTGTCTTTATAAGAAGGGCAGTTTTGGACACAGAGAGAAGATGATGTGAAGACACAGGGAGAGGATGGTCACCAGCAAGTGAAGGAGAGAGGCCTGGAGGAGATCCTTTCTTCCCAGCCTTCAGATGAAACCAACTCTGTTGATACCTTGGTCTAGGACTTTAGCCTCCAGAACAGGGAGACAATAAGATTTCGTTTTTTTAAGCCACCCAGTTCACGGTATTTTGTTATAGCAACTCTAGTAAATGAAAACACCTTCTTTCATCTGTCTTTCCCCACCTGCCTGCTTTTCTACCGCAGTTGTTCAGTGAAGCCCCATTTGTAGCTGGGTTGGTAATGCAGGAGTTGGTAAAATAAAGTCCCTGCCCTTATGGAGATTACATTCTAGTCAGGGAGACAGAGGAAGAACAACAAACATCTATAGCTGAGTACTAAGAAATACATAAAGAAATAAAATAGGGTGATGCAGTCGAAATAGGGTGCAGGTGGGGGGAAAAGAGAAGTCCTCTCTGAGGAGGTGATATTTTCCCAGAGACCTAAACAATGAGAGCAGTCTAAACAAGGGAGGGTCTGGTGGGAGAGCATTCCACGTAGGGGAAGAGCCTGTGCAAAGGGCCTGAGGCACAAAGGGCTGGGTGTGTTGAAGGCACAGGAAGAAGATCAGTGTGGCCAGACTACAGGGAACTGAGGATGGGAAGGTGGACAGGGACCAGATTCCTGTGGGTCTTGGAAAGGAGTTTAGATTTAATTTCTCTCTCATTCCCTTGGTTGTCATTCATCACACCTGGCCAGTTTCTTCACTCAACTCCCAGTACTCACGCATTAAAAGGGAACAGCAAGATTCAGGCCAGCCACTGCTGCTGCCATCAACGCCCTATTGTTTCAGCCATTAGAATCTCAAACTGCAGATACAACCCTTGTCATTACCGCCAGAAGTGATAGAAAAAAAAAACTGAGAGATGAGGAAGAGAATCATCCTTTCCAACCCCTGCTGAGTATGCAGAGCAAGGGACGTATGGAAATTAATATATGCAGCTCTGATAACACAGAGCTCCTCGGCATTTTGATTAAACACTGATGGTTATTAAATACCCTCCTTCTCAGAGCTCATCTCCAAAAGCCAATGTTGCTTTTCATTTTGAACTCTCATGAACTGTCTCCATTCCGTACACACACCGGGCTGAACTGTGGTCGACGGAAGCCTGGTGTTGGAGGAGGATGAAGAAAATCAATATGAAATGTCAGGTGCGGGGTCAGATGGAACTTGTTTTCCCAGCTGGCAGGAGCTTGGGCCGCTGCTGCTGCAGCAGCCAGACAAAGGGAGATGCACACTGACGAAGGTCGGCACTTTGGACGAGTCAGGAAAATGAATTTCGTTCGCTTCTTAATTAGATTAGGAGGCTGGAGGCTGGCAATTCAGAGCGCTGCTGGCGTCGGGATGGGGTGTGGGGAGGCAGGGCTGCAGCAGGGGTCTGCAGGCGGCCAGCTAGCTCCCAGCCTCCCTAGGGACTGTCCCCTGGGCTCTACTTCTCAAGGGCTGTGTGGGACCAAGGCTGCAGGGAGAAGCAGCCCCCAGGGGGTTCCTGGGTGCGTGGGATCGATGACCTGTCCCAGTATTTTCCCTAGGGAACGTCTCAGTCTTTAGGTAGCAGCTCAGTGGTCACTGCCTTGTGGTATAAGGTCCTTGTCACATCCCCTCACGACACCACAAGACTCTTTTTCACACCACTTTTTAGTCACAATGTCATTATCTATCTGTGATTCTCTGATGAATGCATCTTTCCTCCTTAGACAGTGTGATAGTTCATCTTATACATCAACTTGACTAGGCCATGAGGTGCCCAGTTTTTTCATCAGACATTATCCTGGGGGTTTAGGAGGGTTATTTTTGAATGAATTCAACATTTAAATTAACAGACGGAGTAAAGCAGATTGCCCTTGCTAATGTAGGTGGGCCTTATCCAATCAGTTGAAGGTCCGAATAGAACAGAAGGCTGACCATCCTCCCAACAAGAGGGAATTCTCCTGCATGACTCCTTTGAGCTGGGACATCAATTTTTTCCTGCCTTCGCACTTGAACTGGACCATCAGCTCTTCCTGGGTCAAGAGTCTGCTGGCCTTTGGACTAAAACTACCTCATTGGCTTTCCTGCAGGATCCTGAAGATCCTGGGACTTGTCAGCCTCCATGATTGCATGACCTTAATTGTTATGAATACTTACAACAAATCTTTCACATTTATATATACATACACACGTGTATATGTGTATGTGTATATATATGCATATGTGTATATATATGATATATATATCTCCTATTGGTTCTGTTCCTCTGGAGACCCTCACTAGTATAGACCTTGAGCTCTAAGAGGGAAGAAAGCAGATCTGGCTTTGCTCACCATTGTGTCCCCAGAGTCTGGTACAGTACCTGACATATAGTATGTGCTCAACAAGTACTAATTAAATAAATGACTCATGGGGCTTGTGGACATGGAATAAAGGTTGGAGGCTCAGGCCTCTTAGAGCTGCAGGTCTGGAACCAGGGGGTACTCAGGAGGTGTAATTCTGGTAACTGCTGCTGCCGTTCACTGTCTCCTGTGTGCCTGACAGAGGGTTAGGCTCTTATATACTTGAGGACAGTTACTCCTTGGGAACAGCCAGCCCTCTGAGACAGTCTTTATTATACTATTTCTATGTTCAAAGGAGGAACTTGGGATTCAGAGGGTTTCAAAACTTGATTGGGGGTCACACAGCTGCTGAGCGACAGAGCTGCATTCTGATTCCAAAGCTTCTTCTCTAAATAATTCTAGTTCCGGAAATGCCTAAGGCCTTATCCTTTCCCCATCTTGAGTTCAGAGTTCACCAAGCCTCCCAGTCAGCTTCCTCCTCACTATCCAGCCCTCCTGTGGGTCTGTCTGACCCCAGAGCCCAGGCTGGTGTCTACCACTTTGGGCTGTGAACACACCGGGCTTCTCGTGCCACCTCTGGCATCCACTTTGGGTTGGTGGCCCTTCAAGCCCGGTCAGACAGCTTATGTCACCTCCCACACAGCATGTCCCAGACTGCTCCTTAACCGTTCACTCTCCTTCAGTATGGCTTCTTATTAGTCCGCAATCCACATGCCATTTACGTCAACTCTCAGGCATAAATTTATTTTCTGAATCAATATTTACTGAGCACCTGTTTGCGTGTCAGTCCTTTGTGATACAATGTGAGCAAAACAGATTCGGTTCTTGTCCTCAGAGAGATTACAGTCTAGAGGGGAAGGATATTGAACAAGTAATATCCACGTCTGATGAACACCAATCTCTAATATTGCTTTACATCCCCACAGTTATTTTGAAAGAAAAATGTTTCTTTTTCCCTTTCCTTTCTTTCAATTTCCATAGCTACCATCCTTTTTATAAAAAAATTTTTATTGGGGTATAGTTGATTTACAATGTTGTGTTAGTTTCAGGTGTTCAGCAAAGTGAGTCTGTTATACATATACATACATCCACTCTTTTTAAGATTCTTTTCCCACATAGGCCATTACAGAGTATGGAGTAGAGTTCCCTTTGCTACCATTCTTATCTAGGTTATGAATTTCCATTGTATTGAGACTAAAGCAAAACCTTCTAATTCTCCTATGTTTCTTCCCACCATCACTGTGTTAATCTTCCATAAAACATAAATTCTATAGCTCTGTTCTCCAGCCAAATGATCTCCAATTGCTCTCCACATATTGGAGCTGTGCTTCTCAAACTGAGGCACATGTATGCATCCTTGGAGGTCAGGAAGGAGGACGATATGGGGGTGCACCAGGTGGTATAGGAAGCCGTAGATAAATGCTGCATCTTTTGGAAATGTCAATTTTGCTTGAGATTTGGGGATGGGTAGAAATGTAATATTTAAATTAAATGGAAAGTAGTCATTTTATGGGAATAAAATACAAAATCCATGTGAAATTTTAAGATGACAAAATAAGACTTCAAAGAAAATCCACTGTGGTCAGCACCTCCCCTGGAGCCTCAGGCCTCTGGCAGGCATGTGCAGTTTTGCCTTTGCTGATTGGCCGGGCCACCCAGAGCACATCAGAGAGGCTGGATTGCCTTTTGGTGCCCTTCCTGCAGAGCAGCCAGGCTCACAGCCTGGGTCTGGGAGTGCTGTACTTGGTAGAAAAGTTTAAGAAGGACTGGCTACCATAGGAGCCAGACTCTGAGTATAGAGCAGGTATTCAATGAATGAATGGATGAGGGCATAACTTCTGATTCTGACCTTCAACAACTGACTTGATATAAACCATCATCCCTATTTGACCTCTTTTCCTCCATATTCCCCTTTTACCCAAACCCAACACTCCTTGCTAAGGCTCTTTAAAGGTTTCATGTCGTTTCCTAACTTCAGGCTTTTGCCCATTCTTGTGTGTACAACCCCAAACACCCTTCTCTCTATTTCCTACCTAGCCAAATCCTACTTGTGCTTCAGGACTACCACTCCTCCTCTGCCTCCCCTGTGGGGTCTACCTCCAATGTCCCTCCCTCCCCTCTTCCCCAAATATCTCAACTCCTAATCGTCTCTACCACTCATTTGGGTGTCCTGGGTACATCTTGCCTCCCCAGCCAAATTTGACATTCCTTGAGTGTTAGGAGATGTCTTACCCTTTCCACTGTACCCCTCAGAGTGCTTAATAGTAACGGATACATCATAGATACAAGAAGATCATGCTGAAGGATTGCCAATGAATTTTAGTCTATATCTGTGATTCTCAGCTGGGAGCAGTTTTCACCCCAGGATACATCACAATGTCTGGAGACATTTTTGGTTGTCATAACTGGCCTTTGCTGCCTGCATCTAGTGTGTAGAGGCTGGGGATGCTGCTAAACATCCTACAATGCATAGGACAGCTGCCTCCCCCAAAGAAAGGATAGTGTGCCCCCAAATTCAATAGTGCCTGGTTAAGAAATCCTTGTGTACGTTATAGAATCTTCCTAACCTCTTTTCTTGACTCTTCGTTCTCCCAGACAGAATCCAACCTCCATCCTTCTGCCGTCAGTCTAAGCAACTTCTCCAAAAGAGAATTCTAATCAGTCCCCTGGTTACTCTAGTGGCTGTTCACTGACTTTGAGAGAAAATTCAAGTCCCTTATCATGGCCATTATGACCAGTCTCCTGTCTTCCTCCTGAACGTCAACTCTTCCCTCTCCAAGTCATTCGCTACATGCCAGCCATATCAGTCACCCTGCAATTCCAAAAGTGTAATGATGTTTCATGCCTCAGCACCTTTGCACATGCTGAGTCTTCTGCCTTGAACATTTCCCCCTTTTTGGCTTATAAGTAAGTACTGCTCAAAGATCAACACCAGCACAGACACTAGCAAACATCGATAAAGCATCTCTCATGGGCCAGGTACTGTTTCAGGTGCTAGGGAAACAGCAGTGAACAAAACATAGGAAGTCCACACCCTCAAGGAGCCAATAGTATAGATCAGTACTCTTCAAGAGAACCTTCTGCAATGAAGGAAATCTTAAATCAGCACTGTCCAATATGGTAGCTACTAGCTACACAATGGCAATTGACTACTGGAAATGTGGATCATCTGAATTGAAATCTTCTGGAAGCATAAAACACACTTAGTATGAAACAACTCATTAACAATTCTTAATAGTTATCTAATTGCCATGACACACCCATGAGGTGGATGTTATTATCTTACCCGTTTTACATATGAGAAAACTGAGGCTCAGAAAGGTAAAGGAAAGTTGGACAAAGTCAGGCGGCTAATAAGGGGTGAAGCCTGCCTTTGACCTGGGTCTGTATGACTCTGGAAGCCACACAGTCTACATCCCACTACACTAGACATACCAGCTCCCCTGTGCAATACTCCTCACAGCGAATGAGCAAACAGAAATGATCAAAATGACCCAGATATTCACACCTCTCCTAGCCATACACCTACACAGAGAGTCATCACATCGCTCAGGTCCCATAGGAATTAAAATCGAAAGCTGAGGCTGTGGGAGAGAAAGGTCTTCACTCCCGGCTGTCCAGGCTATAGTGGCAGAGTGGCACCCAGCAGAAGGTGCTGGCCAGACAAAGAGCTCTCATGGCTCCTGAACATCTTGGCAGCTGAACAGTATTTAGTCTGACACTGGACATGGGTGACCACTGCCCTCTAGGCACCTTTACTCTGCAGAGTTTTGTTTTCTAGAAAACCTCCCTGCTAGCTCCAGGCCCATTCTGGCTACCACAGCTGACTCTTGCTTCACCCACTTACATCGGTCTTAGCCTTTGGCACCCAAGCACTCAGCCCCCACTAGTTCGGAGCTGCTTTGCTCAGTCAATGCCCTGAAAACTCCAGTGTGATCCCAGGGCCTGTCCCCTGGTGGACTTTATCCCATCCCTTCTCTCTGAAGCCCTTCCCTGGTGCCCACTAGAATCACTGGGCCTTCTAGGGTGCTGGTTCCCAAAGCCTCACTCTCTCCAAGAAGCCACTAACCCTTTCCCCCAGCTGCTTTTTTTTTTTTTTTAAAGTTGAGGTGTAATTGACATATAACGTTATATTAGTTTTAGGTGAACAGCATAATAATTTGATACATGTATATATTGCAAAATAATCACCACAATGAGTTTAGTTAACATCCATCACCATGCATAGTTACAATTTTTTTTTATGATGAGAACTTTTAAGACCTATTCTCTTAAGAACTTTCAAACACACAATACAGTGCTAACTTAGTCAGTGTTCCCAGCTGCTATTCTTGATTCCTGTATATTCTCAGCCTCCCACACTGTCCAGCAAGTCCAGTTAACTCTACTGCCAAGATCTGTCCAGAACCCGTCCACTCCTCTCCATTTCCACACCCCGCCCTTGTCCAGGTCACCTGCATCTCCTGCCTGGATATCGCAACCATCCCCTAACTGGTCCCCCCACTTCTACTCTGCAGGTTCATTTTCCCCAGAGCAGCAAGAGGAATCTTAAAACCTAATTCAGATCATGTCACAATGTTACGTGACAGGGCTCATGTCTTGTTCATCTCTGTATTCCACAGCCGGGAGCCAGTGTTTGTGGGACTGGACGTGAGGTTTCCTCTTTATCAAAACACCAAACATGGAACTGACTCCCGGGTCAGGCCAACACGTGTAGTTTCTTTACTCCCAGTGTGTCTGAGGTGGGAAAGGAGATCAAACCCCTCCAGGCCCTCACCCTTCTCCTCCCACGTCAGGGGCCAGTGGCCCATCCCTGCCACGAGCCCTGGGCTGCTGGCTACTCACATTTGGTGTGCCTGTCACACAGGGCCGACGCCCGCATGTCACACAGCCGGATTGTCCCTTTGCTGCTGCTGTACACGAAGGTGTTGCAGTGATGGGGATGGAACTCGGCCGCTGTGATCACCTCTGTGAGCTCCTCCATGTTGGCCGGCTTGATGTCGACGATATCTGGCACAGACGAGTCAAGGAGGGGACCAGGAGAAGGGGGAGAGCCTTGGGGGGTAACTGTAGCATCACTGCCTTATTTTACTGGGCCATGTTAGCAATGAGCACACACGGGGGATCCTCATCATAACTCTGTGAGCAAATAGGCAGGTATTAGTGGTCCCGGGCAGATGAGGCCCAGGGTTACTCAGTGGCCATAGGCAGCACTGGAACTTGGGCCTCCCTGGCTTCTTATCAGGATTTCACCCCTCATAACATGTAGATGCCCCAACACATCAAAGTTACCTGCTCATGCAATCACGCTAAAATGTATCCAGTTGCAAAGGCTTTCATTTCTCATTTTACAACAGCGGTTAAGAAACCAGCCCCATTCCAACGAAATAATCCAATATATGTGAATCTTTATCTAAACTCCTGGGCTGATACATGATATCTAGGACAGACTGCAAATCCTCTTCCATGAAATCCCTTAGATGTTTTTAAATAATATGTCGATAATAATAATAATAATAGCAACTACCATTTATTGAGCACTGACTATAGGCCAGTCACTGTGCAAAGCATATCATGTACTTTATTTCATTTAATCCTTATAACAGCTCTATAATCAGCATGTTCTTACCCCCATTATTTCAAGGGGGGAAACGGAGGCTCAGAGTACGTACCTTGCCCCAAATCACATGGCTAAAGAGTGGCAGTACTAAGATTTTATCCCAGGTGCAAGATTTGTATTCTTTAGTAATTACGCAAAATTTCTCTCACTGAAGATATACAGGACCTCAAGTCTCTGTAAGCTGTGATTCGCTTTAGAGCTTATGTGGGAGTTTAAGCATTAAAAAGAAGCCATCCAATTGTACAGCATGACAGTTTTCGCCTCCAATGGAATATACTGTTTGTTTTATCATCGGGTTTTTTCCTCCTCAGTATTTTCCTTTCTGATCAAGAATTATTATACCTCTATTTTTAAAGACCACATCCTTGTGTATTGAAATGAAACATTTGACCTTTCATCTATGATGGTGACCCAGTGGAAACAAACGTCTTCAGTGGCAGTGAGTTTGGGCTGATCCCTTCCCACCTCTACTGAGAGCTCGGGGGACCTGGGTCCAGGTACGGTGGTACCTGGCTGGGGCTGAGGTGCTGTCCAAAGACCCAGCAACTTCCTGCAAAGGAACAGGTCTTGTGATGTGGATGTTGTGAACCAAAATAATTCTTACTTTTGAGTCACATTTGTGATTTCGCCCAACCTGTATATCACTAGGTAGCATTTTTTAACTTAACATTTTTTTCTCCACATCAACTTAAATTGACTCACTTTTTTCTTTACTTAGCCTTGTCTAAGCAGTAATCCAATATTCATAAAATCATGGGTTAATGAGCTAGTTACATTTTAAATAGTACACCGTACCTAAGATAAATGCTTTTAACCATTAAAATGAATATATATTTATGTCTGTACCAGGAGCTTATATATCATATTTTGGAAAACACTGCATTGGATCAACAAGCAGTAACTTGATACAGATGATGCTATTAGACTGGGCTGGATAAAAGTCTGCTATGCTTTTCGTGAAGTTGGTAGCAAAATCTCCTCAGAGTTTAGATGAGGTACGAGTAATTGTACTGATATTTTTAGTCACATTAGCACTAACAAAGTAGTCATCTATTATCAAACATCACCCATGCTCCGGCATGTAATCTGGTGCAATAATGGCTTTATATTTGGTTGTGCCTCTTTCCCTTTCAATTACCTCTTACAAATCCTGTTGGGTTTTTCTCCTAAAATTAGCTTGAGACAACTAACATTTCATTTTACTACAATTTCCCTCATGAATCCAGATGCAAATATTTCTTGGGTCTCCAGAGCATGTGGGTTCCTTTGACTCACAAAATACTACCTTTCAACTCAACTGCTACCAGAGTTATAAATATTATTGCAGTTAGCATCACTTGCTGGGGAGCAGGAACCAGTGCCCCCCAGAAGGAGGCCCCAAGCTGCAGCTCTGATGTTCTCCCCAGTCCCCTGACCCATGCCCTGGGCTTTGTGGCCACGATACAGGGTGGGGTTAAGCAGAGGTTAGTGTTCAGCTGTTGTCAGATTTTATCACCCTCCAGAAAGAGCCTCCATACCCTACTGTGCCAGTGAGCATGTTTCTCTTTTCCCAAAATAGGGCAAGAAAATCTGGTGTCAGCTTTCTCAACCTCTACCAGTATAGCTCTAAAAACAAGCTTAACTGGAAGGGATCTTGGCTGTGTGGTAGAGGGAGGTGCCACATCTACGGTTATTTTTTTCTCACCTAAAAATAAAGCTCAAAAGTTAGAATGTGTGAAAATGAAGGGCTTAAACATACATATGAAACCAGGAACATCCTCCACCATCAAGAACTGCATCAGAACTGAGTCTGCTTAAGGCTGCTGCCTCTGGACCCTTCCTCCTTCCATCCCTCCCATCCATCCTGGACCTCTAAGCCTGCCTACCATCCCTCATCCCCAAGCATCTCCCTTTTGACTAGAGGGCTTGTCTGGGTCTGACTCTATGGGTTCAGGGGAGAAACCATGGCTCCAATCCTTTTTTTTTTTTTTTATTGTGGTACGCGGGCCTCTCACTGTTGTGGCCTCTCCCATTGCAGAGCACAGGCTCCGGACGCACAGGCTCAGCGGCCATGGCTCACGGGCCCAGCTGCTCTGCGGCATGTGGGATTTTCCTGGACTGGGGCACGAACCCGTGTCCCCTGCATCGGCAGGCAGACTCTCAACCACTGCGCCACAAGGGAAGCCCCCCAATCCTCTTTTTAGTAACTGTGATGATACGGACAACAAGGAAGATAATAATAAGCAGTAGTTAATGTTTATCACATGCCATGCATTGTCTCATTTGACCTTCATCTTACCCTTTTGATGTTAATATTATTAATAGGCCTATTTTCTGGCAGAGGAAATAGTGACTGATGTTAAGTTACTCAAGGTCATAAGACCATAGAGGGTGGAGTTGGGATTTGAACCCAAGTTTGTCCAACTCTAGAGCCTGGGTTCTTGACCACACTCCACTCTCCTCCCCTGATGAATGGCCCTCACAGAGCCAGCCTTTCCGAGTGATGTAATTCTGGCTCTCTTGAAACTTCCCTGGCTAATCCAACAGGGATTCTGCTTTGAACCTGTGCTCTCTCAATTCACTGACCACTCTGGGGGCTACATTTTTCAGAACCAGAATTTGGACACAGCATCGGACCTAGGATTTTTGTATTCTCTGATGTGATGAATTTTTTTTTTTTTTTTTGGAACCCTAAGTTGAGACAGAAACGTGAGAAGGGGTTTCTTGAATTGCTAACTGTGGAGGATTTTCTGAGTTCTAAAAACATTTGGGAGAAGGAGTCTAGTTTCCAAAAATTCAATAGCTTATGGGGATGACAAGAGAGCATATTTCACATCTGCATCACCTAGAAACCCAGCCTTTTCCCTTACACTGTTGTAAAGGGAGATATACGCCTCCAGCATATGTGGCTGTACCCTTCATGTTGGGAGTGAAGGAGAAAGGAGAGGAGCAGTGCGGGGCTCCCTGTATTATCTTGGAAATGGAATGATGCATGTTGACAGTCAATTTTCTCTCTCCTATCTTTTAGAGCTCTCTATCCAAATTATTTCCTTGTTGTCCCAAAGAACTAAACGGCAAAAGCAAAACAGAGCACTGGATTCACGGCTAATATACAAGGCAGAAAGCCAACAGATTGCTATTAAATTAACCCTGGGGCTTAACAGATCTGTTCATCCTGACCCCAACTGCTTATGGCATTCCTTATTAATGCGGAGCCCAGGCAAATTACCTCTGCTAACAAAAGGGGTTAATATACCTCTCTGCTGGGACTCTGGAAGCAGTGCTGAAGACGGGAGGGGGCACAGCCAGTTTGGCAGCTGAGCTCCATGCTTGGAAGGCCGAAGGCGGGAAGGTGAGGGCACTGCTGTGCCAGGCAATGGCCTAAGGCATCATTTAAAATAATAATTGAAGACACTGGGAGGTCACCCCTTAAGGGATGAGCTTCAAACAAATAAGAAGCCAGAGCCATAAATTACATCAGCAGTGGGGTGAGGGAATGAAGGGGATTATGGCAGGATGCTAAAGGCTAGCATAGGGACCATTCAAAAGTAATTTCCTTAAACCCAAATTTGGAAAAGCTTTTTATAAAAAAATGTCTATTGTAATATTATAAAAGAAAAAAATTGACAACAGCCTAAATATACAGAAATAGGGAAATGATTAAGTAAATTCAGATTGATCTCAGTTAATTGTTTATGCAATAAAATGCCAAGTCTGTTAAAAGACTTGTATGAAAAATTCTATCTTTAGTGTGATCATAATGTCATTTAAAACTTACACTCTGAGGGCTTGCCCTCTGGTGGCACAGTGGTTGAGAGTCCACCTGCTGATGCAGGGGACACGGGTTCGTGCCCCGGTCCGGGAAGATCCCACATGCCGCCGAGCGGCTGGGCCCGTGAGCCATAGCCTCTTGAGCCTGTGTGTCCCGGAGCCTGTGCTCTGCAACGGGAGAGGCCACAACAGTGAGAGGCCCTCGTACCGCAAAAAAAAAAAAAAACAAACAAAAAACTTACACTCTGAAACTGATGACCTAAAAGGCAAAAGTACCAAATGTTAGCGATAATTCCAATGGGGTGGGTCTATGAATATTTTTCTTTTCAATTATGAGTTTTCATTTCCACATTTTCTTTTAATGAAGTTGTAGTATTTTAAGATGGAAAAAGATCAGATATTTTCTATGCTTATTATATACATGTATAATTTTAGGTGAGGTAAGTTAGATACAAAATATATACAGTCTGTTCATAGCCATGTGAAAAAAATAAGAGAGAGAGAGAACAGAATGGAAGGAAACATAGTTATATCTTACAGGGGGATTAGATTCTAAGGCTGGCATCAAGTTGTCCTTCAGTAACCCTAGCTTGGGTCCATTCATTCATTTGTTCCTTCATGTATTTCATAAACATTCACAAAGAATCTGCCAGGGTTTTTCTAGGTACAGGGGATACAGCAGTAACCAAAGCAGACCAAAAATCCCCCTGATCTGTGGAGCCTATATTCTAGTAGGGGACATGGTCACAAAACAAGATAAATAAATAGAATATAAAGTATATTAGGTAGTAATAACTGCTAAACAGACAAATAAAGCAGGGAAGTGAGAAAGAAAGTGTATATGTGTGAGTGGGTGGGGTGTGTATGTGCACGTGTGTGTGTGTGTGTGTGTGTGTGTGTGTGTGTGTCCCTAGACTGAACAGGAGAAAGCTTCCTGGATAAATCAAGAATTTAAAAAATTTTCCCTTTTCTTTTATTTCCTTATTAACTTATTTTTCTAAGCCCTTGTTGTTGAGTTAGCTAGCATTAAATTAAACTTGCAATGTAAATTTGTTCTATATACACAAAATTAGGTGGTGAGATTATAGGTCATTTTTTAGTTTCTATAATGAATACATATTATTAAACCAAGAAACAAACAGTTTAAAAAAAGTAGTTTCCTTGGCTTAGAACCATTTCTGAGAGAGTTGAGAGACCAGGAACCTCATCTCTGGGTAAAACTGAAGATAATACTGTGATAAGTACTGTAATTGTAACAAAATGGGGTCAAAAGATTGGGATTCAGTTTTGATTCCAGCTCTACTTTGCTCAGAGAACATGGGAAAGTCATTTTATCTCTCTGGGTTTCAGTTTCTTTGCCTTTGGACAGGTATCATTCTGTTAACTCTGTCAGTCTCTGAGAAATTTTGATGATCAAATAAGATAGTAAAGAAAAAGCTATTTATTAAAGGGCTTTGCAGTGGACTGAATAACCCCAACTTTCAAAGAAAACATGCATTTTTCCAAAGACAGCTTTTATATGCATTAGGTTTGTGGGCTTTCGAATGTGTCCTCATATGCTTCTGTCTTTATCACTGCTAATTTTGCTGATACTGACAAGGTTTTTTTTTTTCCCCTTTCTTTGTATCTAAACCAACCAATGACAGCAGAGTCCAGCAGGAGGCCTGTCTGCAGGCCAGCTGGAGAGTGGAATCTAAGTTTACCTGGGTAAGATACCCATGTACAAAAGCAGTTGAAGCTTTTCAGATAGCACTTAAAGTCTGCCAATACTGAAGGTGGAGAATAGACTTATCATGGCCTTGAAAACAGAGCATATTAGAGTTGGATTCCGTTTTAGGGCACATGAGCTTCTTTGAAGTCTTTATTTCATTTCCAAAGCCTCAATTTAATCTTTGGATATAAAGTAGCGATTACAAAGCATCCAGATCTTGTCAGCTGAATGGACATGTTGCTTGATGATAACACTCTGGATATCTCCAAAGAGGACTCCAAGGGTTATCCCTCTCTTAAGAGCTTAAAAAAAGCCAACGTGCAAATATTCATGGAGGGTTTTGCCAATTGCTAGACTCAGTAGGAGAGGACTGACAAAGAGACACATGATGCCCTATTAGGTACTGCTTTTACGTATGTATTGAGCTCAAAAGACACTGGGATAACATGTCCTTTATGACTGCGGGTAGGGGGAGTATGTGAAAGTCCCATAACCACAGCCTCTTTCCTATTCACGTGACACAGAGCTTGACATTTCTCCATTAGAAAATACTCAATACTTCATTTAAAGGCCAACCCAAGTGTTACTTTCTGTATGAAGTGTTCTAGCCCTTCTTTCATGATTCTTTCTACCTGTGTATCCACAGCACCTTGAATGTACCTCTATGAATACACTTAACGTGTATTATTATTATTTGAGTAACTTAAGATAGTGTGATCGAGTACATTTTACTGGAGTATAGAGTGAGACAGATCTAGATTTTAATTCTCAATTCTGTGACCAGTTACCTAATCTCAAATGCCTTAGAATTTGTTAATTTATCAACAAAGAGAACAAGAAAACTACAGGAGATGATGTAATATACCTGCTACTTAATAGAGGCTCCCCAAAACTGTTAGTCTCATCTTCCTCAGTACGGTTACATGTCTGTCTCCCTCTGTCCACAGATTCACTTTGGTAGCTTTGTGATATGTTAACTTGGTTAGGCTAAACATTTCTAAAATGTTTCTGGTTGTAGCAGGCTAACAAGGTTTAGTCTCTCAGGTGAGTTGAAGGACAAAAGAGAGAAAGCAGCCACTTTGCACATATGCACAAGTTTTCCCAGTTATTCAGTCAAACAGTAATCTAGGTGTTGCTGTGAGGGATTGTGTAGACATGGTTAAAGGCCCTAACCAGTTGCTTTAATTTAATCATAAGGGAGATTATCCTGGGTGGGCCTGAACTCACCAGTTGGAAGGCATTTAAACAAAGGCTTAGGTCTTCCTTGAGGAAGAGACTCCAAATGGATCCTGAGACTACAGTTTTTCTCCCTTCTCTCTAAATCTTCCTTCTTGATGGCCATGTGTGGATGTGGCCTGTGATGCTTATGCCTGTGGTGTTCTAGCTTGCTTATGATTTTTTGGTGCCTGACTGCTGGCCTTACAGACTTTGGATTTGCTTGGCCAGTAACACAATTACAAGGCTAATTCATGGTAATATGTCAATCTGTCTCTCTCTCTCTCTCTCTCTCTCTCTCTCTCACTCTCTCTCCACACCCCCCACACCCTACTGGTTTTGCTTCTCTGGTTGAACTCACCCTCCCTCCAGATTACATGGACCATGATATCAGGGATGGAGTTTTATTCATCTTGGCATCTCCAGTGCACAAAGTAAATGCTCAATAAACATTTATGGGTTCTTATTAGTTATCTACAGGGAACTCCACTCGGTACTCTTTAATGACCTATATGGGAATCTACAAAAGAGTGGGTATATGTATATGTATAACTGATGCACTTTGTTGTACAGCAGAAACTAACGCAACATTGTAAATTAACTATACTCCAATAAAAATTAATTTAAAAAATTAAATGAAAAATGTTTCTGGGTTTTACTTTACTTCATTCTTATGACTTAGCAGTCTTCTTTAGGGAAGGTTTTTTTTTTTTTTTTTAAGATGCAGAAAACTCACAGCAGGTCAACAGGCCAAGATGCCAGGCCTGTATAGTGTGGCTCATTTAGCCTGTGGTTTTCTTAGGAGAGAATGGGATCCAAGCAACAAGGTAAGAAGAACAGGGGGCTGGGGATATGCCCCAAATAATAAAAACTACTATTTATAGAGCCTTCTCTTTGTGCAGGCACTTGGCTAAATACTTTACAAGACAACCTCATTTAAACCTCACAACAACCTGCTAAGATAGGTGGTATTATTATCCCCATTAACTGATGAGGAAATTGAGGGCCAGAGAAATGTTAAGCAACTTGTCAAGGTCACACAGATTTTAGAAGATGGAGCTGGGTTCAAATCCAGTGAATCTGACTCCAGAGTCTGCCTTCCCAACTACTTAGCGATACCGCCCCAAGGACGTTCAAGAAGTCCGAAAGAAGTCTGCAGAGTTGCATTCTTGCCCCTTTCCCTGATAACATGAGGCTCAAAGGGCTTGCTCTGTGTGAGGAGAAATCCCCAGGCCCCAAAAGCCCTAGGTCTGGTGTCAGATACAGAGGGTCAGCAGCCACACAAGCAAGGCAACAGGCCTAAGACAACCCACCAAAGGCTGCATTTAATATGGCAAGGAGGGGGCTGCTCTGGCACACACAGGCCAATGTGCTGGACGTGTCATTGGAAGGAATGTTCTCCTATTACGCTAAATGCCAGACTAAGATTGATATGTACAGTTGTGGATGAAAGCCACAGCAGCAACAAGGGAGAGAAATTTGTACGAGCCCCACAGTGTCCCTCAAAGCTTGCCCGGCAGAATCCTATTGGATTAAAAGGAAGACTGCTGTCCATAGTACTAAGGAGTGACAGAGCTAGAAGCCAAGAGTTGTGGTTATGGTCCCCTGATAGGGAATCAAATCCAAAAGGGCCTCAGCTCAGTTGACAAGTGAAGCGGATTCAGAGGGCTGATAAAGACCAAGTCAGAGATCAAGTACCCCTGGAATCCAGTTGTTTTCTCCCAGAGAAATCGTCTGTCTCATGCCTAGAGACTGGATTTATGCAAGACGTGTCTTGTGCTCATCTTTCTAGCTTGCTCACACCACGCTTTACTTCACCCTCGGGCCTTCTTGTATTCCTCCAACATACCATGCTCCCTCCTGCCACAGGACCTTTGTACATGGTGGACTGATCTTTTCTCACTTCTTTGCCAAGTTAGCTCATACTCTTCCTCTTACAAATCTCAACTTAACAATCAGTCCTCAGGAAAGCCTTCTTTTATTCCCTAGTCTACATCAGGTTCTTAAAAATGCATTCACAAAACCATATTCCCTTTCTTCACAGGACTTATTTCCGTTTGTAATAATATACTCATTAGTGTGATTATTTGGTGAATGTCATTCTGAAAGCAGAAAATTTGTTTCTTTTCACTCTTATATCCCCATGGCTTATTGCAGTGCCTGGCACAAACTAGGTGCTCAGTACATAGTTATTGAGGACTGCATATTTACTTTTTACTCGATATGGGTTTATTTAATAGGTCTCATATTGGACTAGGTAGGAGCCCAGGTCAACTCATTCTTAGTTCTGAGAACAGAGTTCAAAGGATCCTAGGTATACCATAGTTTTCATAATTAAGAAACATCCTTTTATAGCAATTTTCTTTTATTGAAAAGTTAGGGCTGCCTCTTGCCCTAGAAAATCACTAATCTAGAAATGACTTATTATTGTCCTGATGTAGTTAACCCATTAAGGCCAAAGTTTGACCACTTTAAGCCAGAACCTGTTACACAAAACAGGGACAGACTGGCTACAGATGGAAGGAAGAGGATTCAAAACCAGGTGCCATAAGGCTAGAAATGCTTCCCTCTGATATGGTGCTAAATACAAGGGCTGGACCTCAGAGACCCTGTGGATATCTGGTAACTAGGGTATAATGAGTAATATCTTGCAAAGAACATCAAACTGCAGAACCAAAGGACGTGTCTAGAATTGAGGAGATGACCCAGATAATGAATTCAACAGAACAGAATCCACCCTTCGAACACTCAACTTTTCTAGTTTCCTTTTGTGGTGGTCCCTGTTTACTGATCATTTACTTAGCAAAGTACTGCCCTAAGCATATATGTATGTGTATATATATATGTATATACATATGCACATATATACACACATATATATTTGTATGTGTGTGTGTGTGTGTGTGTGTATAAACACCTTTTAAAAAAATTCTAACAATCCTCTTTTTCAGAGCTCCTCTCTACAAATCATGAAGTAGAGGCTTGGCTAAGTTAAAAGACATGTTAAAGCTTACACAGCCAGCAAGTAGTAGAGCTGGGTGAGAATTTTAAGCTTGTTGGACTCCAAAGAATCTGTTCTCAACCATAATGCCAATGTCACACCAAATGCTAGTCACTGGAAGTTATGACTTTTTTAAAAACCATATTGATGGGCTTCCCTGGTGGTGCAGTGGTTGAGAGTCCGCCTGCCGATGCAGGGGACACGGGTTCGTGCCCCGGTCTGGGAAGATCCCACATGCTGCGGAGCGGCTGGGCCCGTGAGCCATGGCCGCTGAGCCTGCGCGTCCGGAGCCTGCGCTCTGCAATGGGAGAGGCCACAGCAGTGAGAGGCCCGCATACTGGAAAAAAAAACAAAAACAAAACAAAAAACCATATTGCAAGGCCACTTGCCTTAATATTTACTAATACTTTTCTTTACATATATGCACTTTGTAACTTAAATGGATACAGATAGGATTGATACGATAGTTGTATTTTATAATATTCATTATCACAAATACATAATTATGAAAACAAAAAACATCCATGTAGTATTTAGAAGAACCTTGCCTCCAACCTCAAGGATGCTCATAACATACTTTGGGAACCCCACATTTTTCTATACTGAACCATGTTTATTCTGCCTCCTTAGTGGATAAGAGGCATTATAGAAATGGTGCTAAACAACATATGATTTATCGAGGCCTGTCTGGTGTTTTTCCGAGGCTATTTTGAAAGATGGCCACTTCCCACCCCAGAGGTGGCTGCACTTCAGAGACGATAAGCAAAAGGTGTCAGTTTGTACAGTCTGCTCAGTGCTTAGGGCGGTCTGGTTGAAAATAACTGTATAGATATCAGTTATCATCATTCTCATGATGACAATGATTATTTTACATATGGCTGCTTTAAGGGTGAATGGCACAGTCTCATTTGTACGCCAGCATCTGGCAGGTTGTCACACATCTGCAGAATATAACCTCAATTGTGCTATTAATATGTCCCTTTTGCATTCTCCCCAAGGCATCTGTCTTCTAAAATGCCTAACGAAACTTCCCTCCCTCTTGAAGGCCTAGAGGCAAGATTTGGAAAGCATGTCACCTAGACTGGGGACAGCAGAAGCTCAGCTGAGCCTGAGCAGATTTCTGGCTCTTGGAATAGATGTGAAGGGAGAAAGGGAACCACCACCCACACTCATTCTGTTAGCAGCTGCACTTCCAGGCAAAATCTGTAGGCAGATTCTCCTAGGCTCAGACAGTATGTCGTGTCTGCTCTGTGATCAACAAAAGATGCCAGTCACGGTCTTAATGGTCAGTTCTCAGTCTCCATAATCACCACAACTGCACGACTGGCTTACAGCTGCATTCTCTGAAAAGCCTTGGGGAACTCTGAAAAGCCTTGAGCACTCTTCTGTGGTGAAAGTCAGGTCACTGTTACCTAAACCAGGTCTTTTTACTCATTCACAACAGCTATACTACATTTCCCAGCCTGCCTTGCAGTTAGATGTGATCATGTGACTGAGTTCTAGCCAATGGAATGCACACTAGTTTAGAACCTGACTCATAGGAGTCTCCCATGTGTGGTCCTACACAATCTTCCTCTTTTGCTGTACAGATGCAGATAAGCATGGTGACAATGGGGAAGCATAAGATGGAAAGAACCTGAATCTCTGAATCACTGATTGGAGAAGGCTGCCCGCTGATGGAGATCTTCAATACTGGACTTTACAAGAGAAATAATCTTTTATATGTTTGAGCCATTATGGAGTCTATTTTATATCAGAACATTCAGAGTTTTACTATAACTAATATACACTTAAGGTGAAATTGCCAGCTTCTATTTCATGATTAATTATCCACTGGATATCTCCACTTTGGTGACCTACCAGTATTTCAAACTTGACATGTCCAATCAAAATGGCACTTTCTGTATGTCAGAATATTCTAGCTACTGGGATACAGGAATGGATCATACAAAGTTCCTTCTGTCATAAAATTCACATTCAAATATGGGGAAACCCAAAATACACAAATAAAAAAATGAATTTCAAATAGTGATACATGTTATGAAGTTAACGGGGATAGAGGGTTATTGGGGGTTACTTGGGAGTTAGTGGCAGGAAGTGTCTCTGAGGAGGTGACAGGAGACTGACGTCTATATGATGACACATAGTTAGCCATGTGGACTCTGGGGGCAGAGTATTCCAGAAAGAGGGAACAGCACATGCAGAGAATAGAAGTAAGAACAAGGTTTATCCAGGAACAGAAAAGAGGATAGTTGGCTGAAGCAGAGTGAATCAGGGCAGACTGGTATGATAGGGTATCAAAGAGGGATGCAGGGCCACTATCATGTGAAATCTTACAGTCCAGAGTTAAGAACTTGGCTCTTATTCTAAGTTCAATAGGAAGGTACCAGCGTGTTTTAATCTGGGGAGGAATGATATCTGAATTACATGTTGAAAGGTCCACTCTGTTATGTGGAACATGTATTGTGTAGGAGAGCAAGAGAGAATAGAGACTAGACAGTAGATTATTGCAGTCACACAGGTAAGACAACAATGGCCTGTACTAGTGCGGGTCGGTAGAATGGAGATGGAGAAAGATGAGTTGATTTGCGATATATTTTAGATGAAGCAATGGCAGGGCTCACAGATACTGGGTCGGGGGGTGGGGAGGCTGGTGAGTGGGAAAAAAAGATCAATATTGACTCTTAGGTCAGTTGCTTAGCTACCTGGATGGTGAAACCATTAACTGAGGTGGGGAATTCAAGTGAAGAGTCAGGTTTGTGGTGGGATGGACCACGTGACAGGTGCTGAATAAATGACCAATTTTTAATATTAAATAGAGGGTCTATATAGTAGGGTGAGAATACTGGGTCAGATACTCATTCAGCAATTGTCTTGACTTCTCTAAATTTTAGCTAAACAGAAGATAATAATACAAACCCATAATGTCAATATGGGGTTGTTATATCAAATATACTCTTGGCAGGTAGAGACTGAAGAAGTGTGATGGGAACATGAGCATTGCTAATAAAGTCTGGTTTTCTGATCTGGATGCTACTTACACAGGAGTGCTCTGTCTGTGAAAATTCATCAAGCTGGACAATAATGAGATATTCATTTTTCAAAATGAGATTCTATGCATTATATTCCTAGTTCAGTGCTTGGAATTCAATAGATGGCTGCCATTATTATTTTCATTATTACAATACAATGAAAACCATCTCCTGTGTACCTGTGGTCCATAATGTCCATATAGGCCATTTGTGAATCCATTAACAAGAGGAAGGAACCCTACACTGAACTCTAAGGTCTGGTCTTATAGTTGATAAAGTCAAATCTAGTTGTAATTCATGACACATAAATGCCTCTGCGTGAAGGAATTGACACAGAATTCTAATTCAGAGGTAGTCCTGGTCCACTACTTGTAATTCAGTACTTCCCTAACTTTGGATGAACGAGTATCACAGATGCCAATGTAATTTTTTTTTTTTTTTTTTTTTGCGGTACGCGGGCCTCTCACTGTTGTGGGCTCTCCCGTTGCAGAGCACAGGCTCCGGACGCGCAGGCTCAGCAGCCATGGCTCACGGGCCCAGCCGCTCCACGTTATGTGGGATCTTCCCGGACCGGGGCACGAACCCGTGTCCCTTGCATTGGCAAGCGGATTCTCAACCACTGCGCCACCAGGGAAGCCCAGATGCCAATGTAATTTAAAAGGGAACAGTTCTCCACAAGTTCTAGGTCTTCAATTGTGATTGCCCCTTTCTATTCCACTTTCCCCCAAGCTTGCTCATACCTGAATACTCTTGATTCAAGCCAACTGGTTATTGGCCCCAAAGAAAGGATACTAAAACTTTGATTGGTTATTTCAAAGTTCCACAGGTTAATCCTCAGGTCATCAGCTGACATGTAGGTTTCATAGTCGCTGTTGACTGATATGGAGTTGATGTGATATGTGTGTGCATTGGCAAATACTCTTCGTGGGGTGGCCTCCACCATCAGGTCCATGGGTCTCAGGACAGGCACCTGGAATGCAAGAGAAACAAATCACTTCAGAACCAAAGCTCTTTACTAGGAAAAGAGTGTGCATGTTTATGTCCTTTATTATCATATACAAAGTCATGACTACACCAAAGGTGCTCTGAGCTAGAAAAGGAGATTGATAAATTACATGTTGTTCCTATTCCCTTCGGTTCCTTTTAGTTTTATTCCTTCCTCAAAAATGTCACCATCCCTTAGCCCTGATGGGCAATTTCATCCTTTATAGATTCTAAGATTTTTTTCAAGTGGCCCTCAAAGTAGCCTCATCTCAGGGGAACTTAGAATCCACTGTGGGGTCATTATCTTCCAGAGCTGTTGTTCCAGATTGTTTGTTTTTTAACCATGAAATCTACTTCTGAAAGGAAGCTGTAGGAAAATTTTAGAAACGTCTAGTTCAACTGAGAATAAAATTTATCCTTCATGGCTTTGGAGGTCTAGACCCCATCCTGGCTTTATCCTCAATCCTTAAGGGAATTTTGGGAAAGCATATAATCACCCAAATTTCTAGTATCCAAAATTCAGCCATTAATATATAGGGCACCCATTGACATCCTTGGTTTAACCTGTTGTCTTGGAGTACCAAGAAGGCAGTGTCTACTTTCACATCAAAACTGTCCTCATTTGGACAATAAATTATATGGTCATCTTACTGGTATATGAAAGATAATCAGTAAATATTTGTTAAGTGAGTGAGTAAGAATATGTGAGTAAATGTTACCTTCCCCACGGGTCAGAGAATCAGGCAGTTAAATATAGTTTTGCACACAAGAAGCTCTTCCTGGCAAATAGGAACAAAGACCCACCTCTGTTCTGATTCCCTCTTTGAATTCAAGGGCACTTCTGCCTACACCTGGATGAATTGGCTCCTGAGAAAGTAGTGGGAAAACTAACGCTTCAGAGGAGACAGACTAAAACACAATGCAATAAACACAAAACACGGACCTGGCCCTTTAACAGAAATGAGAAAATAAAAGCACCAAAAGCTATTTTCTTTTCAGGGAAGTCATCTCTTGCAACTGAGCCCTGATTTGATACCAGGTGGTCGATCAAGACTTCAAATTCTGGATTTCTGTCAACCCAGTGGGTGAGGGGAAGAAGGCGGAAACAAAGGTTAAATTTTGTGGAGTGCAGTCACCTCAACAATATAACCTTTTACAAAACAGAATTCTCCCAGCTCAGTCTTGAAGGATTTTGAGGTAGTTTTTAAGTTAAATGAACAATTCAGAGGAATCAGAGAATTCTATGCAAATGTGGCAGTGGATATCCTGGAAACCAGAGGAGCTTGAGATGCGGATGTAGGAAGAGCCAGGGGTCCTCTGAAAACCAGCAGTGGGATGGGAGGGGAAGTCTTTGAGAGCCCTCCACCCTGTTCTGGATAATGGTTCTATAGTATAAGCCCAGGGATGGCAAGAACTAGGAGCCCTGGGTTCTGACCACAGATTCGCCCCTCACTGACAGGCTGTGTGACCTCGGGCAATTATCCTGCCCCTTCTGGGCTCTGGTTATACTATCTGAAATACTCACTGTGCCCTGCTTATCAAGAAGGTTGGGATCTGTTGAGATGATTTGCCCTTCAGTTCAACCTCCCACTCACCCTTTCAGCAACATTTGCTTGAGCTCTGTACAAGGTCCTGGGGGGTTCAACTGGTGAGCAAAACCAGACACAGGTCCTGCCTTCATATGGCTGGTCCAGTTGGTAGAGGTAGGTACAAAATCATCTCATAATAAAATGTAGTAAGTACATTTTATTTGTAGTAGGTACAAAAGGAGAGGAAATAGCATTAAGAAGGATTTAACCCGGTCAGGGAGGTCTGGAGAAGTTTTGCTGAGGAAGTATGAATTGGTTGCTTAAAGTATGAGAAGCGGTTTACCAGGCCAGGAGGGGAAGGAAGAATGCTCCGTTCAGCGGAAAGAGGGTGTGCAAAGGTCCCGTGGTGAGGGTAAAGGCAAGAATGAAAGATCAATGGGTCAATGTAGTTGAGACAGAGAGTGATGAGAACCATGGTGGGAGATGAAGTGACAGGGGAGGTAAGAGGCAGGCCCCAAGAAAGATTTTTGCCATCATCCTAAGAGAAATGGGAAGAAATCAAAAGATTTCCAGTGATTTTGATATGATCAGGTTCAAAATTTTGATGAGATCATTTTTGATGTAGAGTGGAGAACAAGTTAGGTGAATGAAGCAGAACTTTGAAAAGGAAGGTGATATACTATCGAATGCCAAATGAGGGTGTGTCTGAGTTAAGGCTTTGTAATGGATAAGAAAAGTACCTGGGCCCTTAGGAACTCTCCTGAAAATATTTATTGGGCATTGACTCTGCGTCAAACATTCTTCATACACCATCTCAGGTAATTCTTTCAACAACTCTGTGAAATAGATACTAGTAGTACAAAGTACTATTACAAAGAGAAAACTCAGGCTCAGAGAAGCTAAGTCATTGGCCCAGAGTTGCCCAGCTATAGGAGGCATAGCCAGAATTTGATCCCAGAGTCTATCTGACTGCAAATCTAGTGCTTTTTCCACTGTATCACACCACACTCAAATAGCATATATGGTAAGACGTGAGAAATGTTCTGTAAGGGATACGAGTACAGGGCCCATAGAATTTATGGAATCAGTAGGATTATTGGTAGTAATAATGGTAGTGGTAGTCATAGAATTCTGTGGTTAAGCTGCCTCTAGAAATCTCAGTTTGTTGCTATAGGTGTTCATGGTATTTGAATAGGGCGTCTATTCCATGTGCTTTCAGAGACACGTGCCTGCTCTTGCGGTTTGTCATAAAGGAACTCCCCACCTGGAGCTTTGGAGCTCTGCCCAGCCCCTCAAGGTAGTGGAGCTCAAAGCAGGCTCCCCAGAGCTGTGGAAGAAATGGAATCTGTGAGGACTTCCTGTGGCTTCTCCTCAACTCTTCCCTGGGCCTCCTTCGTTACCATGCACTGTCCGCAGAGGCTTCCCGTGGCTCTGGTGGCAGGGAAGGGAGACTGACAGCCAGGATAAAGAGGCATTACCAAGTGGTAACTGCCAGCCCAGAGCTTCAGTTTAATGTGATGGGCCTGCCTGCTAATTCAGGCTGACATATTGCATGATGTGGTACTTAATGGGGAAGCTCCGGGTAGGTATCTGGGGAGGGAGCGCTAATGCTTTGCCCAGATAAGGCAGGGGATGAACGTCACTCATGATATTCCAACACCATTCCCATGCCCAGGTCAAGGCTATCCACTGCTCAGTGACACCCCTCACAAGAAGGAAGAGGAAGGTAAGGCAGTTCAAGCTGGACAGGATGACCAGTTAAGAAACCCTGTTGGGACTGTGTTTTCTACTACTTGTCTTGGGGCCAGGCAGGGAGAAGAGTGGGACACAGTTCCTTGAGTTTGGCCCACAGGCAACCATTTGGGCTTTCCCTGTAAGATCATGGAGGGCTTCCTGTAGTAGCAGTCACTGCATTACATTACAGCACCCCCGCCCTTCAGCCCTCTCAGTAGCCGACCTCACAAGGAAGACTCCTTGTTTGCCATTTTACAGGAAAGGTGAACTATCCTGTCCGATGTCACACAGAGAGAAAGATGAAGGGCTCAACTGGGACAATTTGGTTCCTGCGTGAGCACACGTAATCACTGTTACAAATGAAACTCTTAGGTTGAAATATGAGAATGCCATTTCTGCAAGTCAAAAATTGTCAAAGCTCAGTAATTTCATGTGGTTCAGCCTAACAGTTTGAAAGGACTGTGCCATATGGATGTGACATTGAATCACGGAACACTGAACCTTGGAAGGGCCATGAAAGCTTCTTTCAAGGCTGTCGTGTGTGTTGTGGGGGGCAGACTGGGAGGCCATGGTGTCTAGGCCTTACCCTCTTCATCATTCCTGGTAATATGTTTGGATTCTCAAACCATATCTTGCTTAAATACTATTTCTGTGGTTAAGGAAATTTTGAGACCAACTGGCCCGGATAGTTTCTAAATTCTGCAGATGAGGAAATCAGGAGCCCGAGAGGTGACATGCCATGTCTATGGTCACCCAGTTGGGGTTGCCAACACAGCCTGGGTTTCTGCCACTCATCCCAGAGCCTCCCTTCCTCTGCCCCCCGACAGCAGGTACCTGAGTCATTCTCCACAGAACCAGACAAAATCCAGGATCAAACCAGGACCTTTCAATGGTAGTTCAAACCCTCTTTTCTGAGCTCTCTTGGCAGGGGCCACGGGCCTAGACTCATCCCTGAGACAAGGCTGGTGCTGCATTGTGCTTGCGAATGAGAATGGGGGTCAGCCCTTGGCCCTCGGAGGGTACAGGTGGCTCTGGACTGGGATGCTGGAATTCATGTCCTTCCCTCAGGTGCCTCATACGCCTCCCTGACCTTGATTCCGTTTCTGCTCATCACCCGGAGCCTGATTCTGAAGGATGAGCACCCTGGCCTGGTTGGCAAGATAATAAAGCATCATGTTAGAGTATCAGCCGAATAATGGCCCAGGGCCCAAGAGAGCAGCCTCAGAGTCTAACCTGCCACGGGGCTTACAGAGATGTGTCTCAGCTGGGGTATTAGTGGATGAGAGGAGTCCAGAGCACCCCGTGGCTCCTTCCCTCACATCCCTCAGGGCGCTCTGTTCAATGATCACCCCCCGAGAGAGGCCCTCCACGCCCACCCCACCTCACATAGCACACCCTCCACTCACCATCCTCTGACCCAGCTGACTGCTCATAATGTTAAGCAATTCATCAGTGAATCCTTATCAGTATCCTATCATTTAGCTTGGTGGATAATATGATCTCTGCTGCACAGATGAGGAAACAGAGGCCAGAAAGGTTAAGTAATCTGTATAAAGTCACACAGCTCATACTCATGCCTGGCACTCCCGACTCTGGAGTCTAAGTCCTTGGCCGCTCTGTCCTCTGGGCTTGGAGGGGCACCCTCAGGTGTGCGGGAGAGATAAGTACGCACGTGGATGTCTCAGTGCAGGTGCACTGCCCTGGAGTGTCAGCCAGACGGGCCCCGTGTCTGCTTGGGGAGCTCAAGGGGGAGCTCAAAAAGGAGAGGACTAGTAAGTGAGCAGGAGGTGAAGGGTTTGTGGGAATCCACCAGGCAGAAGTTGGGGGCGGGGAGGGGAGGAAGCTGTGCTCCAGTCAGAGGGACCGGCGTGTGAAGAGCTTGGAGGGGAAGGAGCAAAGTGTATGTGTGCAAGTGTGTGATTCTGTGTGTTTCTGGGCGTGGGGGGTGGTCAGCAATTTTGTTATTCACTCAAAACATGGAATCAATCCCTCCTCTATATCAGACATGAAGAAAACCTGAGCTGGGTGAGGGCGTGGAGGATGGACGTCATGCTATGTGAGGTGGGGTGAGGATGGAAGGCCTCCCTCAGGGGATGACACTTGAGCAGAGAGCTGAATGGAGGGAGAGCGCCAGCCATGTGGCTTTCTGGGAAGAGCATTCCAGGCAGAGGAAACAGCAAGTGCAAAGGCCCTGAGGTTGGAATGTGCTTAGAGGGTAGGAGGAACGGTGAGGATCCTTTGTGGCTGGAGAGGAGTGAGCAGGGAAGGAAAGTGGTAGGAGACGTGGGATAAGTAGTCAGGTCTTGATCACAGGTGTAACTGTGCGGATGAGGAAGACTCAGGGAGGTGCAGTGAGCTGCCCAATACTGATCCCCCTCCGTGTTAAGAAATCCCCCTCTCCTTGCTCTCTTTCCCTTCCCTCTCCCGTCCTTCTCTCTCTCCCCACCTTTCTTTCAGTTTTCCTCCCTTCGAGTCTTTCTCATTATCTTTCCCGCCTCTTCTCTTGGGAAATATAAGAGCATCTGTCACCTCTCAGAACCCATTTACTAACAAAATGAATGTCGCTGTCATTTGGCTTGTTTGGTGACCACAGTGGTGATGTGTCACAGTCTTCCGCGGCACCTAAGCAGGTGTTGGCGGGTCACGAAGCCCCCTTCAGAGACATACGATGAAAGAGAAGCAGAATCCTGGAAGCCCCGAGGCCCCCACTTTAAACGACACCTGTGAAAATGCACAGCAGGGAGAGAGGCTAGAGGTGAGGGCTCTTTACAGAGGAAAAACAACAGCTGTGCTCACCGTGGCAACGTCCAGTGCCCCTGTAAGTTGATGGATTCAAGGCAAGAGTCTGAGAGAGAAGAGACAGCCGGACAGGAGCTCAAGAAAAGAAAGAAGATGGAGCCATGGAGAAGGAAGGAGAGAGGTGTCCATCAGTACAAGGGTGTGAATGGATTTCAGCTATGTTGTAACTCTGGGTCAAATATGATCGAGTTCAGCAGACAAACACGTGAATACTCTTGGAATATTAAGTACAATCAACATGAAATTTGAAGAAACTGCTATCAATTTAATGTCATGCTTGCTCCCTATCTCCTTGTCAACAGATGCTCCCCACTGCCCTCCCCAGTAACTGAGATTACTCTATATTGAGACTGACAAGACATATTCAGGCCATGGTGTTAGGGGTTCCATGTCATCAGTTAAGAAGTTCACATAGGAATGTTATGACCACACACTGGCCCCAGATAAAACCTTCCATAAACATTTATTAAGCATTTACTACGTGCTGGGCAGTTACCACACAGAGTAGCCTTATAAAGCTTAGTGGGGGCAGAGATTACACAACCCCCTACACACCCCTTCTTGTTCATAACCAGCCCTTGTGGGAAGCTGAAACCATGTTTGTTTGATCTAGAAAAGAAACAGGTAGGATCTGTCCACCTTTCCCTTGGTGCAGGGAAACCCTGACCCTGGTGCTCTGGGACCACAGGTTCAAGGCCTGGTGGGGAATCTGGGGTGATAATACCATTCCATCTAGAGGCACTAAATGGTCTCAAGACCATTTCCAATGGAGGAAAGGGTAGAAAGTTCCAGATTTCAGCCCGACTTCAAGTTTACCACCTTGCCTTTCCTGGGCTTCCTTCAAAAAATATCCTCTGTGACTCGCCAATGATAATTACTGTAGGTTTGGGATAAAGCCAATAGCTAAAGAGCATCCAGACTTCATTGCCAAGGAAGAGGGAGTGAGTCGTCTTGAAGACGGGAGAGCCAGTGGGTCCTGCTATAAATATCCCTGTTCCAAAGCAACCCAGCTTAGCGGTGCAGAGCAGCTGTCTTCAAACAGGAGAATGTAATGACTTCCCAAGAGCTATCTGGAACAGTTTTAAAGGAAACCACTTCCCCATCTCTAACTTAATATAATTTCCTTCTTAAAATCAAATCATGTCAGGACATACCCACAGCCTAGGCTCTCCTTCTCACATTTGGAAAAGAAACAAACCTTCCCCATCCTGAATCCTACTGTGGGGCTCTATCCAAGGTATAAACACTTCAGGGAGGGACAATCAGACGACACCTTTAATCAAAGCCCCATAAATGCCCCGCCCTCAGCTCACTATAATATGAATTTCTAATCAAATTTTACTTCTTATGTTTCATCATTATTTGTCAGAATTGCATGTTTTATGTTGTTTTGGTCCATTGTGTTCTATTAATAATTTTAGAGACAATTAAATCCACAAGAGAATTTTAAACTCTCACAGTCATATAGTCATAGGGAGGGAAAAAAATCTACCTATTTTTCATTGTAGAAATGATTAAAAAAAGCATTTAACATTTATTTGGGGGAAGTGCAGTGAAAAATACATAATTAAAGAAGAAAAAGGAACAACAGAAAGTTCTGACTTTTAAAGAACCTGTTCATTATTCTTTTAATAGATATTGATGGGTATCCAGTTACAATGGTATTTAAATTCCATGGGATGCATTAAAAAGGTGATGTAACAGTTTTATTTTAAACTGCCTATGTTTAAAATACTCCTGAAATCACATCCTCTGTAAGTATTTAACATTATGATGGAAGTGATTAGTTGTCTACTTAAAAATGCTCAAGAAGCTATGTGGCTTTTCAAAATTCTCCTGCTGGGTACACAAGCACAAAATTTGAAGTTGCATGGTGTTAAAGAGTTTTTAGAGTCATACAGACCTGGGCTTGAATCCTGGCTGGTCTATTTACCAATCATGGGGCCCTGGGCTTGTTACTTCATCTTTCTCCATTTCAAGGCTCCCTTCCACAATGTTAGAGATAGCAGCTCTCTGTACCTTTGTTGAGAAAACTTAGCACATGGCCTGATACATACCATCTACCAAAGAGACATTTCTGGAGAGCTTACTTTTGCCAAACTGTGCTAAACTGTATGTATACTGTATGTATACCATGTTATTGAATCTTCGCAATGACCTTAAGAGGTAGATACTAATATTGTTCCCACTTTACAGGTATGGATCCTGAAGCAAATGAAGTGGTGAAACTTGTTCAAGGTCATACAGGTACTTGGAGGTACTTTTGAACTTGACCATCTGGCTCGAGCACCTATGGTAGTTATCACTAGAATCCTTCACATTAACTTTCAATGGTCAAAAAAAAAGGTCCATTCTGAGAGACTGCTTAGGGAAGATTTTCTGAATTTTTCTATAGGCTGTGGGGTTTAGGCATCCCTTCCATCCACCCTAGAGATTTCAGTCATGATTATAGAACTTAGCAATGCTCAGGAGAAGTGGCCAGAGGAATGACTGGTCATTGGGTAGCAATTAACTTTGCTGGGAAAAAAGGTGGAAGGCTTTTCTGGTTGGGAGTTTTCCTAATAGCTTCTGTCCACATCGTCATGAAAACCTTGTACAATATGGTCGTTCATCCAATTATCAAACCAACCTGGGGGGCACAGGCTGGCATTCTGTATACCCATTATCAGAGGGTAATTCAGTGTAACAAACCAAATCAAGTATGTACAAAGACTGTCAAATAAAATAAACCACTCACAAATTAAATTACTTCCCATTTTCAGTGGGAAGAATGCCAGTCATTTTTCATTTTAAAAAATATGCATCTTAATTCCATTTTTTAAGAACATGAAAAGAAGCCTTTAAAGGCCTCTTCTGCTGTCTGTATTGAGGTTCATCTTCCCTATAGGCCCGTCTCTCCTGGTCCTGGGGCATTTTCTCTCAGAGAATTAATGGAGCATTAAGCCTCACCCTGGTCAGAAAACTTGTTTCCTCCATGGATCAATGGTGGATGGAGCTCAGAAAGCAGGAGTGAGAGGTTGGCTCCAGTTTACAGAGACATATCAGAGCTGTTGTTTCCAGAATGAAACTGCCACTCAACACCACCCCGCCAAACCCCCAGGGAATCCTATCCAAATAATATAATTTTTAGATTTCCTGGATCACACCCTTCAACAGCCTCAATATGTCCCTGAGTTCTTCTTTTACTGGCTTTGTCAAATAGATTGAAATAAGCCTGAGAGGAAAAACCCCTTTGGACCAAATCAGGCTTTGTGATTCAGGGTCTTAAATATCTTAGGAATATATTCTTTGACAAACGTTTATTAAGTGCCAGTCACTGCTCTGGGTGGTATGTGTACAGGGTGAACAAAGCAGATTAGTTGCAGCACTTAAATAGGGAAGAAAGACATTAATCACTTGAAGTAGACACACTGTTACAAACTGTCACTGATGCTATAAAGAGATGTGTATTGTTTCAAGAGGGGAAAAAATATTCTTTCATTAAATGAAACAGGGGCTCTAATTTAGATTGCGGAGTTAGGTACATTGTTTTTTGAAGAAGTGACGGCTCCCTCAACCCCAAAAGCAGAGCCATAAGCATTGCTCTTCACTGGGGGCCAAACAGCCATCTGACAATGTCTGGAGATATTTTTGATTGTCACAATGGGGCCTATACTATTGGGTAGAGGCCAAGGATGATGCTAAAAGCCCTACGATGTACATACAGGACAGCCTCTAGCCGCAAAGAATTATCCGGCCCAGAGATGTGGGGGTATATGTCTATGTATAACTGATTCACTTTGTTATCAAGCAGAAGCTAACACACCACTGTAAAGCAATTACACTCCAATAAAGATGTTAAAAAAAAAAAAAAAGAATTATCCGGCTCCAAATGTCAACAGTTCTGAGACTGAAAAATCCAGTTCTTAAGGAAACTTTTCTGGAAAGAGTCTAACTCAAAGGTGGATAAAAGAAACCCTCTACTAACTTCCACAACAGGCAGCAAAAGTTTCAGTCCATAAAGATCTTCTGGTTTAAAAAGTCTTTATATATACATATAATATAGGAAAGATCGATCATCCATCCATCTCTCTCTCTCTCCCTCCCTCTCAAAGACTTATCCCTTATTGCCAGCTACAAGAATAACACAACCCATAAAAAAAATACCTGGGGAATTAATACATATTTTTTAAACCGAATGCATCAAAGATGGTTTTGATGGCAGACTAACAATTTCATGCTCTCAGTGTCTTTGACTCCTTTCAGAAAAGAGAGGAAAAATATCTTTCCCTCAGAAGATGAACTCACTCTCTAATTACCAGCCCATGCAGCAGCCTGTAATTCTGCCAGTTTTATCTTGTTTTTTTCTCCCAGACACTTCCATTTTCTGCCAACATTGCTATTTCTCAAAGCGTGTTTCCCTGCATTCTGAAAGGCATGTTCACTGCCTTTCCTGTTATTTCCCTTGATGTTTCACATTGTGTAATTCCACAGGAAAAAAGGAGACATCTTAAAATATCACAGTAGAGGAAAATTTCAATTAACGTTTATAGGTGGGGAAGGGGATGGGATGGGAAGAGGCAGTGGTTTAAGTCTGGTTGGGATTAACCACAAAAATTGTTTTAGTTTTGTTTTTTAACTGCTATTCATGTAAGTTTTTCTGAAATCTGCCCACACGCTTTCTCCTATTAACAATGAGGATAAATATCACTGAATCTTTGATGATCAAGGATCAACAAGACCTCAGGAGTATCACACCATATTCTGTCATTCACTACTGTGGCTTATACAGATCTAAGAAGATAATTATAAATTTGATATAAACTTAAAGAATCTTAGAGTTGGAAGTTATCACACTAAAAAGTCATCGGTGTCTTTACACTAAAGAAGTCATTACACTAAAAAGGTGGGGTGTACACAAAGATGCATCTCTAAGACCTTTGAAACATGGCCTTTCATAGGTAGGAACAAAGCTATATACAGAACTAAACTGTGTCAGTTCTGCCTACTATGGTGGTAGTGGTTACTAGTGACATTCTGATTTAGGAGCACAGTGACTTTTCAGGATTGCATCATCTGGTTCCCATCTCTGAGTGCACATTAGAATCAAATGAGACTTCTTATTGAAAACTGATGCCTGGGCCCCACCACTGGGTGGTGGTGTTGCGGAGTGTTGTTAAGTCAGAATGCCTGGGAGATGGAACCCAAGTACTAGTGTTTAGAAAGCCCGTGGATGACCGATATGTAGGTGACGGATATGTAGAGCCAACGCTGAGAGTCAGTGAATTGGAGGGCGTAAATGGAAGAGCTTCCGTACTACAGACTCTTAACCATGGTTGGAGCATGAGATTATACGAGTTTAAAATTATTTTTAGAGTTCTATACTGATTGAGGTTTTTATGTTAATATTTTTCTAAAAACCTCTGATTTTAAAAAATGGATTAAAAGGTAACAACTGATGGAAGGTAAAAATGACAGGAAAGTTTACTATTTGTAATATATAAAAAAGTTCCTCCCAATTGATAAAAAGACAACTCAGTAAAAATATGGGCAAAAGGACATGGACAGAACATTTAGAAAAAGCTAGAAGGAAATCACCAAGAAATATATAGAAATACGCCCAACCTTATTAGTAGTCAAGGAGATGCAAGATTTTTAAATCTTTAATCTTATAGAAGATTAATCTTATTAATCTTTTAATCTTTAATCTTATAAAAATTTTAGTATATGCGACTACTGTTCTAAGCCTTTTCTAACTATTAATTCATTTAATACACAAAACAATTTTATGAGGTAGGTATTCATATCATACCTCTTTGTACAAATAAGTGTAACTAAAATACAAGGCAGTAACGCGTCTCAGCTTAAAGTTACACAGCTAGTGCTTGCTGCAGCTCAGATAGGTACTTGGGTGTTCTGGCCAAGAGCATCCTTATCCTTAACCACTATCCTACACTCCCTTCTCGGTAGTATCCCTACTGGGATGTGCAAAAATTACAATGACTGATAACATTCTATCCTGGAGATAGTATGAGGAAATGGGCACTTGCTGGTGGGAGTATGAATGCAACAAGATTTTCAGAAGGTGATCTGGAAGTAGCTATTAAAATACAATAATGTGCACATCTTTCGACTTAGCAAAACCTACCTTAATGGAAACTATCCTATAAAAACTAAACATTGGTTTATGATGATATATGTTTGAGATCATTTATTGCAGCATTGTTAGTTACAATGACATTGTAAAAAAATCTGGAAATAAGGTGACTGTCTATGAATAGGGGACTGGTTTAATAAGTCATAGTATACTCATTCTTTAGAATATCGGCAGCTACTTCAAAGAAGATGAATGACCAGGAGGGATGTTTATATTACTGAGCAGAGTAGTGTGTATAGTATGATCCTGAGTTTGTAAAAACAAAACAAAATCATATCCATCCATTAAGGTTAATACACGTTTGTGTAGACATAGAGAAAGACATGGAAGGACACACACCAAACTAGTAACATGAGTTACCTTAACATGTGGGGTCACGATATAGCATTATTTGACTTGTTGCTACAACCCTGTGTTAGGTTTTTTTTTTTTTTGCGGTACGCGGGCCTCTCACTGTTGTGGCCTCTCCCGTTGCGGAGCACAGGCTCGGGTCGCACAGGCTCAGCGGCCATGGCTCACGGGCCCAGCCGCTCCGCAGCACGTGGGATCCTCCCAGGCCGGGGCACGAACCCGTATCCCCTGCATCGGCAGGCGGACTGTCAACCACTGCGCCACCAGGGAAGCCCCACTGTGTTAGTTTTGTAATGTAAAAGAAAAAAGAAGGGAAATCCTTGCCTCTCATGTCCAGCCAGGGCAGGATTCTCAAGATTATTCAGCCTGCACTGGACTCTTCCTGGGAAAGCATAAGCAGCTCTAAATCAGCATGGCTTCCTCATTCGTTTGAATTTAGATCTGCTTTCCTTAACTGTCCACCTGTTAGTTCCCTGGGTTGACAGAGAGCCAGTCTACCCCTTCCTCTATGCAAACGCCCTCCAGATATTTGAGGACAGACCTCAACCCATCCCACTCTCCATTCAATTATACCAAGACTTAGCCTCCAATCTTTATTCCTCACCAGTGGTCAGGACTGGGTCACCTCTACTGATGCTTTGCCTTACTGAACACAATCTGCCAGAGTTCAGAACACAGAGGGACGTGTATTCTTCTATACAGTACAAGACATGTGCTTTCTACTCATACAACTTAAAACGGATTTACTTTTGTAATAGTCCATATTGCAGTGTCAACTAAAATTTCCAGGTCTTCTTTCAAATAAGTTAATGTCAAGTCAAATCTTTTCTACTAACTACGTTGAACGTGAATGTGATCTCCTCAATTCTCTTCCCTAGGGTTTATCCTTTTCTCTTGAAAGTGAAATGCAGGAATAGGAAAGAGTATGTATGGTATGTGAATGTAGGAATCTAATGAATTGTGGATTCTGGATAATGGCATTTTTCTGCATATTGAAGATGATGGGTCAGCAGACAGGTGAATGCGCTAGGTATATGGAGAAGACAATGACAGTGTTCTGAAGTTTGGCTGGAGGGTGGGAGGTACCTTAAATTTGAAATGTAATGATCCTGGCAAATCAAGTTGTTATGTGAAGTGGGCGGGGGAACACATAACTCTCCAGGAGAAGGTTTGCTAGTTCCAAGGAGAGAAAGCAGGAATGGGCCAAGAACAGAGGTAAGGAATGGGACAAAGAAGAGAAAAGAGTGTTTGAGAAAAGCAGCTGCACACAGGACTATAAAGAAAAAAGGACGGCAAGCCTCCAGGGATATGGGAACGGGGAAAGAGAGAAAAAAGCAGGCTGGGGGCAGGGGGGAGTTCTATTCTAGTCTGGACTCTTTAGAGGCCAAGAAACAGAAACCTTCTCAAACTTACTTAACAAAAACAAAAACAACTTAAAAAAACAAAAAAAGGATTATTGTAGGAGAGAAAAATCTTGCAGTTTACCAGGACCAAAAATGGAGGATGTGAAATGGAACAGGGCCTTGGCCTGCTGTTAGGGGCCGGCGTGGGGGGAACTTTACTTTGTCTTTCTGGCTCTGTGTCTGTCTCTCTTAGGGGCCACCTGGCTTCTTAAACTGCTTCTCTCTTCATGTCAGGCCCTCTCTTCTCTCTTTGCCAAAAAAAGTTAACTCTGTCTGTTTACCAGTCTGGACATGGCCTTCAGTGAGTCACTCTGGCACTGACTCCATCCCACTTTCAAACTAAACATGCAGCACTATCAGAAAGGAGAGAAGGGAACAAGCAGAAAGCGAAACACAGTAGGGAGAAAGAAAAGACATAGTCAGACCCTTCTAGGGAAGTCTCATCCTTGCCCTTGAACACGCTGCATTCACAATCACCTCCACACCTTTTCCTACAATGCTCCCCTGTTCACCCCACTTCCATCTACCCCCCTTCCCTAAGCCTTCCTTGATCCCTATCGCTCCAGAACTCACCCCATTCCTCATCCGTGTATGCACACAATCCAGTGGAGAATAATCTGATATTTTTAAGAGTTCTAAATTCTAGCTTCATTCTTCAAATTGGCACTGTTTTGACAGCCTTCTTGGAATCATTTCCTAACTTGAGTTCCTAGTGCTAATAATTTAGACTTCTAGCAGTCTCTCGTTCAAAGAGAGTAGAGCACAATTGGTCACTATTCCCTGGATAGAAATTTTATTTTGTTTGGAATGCTGTTATAATTGCCTTTCAATCTTCTTCAAGCAATGAATCCACTGCTTTAACTCTCTCTTATACACTCTCTCCCCATGTGCCTGTCAATCTTACATGGCAATCACATTTTTTTCAGACTAGCTCATTAAACTGTATTAGACTAAGAGTGTATCCTGAACTGAATAAGATTTGGTAATTACTTCTGGAACAACATACTATTTTGGATGACTTATTCCTGGTCGAGTTTTTACTGACACTTTTATGTTATTATTCACTAAGACCCTGGGGTCTTTTTTACACATTCACTTTGTCTTTCCACATTCTACACATGAATGGTTGAATTTTCTCTCCACATGCACTAGCTCTGTGCTTTGTCCTCTTAGAACTCTACACCCTTTCTGTCCCCCTCAAGTTTTCAAGGTTGTCATCCATTTCCTTACTCATTCCTGACCTCTTCTTTGCCCCCTAGTTTTGTGAAATGGGAGCCTATATAATGATGGGGTGGAGGAGGAAGGGTGACAGGGTAGAGCTTATAGCCTTTAAGGTTGACTCATAGGATTATAAGCTCCATTAATTTTTTTTCTTCCTGAAGGAAGAAATATGAATAATTTTCTCAAATAAGCAAAGCAGAGGACCTCTTTAAAAACCATAATGTTGAGGCTCACAGTGAAAAGGAAGGGAAAACTAATCATACAGAGGGAAAAGAGGACAAATCTGCATTTCATTTAAAATCACTGTAGTTGAACTTCAAATTACTCTACCTCACTTCCACTTACCTCACATTCTATTAAGAACTTATTTTGCCCTTCACCTAGGAATAATTATATACCGAACTGCATCACGTATGCATTAGTATGTGGATTCAAGTACATATGCTTAGCATAAGCCAGAAAAAAAAAAGGAAGGAAGCACATTTGAATAATGTTGACTGTTACAACTGCATTCCATTCAATGGTTGGAGGCACCCAAGTAAGTATGAGATGTGGGCAGTGGATCTGCTCTTTCCTCAGGCAGATCTGTGCGGATATCATCTCCCAGCATCTTGATGTGTTGAATGAGCTACTAAGGTTTAAAGAAGTCTCTTTTTTCATAAATGGCCTTCCACATTAGTGGTGTAGCTTTATATTGTACATTATTCTTTATATTATGCATATTTACATGTAAATATTATTTTGTACAGAGTTTATAAAAAAAACTATGTACACTATATCATATGGGTAATTTAAGGGATTTTTCAAGGATATTTTTGTGGGATGATTTTGGAATCTAGCCTGGGCAAAATTGCCCACTTTACTGACCCTTATTCAGATCAGCAGAGGCAGGATTCAAACATAATCTGAATTCACAGACCATACTTTTCCTATCACACCAGGGAATCTAAAATCTTGATACTTTTAAGACTCTTCATTAGATTATCTTGGGGATCGTCTATCTTCCGTTGTCAAGGTCTAACTTACAGTAAGATATTCTAACACTTGGAAGAGTTAATGTAACTATTTCCAAGCAATATTTGTTGAGCACTTACTAGATGCAAGGTGCTACTGGTATACTATGACTATGGAATCATCCTTTTCCAAAAGCAGCTCACAAATTGAGAAGACAAAACAAAGAGTCTAATAATACAAGAAACTCATCACATAATTTGTAGGCAGGGGTCAATAACAGGGCCTTGTAAGTAATGATAAGGATTTTGGAATTCATTCTAGGTGATAGGGGAAAATATCTGAGGCTCTTCATAGGGTAATGAATGATCTGATCTATAATTTTAAAACATCATACAAAGTGCAATGTGGTTATCAGATTGTGAAATGTGAGGGGGAAGAGAGTGAGTGAATGTAGGAAGAACAATTGGAAGGCTCTTTTACATGGTAGTGATGGATACAGGTAAGAAACAAGCTAGCTGAACTTAAGAAGGAAATGAAAGAGAAAATCAAACAATTATAGAGATATAAGCTGCTTTGAAGGAACAACAGTAAAACAGAGAAAAATCTGAAAAACATAGTTATCAACATGGTTTATAAGCATGAGGAAATGACACAAAACAAAGTGGAAAAGTACTAAGACATAAAAATCAGTGGAAAGCAGATTATACTTGCAGAAAAGAAGGATGATCCGATGTATGTATTATTGTTGGTCATGAAGAGACCAAAAGAAGTGAACAGGAAAAAATACTTAAAATATGTTTTTTAAAAATGCCTGAAACAAAGACTTAAATCCAAGACTGCAAGGATTGAAAGGGTACAGTATACCAACAAAAAGTGATGAGAGTTAATACCAAGGCATACTCTGGTGAAGTTATTTCACTTCAAGTATAAAGAAGATTTATGGGTTATACAGAGCTTTCAAAATGAGTCAAATTTATAAGAGGTAAAAATAAGGCTGGTTTCAGACTTCTCTCCACAGTAAACCCCACATCAGAAACAGGACCAAACAGTGTCCACAAAGTTATAAAGATTTTATATTCTTTCGGGCTGTGATCTAGCATAGAAGCAAAATTCTTAAGCAGGCAAAAACTCAGGGAACACCATATTTATGAGATTCTACTAGAATGTAAGCTCCGTAGTGGTAGGGTCTGCTTCCATAGTGCTTTCCATTTTCTCGCCAGCACCCAACACACAGAGCATTACACATAGTAGACACTCAACAAATGTTTGTTGATTGAATTAAAAAACTTTTTTATATAACGAAAATTGGACACTTCCTCATTCAGAGAGTCCCAGACTGGTTTCTTTTTCATCAGAACCACCTGAGAGCTGTTAAAGAGAAAAAGAAAATACAGATTGTCCAGATTCACACTTTGAGATTCAAAGTCAGTTGGGCTTGGGTATCTTGATTTTTAAAAAGCTCCCAAATAACTGCAGGGAAATTAGCCTAGTACTTGTCAAACCTGTTCTTTTAGTATCCTCTTCAAGTTTTTTTTTAGCTTATCTATTTACCCAGACTATTATTTACTTAATATTTTCTTTAAATGAATCTGCTTTTTAGTAAACTCCATTAGTTTTGATAGGGATCTTTACATCACAGCAATACATGAAAAACTAGTTTTCAATGAACTGCCAAAAAACCAGAAGAATGTTATAAAAATAAATACAATGAGAAAATGTTCTTAAATTCTAGACAGATACGGTCACCTGGAAGGACTGAGAGCTTAAGGCCAGCTCTCAGTTTAAAAAAAATTAAGATTTATAAGTGTTATTAGATGGGTTAACACAATATTAACTCAAAGTAAGACTTTGGGCTTCCTGTAATCAGAACAATTTTAAAAAGAAATGAAAAGAGAAAAACTTCAGTTATGTGATTCAAAGACAGTTACTTAAAGCTGTCTTGTACCAAGAGAAACACAGGCCCAGACTTTGGGGAACACAGTAATCTTTGAAGGTGACCATCATAGTATCTGGACATTAGGTGATTAATATATGCTGATTTCAAGTATTTCTAGGTAACCTACTTTGTGTAAAGCGCAAGTCTGGGTCTTGGGAATAAGACAACAAATAAGATAGTCTCTGTCCTTAGGTTGTTCAATGCTATTTCACATGCCTTTTCACAGAGTTATTTGCATAAGCAAAGAGTAGTCCCCCCTTTACCCGTGGTTTTGCTTTCGGTAGTTCCAATTATCTGTAGTCAACTACAGTCCAAAATATTAAATGGAAAATTCCAGAAACAAACAATTCTGAGTAGCGTGATGAAATCTAGCAGACGTGACTCAGCCCTTTGTCCATACCCTGCCCATGAGTCACTTAGTAGTCCTCTTGGTTATCAAATTGACTGTCGAGGTATCGCAGTGCTTGTATTCAAGTAAGCCTTATTTTACTTAGTAATAGGCCCAAAGCATAAGAGTAGTGATGCTGGCAATTCAGATATCCTCTTACTGTGCCTAATTTATAAGTTAAACTTTACCATAGGTATGTATGCATAGGAAAAAACATAGTATCAGTATATTTAGGGCTCTGTACTATCCACTGGCAGCTCTTGAAATATACCCCCTGCAAATAAGGGGGGCCCACTGTAGAGAGCTGGGACCCCTGAATGGTCACTGACTGCGTCTCTCTCACCCATGTATGGCTGCAGCTTCCAAACCCAAAAAAGTGTGGGATTGTATCTTTTACATTTGCTTCCTATAATCCTAATAGTACCTAATGCTTCCCGAGGGCTGCTATATGCCACCCCATCAAGCACATGGCATGATTTATCTCACCTAATCCTCACAACCACCGTACAAAGCAGGGGTGGTAAGTGGTGGTTAACCTCATTTCTCAGATGAGAATATAGAGGCACAGCTCTGACAGGAAGCCCTATCCAGCCTGGAGAGCATAAATCTACCTACCTGACTAGCTGAAATCCTTACTACATTAAGACTTTTCTTCTATAGTATTACCTGCTACTGCTATTTAAATCCCATTTCCTTATCCTGGTGTGATCAGAAAAGGAGCACGTGACTCTAATGATAGTCTCGTTAACTTCTGGTGTTAAAGGGGAAAATGCAGAGAATCAAGGCAGGTGCAGATGGGCGCTGTTGGACAGAGAATTAATTTAAATGATAAGCAAAACAAAGGGAGAGAATACGGGGGAAGATTTCACTGGAGGTTAAGAGAAAAATAATGGGCTCTTTTTCTAAACACAAAAGGAGAATGTAAGTGGTAAAGAAGGAAGCCAGGCTGCTGGAGCCTGGCAGGGGGTAATTTATTGATTGACAAGTAAGAATGTGACAAAAAGAAAGACATAAAGGAGGAAAATTATTTGCTGCAGTTTTCACAATGGGAGATGTCCAAGGAGGCAAGAGATGTAAATTTCCCAGGGGAAGAAGATTATGTAGTAAGATTCTTGTCTTCAAGTCCTCAAAAGGCAAAGCACTGATTATTGTTTGTTTGTTTGTTTTAAAGCATTGGGTTTGATGTTGAACAAGGATCAAACGATACAAGTGGCACTTGATACTGGCAGGTGTCTGAAGCTGTTTGGAGTACATGAAAGTTAGGACTAAATATTCCTAAATCTCATAATGATTGAATCAGAGAAGATCTAGATTTGCTTAGGGAGTGGGCTCAATGGATTTCTGTTGACTCTCCTAGAGAGGGGAGGAGAGTCTAGAATTGGAGGCAAAAGAATAGCTTCTCAACTAGGATACTGCTGGAGTGGGGGCATGCCTTGAAAGACATAGAAAGGGTAAGCAGAGTTCATCCAAACATTACAGATGAAAGTTACATTATCCCTCTTGACAGGGTAAACCATTAGTAGAAACTGAGATAATTAAGGACAGTTCGGGGAAAATGGAAACCATACTATGGTTCAGCATGCAAACAAACAAAGGTGGAGGACAAAGCTCCCTTCCTATATAAGCAGTATATGCAGCTGTTCAGTTTGAAGCTTCATTTAACTTGTTAATTTCCAAGTCTTGGAAGGAGTTTGACTCAAGACTCTCCCCAACTATTTATTTTTCTTTCATGAGAACTCTTTCATTTAAAGTGACATTCTACTCTAGATATATTTATAGGCATGCAATTTCTTTTGTCTTGAATTATAGAAAATGAGACAAACCAGCTCTTGAGTTATGACACCAAATACAGAAAGGCATTTTCATTTTTTAAGGTTGCAGATTTAGGCGAGCTAAGTTTACAGACTGTTTGGAATTTCAATCTCTCAACATATACGACACTTGCAAATGCTTCTGCTCATACATTTTTTTTCTTCCCCAGAAGGGACCAATGCCAATACAGCTCATCTGCCTGAGTTACCGTTTTTTCCCTCTGATAATCAGTAAAAATTATGCAAAGGCACAGTGCTGTTATCAAACAGAAATAGAGAGCAATGTAATTCTACCTGATAATTTGGCCTGGCACATTGTTTTTCCAGAATCTATCTCACCACAGATGCTGGCAGAATGCTTTCTATATATAAAAAAAAAAACCAGACCAATTAAGGGGAAAATTTCTGGAAAGTCAATTTTGATCTCCAATGTTGTATTTGAATTTGCAATGTTAAACAGGTTGGTAATGAGCTTGTGCTGGAAGAGAAAAATAGAATTTTTTTTAATGATCAAAACAAAGGAGAAAATATCCAGAGAACTTCTTTTGGTTGTTTTTATTTAAGGAAAAGTGACCTACTTGGAATGTTTCTCTTTATTGCTAATGGAAAATAAAGACAGAAAGTCTAACATCTGACAGTGGATCCTTTGACCTAGGCAGAAAATTCTGCCTTTCGGATGACTGACGGTTGGAGGCTGAGGTGGATAAACTAAAGGAAGATTCACAACCAGAGTCCTGGGTCAACTCTGAACAACTTTACAAGCAGTTCTTGATGCCACCACCCGCTAGGCCACTCACCTGAGACGTGGCTGCAGCTTCCTCCCTACAAAGGAGTTACTACTAAAGCACATAAAGTTTCTTAGCTCAGGGAGAACTTGAAAGTTCACTGGTCCTTCAAAAACAGGTATGGCACTGTGGGAACACACTTACTTCAACTTATCCAGAGAGATTCAAATTGATGATTTATTTTCCATTATCTCCTAATCTTTGCTTACAGAGATTCATTAAGAATCTTTAATGGGAATTTCTTTTAGGCCAGACATGTATCATTCACTAAAGAGTCTTAAACATTAGGGTTGAGATGTCTTAGGCAAATAAACTCTAACCATAGGATCAAGTTAGAAGTCTCTTCCCTCTTACCTATCCTCACAGAACTGTATGTTTCTATCCACAAGCAGCAGCTGGGGTCTACCAGTCGTCTCTCTGTTCTGAGAATTCTTGATTTCCAAATTGGAAATAGTTACCTTGTAGGGCCTTAACTATACTTACACCCCTACTTCCCTATCGATACTTTTGAGCTTTGAGCTTTTTCCGCTGGCAATAAGATACTGGAATGTCCCCCCTGGGCAGAAACCGTTCCGAGCAAAAAAGGCCTGGAAAACAGGACATGTCTGAGACATGCCCTAACCGCGAGCAAACAAGTATGGCGGGGGATAAGACCTCGAGCAAACAAGTATGGCGGGTGATAAGAATGATTAAGCCAAAGAGTTTAAAGGTCGCCCCAGCCAACCATAACTCATGTGACTCAACCCCCCACCACAAAAACACGAAAATGTAAAGTAGGCATCCGACAGCCAACCAATCAAGGAACTAGAGCCAAGTCCCCACTCCGGTCCGGAACAAACAAACCAATGAGAAAAAAACCCTTGATATATCCACACTTTGCATAATGAAAAATGAAAGCTATAAAATGTATGTGATTCCGCTTGGGCGGGGTTCCTCTTCGGCCTCCTGCGTGAGGACCAAGGAACCCGGGTGCACCGGCTCCTAATAAACCTCTTGCGTGTTGCAGCGACTCTCGACTCTTGGCGGTTCTTGGGCGAGCTGGGATCCCTCGGAGACCGTTCAGGTCTAACAACCTATTATGGAATGGTCACTACTAAAAGCTGGATACTGTGTTAGTATTTTTTTTCTGATAACAAGTCCTATGATGTAGGTACTTGATTGATGATAAAACTGATACTTACAGAGCTTAAGTAAAAGGCCCAAAGCCATACAAAGACAGAGCTGGGATTTGAATCCAGAGCTGTTCCTTTAAAATCTGTTAACCGCTACACTAGACTCTTTCCCAGAATGGTTCCCACTGTGGGTTTTCCTCCCCTACCAGAGGTTAAGTGGAAAGAAGTTGGCCTCACATTTCTCCTAGCAATGAGGATATTTTGCTCACACCTTCAGAACAAACAGGCAATTATTTTGTTTTATTGTATCTATATGACTTGTTCCTTCAGCTCCCATATCTCTTTGTGTACTGTCTTGACTCATATTTTGGGTTTGTTCACATAAAATATATTGCATTTCTCTTCCAGGTCCTAGGGAATTTTAACTGTCAACCAACACATTTTAGGTTATGTTGTAATTTTGAAGATATGCTTCTCTTTAAAATACGCAAAGGGTGGAAAAGAAGAAAGGCTCCTCCATTATTGGCAGCAGGAATATCTGGGCTGGACAAATACCTGGCCCCCTTTTCACACAACTGCTACTGACCAAAGTCCCTTTCCAAAGCTCTGGGAACCGGATTTAACTCTGTCTATCCTGGAGAATGAAGCAGTTCCCCCACAGTTTTGCTCACTCTGTCTACAGTAGCCCAGATGAAACACAAAAGAGTGTTTGTTGAGGTCTGTGGTACAAGTTAGTAGTTTGAATTTACTCTGTGCTGGGGCTTCTGCACCTGGAATCTTCTAGGCTCTCATGTTTTGCTAGCTACTTGGTATTTTATGGACATGAAATGCAGTGAGGATTTGGGCACTGCCCAATCGATTTCAACTTTGAAATCTATATTGAACATCTTCTGACTTCCTGTCCTTCATTCAATCTTTTTTCAGTTTTATGCTGTTTTTTTTTTTTTTGCCCCGAGAAATACCTTGATATCCTGGATGATAAGAGAGCAGGTTAGCCACTGTTGGCCCCTAACTCTCAGAGATTTCTGCCCAGTGAATGAGAGAAAGGAAAATGGCAACAAGAGCAATGATGATTATGGTGATTACACAATCGGGAAATCTAGGACCACACAGAGAGCAAGCACAGTACCAAACTTTCTCCCCTTTAGACTCTGGGAAAGCTTTGGTGGCTGTTATTGCTAGATTAGCAATAGCAGCCTTAGGAAATGTCAGGGAAACAACTCACCCCTTCCTAGAGCCAGTGGGCATTTGTCTCTGTCGTTCCTCTGGGCATGGGGCCCTGTTCTCTCTGCATGGATAGCAGAGCAAATCCTGTTTAGTCGCCAAGCGAGAGCTCTTTGATATGGTTCTGCACTGCTACACAACCTCAGTCCTTGCTTTCTCTCTCTCTGGCCCAATTCTTGCATGGAAAATTGAGGTAATGATTTATATGCCGTTAGCAGTTCTGACAGGTGCACTCGATCTTGGCTTCCGCCAGCCCCAGGACTAATCGGAAGCTGATCTTTTCCTTCATGTAACAGGGAGCTGTCAGGTTCTATGACCCTCCAAACAATTTCATCACTCATGGGAGGATTCACCTTGGAGGGAGGACACCTTGATATTGGAGGAGCTCCATGGAGGCCATGCCCTGACATATATCAAAACAGTGGCAGTCAAGGGCTAGAGGGCAACATGGCCACACTGACCAAATGCCACTGGCTTCTGGAATTTAAACTTGTCATATCCGCCAGGAGTTTTCTATGTTGTGCTGGCAGCTTTTCTGCCTTGGTGTATATCCTGTCTTGGGTGCAGAGCATTGAGCTATTGAGCAAAGAAGAGCTGTTTCAAAAAATGACCAGAGCAGAAAAGAAACGGTTTGCATTGCCTCTTGGGAGAGAGAGCAAATTCCCTAGCAAGGTCTATGATGGCTGTAACCTGGCTGCCTTGTCACCTGCATCTTGCTGGTACTACATATCCCCAGGGATCAGCATTCCAGCCACTTTGGCCTTCGTTCCATCGCCTGTTCTCTGGTGCAACTTCCCACCACAGGGTCTTTGTCCATGGCATTGCCTCTGCCTGGAGGGCCCCTCCCACTCCTCTCCTTACCTACCTCCTGCTTCAGCTCTATTAACCGCTCAGGAAATTATTCTCTGTGCCTCCTGAATGGAGCAATTCCTCCATCATCTGCTCTCCTATGCACCTCTGCAGCCCCTATCCCAGTGTCAGTTTTATATCAGGGGCATTTGATTCATGCTCTTCCCACCAAAAGAGACTGAGGGCATGAGGTCATGGGCAGGGACCGTGCCATTCATGTTCACTGCTGTAATTCTAGGGCCTATCATCATGCCTGGATTACAGTAGATACTCAATAAATACTTATGGAATTCGTGAAAAAATGAAAAAGCAAGAGACCTAGGTGGCACCTATGTTCTTCATTGATTTGACCATCAAGTAGGGAAAGGCACATTTAATCAGGACTGGTATGACAGCTATCTGAGAGTTCATGTGCAGAGATGATTTTATTATGGGAAGGAATAATGGTAACCAAGTGTGGCTTTGTTTTGTCACTTCTGTCTCAGTATCTAACCTGACAACTCCCGAACTCCTGCTTTCTTGTCTGCATTGATAGTCTTATATATCCCCTCCTTAGGATGCTTTTGCCAGATGCTCTTTGAATTTGGAAAGCAAATTATTATTATTTTTAAATCAAGCTTTCAGAAGTTTCTAAACATCTGCATGTTTGGAATTGAAAGGGCAGGATAATTGGATGAAGTTTTCACCTTGTGGCTGGAAGTTTTGGCATTAAACAGACAATGTCCTCATTTAACTCAAAGTCACAGAATTCTCAACTCCTGAAAATAATTAGAGGAAGTGGGCTCACAGGGCAGAACAGAAAATGTTGAGAAGGGGTTCAGGCAGTGTTTAAATACATAACAGGACTGACCGTGATGTCAGGCATGGGTACACGAGGTTGGTGCTGTTACTATTTTCAAATAAAAGCTGGTAGCCAGCTAATTCCTCACTGAATTATAAGCCCATATGAGGGCAGGGACCACACATGACTCTATATGTGGAACCTTTTTTAATAAATGCAAATTAGATAGATGATAGCTTATACAGAAGGAAACATTTATGAACAGTAATGTTTTTTAGATTGGTTAAAGGGTCATTTCTGTTTCAAGAAGTCTCTGACAATAGGATAAAGCCCACATTGGCCCAGGTGGGTGTGAACCATTGCTATTGGGAGGCCAGATAACATGGTGGTTAAGAGTGGGGGTCTGCAGTCAGACAGTCAGGGGTGATCTCTGGTTCTGCTACTTGCTAGCAAACAACCTTGCACTAGTTGCTTCCTCCGTATGGAGCTCAGTTTCCTCATCTGGGAAATGATCATAATAGTTTTCATCTGAAAGGGTTAAGGTGACGATTAAATGAGGAAGCATGCAAAGTGTCTGGAATAGTGTCAGGCACCAGAAAGTTCTCAGTTAATGTTAATGAACTTGTATGTCAAGAGGGAGGCTCTGTTAAGGCTCTTTCTCCATCATGGGATTCTGAGACTGGAAGGCAGGAAAATGGGGGTGGAAACGCTGCAAGGCAAACCCCTGTTCCCTGACCCAATTCTTTCAGTCAGTATCTCCCAAAGTGAGGTCTATCGCTGTACTACTAAAAATAACGGATCCCTGAACTGTTTGCTAATGGTCCATGACAAGATAAGGAGCTCGAGCCGGAATCAGTGCACTGCTTCATCCATTGAGAAAGTCTTGCTATGGAAAATAAAAGTGTCACCTGAACTATACAGTGGATTAGTAATGTGAACGATTCATATTCTGGTACAAGCTCTTTATATTGTTGTGGACCGACACTGGGCCAAGGACCACGTTCTGAGTAAAATGTTAAAAAGAACAGTAATCCCATAAATTGCGAAAAGCGTTTTTCACGGTCAGTTAGGTTTGGTGGAAAATAATGCATGCACTATATTTTTCTTAGACTTTGATATTGTACATTAGTATATTAAAGGTCTTGAGAAACCCCAAAGTAAATAAATTTGTTTAAATGTTTTTAAGCTAGGAATTATCATATTTTCCTGAGCAAGAAACATTTGTGAGCATGTATGTATGTGTATTTTTACAACCGCTTTTAACATTTTTTCTAGTAAAGAACACGAGCTCAACTGATCATCTGATGAAAATAACAAATTACAAGAGTGTGATCCACTCTCCTCCATTCAACTACATACAAATCTAGTACCTTTCTGGTAGAAATTCCTTTCCTACTGGCTCAATCATTCTAAGGAAACTGGAGAATGAAATCTTTTTCCAGTTGATAACAATCTCCTTTAACATAAAACTACCCTTATAAGATATTTTCCTCCAACCAGTTTCTTATACTTATGCACCAAAGAAAAGAAAGTATCTTCCTCTATACACTAACCTCTAGGGAAATACTTAAAACCTTTTTCTCTGGTAAGGACCGGTATTTAAAATCAGTACATCAGTGGAAGTCTGGTTTGCAATGTACTAAGATCAAAGTGATCTTGTTTTCTACTGAACTTGACTCCAAATCCATTTTGTGTTAATGATTTTCTAGAAAACTCTTATGTATAATGAGCAGAGGCCTTAGAATTCCTCTTGTGATTTCAAATGAGTTCACTGCAGAACTTGGTAGCAAAAGGGACCTAGGCTCATATTTTTGATCTCTATTTAAATAAGTACAGTTGAAAAACAAATACTATAAATCAGCTCTAGGCTATGTTAACATTCTAGGCTTTCCTGAACAATGAGCTTCTTTGGTACTTTGTGCCCTGTGCACGCCTGCACACGCACACACATGCTTGTGTAGTTTCAGGGGCTGGACCTCACACCTCTTACTCCAGCAAAAGTGAGCTCACATTGGAGAGCCAGGACCTGGTCTGGGGACAATGTCTTTCCCATGACACTCATAATTCAGATAATTCCATCTGAAAGATTCAGAAAATGGAGATACTTTTCTTCCTCGAATCATTCAATTAAGCCCTGGATTTTCCATTTACTCTAAAAGTATACAGAGAGCTTTTTAAAGGAAAAGGTGGAGAAAATCATTTAATAACTTCTCTTTTGAGAAAAATCCATCTGGGTCAATGTGAATTAGGTTTGACCGAATAACAAGGTCCTTGCTTGCAAAGCCTGGAAAAGGTTGGCAACCTGCCCCGGCCTGACCAACTGACCCACATCTCCAAAATTCAGACCATTTAATGACCAAAGTCAGGAAGAGAGAATGGGTCATAGTCTAGAATACTGTGCCTCTTGAGCAGGGATTCTCAAGATAAACTGCACCAGAGACCATGGAAACATTGACATTTTCTTCCCTAACATGATCCTTTTCTTCTTCTGGTACTAGTGGACTTCTCAGCTTCCCACTGTCATTGAGTATACCTGTGGGGAGTGTCATTTACTAGTTCCTATCATATTCGAGAAGCCATGGCTGCCTTCCAACGGGCAAGAGACAAAGAGAACTTGATCTTAAGACAGGTATAGGATTCTGCTTATATTTACATTTATCTTGGATCTAGTTACTACATGGTAAATGCAGCACAACAAAGGTAGCTTTGAGATGAAAGAAAATATTTTATTGTCAGTGAAAAAATTCTGAATCCAAGGCAGCTTTGGAGAGCCAGGGCAAACACACATTCAAAATAAAGCAGAATGGATTACTGGATTCACTATTACCAAAACTTAATGCTGCTTTGAACTTTTTCAATATATTCATCAGAATTTCCTGAAACTCCTGGTTGTCCAGGTGAAAGACAAGATGGGAAGGAAGAGGAGAAAGGTAATAACATATATCAAGCAGCTGGCAATCATAAGGCATCACACCAGTACTGTCAACACATTACTCTATTTTATTAGCATGACCTCTGTGGGAAGAATGTAGGAAAAGTTCCATTTTTCAGATGATGGCTGAGATGTGGTCAGAGCCCTAGCCCTTTCTTGGAGGCTCTGTAACATGGTGTTAAGATCACAGACTCTGGGGTCAGAACGAACCTGGTTAAAAATGTGACTCAGCCCCTTAGTAGCTGCAGCCCTTGGGGAAATAACTTCAGCTTTCTGAATCAAATGTCCACACCTGTCAAATGGGGATAAAAACAGTACTCAGCCCATAGGACTGCTGTCAGGCTGAAATGAGATGGTGCTTGCATGCACCTAGCAGAAGGCCTGGCAAATAGTGTGTATTTAACTAATGTCTGCACTATTGGTACTGTTACAGCACACTGGTCATTAGGTGGGCTGCCCCCCAGATTTGACCAGGAGTAAGAGGGGGAAAGAACCTGCGTTATAATGGGCAGAGCTGAACACACAACCCAAATGTGCTTGGCTTGCAGAAGCTCACTCCAAATCAAATTACTCACTCAGTGTAAAGGCAATATTAATGTGACCCTCAGATTATTCCATATAGAGCCTTGAGGTAGGAGGAGGGAAGCAGGCAAAGGAAGAACTTACAAAATCAAATCAGAGAACCTCCACTTTGGAGTGGACCTCAGTGGTCACTATGCCAGTGGTCCTCAAACCCAGCTGATCCTCAGAACTACCTGGGATACAGCTGAGAACTGTGGGTAGGTCCCTTGGCCCTGTGCCTGGACATTCTGAATCAGTCAGCTGGGGATGATTTAAGACATTCCTAGACTCTGATGATCATCCAGATTTGGTAAACCATGATCTAATTCCATGCATCCCTTCTGCTTCACCTTCCTCCCCAACAAACAAAACGGAAACCCCACCTGGGCCCGAGGTTCCCACAGCATCTACCATCTCCTTCATGGTTTCTTCTCTAGTCCCTGTTTACTCATATTTTAGTTTATACCAAATATTCAGATGAATATATCAGGCATTCTATTTAATACAAGAGGCATGATAGTAGTATGGATTTTAGAATCATAAAGACATGAATTCAGGGACTTCCTTGGTGGTCCAGGGGTTAAGATGCCATGCTTCCACTGCAGTGGGCACGGGTTCAATCCCTGGTCAGGCAACTGAGATCCCACATGCCATGCAGCGTGGCCAAAAAATAGAAGAAAAAAAAAAAAGAAGCCATGAATTCAAGTCCAAGTACTACCACTTACTAGTGTCTGACCTCAGGCAGGATGATTAACCTCTCTGGCTTTGGTTCCCAGATCTCTGAAATGAGGTTTATTTTATTACCTTCATTATAGGTTTATCCTGAAGAATAAATTAGCCAACATATGGAGAATCCCTGGAACAGAGCAAATGCTAATTCATGTCCGCCGCTCTTATTATTATTTCAGTTAGTTCCATTGCCTCACATTGAACCCAACTAATGTGGTCTCACTGAATATTAGCCAAAGAACGGGACAGGGACATCCACAAGTGTCACCCCTAAAAGGCAAAACATGTCAAGACACTGAGGCTTGGTGGTGAGGGTAGTGCCCGGGGTTCCTGTGGAGTGCTTTCTGATCCCATAAATGAAACCCCATGACACAGACTGATAGAATCAGATAATGATGGCAATCAATAACGATAACAGAAATTATTATTTATTCTCATAAACACAGAGTACGTGCATCCTGCTGAGTTACACACATCACATGGCAGCATTCACTTGTGCGGTAGTCAATCAACGGGGGATTGCAATAACCCCTCGCTGAGACAGGAGGGGGAAGGGATGGAGTGGAGGTTGAGAAATTACCCACACCAGAGTGACACATTCACAAAGTTAATCTAATCCAGGGGCCGTCCGGGTGCCACTGAACGCATGTGAATATGGAGTAGCCTTGATTGATTCTGCACTGCAGTAGCTAAACACTTCATTTTTATTTGCAACAAATATAAGGAAAGGAAAGCTGAAGCTGTAAAAGGATTGCCTATGAAGCCCCTAGAGCAGCAATACATCATAAAATGAAGTCTAGAAAAATTAAAAATGGGTAGGGGAAGACTGTATCTGTGTCCTAAGAGGCCTCCGTTGTCAAGCATAAGCCCAAAATGAAAACCTAAGGCAGTGATGGCCGATCCTGACTCAACCAGTAATTTGCCCTGTTACTGGCCTGGGGTTACCCATTCTCCTGGAGGGAGCATCACCAATGGTCACCACAGAGGCAGCAAAAAAGCACAAAGGCTGTGTCTAGACCCAACACATTTGATTCTCAGTTCTGCCTCTCAGAGCCTCAGTTTCCTTTTTTCTACTGGGGATAATCACATCCAGATCACCAGAAATAGGGAAACAGCAATTCATGTCCTACTTGCCCCCCAAGATCCTTGGGAGCATTAAATAAGAACCCCCCCCAGCATGAAAGGCCATCTACCCCTCAAGATGCATGTTGAAAATTCCTTCCTGGTCCTATATCTCTCTCTTTCTGTTCTCTCTCTGAACTGCCATGGCAATCTTCTGTGCTTTTCTCAGGACACTTACCCGATCCGGTGTTTCTCAAAGTTTGGCCCAGGGATCACCTGTGTCAGAATTGCCCGGGGATTTTCTAAGGGGGATCTGGTCAGTGTTGTTACTGAGTACAACTCAGACCTTCTAAACCAGAATCCTTAGTGATGAGGCCAGTGCGTGTGTTCTAAAATGTATCCCAGGAGACTGTGAGGGACACTGTGGTTTGAGAACCACTGCTTGAATTAATTTCATGTTGCAGCGACTTGCAACATTCCCCACCTGGTGCCTGGAGGACAGAGAGCATGTTTCACTCATCTTTGTAAGACCCGCTCTGTAGTATGTACTTTGCACATTGCCTGGTGCATAGAAGGCACTCAATAAGTAGGATAAAAAATACATTGAAAAGTTCTACGTGTCAGATGCTATTATCCTCATTGTTGTCTAGATCAAGGACCATGCAATAAATAGTCCTGTATGATGGTGAAAAGCAGGAGCTGTGGGATCAGAGACCTGGGTTCCATTCTTGGCTTTGCCACTTATTATCTGTGAGGTCTGAAGCCAGTGCTTACCTCCCCGATCCTCTGTTTACACACCTATAAAATGGGCATGATGCATAAGCCATAGGATATTGTGATGAAGAACCAACTGTAAAATGTACAGAAAACTGCTCAGTGTGGAGTCTGTCCCTAGAAAGGGCTGAATCAATGTAGTTGCTTTTATTGGTAAACGTAAACCAGTGGTCTGTTTAATCAGTTCTCTAGAAAACAGATCAGGCAGTTAAACTAGCTGTTTCACACAAACGATCATTTCTGGGAAAAGAGTGTGTTTAGCCAAGCTGTCTAATCCCATGACCTATTGGCAATAATCCTCAAGACGTTCCCTTCAGAATTTGGAGCTGGTGAACGCTCATGTCGATTTGCCACGGTGTCTTAGACTGTGGCGAGGAGGGTGTCTAAATTGCCACCAATGGGATGTGTAAACATCAGGGTCACGCTAGGTGGAAAAATTTTAGTCCAGGAGAGTCACAAGCATGTGTGTGTCCTGAGCTGACAGAAATACAGAAGCAGTCACCAGCAGAAGGCATGTGTGTAAAAACATGATATAACTGAATCTTTTCTCTAAAAAACAGCACATCCATTGTGTGCTCAACCTGTGGCAGAAAAGCCTTTGCAGCCCTCCACTCACCCCTGCCCTCCACTGCCCCCAAAATCTAGCTCCTACATTAAGAAAGCTTTGCCGAAGAATTCCGAGAGACACTAATAATGAAATTCCCTTGCTCTGCAATCATGAATTAGTATTTTCTTAGGATATAGCTGTAATGAATCGTAATGAAAAGCATCAGATTTGGGGTCAGATGGATTAGGTTTGAATCCCAGCCCCACTACTTACTAGCCATGAGATCTTGAGCAAACAACCGCTTGTCTACTCTGAAACTCAGTTTCCACTTCTATGTAATCTATTCATTTGACAAACACTTCCTGAATACCTACCATGTGCATGAGCTAAAGGAGAGAAGACGCATGGTTCCTGCTTTCACGGAGCTTACATTGCAGGGGAGGGGGAGGGGAGGCCGACAGTGGACCAATGATACATCTGGCCAGGAGGAAAGTTAAGAATAAAGGGGCAGGGTAAGGACATCGAGAGTGAACAGGAAGATGTGAGCGTGCTATTTCCCCTACAGAATTCTAGGATAGCTTCTCTGAGAAGGTGGCACTTAAGCAGAGACTTAAATGAAAGGAGGGAGGGAGGCTTTGGATGATCCAGAGAGGATAACAGAGCCCCAGAGAGTTACTGGTAGGACAGAATGATATAAGGGTATACAATCCAGCACCTGGCATAGAGTAAGCACTCAAAAAATGTGGCTATTATTATTATTAATATTAGCTGTAAGGAATATCCATTAGAAAACTTGAGTTCATTACATCCCCTTCATTTGGGGGAGTTATGGTGTCACAGGTTGGGAACTCACACCTTCCAGACAGACTCTGTGTAACTCTTTTGTAACTGGTTCAAAAGCACATTTCCACCTGGCCTAGGTCCCCAGGGCACTGGCAGCCAATCCTAACGAGGGAATCATAACTCCAGGCTCATTCTGCACAGATAAGTATGCTATGTATGATTTCTCACCACCCATCTCCCCTCCTGGGCTGATTAATTTACACGAACCATGAGTTTCCATTGCCAGGAAAGGGCTCTGAGGTCTTCTTAGCTGTGGGTATTGGGAGGTTGGAAAGAAGGGCATAGAGAATCTTGCTAAGTGGAACTACATAAGACCTCAAGGTGAGGTCAGAGGTCAGAGGCATGGAAACTCCATGTGTGTGAATGCGTGGGTGAGAGAGAAAGAGGGAGGGAGGGAGGGAGAGAGAGACACATGCATACATCCTGACCTAGAATAATAATGGCACTAATTCTTAAGAAAAGCATTTAAAATGCCCAAAGTATGTGTCCAAGTTGAAGAGTCATAGCTCTTGATTTTCAATCCCAGCTCTGGAACAACCAGTTGACAGACAGTGGGCAAGTCATTTTCCCTCTCTGAGGCAGCATCAGGTTGAAGGGCTCAGTGTCCCATAGATCAAGGTTTGTTGCTTAGCATGATCTTGGGCATCTTACTGAAACTCTGAAGCGCATCTGTTCAATGGGTATTTAACAGTGAACTGTACCTCATGAAGTAGCCAATGCAGATACAGTGTGCAGCATGGCGCATGGCATATAGTAAATGCACAGTAAATACTAGATCCCAGCATCTTCACCTGCCTTCCTACCTGGCTGGTCTGAAGATGAATCAGGGAATTAAGTAAGTAAACACTTGGTGATAAAAATGGTATTTTACAGCTTGTAAGGTGTTATTATTAAACTATCATCATGATTATTGCTTTGAATGTTATAATATTAGGCAGGAGATGTAGTGTCCATAGAAGTGCTTCTCGAAGTCTCTCTGGGTAATGAGTGATAGGATTTGAAAGGCTATCTTGCGTGAAAAAAGGAAAAAAAAAACAACCACATTCATACTTTGAAAAGCTGAACCTCCCAGCACTGAAACAGAACAGTGTTCATTACTCAGTGAGGATTAATTAGCTGTTGGGTATTATTAAACATTCTCACTCTCAAGATCCACGTAGAACTGGAAACTATGAAAGTGAATGAGAGGTAATCATGGAGGAGGGGAAAAAAAAGCTACAATTGCTGGCAATGCAAATGTCAAGAGCAGAGCATGTTAGTAAATTATGGTCTGATTAATATCACATCAGCTCATCCTCTGTTTGGAGTCATTGTTCTGAAACTATGGTTTTCAGGGTTGCCTGGTTCTTCTTCTACCACCAGGATCAAAAAGAAAGCAGGCTGGCCTTTTCAGTGTTTGCACTGAAAGAACACTGGAGTGTGGATGTTTACACTGAAATGAGGATACTTGAAAGCCTAGGAAGGAAGACGAGATGAAATCAGATACGAGTTTTACAATATGATAGCAAATGTGCCTCATGAGCTGGTACAATAACTTGAAATGACTGAAAAGGAACAGAGGCTCATAAAAACGAGAGCGTGGAGGAGCCTTAGAGATGATAAGAGTCCAGGGATAACAGATCCCTTTGTCTCAACCACCAGGGGCTCAGGATAAAAATGCAGATCCCTCTGGACCACCCAACTTGCTGAAGAGAATCACTGAGGCTGAGTCCTGGGAATCTGCATTTATAACTGGCACCCATGGTTGCAGAACCACTGACTTTGTCCAGTCCTCTGCTCAGTGGCTTAGTAACTAAGCAGGGAGAGAAGAAATGAGATTCATTGGCCCAGGGTCACAGATGGTTAATAAGGATGCAAGAACCAGAACTGGGGTTTTCTGAGTCCCAGACACTCCTCTGGGCCTCCTTCCATGTTTGATATGTACAAGTCCACTTCATAACATCACCGTGTCACTTTGGGGACAATCTCTGTTCTAGTGGAACTTACAGAGAGTCCTTCTCTCTTCTTCATCATGGGGATGGCATCCTCCCAGGGGCTAAATACAGGTATACAAAATCCCACTGGATGCATGGACAACTGGAATTCATAGTGGGGACTACAGATGGCATCTGAGAAATTCCATCCACATAGTGAACAAGAGCAAGGTAACACTTGGGCAGAAGTTCACGTTATAAACTCCCCAGTGGTGCCTAATCCACCTGTTTTCTCCATACAATTGCAAAGTCCTGAGGGGTGAAAGACTATCTTGTCCCTTTTGTATCACCAGTACTGTGCTTGCCACTTGGTAGACATCAGTGAATAGCTTGAGGAGTGAATACAAGAGTATAAAAAGTGCATGAAGAGAAAAATGGGAATTTTCTCAAACACATAGGCCTACTATCACTAGGGGGTAATAACAGTCATGAAAATGATGATGATGAGAGTAAAACTAAAAACGATCAGCAGGAACTAATATCACTGAGTGCTTTCTCTGAGTGAGACACTACACAGGCTCTCTATCACACACAATATTGTACTGAATCCTCACAACAATCTCAGGAAGTAGCGACCATCCCTCATCCCTGTTGTGCCGATGTGACATGGGAGGCACAAGGACTTTAAGTAATGTGTCCAAGGCCACCATCCAGAAAGGAATGGAGCCAGAATTCTAACCCAGGACAGAGGGACTCAATGTTCACACTCTTCACTGTTCTGCCCTCCAGTCTCAAAACCTGTGAGCATTTAGAGCATCGACCCAGTCTGATAAGGTAAACTTGTACGGCTGTTCTCCAGGTTGAAGGCATAGGCGGACGAGAGGAAACAGGGCAGCCAATGCTTGTTGGCCCAGAAGAAGCTCAGTAGAAGACCAAGTACCCATTACTACTGGGTACACACATGACAGCCTAGCATTATGGGCCGCAAAGAGTCTGTGCTCAAAACGCATCTGCTGAATAAACAGATGAACAAATGAATGAATGAATGAACAAACCAACAAGCCAGCTAATCAGGCACACGATGATCTTTCAGTTCCCACATGTGCCTCTAAATATAGGGTGACAACCTCTTTTCCCCACAGGTATCGATACTTCTATGTCTCTTCGCAGTTTTTGGTTTTCAGTAGAGCTGCTGGCATCTGAAAGCACATATTTTACCCAGTTCTGAAAGTGGCTAGGGGCCAGGGCTGGTCCCAACATGTGCCTGGCTTTACAGTTCACAATGAACACTCCAAACTAAACTTATCACCCAGTCCTAAATCATTTTAATCTCTATCTAGAGAGCCTTCCTTTAAAAGTCTGATTTTAGAAATCCATTTTTAACACCATTTCCCTAACAGACACATCCCATTCTCCCAGAACCAAATATAATTTCTCCCTCCTTTGATCAGACTGCAACTCTCTGACTCTCATTAAACTTATCTTACTCTAGTTAGTGTCATAAACATTTGCATATTAGTCCTACCCATCCTCTTTCCTTACCAGACTGTGCTTTTCTGGACAGCAGAAAGGAAGCTACCAAGACTAATAGTAGAGTTCACTTCTTGAGTACCAGCCATGAAATAAGGGCTTTCCATCCTCACTGCACTTTAGCCTCGGAAGCCCACACACAGTAAGGTACTAGGTTCACTGTTTTGCAGATGGAGAAACTAAAAATAACTTACACGACTGAAGTTCAAAAAGGGAGTGACTATGTGAGAGCCTGGTAAGTGGCAGAATTTGAACCCAGGCCTGTTTGATTGAGAAGTTCATGTTCCGAATCACAAGACTCCAACTTCCTATCTGGGTAGTCCCATGCCTGTACCTTGAAGGTGCTCAAGACATGTTAGATGATGCAAACAGACAGAGGCTAAGAACACAGTAATGCATGGCAGGGACCCTGCAGGCAAGTCCTCAGGGGCAAAAGGAAATGTGAATTTATACTCATCACAGGTTGGTACCTGTCCTGCTCCTTCACCTACCACCAGAGACTCAGGTAGGCGGGGTCTCTGCTTGATTTCCCTCCCTCACACCTGAGAGGGGCAACCTATAGCAGCAGCCAGCACGCGGCCAAACTTCCCCTCCACTTCCCCTGACCCTGGTTGCCAAGGAAACTGAAAGAAGGTGGAAAACCAGCCATTGGGCTCACCCGCAAGGTTGTGATGGTGGCAGGATCCCGGAGCCGGCCCTCCTCATCTTTCAGATTGTAGCCTTCTGGCCTCTTATCACGCTCGCTGACTTTCCACAGCTTCACAGTTTTATCTGCGGAGGGCAACCAGAAGAAGTCAAAATGACATTGAGAGGAAGCCGGTAAAGGAGTCTTTTTTTTTTTTTTTTTTTTTTTTGCGGGACCCAGTTGGGGGCTGTTGCAGGAAGAGGTGAAGGTCACGATGGAAGGGACTGCTAGGGAAACCGGCTCATGTCAAGGGCTTCAGTGCATAAATCTCAAGGCCTCTGAAGGCAGAGCTCATGTTTTAAAACAAAAACATTTATTGTGCTGAGACAAAAGGTTTCCCTGACAATGGGCTGTTAAATCTATAGCTTACATTTAAATTGGATCATTCAATAATAATATGTCCTGAACACTGAATAAGAGTAGTCACAACATATGTAGAATTATAATGATGTAACCATGTTAGCGCTTTCCATGGAGAATTTACTTAATATTCATAATAACCCTGAGATGTAGGTCCAATTATTATTATCCTCATTTCAGCATCCCACCTCACTAAACACTGTCCCTAGCATAACCGGAAAGGCCCTCCGTGACCTGCACCCCTATGTCCTCACACTTTATGATCTCATTGTCTACCCCACTCCCTGTCACCTCCTGTGCTCCTGCCACACGGTTTCCTTACAGCTCTTTGTATAGGTTAATCTCACTCCAGCCTCAGGGCTTTTGCACTAGCTGCCCTTTCTGCCAGGAAAGCCCTTTACCTTCCTTTTCACAAGATTTGTTCCTTCACTTTGCTCTCCTCTGTTTATATCCCAACCTCAGAGGGGGTCTTTCCTAACCAACCTACAGAAAGATGTTTTCCTCACCGTTCTGTATCCCCTCTTCCTGCTTTATTTTTCGTCAGAGTACGTTTCACTCTCTGGCAATTTAATTATCTCATCTCCCTCACAGTAATTTAAATATCTTTGGAGGCAGGGATTCGGTCTGTCTTGTTCCTCACTGTATCTCCAGCACCTACAACAGTGCCTGGGGCATAGTGGATGTTCAAGAAATAGGAGTTGGATGAATGAATGCATCTCATTTACACAGTGCATCTTGTTAGCAGTACTCAGGGAAGTCAAATGAGAAGGAGATTCATCCAAATGCTTTCCCCTTGCAGTCTCTTTTCTGAGTCCCCAGCTGGAAATGACCTTTCTCAGCTTTGTACTGTCCCAGGACTCTACACCACTTGGTGACCCCTGTCATTCTCTACAGCAATAAAACAGGGGTGAGGACTCCAATGCCTACAAGAGGTAGGCAGTGCCCGGGGAATGAGTGAAAGGGGGCAGGGCATCGGGGGAGCTGGAGATGGCATGCCCCACCTGCAGGCTTTTGATTCCATCTTTTAAAAATTGAAGTAGAGCTGATTTACAATGTTGTGTTAGTTTCAGGTGTACAGCACAGTGATTCAGATATATGTACATACACACACACACATATATATACACACAGATATATATATATATCTATATATACTTTTTTCAGATTCTCTTCCCTTATAGATTATTACAAAATATTGAGTAGAGTTCCCTGTGCTATACAGTAGGTCCTTGTTGGTTATCTACTTTATATATAGTAGTGTGTATATGTAATCCATTTTTTAAGGAAACATGTTTGGGCCAGACAGATCATGTTTGTGGTTGCATGCCTTTGTAGGCCTTTCTTATCAGATCCTGCGTTCATTATTTGTTCTAACTTCTCTTCTGGATGGCAGACACTCGGCTGTTCCTGTGTCTTGCTCTGTGCCTGCACAGGGTGGCTTTGGAAGCAGACAACGTTGGGTCCTATCCCCACTCCAACTCCAGCCACCACATGGCCGAGGGCTGGGACTCACCTGCAGTAGGCACCTAACTAGTCTTTGGGTGACAGACAAATAGGAGTAGCAGATAAAGCAGGAGAAAAGGTACAGAGTGGCCAATTAAGTTTGAATTTCAGAAATATGAGTACATTTTTAGTATAAGTATGTCCTCAATACTCCAATCTTACAAATAGAGATAGTTCTCTACGCCTCAGTTTCTTTATATGTAAATTGGGGAAAACAGTGTCGTCCTCATGGGGCTCTTTGAGGATTAAATGAAAGAATGCATGTAGTGTTTAGCCCAGTGTTGCACTTCTAATAATGGTTCACAAATAGCAGCTGTTGTTAGAATTAGCAAACAGGGCAACTGTTCTGCAATAATAAGACGTTGCTCTGACAGCGTGAGCTTCATCCCATGATGATGTCAGCACACCTTACTTCCTCTCTGTAAGGCTGTCAGGGGAGGAAAGCCGCCCCTGTATCCTGCCTGTATTAGGATTCCCTTGCTCCTTTGCCCCTCATCTCCCTCCTCCATCTCTCCTTGGCAAATGCCTTGTCCTCAGCGGTCTGAAATGCACATTATGAAGTGGGCTTCCTGCAACAATTTGGCTACTCTAACAGAGAAGGGCCCCTGTTTCCTAATATGTGGGCATCACTTGGGCTGGTCATGTCTGCTGGCACGCCTGTAAAGTCTACTTAGTATAAGATTTGTGCATTCAGCCCGGCTTGTACTGGGACAGAAGGCGAAGAAGCCTTTCCCAGATGTTGGGTTGAATTTAGAATTATCTATCTATACTCTTCTGGTCCTACCCTCTCTGAATATAGGCTGCATAATGACCTGCTTTTTAGGGTGAGAAGATGAAACATGGGCCATATTTATTCAGTCATTTGATTAACTACTAATCAGAGATCAGAGAAGATTAGCTACTGTGGCTTAGAAGAACCCAAATCAGTGAATTTTAATACTGATTATTTTCTATTGCTGGGCTTTGGAATGTATGTAGCCCATCCGAACTGCAAGGCAATTCTTCTCTTATATTTTTCTTATTAGGAATGATAAATTGCTATACAGAGAAAGAGAGAAATTGGAGGTAAAACATAAAGAATAAAGATCCCTAAAATCCCTGCAGTCTGGGACAACCATTGTTAACATTTTACATAGTTCCTTGTAATATTTTTTCTATGCATTTTTTTGAAGAGGGGTACAAACCTATAATAATATCTCACATATAGATTTTACATTTCTCATTTTATTTTCTTCTTTTTATTACACAACTGGTACATAAAATTGTAGAAAATGAACATAAAAATAAAAAAATTAAAAACTCCTTCAATTCCAGTAGACAAAACAACTACTATGAAAAATTTATGTATATCCTTGTATTACATTTGTGTGTGGAATTATATAACTTTTTAAATAGCTTTCAGTAGTTGTATCATGCTATACATAGTTTAAATATGCTTTTTTCCTAACTATTTACCTATCTGTACCAACATCTATTTCTACAAATACATAATGTATAATAGTGGGTATTAGTTAATAATTAAAGGTCTAGTAATGGGAGATTTATTAATAAACTATAGAAAAAACCATACAAGGGAATACCATGCAGTCACTGAAAATGTTATGGTATTTTAGGAGAAATATTTCATAATTAGGAAGATATTTCTGTTACTGTGTTATATTATTATATTAAAAAATCTGATTGCAAAACAGTTATAGAATATGTCATATTTTTGTTAAGAAACAAACAGATTTATCCATGCCTCTTTGTTTTTCTCTTTAAAAGACATTAATCGTGGTTCTCTCTGGATAGGAACACTTTCCTTATCTTCATTTTGCTTCTCCGCATTTTCTAAATTTTTTACAATGAACATATTACTTTCATAGCATGAAAAACAAAGTAAGTATACCTTTTCCTCTCATCATAGGAATTAAGATAGAAGTAGACATTCTAGGTAAAGCAATGTGTCTTCATCTGGCAAATAATTTTAAGGTCTATCTTTACAACTGAATGTTGGTTTTATTTTTCATTAAAATTTCTAAAACTGGGAATGTATTCTAGCAGAAGATAAAAACTGTACCCCGCTATAATGAGATAAGCACAATTTTTTTAAAAAAGATAATTGATGGTGAATTCAATTCAATTCCCCATGGTTGGGATGCCTGGAGTTATTCCTGACTTTATTATCACACAATTTTTCTTAACTCAGTAGCTTGAAGCTTTCTGGATAAAAAAGTCTGAGGAACATGTGGCTGTTACTATGAGTAATGGCTTTTTCTTTCTTCTGGCTGGCTCTCTGAGTAGTTTATCATTACTTGTGGCAGCTTTTAAACACAATCTTATCATCTATCTTCATTTTCTCTTTTGTACAGTAATTCCAATTGTCTTCCATTAATTTTTACATGTTAACCTATTTGGCTTAAGGGGGATTCTCAACCTCAATATTAGTATAAAAAAGAAAATCACATACGAGCATGGGAATTTTTCTTCTAACAATCGTTTTGAGATGCTGTTGGCATATGAAATAGCATCCCAAATGGGAAGATAATATCCTTGTTAATCAAAAAACTATTTAAAAACTCAATTAACAGAACATTATGCTATATAATTAATCTTCATTGCATTTCACTGCTTTCCCATCCCCCCTACAAAGTAGTTAATATGTCTTTTATGTCTTTGAATTTTATTGAAATAATCAATAGGCTAAATTTCATAATATAAAGTAAGCTAGCTATAGGAGATAATCAGACGCTTTTTCTCTGCCTAAAGTAATTAAGTCAAAATCATCAGAAGTTTCTTCCATTCTAAGTTGTGTTAAATCTGCTGAGCCTTTGAGGGAAACTTAAACAAAACTAAAAGGGAAGAGACTGAAACAAATTCATGTGGCTTGACTTTTGGGAAATCAAGATCAAAAAAAGTAAACAAAACAATAAATGAGAAAAAACTAAATTACTTGGAATCTGGAAAAACAGATGAGTGGCGATCTGGTCATGTTGAGATAAGCTATGCTTGAATAACCCTAAACTGGCTATTTCAGAACTGTTACTTTATAGAGTTATACACTGGCTTTTTCATTTGAGGGATTTTTTTGGTTCATATGCATTAAAAACTCCCCCTCCCATTTTTCATAAGATTAAAATAAAACTCATTGTAAAAACTTAGAAAATAAAAACAATAAAAGGAATAAATTGACAAGTCACCCATAATGCACAGTCAAAATTAATCATGATAAGCCTTTCAGTGTGTTTCCTTTCAGTCTTTAAAAATGTTAATATATGTTTGATCATAGTATATACACAGTCTGCATTTTTTTTAACTTGACATATGAGCATTACCCTTTCTTAATAAATGGTGGAGATAGGCAGAAAGCAAATCCCTTGTTTCTTGATTTATATTTAAATGTATACTCCTCAAAGACACACACACAGGATGATGAAATGAATCACTCTCCAGTTTATTTGCTTGGGAGATGGTGTTTAATTTGTATATACTAATCCTCTAATTGTTATGCTATTCAATTATCACCCTTTCGTATATGATTTTATTCTGAATTGTTTTGAGTGTAGATGGCCTCTTTCACAGCAAGGGTATTAAGAACTTTTAGAGTTGGTAATTCCACTGTATAAAGGTTTACAGATTAATACGGAATCGGCTTCTGTGTTCAACCCCTAACATTCTCTCTCTCTGACCTATTTATATCAACTCTCCCTAAACCAACAAATGATAAAAGAAGAGTATGAAGGAGAAGGGAGCAAGAGAAGAAACCATTACTTGATCAGTTTTTTGATTGGGTCCCCTCCCTTCTTGACCTACGTTTCTACTAGAGAGCCTGATTGTGTCAGACAGGACATCTGCTTTCCAAACCCCCAAATATATTCAGGGATTAATAACTTCTACTGAGTATGCCAAACACACAGGGATGGCATGTTTAGTTTCCTGAAATGTGTTCCCAGAATAACATTCAGTAAATCTTTAGACAAGAAGTCACATTCCAAAAACACCTGGAAATAATCTGCATTAGTCAAAAACTACAGATAACAAGTCTCACATAATTTGACCATAAATTTGTTATTTTTAAAAAAGAATAAGTACTATTTACTGAGGGCCTATTCTCTGCCAGGCATTCTGCTAGGCATCTTGCAAACATGGTTTCTAAGTTTTTCAACAGTCTGCAAGGTAAAAAGGAAAATGGAGGCTAAAAGAGATTGAAATATATGGTTTGCTGACTGTACCTCTGAAAATACCAAACAAGACAAGTCACCTCCACATACCATTAGTAGACAGAAGGAAGTAGGCTGCATTCTGCTGAGGGAGCCATCTTATTTTATTGATTTTTTCTTCTATTTCTAAACTCTTCAGGTAATCGAACTCGGGTTCATGGCTCTGGAATGTGCTGTAAACATTGTATTCACCCCTACGATGAACCTGATTTTTACTCTGTAGGAAGGGAAAAGAAAGTCACATGAAAGATTAAATCACATAAGCCAACTGCAAATTCACCAGCTCCTTCCTTTTTTTGACTAGAGTCATGAGGGGTGGGACGGGCAGGCCGTATCCAAGCGGGCTGAGGGCAGGGCTACGACGGCCATGGGTTCCTCCTTAGCTCAGTGCCCTCAGGCTGTTGATCATGCACCCCTGGTGGTAAATACTGACACCTTCAATATTTACAAATTTTTACTTATAAAGTGTATACATAAACTGCTGCATGTCTTGGACACCCTTAGGAGTGAGTCATCCCATGCTGATGTCCATACAGACGTGTATCAATCCTTTAACAAGAACACAAAGCTATAGCATCTGCACCTTTCACTGGCCTTTTAAAATCTCATCAGATCTTCATAGAATCTCTGAGAGGTACACATAGCAGGGAAATGAACAAAAGAGGCTCACAGAAATTAAAATGACTTCTCAAAGGTCACACAGCTTATAAGCAGTGGATCTCTCCCTCTCCTTTTTCCGACATGAATAACAAAAGACGTGAGTGCAGAGATGACATGGGAATCATTAGGAGAACGATGAGACTTTACACTGGCTTTCCCCCAGCACTGATTATGCAAAGTGCACACAGCAGGAACTAAATAAATGGTGAGAGAACAAAACATAAAGGAAGGGTGTGCAGAAAGGGACAAGAGAAAGAAGAAAGGTGGACAGGAGGAAAAGATGGTGTGAAAGAGAGAAAGGGAAGAAGGGAAAAGGGGGAGAGGTTTGCACTTTAGGACCTAGTGACCAAGAGCCTCAAGATTCAGGCTTTGGAAAACTGTGTTCAAAAATTCAAATCCAGGTCTTGCTAGGCATTTGTCGTAAATGCTTGACTCTTAATAAAAGGCTCAATTAAAAAATTTTTATCTCTGGGTGGATACTGAACATTCAAACCCAAGTCTCAATTTACTGATGGGTGATGGCGCTGATACCCAGATGTTAAATGCGCTTGTGAGGGCACTGAGGTTCCTTGAACAAATTTTCCAGGACAGCACCTCTTGAGGATTCATGCACAGGAGCCACCCATGGGAATCAAAAGGAGGCCTGACCTAGATGTTGTCCCGTGGCTGTGTTTCTCAAGCTCAGTGTTCATTCGACCCCAAGTCTCACCACAAAGCTCAACATTTAACTGCAGGTTATTATCCTCAACATTTATTCCTTATTGAACAAAACCACCCTCCTTTGGAAAATGTGTCCCTCTTCTTTCTACTAATGAATCAGGCTCCCCAAATATTTCAGTAAATTAAAATAGGTGAAACCTATAAATACCTAATGTGAAACATGGAGCAGAATATTACTGGCAACACCCTGCCTTGGGTAATTTATGCTAAACAGATCCTCTGGTTTCTCTTTATCATCACTATGAACCTAATTGGATTTTTTTAAAAATTGAAGAAGAAGGTTTGAAAAATCAATTTTAAAAGGACTTTAAAGGCTGACATACTCACTCCTATCCTGTTTACTGCAGAGAGAGCTAGTCCACCTGAACAATAAATTTTTACGAGTGTTGATTTGCTACCATCCAAATCAGACTGTCAAGTGTGTGTAGGATGTGCCAGACCAATTAGCACTAGGCAGCTCTGGAAAAGCAGGAAAAATTCCAGGTCACAAAGAGCTATTAGTTCCTACTTGCCAACAACATTTTCGTGTTTCCAGGGCCAATGGAATAGGCTGGGTGCCTGATTTAATGCTTAACACTTGAATTCATACAGAACCCCGAGGGATTAGGATGCCCTTATAGAAATTAATTGCAAATAATGTGCAATTACCAAATATATCACCTCTAAATGAGGCTTTCCTTTTTTGAGGGGAGGTGGAACACAAATGACTTTGAGGCACAAAGCAGGCTTTAAATTGCTAGGGAAGTCTCTTGTGAAACCTCCCTCCTGCAACGCTGTGCCGGGTGAATCTCCGAGGCAGGCAGTAGCAGATGGGAGAGTTACTTGAACACAGACTGGCCTGCTGGAAGCTTCAGGACCACGCCGGCGGAGGCCAAGGAAATCAAATTGGGCCATAATTTAATTCTGACAGAACAGAAGCAGACACCAAAAAACTCAATTTATATGAAAAAGAGAAACAATTCCTAGTGGAACCCAACTCTCAGGAAGAAATGGGCTTTTCGAGATTCACCGGGAGTTAGAACTCCTGCTCAGAATGCATAGAGCATTCAGCTGCAGGGAACTTCGTGTCACCTATAGTAAAGTGTGGGCTACATGCCTTGCTCAGATGTCATTTTCTGGGATTTCACTCCCTTTGGTAGGGGGAGCTACCATTTTCTTCTTTTATTTTTTTATGGTTAGCAATAAAGTATTTTTAATTAAGGTATGTACCTTGTTTTTTTAGACATAATGCTACTGCATACTTAACAGACCACAGTATAGTGTAAATGTAACTTTTATATGCACTGGGAAATCAAAAAATTGGTGTGACTTGCTTTATTGTGATATTCCCTTTATCGTGGTGGCCTGGAACTGAGCCCACAATATCTCTGAAGTATGCCTGTAAATTGTATGTATTCTCTTCTGACCCAAGTTATCCTTTTCATATCTGTTGGGGAAGGGTTATACTTTTTATCCTAGGTATTCTGTGAGTTGTCCCTGAATTTAAACAGCTAGAGGAGGATAAATCCCACTGAAAAAGGAGGCGTTACACTCAACAAGCACCCGTGGAATTTTGCAGGTCAGATGAGAAGTGAGGTCGTTTTGAATGTGCAATACCCAGGTTTGGAAAGATGAGACCTTGCCCAGAAAAGGCTCTATTTTCCGGTGCTTTTGTGAGCCTGAGTGTGTAACTACTGATGTTAATGACTTTTTGGCAGTTTTAGTTTGCAAGCCAAGGAGCAAGGTTAAGGGCGACACAGGAGGATTAAGGAACAGCGGGAGGCCTTCTTTAAAAGAAGAAAATGGATATTTTGCATTCACTGCCACTTACCTCCTGCTCTCGTTGAAATATTACAACCCGACCCCCCTTGTCCCCTGTCGCTAGTAATTCTCCCGTGTGGTTGAATTCTACCGTAGAGATAATGTCAGCTGAAAAAAAGAAGACAAAGGCAATTTAAGTAACTGCACACTTACTTTGAAACGATAGATAATAGACATATTTTTCCGTGCATTTAAGGGCTTAGGGCTTTGTCTCTGCAGTGGAATTTACAAGGATTTTGTGTTCTGTATTTTAAGTGCCACTAGAAGTGGCACTTGGGAAAGTAAATTTCCTAGATGCCCACCCTGCACTGTGGTCTCTAGGAACAACTGGAGAGAACAAAAGGAAAAAGCACATTCAGATCCTTTTGTTTTGGGCAAGAGAAAATGAATTTCTTTACAGCTCAGGGAAATGGCAATTTTCTTTGATAATTTCTACCAACCACAGGCTCTTTTCCCACCCATGTCCTTCTGCATTCCCCTTTCTTCTACACCCAGAAACTTCCCCAAATGAGTTTCAGTTGTGGAATCCAAATGAGGGCTGAAGACTGAGGAAGAAGGGGTGAGATGCTTGAAGCTCAGACACCGAAAACAAAGGGGCGGATCACAGAGGAATTGTCAGGAAATCTCCAGAGCTGGAAATTCAAGGAGGGACCCCACAAATGCTCCCTTTTTTCTGGTGAGCCCAACACACCCTTCTGGAAGAGCAGGGCCTTACTGCAACCCCAGGAGAAAGGTGCTGAGAAAACAGGGTCACAAGGTCGGAGGGAAGAGAAAAATTTGTACTCTGTATTTCTTTTTTTTTTTTAAGTGTATTTTTTTATTGGAGTATGATTGCTTTACAATGTTGTGTTAATTTCTGCTGTATAATGGCGTGAATCAGCTATATGTATATCTATATCTCCTCCCTCTTATACTCTGTATTTCTAAACAGAGAAAATACACAGGCATCAGGAACTCAGCTCACAGATAATTGCTGAAGGAATGCCAACCTGCCAAGTCTTTCTTCAATGCTGGTTACCCCCTGAGGAACAGGGACAGGTAAATTACCTATGATTGGATTTATTAGGGCTATTTTTAGAAAAATGTCAGAGGTTAATTCCTCTGCAATTATTCCCCTGCAGGGCTCCAACAATTGCTACCGAGAGTGCAAATGAGTTTAAAAAAAAAAAAAAAAAAAAAAGGAAGCAGGGGAATTATGACTGTGGCCTTTGACAGAAGTACATTCTGAAGATTATGTCCATGTAAGGAAAGCAAAGGGGAAACAGTGAGGTGGAAAACTAAGGCAATTACGCCTGAATAATTCAAATCTCAAATCTTACTTTAATATCATCATTTCAGGATTTTCTTTGTATGCCTGATTGATTCAGGTAAGTAGTGTAAAATTCTCCACTTTGCTTCTAACTGTCCTTTTCCATACATGAAAAAGCTTCAAATGGTCATTCTTTGTGCAGAAGGGAAAAGAATAAGGCATAAACCATAGGCACTTGCAAGCCAGGTACATTTAAAAGAATAATTCATGATTTCTGTTTTGGCATCTTAGATAACTGACCCCAGTGGTAGCAGATTCAAATCCTACAGGGCCACGAGGGGACGTGGAGTGAAGTAAACCAGGTGAAGTAGCAAGCTTGGGTTCCCTCTTAAAAGACAAGTGGCTACTCAGTTTAAGCCAACTGTGACTATGAAATATTACCTGTGTTGCCAGATATTCTGAATTTTTTTTTTTTAAAGAAGCTGGAAATCCAGAATTTTATGCAAAATCACCTAAGTTTTACATATTGGCAACCAATTATTTTGTTCATTAAAAAAAATATAATCTTGTCTATCAGCTAAAAATGGTTTGTGGGTCACCAGCTTCTGACTTCTGGTCTCTGGAGTCTGCCTTCAGAAAAGGCCACCCCAATCCTTACTGACAATCTCAACTGGACATCCCATCCATTCACTCAAGAAGACCCCTACAAATGAATAGTACCTGAAGGAAACACAAAATAAGCTGCATGGCTACTCAGTTCCTGAAGTAACTTTAGAAGGCCCATTTCTAGAACAAGTGCCCAGAGAGGAGCATGCAAACCCAGCAGAGCTGGGAAGCCAGCCACCCGGAGTGAATTACCGGCCACGTTCCTTCATTAGAGTTTGCGTGTCTTAGCAAAGCATGTTCGTGTACAGAGGAGACAAGAAGGCTGTTTAATGTTTGCAGCCGCCTCAGAACGCCCTGGTTGAAAAGCACTTGAGTGCTAGGATACACTTCTAACATTAGTTCCTGCTTCTGGCTTTTCAATGAGAGGCTAGCCATGGGGTTATTCACGAAGCTTCCTGGCTTTGGGGGAGAACCTAAAGCAGACAATGCTATTTCTTTTCACTTCCAGGCTTCTGTCAGGTACTAAAAAATGAGTCAAACACCTTACAGAGAGAAAGACAAGTGAGAAGCAATGAGAGGGTGATGAGGAGACCAGGCCTGGGGGTTAACAGTGCCATACTCATGTCTTTAGGGCTAAGATTCTACTTAAGGGCAGCTGAAGCCCCTCCTCTCAGCAGCTGTGTGAACACAGATGCTGGAGTTCTAGTTGGGTCCCAGGGCTAGTGCACTGACAACAAAGAGGTGGGTCTTCCCTTTTGGTGACATTGAGTATTGGAAGGAAGTGGTAAGTAGCTCTTTCCAAGATCAGCCTCTGGCTCAGTTTCTAAGAAAATGTCTTTTCAAGGGAAACAAAATTCAGTCTCCCAGGGATGACATTCATATTGTCTTTTTGCCTGGACTCTTTGAAAATGTCTTCACTCTCTCTTTAAGATGCACAAGGTCAAAACAAGGTAGGATTCAAGCTCAAGTCCAAGCCACATGATCCAAGGCAGTATTGTTAGAACTTTGTACTACGGGATATCAGGCATGGTCCCAGCTATAAAAATACCTCCTTCATTTTCCAAGTGTTATCATTGTTTGTGCTATGTCTCCCTCAAGAACCTTGTCAGAGAAAGGTTGACTGGTATGGCAGGATTCTGAAATTCCTTAGTCTGTGGCCAAGTCCTTGCCTTTATTTTAACCCTGCCAGGCAGGTGGTCTGTATATTGGGTTGTTTATATCTGGCTACTGTGTGCTTCCCTTCAGAGCATATACATTGCAGCTCAAGTTAATACCTGTTTTGAACTTTTATGTTTCCTGACTCATTTATTGTGGCTAAACCAGTAGGTGTAACCAGAGAATTTTACTGCCCTATCCATCTCTGCATAGCTTTATCTATGACTGTTCAATAATTGATGCAAAATTCATGAATCACCCCACATTCCAATTTCAAGATACAGAAACTTCTGATACAATAATCCTGTGCTTGCAACATGCTCTTGGTAGAGCAGTTTAAATTAGAAAACATACAATGCTCAAAAGAACATGATTTTTGTTGAGTAGAGAAAGAGGTTATGGAGATAATAATAAACTAGCAAACTTAGAAACGATAACGTCACCTGAAATCATGGTCAGCAGAAATCAATTCATCAAGTTCAATTAAGGTTCAGTTCATCAAGTTCAATTAGAGGACATTTGCCTTTAAATGATAAGTGTGTATGACAACTCATTTTCTTAAATGCCCAGCTGAATCATGCTATTATGCAAAAAGCTATAAACTTGAGCATTTTCTCTCTGTTCTATAAAGATGTGAATGAAGTGCATGTTTTTGACTAAAAACAAAAAGCAGAAGCTAAAAACAGTTATAGAGGTCAAATGTAGTTAACATGATTTTTTAAGGAAATCCTGGGAGGTATGACGTTTGCCCTGCTCCACATCTATTTGTGCTGATTTAATTTCCACAAGATGGTGGCCTAGTAACCCCATTTCTAGTTTAAAAGGCACTGATAAGATCAAGTTTTTCATTTTTAAAATCAATCTCAGCATCCTTCAAAGGTTCCAGACTAGTAAGTTCATACATAAAGTTTCCATTTAATTGAATAATAGAAATTGACTTGGCAATTATATGCATGTGATTGTGAGGCTAAAGAAAAGGAAGGACCCCCTTGTTCATGCCCTAATCTCCCCCAGTATACCATGCTAGGCTGGAGTCTATGCAATGCCAGACCACTGGGCTGAGTACTAGTATTGGGTGATTTTTGATAAAATGATGGCTCAGTGTAGACTTAGGACCTAAAGCCAAATCCTCTGATGGGACAAGATCTCACTGACCAGGTCACTAGCACTGGCCTCTCAGCATCAATCATAGGGATTGAAATGAGACAGTAATGCAGTTTAGCCTTCAGAGCCCATTAAATATTGTATCTTTCATCTTGGAAACATCTGGGAGATAATACTATAAAGTCATATATGTACTTTATCAGCTGACTAGTTCTGCACAAGCAATATTTGGCTTTCTTCCTGATGAGGAGGTCAGTTCTAGCAGAATCTGCTTTTCCTTCAGCTAGGATAAGGATATCAGCAAGAATGGAAAGTAGTTTTCCGAGCGGATGACAATGGTGAAATGATAGTAGCTGCCAGAAAGTTTGTGTTGAGAAGAATTTGGGAGGCCACTTCCAGGTCAAAGCGCTGTGATTAATTGGCAGTGGCTCCTGCAGTGGGGGGAGGTGACATGTGGAGCCTTTGTCACTGCTGTATAGGAGTTTCCGGCTAGATTGGCCTTGACTTTGTGGATCATTAAACAAACAGGATTCTTAGGCTCCCTGGAGGGAATTAAAACTACTCCTTCCATCTGCATAACACTGTGGACTCCTTGCATTCTGGTTCACAGTCCAAAGTTGGCATCCATTTTCTTGGATAAGGTTTTCCCTGGTAAGTTTGGATCACTGAAATAGTACATTGGAGTATATTTTCCACCAAAATAGGGGGGGAAAGGAAGTCTGATTTTGGCCAGACAAGATATACCCAAGTACTGCTACTGGGACCATGTCAAAATGGTCATGTTGAAAAGATATTAATATATTATAAAATTTAAAAAAAGAATCAGGTAATAAAATAGTATGTGTCAGATGACCTCAATTTTGTTAAAGTATTTACATTTTAAAATATGTTTTTTTAAACTGGTAGAGTAATATATACTTACTAAAACTTCCATTAATACCAAGATGATGATTAGAATATAAACTGAAATATCCCCCAAAGATAATAATTAACTCCTATAAATACACACACAAATAATCATAGGAAAAAGTCCGTCAGGGAGAGTACAGGATGATATTGTTTTGGGGTAGGACGTGGAAGACTAAATAAATTTTTTAATAATCTTCTAATTTCTCAATATTTTCTAATTTTTTACCTTGATCATAAATACGTGAACAATTTCTAACTTTTAAGCAATTTTATTTGACTTTCAAACTGAATATAAGATTATAACATTTACCTTAGTGACTTTTTATTTATTTTTAAATTTCATTTTATTTAATTTTTTAAAACATCTTTATTGGAGTATAATTGCTTTACAGTGATATGTTAGTTTCTGCTTTATAACAAAGTAAATCAGCTATACATATACATATATCCCCATATCTCCTCCCTCTAGCATCTCCCTCCCACCCTCCCTATCCCACCCCTCTACGTGGTCACAAAGCACCGAGCTGATCTCCCTGTGCTATGCAGCTGCTTCCCACTAGCTATCTATTTTACATTTGGTAGTATATATAAGTCCATGCCACTCTCGCACTTTGTCCCACTTTACCCTTCCCCCTCCCTGTGTCCTCAACTCCATTCTCTACGTCTGCATCTTTATTCCAGTGCTGCCCCTAGGCTCTTCAGAAGCAATTTATTTTATTTATTTTTTCTTATTTCATATATATGTGTTAGCATACGGTATTTGTTTTTCTCTTTCTGACTAAATTCACTCTATATGACAGACTCTAGGTCCATCCACATCACTACAAATAACTCAATTTTGTTTCTTTTTATGGCTGAGTAATATTCCATTGAATATATGTGCCACATCTTCTTTATCCATTCACCTGTTGATGGACACTTAGGTTGCTTCCATGTCCTGACTATTGTAAACAGAGCTGCAATGAACATTGTGGTACATGACTCTTTTTGAATTATGGTTTTCTCAGGCTATATGCCCAGTAGTGGAATTGCAGGGTCGTATGGTAGTTCTATTTGTAATTTTTTAAGGAACCTCCATACTGTTCTCCATAGTGGCTGTATCAATTTACATTCCCACCAACAGTGCAAGAGGCTTCCCTTTTCTCCACACCCTCTCCAGCATTTATTGTTTGTAGATTTTTTGATGATGGCCATTCTGACTGGTGTGAGGTGACACCTCATTGTTGTTTTGATTTGCATTTCTCTAATGATTAGTGATGTTGAACATACTTTCATGTGTTTGTTGGCAATCTGTATATCTTCTTTGGAGAAATGTCTATTTAGGTCTTCTGCCCATTTTTGAATTGGGCTGTTTGTTTTTTGGATATTGAGCTTCATGAGCTGCTTGTAAATTTTGGAGATTAATCCTTTGTCAGTTGCTTCATTTGCAAATATTTTCTCCCATTCTGAGGGTGGTCTTTTCGTCTTGTTTATGGTTTCCCTTGCTGTGCAAAAGCTTTTAAGTTTCATTATGTTTCATTTGTTAATTTTTGTTTTTATTTCCATTTCTCTAGGAGATGGGTCAAAAAGGATCTTGCTGTGATTTATGTCCTAGAGTGTTCTGCTTTTGTTTTCCTCTAAGAGTTTTATAGTATCTGGGCTTACATTTAGGTCTTTAATCCATTTTGAGTTTATTTTTGTGTATGGTGTTAGGGAGTGTTCTAATTTCATTCTTTTACATGTAGCTGTCCAGTTTTCTCAGCACCACTTTTTGAAGAGGCTATCTTTCCTCTATTGTATATTCTTGCCTCCTTTATCAAAGATAAGGTGACCATACATGTGTGGGTTTACCTCTGGGCTTTCTATCCTGTTCCATTGATCTATATTTCTGTTTTTTGTGCCAGTACCATACTGTCTTGATTACTGTAGCTTTGCAGTATAGTCTGAAGTCTGGGAGCCTATTTCCTCCAGCTGCATGTTTCGTTCTCAAGATTGCTTTGGCTATTCGGGGTCTTTTGTGTTTCCATTCAAATTGTGAAATTTTTGTTCTAGTTCTGTGAAAAATGCCATTGGTAGCTTGATAGGGATTGTGTTGAATCTGTAGATTGCTTTGGGTAGTATAGTCATTTTCACAATGTTGATTCTTCCAGTCCACGAACATGGTACATCTCTCCATCTGTTTGTATCATCTTTCATTTCTTTTTAATCACAGTCTCAATTCCAGTGCTTGTGATTGGTCTGTTTATAGTTTCTATTTCTTCCTGGTTCAGTCTCTAAGAATTTGTCCATTTCTTCCAGTTGTCCATTTTATTGGCATATAGTTGCTAGTAATAATCTCTCATGATCCTTTGTATTTCTGCAGTGTCAGTTGTTACTTCTCCCTTTTCATTTCTAATTCCACTGATTTGAGTCTTCTCCCTTTTTTTCTTGATGAGCCTGGCTAATGGTTTATCAAATTTGTTTATCTTCTCAAAGAACCAACTTTTAGTTTTACTGATCTTTGCTATCGTTTCCTTCATTTCTTTTTCATTTATTTCTGATCTGATCTTTATGATTTCTTTCCTTCTGCTAACTTTGGGGTTTATTTTGTTCTTCTTTCTCTAATTGCTTTAGGTGTAAGATTAGGTTGTTTATTTGAGATGTTTCTTGTTTCTTGAGGTAGGATTGTATTGCTATAAACTTCCCTCTTAGAACTGCTTTTGCTGCATCCCATAGGTTTTGGGTCATCATGTTTTCATTGTTATTTGTTTCTAGGTATTTTTTGATTTCCCCTTTGATTTCTTCAGTGATCTCTTGGTTATTAAGTACTATATTGTTTAGCCTCCATGTGTTTGTATTTTTTACAGAGTATTTCCTATAATTGATATCTAGTCTCATAGCATTGTGATCGGGAAAGATACTTGATATGATTTGAATTTTCTTAAATTTACGAACACTTGATTTGTGACCCAGGATATGATCTATCCTGGAGAATGTTCCATGAGCACTTGAAAGTGTATTCTGTTGTTTATGGATGGAACGTCCTATAAATATCAATTAACTCCATCTTGTTTAATGTATCATTTAAAGCTTGTGTTTCCTTATTTATTTTCATTTTGGATGATCTGTCCATTGGTGGAAGTGGGGTGTTAAAGTCCCCTACTAAGATTGTGTTACTGTCGATTTCCCCTTTTATGGCTGTTAACATTTGCCTTATGTGTTGAGGTGCTCCTATGTTGGGTGCATAAATGTTTAAAATTGTTATATCTTCTTGGATTGATCCCTTGATCATTATGTAGTGTCCTTCTTTGTCTCTTGTAATAGTCTTTATTTTAAAATCTATTTTGTATGATATGAGAATTGTTACTCCAGCTTTCTTTCAATTTCCATTTGCATGGAATATCTTTTTCCATCCCCTCACTTTCAGTCGGTATGTGTCCCTAGGTCTGAAGTGGGTCTCTTGTAAACAGAATATATACAGGTCTTGTTTTTGTATCCATTCAGCCAGTCTATGTCTTTTGTTTGGAGCATTTAATCCATTTACAGTTAAGGTAGTTATCGGTATGTATGTTCCTATTACCATTTTCTTAATTGTTTTGAGTTTGTTATTGTAGATCTTGTCCTTCTCTTGTGTTTCCTGCCTAGAGAAGTTCCTTTAGCATTTGTTGTAAAGCTGGCTTGGAAGTGCTGAATTCTCTTAGCTTTTGCTCATCTGTAAAGATTTTAATTTCTGTCGGACCTGAATGAGATCCTTGCTGGGTAGAATAATCGTGGTTATAGCTTTTTCCATTTCATCACTTTAAATATATCCTGCCACTCCCTTCTGGCTTGCAGAGTTTCTGCTGAAAGATCAGCTGTTAACCTTATGGTGATTCATAAGGTTGTATGTTATTTGTTGTTTTTCCCTTGCTGTTTTAATACTTTTTCTTTGTATTTAATTTTTGGTAGTTTGATTAATTGTGTCTGCTGTATTTCTCCTTGGATTTATCCTGTATGGGACTCTATGTGCTTCCTGGACTTGATTAACTAATTCCTTTCCCATATTAGGGAAGTTTTAAACTATAATCTCTTCAAATATTTTCTCAGTCCCTTTCTTTTTCTTTTCTTCTTCTGGGACCCCTATAATTCAAATGTTGGTGTGTTTAATGTTGTCCCAGAGGTCTCTGAGGCTGTCCTCATTCTTTTCATTCTTTTTTCTTTGTTCTGCTCTGCAGTAGTTATTTCCACTATTTTATCTTCCAGGTCACTTATCCGTTCTTCTGCCTCAGTTATTCTGCTATTGATTCCTTCTAGAGAATTTTTACTTTCATTTATTGTGCTGTTCATCATTGTTTGTTTGCTCTTTAGTTCTTCTAGGTCCTTGTTAATTGCTCCTTGTATTTTCTGTCTTCTATTTCCAAGATTTTGGATCATCTTCACCATCATTACTCTGAATAGATTTTCAGGCAGACTGCCTATTTTCTCTTCATTTGTTTGGTCTGGTGGGTTTTTACCTTGCTCCTTCATCTGCTGTGTGTTTCTCTGTCTTCTCATTTTGCTTAACTTACTGTGTTTGGGGTCTCCTTTTTGCAGGTTGCAGGTTCGTAGTTCCCATTGTTTTTGGTGTCTGTCCCCAGTGGCTCAGGTTAGTTCAGTGGGTTGTGTAGGCTTCCTGGTGGAGGGGACTGTTGCCTGTCTTCTGGTGGATGAGGCTGGATCTTGTCTTTCTGGTGGGCCAAACCGAGTCCAGTTGTGTGTTTTGGGGTGCCTGTGACCTTATTATGATTTTAGGTAGCCTCTCTGCTGATGGGTGGGGTCATGTTCCTGTCCTGCTAGTTGTTTGGCATAGAGTGCCCAGCACTGTAGTTTGCTGGTTGTGAGTGGAGTTGGGTCTTAGCGTTCAGATGGAAATCTCTTGGAGAGCTTTAGCACTTGATATTATGTGGAGCCAGGAGGTCTCTGGTGGACCAATGACCTGAACTCGGCTCTCCCACCTCAGAGGCACAGGCCTGACACCCAGCTGGAGCACCAAGACCCTGTCAGCCACATGGGTCAGAAGAGAAAGGAGAAATAAATAAATAAATAAATAAATAAATAAAGTTATTAAGATAAAAAATAAAAGATAATTATTAAAAATGAAAAAATAATTTTAAAAAGAAAAAAAAAGAAAGAAAGAAGAAAGCAACCAAACCAAAAGACAAATCCACCAATGAAAACAAGCATTAAAAACCATACTAAAAAGAAACAAAAAACCCCACCACCAACAAAAAAAAACAGACAGCCAGAACTCTAGGACAAATGGTAAAAGCAAAGTTATAGAGACAAAATCACACGAAGAAAAGCATACACGTACACACTCACAAAAAGAGAAAAAGGAAAAAAATATATATATTGTTGCTCCCCTAGTCCGCCGCCTCAATTTGGGGATGATTTGTTCTGTATTCAGGTATTCCACAGATGCAGCTCACATCCAGTTGACTGTGGAGATTTAATCCAGTGCTCCTGAGGCTGCTGGGAGAGATTTCCCTTTCTCTTCTTTATTCGCACAGCTCCTGGGGTTCAGGTTTGGGTTTGGCCCCGCCTCTGCATGTAGGTCACCTGAGGGCGTCTGTTTTTCGCTCAGACAGGACAGGGTTAGAGGAGGAGGGGTACAGAATGCAGGGTGAGCCTACAGCAGCAGCAGCTGGCATGATGTTGCACCAGCCTGAGGCGTGCTGTGCATTCTCCTGGGGAAGTTGTCCCTCGATCATGGGACCCTGGGAGTGGCAGGCTGCACAGGCTCCTGGGAGGGGAGGTGTGGATAGTGACCTGTGCTTGCACACAAGCTTCTTGGTGGCTGCAGCAGCATAGTGTTTCATGCTAGTCTCTGGGGTCTGAGCTGATAGGGGCCGCTTGCGCCTGTCTCTGGAGCTCGTTTAGATGGTGCTCTGAATCCCGTCTCCTTGCGTACTCCGAAACAATGGTCTCTTGCCTCTTCGGCAGCTCCAGAGCTTTTCCTGGACTCCGTCCTGGCTAGCTGTGGCGCACTAGCCCCTTCAGGCTGTGTTCACACCGCCAACCCCAAACCTCTCCCTGGGATCTGAACTCTGAAGCCCGAGCCTCAGCTCCCAGCCCCTGCCCGTCCCGGCGGGTGAGCAGACAAGTCTCTCAGGCTCGTGAGTGCTGGTTGGCACTGATCTTCTGTGCGGGAATCTCTCTGCTTTGCCCTCTGCACACCTGTTGCTGTGCTCTCCTGTGTGGTTCCGAAGCTTCCGCCACCCCCGCCATGCCCCGTCTCCACCAGTGAAGGGGCTTCCTAGTGTGTGGAAACTTTTCCTCCTTCACAGCTCCCTCCCACTGGTGCAGGTCCCATCCCTATTCTTTCATCTCTGTTTTTTCTTTTTTTCTTTTGCCCTACCCAGGTATGTGGGGAGTTTCTTGCCTTTGGGGAAGTCTGAGGTCTTCTTCCAGCGTTCAGTAGGTGTTGTGTAGGAGTTGTTCCACATGTAGATGTATTTCTGATGCATTTGTGGGGAGGAAGGTGATCTCCACATCTTACTCTTCTGCTTTCTTGAAGGTCTCCTCAGTGACTTTTTAGACTTTTAAAAAATTCCCTTTTTAATTCCCATGTAGTAAAATTCACTTTTTGTGGCATATAGTTTTATGGGTTTGGATAAATGTATGTATTGAATACATGTGTATCCACTACCATCTTCAAGAGATAGAACAGTTTAATCACCCCCCCACCAAAGTTCCTTCATATTGCCCCTCTGTAGTGAACAATTTTTCAAAAAGGAATAAAATTATGGGAATCAAATGAGCTGATAGGTATATAAGAGCTTCCAAATGAAGCTGTGCAAATACAGAGGCTTAATACTACTAGTCTCTATACATATGGCTCAACTCAACTTGTAGCCAATGATCACTTTCTCATTAGGTAAAGATTTTATGTTTTTAATTTTACTGTTTCGATATTATCACCATTTACAATTCTGTTTTTAGAGTGCTGGGAAGCTCAATTCATCAATATATCTTTGTTAACCTGTATCACAAACTAGGTTTATGCCTGAGGTTTTCTGCCCTTTGATTCAAAGATCCCCTTGCCTTTAACTGGGATGATGTCTGAATCCTTGGTTCAGTAGCATTAACTTCTTGACACTACTTCTCACATTCCTTCAGCTTGGTCCTAGTGACTGAAGCAGTAAATAGAAAGTTCTGAGAAGTGATAACAAATGGATCTAATCTTACTTACCAATTTTGATCTACTGGCAGAAGCTGCCTATTGAGAATGACTGTGAGGTCATAGCTGGGCTTGGTGGGAAGGTGTTGTGATCAAATAGTCATGCCTGTCATGGGCATTGGCTTGGAAAGAGGCTGTATAGATGCCACTTGCTTGCTATACTGGCCTACTGTATATAATATACACATTCTGTTGGATTCAGAATTGATTCCTTTGTCACCTGACTGATGTCTAGTATTTAGATACTGAATCTTTTTCCTTTAATTTGAATATAATTAATTCTGTGCATACTAGTTTAAACTTCAACCTGGTGCTGGTAATCCTCTTGTATGAAAGAATGCAGGTAGAAGGGTCCAATGGCCCCAATTCCCAAGATTTTATCACAACTGCTGCTTCCTATTTAACCACAAGCACAGTGCTGGAAAATAGGCACAGTTTAAATGTCAGCCTTCCTACGTAGACAAAGCTCATTAAGAGCAGGTAATGTGCTGTGGCTGCTCTTGGCTGGCTGCTCTTCCAGTGTCTTTCTTCCTTGCCTGCCTCCCACTGTAGAGGCTGAAAAATCCAGATACTTGCTTCCCAGCCTCCCTTGTGGCTAGGGGTGCCCATGTGACCCAAATTTGTCCAATGAGGCATATAGGAAACTCTGCTGGGGGGCAGAGAGGCAGAGATTGTGGGAAAGATCTTTCTTCCCTGAATAAAAGGAAGGAAGCAAGTGATGGGAAGCCTTCTGGCTGCACTGACATACTCCTTGTATAATACTATCTTTGTATGTGGTTATATGTGGCCATATGTGGAGCTGTGGCAGCCATCATGTGACCATGAGGTGAAAAGTGTAAGGTCAAGCCAAGACTCTGAGTATGACAGATGGAAGAAAGGGACAATGTCCTTGGTGACATCAATGAACTGCAAAAACCTACCTTAGGGACAGACTATGTCTGGATTTGTTAAACAAAAGATATCCTGTAGTTTAAGCCACTGCTAGATAGATTTTTCTGTTATTTGCATCTGAATGCATACTAATAGACATGTCTTCCCATCTTTGTTGTCCTCATAGCATTTTGCACAGGGCCAGATTATTAATGCACACTGAATTGGAAAAAATGATCTCTTGTCCTGCAACCTCCATGCACAAACTCTCACACTCACATTTTCATTTCACTCTATCACACAACCAATTTCCCTTCGTACTTGGTTAGCTCCCAGTATTGAGGTGTTTATTTCCCCTCTTCCCCTGTGTGGCAATGGTGCATTAATTTTTGACCATTCATATATGAGAGCAGGGACTTCCCTGGTGGTGCAGTGGTTAAGAATCGCCTGCCAATGCAGGGGACACAGATTTGGTCCCTGGCCCGGGAAGATCCCACAAGCCATGGAGAAACTAAGCCTGTGTGCCACAGCTACTGAAGTCTGTGCACCTAGAGCCCACACTCCGCATCAAGAGACTCCACTGCAATGAGAAGCCTGTGCACCGCAACAAAGAGTAGCCCCTGCTCACCACAACTAGAGAAAGCCCGCACACAGCAGTGAAGATCCAACACAGCCAATAAATAAATTTATTAAAACATTATATCTATGAAAGCAGCTTACTGGGATAGGATGCCTCCCCCCTACAATTTATCATGGTGTCCATCATAAAATTATGACTTCAAAGGGACTTAGCCATGCCCTCCTTAGGAGCCAAGTTTCTCCCTGCTAATGTGTAGTAAGCCCACCATGCTTGCTGGGCTGTGAAAATCCAGATGGTAAGAAGCAGGTGAGTAATGAATGCCATGCTGTTCCCATTAAAATGCACACAGATTCCCCATACTGACCAAATCCCCAGCATTAACCAGGTTTGAGACAGCCCAGGACATGGGGGTTGATGGAGATTGCCTTTCATTCAAAACAAGTTCCTGCAACATAGAAGCTGAGGAGAGAATTTTCCTGTAGTGGAACAAAACTTGCCTAAAGGGCAAAGGAATTTTAAAAATTATGAGTTCTCTAAGTACAGAAAAAGCCAGTGGGAAATTGGTAGTAGTACAGACTTGCCTTCAAGCCTGTGTGGTTTACAGTGGAATCTGCTGTCAAGGTGTCTACCATCTGTCACCCACTCTTTCAGAAAGCAGAGGAGTAATTAACTGCTCAAGTGATACAAACTCTGTCAATCATTCAGATCTATTATCTACACAATATAGGACCATATAGCACCGAACTCAAAGTCAGTGGGACCCCGGGTCCAAGATGAGAAAGCACATCACATCTGTGGGGTGCTCTTGGGCAGGCCTTGGAGTCTCTTGGCATGTCTTTGGTCAAAAATCTTGTTGTGCCAGATGCTCTGAACTCAGAAAGACATGGCACCTGACTTATGGGAGTTAAAGATCCCCATGTTTGTGGGTTAGCTCTAATATCACTTCTTAAGGGAAGCCTTCCATGACTTCTCCCCAAACCCAGACGGCTCCCTTTGTGATGCAGCCTCAAGGCTTCCCATACTTCTCCTCCATCACAGTTATCACCACTTACCATTAGCACTTATCATAATGGTAACAGAACCATTTTAAATGCCTTTCTCAGTCTCTAAAACATAAAGTCCACAAGGAACTTGTTCACCACTGAACCTCCAGTGCCTAGCTTAGTGTCTTAATGTAGATGCTTCTTAATTTTTTTCTTTAATTGATCACCAAATGAGAGCCAAAAAGAGCCAATGCCAAAGTGGACCAACACATAGAGAATGAATAACCCTAAGCAAAGTATCAATGAACAAAATACTTATGCTGGATGAATGTAAGAAACATTTTTTAACGTTTCTTACATTTTTAATGTATGAGGCAAGGGGAAGCTCTTATTTGGAACAGTATTTTATGACTTTAGAACCAGATGGGTTGGTCAGTAAAGAACAGATTTTATCCTTAAAAGGCTTTGTAGCATTGGCAGTTTCCTGCGAATCACAGGAAGCGAAGAGAGCGGGTGGGTTGGTGAAGAGAGGGTACTGGGGTAGGGTGCTAGTTGAGAGAGGGCATGAAGGTAGCAACGAGACAACCCAAAGAGGATTTTGAGTAGTTAGATCTGAGATGCAAGGAATCTATTTAATGAACACCTATTATGTGTATATCACTGGGTTGGGTGCCAGGGATATGCTAATAAAATATATCTGGTCTTTGCCTTCAAGGAGCTTTCAATCTAGAGGACTGGTGGGCAGTGGTAGACTGGGATACAGCAAAATAATGTTGGAGAAGAGGTTGTTCAAAGACCCTATAAGGAAGTCTTTGAGCCACAGAATAAGAATCCTAGTTTTGACCCAGAGGGCAACAGAAAGTCACTACTGGAACTTAAGATAACTTACATCTCATCCACAGCCCTGCATTAAAAAAAAAAAAAATCTCTTGTATTTCTCCAAAGGACAAAATGAACACTAAATGCAATATGTCCCTTTGTTAAATTCTAGGTGAGCCTAAATAAAAGAATAAAGAATGTATTCAGATTTTTCCTCCTAAAACATGAGGTTTCTATGTTAAACAAAATAAAGATGCTGCTGACAGTTCATACGGTATTATGCTCTGATGGTTTTTCAATGGTCTTAGCAAAGAAAGTGGAAAGTATTAGAACGAAATGTGCTATTTATAATTCTATGAATCGGTATTTCTCTTTCCATCTCTGTCTCTTTCCTCTTTGTTCCTGTTCCCCACCCACCCTCCCTGCCTTCCTCCCTCTCTCTCTGGCTAGGAGTTGTGGTGTTTTGAAGATTAGAATAATATGTTACTCTCTTATGGATAATGTCCCTGTTTTAAAGCACTGAATACAGTACTTTACACATAGTAGGTAAACAATAAAAGACAGAATGAATAAACGTGTTGATTTTTATTAACAGCATGACCCAACCTTGAATAAATGTTCATCAGGCAAAAGCATTATAGTACATCCTTATGGCTTTTTTTAATCCGCTGAAAATTGGATATTTAGAAAATCCATTATATTTGATTTCATGTTCATGTAGCAGTTTAGATACCAATGAATAATACAAAAAGTAGAAAAGTCTGGAAAGACTAAACATTGATCAAATCATTCATCATTCTATTTATTCACTTGGCAAATATTCACTGAGCACACCTACTATGTGTCAAATGCTATTCCAGGTATTGGATATACATCAATGAATAAAAGAGATAAAATATCTGTCCTTATGAAACTTATGTTCCACTTGTGGAGAAAAGATAATAATCAATGAACATAATAAATTACATCATACGTTACAGACTATGGGAAACAAATACAGCTAAGGGGAATCAAAAGTGCTGGAGGTGAGAGGAAGGCTAAGATTTTAAATAGGGTGGTTTTGACAGGCCTCACTGAGTAGACTTGAAGGAGGGGAAGGAGCTCACCATGTAGGCATCTTAGGAAGAGTGCTCTAGAAAGAGGCAAGAGATGGTGAGAGGACCCCAACAGAGCAACATGCATGTGCCAGGGGTCCAGTGTGGCTGGAGCAGTGCCAATAGGGAAAAACGAGGTAACAGACTTGAGAGATTCAGATAATGTACAGTCCTGCAGACCATAGCAAGCATTTGGCTTTTGCTGAAAGTGAGATGGGCACAACAATGTGAATGTACTTAATACCACTGAACTGTACACTGAAAAATGCGGTTGACCCTTGAACCACATGGATTTGAACTATGCAGGTCCACTTACACGTGGATTTTTTTGCAGGAGCAAATACTACAGTACTACACAGTCCACGGTTGGTTGAATTCACAGATATGGAGGAATCACGGATACAGAGGGATGACTAAAAATTATACTGGATTTTGACTGCACAGAGGGTCAATGTCCCTAATCCCCTCACTGTCCAAGTAGTTAACTGTAGTTAAAATGGTAAATTTTGTGTTATGTACATTTTTACACAATTTTAAAAAGTGAAAAAAAGTGAGATAGAAGGTTGTTGGTGGGTACAGAATAGAGAAGCAATACAGTATATCAATCTGACTGTAGTGCTAAGAATAGACTGCAGAGGGCTGAAGTGGAGTCAGGGAGTGCAATGAGATAATCCAGGAGAGATGTTGGTGGCTCAGCCCAAGGCTCTGGCAGTGAACCTGGAGAGAAGGGGTCATGTTGTGGATTCATATTGATAGTTGACCTTCCAGGATTTGCTGACGGATGGGTTACAGGGTATGAAGGAGAGGAATCAAGGATGATTCCAAGGTTTCTGCCCTCAGCAACTGGCAGGATGGATTGCCATCACTGAGATTAGAAGTTTGTGGGTGAAGCAGGCATTTGGGGGTGAAGATTAGATATTCACTTTCAGGCATGTGAAGTATGAGAGGTTTATATGTGAAGATATTGAGTAGATAATTGGAAATAAGGATTTAGAGTTCAGAACAGGGGTCTGAGTCAGAGATATAAATTTGGGAGTTATTAGCATTTCAGTTGCTGTTTCAGGCCATGAAACTGGATGAGATCTCCAGGAGTGAGAGTATTAAAAGAAGCCAGGAGGACAAAGAGCTGAACCTCGGGCACTCCAACAGCTAAAAAATTGGGAGAAGGGGAAGAATCAGGAAAAGGGACAAAGAAGGAGCAGCCGGTGAGATAGAAGTTTTAGCATCAAGAAAGTTTAGCGTCCTGGATACCAGGTGAATTATGGAGGAGTGTCAATCACGTCAAACACTGCTGATGGGGAAGGTAAAAGGTTTGGCTGACCTTTGGATTTGAATCATGGAGGTCACTTTTGACCTTGACAAGTACAGTTTCTGTAGTACAGTTGGGGTGAAAAAAACTGGAGTGAGTTTCAGAGCGAATGGGAGGAGAGGAATGAAAGACAGTGACCATGGACAATTTTTTCAAGGAGTTTTGCTGCAAAAGGTAGCAAAGAAATCACGTGGAAGGTGTAAAGGAAGCTGGGTCAAGAAAGTGTTCTCATCACACCATCGAAAACAACAGCATGTGTATATGCCAGTGAGGTTTCAACAGCCAGGGGAAAATGAATGCTGAAGCGATGAAGAGGGTGGAATTGCCGAATGAATAAATAAATGAAACTATGAAGAAACAAACCAGTAACCAGGACTGATCCACTGCTAACAGAGGAAATAAAACTTGTACAGGTTCAGTTGATACCTATAGCCAAAACATGGATAGGAAGAAAAATGCTATTGGAACTCTATCTTCATATAAGGTTTAACAGGATTCTCAAAACATTTAGTATTATAAGAGTTTCTAGCCACTATGGAGAACAGTATGGAGGTTCCTTAAAAAACTACAAATAGAACTACCATACGACCCTGCAATCCCACTACTGGGCATATACCCTGAGAAAACCATAATTCAAAGAGTCATGTACCAAAATGTTCATTGCAGCTCTATTTACAATAGCCAGGACATGGAAGCAACCTAAGTGTCCATCAACAGATGAATGGATAAAGAAGATGTGGCACATATATACAATGGAATATTACTCAGCCATAAAAAGAAATGAAATTGAGTTATTTGTAGTGAGGTAGATGGACCTAGAGTCTGTCATACAGAGTGAAGTAAGTCAGAAGGAGAAAAACAAATACTGTATGCTAACACATATATATGGAATCTAAGAAAAAAAAAATGTCATGAAGAGATTAGTGGTAGGACGGGAATAAAACACAGACCTACTAGAGCATGGACTTGAGGATATGCGGAGGGGGAAGGGTAAGCTGGGATGAAGTGAGAGAGTGGCATGGACATATATACACTACCAAATGTAAAATAGATAGCTAGTGGGAAGCAGCCGCATAGCACAGGGAGATCAGCTCTGTGCTTTGTGACCACCTAGAGGGGTGGGATAGGGAGGGTGGGAGGGAGGGAGATGCAAGAGGAAAGAGATATGGGAGAATATGTATATGTATAAGTGATTCACTTTGTTGTAAAGCAAAAACTAACACACCATTGTAAAACGGTTATACTCCAATAAAGATGTTAAAAAAAAAAAGTTCAGAAACTATGATGTAGAGATGAAAAAGTCAATCAGAACCCTTAAAAAAATATATATATATATGAGTTTCTCCCATAAATCAACATCTCAGAGGTCCATGTGGTCACTATGAAAGAGAAATAACTTCTTGGTTTTCTTTTTGGTTCTTCCTCCCTTCCCTCTTGTCCTTCCAATCTCTACCCTTTCCCTCTTTTTCCTTCCCTTCCTCTCCCTCTTTCCAACCTTCCCTCCTTCCTCTCCTTTTTCTATTGTAAAGAAAGCGGAATAAAGAAAAGACTCCATTCCTTTTGATACACATCTCAAGGCCCATTAGCTCCTATTTGCCTACCAGGCAGAAGGCTCCTCACCTGTATTTACTTTAAAATGATGCGTCTACCACAAGATCACTTCTACCTGGGTAGCCTGACCTCCTTATGGTCTTTCTTGGATAACTTTATCCAATACTCCTAATGTCTTATAGAAAGAAACAAGCCTGTCAGAGGGGGAAGAAAAAACACCCACGCCCTCATCCTGTCCTGTGGAAGATTTATAGACACTTTGTAAATGGCCAGGCCCAGGTGATGGTGCCAGGAACTTTCCAAGTGATTTGTAGATTTCCCTTCCAGGAAGTCGGTATTTAATGGAAAACTCTTCTAGCTTCACATTCCTTTATTACAGTCACTACAGGGAGTGGAATGCAACTGTCATGCAGAAGGCTCACTGAAATTAACTAGCTATTGACCTGGCCTCAAGATATTTCAGATTCAGAAAAATACCAGTATTGCAAAGTTTAGAAAAGCACAGTTTTCCTTTGAAACTACCATGTATGGAGTTGGCCAGCTGTATGCCAGGCATAGGACAAAATCCTTAACATATATTCTCTTCCTAAATCGATATTATCATCCTCATTTATTAAACACCTACTTTGGCTAGGATTTGTGCTTTGTGTTTTATATTATGTCACTTAATTGTCACTCAAACTCTATGATTTCAGTATCTTCCTCCATTTTTCAGATGGGGAAACAGTAGCTGAGAGAAGTTAAATAACTTTCCTAAATTTGGAAGGCCGATGTTTAGTGGAGCTGGGATTGAAACCCAACTCTAAGTTCTTAACCTACCTCTTGGGTCCTGCTTCTTCTTCCTCTGCCTTCTGTTATTTTTTTGTCCCCATTCCCATTTGTCTATGATTCCTTTTTTTTTTTTTTTTTTTCTGATCCTTTCTTAAACTTTCACATATAGTGACAGGCTATATTTCTTAGCGTGGGGACTGGCTCTTTTGGCATCAACCTAACTTTTCCATTCTATCATTTGTACTCCTTGTCACACCTGACACTTCAGTAAAGTTTAACTCTTCAGGCTCCCTAAGCAAATATGGTCTTTGCTGACCAACTGTCATGCCATTTCATTTTCCTGAGACATTCTTTCCATCACTTGTGCCTGCAGGCATCTTACTTTCCTAGACAGTATGCCCCTTGAGGGCAGGATCTTATTCACTATTTCAGTCTGGAGGCCTTGCCCATGGACTGGCACTTAGAAATTTTGTACAGAATTCCTGTTGAGTGCCTGAAGGAAAAATGAATACATGAATCCTTTAAGCCCAGTTCAAATGCCACCCACCCCCTGAAGCCTTTTGTGAGCTCCCTTGATTGGAAAAACACCCCTTCCTCCTCACACCCCCTGCAACTCTTTATACTTTTCACATGCTACTTATGATATTCTCACTTATGTGTGTACTTGCTCTGTTTTCCTTTTACTGAAATGATTTCATTAAGGGCAGGGTTTCTATTGTACTCATCTTTGACTCTACCAATAAATCCTCTTAGAACTTACTCTCTTTTCCCTCCCTTCCAAGACCCAGTTGAAAATTAGTCTGTTTAGAAACCAAGGAAGGAGAGCTTCCATTTAAAACTTTACTATCCTAGTTAGCATCTTCTTATGGGACAGGACTCATTTTATACTGGATTATGGTACATATGTGATAGACTGCTTGAATATACTGTGTGTATGTGTGTGTGTGTGTGTGTGTGTGTGTGTGTGTGTGTGTGTGTTCTTCTTAATTAGATTATAAGTTCCCTGAATACAGAATTTACTTCCTTAATAGAGAACATCTTTATCACTATCTAAGATCTCATTCTGTGCATAGCAAACATGACATAAATGGTCCACACTTGGAGATTTAGGATTCTCATGGAGACAACTGATTGTTGGCCCACGTAATGCATATGACAGTTCTCCCCTAAACTTAAAAGTTACACATGCTCCATTTCTGTCTACAGCTAATGATTATTTTTTAATGGTTCATTACTATAGGCGCAGAGCCTGAGACATCTCTAAAATAAAACCAGTACTTGAGAAGTCAAGTACCAAGGCCATTTCCAGAAGCACTCCTTCCAAGCGTAGCAGATGGGAGAGGAAAGGAAGTAGGATTGTATTTCCACATCTCTAAAGACTCTAATTTTGGGGCCATTGCAAGTACCGATTCCAACAACCAAAGTTATTGCCTTTGGAGGGTATGGAAAAGCTTAGGGCATGAAAAAGCCAATAACTATTAACTGCAGTAGCAAAATTCCTTTCCAACACACACCATAGCAGGTTCTTAGCCTTGGTTTTTTTGTTTGTTTGTTTGTTTTGTTTTGGTTTTGTTTTTTGCATTACGCCAGCCTCTCACTGTTGTGGTCTCTCCCATTGTGGGGCATAGGCTCCAGACGCACAGGCTCAGCGGCCATGGCTCATGGGCCCAGCCGCTCTGCGGCATGTGGGATCTTCCTGGACCGGGGCATGAACCCGTGTCCCCTGCATCGGCAGGTGGACTCTCAACCACTGCACCACCAGGGAAATCCATTAGCCTTGGTTTTGAAGCATTGATTATTTCCTTCAAAGTCCACAGGAAGATATTAAATGTCAATACTATATCAGGCAATAGAAGGAATAAAACCATTAAACAGTAAAGGTGCAGTGCAGACTCAACACTGGTCACAATCTCAAGTATACTTCCTGTTTCTTCAATTGAAATTAAATCAACAGTAAAATGCACCAGCAACCATTTTGAGGAAGCCTTGGGATAATACGACTTTTGCTAATTTATCACTAAGGAAACGTTGTGAACTGGCCTTTTCCTCCCTCTCACACCTCACCTTCAATCATCTCCCTAACTCCCTAGCCTCACTACATTCTAGCCCCAACAGTTTGCCCTCAAGATCTCATACATGCCATGCTTTTTCCCCACTTTGGTGTCTGTAAACATGCTGCTCTCTTTTTCCCCCTAAACTACAGTTCCTCCCAGCTTTTCCTTGGCTAACAGACTTTTATTTTTTAAATTTCAGCTTAAACAGCACTTCCTGAGAGAGACCTTTTCTGACAGCCTACATTCATTCTACAGCCTACATTGCCCTTTGCAGGACCTTATTCTTTCCCTCGAAAGCATCTATCAGAACTCACCATTATATATTTGGGTGTTTATTGTTAATATCTGTCTCCTCTATAAAACTATAAAATTCACCAGGACAAGGATCATGGCCAATTTTTTTCACTTTGGTATTCCTGGTCCATAGTCCAATGTTTGACATGTAGTTGATACACAATGTTCAATGAAAGAATAGTTTTCTAGAATATATGTTAATACTTATTGCCTGATCACTTGGGTTCATATCCTCTTTCTGATATTGTTCTCTCTCTCCCTCTCTCTCTTTCCCTCTCTCTCTCTCTCTTTCTCTCTCTCTCTCTCTCTTTCACACTCACACACACACACACATACACATTTTTGATTTCAGTCAAACTGGGTATAGCAGACCTATATGAAAATTTAAAGACCAGTTAAATCTGCCTCATTCTTCTTAAAATCTATGTTTGCCTCATCCTCCTCCTTCCCCTTAGCTGATCACATACATGAAAATGCATGCACTGTAAAATGTATACCACCCTTCTGATTCTTGAATTCTAGCCCTTGTCTACACCAGTCTCCACCCTTTCCATTTTGAGGGAGAAAGGCAATAGAGCACCAGAGACAGGGTGGGAAGATCTTTATATGCCAAGGAGTCTGATGCAATGAACTATTGCAGTCAAACATGCAGTTTGAATCGGACTGCCCGGTGGCTGAGAAGGGATTTCTGGATTAGGCAGTTCATTAGTGGCTGAGCCAGCTTCTAGGGCCCTTGCTCTGCATGCCTGGAGTTAGCAAAGCAACACAGTGAAGGCAGCTTGAGTGACAGGTGCCAGTGAGTCACCTAGAATAGCAGCTGGAATAGCAGCTATCCAGAGGCATCCACCACACCCTTAGGCTCAGGATCCCCAAAGGGTGCGCAGCTGAAAAAGAGGTCTGCTGTCGATTGAACACTCTTTGCTGGGCACCTTCTATCTGCCTCATCTAGGGCATTGTTTTGAGAAATAATTCTAGAAGGTGGTCAAGAGCAGTCTCTCAATGCCAGTTTAAATTCTAGCTTCATTACTTACTAGCTGGCTAATCTTAGGTATATTTCTCAACCTCTTTCTCCCCATCACCTAATCTGTAAAATGGGAATGATATTATACTGAAGATTAAATAAGTAAACTTATGCAAAGCACTTGCAATGTTGCCTAACACATAAAGCATTAAATAAGCATTAGAATAATACTTTACCTAAAAGTAATAACAGTGAATGCTGTTGGTGGGAATGTAAACTGGTACAGCCGCTGTGGAGAACAGTATGGAGGTTCCTTAAAAATTAAAAATAGAGCTACCATATGATCCTGCAATCCCATTCCTGGGCACATATCCAGAGAAAAACATGGTCTGAAAGGGTACATGCACCCCAGTGTTCACTGTAACACTGTTTACAACAACCAAGATATGGAAGCAACCTAAATGTCCACTGACAGATGAATGGATAAAGAAGATGTGGTATATGTATATATATATAATGGAATATTACTCGGCCATAAAAAAGAATCAAATAATTCCATTTGCAGCAACATGGATGGACCTAGAGATTATCATACTAAGTGAAGAAAGTCCAAAAAAGAAAAAAATTTGAAAAAGAATAGATACATGTATATGTATAACTGAATCACTTTGCTGTACACCTGAAACTAACACATTGTTAATCAACTATACTCATATATATATATATATATATATATATATATATATATATATATAAAGTAATACAGTGAATGGTTAACAACCTCACTTTAAATGTCAGAGAGATAGTATTCAGCTCTGCCATTTATAACTCTGGACAAGTTATCTGAATTCTCTGAACCTCAGTTTTCTTATCTTTCAAATAAGAATATGGACTTCCCTGGCAGTCCAGTGGTTAAGGCTCTGTGCTTCCAATGCAGGGGGCGTGGGTTCGATCCCTGGTCAGGGAACTAAGATCCCACATGCCACGTGATGCAGCCAAAAATAAAAAACAAAAAACAGAAAACCCCAAACCAAAACAAACAAAATAAAATAAAATGAAATAAGAATAATATTGGTACCACTTTGGAGGTGAGTTATGAAGATTAAACAAGATAAGGAAGGTAAGGAGCTTATTAGCATGATGCCTAGCACAATGCAGACACTCAATAAATATGATAATTTGTTGTTATTTCTCCAAATGGCTCTCTCCTTTGGATCCCAGAGAAGTCAGGGCAAGGCTCCACAACTCCACATCAAAGGACAGATAGCCCAGACGACACCAGTTATGCCGGATGCACCAGCACCAGCAGAGCTGGTTTTATTGGCACTGCAAAGTTAACCCACACAGTGTTCCAATGTTTTGAGTTAGCCGTCAACTTTTAAAAATTAAAATATGAATTGCATATTTTAAAAAATCCAGATTTTCAGCTTCTTTAGGAAAATAAAAAGATTGGCACCATTAGGCTGGTATCCTCACACTCCTGGCTTGACTGGGAAGTGGCTCCCCCTTTAGAAGGGCACAAGGTCTTGAATTTGCCTTGTCTCCCACCACTCCCTAGTGTCCCCCTAACCTAGAGGCCAAATGTCAGCTCTTGCTTATCCTCCTGAGGTTTACCTCTGTCTCTCTGCTTTCACCTTTGACTTACCTGGCCTCTGTAGGCATGTGATTAGCAGCTGCTGGCCTTGATGCTTCGCTGGTATCCTCTCAAATCGGATACCTCTACAAGGCTGCACCTGAGGCAGCAGCCTCTCTAACCACACAGCCTCAGGCCATTTGTCTGTGTGGCAAACACAAGTGAGTCATTTCCACAGCTGAAGGCTGGCTTCTCCACTGAGCTGACCATACCCTTGAAGAAAGGCCTCCCACCCAAAAGCTGACCCCATAAATTCATGATTTACTCACCCTGAATCTTCTCTAGTCCCATTTCAACTGAGGGTAGAGGATATGGGACAAAAGATAGGGGTGCCATACAACAATGCTTTAGAGACTATTTCTCTAACTTATATCCTATGGGTTATCAGTCCTGTAAGATTCTGCTCCTTGGGTAAAAAAAAAAAAAAAAAAAAAAAATCAAACACTTTTCAGAAACAGCTCAGACATTATCTGCCATCTTGGGGACTCATCTGGGCAAATTAAAGACTCAGAAATCCTATAAGAAAGAAGTGCATCCACAATTTATTCACTTAACAGATATTTATGGAGCATTTCCTATGTGCCAGGTACCATTCTAGGTGTTGGGGACTCAGCGTTGATAAACAAGAACAGTGAATTCGGGTAACTTATTCTTGTGTGGAGTAAAGGAAGATGCTTTACTCTGTTTCCAAATTTATCTGACTACATAATGCTTTTGGGAAAAACTGCTTTATGCGTTAAGAATAGCCCCTTGTAGGATCTACCTCCAGAGGCCCGTTGTCACTAGGGAATGGTGGAGATTTTCACCTGTATGAGTGCATCACTAAATAAGACCATTCCAGAAGCCTTCTAAGTCAGATAAACACATAATTTATCTCTTGAAAAGTCAATGACCCTACTAGGGCAGCCTTATTTGGGAAGAATCACAGCCTTCCCTGGGACCTCAGATTTGGCCAAGGTTTTTTTGAGAATATCACACAAAGGGTTAACTTGACTATCACCTCCAAAGTGGAGTGTTTTTCTCTGCATCTAATGTGACCCAGTTGGAAATGTATTTGTTTTTCACTGTTTAATCTTCTGCATCACCCACTGTTGATTAGATTTAATTAATTTATGTTTCTAATGAATTTAGAAACTCACAGTGCTGTAGCAGGAAAATTCTCAGACAGCATCTGGCCACCAAATAGATTGATTACCTTGTCTGCAAAAGTCTTTCAAACATCTGGGGCCTGACTCTGTGAAACATCCAGAAGCTCTTTCAGAGGTAAGTAACACCCACGGCAGGGAGAGAGAGAGGGTGCTGGAAATAGGCAGGGTTCACTTTGATTTGTAAAACTGGATCCTGGCACTCCCCCAACATGAAATCACATTTTGCTGCTCGCTGGCACAGTTTCAATGGCACCAAATAGACCGATCCGAATCTGTTCTCTTCAACATAATCAGAATCCACCAGGCCTGAGCCCAGGCTGCTACCCATGAACCTCTTTGGCACTTCCTTCCGTGTGGAAGCTCCCACTGATCATTAAGATGAAACATTTATAGAAAACATTTATAGAGGAGCACTTAGCTCTCATTCATTCAACGAGCATTACTGGGGGCCTACCGTGTGCTTGGCACGGAGCCGCGCGCACCTCTTCATTAGCTGCTCTTAGCAACCACCCTACGACGTAGGCCAGCACTGCTCTCTAGTTCTCACAAGCATGGCCAAGTACTGTGCAAAAATAGTAATTATTAACGTCAAATATTAATAAAGGATATAGACATACACACACACACTGCAGACTCCATGTGAAGCCTCGTTTAATGCTCACACTATAACCGTGAGGTGGATGTCACTATTATCACCCCCATTTTACAGATGAGAGTACTAAGTCACCGAGATCTTATGTGACTTGCCCAGAGGAACCCAGCTAGCCTTTGGCAGAGCCTTCTACCATAGGCAGTCTAACTTGAGAGCCTCTGCTCTTAACCACTCTGATTAACTACCTCTGGAAAACATCATGGAAGCCCTCCTCTGCATTAGGTACTCTCCTGTGGATTTACTACATTATACTCTATATTAATCATTCACAGTTTATACAGTGGGTATTGTTTTTCCCAGACAAGGAAGCTGAAGCACAGAAACAGTAACTCATTAAGAGCGCAAGGAAAATATGTAACAGGGCTAGGGCTTCACTCAGGGCTGCAGGGATACCAAGGCTTCTTCTGCATACTGAGTAACCTGCTGATGAATGAGAGAAGGGCTGGTGTGAACTCAACAGCTCTCTCAAAGCCATGCCAGGAAACGTGTCGGACAAGTCAGGACAGAGGGGTGGCCTGGCTGCTTGGCATAGCCCAAACCACCCCGGAAAGAGAGGAGACAAGGAATGTACAAACAACAAGAAAAGAGCTTCATCTAAAAGAGGCAGGTGAAAAATGCTGAAAATCTCATTGCCTGACTGGTTTTTCTGGTTCAAGTTCAAAGAGAAATGACTGAAACCAGGTGGGTTGCTTACAATAAAAACAACAGTGAAAAACCCAGCCACACTGAATATCTGAGATTTTCTGAACAATGGATGCAGACTGTTGCACAGCCAGGTTGCTACAATTATTATATACCGATGTTTAAAAAAAAACCCAGTTTGACATGGTTCCTCTGATATAATATTTACTAAGTCTGGCTATTCCTCGAATTTGAAAACCTTCTCATTTCTTTCCATTCTTCTCTTGCCCAAGCCTCTACTTCAACAAGGCCATACCACCTGTCTTCTTTGGGCCTTTGTACAGGCTCCCTTTCTGCCTGGAACCATTTCTATCTCAATCTCCTCCTTGGTCTGGCTAACCCATATTTAGTCCTCAAGCCTCAGGTTGGACATCTCTTCTTCCAGGAAGCCTCCCTTGAGAGAGTGCATGCTGGTTACTATTGTATCTTCAATGTATGGGTCTGGTACATAACATGTGCCCAATACATATTTAACTGAATGGATGGAGGTATTCTGACCTTATGATATTCTCTTGGCCCCTCTCCTGGTTTGAAATCTCTCACCTCCATACTTTATGCTACATACTAGAAGTCATTAAACTTCCCTCTAAACTTTCATCATGACATTTGCCTTTTTATCACTTTCCTTTGAACACTCATATGCAAGTCAGAAGAGTAATAATCTTGGGTGATGAGGATGATTCAAGAGAGAGGGGACATGGAGTCCTAAAAATATCCTATACTTCAATCTGAGGAACAGTGACATGGGTATATAAATATGTAAAAAGTCATCGACATGAGCATAAGAAAACAGTACACTTTACTCGAAGTAATTAATACATCAGTATAAACAAACAGGTGCTTTGAAAGCTCAATATCCTATCAATATAGGATCAGATCTGGACCTACTTATCCCAGAGTTCAAGGTTCTTCACTCATTGGCCCACTTGTCAACTTACTTGTTCAAACTCACTTTTCTAAATCACATGCCCTGATCTTCTCATAGGTCCTCTGACTCTTCTCAGTTACCCACACCACTTCTATGCTTATCATGCGATCTTACCCTCGTGTTCATTTCTCTTCCTTTCTCTTTTACCTTTTGGAAGCTCCTCCTATTCTTGAAGGACCAGGAGGAATCCATCCTCCACAATGTCATTAACCTCTCTTTTCCCTGAACCCTTGACTATTTTGCCTGGTTCATTCATTCATGCCAACACTTCCTGCAGATTGTAAGCTCAATGAAGGCAGAAACTTTTTTCTTATTTTCAATTTTTATATTTAGTGTGGTGCCTGGCACAGTGGTAGATTCTAAAAATATATTTGTTATAAATACAGCTATGAGTTTGTATAGAGATGGAAAAGACAGGCTGTCTATGTCCTCCAGGATGAAAACCTAGTGCTGCTCTTAAAACCATGGACTTAGCATTCATATATGGTTCCAGTTCCACATTTTATAACTCACTGGTTCTGTGACGCGGTGTAATCAACTGTCATCACCAAAACTCAGTCTTTTCATCTGTAAAGTGGGGACTTTCTCATAGGGCTGTCATGAGGATTACATAGGAACATAATTATTTTATTAGCGACCACCTACTGCATTAGCCATTTTGCCAAATGAAACACAATTATATCCAAGTAAAAGTCCATGCTCTTAATATTATTATGCAAAGGATTTAGCACAGTGACTGACTCACAGGAAACATTTAACACATGGTAGATATTATTATCAGAGCTATTAAATATAGATGTACAGATCCAGTGAGAAAAACCTATGAATTGGTAAAAACATAGAAAGCAATAAAAGTAGGCTCACTGTGAGATACGTACACGTGCCCACATGTGAATTTAATCCATAAGAAATTCCTTAGGGAAATTCCATCATGTCCTATTAACATAGTCCCCAAAGCAAGAGCTGGCCTCTGATCTTTACTTATTTAGTATCTTTGAAAAAAATTCTGAAACCATAGCCATCTTAAAATGGTATACAAAGGCAAGTGTATCTGGGAGTTATATGCAAAAGCATTCTGCTTTAGTGCTAGCTCATATAAGTTTTTAATCACCGTAATTCCTGGTGCATCTCTGCAAACTTTTGACCTTAGGATAGCTCTTTGATTGTTCAATGGGATTTTGACAGTGAGGAAAGGAGAAGAGTGAGGAACAAGTTCTCAGCATGTTCTTACATACTCATTTAAAAGACAACATTTCAAGAATTCTAATTCATATACACTTCTATTCATGCAATCAATAATTCATGGCAATTCCTCTGCAGCATTTTAGTGACAACAGAAAGGGCAAGATATTTCTTCTCTTCCCTTTGCCTTCCTTTCTTCACTTAGTCATGCCTAGAGCCTGGAGAGTACAGAATTTCAAGAAAACTGTTTCCATGGTGATTCTCCCTTTGAGTACCCGACTGCATTTCGCTCTTTCTGGAGTGAATTAATGCTTTTTATTGCTTTCATGCTAAATATATTGAAGATTAGATTTGATTTCCTCTGCAGTGATACAGTTTTATCAGGAAAATGGAAAGTAAAAACACAGCATGAAGAAACTCTTTCTGCCACTAGACTGTCAGAAAGAAGATAAAAAAACATTTCCGAAGAAGAAATAACCAGCCATAGGGAAATGGATGCGGGCATCTGGAAGCAAGGATATGCATGCGTGCATCTAAATGTTAGAAAGCCTGTCTTGGGATGAAATGATCTTAATTCCTCTGAGTGTTGAAGGTGGTATAAGTTGACCATAAAACACTGAGTTACAAGAAATAACCTGATTTTTCACGTACTGTGCTCTTTGCAGCACAGAAAATATCATATAGGACAAGGAAATCTTGAAACCCATAATACCATCCCTACTCCATATTTTATTAAGGAGAGTCTTGGTTTCTACTAAAGCTAAATAACTGGTCTTCTTTACTTTTCAAAATAATCAGGTGACTCTCCTAAGATGCCCACAGCACTCTGAATTTCCTGACATAGAACTGATATTTACCAGTTGCTACACAAATATTTACCATCTTCCTCAAAGGACCCTACAAGGGCAGGGCCTGTGTCTTTACCATTCACTGTTGTACCCTTGAACCCAGCACAGCACATGAAGAACATGCAGATTATAACAAGAAAACTATGACAGAGTAACTTTGAGGTTCTGAGGTCTCCCTTGGGAAACATCATGGGCTGATATGTTGGATGGAGAGGGAATCGTATGCAAGTAAAAATTAAAAACAGCTACTGGTTTTCAGTCTCTCCTGTCTGGACTCCTGCTCCATTCCTATCTTGAAGCAATCGAGGATGAAAGGGAAGAATCCGTGTGGGAGTGGAGAGGCAAAGAGCAGGACTATCCAGCAAAGCCTCTTTCTCCACCATTACACACCCACCCCGCAGAGCCTGGAGTCAAGTCATCACTAGGCACCACATAACCAGAAGAAAACTCAGATTTTAGCCAATTTGAGCCAAGGACTAAGTACTGAGCCTCTAGGCCAAACCAGGTACTGTCCTGGGGCTGCTGGGAGCAAAGAGTTGAGCCCAAGAATTTTTGCCTTCGGGAAGTTTAGAGTCCAGAAGGGCTTTTTCTGAGATGGCGCAGAAGGGGGCGTGGCTGAGTACAAACACAGATGCCCCTGATTACCGACAAGAGCACCAGCAACTAACTTGGACTGAACAACGTGTTAGGCACTCTTTTAAGCACCATACATGCATGAAGTCACTTGTCACACAAATCTATGGGTTGGTGCTGTTGTTTTCATTTAACATAGAAAGAAACTGAGGCTTACAAAGATGAGGTAACTTGCCTAACATCCTAAAGCCAGGTAGTAGTGGGGTTAGGATTCGAACCAGTGCTGCCTGGTCCTTGAGTCAATATCTTAAGAACTATGGAGGTTCAAATCTCAGGCTCATGGGATCTCACCGGAGAGACCTACCGTAAGAGCATGTTCCAGAGTCTTCTTTGCTGTGTAAATTGCCCAGAATCCATTGTGTTCATAAATGCCCCTAGGCAACCCTTGCAATACATAGAGGGCCATATAAAATTCCAGAGTCCAAAAGGGAAACCAGGTCTGTGCCTAAGCAGATATTGGAACAGAAGCACTTACACATCCCTCTGACTATGACATATACAAGGGCAGGCCTACCTCAGGTTCATAAAGAAGTTTCAGTAAGGGACTAACTGTCCAGTTACTGAGTGTGAGCTTCATCCTATAGAACCAGCACACTCCAATTTTGCAGCAGCTCTACAAAGGGGGTCTTTGGGAACTCATTTCTAAACAACCTTGCAGGATATTCAAAATTGATGAGTTGTATCCTGAATTCCATTCCATGGGAAACCGTGGAAAGAACAAGTTCTCATTGTCTTAGCTCACAGACATTTCCCTTCATTTAAAAGAGTTTGGATCCCTTCAACCATGTTAAATATATGCATTTTAAAAAAAAGGACAGGAGGAAGTGTATTAAGGCTTAGAGGGCAGGATTATGCGGTTTTAAATTTTACTTTTGCTTTATTGAGGTAATTCTATTCTTTGTTTTCTGCAATGTGCATGTATAATTTTAAGTATCATGACTTACTTCTTAAAATGCAATGACTCCCCAGCAAAAGGAAAGCAAAGACAAGGAAGACAGAGACATCAATTTAGTGAGTGTTACCTAGTAGATCTCAGAATTAGGAAAGGAAAAGGTTTAATTGCCAGCACTACCCATCCCACTGTGTGATTCCTACAAATGAAATCTTTTAAAATTTTATTAATAACTTAAAGCTTATTAAGCAGTGAAGACCTAAAGTAAGTGTATGTTTGTTTTTTCTCCAAGAGGAGAGAACGGGCCTCAGAGGTCATGTTCCTTATACACCCAGGATCACAGAGTTAACCCCTCTCTGTGGGTGTGTTGGACTCCAGATCTTGCTGGTTAGCACTTTGCTCTCCTGCCTCTTCCATCTGGACACAATAGTGCTCCAACATTTGGGTAGACGACACTTTAATCATTAGAAAGAGCAGTCTGAATAGCCATGGGAAGTCTGGCCAGGAAATGCAGACAGAGATATTCTCTGCATTTTCAGAAGACACTGGTGAGGCCTTCGAGGCACTCAGTGGAAAGGGGGAGGGGGAAAGCTCCAGGCACCTCCAAGGTGTGAGTTTGGAGAGAAAAACACAGATTAGATGTGTCTTCCTAACGGAGCTACATGTGGCATGCCAGCTGGCTCCTTTTCCAATCTCCTCTTTATTAGCAAATCCAACAATCATATTTTGCTAATCCTCTCATAAATAAAATATTATCCATATCACAAAGCCATCCCTGATGGCAGGCTGCACTCCAACTAAGCTAGATGGATGAAGACGAAAAAGGGACATTTTCAGGTATATACAATGATCACAATTACTGGCATTTTAAATGTCCACAAAATCTTCGTCTTTGGTGCATCCCCAGGAATACAGTCTACTGCTGGGACTTTTTAGGGTCTTATGGTATCATTTAACGGCTGTCCGTTTATAGTACTAAACCAAAAATTAAAATTGTTTTGCGGAGACTTTATACCATACTATATCTGCCGTTGGATAATTAGCATCTTGTGTAGCAGAGAGAAGGCCAGCTTGCATTTCTGTATATTCTTCTCTCCATCTTCATTTTCCCTGGCTTCCCATAGACTATAACTGAGTAATTAAGAGCTTGGGCTTTAAAATCCAAAGGATCTGGGGTCCAAGGTCACTCTCTCTCCCAATCTCCTCTTCTATAAAACAGTGAAGAAAATCTTCTCTCTTTCATAGCCTAGTTATGACAATACAGGGAGATAATGCAAATAAAGGAGTTAGCGCCAGGCCTGGCATCTGATAAGTCTTTAATAAAGATTAGAGAGACAGGGGAAAAAAATGTGACATGACTGACAGGAATCTGGGGGCAGAGAGGGTATGTTCATTGAAATTTTTTTGTCTTTCCTCTATGAGAAGTTTATCATCTCACAATGGGTTCAAACTGGTTTCTCTTATCTATATTATTGGCTATAGCTTTTCTCTTTGACCCCAAAGGTATAATCATAAATACCTCCCTTTGACTTGATGATTAAGATAAGGGCCAAGGACTCTTTCCTCATTTATGGTTTAAAAACAACCTTTTGTGGAGATTTTTGATGGATTGCAGGGATATTTATGACTCAGGCCTCCTGGCAAAGTCCCGGATGCTGACTCAAGTTACCCTGGGAGGGAAAAAGGCAGCTGAAATCATCATTCATTATTCTGTTGCTCAGTTATGGGGAAAGGACATAGGCAAGCCACTCAGCACGGGGCTGAGTATGAGTCAGAACTGCAATCACACCTTCTTGACTACAAGAGAAAAAAGAATTTCTAACAAACATACACTCATAAAAAAGTTTGCAAAGCTCTCCTTAATACAAATGCTACAGCAGAGCTAAATGATAATATTCTGTCTCATGTCTCAGGCTTTCAGCTCCAAACTCACAGCAACTCCCATTCCTCCACAGAGCAAGTGAAAACCAAGTGACAGGTGATGGAAAGGGGGGACAGACAGAAATAGAAAGGAGGCTTGATTTGGAATTTCCACAGTGACTGTGGCCTGGAAATTAGGAAGAAAGGGCAAACTTGCAGAAATATAAGGGGAAATGGAAAAGGTTTCATAAACCAATAAAGGTAAAATTTATGATTGTTACCATGAACAATAACAGTGTTAATAAGACCATCACTATCACAGTGTAATCACCAGCAAAGACAATGTCAATGAAATTTACGGAATGTATGAAGTTAGGAATATGCAGACCAATAAAGGAGAAAATACTAATAGCTAACACTGCTTTGAGTGCTTTGTGTCAGGGAGGGGGCTACACAGTCTAAATGCATTTCTTTCATTTAATCCTCAAACAGTTCTATGAGGTTGGTTCTACTTCCACACACATTAATAGCTGGGAAACTCAAGGTTTGGGGCTCAAGACCACACAGTTAGCTAAGAAGACTGATTCTAAAGCCCATTTTCTGCTCTTGCTGCTTCAGCAAAGAAGACTTGTTTTGAAAACAATGCTATCCATTGCCTATAAATTATTGACATACACACATTGCAAAAATATTTTGAAGCACTCAACATTACTCTCGGCTCCAGGTACAGGGTACGGGAGAAAATCTGGGCCAAATTTGGACTTCCAGGCCACTCTGAACTCTTGGCATCACTTCCTTTACAAATGTACATCCATGGGGGTGCCGTTTGGCAATGCAGAGACTCTTACATTCAACTATAAAATATTCAAGTAGCACATTCAGTGCAAGTTTTATGGGACAGGATAAAATTTATTGTATTTCCAAAGCATAGGGCTGGATGGTAAAAATAATAATAATAATAATAAAATAATGGCATTTATGGTATTGCTAAAGGTTACCCTGAGATCAATGTCAAGAGAAATATTTTTGCAAGATATGAAATTGGAGGAGGGGGGACTCCTGTCTCGTTTCAATGCAGCAGATGCTCCCAACAGAGGTACCCTTGCCCCACATTTTAAATAAGTGAATATGATCTCTAGAGCCTATCCATCAACATTTGGTTTTCAGCAAGAAACATATGGCCTCATAAGTATACTTACTAAAGCTTGAGACTAGAGAGATAAGAGGACAGGATACTGAGTTTCTGAGTGAAGGCTGCTCTTTCCAAGCTTGGGCTGGAGCTTTAGACCAAACCTCAGATGCCAACTCAGGCGAGCCTAGAGTTGGCATCTAGTTTGAGAAGGGCATGGGTAGATACAGGGCAGGGAAAGTAAAACACACAGGCACACACATGTCATTTTTCTTACAGTCGTAAATCACTGCCATGATCACTACCATGATCACTACCATGGATGTCTAAATTCTGCAGACCAGGACCCTACCTCATGGTCTTTGCAATGTAGTGGTTGGATAGTATCCACCTTCTATATTCAATTTTAGTTTGAATCATGACAAGAATAATAGTCATAGTAGTGGTGGTGTTAGTAGTAGTAGTCATAGTAGTAAGAGTAGTAACAACAATTAACCTTCATGACCATTTCCAGGCATTGCTTGAAGTGCTTTATACATATTACTTCATAGCGTTGTTGTGTAGGTAAAATGAGCTAGATACTATTATATATACCCTTTTCACAGATGGAGAAATGCATTAAGGGTCCTCTCTGTGACATCTCATTCAGTCCTCATGACTACCTATGTAGGTACTTTATATTATTCCCACTTTACAGAGAGGCAACGGAGGCACAGAATGGCTACTTGCTCACTGGCCCACAGTTAATAGGTAGAAGAGCTGGTTTGGTTTGCTTGATGTCAAGGCTCACGTCCTTCACCGCCACATGACACATTTGGTACCAGTTTTCTCTCTGGAAATGCTGTAGCAGTATCCCCAGCCCCCAGCCCTCCCCGCATGCCTTCTTCCTCCAACTCTGCCTGTCTTAGTGAGACCGAGAGGCAACAGTTTCCTCAACCATCAAACAGGATAAAACCAATGCCCACCTCAAAGGGCTGCTGTGACAACTGAAATCTTACAATGTATGGAAGGGGTTTGCAGGGTGCCTCCCATATAAAGACCTGATACTCCTTACTGGAATTAGATCACAGCTCTCAGCACTCCCCTCTTCCTGTCAATAGCACTTCCTTCTCAGGCCCAGAAGGAAGCTGAGGATGAATTTCCTAGGAGAAGTAGTAAGAGGGCCAAGGGTTAATGCATAGGAGATGAACTGAGCCAGATGAGAGGAAAAGCAGAGGTAGAATTGCTTTGGATCTCCTTGCTGGGAACCCCAGTCTTTTTTATTATTTGTATAAATCATTTGACTGTGAAGGCATCACGGGCCAAGCCTTCCAAGTATGCCGATGATAATGAACTGGGTAGCACAATAAATAATGGGGGAAACCAGGCTGCCAAATGAAGAAGGATTTATACCATTTAAATCCTAGGCTATGAGTTGTCAAATCCAGTTTAATACTGCTAAGTGTGGGATAATAACTCATAGCAAACATTGCCCCTACCTCAAAGCCCCCAACCACAGCCCTTCTAACCCCTTCCCTCACCCCATGCAAACAGAAAGAAAGCCCTAAGGGGATTTGCAGAATAAAAAGGGATGGTATATACTGACCAGAAATGAGCCCAAGTTATTACATAATAATCCCAGATGCATCAGTTTGGGCTTAGTGCAAATACGGAGAGCTAATAGAATGCTTCAAGGTTCGATTAACTGCCAAAGAGATTCGAAATCAGGGCAGGTTTTCCATTATTAAATTGAACGGGGGGGGGGGGGGGGGGCGGGGAAGAGTCTCATGGCTGGGTATACTGAAAAAAAATGACAGGATTAGGGAAATAAAATCATGGGCATTGCTAGGTGGCTAAGGAGTGGCCTGAGGGTGGAGTCAACTTTGAGGGACACTAATGGCAAAGCAAGAGATAATTTGGTTGTCAGCATGGCCCATTCTCAGCAGCTGAGGCCATCCTTATATCCACATTCAGAGACACAGCGTAGAGGGCACAAGAAGCTAGATCCTACCTGATAACACTGGTGTTTCAGAAATTGAAACAATCAGTCATTGCTTGATTTGATGATGATGAATTATATAGCTCATTCAACAAATATTTATTAAACACCAAATATGAAATATGTACCAGGCATTGTTCTGGAGCTGAGGACATGTAAATACAAACTAAATACTGTTAGATGGATGACAACCTAACACTGTGCTACACTCTTAGTATGTACAAGCTCCCTCAACCCCCACAAAAATCTAATAATACAGTTACTGTTATGGACGAATGTCCAAGTTCACATGTTGAAGTCCCAGCCCACAACGTGATGGCATTTGGAGATGAAGCCTTTGGGAGGTAACGACTTTGATGAACTCATGAGGGTGAGGCCCCCATGATGGGATTAGTGCCCTTCTGAGAAGAAACACCAGAGAGCTTGCTTTCTCTCTTTCTCTCTGCCATGTGGGGATACTGTGAGAAGGTGGCCATCTGCAAGCCAGGAAGAGAGTCCTCACTGGGGAAGTAAATCAGTTGGCACCTTGATCTTGGCCTTCTGGCCTCCACAACTGTGAGAAATAAATTCCTGTTGTTTAAGCCACCCAGTCTACGGTACTTGTTATGGCAGCCTGAGCAGACTAATGCAGTTACTATTATCACCATCACTTTATAAATGAGTAAGGTAAGGTTCACGGAAATGAAGTAACTTGCCCAAGATCACACAGGAAGGAATGAGGCTGACATCCAAACTCCACCTGTCTAAAGCCCAGCTGCTTTTACACTGTTTCCAAATGAGGAAGTCAATCCTAAAAGCTATTGTGAGAAGTGAGAATGTCTCTGCCTGCTTTCCCCCACCCCTGGCATCATCCCCTTTCCTACATATACAAACAGGTACATTTCACAAGTGGCATAAGAACTAAAGTGAATGAGAATGTTCTGGTGTAATCTGGTAACTACTAGTGATACCATCGTGAGAGTATGAAATCAGGATCACAGCTTTGTGTTTTCATCTCTGCTCAATCCCTATCTTGTGGGACACGTCTCTAGGTCAATTTGGCATCTCTAATTACATCTTTTCAAAACCAATAACTAACTTTTATTCTTTAGTGCAGTACTTTCCAATATAGGTAATGTGAGCCACGTGTAATTTCAAATTTTCTAGTAGCAACAAGAAAAACAATTTTAAAAAGAAACAGGGAAAATTAATTTACTAATATATTTTAGTTAACCCAATTCATTAAAAATATTATAATTTCATGGGCTTCCCTGGTGGCGCAGTTGTTGAGAGTCTGCCTGCCGATGCAGGGGACACGAGTTCATGCCCTGGTCCGGGAAGATCCCACATGCCGCAGAGCGGCTAGGCCCATGAGCCATGGCCTCTGAGCCTGCGCGTCTGGAGCCTGTACTCTGCAATGGGAGAGGCCACAACAGTGAGAGGCCCCACGTACCACAAAATAAATAAATAAATAAATAAATAATAATTTCAACATGTAATAAACAAAAAAATTATAAGTGAGTTTTCTTTTTTCATACTAAGTCTTCAAAACCTGGTTCGTATTTTATACTTACAGCACATCTCAGTTTGGACTAGCCACATTTCAAGTGCTCCATAGCTAGTGGGGCCACCATGTTGATAGTGAGCTGTAGCAGGATCTTGAATTTTCATTGACTTGTCCTAACTAGATTACAGGAACTGTGCTTTCTAGTGGCATTTATGGAGTATCTACTACATGCCAAGAGTGTACTGAGCATTTTCCTACATATCACACTTAATCCTCCCAGTGGCTCTCCAAGAGAATGTTGTTGGCCTCACACTACAGGTAAAGAAACTGAGGAGAGTGGTTGAAGAGTCCAGGCTTGTAGAGAATATTTAATGTTATCTCTTCAACGCCTAGCATGTTGCCTTGCCTAGAACATGATTTAACAAATACCTATGAAATGAATGGCAGGTTACGCAGCAAGCCTACGGAAGAGCTGGGATTTGAATCAGGTGTGCCTGCCTGATTTTGAAGCTTGTATTCTTTCACTGATGCCATCTTAATTCTAGTGTGTCTTCACAGCCCCTAGCATAATACTTAGTGATTCCCCAGTGCTCATTAAATATACAAGCTTTTCATTCCAGTCAAATAATTTACAGATGGGAAACTCTTCACCCAGATGTCATATTTATTGGAGTCTTCCTCTCCTTTGACTGTATTTGGTTTAACAAATAGTTGTTAAGTACCTACTCAGACCAGGGGACTATGCGCAACCTTTGAGGCACTAAGATCATCAACACATGATCCTCAGTCTCCTGCTACAAGAGGATTTAATTCAGTGAAGTGCTATTAAAAACCTTAGATTCACAGATGAGCTAGAAGTGGCTATAAATGTCATCTTACAGTCTCTACTACATAATTTGGCAGTAAATTATATACTGTCTAGATTCCACATGGGGAATGCTTATGTTCCTAACAACAGGTAACTCACACGTCTTTGACTCCCCAAAGTATTTTGCAGAGCGCTAAGCAAATGACAGGTGAACATCTCTTAATTAATGGGCCTCAGCTCTGTCGCTGCTTCTGTGTGTACCAAGTAACTGAGAGCCAGATTCCTTACTGGCAAACAGCAGCTTGATCAGACATTGTTAAAGTTCTAATTATAGACCACACTTCTCAGAGAATACAGAGGTAGGAGGACTCTCCATTTTGACTTATACTAGAATGCCTTAAAACTAATTCTGTTAAGGTTTTTTAAGCATTAAACTAATTAGTAAATTAATTAATTCAAATATTTATTAACTATTATACATTAGGTACTAACACTAGAACTATGAACAAGATAGTCCCTGCCCTTGCGGATATCACTGTCTGGTGAAGGACACAGACCTATGAAGAGGTAACTGTAATACAGTGTGATGAGAATAAAGGTAAGTACAGAATGCTACAGTAACATATAGGGGGAGCATCTAACTTGAACTTGGAGAAATCAGGGGAAGCTCCCTGGAGAAAGCATCCAAAGTCTAGTGTTAGAGGACAAATGAAAGTCAGCCTGACCAAAGGGCTAAGGATGGCAAGTAAAGTATACCAGGCAGAGCGGACATCTCATAAGAAGACCCATACAGCACAGCACATTTGGGGACCAGAAGAAACTTTAATATGATAGGAGCATAACGTGCGAATGCTGGGCAAAAGAAAGAGCCATGTCCAGATGATACTGGAGAAGTAAGCTTGAGATTCATGAGGAAGGTCTTCATGGACAATAGGAAGAGAAGATATCAAGAGTTTTAAGGGGAGAAGTGAGAATTATGCTTTAAGAACATTTTATTGTAGCCCTCACTGTGTTTCATTACAGTGTTTCTCACAGTCTGTGGTCATTGTTTTTCTACCTACCTCTACCACTATCCTGAGAGCCTTTAGACAGAGTTCCGACTTATTTCTCTCTGTATCTCCAGGGCCCAAATGCAGTATCTGCTGGATAATTGATGCTGAATACTTATTTTCATGGATGATGTCTGTGGGACTCCTTGGTAGGTTTGAGGGGGACTCAGCCTGTTGAAGATGTATTACCAAAGGGGTCCTTAACTTAGATTCCTTGGACTTCATGAAATTCCACGCAAAAATGTGGGTGCATATATGTGTAATTTTTCAGGAGTGAGGGATCATCATTTTCATCAGATTCTCAAAGCTCTCTCTAGCTAGGGAAGACTTCTCAGAGGTGAAACGTCAAAGGACAGTTTGCACAAAAGGTAGAAAAATGAATCGGCAGATGTAGATTTCCAAGTGAAGATGGAGAGGTGGTCAAAAAGAACAGTTCTGTGGTAGGAAGACAATGTTTGCAAGAAAAAGAACAGAACCTTGAAGACAGTGCAGCAATTTCCCTCATGTCTTCTAAGTTAGCAATTCATAGCTACCTAGTCCTTAAAGAAAAGTGTTTTGGGTAGAGCTATAAGGAATTGTGAAATCATCACTGAAAGAGGCCAATGTAAACGTAGGGCCCTTACAGTCACAGAACCCAAGGAAGAAAAGGTTATTGGTTATTAACACTGAAAGAAAAAGATCTTGTAGGAGCTACTTCCTTTCCCTTTTCTTTCCTGAATTTGGGTCAGCAAACTTAATATTTTTAAATAATAGAGATTACACATACACACAGACAACACACACACACACACAAACAAAAAAGTTCTGATGGATATCCATTAAAATATTTATGACAGTTCTGTCTTGATGGTGGAAAATTAATGATTTTTACTAATATTGTCCAATTTAAAAAAAAACAATGAGCACATTTAGCTTTTATAGTCACTACACATGGAAAAATAATTCCATTTTGAAGAAATGATAGGCTAGGAATGCAAAAATTACTGCTCTAAAAGACTGAAAACCATAGGAGAGCACAGTACCTCTCAAATTATGTTTCATCAGCCGTGAAGCTCATAATCACCAGAAGAATAGATTAATATGCAGATTCCTGGGCCTGGACCCAGTTCTACTGAATCAGACTCTTTAGGAATGGGGCCTAGGAATCTGCAATTTACAAAACTCCTCAGCTAAGTCTTATGCTCATCACTGGGGTTTTAAAAACACCTGGGTGATAAAAAGGAGGCAACTCAGCAAGGAAGGTTCAAAACTAGCAAGTGATTTTTCTTCTCCCTGTATGTATGTGCCCCAGACACTAAGAGGGCATAGGACAGAGATGAGCATAATACACCGTCTTAACTTTCATTTAGTTATTTAGTGTGTTTTTTTCACCTTTCAAAACTTTTTCATATACATTTTAAAAATGTGCTTATAATCTGAAGTTGGAGATGGTGGTGTCAGGGGAAGGGAGCCCATGTAAATTACAAGCTGACAGTCTATTATATCCATGCAAATCCCCTGATCTGGGGAGTGGAGGGTGACACCAGGCATGATATCCCAGAAGACAGCACACTTCCTTTTAGACGCCCATGTATGTTTCACTCTCTTGCCTGTCTCGAGGCCAGCTTCCAGTCAATAGCTAGGGGTCATAACAAGGCCAGGGACTGCCTCTCTCAGGAAGCGGCGAGACATCTTCAGGGCTCTGAGGATCGTGTTAGATCAGGAAGGGCTGCGTAGCCATGCATCAGGTTTTCTAGAGCTGGCAATGCTGCCTTTGCTGGAAAGTTGGCTTCTAATACTGAGAGACCATGATTTTAGGTCCCCTAATTTTCAATTTATTCTATCATGTCATATTTCATCCACCCTTGTATGTCATCTTAAATTCTTTTGAAACAGAGTGGAGTAAAAATATTCTTGTTCCACAATCCTGTCTGACCGATCGATAGCAACCTAGTTTCCAAATATAAATATGTGGACCAAATGCTATTTCTATGTTTCTAGGTAAGAAACTGTATTTTTTGTGCCAGGGAGACTTCGTCTGGGTTTGAACCTCACTGGTGATTCTTTATGGAGGTAATGGGATTTCCTTAATCGAGCCCATTAGCCTATCTTCTTGTAATTATCTCAGGGGCCAATCTGTCTATATAATGGCTCTGGAGGAATCAAACCTTCACGTTCTTACAAAGGAAAATGTTGTGCCCATGTCAGAAGAAAATCATTTTGAAGAATTACTGGTTAACTATCTCAACAATAGCCAGTGGGGCAGGGGGAGGTACTTTGCTGTGATACAGCAGGAACTTGCTAGATTGGGGATTTTATTGCCCCAAAGGGCATTTCTTTTGTTTTGTGGGTGTTTTAATAAATCTCAAGGATGCATGATGCTAGTGGCATGAGGGACTCCACACCATCTGGTGGGGCTGGGCAGGCTGCTCCCTGCCTGCTTCCTATGGGAGGAAAACAGAACCTTAAGGCTGGAGAGACTGCCAACACTCTGGATGGCTTTGGGTGTTAACTAATGACAAGTTCTGCTGCCTTGCTGGATGGGGCTGGCCAACACTCCTGGATCCCTCTACCAGGACCGTGAATGCCCTACGTTGTGGACATGTACTATAAATTTTCAGCCAGGGCTACTTGAAGATCCTCACACTATACAACAATATTACAGTTTCTTCATTCCCTTCTTTGCATATTTTACTATATAGTATAGAGAGGGTAGATTATAATGAAGAGACAATCCTGAAAAGCTAAGAATGAAATCATGATTAAAACATAATAATAAATAATAGTAATTGTTATGGATTGAATTGTGTCCCCCTAAAATTCAGACGCTGAGGTCTTGACCTCCAAAATCTCAGAATGTAACTTTATTTGGAAATAGGGTCACTGCAGATGTAATTAGTTCAGATGAGTCATGGTGGGGCCTTAATCCAAGATGACTGGTATCCTTTTAAAAAGGAGAAATTGGGACACAGAGACATGTACACACACACAGAACGTCACATGAACATGATGGCAGAGATGAGGGGGATTCATCTACAAATCAAAAGACACCAAAGATTGCCAGTGAACCACCAGAATCTAGGAAAGGGGCTTAGAACTGTTTCTCCATCACAGCCTCCAAAGGAACCAACCCTATTGACATCTTGATCTCAGACTTCTAGCCTCCAGAACTGGGAGACAATACATTTCTGTTGTTTAAGACACTCACTTCATGGTACTTTGTTAGAGCAGCCCTAGGAAACTAATACAGTAATACATGAACCAGGTTCTATGCTCAGCATTTTGTTTATGTTACCTTTTAATCCTCTTTAGCAACAGTCTTAGGCTCTGAAGATTGACATGAATTATTAATTGGAAGGAAATGAATAGCTGGGTGGGTAGGGAAAGAATTATTATTATTATTATTTTTACCACCAACAGTCTATTCGAATAGGGTTTTCAGTATATGCAGGACTGAAAGGACTTGGGAAATGATGTAGGATTTACAGTCCGTACACATGTGACTTTGCTGAAAATCTGTAAACTATCATATGAGGTTACTAGAAGGCATCACGTTTAGGACTCTCTCCAATTGTGATACATGTGAGATGCCCCTTTCAAGAGAAAGAAAATGTGAGGTAGCTCCTCTATGCCTAATGAGAGGGAATTGGTATTAATTTTAGCCCAGTGACTCTGATGGCATTTTTACTGGACTCAATGCCTCCTCTCCCACATCTGTTCCAATTCAAATCTCTTAGGCATTAAGCATCTATAATGCTTAAAAAATTTTTCCTTTTCTGATTCTGTTTAAGACTTATTTCAGTTCTTCTCCCTGTCAAATTGATTTTCCCCAAGCTTCCCTCCAATAGGCCCTTTGCAGTAGGGAGAAAAGAGGCACCAAACATAAAGCCCAAAGGAACAGGAACTATATGCTGAGTCGTAAACTAAAATGCACCCTAAATATGGTCACAAAATCATCAAGCAAATATCACTGCTAATCAATATGCCTCCAGATTGAGGGGTCTGTAGCCAGGATTACCAAGATTAAAACCAGGACCGATGACGTGCAGAAGTGGGCCTCACTGATCTTATCGATTCTCCCCCACTGAGAGGGAATCACAGGGTAGCAGGCAGAAATCAATTCAACTACATTAAGCTAAGTCAAGTGTAGATTTATTCATACCACGCTTGGAAATGTCTTTATAAAAACGGGAAAAAAATGTTAATTCTATGTGCAGTTATACATACTCATTTATAAATAAATATGTATTTCTATAAATAGATACCTGCTCCTTTTTATGATATTTAAAAATATGAAACGAAATAGTACAGAACCTAAGGCTGTTTCTACATTTTCTTCCACCTCCAATTCTGATTCTTTCTTTCAAATAAAAGAAGTTATTTGTGTTGAGATGTCATCAACTTGGCTACTTGAGCTGCACCCCAGATTTCAGGATGGAATGGTAGAGCAGACGCAGACACACTGCAGCCAAAGAGGCAATGGAAGCCATTTGCTCTTGAGGAAATCATCATTTCTGGCTCTGCAGATGAAAGGAACCTGGCCCTTAGGCTTCAATGCACCATAGGGAACACAGAATTCATTCTCTGCCCTCCTCCAGTGAGAACTCACAGGCTGGGACTAAAGAGAGCTTTCAGAATGAACAATGGGTGGAAAATGCTGCCCTTCCAGCAGTGAGAAATGTGAAATTCCACTCCTACCCTCACATGTGTCACCAGGGAATCACCCTGTGCGCTCCATCAGTCCTGGGACACTAGCCAGGCAATCATTTGTCCTCAGGGGCTCAGCCTTAACCTAAAAAATCATCAGGAGAGCCAAAGAGGGGGTCCTCCTCATTCCTCACCTCTAAGGAACAAAGAACAACACATTTTACTGTGAGAGATTGTTGGGGGTTCTACAGAACAGCTTAGAGCTCGTTTTTTTCCTTAGGCAGGCTGCCTTTCGACCTCTGAGCCTGCTGTGCCAGCAAAGACATTGATCCTCTGCCTCTGTGGCTATTCACAGCCACTGAGGCCCTTGAAATGCATCGCTGGGCCTCTGGTGGGTGACCGGTAAACCAGCACAAGTACCTTCACGAAACACACATGGTCAGCACCACAGAGATCAGGCGGTTAAGAGACCAGGGGTCAAGTTTATATTCAGTTCAGAATATAAACTGCCAATTCCCGTCAGGAGGAAAATAAATCATTGCCCAAAAGCCCTTCAGCTTTTTTCTTTTTTTTTTTGATTTGTAAATAAAGTTCTATTAGAACACAGTCATACACATTTGTTGACATATTGTTTATAGCAACTTTTGAACAATGGCAGTGTTGTGTAGCTGTGACAGAGAATGTGAAATTAACAAAGACAAAAATATTACTATCTATCTCTTTACAGAAAAAGTTTGCTAACCTCTATTCTCATAAATCATTTCCATTCTCCACTATTTTTGTGTGTCTGCGTTTCTTTCAAAAAATTTAAATTTACATAAAATTCACCTTTTGTTGTGCAGTTCTTTGAGTTTTGACAAATACATAGTCATGTAACCACTCCCACAGTCAAGAAACAGAAGACTTCCATTAACTCCCAATGCGTTTTATTTTTTGTGCTGCCCCTTTGTAGGCAACCCTTCCCCCATCCCTAAATCCGGCAACCACTGATTTCTTCTTTGTCCTGGCCATTCTAATACATGTGTGGTGATGTCTCACTGTGGCTTTAATTTGCATTTCCATGAAGCATAATGATTTTAGAATCTTATCATGTGCTTATTTGCCATCTATATATCCTCTACAGTGAAGATTCTGTTCAAATCTTTTGCCCATGTTTTTATTGTGTTTTTATACTTTCTATTGAGTTTTTAAAAAAAAAATTTATTTATCTATTTTTTGGCTGCGTTGGGTCTTAGTAGTGGCACACAGGATCTTTCATTGCGGCTCACAGGCTCTTCATTGTGGTGCGTGGGCTTCTCTCTAGTTGTGGCGCATAGGCTCTGTAGTTGTGGCATGCAGGGTCCAGAGAGCATGGGGTCTGTAGTTGCAGCACTCAGGCTCTCTAGTTGTGGCACACCGGCTTAGTTGCCTTGTGGCATGTGGGATCCTAGTTCCCTGACCAAGGATCAAACCTGTGGCCCCTGCATTGCAAGGCGGATTCTTAACCACTGGGCCACCAGGGGAGTCCCCCTTACTATTGAGTTTTGAGGGCTCTTGACATATTCTGCATACAAGTTCTTCGTTGTGTATGTGTTTTGCCAATATATCCTCTAAAGTCTGTGTATTGTCTTTCCATTCTCCTATTACTATCTTTTGTGAAGCAAAAGATTTTAATTTTGATGGAGTCCAAGTTATCATTTTTCTCTTTCAATGACTGTACTTCTGGTGTCATATCTAAGAAGTCCTTGCATAACCCAAGTTTACAAAGATTTTCTCCTATGTTTTTTTCTAAAAGTTCTGTAGTTTCCCATTTAGATTTGGGATCCATTTTAAATCAGTTTTTGTACAAAGTGTGAGGCACAGATTGAGGTTCATTTTTTTTGCAAATGAATGTCCAGTTTTTCAGAATCATTTGTTGAAAACACTATCTTTTCTTTTCTGAATTGCCTTTATCCCTTGGTCAAAATTGGCAGACTTCATTTATGTGGATTAGTTTCTGGACTCTCTGTTCTGTTCCCCTGAGTGTCTATTCTCTCACCAATATCAAATTGCCTTGATTACTGTAGCTTCGTCATAGTAAATCTTGAAGTCAGGTAGTATGAGTCTGTCATCTTTTATTTATTTTTTATTTTTTTTACTTTCACATCGCTTTTATTTCTTTTTTCATTTTTATATTTTTAAACATCTCTATTGGTATATAATAGCTTTACAATGCTGTGTTGGTTCCTGCTGTATAACAAAGTGAATCAGCTATACTTATACATATATCCCCATTTCTCCTCCCTCTTGCGTCTCCCTCCCACCCTCCATATCCCACCCCTCTAGGTGGTCACAGAGCACCGAGCTGATCTCCCTGTGCTATGCGGCTGCTTCCCACTAGCTATCAGTTTTACATTTGGTAGTGTATATAAGTCCATACCACTCTCTCACTTCATCCCAGCGTACCCTGAGCCCTTCAGTTTTTCAAAAAGTGGGGCACTGAGGCAATAGGAGACATCTGGGTCTTCACAGCAGTGTCAGTGATGCTTCCTTATTGGGCCCCAAGTCTAAAATGCACCTTGCATGGGGAGAGGGGAGAGGGGAAGGGGCAGGGAATGATGGGCAGCAGAGAATGCTGGATCAGAGTCAGCAGGCCTGCGTTCTTATCCTACTCCAACCACCTGGTAACCATCTGCACTTGAACAAGTGACATAACTTCACCGAAACCACAGCTTCATCCACTCCAAAATGAGATGCAGAATTTCAACGAATATTCCAAGGTTTCGAGTTTTCTGCATAAAAATGGGATGATGAAGACCTGATTCACAGTGCTGTACTATGGAAGACCTAAAATATATATATATATATATAATAGCATTTTGTAATCTGTTAAGTGATGTATAAATGCTAGTTACTGCCATATGGACAGGAGGAAATTCTTTAAGGACTGGATACCAAGAGCAATTTGGCACAATTACTGGGGTCCTATAATTTGGTAAATCACTAAATATCTCTCAACGTTGACTTCCCCACCTAAACTGCTTGCCTTCCGCATGAGGAGAAAATGAGATCAAGGAAGTGTAAATGTGTTGAAAACCATAAACTATCCCACAAATGTAAGCAATTATTATTTAGAGAACTCACTTTGACTTTTGGCATTACCATGTACACACTGTTAGTTCTTGGAGCCATGACAGATTTTAATTGGCCTGGCTATGAAAACCTTATAGAGCTATTATGTGCTACACCTGTGATGGCTGTGCAGCCTGTTAATCAAGACTATTAGGCTGGGGACCCAGAGAGCGGCTTTCCACCACTGCCCATAATCCTCACTTTGAGAGGGAAATTAACAGCTGCTTTATGGTCTCTCATATTATCTCACTTTCTTGGAGAAAGATCCCAATCAGATCTACCTCAACTCAGCAACATCTATCACTGGTGCCTAGGATGACACAACATCTGTGAAGAAATATTAACTTTGACTTTGAAATGGCTGGGAGGCAAAAAAAAAAGTCACACGTGGCGCTCGCTGGATAAAACAGCCCCTGGGTGACAGCCAGAATCAGGGGGGAAGAAAGTTGATCTCTTTTAAGAGATGTATTTGAGAGCAAAAAGGAACAGGGGCAAAAACAGATCAATTTAGCTCTCAAGCGTTTATTGTCTTGTCTGCAAAAGGAAAAGGAGACTGAAGCTTCCAGGCCAGACACTGCAAAACCTTTGGGAATTTTCTTCCTTCCCCTCACCTCCTGATATGCCCATCTCTTCTGAGAAGTATGAGAAATACATCTTGTTGTTTGGATTCCTTTTCACCCTTGGACAAAGCCGCTTGGGTTGATAATTAGTTTTTTTTAAAAAAGGTGGCAAATACAGATACTTGCCATACATTGGCCATCACGTTCTGAGTTTGCATGCATTGATCTCATTAGCTCCTGTGAAATAAAGGTGCTACACAGACATTTTAACTTCCATTTTGCAGATATGGAAACTGAGGCTCAGCAAGGCCAACCTAACAAGTTGGCACATCAGAGTCTGAACTCAAATTCAGGTCTCTTGACTTCCAGGCTTTTCCATAACATCATGCTGTCTGTCATCTGTGGAAGAATCATTACTCAAGGGCTGGGAACAAGGCCCAACTCACTTCTTGACCCCAGTACTTAGGACTGTGCTTGTCACCTTCTAGGTCATTCTTGTGGAATTTAATTTTGAGAGAAGAGGAGCTTCCCAAATTGTATACTATCACTGGAATGAGCCTTGCAACGGCAAGTCCCAGCATCCATTACTAATCATCTCCTCTGACTTGGCTGAGTCAAAGAAAATGACTCTTGTCCCCTAGAAGTGGGCAGTTTGGCTGTGAGACCATCTTGGGGACATGGGTATGTCCAGGAGCAGGTGGAACACTCCAAATGGGAAGGTCCCAGTAGGGAAGCAATTGGTTTGGGTCTACTCTCTTCTGCTTTGGAAGAGGCCAAAGTGAACCATGAAACCCACAGCTCCCAATCTGCATTAAAGTGCCCCATGGTATTTCAGCAAACTCACAGGTGTGCTGCAGGATGTTTTAAGTTTTGAGGGAAAAACAGCAATATTCAACATCCATTTGATTTGTGAGAACTGGTACAAGGGAACTCACATTTCAACATCAGTGTATGGTTTATTTTCTTTAATAACATGTTTGCAAAGCTGGATTTTTGGCTGTTAATGTGATGAAAAACAAGTACTGCATCGAAAACCAGGTAAAACAGACAATGAAGGTGGCATTGGCCAACCTGATTCCAAAGTTTGAGAAGCTGTGTTTGAGTCCAGCAGGGGCACATATGTCATTGTAAGTAACTGTAGTTAAGGATGAAATAAAATATGATTTCTTTCCATTTATGCGTGCATGTACGCAGTTTATTTAACCATTCACCCACCGAAGGACATCTCTGAGTTGTTCAGTTTGGGGGCAACTATGAGGAATGCTGCTATAAATATTGTGTACAGGTTTGTCTTCAGGTTTTTGTATGAACATAAATTTTTAGTTTTCTAAGATAAATGTCAAGGAGTACAGTTCCTGGGTCATGTTTAGTTTATTAAGAAATTGCCAAATTGTTTAGCAGAGTGAGTGTACCATTCTACATTCCCACCAATAATATATGAGAGATCAAGTTTCTCTGCATCCTCACCAGCATTTGGTGTTGTCACTATTTTTTATTTTAGCCACTGTGATAGATATGTAGTGGTATCTCGCTGTGTCATTTTAATTAGCATTTCCCCAATGGATAATGATATCAAACACCATTTGACGTGTTTGTCATCTATATGTCCTCTTTGGTGAAATGTCTCCATGTTTTCTTGCCCATTTTCTCACTGGATTATTATTTTTTTATGCTGAGATTTGAGGGTTCTTCATATATTCTAGAGACTAGTTTTTGTCCGCTGTGTAGTTAGCAAATATTTTTCTCGCAGTCTTTAGCTTGACATTTCATCCTTTTTAATAGGGTTTTTTTGCAGAGCGAGTGGTTTTTAACTGTGATGAAGTTCAATTTATCTAATTCTCCTTTTATGGATCATGTTTTGCATCAAATGTAAGAGCATTTTGCCTAACCTAAATCCTAAAGATTTTCTGTTGTGTTTTTTTTCTAAAAAGTTTATAGCTTTAAGTTTATAAAGTACACAGCATTTAAGTCTTTGATCCATTTAGAGTTAATTTTTGTATACATTGTGAAACTTAGATTGAGGTTCATGTTTTGTCAATAGATGCCCAGTTGCTCTAGCACCATGTGATGAAAAGGCTTTCTTTCCTCCATTAAACTGCAAGTCAAAAATCAGTTGGGCAGGGCTTCCCTGGTGGCGCAGTTGTTGAGAATCCGCCTGCCGATGCAGGGAACACGGGTTCGTGCCCCGGTCCGGGAAGATCCCACATGCCGCGGAGCGGCTGGGCCCGTGAGCCATGGCCGCTGAGCCTGCGCGCCCGGAGCCTGTGCTCCGCAACGGGAGAGGCCACAACAGTGAGAGGCCCGCATATCACAAAAAAAAAAAAAAAAAAATCAGTTGGGCATATTTGTGTGGGTTTGTTTCTTGAGTCTTTATTTTGTTCCACTGATCTGTAAGTCTATCCCTGTGTTAATACCATATGGTCTTGATTACTATAGCTATATAATAAGTCTTGAAATTAAATAGATTGATTCCTCCTATTTTATTATTCTTTTAAAAAATTATTTTACCTATTCTAGTTCCTTTGACTTTTCATATAAATTTTAGAATAATCTTGTCTGTATCTACCAAAAATCTTGGTGGGACTTTATTAGGAATTGTATTTAGTCTGTATATCAATTAGGAGAAAATTAACATCTTTACTATGTTAGGTAGTCAAGGTCTGTGGTTTTAAGCACCAAAAAACAACCTTGTTTATTTTTTGGGACTAGTGTCATAAACTCAATTGCCCAAAAGGGGCTCCAAGTACCATGTTTAATAACATGTAGCCCTCTTTGAAATGTAATTCTGTATCCAAAGAAATGTAATTCTGTATCCAGATTGGACACCGAATTACATTTCTTTACTGTAAGAAAACAATAACTCAATCAAATGTTAAATGACAAGAAACTTACACCCTCAGCATTAGAAGTAATAGGAAGTGGTGGGGACTGTGGCTTGCTGGAGAAAGCATGCCCTCTAGGAACAGTGTACCTGCTACTCAATTTCTCTAGTTGTTGCAACCATGGACACAGCATTATTATGTCTTATAAAATTCCAAAAGAAGACAGAAATCAATTTTTAAAAAAATCTAAAATGTTGGCAGCTGCTTTAAATTAACATAAAACAAACCAGGATGCAGATGGACTGGATCCAGATACCAGCAGCCTCTCTGTGGTTTCTGGGTTGGAGGAGCCAACAAGAGAAGCTCCCCAGCCTCAAGGAGCTTACTCTCCAGTGGGGATAACAGACAAACAGACACCACAAGGCAGTACCGCTGGCCCCGCTACCAGTGAGAGCTGGAGCGCATGTGGGAGAACCCTTAACTCTGTTTGGGAGGTCAGAGATGGCTTCCCAGGGAGGTAAATTTGCATAGCAGCTCAAAATAGCTAATTTAATATGTGCTGTTTAAGCCATAGCATCTCAAGCAAACATCGAGGATCAAAGTGCAGGGCAAAGCTTTATTTCTGGGTATCAAAGAATGTAATATAGAAGAGGTCATATAGTTTAATGTTTCTCCAAAGGTCATGTCACTTGTTAGGAAGAATTACAAAGCAAAAGCTTTCCAGAGGTGAACAGTTTCTCCACCCTCTTAGAGTAATTCTGAGCTTCTTAAAATCACTACAAGGGGTATAATCTGACACCAGCCTGCCTCTACAGCATGCTCTTCTGTCTCCCCATTCCTGCCTTCCTTCTGTTTTTCCAACATATCAGGACTCAAGTTCTTTGCATTTTGTCACCCATCCATCCATCTATCCAAGAAATACTGGTTGAGGACCACTATTCCAGGTATTGGTAATACAACAGTAAATAAAGCTGACTCAGTTCCCACCCTCATGGGGTTTACATTCCAAAAGGAGAGACAGACAGACATACATCACATATGGCTGGTGTGAGGAGTTCTATGAAGAAAAATTTTAGACGGGGTTAAGTCATAGGAAATAATAATGATTGCTATTTTCGGTAGGGGTTGGGGAGGCTTCTGGTTAATATTTGAACAGAACTTGAATGAAGTGATGGAGTAAACCACTAAAGTACAGGGGGAAGAGTTTCCCAGCAAGAGGAAACCACAAGTACAAAAAGCCTGAGGGGGGAACACATTTGGCCCATTTGTGGAAAAGCACAGAGGGCAGTGTGTGTGGAGCAGGAGAGTGGTAGACACTGAGATTGGAGAGGAGGCCAGATAATGTGAGATTCTGTGGGCCTGGTCCACACTGCGATGTTACCCTCAGTGTAAGGAGAAGCCGTTGAAGGATTTGAGCGGATTTGACATGATCTGACTCACAGAGAGCAGACAGTGGGTGGAGATGTGCAGGCACAGAAAACTGTTAGGAGGTTATCACGATAGTCCAGGTGGGAGATGGCGGTGGCTTTTGGACTAGTGTGGTAGCAATGAGGGCAGGGAGGAGTTGGCCAAGCTGAGACGCTCTGGAGACGGAGGCAGCAGGCGTGCAAGCGGAAGGAGTCAAGGTTGACGTTAAGGGTGTCGCCCTGAGCAAATGGCACATGTATTGGCATCCAGAACATTCTGTGCCTACAACTTCACAAGGCTGGCTCCTCGTGATTTCCGCTTCAGGCCAACGCCCCCTCTCTGGAGAGTCTTTCCTGACCCTCATCCAGTTAGGAGCTCTCAGTTTAATTTTTTTTCTCAGGACTTAACAAATACCTGAAATTCTCTTATTCGTTTTACTTGACTAATTGATCATCCGGATTTCCCCACTGGAAATGCAAGCCCCCAAGAGAATAAGGACCATGTCTACTTAGTTTATTGCTATATCCTCAGAACCTAATTCAGTGCCTGGATCATAGGACGTGGTCAATCAATGTTTGTTGAATGAGGCTTGGATGGTGTGAGACAGGTTAAACAAGGCTACAGGTTCCTTAGTGTGGTTCTTTTCAAAACCTTTAATAAAGCAATTAGTTAATGGACTAAATAATATTGATTATCTGGTCCGAGCTCTGTGCCACAGTCTGAGGAAACAGAAATGAGCACAAAAGTACAGTGAACACCCCCATGGAGCTTACAGCACCCTGGTGGAGGTGCAGGAAATAATCTCGCACACACACACACTTCCACTGTGCTAAGATTTCAGAAGGGAAGGTACCCAGAGCTATGACAGCATGGGAGCTGGGGATCCAACCTTGTCAGGTAACCCCAGGGAAAGTGGCTCTGAGCTGAGATCCACAGAAGAAATCACCGTGGGCCTCAGGGATCTCTGAGTAGGGTATACCCTGTGACTATAGATCCCAATTTCATGGAACTTCTTGTGAGAGGAAACACATTTTGGCAAAAGCTGAACTAGTCCAGCCATCTCAGGCACTGGGGCTCAGCTGGGTTAGGACCTCGGACAAAGATGAGCAGTTGGCTCATGACAAAACTAGGGTTCTGCGTGTATCGTGATACATCTGCAAAACGGCATCGCTACCTACTTAAACAGAACTGCTGTAAGAATGAAAAGTACTGATGTTTTAAAGCACTTAGCGCAGTCCCTGGTACACAAGAAGCACTAAACAGCTGGTAATAATTACCATTAGATTTCAAATTCTTGAGGGGATTAATCATGTTCATACTCTTCCCACACATATAGGCCAAACAACACAGTACTTTACACATAGTAGGGGCTCAATAAATACATGTTAAATGAATGAATGCTGGGTTGCAACAACAACACACTATTTTGGATCTGGCCAACCATGCTCACTGGGGATGATGGGCACAGTAAATAAACAGAAATAAATCAGGCAAAACCCTTTTGTGTTGTTCAGCTGTCCCAGGGTTGGTAGCTGCTGTTAATGATTCTTGCCAGCCAAGGACACTGGGCAGTTTAAATGGAAGGAAATCAGTCCGCTCATTGGTTTTAAAGTAAGGATAAGTTATATGGTGGGAGGGCCCAGAAGATTCAGTGATTTTATGCATCAGTAACTTGCAATAGGAAGGTGCAGCCAGAGTCCAGAAATAGTTGCTACTAAAATGATATTTCCTTTGCACTGAAATCCACAAGCTAGATTGGTGCATGTGATTTCTCAGCTGCTACCAGAATACAGGAAGTAGTTTTGAATGAACACTAATCAGCTCGGCCCTCCAGGGGCCCCTTGTACCTGGGAACCTCTGAGTACTTTGTAAACAACAGTGAAGCCTCCCTGACTCCCAAAGTAGGAGCTCCTGGATTTTTGCTTATACCAGTAGAGTTGAAGCAGAAAGGCTATAAACATGAGCAAGGTGGGTGTCAAAAGGGATAATTCTCAGGCCCCTCACAAGTCTAGACTTGAAAAGGGCCAAAATTATCTCCTAGTTCCCTAAGATATTTTACCTAGTAAGGTTCTACCACAAGTCCCCCCTGCCCCCACCAAGTGTCAGGTGAGGTATGAGGGATGAATGAATGGTTGAAAATTAGAAGAGCCATTTTGGAGGGCAATTTGACAGTAACTGTTATGATAAAATCCTTCAACTCAGCAGTTCCACTTCAATGCATTTTTATGAGAGAAATCCTGGTACATGTGCTAAAGAGGCATAAGCAAGCACCCTCATTGCTGTGTTATCTGTGAAAATCTGAGATCAATCTCAAGGTGTACCTAGCAAGAGGAGAATGATTAAATAAAGAGTGGAATAGTATGCAGCAGTTAAAAGAATAAGCCAGTACATAATATAATAGCACATATAATATGTCCATCATAAAATAGATTATTGAATGACAAAAGCAAACTACAGAATCCTATGTGCTGTACGACACATGTGGTGGTTTTAAAATGTGTCCAGAAATTATTTGATTCTCTTCTTTTAGCAAGTGGAACCTGATTAGCCTTCCCTTGCATGTGGGCCAGCCATAGTGACTCATTTCCAACTAACAGAATATGGCAGAAATAACAATGTGTCACTTCCAAGACTAGCTCAGAAAAAGGCACTGTGGCTTCCTCCTTGATCTCTTTTGCTCTCTCTCTCTTATCACTTGCACAAGAGGAAGCCAGCTGCCATCTTGTAAGAACACTCAAGGAGCCCTTGAGTGGAATAGCCCAGGTGGCAGCCTTCTGCCAACAGCCAGTGAGGGACTGAGGCCTCCAGCCAACAGCCATGAGTGAGCCATCAGGAAAGCAGTTTCTCCAGCCTCAGTCCAGTCTTCAGATGACTACAGTCCTGGCTTACCTCCTGACTACAACTTCATGAGAGGCCACAAGCCAAAACCCCCCAGTATAGTCATCCATAGGTTCCTCACTCTTAGAATAATAAAGGTTTTAGCTATGAAAGGTATGTTATTTCAAACCACTAAGTTTTGTGACAGCAATCAATAACTACCATGCCATTTATGTAAACACAAATTTTAAAAAAATTAATATACACATAGAGACAAATGTGTAGAGAAAGGTCTGGAAGGAGATCCACCAAAGTACACCAAAGTGATACAAGAGGTTACCCTTGAAGAGTGGGACTGGGAGAGTGGAGGTGAAATTAGCTTCACCTGTTGTCTCTATTTTTGTCATACAAGACTCTACACATGTATTACTGGCATAATTTTTAAAAATAGTAAAAGGAAGGAAATATAATTTAAAATTCCACTACTTTGGAATTTCATGGGAAGTCAGGTAAGGCTGAAGCTTACCTTCGATCATCTCTAAGAAAGAAGGTTGCTTAGCAAACTTGTTTAATAATAAGCAAGGTGATTAGTGGAGCTCTCCAACCTACTTAAGAAACCCAACTCATGTCAGTTACTCTTACAAATCACCTCAGCCTAAGTCATAAACAATAAGTGATTCTTTTTATCCATGCTCTTATCTATTGGTAAAGCAGGTCAAAGAGACCTTTATTCGAACAACACTGATTGGCAATATTCTTGCTCCCAGAGAGTAGCCAAATTCCTTTGAAGGTGACAAAGATACCTCCATTGAAAAAACTATGTTATATATCAATGCACACTGTTCTTATCAAGTAGTTTTAAATCAAAGAGGTTATGTCGTCAGGCTGAGGTTATGGAAATGGTATTTTTAAAGTAACTTTGTATTGGATTTCTTTCAGGCTTGTGCTAATTTGTTTTTCAACTTTGGGCATGGGGGGGCTCTATCGTTTAAGGAAAGTTCCATGGCAAGGACCCTGATCTCCGTCTGTGGCTAGACTGGCTGCAGGCACCAAAGCTTTATGCATTTTCAGTGGAATTGGGTCCAGAGCTTAGTGCAAAATGCCTTCTGGGTGACTGACCAGAAATTCAATCACAGCACATTCATTTCAAAAATCCCTTTCATGTATCATTTAGAAGCAGCCTGCATATTTAAATTTGCATATCTCTGACCCTGGATTTTGGAACCACAGAAGAATGAATTTCTGTTTAGTTTTCAGGATGATGGAAGGGAATAAACCAGAGGCATTTCCTTTCCTTGACTACTGGGTAGATTTAGTACTTCTGAAAGATTCTGAACTAGCAGTTCTGTAACGTAAGCCACTGTCTCACAGAGCTTGGGAATAAGAATAGCTAACATTTATAGAGCGTTTTACACGCTACAAAGTGCGTTAGCATTCATTGCCTCATTTAACGGGCAGAGAGGCTCTTAATTATGCTTTCTGATGAGGGGACAATGATTCTTTCAATCCCAGCATCTGCAGAGATTACTCTGGTTTTCTTTTCATACGGACACACTAAAGAAATAATGATGCGGGGCTCTAGACTCCCCAGGCTGGGAAAAAGTAAACTGTAGCAGGTGTGAGTTTGGTTAATTTCCCCATGCTGCAGCATGTTTCTAGCTTCTGTCAATGAACTCAAATGTATATGTGACTCTTTGCTACAGGAAGACAGGAAGGTGAGACAGTAACTGCAGGGGCTTCAGAGCCTCGATGCCTGGGCTCGAATCCTGGCTCTGTCATTTTCTAGCTTCACAGTCTTGGACAAATTATCTGTTAAATATTTCAAATCACTGAACTTCTCAGTTTTCTCATCTGAAAAATGGGGCTGGTAATAATCGCACAAACCTCATAGGGTTTTCATGAGAAATAAATGGCTGAATTTGTGCAGAATGCTAGAAAAGTGGCTGGTGCATCACCAACGCTTGGTAAGCATTGCTACTGTTACTGTTAAGTACAATAAGGTGCATTTTAGGTTGGATGGATCGCAAGACACCTCCATCATTCATTCATTCAAGGAATTATTGAGCAGCTGTCTGCTGGGCGAAGTGCCCAGCTCTGAGGATGTATCACATGGGTCCCCCTCCTCAGGAGGTTTGCATTCTGGTGGAGTCAGACCCAAACAAAATGAAAAGCGAAGTGGTAGGAGGGTTATGAATGGGGAGCTGAGTTACAGGATGAGTTAGAACAGGTATTCTTTGATTTTAGGATGTGAAATCCAGTCTTTCAAAACATGGGAGGAAGAACAGTCCCAGTGGAGGGAATAGATGAGTGAGAGCCATGAAGGAGGAAGGAGTTTGGCAGGTTCAAGGAGTTGATGGACCACGGCAGAGAGGTGAACTGGGTGTGTTCTGGCCATGGCCAAGTACTATGGTTTTGTCCTGTGTGATGCAGAGAGGTAATATGATTTTATAGAGATTATTTAAATATATGGCATTTAGTACAAATTTAAAACATATAAAATTGTACTACAGATAAATATCTATTACACACACGCATACACATATATTGTATTTACAGATGGTACTGGCTGTCGTGTGGGGTGAGGATTGGGGAATGGGGTGATTAGAGTAGGAACATAATAACTGAAGAGACACATGCCAGCAGAAAAGTACAAAGTGCCAGTGGTGTTCATAGGTAAGATGCAGAGAAGCACAGAAGAGAGCACTGTCTGAGGTGACCTTGAAGAGGGCATTGCTTTTAGACATGCAGGGGTGTCTGGAAAACACAGATGGCATCACAAATTGTTGTATGTCTTGCAAAGAGGTCATATAGATCTTCCCTCGCAGTGTCCCAAATTTACCGTACGGATCTTGGAAATCTGCAAACTGGTGTGATCTGGGGGAGGGAATGTTGGTGTATTTCTTGTATCCCAAATTACAGTGGCACTTAGACTACCCTGTGGAACCCAATGGCAAGGATGTTCCTGAAATAACCATGACTTGATCTGCACCCAAGTGGCACTCATTGCCTTGACCTTGCCCTGGCTTCTGAAGGCCAAGGAAACCTACAGAGCCTGACTTCCATTTTCCACCAGGCACTGAGGTTAAAGGGAACCCTTCCTTGCCCTGAACTGAAGCTGAATAAACACAGGAAGACTGATATCCAAATGAAAACGACCCGGGAAGGCCACAGAGCTTCCAGTGATCGCTACATAGACCTGTCCACACAGAGACCTCGCATGGCGACACCATTCTTGGATTTGTTTTGTCCACATCATAGTTTTGTTCATGCCATATTTCCACCTGGTGGGCCAGCCCACCCTCTCAGTTTGCACACCCGTGACATCAGCATTCCCTGGAGTTGCTCATACAAGCATTCTCTTTGGATCAGAGGTTTACGATGGTCGTATGACTGAAATTCCAAATGACTGCCCCAAAGGCTCAACCTGCAGCGGCAAAAGAACATGCCAACTAGCCTCGGAGGAGCCGGATTCAAGTCTTGACTCTGCTGTTAACCAGCTTTGGGATTCTGGGCAAGAACCCATATCCTTTGAATTTCAGTTTCTTCTGGGTTGAAAGTTGCCAACATCTACCTCAAAGATTTGTCACAAGGATTAACTATAATGCACGAGGAGGTATTTTATCAAATTCATAAAATACAAGTACAGTACTATCATCAATACTGTCAAATAACATCAAATGTTTACACAGTATTGAACAATGTTTAACTATTTTCATTTGCTGTATTTAATTAGCCAACTAATGAGGTCTGCACTAAGTTGGCTCTCTGAGAGGCAAAAAATCTTGTCTGATTTTTGCTCCCCAGCAAAGCACCAGAACTTACTTCACAGGCGCACGATATACAAGTGCTGAATATGAAAGAAGGAAGAATGAACAAAACACTCTAGGGAAGGCTGAACATCCCTTTGTGGGGGGACAGAGAATATCATTCCCATTTCACCAGTATGGATTCCGGCAACAGAAAGGTTTAGTGGTGCCACAAACTAAAATTTCAGGGTTAAATTTCTGGTGGAACAGGGCCTAATCCTGCCCCTCCAGCATCCTAAATTGGTCTACTCTGGTCCCTGCTTTCTTTTACTTGGAATGTTTTTTCCAATGGAGTTAAAGCCCACTGCTCTCTTATTGCCGTCTTTCAGTTCTCTTCCTTAAGGCATCTGCTCCTTTATGTCAAAACTTATTGATTTTATTTGAAAACTTTTAATTAGAAGCTTCCAGGCAGTGGCAGAGTTAAGTTTAGAAGCTTCCAGCTTGTCTCATCCTCAGCAGCTGCAGTAAGGCAATAAGGCTTATGATTTAAATTCATTATTATCTCCATGTTGATGTCATTTTCCTTTCTCTTGCTATTTCATTGTTCCAGGAAGTTACATAAGGCTTAAGAGCCACCAGACTAATACTGCTTCTTAGAAACGACCTTTCAGGGATTTTTCCCTATGTGATCTGATGCTGGCAAAGCTATGATAATAAGTAATGGACTTCTCTGTTCTACCTCGCCTTTTACCTAAAGATTACTGAAAGCTTTACAGACGTTAATTAAGCCAATCTCATTACACTCCAGGAGGAAGGAATTATCCACTGCAGAAAACTAAAACTGAGTTTAAAGTCACCTTAGCAACATAGAGTCAGCCAATAAGCAACAGAATTACATCTGTTCTATTCTAACAAAGACCTGTCTATACCTTTATCCCTGTGGGCTTGGAAAATTCCTATTCTTCCTACAAGACTCTGCTCGGTTATCACCTACTCCAGGAAGCTTCCCTTACTTCACCTGCCAGGTCCAGTTAGGTGCATCCCACCTCCTTTCTAATCTATTGTATGTGTCTTCATACAACGCTTATTAAAAGTTTTGCAGTTTGTATTTTTTCTTATCTCTCTTCCCAGACTTTAGTTTACTGAGAATATGCACTCATTTTTCTCACCCAGGACATGCAGTAAATGCAAAATTAATTATGTTGGTGTCCCCCCCAATTTATCCCATAGTCTAGCACATAGCAGATGTTCGATTCATGTTTGTTTAACAGGGTTGGATTCCTGTTTTTGTTTTTAATAGACTTTGTGTTTTTGAGCAGTTTTGTAAGTTTTAGGGTCACAGAAAAATTGAGCAAAAGGTACAGAGATGGCTTGGACAAATGCACACACAATGACATGTCTCCACCACTGTAGTATCATAGTAGTTTCACTGTCCCCAAAATGTTCTGTGCTCCGCACAGAAATCACCAAAGCACACTTTTCATAGCATGGTCAGAAAACTCTTAGCTTATAATTTAGCACCAAATTGATAAAGCAAAACAAAATAAAACAAAACAGGGCAATGCAACCTGTTGTAATTTCTCTGTAAAGTACACAGAATGGTGAACTGAAGAACTTATGGCTCATACTGGTCTAGACAACAGTGAATGAAACAGCTTCTCTTCTGTTTGCCTTACAAGTATTCCAAGGTCCTCTGTGCTACACATAGAGCCTGGACCAGCAGCTCTCATCCTATTTTGTACAGCAACACACATGAATGAAGTGTCCGTGTGGGATGCTCTGATTAATGACACATTTCTCCTTTCTTTCTTTTCTCTTTCACTTGAGAGAGAGGGCATAGGGACAGAATTGAGAGGGAGGGAGAGTATCATAATTATCCTGAATCCACTCTAATTTATATAAAAAAGCAAAACATTTGTCAGCTCCAGTGCTTTAGCTGTTAGCAGTTAATGATTGTGAGAAGCCTAATGATTACTGTGACGTACCAGCAGTGTGTTACGATAGCACATTTGTGCCTGGCTGGTGTGCAATGTGACTCTGAAGACAGTGAGAGCAGCCAGTGTTCTTAAATGACTAAGGGGTAACAGGAAAGGTATGTTTTTTTGAAGCAGACAAACCTTTTCTATATTACCTATAGAAAAAAATTAAATGAGATAATTGCATACAAAGCATTTAGCCCAGCATGGGACACACAGCAAACACCCAAGGAATGCAGCTATTCTGTAATAACAACAACACTAATAATTACTATTTACTGAGTGCTTATTAAGTGCCAGGAACTATGCCAAGTGCTGTGTATGTACCCTCTTAACATTCCCAACAACTGCATGAGGTATTGTTCTAATCGTATTTTGCAGATGGAATATATGGAATTTATGTAATTTCTCACTGGGTCTCATAGCTACTGATAGTAAGTGGAAAACTGGGTCTAGTAACCTCCAGAGCCCAATAAGCTATCCTGCCTCTTTTGAAGCAAACAAGTGGCATTTACTAAGTGCTCGTGTGCCCCACAATGTGTTAGGCAGTTGCACTATAGATGAAATGAACGCTCCGCCCTCCAGCAACTTCTGGTCTAGCTGGAAAGGACAGGCGAGATACCCAAGTAGAAGATGAGAGGCTATTATAAGACAGTACATGGCGAACTGCCATTTAAGTTTTTAATCTAAACATGCTCTGGGTTGAAAGAAAGAAGGGGCTGGAGGGGTCAGGAGAGACTTCAGAACTTGAGCTGCATCTGGACCTATCCATATGGTCTACATACTTGGCTGTGATTTTGTGGATGGGGAATGCACTGGAAAACTACCGGGGGTGGGGCTTTCTAAACTTTGTTCCTCACGCTGAACACACATACTTGAAGAATTACTATTGAAGTCTGCCATTGGTATTGATAGAAATAATTAGAGGGTAGTACTGTGAGTCTTGACTCTGCAGTCAGATTGTCTAAGTTCAAATTTGGACCATGCCCAGTCTCTCTTTGTTTTTGGCCATGCTGAGCAGCACGCAGGATCTTAGTTCCCCAACCAGGGATCGAACCCGTGACCCCTGCACTGGAACTGTGCAGTCTTAACCACTGGACTGCCAGGGAAGTCCCATCTAGTCTCTCTCTGAACCTCAGTTTTCCCATCCATAAAATGAGAAATAATAATTACAGTAATGAGAAACTGTATGGAAAGCCCTTAGCACATTGCTGGGCGTGTAGTGAATGTTCAGTGCATGATAGTTAATATTAGTATTAACTATTAATATAGTATTAATATAGTATTAATAGTATTAATATTTCTCCCTGGCTTGATGTGGGAGAAAAAGGTGGGAATCACTGATCTAAGATATTTGTCAGACAGCAAACTTCTCTGAGCTCTCTGCAGGATCTGGCAGGGAAGGGGAGGAGAAGGAGTGGACAAACACTATATTTTCCATTTATCTTGGGACTTAAACCTTCTAGTCTAAAGCCATCTTAGACTGATGGCTCTTTTTAAACAGCTCTGACTCCAAATGGCCACTTAAACATATGGAATGGTATGATTTCATACGACATGCTCTTGGGACTGGTAGAATTTCCTGAATGGATAACATGTTAAAGAGAAAAAGTTAATGATGTTGGCTAAAACACAAAAACGGTTCACTGCAGGATACTGAATAATCTTTCATATGAGAGATTTTAAAAAGAGACAATAAGACTGAACAATGTGGGCTCAAGGGTAGGACTATTCCTAAATTCACTCACACATCTCCTGGATGCTTTATTCTCCCCACCTATTAAGTGAGGACAATAATAGTACTGACAACTCTATATAAAGAGTTGTGAGGGGCTTCCCTGGTGGCACAGTGGTTGGGAGTCTGCCTGCCGATGCAGGGGACACGGGTTCGTGCCCGGGTCCGGGAAGATCCCACATGCCACGGAGCGGCTGGGCCCGCGAGCCATGGCCGCTGAGCCTGCGCGTCCAGAGCCTGTGCTCCGCAACAGGAGAGGCCACAACAGTGAGAGGCCCGCGTACTGCAAAAAAAAAAAAAAAAGGCCATGAATATAAAGCACTTAGCCTGGTGCCAGGCACATAGTTAGGACTCAAGAAACGCTTAGCACTCTTGTAATTCTAGGTGCTAGGTTAAGATTTGGGGCTACAGAGATGAACAAAATACCTAAGAGTTCTCATAGCAGTTTTTAGCAGTTGTTTCTTAGATGTCTGCAAACTCTTTTTAGACAGAGTTCTGGTCTAATCCATTCTATCCATCTCTATCTATCCAGAATCAGGCACAGAACTGAAGCACAGTGTTGCTTGATAGTTGTGACTTGAATGAATGAATGGGTGCATGAGATCCAATCCTTGTGTTTAAGAAACTCAGAGGTGGGAAGAGAGACCCGTGCACGAGAAATCACAATGCAGCGGAGCTGTGGTCAAGGGGCTCTGGGTTCACAGAAGGCTTGGGTGACTAACCTCATTGTCCTGGAGGCAAACCCCTTCAGTGTCAGGTCTGCCCCGCCTCAGGCTGACAGGCACTAAGCCACAGGTGTAGGATACACCAGCAACTGACTGTAGTCACTTAGAGACTTCTAGCTGAGCCTCTGTCATTTGGCTAATGTTCCCACACATCAGTGCAGAGACCTGTGACCCTTCCGACCCCAGGAACAGTTCTCTGAGCCTGTTGTGTTGGATTTCTGCCCAAAGCACTTGGCTGTAACAAAGTGGAGGGGAGAAATCAATACAGCCTGAACAGAAAGCACACTGAAAACATCAGCCTTCAACTCTGCAATCACCCCCATGTCACTAGCATCCAAAGTGCTTTTGCAGCACGATCTGCTCAGAGTCTAGTAAGCAAACACAAGGGAGGAAATGGAAATGGCTCCAGGGCACAGGAGGGAAATGTGCTGTTATAAACCGGGATACACACCATGACAGCTTCCCAGGGTGGAGGAGTGAAAAGAACACAGCCTGTTTGAATGCCCTCTGTGGATCCTTAGGAATTTTCTCAACCTCTTTGAGCCTCAGTTATCTCATTGGGAAAGCGTAAGCATTAAGAGTGGTGAGATTGTTTTGGCCATTCCGTGAGCATCAATGCCTGTAAAGCGCCCAGCACACAGCCTGGCTCTTGAATGCTGCTCAATAAATGGTAGCTTATTAACCTCTGCTGCTCATGAGGAAGTGAGCAAGGCCAAAGGCAGTGAACATGATTTACTAACCACCCAAGTAGTAAATGCTGTAACAATGTAGGTTTCCATAGTTCTGTGCAAGGAATAACTTACTAAACGCCTACATATGTGACAAACTCCATTAAGGGCTGGGGACCCAAAGGTGAATAAGACAAGGGCCCTTCCCTACAAGGACATGAATCATTTTAACATAACTCTTAGGAGAGACTTCGTAGAAGAGAGAATGCACAAGGTGACAGAAGGCACAGAGAGGGGCAACTAGTTCAACATGGAGAGGATGGAAGGTGACTTGCATATAAAGGATAAACGAACTCAGCCTTATGAGGAAAGGCAGACCGGGCCTCCCAGGTTAATGGAACAGCACTGAAGAGAGACAGGCCTGGAATACCATGGAGTGTGTGGGATGCAGGGATCTGAGGCTGTAGGCAGGAGCAGGGGACGGAAGCCTTGCGGGACCCCTTTTGACAGAATGTTCCCTGGAAACTGGAAAGATGTGAGTCTTTAAGGAGGAATGGATTTGCATTGGGACACATTGCTGGCTCCAGGGAAGAATAGGAAGAGCTACTATATCATGAGTGTTTAGGATGTATTTCTTCATGCTTTTCCAACTCAGGCAAATAAGCAAGTTCATAGCCTCTTGTGGGTATCCCAGGTTGGTCATTTTACAACCAAGTATGTCTTCTGCACACTTAATCATTCCCTAATGGATAAACTGTCTCATGCAGGCTTCTCTTGGCTCTCAGGCTCCCTGTTCCCTCAGAGTCCCTGCTCCTTGATCACATATCTGTCCACTTCAGCTGCGTCTGCAGGATTGAGTTCATTACCCTCCATTAGGCATTTCCACTTAATTGAAAGTCACCTCAATGTGGAGGTGACAGGTTCTAGCCCTTTTGGCTAAGATAACTAAAGTCCCTCTAATCTCAAGAGCTGATCCACTGTACCAGCTGAAAGATGTCTATATCATTAAGCAGGAGCCAACAGGCCCCAAATGGAGTTGCTTATGCTAAACCCACATCACCAAACTAGAGACTTAATACCTAACCAAACTGTAGTTTCAACCTCCTTCAGTAATGTAATCTTAACCAGTTAGTCTGGAATTTCTTAGTCACAGCAGTAGTGAGGTGATCTGTTTGACAGACCCCGTTCCATCCCCCAAAGATGAGGTCATCTGCTTTCCTTGTTCCGCTTTCTGCCTATCACAACCAACCCTTTTGTACAGACCCTCAGCACTTCTTTCTATCTGCTAGATGGGATGTTGCACAATTCATGAATCATTAAATAAAGATAATAAGCTCTTTAAAGTTTACTCAGTTGAATTTTGTTTTTTTAACGGATTTGGTGGCAGTAAGAGGATCCAAAGGAAAGCTTCTGACAGCTTTGGGAGCAAGGAGAAACATGGTGCCTTCGAACCCTTTGAGTTCTATTTCTCGCTGTTTCTGAAAGTCATAAGTTCCAAGTTCTGTTGTCTTTGCATGGAGCTCCCAATCGAATTGGCTTTGCAGTCCAGGGCAGGGTAGCTGGAGTCAGCAGATGGTTCCAACTGGAACCCAAGCCCCTAACCCTTGGTTCAGTCCACAATTCCCTATTTGATTGGAAATCCCAGCCCTTGGTTCTGTCCCCAGATTCCATGTTGAAAACTGCTGCAGTTTCCCATTTGTTTGGAATCAGTCTGAAGCCTCCATTCTTTGGGGTTTGCTGGTTCAAGTCTCTCCTCAAACCCCATTTCCACATTGGGAATAGCTGGTGGTGCACACAAGGCCTTCTACCAGCCAGTCCACAGTAATGTCTCTTTGTTACTGTGGTTTGCTAAGGCGCACGTTTGTTTGTGTTGTTTTGTGTAGATAAAGGCTGCTGCTGCTGGGGATGGAAACCAAAAAGCCACAAAAATTGGTGCGTGTGGATCGAACACTTAAAAGCTGTTAGAGCATTCACTACCTAACTCTAAGACTCCTGTGTTAGGATAAGTTGGTCATGGAATGTATTAGATTGACACTAGGTCACCTGTCAACATCAAGAAAATTTCTGTGCAATGGGATATACTGTAAAACACCCCACAATTCCTAGCCCAGTGGCATATCCCTTTTAGGTGTTTGTTTGGCTATGAGAGACCCAAAGTCTTAGCTAAATAATAATAATAATAATAATAATAATAATAATAATAATAATAATAATAATAATGGGATCCACTTAAATCCTGAAGAATTAAGTGTGCCACCTTCCAGCATACCTGCTTAGTTCAAATCTAAGAACAATAGTCCCAGGAACTGTAGTTATCTACAAAAATGGCAAAATCTTACTAAAAACAACCTAAAATTACAATGGCCATTATGGGGAATGTTCCAATCAGACAAGAGCATTTACTTAAGAAGTATACTTGAAAGTATTCCCAAATTAACCAAACAGCATGGGATGCCTATTTTAATTGGTATGCAGAAGCTTCCAATAAGGCTTCAAGATTCCAAAATAGCTTCATTGAAAGATTCATTGCAAAAGACTGATGAAAAATTAAAGACACAAGAGGTACCTAAAACAAAAGACAGCAAGACTGATGCGACTCCTACAGCTCCTCTGCATCCTCCTTCACCTGCGTGCTCATGTCCTACTCATTCTCTATCTCGACTGCCTTTCCTTTTTTTTTTTTTTTTTTTTTTTTGAGGTATGCGGGCCTCTCACTGTTGTGGCCTCTCCCGTTGCAGAGCACAGGCTCCGGACGCGCAGGCTCAGCGGCCATGGCTCACGGGCCCAGCCGCTCCGCGGCATGTGGGATCTTCCCGGGCCGGGGCACAAACCCGTGTCCCCTGCATCAGCAGGCGGACTGCCTTTCCATTTTGAAGAGACTATTAAACAGTTACCTTTTAAAGTAAAACCACCCCAGGTTGCAGGCAATCCTTCTCGGTATCTTTCACTCCTTGGTCAAAGACCGAACTAAGGGCCATAGTTAAACAATCTCCTAAACCCAGGGAGGATTCCCAAAAGATTTTGAATCATTTGGAGTCATTATAGGGGCCTATGGCACCAGGCTGCCAGATCTTTGTCAGCTCCGGCACCTGCTGGAAGGACTTGGTGAAGCTAAAACATGGATGAAGGAAGCAAAATGGCAAAACCCCAAGTGTGATCCTTAAGATCCTCAATCTTCAACATAGTCCCCTCATGGACCAAAGAAAAGCTCGAAAAATAGCAACTGATCTTACAAGAGCCAGTCCTAGTTTTCACTGCCCATGCTAGTTAGTCTATTGTTTAAGAGAAGGATGAATCTGACTTTAAAGTCCATCTGGAAGCTCTCTTCCTAGGGCATTCTGGGTTTCATATAATAGATAAGGTCACCCAGCCTGTTCTAGCTGCCCTATTTGTAAATGGATTATCTTCTGAGATTAGGGGATTGATAGAAGGACAAAAAATAGGACGGAAGTTACCAGTTTGACTGAACTTGTGACCATAGCTGAGCACATTGATAAGACTTTGGAGTAAGATTGTAAACAAAATCCACCAAGGTATTGTTCTCACAGGTACAATAGCTACAGGGCTAGGCATCTAAAACAACACTTAGAACTCCATTACATCCTCTTAGGGGTTGGGTCGATCACCAAAAAGCTGGCCTAAGGGTCAATGTCTCATTTCTAATCAACTGGGGCACTGGAGAAAGATTGTCCTGGAAATTTTATGTGAATTCTTCTGCATTACCTCAAATATCTGCATATATGCCCCCAAAGGAGGGCCCCCCACCCCCACACTCCTCTCAGAACTGCTGGTGAACCGGAGCAGGACCCTGTGAGGCTCCTGGGCACGGAAGTCTGTCAAACAGTTGCTAATCAGGGAATGGAGGGGATGCAGAGACAAGGGAGGAGCGGCCAAGAAACAACAGAGCAGCTATCTTTAAGCTCTTTACAGAACTAAAACTGCCAACAGATGGAAGAGGTTAGCATTCTTCATTCCAGAGATCACAGTTTATAACCAGAGAAGCTCATCAGGAGACCACCTGAGACCAGATTAAAGGAGCACAGGCCCTGCACACACCCTGATCCTTAACAGCAACCCTGCCCTTGAAGCATTGCTATAGAACTCCTCACCAAATCCCCCCAGGTTGGGACACACAGTTTTGAGGGGAATAAGCCCGCTGTGTCCCCCTTTGCCTGGCAAAGCAATAAAACTGTTCTTTTCTACTTCACCCCAAATTCTCTCTCTGAAATTCGATTTGGCACCAGTGTACAGAGGCCGACTTTTTGGCATCAATGGGACTCCAAGAAATCTTCTGGTAAATTGCTACATTATTTCATTAAACAGCTAAGGGAAACTAAAATGAATGGAAAACCTTGCCAAATTTTGGTCTGTACTGGAGTTACACCCTCTACTTTAAACCCCACTTGAAGCCTGCAGATGGCGTCCTGGAAAAACTAGCAGAAGCCAGCTCAGGATGAAAATTCTTACCAGAGTCAGGTCTCCTGGATCTCTGTGTGTAGTATCCAACAAAGAGAGAGAAAACAAAATCTTTTGCACTCTCTTTGGGGATGCCTCTCAAGTCCAAGAGGTTATTCAAACTGCCAGAAATATTTACTGTTTTGTACCCGCCGAAGACTGACAAATATTTAAAAGGGTTTTTAAGTAGCTCTGTAGTCAGAAACTGGCCAAATCGGAAGCTGATATTCAGAGCCGGATGGAAATTTATTTTTAGGCATCCTCCCCAAAGCTAAAATAAAACTATGTACCCAGAGGGAAAGAAAAAAAAAACTTCTAAAGCCCTTGTAAAAGGATTTATGGGTGGATCAACCTGTGATGTCTTTTAAGTTGCAACCCAATTCCTTCAGGAATTAAAAGCAATTGTCCTTACCTTAAAGTCTTTTGCCAAACCAGAAATGCTCCTATATAGGTCATCTCTTTAAAATGCCAACTTCAGGGAGGTAATTCTCATCAGAAACAAACAAACAAAAAGCGGAGGTGGAAAGGTCTTTTAAAACTTAGGTGAATGGAAAATATTGTAAATGTCTTTTCCACTAATATTAGTAAAAAGCTTTACCAATCTCAGCAAGTAATCTTATTTCATCTACAGAAAACAACTTAGATATTTCTTTTGTAACTAATGAGTTTTGAATTACTGCACCTGATTCATGACAATAATTTTAAAACAGAAGCTATAAGGTCTTTACATCTGTCTATATATTTACATGCGTCTATATACATGTTACAGATGTGAGGTATTTTCTACCTCTGGATAATATTACCAAAATTAATTTGTAAAAGAGCTCTATTTAATTGGCTTGAAGAGAAATAAGCACTTATGTGAATTAAGGATTCCTAAAACTCTCAGAAACATAATAGAAACTAACTCCAATGCCTTTCAGATTCATGTGATATGAGATAATCTGTGGTAAAGAAAAACTGGTTTAGGTTTGTTGGATTAATTAAAATAGGTATGTCTTCAGAATTATGAGCATTAAAAATAATGCAGATGTACAACTTTATTCTACTTGGGTTTACTGGTCAAATAAGTACATATCATCTGTTATGAAACCTGTGAGCAAGAAAAATAGCTTGGGATGATGGCTGGATTTGTCTAATATCTCATGAAATTTTTGTGGGTACTCTAAATGTAATTACTGAGAATAAGTGAATTAAATAGACGTAAACAGGATAAAAGTTTTTAGGTGCACTTTTGAAATAGTTTCCTCAGATCTTTTTAGTAACTTGAAACATTAAACTTTTGCTAAGTTAAATTAAATGATGGGTAGTCATTAAAGATCTTGGTCATTTCCATATAAGAGAGTATACTGAAACATCAATTACTGAACACAATTTTATCCACTTTTTGCCTCCTTTTACAGAGAAACTAAAGACATCTGGTTCTCTTAGTAAATATGTTTTGTGCCACACCGAAAAATTTACCATGAGAAAGCATGTTTCTAGAAATTATAAAAATGTTTATAAATGTATCAAGCCACAGAATGCTAATATAAAAGACAGCTAACAACTGATTGCTTCTTTATTTTCACTAAAAATTAAGGGTGTTTTTATGGTTAAAAATTCTAATATATATTATATATAATAAAGCTTATAAAATTATAATATGTATTATTTTATATATATTAAACTATTTTATTTATTTAAATATTAGAGATCTACATATATGTATATTTACTATATAATTAAAGCTAATAGAAATAATAAAGAGAACATCTCGGTATGCAAGGAAAGTAGAATGTGCGTTTTTGGTAAATGAGGGTATAAAGAATGGAGATGCATTTTTATTGAAAAAAAGAGAGTAATTTTACCCTAAAGTGAGGTTATTTCATTATGGGAAAGAGAAAAAAACAAAGGTCAAAAGGTTTGTGGAAAAGGAATCTTGGGAAAAGAATTTTATGTGAGGTCGGCTGGATAAGATTGAATGAATTTGTTTTAAGGGTTTTAAAAATAAGCTTTAATGTCAATAATGTACTTATGTAGAAACCTAATTTTCTTTCATCTTCTGAAAGGACAAGTTTTATTATACTATTGGTCTCCTCTTAATAAGAAATTGTACAACTTTTTAACTCTCTGTAATTGCCTGTGAAGTCTTTAGTTGCCACCATGGTTAAATGGATTAGTAAGTATTGTTTCATAGTGACTTATGATCCTATTTGACCAAGTGTTTTAAAATCTTTTGGTATTTTTGACAAATTTCCCCAAATCAAATTCTAAATAGTCTTTTTGACTTAGAACTAATTTTGGGATTTTCCAGAGAGTTTCCTGAAAATTGCAAAAGATTTGATTTCTCTCTATAAAAAGGGAGATGTTAAACCAGTTAGGCTTATTTGATATATTAAATGACATGGGAGGCACTGTCAAATAAGAAGTAATATTAAGCCTTCTCTATGACGTATTTGTATAGGTATATGTAATAAGTGTTCCAGAAATTGTGGGAAATTCCTAGAAATCTAATATGTCCTAGTATGTTATCAATCACAGTTTATTATCTGAAAATATGTGTGTCACAGAAATATCCCAATTTCCTCATCAACTACATTGTAATGAACTCTCATCAGATCTTTAACCATGGCCATTTTTAAAGTCTTTTGTCATTTGCAGAGTTACTGTTTTACTCTGTTGCTTTTGCAAAAGTGTTCCTGCAATAGTGTTCAATCTTCAAGTAGATTCATGGAAAGGACTTTGACAAATACAGATTTCTGATAAGTTTAAGACTGTAAAACTGAAATGGGTAAGAACTTCCAGAGCTAATGGAAAAACTGAATTCAAATAAAGCAAGTATTAATTACATGGCACTGAACGTGCTGAGGAGGAGGATTATAATTTTTTTAGTGTCTTTTTGTTTGAAATATTAAAACATTCCTTAATGTTTTATTTTTTTCCAGATTTAAGGAAACATTTTCTCTTAAGCTATCTGTGTTGTGCAGCAATTTGGTAAAGTATACCTTTGTAAACAACGATGAAACATTTACTTTTTCTCCTTACCTGATTCCTCCAGAATTCAAAAATGCTTGAGCATTCTATCATGACAATGTAGTGTTTTGCTTAAGTTTAAATAGAATCTGTTCTCCTTGTAACAGAACACAACTGGACGGACGCACTGGTGTATTACCAAGACTTTGGTATGTTGTATTTGAGAGAGACATGCATAGACTCAGCTGTGGCCAAAGCTTATATGGTCAATCACTCTTCTTGCTGCACTTACATAAATAATCTGGCAGGTTTAATGCAAACATATTAGTTTTACTGTGATAATCTCTTAAAGAAAATGGAGGCAATTATAGAGAGGAAGATTATGTCTGTACCTTTGTAGATATTAGATTCTAGTCTTGTTAACTGTCTTCAAGGCATTGCTATATATGCCTGTAAACTGGACTGGATCCTGACCCTCCTAGTTTTCTTAAATATCTATCTTTGACTCACCAAACGAGTGTTTCCAATTTTCTGCCACCTTCTGATGTGGAATCACTAAGAACAAAGACTGCCCTTGAATCTCTTTGGAAGGGACCATACCAGGTCCTCCTCACTGCCCAGATGGCAGCCAAACTTCAGGGACTTGCACTGTGGGGACACATCTCACAGCTGAAGAAGGCTCCACCTGACACTATGCAAATGCTGGAGATCCCCAAATCTAACTGACAAGGGAAACAAGTAGCCAACACTGAGGTAGACTGCTTCCTCCTAAGATGCACAATCAAGACTTCATACTTTAGCGAAACGTTTTTTCTTCCCTTTCTCTCCATTACTCTGGCCTTGGCCTGGAAAGATAATGCCGTCATGCATATCTCCTAGGCCACTGACAAGGGGGGTAACCTTTCAGACTGGTAGATTTGTCATCAGAAAGTCTGATCTGTCCATTAACAGCGCCACCTTAGCGGGAATGGTTTGTGCCCTGACAGGATTTACCTTTGTCTGTGCTGGTTATCACTCCCCTTGGGCTTAGGAATGCCTAGATGGCTGGCACATAACCAGGTGATGCCTCTTAGGTTATCTAACTGTGCCCGTAGATCTTCACCAAAAAACTGAGACACTTCACTGGTCAACTTCCCTGAATTTGCATCACTGAGTTAGAAGGAACCTACCAGGAAGCTTTCATGATTCAAGATTTGCTTCCTTTGGCAGGTCTCTACTTCCCTGGTTAGGATTAAATGTTCATGTGATAAGGAACCTCTCCTTAACTCTTAAAGATGCCGCAAAATCTGCTGCTAAAGTGATAGTTGCCCAGTGAAAATCCCTAGACGCTCCAGCCAAACTTGATCTGGATAATAGGATAGCCCTTGATTATCTTTTAGCTGAGCACGGGGGTATCTGTGCTGCAGCCAACACCACCTGCTGCACCTGGATTAACACTTTAAAAAAATTTTTTTTCTAAGATTTTTTCATGTGGACCATTTTTAAAGTCTTCATTAAATTTGTTACAATATTGCTTCTGTTTTATGTTTTGGTGTTTTGGCCCCGAGGCATGTGGGATCTTAGCTCCCGGACCAGGGATCGAACCTGCGCCCCCTGCATTGGAAGGCGAAGTCTTAAGCACTGGACTGCCAGGGAAGTGCCCTGTATTAACACTTCTGAGGAAGCTGAAACTCAGTTCAACTTGGCTTGAAAAGGTAACTTCTCCAATGAGATCTTTCTCTGATTTATTTGATTTAGACTGGTTTGGGTCTTGGGGACCATGGCTGTGAAGTATACACTTCAAACATTGGGAATTATCCTACTTAATAATAGTCATCTCCCTGGCAGGCTGTATTCTCTCAAAAGCTTTAAATGCATCTTTGTAGCTGCTAACCACCAAGAAAATGATCTCCTTAAGACCAGAATGCCAGGAAAGGAATGAAGAAAATGATCTACTAAACAACTGTGAGCCTAAAAGTCATGACCTGTGAATACCATAGAGATTCAGCCAAAAAGTACCATGACCTGTGAATATCACACAGAGGATCAGTAAAAGCTGTGAGAACTACAGAGGCATAGCTGAGAAGGGCACTAATGCCTTAATTTTTGATCACGTCTCTCAGTTAAGCTGAGAGTCTGATCAAAAGGAGCAAAGTGTTTAAAAAGAGCCAACAGGCCCCCAGTGGAGTCATTTATGTTAAGCCCTTGTCACCAAACTAAGACTTAATACCTAACCTAACTGCAGTGTCCACCTCTCCCAGGAATATAATCTTAACTGGTCAGTCTGGAAATTTCCTGGTCAGCACCAGTGAGGTAATCTACCTGATAGACCCTTTCTGTCCCCCAAAGAAAGAAGACATAATCTACTATTTCCTCATCCTGCCCCCTCTGCCTATAACAGCCTTCCATTTGGTATAGCTCTTTGGAATTCTTTTCTACCTGCCCGATTCTTGAGTCATTAAATAAAGCCAATAAAACCTTTCAAATGTACTCAGTTGGATTTTGTTTTTTTAACAGATTAGATCATCTCCATCCCTCTGAAGAAAGAGAGAAAAACCCACAAACAAACATTTATATGTCTGCGTGTTTTGTACTCTACCTTAGTTAAACCATCCTAGTAGATCATCATAGTTATTAGTAAAGTATTAATAAACCCTTTAGCCACATATTTCATTGTAACACAATTAAGAATTCCATTCTTCTCAGAGGTAAGATGAGCTAATAAGGTCATCTTATTGAACTTTTGGTAGAAAATGCATAGTTGGAAATAGAGGTTTCAGAAGGAGTAAGTAGATTTTATCAAAAGTGTGTCATATACACTATTTTATAGCAAATTTATATCCTTCTAAAGTTCCAAATAGGTTAGAATTTTTTATATGTTGTAGAAAATGTAACATTAATTTTTAAAAGGCCACTCAGACTCACAGTTGTAAAGAATAATCACAGTTCACCTGCTAATGTCCACATTTATAAGTTAAAAGATGATTTTTGTATGATATCTGAAAGCTTTTACATTCCTTAGCAGGAGGGAGCACAGGAAACCCATGTCTAGGCATTGTGTTTGTTCCCACATAATACTGGGATAATTTTTAGAATTACTACCACTCTGGTAAGAAAAACTTCATAAGAGGTCTAACAGCACAAGAGAAATAAGGTAAATTTACTCTCTATTCTTTATTCCCCTGAGTTTTAAGGTCAGACCTGTATTCAAAGAGCAGTACCCAGAACATGGAGGGAACAACATATACTTTCCACAATGGGAAGTGACCCCAGCCCTTTATGTTGGCATCTGACTTATTATTGATGGCATCTGTACTGCTCTAAATTGCAAAAAATTTTTAGATTGAGCCCAACTTGAAAACAAGACCATACATTCTTTCTTTTTTTTTTTTTTTTTTTTTTTTTTTTTTTTTTTGCGGTATGCGGGCCTCTCACTGTTGTGGCCTCTCCCGTTGCGGAGCACAGGCTCCGGACGCGCAGGCCTAGCGGCCATGGCTCACGGGCTTAGTTGCTCCGCGGCATGTGGGATCTTCCCGGACCAGGGCACGAACCCGTGTCTCCTGCATCGGCAGGCGGATTCTCAACCACTGCGCCACCAGGGAAGCCCCATACATTCTTTCTTGACAGCCACTAGGTTAGCTTCTATGCTTTCATCCATATCCTTCCAGCACTGCACACATTATTTTTAGAACTTGGTTTCCTCGTCAGATTTATAGAGAAGATAGTTAATTCAGATTTTTGCATCTCAGGAAGTGCTTGGAATAACCTTGATAAAAGAAACTCATTAGTTCTTCCAAATAGACATCAGAAAGACTTTAATTAAGTCACCTAATTAAGTCACCCTGACACACACCATTTCTTATGTTACAACTTAGAAGTCCAGCAGAGAGTCACCTTGGGAAAGTGTTTAGACCATCTGTTTGGGACAGACCTTTTCAGATTCTCCACTTGTCATAATCTGGTGATTAAAGAATTATTTTAAGATGGTGGTATCTAAACATGTTCTTTTTAAAGAAAATGATTATTATTAAGTCACTAATAATGAGGGAAAAAAGAGTGAACCAATGGAGTGTCCTGAAGAGCCCTCATTCTACTTTCTGAAATGTGTGCCTCCCTTAAATGAAGAGAGTATCTTTGCTAACGCTATCAGCTTACGAAAAGTTGCTCTACCACATATTCAGTCATCTTTGATGTATTTTACTGATGATAAAGAAATAATCAAGTTCCATTCCAAAAGAGAAAATTCACTCCAATACTTTTAAATAAGATGCCTGGGAAAGAACATAAGGGAAAATTTCTCTAAATTAACATGTCATTAGAGGAATGGCCATTTTTCAGAGATATCACTCTGTGTAAAAGACCACCCCATGTAGGAAGAACTGTGAACGAAGGTGGGTAAGAGGTAAGCCGGTGGTCTGGGGCTTAAGGCAGCCAGAAAGAGCCAAGTTAACATTTGACCAAAACTGAGGTGGAAAACACCTAATTCCTTCTAATAACAGTAGCAACTATTATTATAGCTAATACTGTGTTAAGTTCTTTATCTGAATGACTTCATTGATCCTCATAAGCACTTCAAGAGATGACTTCTATTATTTCCATTTTTGAATGACAAAGCTGAGGCTCACAGAGGTTCAAGCCTCAAAGTCTCTCTCTCTCTCTCTCTCTCTCTCTCTCTCTCTCTCTCTCTCTCACACACACACACACACACACACACACACACACACACACACACACACACACACACAAGTAAGTTGTGGAGTAACTCCCACCTGGCAAAAGTTCCCATCCCTCTCCCCAGCTCCGTCACATATATGAAGAGCTTAGCAGAAACAGTAACAGCACAGAACATCTCAGGTAGCATTCTTGAGTTCCTCCTTGCATGTGTCCAGACTTCACTAAAGGGTTAGGTTGATGAGGCAACCACAAAACAGGCATAGGTGAGAGTGTATGCAAGGGTCTCATATCCTCAAAATTGGGTTCACATGCCCCACCCCCATTCTTAACCTGCTTTAGGAATCTAAAGAACGCACAGACTCTTTAGTCATATCTAATCTATAAGCACATTTCATTTACTTCACATTTTGCCTGGGGCCAGCAGTCCATGGCATCATGCTTGCAAGACTGTCTCTAACCTTAGCTAAGATGTCTCTAACCTTAGCTAAGAGAGCGACGACTGCCCACTGCCCTGCTCTGCAGCTCGTTCTTACGTGGGATGTGAATGAAGAGTGAATCTTCCTACTGGATCAGATGACTGCTACTGAGGCCAGTAGAGGGCCAGAGCCTTTGAAATGGCAGAAGTTTCAACTATTACCTCCCAATGACATTTTAATTACCTGAAGAGCTCTGGGGAAAAATATCTCACTAGGGATTCACAATGAACATTTCCATTTTAAAGGCTCTGAAAAGTCCAGCAGTTGAAAATAGATTCTAAATTTGCAGTAGCCCATGTTTCCCAAACATTTGTGTGGCTGAAACAGAGCTTCATTCCTTCCTTCTTACTATCCCCACTGTCACTCCCTAGGTGAAGCCAACCTCATCTCTCACCCAGGTCCATGGTCATGGCCTCCAAATCTGGTCCCTTCACATCACTCCTGCTAACTTTCCATCCTTCTTCCTCTAAACAGTGATCTCCTTCAAATATGAACAGAATCTTTTTCCTTCTCTGTTCAGAATCCCATTGGCTTTCCAAGGATTGTTGGCATTACGGTAAAACTCCAAACTCCTTCACATGGCCTCTAAGGCCTGACATCATCTGATGCTGAGACCAGCCCTCTGATGTCAGATTTCATCATCTCTTCCTCAGTACCTTCCAGCCCCATCAGCCTCCTCCCAGCTCCTAAACGAGCCAAACCTTTCCTGTGTCTGGCTGGACGTCTGCTCTTGCCTCAGCCTGAAATATGGTTTCTGAGACATTATACCCCCCTTCCCCCCATCCTACAGGTCCAGTTTAGCATTACGTGTACTAGCCAAAAAAAAAAAAGAAGCAATCTAGATGTAAAGGTATGGAGAATAATTTAAAAATTATCCTAGAGTAAGACAGAATACTGAAAAACTTATTGCAATTTAGAAAAATTCTTAATGACATATGAAATTGTTCACAATATACTGTTAAGTAAAAAACTGTATAAAATACAGTTTTGTACAGTATATATGCTATATATATATTTACATTTATATACAAATATATAAATATATATATTACTTAAATATATTGGAAAGGTGCATACCAAAATATTAATAGAAGTTACTAGGTGGTGTGGTAACAGGTAATTTAATTTTTCTCCTTTTATGTTTCCCTGTAGTTCCAAATTAAAATGTACCATTATAGAGAAAAATGTCAAGGGCAATGGTCAGAGTAGAGGGGACAAGTAAACCAGCTGTGTGGAGTGGAGGGTACCAACACAGAGGAGGTGTCATTTGAGCTGGGACTTGAGAACGCATGGGACCTGGTGTCAGGAAGAGGTGTCAGCACAAGCAAGAGTCAGGAAAGTAGAGTGTGTTTGGGGCACAAGAAATAGCTCAGTGAGGCAGAAGCAGTTGTACAGGGAATTTGTAGCTTTCTACCAAATTTAGCCCACAGAGCACAATCTGTTTGTTTACCTTCACACAAAAAAGCAAAGCCCCATATGGACACTGGCATTCTATATTAATCAAAATCAGAGTTTACTTATGCATGATGGACCATCCATGCTCCACAGGGCTCTCTTCTCAGTGTTTTGAAAGCCGTAGATGGCTTTCCCATTGGGTAAAGGACAATACAAATAAACAGAAATCATACTGAGTTTTCACTCTGGCTGGATTATTCTGAGATAACATCATATGGAGGAGGACATTCAAAAATATCCTTCTATCTTAGACTTAAAGTTCCCACTGCCAGAATTCTAGAGGCAGGCCTAATCCTGTCATCTGGCCATCGTCCATGGCCAAGATGACTGAAAGAGCAGTAAAAGACCTCTTTGATGTTCATTCATCGCTCAGCACCAATATAGAAATTTCAAAGGCCATGATAAGTGGCTTGACAACCTGGAGACAGATGATAAGTTCTGGGCTTCTGATCACTAAACACAATAAGTCCATTGCAAGCAGGTGCTACTAATTTTTTTTTTTTAAGACCTATCTTGTGCTGTAAATCCTTGTCAAGTCAGTTACATGAGACCCTGTTGACCTCAAGCATACTTAGATTTACCTAAAATTTAGTTAAATATAAATTTTGGGAAAGGTCCATGTGGTTTAAATAGAGGGGATTGCCCTGTAGATGATTTATAGCAGAGGTTACAAACTTAAATGTCAACAGAGCAGTGGCAGATGATGTGTTGTCTTCCAAAATCAGTACTTCCCTTCTTCCACAGGAATCAACTTTTAGCTGGGCATATGATTATGCAGAAACAGCATTTTCCAGCGTCCCTTGCTGTGGCAGACAAGATAGAAGCTCACCAAGCTATCTTTTCATTTCTCTTGGGCACACAGCTAACAATATTTCCCACTCTCCCTTGCACTTAAGAGAGGCCATGTGACTGGGTTTTAGCCAATGGATTGTGGGTGGAGATGATATATCCCATAGGCTGGCCCATAAAAATCTCCCAAACTAAATTCTATCTCTGTTGCCACTTGATAGGAGAAGAGAAAGAAATCCAGGGACCTACCTATAGGAAGTCAGGATGTGTACACACTTTGAGTCAGAAACCCTACTTCAAGGAAGCTATCATATAGAAGCACTTGCACATGTCCATGACAAATGACAAAGAGTCATCAATATGGACATTCGCTGTAGCAATGCTTATAGTAGAAAATTAGAAACAACTAGAAATACATCCATAGGAAAGGAGTTAAATAAATTCTGGACCATCCATACTATAAAATACAATGCAATCTTTAAAAAAGATAAGATGGCTCTATATGTACTGACATGGAAAGAACTCTAAGACCTATTGCTGAACACAAAAAGCAAGTTGCAGGATAATTCAGTCCCTAATCCAGCAAACATTTATCGAGGGTTTATATGTCAGGCTCTGTTCAAGACATGATAAAAACTAGTGAACAACACAGACAAAACTCTTATGGAACTTAAATGCACACAGAATGTATATTTTAAAATCTTAAAACTATACATTAGTTAGCAATATATATATTTATTTCTGAACACAGAAAAAAGATCCATAATGATACCCACAGAATTGTTCATGGCAATGACCTCTGGACAGGGGAGGTCATTTCATCTTTTCAAAAGGTCTGCACACGGCAGAACTAGGCTTCATGCTCTTCTTTCAGGCTGTGGTTTACATGATCCGGATTTGAATTAAAGCAGTGGAAATGGTCTCCTGCATGAAGTGGGGAAGAGTAACTTTTTGGTCTATATTCTTCTATGCTGTTTGAATTATTATCATAGGAATGCATTTGTGCATTTGAATTCCTTTTAATGGAATACTTTTCAATAATGGAACCAAAAAACTACTCTGTAAAGTCCTCCTTGGAACCCATCAAGGGCGTCTATGGAGAAGAAGAGTGAGACATTTTTCCTCCTCCTTTGACAAACACCTTCATCTGCTTTACTTATTTATACCCACAAGTGAGATTTCTTTTTCTTTTTAAATAAATTTATTTATTTATTTATTTATTTTTGGCTGTGTTGGGTCTTCGTTTCTGTGTGAGGACTTTCTCCAGTTGCGGCGAGTGGGGGCGACTCTTCATCGTGGTGCGTGGGCCTCTCACTGTCGCGGCCTCTCCTGTTGCGGAGCACAGGCTCCAGATGCGCAGGCTCAGTAGTTGTGGCTCACGGGCCTGGCCGCTCTGCGGCATGTGGGATCTTCCCAGACCAGGGTTCGAACCCATGTCCCCTGCATTGCATTGGCAGGCAGATTCTTAACCACTGTGCCACCAGGGAAGCCCCGAGATTTCTTTTGATCAAAGACTTCTGTGGTAACAAAGTTTAACAACAGCCAACCTTGCTGTTGGCTGTTAAAATTAAAATACACAAAGGAGTAAGGATGAAAAAACCTCATTTGGGCATAATACTAGACTGATCCCAGATCATTTAAGGGTTTGACTGCCCAATTCTTTTATTGCTAAGGCTCCTTTGCCTGTAAAGGACAAGATTTCAGCTTTTCAGATGTCAAATGGTACTCAATAAGCATCACAAATGAATTCAGATGTGAGAAGCACACTTTCAAATAGAATAGTTTTTGTTTTATTTTATTTTAAAATTGTATTAGCACCTAAAAGACCCCTGTGATAGTGAAGATAAAGTTAATCCGGTAATGCATTTACCATAGTAAACCTCCAGAACAGAAACACATTACCTCCCTCTGATGGAATTTTAAATCAGCATAAGGGATTAAACAGTATTATCCAGCTGATGAAGAGCGATTTGGAAAACACAGTGGATTATGGGACGTGACCATGATGTGTTTGTTCTATCGTTCATGTTCCAGGGACTCTCTTTGGACCTTCCATGATTAATATGTCTGATATAATTCTGGGAAGGTGGTATTTTTTCTCCCTGAACTTCTCATTTCATCTTTTCAAAAGGTCTGCACACGGCAGAACCAGGCTTCATGCTCTTCTTTCAGACTGTGGTTTACATGATCCGGATTTGAATTAAAGCAGTGGAAATGGTCTCCCGCTTCTGCATTTCCTCATTAGTGTCTGGTTGACTAGGGAAACAGAGTACATTCTCCCTTATATTAGCACATCCACTGAAATCATGAATTACGGCCTACCTACTAAAATAAATGTTGTCTCAAAGAAAAGAGTAAGTGAACTGAATGACACACAGAACCCCAAGATATTCAAAGTCTATTCGTTCTTTCTTTTATACCCTTTCAGCTTGCTGTACATTTGGGTGGCATCTTCTAAGTTGTGTTCTGTATATACAAAATAAAGCAACTAAACAGCTATTTTAGGGAAAAGTGTCTCCCCATTGATCCAGCTTTGCCTGAAATATCTTTTTTTTAAAAACTTTTTATTTATTGGAGTATAGTTGATTAACAACGTTGTGATAGTTTCGGGTGTACAGCAAAGTGATTCAGTTATACATATACATGTATCTATTCTTTTTCAAATTCTTTTCCCATTTAGGTTGCTACATAATATTGAGCAGAGTTCCTTGTACTCAACAGTAGGTCCTTGTTGGTTATCCATTTTTAATATAGTAGTGTGTAAATGTCAGTCCCACCACAGAGGCCAATTTTAATTGCTGTGAGTTTTGTTTTGTTTTGTTTTTGGCTGTGCCACACGACTTGCAGGATCTTCGTTCACTGACCACGTGGAGTCCTAACAACTGGACCGCCAGGGAATTCCCCGAGTTTTTGTTTTAATGTGAATCATTCAGATAATCTGTTTCTCTAGCTCTCAGTGACAGGGTATCCTCAAAGATCATCCCTTCCCCCAAATACTTTATCCTTCCACATTCCCCCTTCCCCAACCCCAAGACAATCCTGTAGTAACTGTACTAATGGGTAATGTCAGCCACAAAAAGAAATAAAATATCTTAGTACTTATAGGCAAAACATAAGAGAAAAATGTACATTTTATAGGCTTGGTGAATTTTGTGGACTCCTAAGCAAAGGACTAATCCAAGCAAGAAGCAATCTCTTTTTTGTCATGCTCTGAGATCTTTGGATACTCTAACTTGGTGAATGACTCAACTGCATTGTTTTAGTTTTCCTAAAAACAGACAGAATAGGATGGTAATACCTATCCCATGGGTTGTTATAAGAGTTAAGTAAGATGACATTTGTAAACTGTTTCACACACAGTACCTGGCACATGGAAAGCATTTACTAAATGGTAGCTATTATTGATGCTATTATTATCACTACCAGCAGTATATTTCTATCTTAAACTAAGTAAAGAAAATACAGTGAGATCCAGGACCAAATAGTGAAGAGCTTCTTGGATCCAAATTTTAGTAAAAATCAGGTGAAAACACCCTAGTGATGGCAAATATAAAAAATGAATGCATTAACATTACCACCAACCTTACAGATATACAAAGGATTATAAGGAAGTGCTATGAACAACTGTAGATCAAAAACTGGATAACATAGACGAACTGGACAAATTCCTAGATAACACACAAATTACCAAAACTGACTCAAGAAGAAACAGAAAATCTGAATAGACCCATACAAAGAGATTGAATCAGTAATGAAACAAAGTAAAGCCCAGGGCCAGATGTAATCACTGTGAATTCTACCAAACATTTAAAGAAGAATTAATACCAATCCTTCTCAAACTCTTCCAAAAACACTGAAGAGGAGGGTACACTTCTTTACTTATTCTATGAGGCCTGCATTACTATGATACCAAAGCCAGACAAAGACATTACAAAAAAACTATAGACCAATATTCCTTATGAATGTTGATGCAAAAATCCTCAACAATACGTTAGGAAAAGAAACTCAGCAGCATATTACAAAGATGATACACCCTGACCAAGTGAAATTTATTCTAGGATTTCAAGGGTAGTTCAGGGCCTGAAAATCAATCAATACTCTACACCACATTAATAGAATGAAGGAAAAAACACATGATCATCTCAGTTAATACAGACAAAAGCTTTTGACAAAATCTAACACCATTTCAAGATAAAGATACTCAATAAACTTGGAATAGAAGATATAAAACTTCCTGAACTCACTAAAGGTCATTTATGAAAAACCCTTAACTAATACCATACTCACTGGTGAAAGACTGAAAGCTTTTCCCCTAAGATCAGGAACAAGACAAAAATATCTGCTTTATCACTTCTGTCTGACATGGTACTGAAAGTTGTAGCCAGAGCAATTAGGTAAGAAGAAGAAATAAAAGGCATCCAATTTGGAAAGTAAATTGGAAGTAAAACTATCTCCATCCATAGATGACATGATCTTATAACTAAAAAACCCTAAGGAATTCAGAAAAAACCTGTTATAGCTACTAAATGAACTCAGCAAAGTTGCAGGATACAAAATCAATACATAAAAATCCGTTTTTTTTTCCCCCTCTACATTAGCAACAGCAATCCAAAAAGGAAATTAAGAAAATAATTCCATTTACAACAGCATAAAAATAATAAAATATTTAGGAATAAATTTAACCAAGGAGATATAAGACTGCACACTGAAAACTACAAAACATTGCTGAGAGAAATTAAAGACCAAAATAAATGGGAAGATATTCAATGTTCATAAACAGAAACACAATATTGTTAAGACGATAACACTACCAAATGTGGTATACATACCCAAAGTCATATACAAATTCAATGTAATTGCTATCAAAATTCTAATGGCATTTTTTGGGGTAGAAATTTAAAAATTGATTTAAGATTCATATGGACTGTTCAAGTTTTATTAAAAGCCCACAGCTAACATCACACTCAATGGTGAAAGTTTGAAAGCTTTTCATCCAAGACCAGGAACAAGACAAGAATGCCCACTCATCACTTCTATCAATATAGTACTGGGAGTCCTAGCTAGAGCAATTAGGAAAGAAAAAGAAAATGTAGCCAGATCAGAAAGGAAGAAGTCAAACTATCTCTATCCATAGGTAATATGATCTTCTACCTAAAAGGGTCTAATAAAAAACCCTTTACAGTTAATGAATGAATTCAGCAAAGTGGTAAGATGCAAAATCAACACATAGAAATCAATTGTATTTCTATACACTAGCAACGAACAATCCAAAAAAGAAATTAAGAAAACAATCCCTTTTACAATAGTATTAAAAAACATACTTAGGAAAAGACCTAACCACGGAGATTACAGATTCAATGCTATCCTCATCAAAATCCCAGTGGCATTTTTTACAGAAATAGAAAAAACAATCCAAAAATTCATATGGAACCACAAAAGACCCAGAATAGCCAAAGCTCTCTTAAAAAAGAAGAACAAAGCTGGAGGCATCACAATTCCAAAATATTATACAAAGCTATAGTAAACACTGTGATACTGGCATAGTGACAGACACATAGACCAATGGAACAGAACAAAGGGCCCAGAGTTAAACCCACACATGTATAAAGAGGCCAAGAATACACAATGGAGAAAAAACAGTCTTTTCAACAACAGTGTTGGGGAAACTGTATATCCATATAAATATATGACTCAGCAATTCCACTGCTAGGTGTATATACCTGAAGGAATGGAAAGCAGGGACTCAGCTACTTGTTCACCAATGTTCACATAGGATTTTTCTCAATAGCCAAGAGGTAGAAACAACCTAAGTGTCTATCAACAGATGAGTGGAAAAACAAAATGTAGTATATACATTTGATGAAATATTATTCAACCATAAAAAGGAATGAAGTTCTGATACATGCTACAACACGGATAAACCTTGAAAACATTATGCTAAGTGAATGAAGTCAGACACAATTGACAATTATATGATTCCACTTCTATGAAATATCTAGAATAGGCAAATTCATAGAGACAGAAAAAAGATTAGAGGTTACCAGGGACAAGGGGGAGGAAGAAATTAGAAATCATTACTTACTGGGTACAAAGTTTCTGTTTGGGGTGATGAAAATTTTTGGAAAATAGTGGACATAGAAGCACAACACTGTGCTTGTAATTAATGTCACTTAAAATGGTTAAAATGGTAAATTTTATGTTACATGTATTTTATCCCAATAAAAAAGGCAATTTTGTTGTTGAAATTAGTAATAGCACCATACTATTACATACACAAACCCATTCACAAATTTTATATGCATATTTAGAAAAGAAAAAGTACTCTTTGCTTGTTGGAATTTCGATATATTTTTGGCTAATATAGCTAGAACAAATAAAATCTAATTGATTAAACTGCCTTTATTAGTTCTGCCTAATATATAAATAAAAGTATATAAACATTAAAAAAAATGGGCTTCCCTGGTGGCGCAGTGGTTGAGTCCGCCTGCTGATGCAGGGGACGCGGGTTCGTGCCCCGGTCCGGGAAGATCCCGAACGCCGCGGAGTGACTGGGCCCTTGAGCCATGGCCGCTGAGCCTGCGCGTCCGGAGCCTGTGCTCCGCAACGGGAGAGGCCGTAACCGTGAGAGGCCTGCGTACCAAAAAAAAAAAAAAAAAAAAAAAAAGAATGCACTGCTATGAGGGATTGAACTTTTCAGCACTGAGGCTATTCATAAAAAATAGGATGATCACTCACTCAGCAGGGAGATCCTAGAAAGAATACAAATGGCAGAATGTTGGACAAAATGAGGGTCCAAATTGCCTTCCACTTTTGAGAGTCTAAGCTTCTATGAGAATTGTACACAACCAGCATCTTCCCAAGGTTAAACCATTTCTTTCTTCCTTAAGCTGTAGCAACCCTTTGCATTCCATCCAGCACTACTAGTAACAATTTCCTATCCTGGTCTGGCGATGAATTCACTGAAAATATTATTTGCTATCCATCTCCTACCCAAAATGTCCAGAGAACTTATCAAGGTTTCATAAAGTACATCCTTAAAATAGTTTTAAAATTTCAGAATGGACTTTAATGGGCCAGATGCCTCTATGAAATTGTATTGTAGAAAATAAAAGTTCTCCTAACCCTAACTGTCGCACCAGAATCTTCCCAAAGAGAGAATGTGACATGATTAGTAGGGCCATGATGAAGATGCAAATGTCATGTCCACACGTGATGCCAACCTCAAATATGCAGCCTACTCGGAGGCAATTTGAGTACAACTTGTCATGGCTACTGTCAGTGTTGTCACTTAGTTTTCTTCCTTTTAGGGATTGTGTTTTATTCATTCTTGATCTTACTGATGGCATTCAGTCAAGACCTCTCAAGTTAAATTTTCCCTTCTCCTAGACTTTCTCTATCCTGAGTTTTCTATAACGAAGAGGAGTGGGGGGAGAAGGTGGGTGAGTGGCTGAAACGCCTAAAGCAGGGGCAAATGGCCCAGTCATCAAGATAGAGAGCTGGGCCCCAGAAGGCGTGTTTGAGTAACAATTTGGAAAACTCCGAATCTAATCAAACACATCTGTGCCTTATATTCTCTACCTGCTGTCTCGCCTGAAATGAAGATGCTTAAATCCCCATTAGTGGGGCAGGGCCACCCATCTATGGGAAAACAGAGCTGGACTCCAATCTGCTCTGTGGGTCTTTTGAATAGCTGCCAGCTGATCAGACAACATTTAACGCGGGGGATCCAGCGTGGGGCAGGAGGAACACAGCTGGCTGACACAGCAAGCACTTAACGAACAACAACAAAAATGCCATTTGATTCGTGGGCTGAGCCAAGCTGTCTGGGAAATCTCTAAAAGAAAGTAGTTGGAAATGACATTTCCAGCTCTGATTTTCCTAGTCAAGTCAGCACTGTTAAGCCAGGGACTCAAAAATCGCACTCCATCTAGATGGTGTCAACACAGTGACATTTGAACCTCTTCTGCTTTGGTCTTTTGAGAGTGATTTTAGCTCTTTTGGAGATAACACTGGAAACTGAATGGGCTGGGTGCTGGAAATGGGACTGTGCCCACAGCTCGTTTCCAGAAAATGGATTACTCTACCTGCTGTGGACTCTTAGATTTCCTATCATGAGATCTGAACCCTGGGCCTGATGTACAGTGAGGCATGCGATTGGCATTTGCAGAAACCTTGACATCCCACGCTGCAGTTCATCACTGGTGTCAGACAAAGGAGCATATTCAATGACTGCCAGCCCGATGATAAGGCCAGTTATTATTGAGGTATAGTTTCCCCAGGTCTGAAGACTCATAGTGGTGGCACTGAAGCATGCCGGGGAGAAGATAAAAAATTTAATTAATAATTTCCTTAGAGGCCACCAGTCTATTACAACTATGTTCCTTGCTGTTTTCTGCAATGACCTTACAGCTCATAAACATTACACATGCACACTTGGTCGTAGTCTCATCCCCAGCTTCAATTTATGGCTCAGGTTGTCCTGCATAATTAGCTAGACTGAAATGAAGAGTTTCAGATGCCACTGCTGGAAAGTCATGGCTCTGCATAAGGCAGGTGTGTGCCTCCCTCCCTCTGCGCAGTCCAATGTCTTGAACAGACAGCATAATTTCCTGAGTTAATAATACACATTACGGACAAAGCCGAGTATGAAGGTGAAGTGTGCTTCTGAGTTCTAGGGGACACATTTTAATTTCTGTTAGAATTGGAGAGACTGGACACTAAATTAAGTGGCTTTCTTGTATTTCATAGAGTGGCTCAATCTAATTGTTTTTAGAAACACAAAATCACAAAGAATGATAGAATAAGGGGGTAGATTTTTTTCTCTTACAGTAAAACACTTGTTCCTTTAATACGGAACTACCATTTATTTTGGACCTATCATGTGCTAAACACTTACTTGGTAGAGCTCTGGGAGAAAGAAACAAAAGTCGTAATTATCTCTGGGATCAGTGCCTAGCATAAAATCTGGGAAAGAGTACATGTTTAAAAAATATCTGCTGCATGAATAAATCAATGATTTGATTGTGGGATATTCTGAATTATTGAAAACATGCACAAAATTTATATAGTCAGAAAAATAACAATAAAACCAACTAAAAATGATAATCTCTACCTTTCTAAAATTGAGAACAAATGTTTGCTGACTGCCTACTGCCAGACCCTAGAGTGCCGGGGATACAAAGGATGCTGCACTGGTTCAGACTTTAAAGGCTGACTGACCAATAGCAAAAGTGATTCCCTCAACTTGCCAGAGTAATACCCCAACCTCTAAGTATGACATTTTCTACCTTTATCTTTGGCATATTCCTCTCCCTGTCCTAGGCTACAGCCAAACTAGATGGCTCCTCATTTCCTCCAAACACCCCATGCTTTGCTCTAGTGCCTGGTCAGAACAGAATCTCAAATGCCTGTTGAATGTATGAAATAAAAAGAGAATTAATCACTACGCCTTTTGTTGTCGGCATTCTCTCTGGTTAGATGTTCTTTCCTAGTTGCTGATCCCTTAAAACTCTCTAACTGTTCTCCAGAGCCTACATCAAATACCATCTAGAACACAGTAGTGTATTGTTGTTGTCCATTTCATTCATTCATTCACTCAATCATGTATATCTCATCTCATTTAAAATGGTTAAGGCATCGCATATGTTGATTGAATTGCATGGAAGGATATGAATATCTATGGCTTTGTGAGGATATAGTCTTCAAGCCACCTTCCTTCTAATTCTCATCCACATCCCAGATGCTGATGATGATGAGACCTGTTAACACAACTGGACAGAACTCTGACTATTGGCTCTGGACTGTGCTAAGCTCCTTATATATAATTACCTTACACATGCAACAACACCATAATGTTTATGTATGATTATCCCTATGTTACAGGTGAGGAAACGAAAACAGACACACTAAGTAAACTTGTCCCCAAGTTGCACAGCTAATAATGGTAGTATCAGTATGCCAACCCAGGTCTAAGTCTAAAATTTTGCTCTTAACCACTGTATTATTCTACCTCTCCACTCTCCACTCATCATGAAACTTTTAGACAAGAAGTATATAGTGCTTAATCATTACCAGTGGAAAAATAAACTTTTTTTTCAAGCTATCACATTTCAGAGTCAGTGTTGCCCTAATGATACTTTATGAAAAGCGTTCATTTGAACCAGATCCAACTGAGGTTCAAATAAAGTGAGAAGGAAGATGCTGTGAATGCAGTGAATTTTGGACCAATCCAGATTCTTCCGCATCCACTGCCACAATAGAACCTGAACTCTCTTGTGGATACTGAAGTTCTTAACACAGTTCTTTCAAATCAAAATAAAGATACCATTCTGAACCCCTTTACATTTAGACTATCTCAGTTTCAGTATTAATCTAGGACGCTCAGGATGCAGAAGTTTCCCCTAAAGCAGCTACCTCTGCAGTATACCCATCATCTCTCCCCATCTTATAAAGTTACAGAGTCCAAAGAGATGGCTCACAGTAATTAATACTTCAGCCTGACTTATCAGTGACTGCCCGACTCCTCCAATTCTCAGCAAATTTTTGGTTTGCTCCCTCTTTCTCTTGACTTTCACTCATTACACAAAACACACTGTAACAAAAGGCATGAGATCCTCCAAACCTAACACCACAATAGTTGTTTTCTTTCTTGCACATTTTTTTTTTATAGAGTTGGTTTGTAGTTTTCCAATCTGTGCTTCATGTGTGGTTACCACGTTGGTTTCTCAACTCCTCTTGGCTATTTCACTACATCAAATGCGTGACTTAACCAAGGAGATATGGGGTGTGTGTGTGTGTGTCTGTCTGTGTGTGTCTGTGTGCATGTGAGGGGTGAGGGAGAGAGGGAGAGGGTAAGGCAGGGTGAAAGAAAGAAAGAGATCTAGAGAGACAGAAGAGGGGGAAGTGTGGATAAGAACATGGATATAGGATGATTTATTAATATAGAAAAAATTCCTCAAAGCTGCTGTCACATATTCAGACTCAAATTGACCTTTTAGGAAATTTCCCCCAAATACGCAAAATTATGTAGGTATAGTAAATATTATTAAGATATTGAAAAACTGGAAACAGCCAAGTATCTATGAATAGAAGTTAGGTTAAATAAATCAAGGTGCATTTATAAAGTAGATGATTATACATAAAAAAGTCAAGTGATAGAAGACGACAGTGACATATTTGTGACCTCTTTCTACGACAGATGCACAACATGGCCAGAGTCTTATCCCCATGTTTAATTTATGACTCAGGTTTCACTGAATAATCAACTAGGCTGAAATGAAGATTTTCAGATGCTACTGCTGGAAATGTTATGGGCTCTGTATAAGGTGTCATGTATAGGCCCTCGTTTTGTTAAAATTGTATATGGGTGGAATAAAGAGGCAAACATCTCCATCAAAATGTACACAGAACATATCTCTGGGTGCTTTATGGACCCCTTGTCTCTGACCTATCATTTTCTCTTCAATTATTGATTAAATAGCATAAATAATTTTAAATTCCTCCATTTTCGCTTTCCTGCATTTTTTCCTATTTTTCCACAGTCCACATAATTTTTCTAGTTAGTTAAAACCATGCCATTTAAAAAATAATTAATGTCAAATCCTATGAATAGCTTTAAAAAACACTCATCTAACTTCCTGAAGGTGGGTGCCTTTCTCTGCAACTGTCACCAGACACAGGAGTGCAGATAACACACGTGCAAGCGCCTGTGATGATTTTCCATGAACAGGAGACAAAGTCTCTCAGGATGAAGGATGTTAATCACTAAGCGTCAATTCCATCCCAGGGCTCTGCAGTAATTTTGTCATTATCTGGTTGGGGGATAGGAGGAGCAAGAAGTTAGGTTTCTGCCTTTGTGAACCACATGAGTAACATCACTTGGGGAGGACATCAGGGAGAAATAAGATGGGAGTATGCACGTGCATCTGCCTGTGCCCTTTGGTGTGTGTGTTTAGCAGATAACTCCTGGACCTACAGAACTTGGCCCACAAAGGAGGATGAAGTTCTACAATACTGAAGGTTGATGAGGATACTTCAGAACCTCCCATGTTGAGAACAGGCTGGTTAAAATTTATCCTTTCTCTCTTTAAATGGAAATTAGAAAATGGTATGTTCCAGTCTACTTTTTCCCCAAAGTTGCATCCAACTTCTAGTTCTGTCTATATTATGGAGCTATGTGCAAAGAAGGTTTTCTCAAGGAAGATTGATCTATCCTTCTATCTACCTATCTACCTACCTACCTACCAATCTGGAATTCCATATGGAATCTCAGTAACTAAAACTAAGAGTATGAGAGGTGTAGTCTTGGTCTCCTAATAGAATGAATTTTGATGTATCTGTATAAGAAATGTAGTCATTACTTTTGTGTCAAGGATTTTTCCATACCACCCTGAAAAACTGCTATAAACGAAAATTCTTGCCGATCTGTTTTTTTTTTTTTTTTTTATGTGGTATGCGGGCCTCTCACTGTTGTGGCCTCTCCCGTTGCAGAGCACAGGTTCTGGACGCGCAGGCTCAGCGGCCATGGCTCACGGGCCCAGCCGCTCTGCGGCATGTGGGATCCTCCTGGACTGGGGCACGAACCCATGTCCCCTGCATCGGCAGGCGGACCCTCAACCACTGCGCCACCAGGGAAGCCCCAGACCTATTTTAATCCAGTAAGAAACATATTAGCACCAGTAACACTGGTGGAAAGGTGATTCAAGACACCACTTTTGGGGAGTATTGGATATTTTCTCCACTACAGTCTTACTTATCCTCTTCACATCTTAGTAAGTATCATAGCTTCTTGTAAAGGTAGATCAGAATTAACATCAATTCAGATTTGGAATTCTAAATACATACAATGTAACTATATGTTGGTCTTAAATTTACTATTAAAAGTGCTAGATCAGATTGACAAACATATCAACACAATTTATTTTCTCCTAGATTTCAGGTCTTAAGAAGAATGACTGCCAAATAGATATTAAAACACTGCTTATGTTTATATTGAGGTAAATATCACCACCTCACAAAAGAAGGTCCCATTACCTTAATTTTACAGAATGCCAGGGTCCTGATGAGTTCAGCCTTAGACATACTAATAAGTCACAATCATGAAATTTAAGGATTGGACACACATGAGTTAGAAACAAATTCAGAAACAAGCAAAAGGGGATGGAGAATCAACTTGTGGAAGCCAGGACTGCAAAGAGAGAAGCAAAGAGAAACCAAAACACACCCAAGAGTGTATACTTTTGAGAAGAACCTCCTCATCAGGGCCATTTCTGAGCTGTAGGATGACTCCAGAACAGCCCTCACCCTCACTACTCCTTTTCTCTCTGCTTCTCTGTGGAACATGCTTCAGTAAACACTACCTCAAATGCATTATTGCGGTTCACCAGGTTGTCAAGTTAAGCGCGCCCTGAGATAGTCAGCCAGGTACCAGTTATGATGTTGGCACCTTCCTTTTTATCCCATATCCTGATAAGGAAGATGTTGCCATTTCCTGAAACTCCTGGCTGCCACACCACTCAGGACACCCGGGGAGCTACTGATAACCACCGTAACCACCACCAAAGTACTGTTCTTGGGGGCCAGGTTACTTACAGGCAATTGAAGATATTTATATTGCCCTCTGCTTTCTCTGAGCTCTCAGTTTATAACTCTTTACTGTTTTGTTTTGGTTTGGTTTTATTCCTTCACCCATTCTCAGTATCATTCAGAGAGGGATGGTTTGGTTTGATTCTCCCTCTCTCCCTGCAGCCTCTCAAACAGACAGAGAAAAAAATGAAGACACATTTGAGTATAATGTAACCTATCAAGTTCCTTCTCATTACAGAACAGTCTTTAGGGAAAGAGAAAAGACTCCTGAAAGCAGTAAAAGGAAAGGACCTCTACAATTCCCTTTAATTCAACCTTCTCAGGAAACTTTTCTTTATGACCAAGCTAACGATGACATTTGTTATTTACTTTATGTTTATTCTAATCCCAGTCCAATGTGTAACGCTTTGCAGGGTTTATCTTGTTCACTCCTTTCAACATTATGAAGTAGTGATTCTAACAAGTCCCCCTTTTGCAGATGAAGACACTGAAGCATCAGGAGGTTAGGGATTTGTCCAAGGTCACTGGGATATTTAGTAGCGGATATACAATTGAACTTTAGGTCAAAAATCAAACCAATAAAAACGGTGCTTATAACCACTCAGTTATTTTCCTTCCCATGGCCTGTGCTGGGGGTCACAAACTCAGATGCCAAGCAGGTAATTTCCATGAGTGGAGCAGGCTGGGAGGTCACTGTGGCAGCCTGGAGTTCTCAGGCATTATGTATGGGAGGGTAACCGCTGCCCCACTCCTGCTAGCCGTGGCCATGAAGGATCTAGGCGCTCGCTGCGGCCACAGGATCAGAGTCTTCAAGGGAAGGTGGAAATACGGATATTTAAAAAAATCATCCGATTTTTAAATGTTGGCAACTTATTAAAAAATATTTAAACAGTGGGCCAACTCCATACTGGCCAAACAAAAGCCATTTTTAGGTGAAATTCAGCTCATGGGTCACCAGTTTCCAACCCCTATATTTCAGACCTTGACTGGTGTGATAATACCATCCTGCTTCAAAAACACAAAACATCTCTGACCCAACCACAAAATCTCTTTCTTCCTCTAGCCACTGTGGTAAGGGGCAGAGGGGCCAACTCTCTTTCCCATCTCTGCTCCAGGAGGCAGCGTTAGAACTGGGCAGGCTTGGTGGAAGCCCGCTTTTCCAGCTGGTGATGGGAATGTGTCCTTCTCTCCCCTCCAGGCTGTTGTGTCAGCAACTCTGGAGTTGCCTCCAGCTTCCTCATGTGGTTCAGCTACATGCTGGCTTCCCCTGAGTCTATCTAGATTTTGTGTCTTGGAGGAAAAAAAAAGTTCCTCTGAAACTCTAAAAAAATACAGTTCAGCTTCAACTTCAACACTCACTAACCACTTTTTCTCTTTAGCGCACCCTGGTTAAAAAAAAAAAAATCATTGTTCTCCAAAGTAGGGAGGTGGAGTTCGGGCAGACAAACCTACCATCTTAGCATTAGGTAACTTGGAAAAGCCCTTTAAAATCTGCGGTGCAGGGTATTCTTGAAATACAGTCCTTTGCTTTACAATGAGACCCCCTGCAATAACAGAAGCAAATCTCTCTGCTCTGCAGTTTAGACTCACACAAACTACTGCATTCATTCATCCTCCTGAGTTTCTCCCCGGGACCTTAGCATCAGGAAATCAATCTCGCTTACTGTTGTATCCCCAGCACCTGGCACAAACATTAATAAGTGTTTGCTGAATAAATGAATAAAATGAAAGAAGGGCTCAGATCAGTTGGGACCAAGATAACATCTATGCTGTGATTTATTCATTCAAATATGTTGCAGTGAGCTCAGGTCCCCAAGGAGTGGGGTTGAGGAACAAAAGGTGGCCGCTCTTCAGATCACTAGGAGACTTTTGTCTTGATGTGTAGGGTGGAATCTGAGGGCAACAGCTGATTTTCTCAGGACAAAGGAAGGGAAAAGAGGATTTCAGAGGGGATGTGTGGTTGAAGAGGAGGGAGAAAATACCTGAAACTTGGGGGCAAGTGGGTAAGACATGAGAGAGAGCAAAGAGATAGTGGGTTGTGTGATGTAACCTTCCCCTCAGTCTCTCCATAAAACCTTCAGTAAAAACAGTCACTTAGCATCAATCATTTTGGAGTCAAGTAATAGTCTGTATTAACAGTGTAACTTGCACACATGGTCAATGGGGAAAACAAATACAAATACAACAAAGTCCCTTCTTTGGAGGAGCAAAGAGTCTAGGGGGAAACAGCCAGAGAAAGAAAATCTTCCACTACTATATGAGAAACTGCTCAAAGATACAAAACACTATCGATTTATGCAAAGACATTTATTGCACATTTACTGTGTGCCAGGCATGTGCTGGGGCCTGGAGATATGGTGGCAAAGGAGACAGTCAAGTTCCCCTGCCCTTAAGGAAAAAGAAGCAATAAATCTAAGGAACGGGATAGTATCAGCAATGGGGGCTTGAAGGGAATAATATGGGGGTGATATATGATAAGGACGGATGGGATTCAACATTAATTAGGTGGTCAGGATTGGCCTCTCTGAAGGGTGACAACTGAGCTGAGATGAGAATGGGAAGAGGTCAGTCACTATATGGAGATCTGTGGGTAAAGCTTTCCAAGAAGAGGGAAGAGCTGCATGCAAATGGACCAAGGTGGTACTAGGCAAGTGATGGGGAGGAGGGTGTAGAAGACGCTCAGAGAGGCAGGTAGGGGCCAGATTAGCAAGACACAGAACATACTAGGTCTGCAAGGGTAACGTATGGACTTGCAAAGACTCAGAGACTTGAGTGAAAGACGCAACGGTAAAGTGTAATCACTACACAAGGGCCTTGGCATGCACCATCTCTGGGGGGATGTTCTCAAACACTGGCCCTCCAGGGGACAGGAAATAATGTAGTCTAGTTAACTGCCCTTCGGGACTGCTCTGTGTATGAATGTAAAACTAGGGATTATCCAGCCCTAGATGCAAATGAAAAGGGCACAGTGGGTCATTAGTTTTCCAGAAGACTCTTCTCACTCGAGGTAGAAGTGAGAATGCCAATTACCCTCATTTCTGTGGAAGGGAACCAGGAGAGGAGAAACACCCAGAGAATTATGCTTCCGATTGGCTTGCAAATCATACCAACCACCCCAAAATTAAAAGAACAGGGAAAAAAAAGCCCCTTTGCTCTTGGGACCTTAAGTGATTAGAAAGAGTGGTTATTTGGCTGATTTTCACACTTCATTAGCATATGCATAATTTAACAAGGGAACATGCTGGGGGCTGGCACTGGTGAGGGCAGCTCTCCATACTCATGGACTAGAATCTGGGGCAGCAGCATTGGGAGTGCTTAATTACGCTAGCAAGGCAACAGAGATCAGCGTGTAAAAGGGGGATGAGCTGATAATGTGCAGCAAGCATGGAAAGACACCCGATGTCTATTTTCACCCACGTGTACACCTGCACTGAGCCTTGCCCAAATATTCCTCCCAAGGACAAAGTCACCAGTGGTAATGCTGACTCTTCCCACATCTTTCGCCGCCAACGCCCTCGATCAGGCAGCCATGTTTTCTTCTCCAAAGATGTGGCAATGCCAAAAAGAATAAAGTACTTTATTATGACCATTCATATCACATTGCACTTGGCACTGAAGACAAGAAGGATGTGGAGTAGTACTTCAGGGCTAAATAAGATGGACACTAGAAGAAGGGTCAGGCCTTCCCATTTTTATCCTGAATTTCCTGATTAGATCCACAAGCAGAGCAGCAAAGGACAAAATTCATAACCAATGCTTTAAATTAGTTAACTTTTAGGTTTTCTTTTCCTCCACTCATAAAAGTATCCTCTAACCCCAAAGGAAGATGAAAAAGAAGAGACGGCTGCCTGCAATGACAGAACTCATGTATGCTTGCTCACCTGTCTTTCTGGACTTGTTTCTCTGCCCATATGCTCTTTGGAGGGACAAATATATATATATATATATATATATATATATATATATATATATATATATATATAAAACAAATATAATTGATGAGTGGAATCGTATGGGTGTTTTTGAAAAGAAGTGGCAGGGAATTTTACAATTTTCATACCATATCTCACCTTATCACCAGATTCAATGTCATGTAACTTTAAAATTATGTCAATATCATATTGCTACATCTTGGTCCATTAGTCTATTCCGAGATGATTTACAGGTCTTTTTTTGCTTCTGGTACCTCCTCAGCATCAATTCTCCTTTCCTCTCTTAAGAAAATCCTAATTTTTCTTTTCCTCAGTCTAAGCTGCTGTGTGTGTGCGTGCGTGCGTGTGTGTGTGTGTACCTTTAAGGCCTGAGCTAACTGGCATAGTCTATCCCCCTCGCAATGGTGATTGCATTGGGCATAAAAAGAAAATCCAACTTGGACCAATGAGGGTTAGGTCCAGACCTTTTGTTGCTACACTGAGACGATCCCAACATATTACTCTCACTCCCTTCACGCCAACCCCTCATAGCTCTCCAAACATGTCAAACATTTTCATACCTCTGTGCTTTTTCAGATGCTATTCCACTTCTTGACTGAATGAGGAAATCTAACAGTTCTTCCATATGTTATTTTGGCTTGAATCCCCCCAAACCTTATGCTATCATATTTAACTTAATAAGCATCTACTGACAGATATTATACCAGACCACTGGCTGTTTCCACAACAACTATTCTTCCATTCTTCTGTCAACAATCAATCCCCTGAATTTTTTCTTTCTCATCCTCAAGTAAAATTTGGGCAGTGCTGATTCCTCCCTCAACATCAGTTAGGCCCTATTTGGCTTAAGTCCATTAGGTAGTCTATCTGAGTAGAGGGAATAGGTATAGAGATAAGCACAGAATCCAAATAGACCTAATGAGATGTGAGGAGATATTTCCTAAGGGTTTAAGGAGATGGGAAGCCTCGCACTATGGCAGCCAATTTTCCACCACAAGTAGAGAGCCTGGAACAGTTGCTGGGTCTACACAGAAAGCAGAGAGGAGAGATTATCAACAGAGGGACATAGCTGAGCTCCGGATCAAGCCTTACCTGAAGCTAGTGTTTTTTGAATTTCTAATTTGTGTGTGCCAAAATCTGGATTAAGCAAAATTTCAGTAGGATTTTTTTCAGCCTTTCAACCATAAGATTTCTGACCAACAGACTAACAAGAAAATGTCAAACAGTTCAAGAGCCAAGACAGAAACCTGTGGGAAATTAAACTACATTCTAAGTCAAATCCAAATTGTTCATGCATTCATCCAGTCAAGAAATACTTCAACACTTATTCTATGCCAAGTACTGTTCTAGGACGTTAGAGATTATAGCAATGAACAAAACAAATTTTTTTGAAGCACATATTTTAGTGGGGAGAGATATATAATAAACAATAACAATGATAAAATGATAAAGTATATAGCATATTAGAAGATTGCTATTAGGAAACAATAGAATAGGTTAAGGGAGAGCAGAAAAGCCAAAGGTGGAAGGGGATTTCAATGTCAAATTGGTAGTCAATATAGGCTTCACTGAAAGGACAATACTTGAACAAAGACTTGAAGGAAGTGAGGAAATTGGCTATGCAGGTATCTGGGAGAAGAGCAGTCCAGGCAGAAGAAACAGCAAGTGCTAGGGCCCTGAGGACTGGTGAGTTCAAGCAGCAGCAAGAAGGCTGTTGAACAGGGAGAAAGCAACAGGAGTGAAATCAGAGAGGAAATCAAAGGGCCACCACAAGGATCCTTTTTCACTGAGTAAGATGGAGAGTCATTGGAAATTTTGAACAGAGGAGTGACATGATCAGACCTAAATTCTTACAAGAATTAGTTTGGCTACTGCATGGAGAATAGATTTGGGGCTTAGAGGCAAGGGTGGAAGCAAGGGACTGTTGCAACAATGCCTGCTAGATAGTGGCTTGGATCAGTAAGGTAGCAGTGGAAGGGGTAAAAAGAGATTGGATCATGGATAGGATTGAAAAATAGAGCCAATAGGATTCCCTGATGCACTACATGTGGAATGTGAGTCAAGGATAACTCCAAGGTATCTGGCCTGAAGAACTAGGATGAAGTTGCCATCAACAAAGAAAGCTGCGGGCAGAAAAGGTTTGTTCAGGAGATGATCCGTAGTTCACACCTTGAAAATGTTAAGTCTGAGATGTTTTACTGAACATCCAAGTAGAGATCTGAAGAAGCAAGATATATAAGTCTGGAGTTCAGGAGAGATGAATGGACTAAAGACCTGAACTTGGGAGTTCTCAGAATATAAATAGTGTTTCAAGTCACAGAGTGGGATGAAATAATGAAGGGAGTAATTGTAGTTGAGAAGAGAGGATCCAAGGACGTAATTCATTTAATCAACTCATTTAATCCCTACAATAACCTTATAAACTCAATTATTATTACTATCCTCATTTTATAGTTGAAGAAATCAAAACTTAGAGGAGTTAAGATCACACGGCAACTTGGCCAAGAATATACATGCTCAACTGCGTATAATAAACACGTTAAGTCACTGAGCTGGGACTGAAACCCAGGCAGTCTGGCTCCAGAGTCTTTGCTCCTAACTATTTCTCAATATTGCCACCTGTTCCCAAGCGAAATTGTTTAATTGACTGACAGATATTTAGGATTAGTGACAAAGAGAGTGTACAGGACCAAATAGTGGCCAACTGAACTAAAAGAATTTAGTTTCCTGCCTCCAGAGCTAGGCTGGTCTGCAAACACAATGCCAAGACAAAGGTAAGAGCTGAAGTTACTGTATCCAAACACAGGAAGACCAGTTTGCTCAGTGGTCCCCATGCTTAGTCTGTATGAATCAACTACACTTGGGGATCCTGCTAAAAGATGTAGGTTTCTCTATGACCGTCCTAGACACTGATTTAGTAGATACTATGGAGCGTGGGAAGTCCATTTTGACATGTGTCTCAGGAAATTCTCAATGCCTTTTTGAGAAACACTACCATAGGAAATCTACTTTGGCTTACCTCTATTCAGCAGCTCTCCACCCAAAAAGGCAAATAAAATTGGACTTCAATTCAACTTAGCTTCACAGATGGGATTGGAACAGAAGGGAGATATTTGTACATAGCTAATGACTACAGCTTAGCTTGGAAAAATAGTTTGATATTCTTCATAAAGATTGTTAGTCTTCTTTTGTTAACTGCTAATCAACATCTTTTTTTTTTTTTTTCCGATACGCGGGCCTCTCACCGTTGTGGCCTCTCCCGTTGCGGAGCACAGGCTCCGGACGCGCAGGCTCAGCGGCCACGGCTCACGGGCCCAGCCGCTCCGCGGCATGTGGGATCCTCCCGGACCGGGGCACGAACCCGCGTCCCCTGCATCGGCAGGCGGACTCTCAACCACTGCGCCACCAGGGAAGCCCTGCTAATCAACTTCTTATCTTTTGTTAACTGCTAATCAACTTCTTAATCTGAAATTGATCTTCTTCTTTATTTATTCATTTTAATAAATAAAATTGGCACTTGAACTTTGCACAGCAAATGGTGGGTTTTTACTAAATACTCATTGAGAAGACAAGATATGCGAGAAATTTATGCCTTGCATTTGTCAGTGGAGACCCAAGCTCACTTGGATACCTTCACCCAATGACAGTTGCAATCAAAGTGTAACAGCATTTAACTTAAGCTAAAAAGTAACCATCCTTTATTAAAAATAAACTGACAAATCAGAGCTATAAGCAAAGTGGGTTGGTGTCAATGCCCACTTCCTTTTTAGTTCTGATTAAATAAACCAATACAGAGCTTCTCAGAAATGCACATAACTCCAATAATTCAGCAGTTGAGTAAGCCCAGAAAAACATGAGGAAAATAGCTCATATTTGTTCCCGGTTTGGTTAGACTCTAAAGGTAATTGCATAAATGATTTCCTCCAATACCAAATGCCATTGCCAAATGTTTGCACATCGGATTGCTTTCTGTTTCTACTTCGGATTTTGAAAACAGTCCTTACAAATTGTCTCTATTTTAGGGATGTGAATAATCACCATATTAATATGGTGCAGTTTAATTTAATTTCAGAATTTTTTCAGAGCCACTGACTCATCCAATTTATTGGTTTCATTGGGAAGCTACCAAATGGATTTGAACTAATTTCTAAAGCAGGAAAACCCAGACAACAGTGATTTCTGCCTCTACCTCTCCTCTACATTTTTATACAAATGAAAATATGGTGGCAAGAAGGAATTTCTCATTCCTATCCAACTAACTGTCCATTAACAATTCAATCTTTTAACCATGTTGTATTAAACATTTACATAGCAATATAGCGAGGTGATGAAAATCATGGACTCTTAGTTGCATGGTCATGAGCATTTCAGTTTCTATAAATGGGGCTAGGGGAAGTATCTAATTCACAAGAACTGTTAGAAAGATTAAATGGGATGACACATAAAATTACTAGCATAGTTTCTGGCACACAATAAACGCTCTCCATTGTTGGTGATTATCGTTTTTATCTATGCACATGCTCGTCTGGGTATAAACATACACACAGGCAAGCCCTACTTTTTGCCACTTTGCATTTCACTATTGCACGCAGCTGCCCAGTTACTGCCTAATAAGCATCTCTGCTTCACCTCTTCCACCGTAGCCTTTCATTCAGTGGTTTTTGCTGCTGACTCAAATAGTGGGACACCAACGGATGGTAACACCCACATAAGAAGGGCACTGCAAAAAAAAAAAAATTGTGAGGATGGCAAAAAAAATAATAATAATAATGTCATTGCAATGATCTATCATCTGAAGAGGATTTCAGAATCGCAGTCGCATCATCTTCTTATTAAATTGAGGAACGAGAAAAAATAAAAGGGCATCTTCATGATGGGTCCACAGGTACTGGTGAAGTGGGTGTACGCAAGTGATATGCTCCCATTCTTCCAAGTCTATATACATAACTGTCCCAAAGCCGAGTCATTATAAAAGAGTCATCATAAAAGATGGAGTGAGCATAACTTGAAATTACGCATCTGCTTTCACCATGGGCAATGCAATTTTTACTGAGGAACAGGTTTAGGTGATTAGAATATAAAAAGCCACTTCCCTGGCACCCGTCTGCTCTGGTAGCTGCAAATGGCAGACCAATCTTTTTCTTTCCATTTACATGCATGGAGTGTCCCCTATGTGCCATACACAGTGCCAAGTGCCTTGGGGGAAACAGGGGAAAATGAGATCCCTGAAGTCAAGGTAATGATAACCCGTGGAAGACACTATTTCTCCAACAAATGCCTAGTAGAAGACCCGGCCCACAACTGATGCTTAATAAAGGTTTGCTGAATGAATAAGTAAATGTATAATTTGGGCAGTCCCATCTATAAGCACAGGGTAAAAAAATAAAACTAATTAGGCAAAATTTCGGAAGCCTCTGCTGGCAGCTACCATTGCCAAAAGGCATTCTTTGTCTAAACCTGGCCAGAAAGCCCAAGCTTTCACTCAGACCATTGGATCTTAGTGAGTTCATATACCTTGTGCTTACTGCCATTACTCAAGGTCCACTCTGGGCTTTGGTAGTGGAGATAGTGGCTTGGTATGGAAGCACTGGCAATGGGAAGAATCAGTTTGACTTCACCAGTCCACGTCCCCATGCTATAGGAACTCCACCTTTCAAGGTGGAAGTTGGATATCAGCTCAACTCTTCTGAAAATTTCGGGAGTTAATGCATTGTTATATCTTGGCATCCCTGCTGTATTCTGACAGCACGGGGATGATCCACCATGATCCATGCAATGACAAGCTCTGTCTGGGACTTCCCTGGTGGTCCAGTGGTTAAGACTCCACACTTCCACTGCAGGGAGCATGGGTTTGATCCCTAGTCAGGGAACTAAGACCCTACATGCTGCACAGTGTGGCCAAAAAAGAAAATAAAGGTGTATTAAAAAAACCAAACAAGCACTGTCCCATTGCAATCAAGAATAAAGGCCTCTGACATACATCCCACTGGGTATTATTCATAATGTGAATACAATCATGCTTTAAAGGCTTTCAGGACACTCAGGAACTTGATGCACCATCTGTGTCATCACGTAAAGCAAATAATTGCTTTTTAAAAAATCCATGCCACTATTGCTAATTTTTTCATTTCCACAAGCTACCCCACTAACCACCTCTGGGTATTTACACATTTTATTTAATTATGCAGTGGTTTTGTGTGTACTGAACATTAAGCAGGGGGTCCATGCATACTGAACTCTCCATCCTGATTTTTAAAACCAGCTTTCTTGCTTTGTTTCTTTTCTCTGTTTTTAGCAGAAGGACAGTAACACCCATCTTTCTGGCCTCTGAAGGGATTAATGTTCATAAGAGCTGTAAAGCTGAAAGATGCTGCCTCCGTACTGAGTATGATATAACAAGATATATTTGTAACCGGGTGCTGAAAGAAACCTATCTGCTGGGCATCTCCTGCTACCAGCCCTTTCTGTCGTCATATGGTATTTATTGAACACGCAGTAACTGTCTTGTGAGCTCCAAATTAATGGGGGGACCCCCGAGAACCTAATTTTAACACATTATCCCCCTCTTTGTTACCCGTATTTGTTTGTTTCAAAGCCTGACACTTTAATTGGCACTGAGGACTCCAGCGCACAACTGCAATTTTCCTTTTGAAAGCTTAGAAAGCTGCTGCCTGAAGACGCCTGGTTTAGCTCCTGGAGTTCACAGGTTGGCAGGGAGCTGTGCAGCCACAAGTGCCAGGAAACGCCATGAATATGGAAGAAAACCGGAGCTTGTTTTGGGGCAGGCTGGGAAACTGACACAAAAGCCATTAATCGTCTTTCAGAGTCACCCTTCGTAACCACTCCATCCTCGACAGGCATTTGTCTTATTTTTAGTCTCCTTCTCAGGAGCTTTCCGTTTTATCCCCCAGTTCTTCAGGGGCTTGCTGAGCCTGGTTTTGATCCTCTAATTGGCTTTTACCCTCCAATCCTTTTTGATTCCCCCAGAACGCAAATTGGCCAGTTCCTTGCCTATGTTATCCCAACTTTTTACACTCTGTTCCCTCATTTTGCTTGTTTTTCATCTTCCAGTGAGACTTAACCTCCCCTTTCCCCAACATATCACTGGAGAGATTTGTCAAGCCTCTTAAATCCTGGCTTCCCCTAACTTCCCTGATGAAGCATTCCCCAGGGGTAATATATTTCTCTGACCCACAACTTCCACAGTCCTTGGTTTGTATCTTGCCTATAACACATTCTGTGCGGATTCATATCTATGAGCTCCTTATTGATAAAGATATGCCAGAGGATCAATGTTCACACTCCATACAACATTCCACAGAGTACTGAGCTGAGAGCAGCTGCTTAGAAAATATGCTTGGACAAATGGATGCTTTAAGTTATTTCAGTACTTAAAAAAACAAAGGTCTACTGATGTTCAAATCAACATCTAACATAACTAATCATGTGTCTGTCCTAAGAACAAAAACAAAAAGTAACAACATTTAGGAACTAAGATTTACTGAGCACTTACCAATGTGCCAGGCACATGGCTAGGCACTTTGTTTGGGTTTCCTCTCTGAATCCTCTCAATAAGTTTATGACGAAGGCATTAATATCATAGATGGGGAAATGCAGCTTTGAGAGTTCACTTTCTCTGGGGCAGAAGCTAACATCTGGCAGATCTGGGATTCGGGGTTTGCTCTCTTTGCAACTTTATTGCATTGTCTTCTTTTTCCTTGTGGGCCCATTTAGGAAGATCGGGTGAAAACTAGAGTGACTTTGTCTGAGACTTCATAAAACCTTATACAGATAAGGATAGGTGATGGTCACCCTGAAGACTGAGAGGTGACAATTTACAATTTCTGTAGGGAATGTCTGCTGATTTCCATTCCATGGCAGACAGAACAAAGCCAAGGCTAAAGAAAGTTTACCTACTCCACAGTTCTTAGGTAGAATGATGATTTTTTCACTCAACAAAGAGGGGGCCAATCAAATCTTGTTACCTGGCAATGACCATATTTTTCCGGGTTTTGTCTTAGAGGTGAATTGCACCAGGCTAATTTAAATATGAACACAGTGAAAATTTCAAACCAGAGAGAGAGAGAGAGAGAGAGTTTGAGAGAATGAGAGATTTGGGGTGGTGCTGGTGGGGAGCTCTATTTATTTTTGGTTAAATGCCAGTACTGCAAGAGTCCAAGGTCAATAAAAGAAGTGTGAAACCAATTAGGGTTTCTCACCTTCTGGCTGCTTAAGGCTATGCATATTGCATACCCGAAATATATGATTTTGCAAGAGAGTATTTCTGGGCTGCAGAATGGCATAGTGCCAACCTAGCCTGGGACAACACATGTCTACTTTTCTGTCTTGGGTTAAAAGTGCTGTAACCCAAAAGAACAGAGGGGAACAAAAGAGATTCAGCAAGAATGGGAATGAAGCATGAATCACAGAGAGAGAAGATTACCATCAAAAGCTTAAAAAAAAATCTGCCAAAGCTCTCTAGCTCTCTGTTAACGACTATGACTGTAATTTCTGCATATTTTAACAGATGTTCTGTTTATAAAACTGCGAACTGATTTAGGGGTTACGAATAAAGCCAGGAGGCCCTAGAGATGTTTCTTTGTATGATTAACTGACCACAGGCCATTTGTTTTACAACAAAGACGCTCAATGATCCATAGTCCCCGATTTATACCAGCCCATGTATACTAATGGCTGATGTCTCCATGGTACTTCTCATTAGCAGCTGAAGGGGAATTGGAGGAAAACAGATTATGGGAATAGCTCCCCATGGCTCAACATGCTAGTTCATCAGTGACTGTGGAATCGATCCGAAAGAAAACTAAGAATCATAAGCTGAAATTTGAATTATAAATTATAACAATTAAGGAATCCAGTTCAAGGATGAACGAAAGAATACGGCTTTTCATAACCCTAGCTGTATGCACCTTGGTAAACTGGGAATGAGAGGAAGTTTTGTATCTTCTAAATAAAAGACAGAAAGACCTTCAAGATGGTGGAGGAGTAAGACGTGGAGATCACCTTCCTCCCCACAAATACATCAAAAATACAACTACATGTGGAACAACCCCTACAGAACACCTACTGAACGTTGGCAGAAGACCTCAGACTTCCCAAACGGCAAGAAAACCCCCATGTACCTGGGTAGGCAAACAAAAAAAGAAAAAACAGACACAAAGGAATAGGGAAGGGACCTGCACCCCTGAGAGGGAGCTGTGAAGGAGGAAAGGTTTCCACACACTAGAAGCCCCTTCGTGGACGGAGACTGTGGGTGGCGGAGGGGGAAGCTTCGGAGCCATGGAGGAGAGCGCAGTAACAGGGGTGCGGAGGGCAAAGCGGAGAGATCCCCGCATGGAGGATTGGTGCCAACCGGCACTCACCAGCCCGAGAGGCTTGTCTGCTCACCCGCCGGGGTGGCTGGGGGCTGGGAGCTGAGGCTTGGGCTTCGGAGGTTGGATCCCAGGGAGCGGACTGGGGTTGGCGGCGTGAACACAGCCTGAAGGGGCTAGTGCGCCACAGCTAGCCAGGAGGGAGTCCGGGAGAAGGTCTGGAACTGCCGAAGAGGCAAGAGACTTTTTCTTGCCTCTTCGTTTCCCGGTGTGCGAGGAGAGGGGATTCAGAGCACTGCTTAAAGGAGTTCCAGAGACGGGCGTGAGCCGCGGCGATTAGCACGGACACTAGAGACGGGCACGAGACGCTAAGGCTGCTGCTGCCGCCACCAAGAAGTCTGTGTGCGAGCACAGGTCACTATCCACATCTCCCCTCCCAGGAGCCTGTGCAGCCCGCCACTGCCAGGGTCCATGATCCAGGGACAACTTCCCCGGGAGAACGCATGGCGCGCCTCAAGCTGGGACAAGTTCATGCCGGCCTCTGCCGCCGCAGGCTTGCCCTGCATTCCGTACCCCTCCTTCCCCCCAGCCTGAGCGAGCCAGAGCCCCCGAAGCAGCTGCTCCTTTAACCCTGACCTGTCTGAGTGGGAACAGATGCCCTCAGGTGACCTACATGCAGAGGCAGGGCCAATCCAAAGCTAAGCCTCAGGAGCTGTGCGAACAAAGAAGAGAAAGGGAAATCTCTCCCAGCAGCCTCAGGAGCAGCGGATTAAATCCCCACAATCAACTTGATGTATCCTGCATCTCTAGAATACCTAAATAGACAACAAATCATCCCAAAATGGAGGCGGTGGACATTGTGAGCAACTGTAGATTTAGGGTTTGATTTCTGCATCTAATTTGTTTCTCGTTTTATGTTTATCTTAGTTTAATATTTAGAACTTATTATCTTTGGTAGATTTATTGATTTGATTGCTCTCTTCCTATTTATATATATATATTTTTTTTTCTTCCTCTTTTTGTGAGTGTGTATGTGTATGCTTTTTTCTGTGATTTTGTCTATACAGCTTTGCTTTTACCATTTGTCCTAGGCTTCTGTCTGTCCATTGTTTTGTTTTCTTTTTTGGGTTTTTTTGTTTAGTATAGTTTTTAGCTCTTGTTATCATTGGTGGATTTGTTTTTTGGTTTGGTTCCTCTTTTCTTTCTTTTTTTTTTATAACTTTAACATTTTTTTTATTTTTAATAATATTTTTTGGGCTTCCCTGGTGGCGCAGTGGTTAATAATCCACCTGCCAATGCAGGGGACATGGATTCAAGCCCTGGTCCAGGAAGATCCCACATGCCGTGGAGAAACTAAGCTCATGCGCCACAACTACTGAGCCTGTGCTCTAGAACCCGCGAGCTACAACTACTGAAGCCTGTGCACCTACAGACTGTGCTCCACAATGAGAAGCCACTAGTGAGAAGCCTGCACACCACAACGAAGAGTGGCCCCCACTCACCGCAGCTAGAGAAAGCCAGCATGCAGCAACCAAGACCCAATACAGCCAAAAATAAAATAAATAAATTCATTTAAATAAATATATATATATATTTTAAATTTTATTTTATTGTTTTCTTTCTTTCCCCCACCCCTTCTTTCTTTCTTTTCTTTCTCCCTTTTCTTCTGAGCCGTGTGGCTGACAGGGTCTTGGTGCTCCAGCTGGGTGTCAGGCCTGAGACTCTGAGGTAGGAGAGCCGAGTTCAGGACATTGGTCCACCGGAGACCTCCCAGCCTCACATAATATCAAATGGCAAAAGCTCTCCCAGAGATCTCCATCTCAACGCTGAGACCGAGCTCCAGTCAATGACCATCACGCTACAGTGCTGGACACCCCATGCCAAACAACTAGCAAGACAGGAACACAACCCCAGCATGAGCAGAGAGGCTGCCTAAAATCATGATAAGTTCAAACACACCCCAAAACACAGCACCAGATGTGGTCCTGCCCCCCAGAAAGACAAGATCCAGCCCCACCCACCAGAACACAGGCACAAGGCCCATCCACCAGGAAGCCTACACAAGCCACTGAACCAACCATACCCACTGGGGGCAGACACCAAAAACAACAGGAACTATGAACCTGCAGCCTGCAAAAAGGAGACCCCAAACACAGTAAATTAAGCAAAATGAGAAGACAGAAAAATACACAGCAGATGAAGGAGCAAGGTATAAACCCATCAGACCAAATAAATGAAGAGGAAACAGGAAGTCTACCTGAAAAAGAATTCCGAATAATGATAGTAAAGATGATCCAAAATCTTGGAAATAGAAGACAGAAAATACAAGAAACGTTTAACAAGGACCTAGAAGAACTAAAGAGCAAACAAACAATGATGAACAACACAATAAATGAAATTTAAAACTCTCTAGAAGGAATCAAGAGCAGAATAACTGAGGCAGAAGAACGGATAAGTGACCTGGAAGATAAAATAGTGGAAATAACTAGCGCAGAGCAGAATAAAGAAAGAAGAAAGAAAAGAATTGAGGACAGTCTCATAGACCTCTGGGACAACATTAAACACACCAACATTCGAATTACAGGGGTGCCAGAAGAAGAAGAGAAAAAAAGGGACTGAGAAAATATTTGAAGAGATGATAGTTGAAAACTTCCCTAATATGGGAAAGGAAATAGTCAATCAAGTCCAGGAAGCGCAGAGAGTCCCATACAGGATAAATCCAAGGAGAAACATGCCAAGACACATATTAATCAAACTATCAAAAATTAAATACAAAGAAAAAATATTAAAAGCAGCAAGAGAAAAACAACAAATAACATACAAGGGAATCCCCATAAGGTTAACAACTGATCTTTCAGCAGAAACTCTGCAAGCCAGAAGGGAGTGGCAGGACATATTTAAAGTGATGAAAGGGGGCTTCCCTGGTGGCGCAGTGGTTGAGAGTCTGCCTGTCAATGCAGGGGACACGGGTTCGTGCCCTGGTCCGGGAAGATCCCACATGCTGCGGAGCGACTGGGCCTGTGAGCCATGGCCGCTGAGTCTGCGCGTCCGGAGCCTGTGCTCAACGATGGGAGAGGCCACAACAGTGAGAGGCCTGCCAACCACAAAAAATAAATAAATAAATAAATAAATAAAATAAATAAATAAAGTGATGAAAGGGAAAAACATACAACCATTACCCAGAAGGATCTCATTCAGATTTAATGGAGAAATTAAAACATTTAGAGACAAGCAAAAGTTAAGAGAATACAGTACCACCAAACCAGCATTACAACAAATGCTAAGGGAACTTCTCTAGGCAGGAAACACAAGAGAAGGATAAGACCTACAATAACAAACCCCCAAAATTAAGAAAATGGTAATAGCAACACACATATCGATAACTACCTTATATGTAAATGGATTTAACAATCCAACCAAAAGACATAGACTGGCTGAATGGATCTAAACACGAGATCCATATATATGCTGACACATACAGACTGAAAGTGAAGGGATGAAAAAAGATATTCCATGCAAATGGAAATCAAAAGAAAGCTGGAGTATCAATTCTCCTATCAGACAAAATACACTTTAAAATAAAGACTATTACAAGAGACAAAGAAGGACACCACATAATGATCAAGGAAACAATCCAAGAAGAAGATATAACAATTGTAAATATTTATGCACCCAACACAGGAGGACCTCAATACATAATGCAAATGCTAACAGCTATAAAAGGGGAAATCGACAGTAACACAATCATAGTAGGGGAATTTAACACCCCACTTTCACCAATGGACAGATCATCCAAAATGAAAATAAATAAGGAAACACAAGCTTTAAATGATACCTTAAACAAGACGGACTTAATTGATATTTAGAGGACATTCCATCCAAAAACAACAGAATACACCTTCTTCTCAAGTGCTCGTGGAACATTCTCCAGGATAGACCATACCTTGGCTCACAAATCAAGCCTTGGTAAATTTAAGAAAACTGAAGTCATATCAAGTATCATTTCTGACGACAATGCTATGAGACTAGATATCAATTACAGGAAATAATCTGTAAACATACAAACAAATGGAGGCTAAACAATACAGTACTAAATTACCAAGAGATCACTGAAGAAATCAAAGAGGAAATGAAAAAATACCTAGAAAGAAATGACAATGAAAACACAATGACCGAAAACCTATGGGACACAGCAAAAGCAGTTCTAAGAAGGAAGTTTACAGCAATACAATCCTACCTCAAGAAAAAAGAAACACCTCAAATAAACAACCTAACCTTACAGCTAAAGCAATTAGGGAAAGAGGAACAAAAAATCCCCGAAGTTAGCAGAAGGAAAGAAATTGTAAAGATCAAATCAGAAATAAATGAATAAAAAATGAAGGAAACAATAGCAAAGATCAATAAAACTAAAAGCTGGTTCTTTAAGAAGATAAACAAAATTGATAAACCATTAGCCATACTCATCAAGAAAAAAAGGGAGAAGACTCAGATCAATAGAATTAGAAATGAAAAAGGAGAAGTAACAACTGACACTGCAGAAATACAAAGGATCATGAGAGATTACTACAAACAGCTATATGTGAATAAAATGGACAAAAATGGACAAATTCTTAGAAAAGCATAACCCTCGAAGATGGAACCAGGAGGAAATAGAAAATATAAACAGACCAATCACAAGTACTGAAATTGAAACTGTGATTTAAACTCTTCCAACAAACAAAAGCCCAGGACCAGATGGCTTCATTGGCAAATTCTACCAAACATGTAGAGAAAAGCTAACATCTATCCTTCTCAAACTCTTCCAAAATATAGTGGAGGGTGGAACACTCCCAAACTCATTCTAGGAGGCCACCAACACCCTGATACCAAAACCAGACAAAGATGTCACAAAAAAAGAAAACTACAGGGCAATATCTCTGATAAACATACATGCAAAAATCCTTAACAAAATACTAGCAAACAGAATCCAACAGCACTTTAAAAGGATCATTCACCATGATCAAGTGGGGATAATCCCAGGAATGCAAGGATTCTTCAATATACATAAATCAATGAATGTGATACATCATATTAACCAACTGAAGGAGAAAAACCACAGGATAATCTCAAAAGATACAGAAAAAGCTTTTGACAAAATTCAACGTTCATTTATGATAAAAACCCTCCAGAAAGTAGGCATAGAGGGAACTTATCTCAACATAATAAAGGCTATATATGACAAACCCACAGCCAACATCGTTCTCAAGGGTGAAAAACTGAAACTGTTTCCAGTAAGATCAGGAACAAGACAAGGTTGCCCACTCTCACCAGTATTATTCAACATAGTTTTGGAAGTTTTAGCCACAGCAATCAGAGATGAAAAAGAAATAAAAGGAATCCAATTTGGAAAAGAAGAAGTAAAACTCTCACTGTTTGCAGATGACACGATCCTATACATAGAGAATCCTAAAGATGCTACCAGAATATGACTAGAGCTAATCATTGAATTTGGTAAAGTAGCAGGATACAAAATTAATGCACATAAATCTCTTGCATTCCCCTACACTAATGATGAAAATTCTGAAAGAGAAATTAAGGAAACACTCCCATTTACCATTGCAACACAAAGAATAAAATACCTAGGAAGAAACCTACCTAAGGAGACAAAAGACCTGTATGAAGAAAACAATAAGACACTGATGAAATAAATTAAAGATGATACAAACAGATGGAGAGATATACCATGTTCTTGGATTGGAAGAATCAATATTGTGAAAATGACTATACTACCCAAAGCAATCTACAGATTCAATGCAATCCCTATCAAGCTATCAATGGCATTTTTCACAGAATTAGAACAAAAAATTGCAAAATCTGAATGGAAACACAAAAGACCCCGAATAGCCAATGCAATCTTGAGAAAGATAAATGGAGCTGGAGGAATCAGGCTCCCTGACTTCAGACTATACTACAAAGCTACAGTAATCAAGACAGCATGGTACCAGCACAAAAACAGAAATATAGATCAATGGAACAGGATAGAAAACCCAGACATAAATCCATGTACACATTGTCCCCTTATCTTTGATAAAGGAAGCAAGAATATGCAATGGAGAAAAGACAGCCTCTTCAATAAGTGGTGCTGGGAAAACTGGACAGCTACGTGTAAAAGAATGAAATTAGAACACTCCCTAACACCATACACAAAAATAAACTCAAAATGGATTAAAGACCTAAATGTAAGGCAGACACTATAAAACTCTCAGAGGAAAACATAGGAAGAACACTCTATGACATAAATCACAGCAAGATCCTTTTTGACACACCACCTAGAGAAATGGAAATAAAAACAAAAATAAACAAATGGGACCTAATGAAACTTAAAAGCTTTTGCACAGTAAAGGAAACCATAAACAGGATGAAAAGACAACCCCCAGAATAGGAGAAAATATTTGCAAACGAAGCAACTGACTAAGGATTAATCTCCAAGATATACAAGTAGTTCATGCAGCTCAGTGTCAGAAAAACAAACAAGCCAATCCAAAAATGGGGAGAAAATCTAAATAGACATTTCTCCAAAGAAGATATACAGATTGCCAACAAACACATGAAAGAATGCTCAACATCATTAATCATTAGAGAAATGCAAATCAAAACTACAATGAGATATCATCTCACACCGGTCAGAATGGCCATCATCAAAAAGTCTAGAAACAATAAATGCTGGAGCGGGTGTGGAGAAAAGGGAACCCTCTTGCACTGTTGGTGGGAATGTAAATTGATACAGCCACTATGGAGAACAGTATGGAGGTTCCTTAAAAAACTAAAAATAGAATTACCATATGACCCAGCAATCCCACTACTGGGCATAGACCCTGAAAAAAACCATAATTCAAAAAGAGTCATGTACCAAAATGTTCATTGAAGCTCTATTTACAACAGCCAGGACATGGAAGCAAACTAAGTGTCCATCAACAGATGAATGGATAAAGAAGATGTGGCACATATATACAATGGAATATTACTCAGCCATAAAAGAAACGAAATTGAGTTATTTGTAGTGAGGTGGATGGACCTGGAGTCTGTCAGACAGAGTGAAGTAAGTCAGAAAGAGGAAAACAAATACCATATGCTAACACATATATATGGAATCTAAAAAAAAAAAGTGGTTATGAAGGACCCAAGGGCAAGACAGGAATAAAGACGCAGATTTAGAGAATGGAGTTGAGGACACAGGGAGTGGGAAGGGTAAGCTGGGACGAAGTGAGAGAGTGGCATGGACATATATACACTACCAAACGTAAAACAGATAGCTAGTGGGAAGCAGCCACATAGCACAGGGAGATCAGCTCGGTGCTTTGTGACCACCTAGAGGGGCGGGATGGGGAGGGTGGGAGGGAGGCTCAAGAGGGAGGAGATATGGGGATATATGTATATGTATAGCTGATTCACTCTGTTATACAGCAGAAACTAACACACCATTGTAAAGCAATTATACTCCAATAGAGATGTTAAAGAAAAAAAGATGTTAAAAAATAGATAAATAAATAAATAACAAATTACATGAAAATTTCAACAACAATAAACATAATAATAGTGCTGACTTGTACTGAGAACTTAACTATGCATCAGCATTCGACTGGATGATTTACACAAACCATCTCGCTTCACCCTCACAACTATATGTCGTAAGGATCCTCAGGAGCTAAAACCAGAAAAGCATCAAGGTTTGGGGCATCCCCGGCTACTGGCTACTCTTTTCCTTTCTTAAGATTCCTCTCCTTCTCTGTGTTCTCTCCAATGCTCTCTCCACCAAATGAATTTCTTTAACCTTATTCACCGCTGCCTTATTACTTCACAGCCCCAACTTGACCTCATGGTTTCATTTCCTCTTAAACTCTCAAAGCTAAATGTATTGGTGGTATTTTCTAGTCTAAATTCCCAAGAGAAGGGATCTGATAGGCCTCAACTGACTTTTATTTTATTTTAGTTTTCTGGTACTAGGCCACATCAGAGGTCACAGCCGGCCTACTGATTGGCTGCCTTGCTGTCAGTTTTTCTCTTCCCGTCCAATCAGCTGTGGCTGGACAAGATGCAGATGACACAGTGCACAAAAATAGGGCCCCTCTATTAACTCTTTGAGTAGAGACTGGAGCAGGGCACATTCCCTTAGACAGGGAAGTCACGATCAACAAGTCAAGTTCAGCCCTGGGGATGGTGGGGAAAGGCAAGGGCTGTGGAGTCAGGCCATCTGCCTCTGCTTCTTATTAGCTTCAGGATCTCAGGCAGTTATGTTCTAAGCCTGAGATTTATTCACTCATCTGTAAAATGGGAATATTATAATGACCTATTTCATAAGGTTGTTATGAGCATGAAAGGGATGTACAGGTGCTTATTTAGCACAGTGCCTGGTACACAATCCACATTTTATTGATGCTAACTACTATCAAAATACTACTAATATATTTTATGAATAACAAAGTATAATTGCAATAATAACTTCTCCACAGATGAGCCCAAATTTGAAGATTAGTTAGTGCTCCAAGGGGCCCCACTTAACCACACTGGAGAGAGAAGAGCAGGTGTATATGTCTGTCATTCAAATCAACTGGGTCATTTTGTTTTTATTGTGAATAGACAAAAGCAAGTCCTCAACTCATTCTAAACTATGAGATTCTTTGTCTAACAGAGACCAGGGCTTGGGGGATGCTCCCAGACCTTCCCAAATGACTCTTACAAATGCCCAGTGGTTCTTGGGCCTTAAGGAGTAACATCTGGCTCAAGGAACTCACCACAAATTTCACATCCCCAGTTTCAGAGTTCCACCTCCCCAAACTGCTCTCTCTGGAATGCACCAGATCCTTCCATTTGAAATGTCTTGGTCAGTACCCAATATCTGGCATAGCTACCCCCAAATTTGTTGGATAATTAAATTCTACCCAAGAACTCAACAGAGGGTGGCAAATGAGTACCTGAGGGCACTGCCTGGCTCTGGAAGTTTCATTTGAGTGCAAATTATCACTATCTGTGTGTATTCATGAGCACAAAAGAATTAGTAAGTGCTCCTGGAATATCATCTCTGTCGGTCCATCTGCTGCCAAAGTTCACATTAAGTACCAAATCCAAGGGAGGATAATGAGTTATGTGAAAATGAACTTGTGTATGGAATTTCAATATCCCCAGGTGATGCAAATAGGCACATTTGAACTTGCTTGGAAAAATCCCAAGCTTTGGGACCTGAACATATGGTCCGAGTTATTTAGCCAGATGAGACATGGGATTTCCTACAAGTAGGGTTTTGTTGGCAGGTTGGTAAACAATTGTCCCTCAGTTTGGATGCTCTAAGTCATGGCAGGGGTGGGACAAGGATGTATCAAGGTGTTTCTGCAAAGGACACACTCAAAAAAGGAGACCAAACCTTCATGTTATACCCAAAGGCTCAGAGCCATCATGAGTCACGCAAGTGATTTGAACCCAAAGGATTTCTGGGGAATTGGAAGGAGTCCAATATGGCTATTAGAATTAAGCCTCAGATAAATTTACTCCTGTCCTCACTATCAACATTAATAAGATGCTCAGGGAGCTAAAACCAGAACCATAAGGAATGTTCATGCCATGGAAGGGAGGATACGCAGAGAGAGTAGGAATGAACTGAGCTTATGGGTTGCTCCCTTCGTATGATCCAAAGGTTTACTCCATAGAACACATGGCCGACACTGTCATTTCCTCTAAATGCTTTACACCTATGATTACTTAGCTTGAATTAGAGCATTTTTAAAGTATTTATTAGGAGACCAAATCCCCAGGCAATTTGTGATGCAAGATTTTCCTACATTATGTATTTGTCAGTGCTGTGTACAACCCACCATTAGGACGACGCAAGCCCAAGCAAATGCCTTGTGTGAGAGAATGTTCCAAGACAGTGCTGGCTATTATCAGCCACATTTGTTAACTTTAGTACAACTAAGACACTTTTAAAGATAAAGGTCATTAATATTTCAACACATCATTAAATTTAAATTCGGAACTGAGAATAGTTATAAGTGAGAACCTAACCAGTTTTAATTAGGCATTTAATAAAAATTGTCTACACAAAGAGAAATATTCACTGGATAGTGAGAGAAGAAAACCACAATAGAATAAATGTTTGAAAAATGTTATATTCTAGGTAAGTCATGTGGCTTAAGTCATCATTAACAGATCTAGCAAATTAAGTTTCTCAAAACCCTGTGAGATACGCAACTCCTGAAAAATATAAGGAAGGTTTAGCCCAGCCAGCCTGGGGTCACTATAAGGAATATGAATGTCAGTGCCTGGCACCCCTGTGTTTAAGCCTGCCACTTATAAACTATGCGATTTTTGGTTCGATACATATTTGTCAAGTGAATGAATGAATCTTCCTTAGAATGAATGAATGTTGCTTAGAAAGACAAGATCAGGTTCTGTTTGGAAGCAACAAGAAGTCCCTAAGAAAGACTGAGCAGAGATTGGGGACTTTCTGAAATTGATTACGTACTGGACACTAATCTCTTCAAGCTAGAACAAAAAGGGGCCAACAGAATAATTGCAAAGTGTGTGCTAACGGCCTTGACAACAAACAAAAAGCAGCTCACTTAAGGAAAAGCATAACGTTCAGTGGTGCATGCTCCAGGCTGGGCTCTAGAGAAGAAATGAGGCTGAGGAGGAAGGAAGCTGCCTAGTGGGGGCTTTGCATCTAGAAGTGAAAAGTGTTCTAACTTTAATTCGAAGAGGGTGCAACTTCTCAAGCTGTAGCTTGAGGAGTTGCTTTGGCCTTCAGAATAAAGCTATTGCGTCCCAAGATGGTAATGTAAACAACAGCAATTCTCTTCCCTTAAGCTGTGGGGGTCAGATTTTATGCACTGGGAAGAGATTAACTTTACTGCAAGGAGAAGGATTTAATTGCAGAGAGTGATTAGCCAAATGATTAGATCAATAGTATGCAGGTCAAACTGTGCTCAGAAAGATCCATGGCTCTTATTACATGGAAGGTTGAAGACTGGGAAACCACTTGGGGACCCTGAATTATTTGAGCACGAAGTCACCTGCAGACCTTCCTACAGACTGCAGATGTACTCTTTTCTTTACCCAGCAAAGATGGCATGCTGACTCAAGGAACATTTGCCCCGCCCCCTTGGAACTGGAGAAAGCCAGTAGAACAGCTGGGATCCTTGAATGCTGTTTTTTAAAGAGGGAAAAGAATCTTGCCCCATCCAGCTCTTCATTCTCTAATTGTAGCAAAAATCAATGGTTTTGAAAACGGAAAGCAGATAGATCTTTCCCATTTATCTACGAAGACACTTGGGCAGAAGATGGAGAGGTGACATCATCTAATACCCTTCAGTTTTTGCATCAGCCAAAGCCCTCCTATTCAATCTGGTCTGTATTGGTATTAACCTTTAGAAGGAATTCATGGACAGCATTGGAACATGATAACTCAGATATGCCTTGAGTACAAACTATGCCTCAGGAGAAAAATGGATTGGTTTGAAAGTGGTATTTTATTTACAGGATACCTTACTGTCTCACAAAGCATCCTAACAAATTGAGATTATGTATAATGGAGCATGTCTCAGGCAAAAACTGTATTTACCAGCTCACCCAAGCTGGGACCCCAAAATACGTGGCTCCATCTGAGACCTAGACCTGACAGGCAGAGGCCACAAATCCATTTAATTATCAGCAGCTCAACATGTCTGAATTCCTAGTTCTTGACATTTATCTCTTAGAATGCAAATCACATGGTGGCAAAGACCTAGAAAACTGTCTGACCCTAACATGGGCGCTGAAGCAGATAAAGAGATAAAGGCCAAATCTTTCAGAATTCTCTGGGAGAACTGCAGGTACCATTTCACTCATATTAACAACAGATGTGTGAAATGAGGTGGATGATAATATGAACTGAGTGTGCCGTCGAACATATGCGAAAGCAGGAAGGTAAGTGTGTGTGTGTATGCCTGGGCTGCACGTGTACACACACTCACACCTATAGCCATACACACCTTTATCCAAGGTCACTTAGAGTCAGGAACGAGGATCATAATTGTTCCAAGGTCCAATTTCTCTCACCCAGTTGTTTTAAGAAACTGTGCGGTTCCTGCCTACGAAGGAAACATTTTCTCTTCCCTGACACTTTGGTGCTTCGTTTCCACCTTGCCCACTTGGAGCTGCCATTCCCACTTGGAATAAAACTTATGACTTCAGGAAATGTGCACAAGCTTTAAGCACACCACTCCTGCTCTCCTGGTGATAACTGCTCTAGAATCCTATGTTTGCAACGTAGAAAAGAGAAAGAAGAGATACTTGACTCTTTCCACTCCTTCATTTTTTTGCCGTGTGCTATCCTAAATGCAGATGAAACACTAAGCCCCTGCAAAGACTTAGATGTCAGCCATCATCACATTCAGCCAGGAGCTTTCTCACGATGGAGAGTGGAGCGACAGAGGGGCACCGGTATAATGGAAGAGGAGCCCTGGGGTAAGAGCGGGCACATCTGAATGTTACCTCCAGCTTCATTAGTAGTCACTGACTGGAAGAGTTGGGGTAAGGGGGTGGGAGAGATCTTCGCCCTTCGTTATCCTTGGCTGACAAATGGAAAAAGAAGTGTAAGACAGAAGGACGTTTGCAAACTGCTGAGTGTCATGTAATGCAAGAGATTGCAGCCACCTGGGGAAGGGCAAAAGTGCACTTGACACTGGAGTGGGCCACACAGGAGGTGAGTTTTAGCCTTGGCTCTACTTCTCATTGTCCCACGACCTCAAAGCCCTCCCTTCTGGGTCTCCATTTCCTCATCAGGAATACAGGGTATTGGTCTTATGTCCTAGACTCTAGGTGCTCAATAATCTTGATACTCTACGTGTGGACCCTGGGCCAGTAGCCTCTGCAACACCTTGGGGCCTGGGAGAAATACAGAACCTCTGTCCCCACCCAGATCCACTGAGTCAGATTTGCATCTAACATGACCCCCATGTGATCTGTTTGTATTACAGCTTGAAAATTACTGGTCCTTGAGATCCCTTCGAGCTTGATCATTCCACACTTCTACTCCAAATGGTCCAGTGCCTTGCCCTTTCACAGCACACGCATTTCATGAGACACTGCAGAACTTGCTATCCATGGCCAAGGAGGCAGGCACGGCAGTATTTTGTTGTTTCTAAGTACACTTTTGCATAGTCAAATGAGTCCAGTCAATTCCCTCGGTTCCTCCTCTATGTTGCTGATCACAAGTCTCACCAACACTTAAGAAGATCATATTTCATGTGAAAAGATACTATACCAAATTTGCTAAGACATATATTGTACCAGGCACAGTATTAAGTACTTTCATATAGTATCTTATTGAAGACGTAAAGTAGCTCTGGGCAGTAGGTTCTATTTTTATCCTCATTTTACAGATGAGAAATGTCAATCCTGGAGATTTTGACTTGCAAAAGATCACATAGCTGGAACTTGGTGAAACTGGAATTTGAACCCAGATCTGTCTCACACCAGAGTGCATGTGTTTAATCACCATGGGACCTGCCCTCCCCAGCCACTTGGTCACAACCTCTGCAGCACCTTTCCCTAGGTATCCCCATTCAACCTTTGTGTCTTACACAACATTCTTGTTACTCTTCTTTCAATCATTCGGTATTTTAGAGCTCTGTTGTCCGATGTGGTAATCAGTAGCTACGCGAAGCTATTCAAGTTTAAATTAAATTAAAATTCAGCCCCTCACTGCATTAGCAACATTTCAAGCAAGGAATAGTCAATCGTGCCTAGTGGCTGCCATATTGGACAGCACAGAAGTAGAGTATTTCCATCATCAGAGCAAGTTTTATTGGATAGTGCTGTCTTCGAGAATCAAGTTGCTCATCATTATTACTCCATCATTGGCCTTGCCCCTTATTCACTACTTCTGAGTCCTGAAAGGTCTACTCTTAAATGCACACTCTTAGAAAAGTCATCTCCACACCCCTCCACTACACGGTAAGAGGCTGCCTGGGGAAGAACCGAGAGACCCTGTTTATCCAACAAGATGCGAGCCCTAAGACTTGACCCTGATTTCAAGATCAAAGACCACATCCACAGACGGAGAGTCAGGCTTCAGTGTGCATTGCCAGCCTTGCAGCCTTGGCCATTATGATTCACTGTGACAACTACTCATTTCTGTCAGGGGAAAAAAAAGTCCAATCAGGCAGAGTTTTATTTCCTCCCGAAAATAAAATAGCACTGACTGCCCAAGGTATCTCCAGGGATATCTGCTATGGGGCTTTAAATTACCCCATAACACTTCTAGTCAATCCCACTTCCATGTTGGAGTTTGCAATCAACATTTATCTCTATTGGACAGACCATCTGTAGGTGCTAATAACACTTTTATTATTACCTTGTAAATGTAAAATCCTTGAGGCAGAAACGCCAGCTGCTAACGCAGGAGCGTGTATGAGCACCCACTTTTCCAATGATGAATGTCCCTGGGTCCCTGAGTTGCAGCAAAAAGTATATCAAAAATTTGCCTGGAATTTGTATATGGATACAATGTCAAGGGGCTTTGGGGACAGTTCTTTCCAGTGGCCCCACTGACAATGACCTTCCTCCCCTTCTCTGTCAGGTATAAAGCCTTCCGCTGGGCTGCCAGCCTTTCTACTTTGGAAATTGAGGCAAACAATGGGGACAGAAGGAAATCCTTACCAAATGCTCATAACCAGACATAGCATAACAGTCTCCCTGAAAGGTATTCATGAACACTAATAGCTATTATTTATTGAGAGGCCCACTTTCATTTTTCTAATTTAGCAAATGTTGACCAAGTACTATCTTGTGCCAGACGTGCTATAATTTGCTGGGTCCCTAACGGAATAATTCGGTCTCACAGAGCTCTCAACCTCGCAAGGGAACTGGACAATTACTCTAGTAAGTACCTAAATAAATGACTAATGATGAATTTTAATAATGGCTGAAAAGGAAAGATATAAGGTAGTCTCGTAGAAATTAACATGGAAGGCTTTGTTTAGACACAGTGGTCAGAGAAGACCCTCTCTGGGGAGGTGGCCTATCCCTATTGGCTACAACCTGAAGGATGAGGCAGCTAGCCAGTGTGGGCTGAGCTCAGTGTATGAGGATGGGAGATGAGGCCATATTGCAGGAAATGGCCGTACTGCAGGGCCCGCCTTAATAAGGAGTTTAGGTTTTCCACTAAGAGCAAGGAGAAGTGACTGGAGGGTTTGAAGCAGCCCGATGACACATGCTTCATGTTTTTAAACCATCATTCTAGTTGAGGGGGGAAGAATGGATGGAGGTCAAGGGTGGGGCAGAGAGTGGAGGCAGGGAGACTGGGTGGGGCTGTGTTCTCAGTCCAGGTGGGAGATGAAGGCAGCTTGGACTCCCACTGTAGTGTGGGGATAAAGGGAGGAACTGGCAAGGTATTTGGGGGGGGGGGAGTGTACAGAAAGGACTTGCCAGGCAACCTGCTGTATGGGGGTGGGGTGAGGAAAACAAGTCAGGAATCAGAGATGACTCCAAAGTTGCAGGCTTGGGCAGCTGGTAAGTAGTGGTGCCTTTTGCCAGGAATGGGGTGGGGTGCTTTGCATTCATTATTTGCAAGCCTGATGATTCACCTTGCAAAAGTTTGTATTAACGTCTCCCTTTACAAATGGGGAAACTCAGAGAGATGGAGAAACTTGTCCAAAGTCACACAGCTTGTGAATGTTGAAGCCAGTATTTGCACCTTCAGCAAAGTTCCTGGGTGCTCTTTGCTTGGACTTGACTGTCACACCACCCCAATTTCTCAGTTGCTGGCTTCAAATCTCTATGGCTTCTCTCTCTGTATTGGTCCATATTAAGTGTTTTCCTGGGCTCATCTCTCTGCTCTAAACATTCCCTGTCTCGAAAACCTTGTCCCCTACCTCCACCTCCATGTGGCTCCCCCCTTCTCATTCTCTCAAATCGTAGACATGGTTGTCATTCTCCTGCCATTTGCTCCCTTAATGTACATCAAACTTTATAAAAATGACTTGTCTAATCATTTGATTTCCCTGCTAGGCTTTAAGCTCTATGAATGCAGGACATACCTGCAATGTCCATCACTGCCTTGCTAAGGCCTGGCACAATTCCTGAAACTACACAGTAATAATTCAGTGAATATTTGCTAAATGAATTCCTAGGCACTGGTGAAGTTGAGAGACGGCTTGTGCATGTTAACCCAAGGGACCAGGAGCCCAGATTAGTGTTCTCTTCAGCATGCTTCAAGAAGCTGGGAGTTAGGAGATCTGGGTTAACTTGAGGTTTTTATTACTAACTAGTTAGTTCTGGGATGTATGCAAGGTCTCATTTACCTCTCTTTCAGCATTCATTATGTACAAAACTGATGATTAACTTTGCAAAAGGTTTTTTCCTTTTAGCTCAAAACAAAAGGAAATTAAAACCTGGCTCTCTGATCTCAAGGGGTGAGCACAAAATCCAAACAGATGTGAAAGGGCTTTTAAAGGCATAAAACTATACATGTGGATGGTGTCCCATCCACAATATCACAGTATTGGGTGGGCCAAAATGTTCGTTTGTTTTTTTCCGTAAGATCTTATGGAAAACCCCCGAACGACCTTTTGGGCCAACCCAGTAACATAATTCCCCTTTGGGATGGCCCAGAGGTTAAGATTCTGGAGTCCAGCAGACCTGAGGAGACTCGGTTCTAATACTTAGCTGTTTGCGGTTGGGTAAGTCATCTTCTCTGAACTAATGAGAACAGCATTAATTTCACAGGGCTCTTCTGAGGATTAAATAAACTCTAGCATATTGCAGGATTGCACACACGTGTATGTATGTATAGTATATAGTATCACACACATACACAGAACCCATACACCAATTCATATTCCACACCAAGAATTGGGGGTTATATTATTCACAAATATTTTTGAAAAATATCACTAAGGATGAATAATATGTCACTCCCAATCTCAGAAGCAGCTTCTTTAAGCACAGTTTCCTATAACTTTGTACAAAGTAGCATGTCACTCCAAGAACAAGATGCTTTCTTTGTAGAAGTCAAGTGGCAGCCACACTGAGAGGCAAGAATACATGTGTAGCTCTGTTCAGCAAAGACAAATCCAACCGAGTACTAACAGCTGCTTGAGTCCTCAGTGAGCCGAAATGAGTCACAGGGGAAGATAATTTTTTTCAACTTCTTAGCATCAGTAAAGCAGTGCCTTCTTAAAGCTCCTCCTCCTAATAAAAAATCAAAACCTCCCATTTTCCACTGCTTTGCTCTGCTGCTACTCTGGTTGTTAGAAAATCTGCTGCCTGAATGTGTTTGGCTTCCCAGTAGTGGACTAATCAAAAGATAAGGGGACTTGTTTAAGCAGCAAGAAGGATAAATGGTGGGACAAAGGGTGCCTCGACAGATGGCAAGAAGAGCAGAATCTAGGAGTAAGCAGGGACAGAATGGAGAGAGTGAGAGGAAGAGTCCTGGCAAGATGGCAAGAATTTAGATGGAACAGGAGTGGAAAGGTTAGGGAGGGAAGCCATCAGGATCAGGAGAAGGCAGCAGGTGGTGCCGGTTAAAGCCCTTGGGGCTCCTGAAGCAGTGAAAGAAGCAGAGCTCCAGAACTTGCTAAGTGTGGACTCTCTGAACCTCAGTCTCTTCCTCTACAAAACGGACCTCCCATTATTACGAGGATGAATGGACTACTGTACACAGAGCACTTACCACAGAGTCTAGTACTAAATACACACTCAATAGATGCTTTCAAATAGAGTATAGGCAACAGAATGGGGGTAAAACAACCCCCTTGTGAAATAAATACCGAAGGAAAGGGAGAGAGCTAAAAAAACTCCACATTCCTCAGGTCCCTTTTTCCATTTTTTCGACAATGTTAGTTTCCTGATTTACCAATTTTTAAAAATCCTGCTTGCTTCCTTTGTAGCTCCTCTACATGGAGTCCAAGGATGATTCATCCTTAAGGTAGAAAGGGGATACAGAAGCCAATTGTACTACTTCTCCCCCAGAACCAGAATCTTCTCCACAGCAGTCCCAACCCATGTGCCAGCTGCCTCTGCCTGCACCAATCTGCTGGGGAGCAGGAGGGGATGGGCGGTGCCTCTAACAAGGTGCCTTTCCTCCCTTGAGAACTTGGTTATAAAAGCTCCTATTTTTGGCAAGTCAAAACACACCTCACTGTTAGTAGCAACAACTGATCCTGATTAGGCCTTCTGGAGCTGAGTTCCCAAATTCTTTTTCCAATCCACATTCATTTGACACCACCCCTCCCCTGCACGCTGTCACTGCAGGGTTCTTGAGGGCACAGAAGCTGTCAAGTTCATTGTTATGTCTAGCATCTCACACACTAATCAGCACACAGTAGGTGCTCAATAAGCATCTGAATGAATAAATGAATAATATTCACAGCATCAAAGGACTTAAAGAGCATCTACTAGGGGTAGTAAATTTAAATGTTTTCGTGAGCCCAGGCAGCTAAAATAAATGAGGAGGGACTGGCTTGTGGCTACTTGAGGAGTTGAATGTTCAGACCAAAGGCACTTGAATTCAAATTGTTTTAGAAGAGTGCATTAGCTCAAACCCATTTACTGCTGGGTTGTAGCTTGTACCACCATTTGTGACTCCATTTTACATAGCCCCTCCCACAATTAGAAATTTGAGTCTCCTCAATTACTTCCTTTATAAATGCTAACTCACCCTCCAGCATCCCCAAGGATGGGGCAGGTGAGACCTTCAAAACTTAATTATTTGAAAATTCATTACCTTCCCCTGAAAGCTGTTTCCTTGCAATTTTTACCCAATTGTCCCTTTGAGACTGGCGAAACAAATTGAATTCTTTTTCTGTTTGATTTCCCTGCAAATATTTGAAGATATTTACCACCCCTCTCCAAGCCCACTAAATCTTCTCCAGATTAAAGTCCTTTCAGCTGTTCCTATGTCAAGATTATGAAAGTCCCACCATCCTGTTCACTGCCGTGTGTCAACATTTCTCTCCAAAGTGTGGTATCACACATGCATGTACAGTTATTAAGAATAGTGAAAAAGTTTGGAAAAGATCCAAATTACAACAAAAGGAAATGGGTAAAATTTGGTTCACCTCTTATAATGGACAGTTTATGTACCTATTAAAAATCATTCTAGGACTTCCCTGGTGGCGCAGTGGTTGACAGTCCGCCTGCCGATGCAGGGGACGCGAGTTCGTGCCCCGGGCCGGGAGGATCCCACATGCCGCGGAGTGGCTGGGCCCGTGAGCCATGGCCGCTGAGCCTGCGCGTCCGGAGCCTGTGCTCCGCAACGGGAGAGGCCCGCATACCGCAAAAAACAAACAAACAAAAAGATAATTCTAAAAAGCCTGGGAAAATGTTCATATTAGAATATTAAGTGAAGAAGTCACATGACAAAACATTGCTTACCATATTGATCCTAATTTTATTTCAACTATTTTATTTAAAACCGATTTGAATAAGATCGTAAGTTGGAATAAAAATGACTCTTGTCCAGAAATTACTTTCATAATCAGCAATAAAAACCCAGGTTACTTCTTTCTTAAATGTGTTTTTCAGAAATTAATTAAGGATTTCAGACTGAAGAGTCCTAGGGTGTCCCCTGCCTTGATCCAGGTCAATGTATAAAAATCAGAGGCCTATATGGGGGCAGTGTTTCTGACATTTATGTGCTTAGTCCCTCCCTCTCCACCCTTCAGACTGGAATACAGTCAGTTGAAGGGTGGGGACTTGGAAAAAGCAGATTTGGAAAAAGACTTGGAAAAAGACTCTCAGGTGATTTTGATGCATACCACTGGTTAAGAGTTAAACTAGACGCTAGATTTCTGTTAATGCTGCCAAAGAGCATATCCCTTTTCTTGGCAGCCACAGCATTCTTTTGACTCACTCTTAGAGTTAACTAAGACCCTGGAGGCTTGTTCTGATGAGAGGCTCTTAAAGGCTGCTCCCCTCCCTGCGTGCATGCAGGTGGCTTTGTAAGATTTCAGGGAAGATATTGGCATTGATCCCCATACAATTTACTTTATTATTAGATTTGGCCCATCAATCTAGACTGTCAAGATCTTGCTGTTCTGGCTCCTCCTCCCAGCTGTGAGTCATCCTAAAATCTCAATCAGAATGACATTTAAGGTATTTACCCTGCGAAAGTCTTCTTTCCCAAGGTAAACATTCCCAGTGTCATTGACCAGGAAGCCTAAGACATTTTTTTTCTTCACCATCTGACCTGGACATCCTCTGACACAAGTGCCCATGGTGTAGCCTGGTCACCACTGAAGACAGAGGCTATCGTTCCCCTTTTATCTGGATAGTGAAATATGATTTGAAGAGGTCCTTCTTTTGTTGCTTGAAAGTCTCTAACTAGAGTTTCTAATTACTCAAGTAATTTTTGCTTATTGTAAAGTGTGTTTTAAATACTATCTGGAAACATGTAAATAAAAATCTCCCTCCATCCCCAAGCTCACTTCTACGAGGCAATCATTATTAACAACCTGGTGTATACAGAAGGCTCTGCGTGCACCTCTCTATGAGGTTTGGTTTTATCTCTTTGACCAAGAGTCGAATGTTTCTGCCAACAATTTGCTGATAATAACTTATTTTGGTATCAGTTTCAAAGGATTAATTCAGTTCATGGTTTCTGCTTCCAAAAGCACCATCTAAAAAGCAGCCCCATTCACAAACATGAGAGGCAGAGCCAGCTATGTCTTTGCTGGTCCTTCTGCAGCTGGACTGGTTGGTTTCTGTGAGGCCTGCACGTGGAGTAGAAGAGAGTGGTTCCCAAACGCTGGGCTTCATTCGGATCATCTAGAGAGCTGTTTCAGATATGCTCCTCAGCGATCACACAGCAGGGTTGGGGTGGAAGTCAGGACAAATTCTCTCGGCTGTACTAATGCCCGCCACGGTCTGGGCCCAGTGTATTCACACGTGAGGCCAACATGCCTGACGCCATGGGCTTGGTGCTCTGGGGCCATCTGTCCTCCCCCCACGCCCCTCCAGCTGATTCCTCACCTTTCAGTCACACCACCTCCCAGCTGAAAAATGTCCATAGCTTTCCGCTATTGAAATCCAGCAGCTCTCTTTAGAGCCTTTGCAGCTCCTTTTACCTGACCCTCACCTAACTTCCAAGAACATTCCTTCACATAGGTTAAAACTCAACCAGACTTTTTATTCCATTCATCGTCTGCTCCCTCTGGGTCTTCACTGTTCTCTTTCCCTGTAAAGGCTGCCTCTTTCTTCCTTGCACTCCCTATATCTGCCTATTTATTCCTGCATCCTTCAAGGTTCACGTCAAACGCTGCCTCCTCCATAAACCTCTCCTGATCCCTGCCTACCTCCTGCCTCCTCCTAACAAACTAGAAGTGGTCCTCTCCTCCTCTGAAACCTCGACTCCATTTTAAAAATACTTTATGGTACTTGCCTCTTTCAATCTTTTACTGTAACTTGTTGAATATATCTTATATCTCCAACTACATTATAAGTCAATTTATGAATGTATGCTGAGTGAATAAGTGAATCCACAAATAAGCATACAGAAGACAAAAGGGGGAAACAGTGTGGAAGAAGAAGAATCAGCAGGATCCTACCTGTACCCCATTGCTTCCAAGAAAATATTAAAAACAGATAAATCCACCAGCAACCAGCGTATCACATGCACAGGTACAGCTTGGTTTGGTAGATTCCTTTAAGCATATTTGAAGGACTTGGGTCATTTCCTTTGCTAGTAACTCAGACTTATTAATACTTAAGTCTTTCCCCATAACTCTGGAGTTAGAAGCCAATTACCTGAATGACAAGTGAGATACTAGAACATGCGGGGGGCCCCAGACTGAGGGACAGGCACTGTATATATGCCCCTTTGGGTGGCTCTGCCATCATCAAATCTGTTCAGTGTACACACTGCTTACAACTCCACAAAACTTTTCCTTGATCTTCGGTGGTCCTGCCTGGTGTGGCCCCCACTTCTTTCCTGGTCCCATCTGATGCCATCTTTGCACTTGTTCATGCTTTTCCGTTCCACTCCCTTTCTCCAAAATGTTGTGTACCTTTCCACCTCATAGCCTTGCTTTATGCTGTTCCCTCTACCTGGCATGGCTGCCCCACGCCCCCAGTCTTAGCATAAAGGTCACTTTCGTGGGGGAGGCCTGCCCCGATCCCCTAAGACTAGGTTAGTTTATTCCAGCATAGTTTATGATGACCCTGTTAGAAAGAAGCCTTCAGACTTGGAGCTTAGATATTCCTTCTGTGATTATTTGATCAAGGTTTTTCTTCCCCTCTAGATTTTAAACTCCACAAGGGCAGGGAAGAAAGCTGTCTTGTTAGCTGCTCTATCCTAGCACCCAGGACCATATCTGGTAATATGATGTCCAATAAATTTTCTGAATGGATGAATGAATGAATGAATTGAATTCCAAGGACATCCATCTCCGCTAAAAAAAAAATTAGGTGCAGAAAAATCATGGAGATATTTGCACCACCTCTAATTCAGTCTCTGCTCCCTCCACTTGGTTGATGGATTATTTTCTACTCACCTTCATTCCACATAGAGAGACACCTGTGATTTATAAACCATTAAGTTTTTACTGACAAAATCTTAGAGAAGCATCCCCAGAATCAGCCCCATTGTTTCAAGGGAACTCACATATTTTGAGCACCTACTATGTACGGATATGATCCTCATGCCTCTTAGGTTATTTACTTTTCTCAATGACCGAATGAAGTTGTTTCATTATTTCTACTTCACAAATGAGAGAAATCTGAGACTCAGAGAGACTAACTGACTTGGCCAAGATCACAGAATAAGAAATGGCAGGAGTTTTATATTGTTTAATAGGTAGTCAATGGAAAGGATGCTGGCCGGGAAATCAGGAGATAGGAGTTTTGGTCCATTTCATATCACGAATTCCTTGGGTGACCTTGAGCTAACATGTAATCTCTGAGTTCTGACTTCCTTGTAAATAGGGGATAATATCTGAAGATGCATTGAGACCAGGCTTTCACAAGTTTCTGAACAGGAATAAAGCACAGCATGCTGCAAAGAGTGATTATCCCGCCTCATTCCCCCTACCCTCAAGAACCAACAGATGGCCTTCTCTTCATTTGAAAATCAAACACTCCTACCGAGGTCAGTTATGCCTACAAATCAATGTAGGCTTTCTTCTCCTGCACAAAATCTCCAGCTGGAAATCAGCTCTAATTCTTTCACTTGCTCAGGCCTTGCTCTGAATAATATATTTTAAAAATGAACTATTTTGGGGCCAAGAAATCTGTAAATCTGAGCTGATTCATCACTTTCACCATCAGGCTCTTACTCTTCTGCTTCTTCTGCTTTGTCAGATAAAGACATTTTATTTCTACCAACAATTTCTCAGTGGGCTATGTGGAGAGTTCTCCTTTTGTCACAATAAGATTCTTTGCAAAAGATTAAAAACTTAAGGATCAGAGTATCAAAAAATAAATCTAAAGTAAATAAAACACTGGGGGTGGGATGGATGTATGCAGATAGAGACACAATCGCAGAAACAAAATGGATTGCAACACGGCACCTAACTTTGAACGTGGAGATTCCAAAAGTGTCAAGGGGCAACTGTCTCAGCTAATAGAATAGGAAGACAAAAAAAGAGAACTCCAGAAAATGTACTAGTTAAATACCAGCTCTAGTTAACTTTGGAATGCTTGTAACTCTCTCCCATAAGATTTACCTTTCAATGTTTTTCTGGGATAAATTATATTAAAATGAGTTTCTTTTGAGGAAATAAGGGACATATCCTTAAAACATGCTAGACAGAATGGAACAGCCAGTCTAAGAATAAAAAAAAAAAGAAAAAAGCCATGAATGCTCATTTGTGGATGACTGAGGCCTGAATGTTTTCTGAGGGGCACAGAGACTCCTTCAGAGAACCTCTGACATTCAGTAGGAGTTTTAAATGCTCTACAAGAAAGTGATGTAGTCACAAAAGTATAGCACTGCGATATTAGATGAGAAAGGCCATGCCTTGTGGGGACCTTTCCTCCCCATCACTCTTCCTCTAGGCTATACCTCTTCTGAGCTCCGGGCCATATTCCCAAACCTGCCCCTACACTGGTGTCACCGTGTGGATGTCAGGCTGCTCAAAGTCATGGAGTCCCAAATTTTCTCCCACCTCATCTTCTCTCCAAATCTGCTTCAGACCCCTCTTCCCTCATTTAATTTCCTAGGGCTCCATCTACACCACTGCCACCCTAGACCTGGATCCCTTTCTCAGCAACAGCCTGACATAAACAGAAGCCCTACCGATTTTATCTCTAAAATACTGCCCTAATAAGTCTATTTCTCTATACTGTCTTAATTCTGGCCCACACCATCTCTCACCTGGATGTGTACACTAGCCTCCTAATAGGCCTCCTTATTTCTGTCATTCCACTGCCTCGACAGTGGCATATTCTAGCCACATCCTGCCCACCCACCATGTCACACACCACACCATCTCTCCACACACCAAAAAAAAAAAAAAGAAAAAAAAAATCCAGACAAAAACACACACACCCTGACCAACCTACTTGCCATTCCTCATTCCATACCCCTCTCTCCCATTTCCAGATCTCTGTCTGGGCTATCTTTCCTCCTAAGATGTCCTTCCTTCACCATCATACCACTCCTTAATGTCCCTGAAGTTCTTACTTATCCTTCCAGATCAAGTTCAGAGCAACCCTCCTCTAGGAAATCAGCTGAACTTGTTCCCTCCCCCTTCTAGGCTGTCAGATCCCAATATACCAACAAGTTTTCTTAGCCTTGTCTCCCTACCAGGCATCAGAGTCCTTTAAAATGTAGCAGAATTTAACAGCAGAGTATGAGATAAAGCAGACCTGGGGTAAAATCCCAGCCATCTCTTGTTAGGTTAGGAAAGTAAGTTCTCTGAACCCCAGTTTTCTCAATCCAAAAATAGAGATATTCCTATCACTTAATATAGGGTTGGAATCAGAAGTAAATGAAAAAGTGCTTATTACCTAGCACCTAGGTAAGACAATGAAATGACAACCATTATTATTAAAACTATTTAGACTCCCTGTACCCTGTGTTCAACAAAAGTTTAATTGCATGAATAGATTTAACTTTCAGCTCCTTCAATTTTATAATAAGCATATTCAAGCATACTTTCACACCAGAGCTCCCCAAGAGTTATGCAAGGTAAGCAAGTGAGGTATTAATCTTCCCATTTTACCAATGGGGAAATGCAGACTGAGAACATAAGTAACACGGCTCAGTAAATTAGTGGTCCAGGTTAGACTAGAACTCAGCCTTCAAATGTTATATTACATGTAAAACATTGACTCACATTTTAGAAAATGAATCCATCTAAAAATAGCATGGCTGTCCAATCATTTGCACTATGCTGGGTACTTTTTAAAATATGCTTATTTTACAAGAAAAGAAATTTGTAAAATAACAAATCAGTAAGATGCCAGAAAAAGGACTGGCTTTCCAATTTAGAGCAGAGCCTTGCAAATGAGAATGCATATTTGAAAGAGCTCTTTTGGAAAGCTAAATCCAATTACATCATTGCTAAGCCCTCCACTAACTTCACACTGCCCTCAGAATAAAAATCACCCTCCATGTCATGGCCTCTAATCTTCTACATGGTCTGGATCTGCCTACCACTCCTGTCACTCTCTTTCCTTTATTCATTATGTTCAAGTCCCATTTGTCTCTGTTCCTCATACTCACCAACCTCATTACTGCCTCAGGGCTTTTGAATTTGCTCTTTTCTCTCTGAGAGTCCTCATTCCCTAGATTTTCCCCATCTTGGCACCTTTTTTGTTATTTAGGTCTTAGTGTCAAGAACTTCCCTCTCTATTCTATTTAATTGTGGCTCCCTACTGCCCATACTCTCTATTATATCATTAACTTGCTCTCATTTCTTCATATCATTTATCATCCTATAAATTCTTATTTGCTTTTTGGATCTTTTCTCCCATGAGAATATAATGTCCACGAGAACAGAGAAAGACCTTGTTGATCTTGCTCAATACTCTACCTCTAGCACCTAGAACAGTGCCTGGTATACAGTAGGTATTCAGGAAATATTCGCTAAATGGATGAATGAATAAGCTTCTTTTATCACCAATAAAACACCAAAATAAATCCTTCTATGCACTAGCAATCTAGACTGATAGAACATCCTTGAACCTAAAAGCAATATAGTCCCCAAAATTAGAACTCGTGGGAAGAAGTGAGCTAACACCAAACATCATTCTTACATCTTTGAGAACAAAGGACTCTTGTTTTTATTTATACTCAAGGAAAGCTGAGTTTTTTGGCATAGAGGACTGTTTAGAGACACTCCCTCCATTTGAACCAAAAGGTCACACATGTTTCTTCTCTGGCTTGGAGCTCAGCCCCCTGGAGCTCTGGTTTCAATCTGGAGATTTTTATCTGACAGCCTGCATGTCACTGCTTTTGGTGAACTTGCTCTGTTGCCAGAGAGTTAACTTAGAGGGAATACCACATAAAGAGCAAAATGTGCATCGAGAGGGGAAGAAGGGATCTTTAAAGTAGTTTAATTTCCAGGATTAACTTTAAAATGATTTGGTAATTTCATTTGCAATGTCATAATGCCCAATCTACTTTTAAGGTAAAAATCCTGGAAACTGATTCAGTTAGCCATGACAAATACACACTCTTCTCAAGCAGAAGGATGAGATGGTTCTTTCTCCCTATCCTCCTGAATTTTTCTCCCAATAACATGAAACAGTAACAGGACCTGTAATCTAGCAGAGTGACTCTGTAAAACCCAACAAAACAGAAGTCCCTATTGTTTCATTTCAGGTTAATTTTAGAAAGCAAAGTTGGAAAAGACTCAAACCACACTTATGCTGTAATGGTCCTTGCTAACAAGTAAGGAAGTACCACCTGAAAGGTTAGGGCTGGGAATCCATTTCTTTCCTAGGTCTTTAGTGACATATGTACATGTATAGTGAATCCAGGCACAAACTCCAAGCTCTTTCCCGACGAATTTGATTTTCCTCTTCCTCATTTTTAAACAGCTGAGCCACAAATTCTTCTTTATCAGATGCCACAGGAAGTTACAGAAAGCAGGATTTTAATTGAATGTATGTAATTATGTCAAATCTGATAACAGCATAATTTACTGAAGATCAGAAAGCTTACTGAATGTGAGGTTATTTCTAGCACAAAAGCTTAGAACATAGAGTCAGTCTCATCCTCCCCCGACCCCCTGACTTAAAAATCAGATAGAGGTTCATCACATGGAAAACTTATAGGGAAGGTATCCAAATTGGTGCTCCAAACTCAAATTGCCTCAGTTTATGTTCCTGTAACTACCTCTTTGGTTTTATGGCCAGTGAGGGCAGATATTGCTTGCATAGCAGCCCTGTTCTACTCTTCCTAATTTATGAGTCAGCTCTTCGACTCCCCAGGGCCCATTCTTCAATAGCTACAGGATTAGCATCTATAGATTTCCATTTGGTCTTTATCATCACAGAGGAGGGTTAGCCATACACTGAATAGTTGAGTTTGGGAGAAAGCATTGGGTAAAAGGGGAGGAAGGGTATATACTAAAAAAGTAGATTTATGAAACTCAACTGTGATAGACTGGTAATTATTGAAATGGGCTTTAACAGACATAGAAAGAAAGCTGTATAAAGGCACTTCACAGTAATTAATTGAGCCTCTCCTAGTTCTAAATTGAGAAAAATACAAAAATCAATAATTTCAAATGTGTCATACTTATTGACACTAATGAAACCTCCCGAATAAGCATTTAATGCAACTCCACTGCTACTTTAAATTTACATTACTCACTGAGTGCACATTACAAGGTCAGGGCAGCTCCCCTGGGCTTCACAGAGCTGATGCTATCAAATAGACAGGACTTTGTTCGTGCTTTACAGGGAACAACCCTTTAGAGAGTTGCTGAGCTGTCCGTGGTGCTGAAAAAGCAGCTCTTTCCCCTTTGGTTCAGCAGGAGACACACATTCAGAAATGACATGGTAGCTCATAGTGCAGCGACTCACACCTCCACGTTTACTTGAAAACACACACACACACACAGAGAACTTGGATTTCCTAGAAAGCTTTGATTACGCTATCTCACCAAAATCTCTCATTTTTACTCTTCATACTTTTAGATATTAACCACAATGAGATATATTAAGTTGAATTTGCTGGCATTATTCTCTGTTAAATAAGTGTTCTATATCTCCAAATGGACTGTAAGCTCAAGAGTCATGGAAATACTCATGGCCTTGTTAAAATATCTGGATTCAAATTTAGGCTCCACCACTTACTAGCTGGGTGACTTGATTGAGTCAAGTTATTCTCAGTGCCTCAGCTTCCTTATGTGTAAAAAGAGGCAATCACTAACATTTTGGGAGGGTTAAGTACAATGCCACATTTTACAGTGCTTTAAAAACTGTAATGACCTATAAAATTGTAAGCATTTACCATGCCGGTTTTTTTTGGTATCACATAGAGCAAATATTCTTGACACAGCATTCACAGTTAAAGTTTTTGTTGTCTTTCTAATTCCAAACAGGCCTATGGAATTCAGAATAATTAAGATAATTATTTTTAAGTCTCATGCCTGAGGAATCTTAGGAGTTTATAAATTTGAGGAGAGACAGACCTAGAAGGCAGACAAAGTTGGAAACTGAAATTCAGACTCCAGTAAACCATTCAAAAATTAAGATCCAAATGCTCAGTCATCTCCAGGCTTATCATCAGCGCCATCTTTCCAGTACTTGTCATTCACTGAAACAATGCCCCAGTCAGCATGCTATGTACACATAGATTATCTAATTTAATCTGAACATTCTCATTTTGTAAATAAAGTAACTAACGTAGGAGTGATTAAATAACCTGCCCAAAGCAACAAAGAGTAGTATAGCCAAAGTTTGAAACCAGATTATTCTGAATCCAAAGCTTATTCTCTTAACCATCATGCCCACAGCCCTCTATAACTGAATGGGTTCCTTGGACTTGGGTTAATCTAGAAGTTGGCCAGGATTCCTTAGGTCCCTTACACTGGAGGAGAACTTTTGAGATCACATTATCTAGCACATTAGAGGTGATAATGAAAACAAGTCTTTACTGCAATCTTTGCCTTATGAGTTCCAACCCAAGGTAAATTCCCCAGATCACGTGATGCAACAAATCAGGAGAATAGGCTCCTGGAATCACTGACTTACAAATGACCAATTCAGTACCTTCACTTAGAAGTTCTTTCCCTGCATCATAAAGGGGTTCAGATAAGATGTATTTGGTGTGGTTTTTGTTTTTCTATTAGAACTCAAAACTCAGCAACTTTAACAATTACGTTATTTTAAAATTGCATTTATTGTGGAATTCCATCTCTGTCTAAAACCTTTCCATTCTTAAAGACCTAGCTGATATTCTCCTTCCTCTATTACTATGCACAGATGGCTTCAATTCTAGTAATTTAATCTTTCTCTGAATCCCTATAACTATAACCTCTAACTATACCATGCATTTCTCAACAAACCCTCTATTGTCCTGGGATGTATCTCCATTTTCTCACATAGCTATTTAACATATATTAATTAATAAGGTATAATTATTAACACATTTATACCTTATTTCTTTAACATTACTGGAGACTGAGTCATAATAGGTGCTCAATAACTATTTGAACTCAAGTTGGCAGTTTCTACACTTCACTGAAATTGGTTGTTGAATTCCTGCTTTCTCCCCATCCTCTCATGTATCCTCACTAGATCCACGAAATGAGGGCTATTTTTTTTGTCATACTCACTATTGTATCCTTTGTGTCAAGCACATAATAGGGGATTATGTAATAGTTGGAACAAATGAAGAAATGAATAAATGAGCCAGCTGAACTGACAGGGATTATCACCCTACACTGAATGCCCATACCCTCACCGTTACCCCAACAGCTACTGGTAGAAAATTTCAAATCTGGTTCAAGTGGATTAAGTGTGTTCCTCAATGAATTTATACTATTTGACATGAGAATCACTTTCAAAGTACCATAGGAGATTCATGTTTGGGGATTCTGTTTTTAGGTATTAAAAAAAGGTAGCATGGGTCATAAAAACTTACATGGAAATAAAAGGGAAAAGGGCACTCAGAATACATTATTTTCTAAAGGTTTCATATCGAGAAAATATTGAGGAATTGTATGTCAGCACAGAGCTGAGAAGGAATTTATATGAACCCTTTTCAAGAGCTCACAAGCTGCCTTAACTTGATACATTTATTTATTCAATAATACTTACTGTAGTAGATGCCGGAGATAGAGAAGTGAACAAAACCAATATGGTCCCACCCTCATAAAACCTACATTCTAACCTAATAAGAAAATAAAGGAAATTTCTCCCTTTCATTTATACAATAAGGATTGATAAAGAATCAATTCCCGGCACAGCACTGGGTTTTTCATTTTCCTAGCCTCGCTGCATCTCTGATATTACTGTGTATAGAACAGATGACACTGTAGTTAATCTGATTTAATAAATCCTTTAATTCTCTTGGTAAATACTAGAGAAGCAAGGGGATCACAGGGAAAGAGGGTCCAGAAATAGATTTTAATTCCTTTTTCCATCTTCTTCTTATACTCTTAACCAGAAATACTAAGACAGTTCCTTTAGAGGGAGCAAGCTCTGCCTTGCCTAGGGGAAAAACAGCTGGGAGTTTCCATGGATATATTTGGGGAGAGGGAAAAAGAGAGGGAGACAGTAAAACAGTCAAAGATGCTTTCTTTCATGGTGGGTATCTTGGTCCCTGCAATAGTCTCAGGGGGTTAAGAAGCAACCTCTCCTGCATGGACATGCACACCTCCATGGATACTATGGTCCATGATGTATAATACATTCTTTAGTTCAAAGGGTTTTTTTTCCCCTTTTATTTGTTGTGATGGAATTTTCTATTATACCCTCAAGTTAAATATTACTTTTTTTTCTAAAACAAGATATTCTCTTGCAATTTTACATACAGTGCTTCAGTTATTACTACAAATCCACACATCATCATAAAGGAAAAACTTATGTATCAAGGACCAAATCAATGACCAAATCCACAAACCAGAATCAGGGGCTGGTATACGCCTTTAAAAATCCTCCTGATTTATAGCTTAATTGCATTAAGTGCCAAAGAATGTACCTCTTTCTTTGTAATGAGTTTTTATGGTCTTAGTCTTCAGAAGCTCAGATTCCATCTGTGACAGCAGACTATTGTAGAATTTGGCTATTAATAGCTGCTGGTACACACTTACTCAGAGCTAAGAGGCCCAGGGCTGTAGAGACAGCCAGATGGAGATAATACCACAGAGTGACTGTATAGACAAAAAGATGATCTATTTTTTTTCCAACACAAAACAGACAACACTAAAAACATGACAATCCTGCTTTGTTGCAAGCCGAACTCTCTGAGGAAAAAAATTTTTTCCTTTGGAATTCTCAGTTCTGGTTCAAATTACATGTGATTTATCACCGTTTCTATCGTTCAAGTAACTCCTCATGCAGGTTACAAAGACAAAAACATTCAGATGACTTAACATCCCTGACTTAGTAAAATGAAATACTGATACAGAAAATCAGGAATAAAACAATTTGGTAATTAATTAAGGAAAATAATTAACTTTGATACTGGACAGTCTTCTGAATCAGAAACATTTTCTCTAACACTGAGAAAAAGGGACAACAAATAGATTGAATAACACATTAGACATTTTATAGAAAGAAAAGACTAAAAGAAAATAAGACTGTTTAATGTGATTTAACATGATTATGGTCTTAGTTTATCCTTAATCTAATGAGAGTAAGAAAAATACACTGCAAAAAAAGAGTGACACAGCTACTATGCTTAATGTCATGTTATGATTCTTTGGGACCAAAGTTTTGTAAACACCAATGCTGTTTTTACTTTTAAAAATTTTTAAATAATCTGTCAGGTGATAAAGGGGGAAACTATTTTTTAATATGTGATTCATAACAAAACTGAATGGCTAAATTATTCTGGTGGGGGTACCTTTGTAAGTTGAACAAAATATGAGTTCCATGTTTTTTAAGTATAGAAATATGAATGGGAATGCCTGTACGCAATGGAAAACATTATCATTAAGAAATGGGCAAGGGATTAGCATATCTTCTTATTTGATCTGCAACATGAGTAGAATCACATTGTTCTTATGAAGCCAAGCACAGCTAAAGGCAAGCAGTACAGACTCAGCTAAGACTTTGGGACTTAGCGATGGGAACTCTCTCTGCTCGCATACTTTAAGGAAATTCCAGGCAAACTGGGGAATGGTGTGTTAAGTATGTGAAACCTATTTCATAGAGACATCATGTAAAGAGTTCTGAAAACAAAGCAAATAAAACTGACCTATACAAAAGAAGCAAAGGTGACAGGTTCAAACAGATGGGTAAGGAATCCAGGATGTCTCAAACTGTCCAGAGAATCCAGGTTCTATCCCATGAGCCCCCATTTATTCATGTAACTGTGTTTACATTATAGAGAAGCACTCTCTTTTCTTTTTAAAATAAAAAAAAATACTCCTAATTTATGACTATCTATTTTTATTATAGGCAAATTGGTTAACAGTTTAGACTTCAGAGTCATACTGCAGTGAGTTCACAATCTTTGTCTATGTCTTACTAGTGTAAAAGTGGGCAAGTTCTTAAGCCTCTATTTTCTAAGCAATAAAACAGGTATGGTAGGATCGTGAGTGTTATGTAAGATATTCTATGCAAAACATACAGTTCAGTGCCTGGTACACAGTGAAGGCTCAATAGATTTCTTCTTTTTCTTTATTATTTCTTTGTATTTTATTTTTATTACTACTACATGCACAGTGCTTCTAAAAGTTAGAAAGATCTGGGTTTGAATCCTGGCTGGGAGAATGTGATCAATATTCCTCAGTTTATTCATCTGTAAAATGGAGCTAAGTGTAATCTCCCATACCTTATAGGAACGTGACAACTAAATTGGATCATTTATGTCATATGCTTAACACACTATCTGACACAGGTTAACTCCTGCATGGAAATTAGCTATTCTGGGTCCCTCATCATAATCATATCCATAATCAATAAAGTTGATGTGACACTTAAATGCAATAATGTATATAAAGCACAAGTGCAGTGCCTGAATCTTAACAAACATTAGTTCACTCTTCTTCCAGCTTGGTTAGCCAGGCTGCATGTACCACATATCATAATTAACCAGTGGTCTCTCTTCTGTATACCAGCTTTTTTATTGTTTCCAAGGTCATTAGGTGACTTGTCACCATACTATCATTTCATACAACAACTGAGGTGTACGCATCACAAACTCTCTCCCAACTAGAGAAGGGAGATACATTCATCCTCGTCATACTTTTGTTAATACCAGAGAGCCAAGTACTTAAAACATTTCCAGTCACTTCCAGCAGATACTTCACAGGCTGCTTTTGTTACTTCGTTTCTAGCATTATTTCTGAAACGGCCACAAAAGCTCATCACTTTCAAATGCTTTCAATGCTAAGGTATCAAGCTCATCATCAAAAAGAACACTTTACACATGTGTGCCGCATGCAGAGCTTCGACTGAGCACATTCCACAAAGGGATTTTTTTTAACCTACATTCCTAAGTAGCAGGGAGATTTTGCTGTGCTACTTTCCCTCTCATGTAATGTTTACTAACTAGCTAATGATTTCACTGTCAACTTTAGCCTTTCACTAGCCACAGCAAGAGCACATGCAAGGATCTGAGTAAGCCAAGTTCTTAGGCTGCCTTGAAACAAAACCTGTCTGTATCATCACACCAAATCCCCCCTGCCTGTTTGGACACTGGCAATGGAAATATGCCGTTTTCTTCCCAGGCTTTGTCTTCAATGTGACAAGGCAGTGTCTAACTTCAGGGCATCCAGTGGTTATGAAACCTTGACACCTTACTTACTGTGGGGAAGACCCGTTGAAACAGCTTCCCCATTCACTGAGGCATTTTCACATTAAGCTCTGGTGAATGAGAAGTAATGAGATGGATCCCGAAGTGCTCTATCAGGCAAGCCGTGCGTCTGCCTCTGTCTCTCTGTCTGTCTCTGTCTCTCCTTCCCTCTCTCTCTCTTCCCAGCCTCCCAACAGCACCACAGCTGACAACTTCAAACATTTATTATTATTGATCCCCTTGTCTCCTAACAATCAATAGTCGACATCCAAAGAACCAAATAATATTCAGTGTGCAGAACTGTACTTATTTTCACATAATACTGTAGGGAGATTAGGGGAAATTAGAGATGACTCATTATATGAATCAGTTTATCTCTTTAAAATTAAGAAATGATTACCCTTTCTATCCACATCCTAGGGTTTTAGCTTATGTAGCTCTAAAATAGACCAGGTGAAATGCTCATATAACTTCTCCGGTGACATTTATCTATTGTCTAATTATCTCCATGGTAAAATATAATTTTATGATATCTAGAGTTTTAAAAAAGGATACTTGCTATACATACTTGCTATACATGGTAAATTACTTGCCTTCTAATAAGAGAAGCAGCTAACACTTACTGAGGCTGTGCAATGCATAGGGCAAGGTCTTAGATGTTTTACATACATAATCCATTTCATTCATGCAATAACTCTATGGAGGTAAGTCCCATTATTATTATTCATGTTTTATACAGATGATGACACTGGCATTTTGACAGAATGGTGACTTGATTAAGGTTATGACTATTTAGTCGCAGAGCTAAATTTACAATTATTCTAACTGAATCAAGAGCTGAAAGTCTTCACCCTTGCTTTACATGCCTTTCTCGACGAACTGAATGATTTCAGACCGCTTTTGTTTTGGTTTAGCTATAAATATTTCACTCATGTCAACTCACCTAACATCCTTGTTATCAGGTTTCTTTCTCAAGGCTCAGAGCTGTAAGTAATACTGACTGCATTCTCCACATGAAAAGTCATAAATCTCTATGATTTTTCAGAAAGGTCAAACTGCTTTGTGTTCCAAAACTGGATTTCAGAAATCAGAATAAATGATCTCAAAACATTTTAAGGACCTATTGACCCATTTGTAGTTACACTCTAGCAGAAGAAATGTTCATGATGAACAATAATATGATTTACGATTATATGATTTTTTCATATATTATATTTGGAAAGTGTATTCCAGCCCTCGCAGTCTACAGAGAAAGAAACAGGCCCAGAAATGTGGCCAGCTGGCAGAGGCTGGCCCAGACTCCAGTTTCACCTTCCACCATGCCACGTTTCCTCTCTCTCTTAGGTTGCATAGCACAGATAACCAACAAAAATTCATCATTTGTGGTGAAGGGTGACAGAATGTCCCCTCCTCTTACTGTCATTAACCAGAAACTGCTTTATTGTAAGGAAAACAGATGCTGCTAATTCTGCAAAGATACCCTGTATATTATCGCTATTACAGCCTAATGATCTGGGTTAGAGTCTCAGCTCCAACAGTTGTAAGCTGTGTTACCTTTGGTTAAGTTACAGAAACCTCTTAAGCCCGGGTAAGAAGGTGATAATCATACCACCAACCTCACTGGGTTGTCTGTGATATATAAATGCAAGAATTCATATTTAATACTCAACAATATGTCTAACACATAATAAACACTCAATAACTATTATTTTCATTATCATTATTATTTTCCACATTTTGACAGAAAATTCACTATTTGGTCTACAAGTAATTCTGCTCATTACTCCCTGCCCATTCAACTGCCAACAAGCCCATGGTAGTCGATATACCAGTTGCTATATTCTCAAATGGGTGAAAAAATTCTTTCTCCCCACCCTTATCACACACATATCCTCCACCCACTTGGAGTATGAACTCCTGTGAAATCTCTTACAATGTGTACTGTGGCCCACCATAAACTTCTAAAGGCTCTTCACTGGGGGATGTCTCTGGCTAATGGGATAAGAAAATCCCATCAAACAGTATGGAGGTTCCTCAAAAAACTAAGAGTTGCCATATGATCCAGCAATCCTACTCCTGGGCATATAGCCAGAGAACACTCTAATTCAAAAAGATACATGCACCCCTGTGTTCACAGCAGCACTATTCACAACAGCCAAGACATAAAAACAACATAAATGCCCATCAACAGGTGAATGGATAAAGAAGATGTGAGATATATATATACACATGTATATACACACACACATACACACATACATATATGTATATGTATGTGTATACACACACAATGGAATATTACTCAGCCATAAAAAAGAATGAAATAATGTCATTTGCAGCAACATGAATGGACCTAGAGATTATCATACTAAGTGAAGTAAGTCAGAAAGGGAAAGACAAATACCATATGATATCACTTATATGTGGAAGCTAAAATATGACACAAAACAGAAACAGAAATAGACTCACAGACATAAAGACAGACTCACAGACATAGAGAACAGACTTGTGGTTGCCAAGTGCCGGGGGCTGGAGGGGTAGGTAATGGATGGACTGGAAGTCTGGGATTAACAGATGCAAACTATTACTATATAGAATGGATAACAACAAGGTCCTGCCATATAGCACAGGGAACTATGTTCAATATTCTATGATAAACAATAATGGAAAAGAATATGAAAAAGAATGTATGTATATATATATATACATATATATACTGAATCACTTTGCTACACAGCAGAAATTAACACAACATTGTAAATCAACTATACTTCAATAAAATGAATTTTTAAAAACATAAAAAATAGAAAGTCCCAGGACTTCCCTGGTGGCACAGTGCATAAGACTCCATGCTCCCAATGCAGGGGGCCTGGGTTTGATCCCTGGTCAGGGAACTAGATCCCACATGCATGCTGCAACTAAGAGCTTGCATGCCAAAACTAAGGAGCCTGTGTGCTGCAACTAAGAAGCCCGCCTGCCGCAACTAAGGAGCCTGCCTACCACAACTAAGGAACCCGCCTTCCACAACTAAGACCCAGTGCGACCAAATAAATAAATATATATATTTTTTTAAAAAAAAGAAAGTCCCATCTATAACCATATGGTAGCAATGCACTGGCAAGTCTCCTACACAAGGGTATTTTGTCAAGATTATAGTATTGGAAACCATGGCAAGAACTGTGTTTATTTTCTGATTTCCTCTGTTTAAGGAGCTGAGTCAGAATGAGATGACCCGGTTTCAAACTGCAGCTAAATGGACTCCACTCATATTTTGTATAGTTGAGTTGATTCTGTTTAGCTCCTGGAGGAGAGCTGTTTGCCTGCTTTCATGAGATGAATTCTTAGCAACTGCTGCTCTCCCTACTTCTGGACTCTTACTCTTCAGGGGGAAGGTGTCTTGGAGGTTCTGTGGCTTTGCTTAATGAGTGGCAGCCAGATATCTGTCATTTGCAAAACACAAACATTCGTGCAATTCTGAAAACTGTTCCTTGTAGAAACAAGTCATTGCCAAAGGTCACAGAGCTAGCTGCAGACACAGATGTAGTCTTAGGACATATTGATTAGCCTTGTGGTCAGATCTTTATTGTATAATTGGTACAGTACTACCTCGGTGAGATGAGCTGAGTTTTTGACCATTTGCAGCCACTAAACTTGCCTTCTGCATAAAACACAGTAAGAGACTATGTTCCTCTGAAGCTCACAGGCCTCAGGATATAGAGTTCCCGTCCATGTATCCATCCATCCATCCGATATGTATTGAAGACTTGATGTTAGGTGCTATGATAACAAACGGCAGTATTAATAATAACTGTAGTGTCCTGGAGGAGTTTATAATTTAGAAGCAAAAATAATCCACATGACAAATTTGTTAGGGAGTCATATGGGGGACGGGAGAAGAAAATCATGGGACCATGAAGTGGCACAGTGAAGAACTAGGACAGCATGACCAAGAGAAATGTGAGCCACATATGTGGCTTCAAATTTTCTAGTAAGTACATTAAAAAGCAAAAAAAGAAAATATTACCTTTCACTAACTTTACAATTTAATTATTTTATAGTTTATTTAACCCAATATATCCAATATATCATTTTTTACATGTAATCAATATTAAAATGTTATTAACGAGCTATTTGGGTGTTTTTTGTACTAAGTCTTTGAAGTCTGGTGTGCACCTGACACAGCACAGTACATTTCAAGTACACAGTAGCCACATGTATGGTGACCTTATTGGATAGCACACCTCTAGGAAGTTCAAAAGAGGGAACAATTGCCTCCAGAAGAGAGGAATCACAGAAGTTGATTCATGAGGAATCTGGGTATCTGAGCTGAATTCTGGGATAAGTTTCCTCCCTAGCCCTGTGTCCCACCCTGCAGTAAAAGAATGTCTTTCGCATTATTTTATGAGCCCCTGGTGAGAAGGTTCTCTGTTTGTTTCCCTAAAAGTGAGCCTAGAATATAGCCATCCTGGTGTTAAAGTCTTTATCTGCTGAGTAAATATATGAAAGAAAAATAAAAACAGCTGCCTTTGACTTGCCAGACTCCATGTTGGTATTTTGCATACATTCTCTCTAACATTTACAATGAATTTGCAAGGAGCCACACATATCTCCATTTTATAGGAGAGGAAGCTAAAGCACAGAGTAGGTAAATGATTTCCCAAGATCACAGAGCTAGGAAGAAGGGAGGGAGAGAGGAATGTGCAGACAGAACAGGAGGGAGAAGATTCAGAGGAATGAGGGTAGACTACAGCTTAGAGTTAAGGTAGGAGTGGGAACAGGACCCAGGATATGTGAAGTGTCTGCCCTCTGCCCCATCTGTGTGTGTGTGTGTTATGTGAACATATTTATGACTAACATATACTAGCTTATTTAACAAATCTTAAACAATTCCTTATATAGTATCCTTTGGACTTCCATTCTATCTCTCCTGATAAGGTTTCCCTGAACTAAAAAAGAAAAACAAGGGCTTCCCTGGTGGCACAGTTGTTGAGAGTCCTCCTGCCGATGCAGGGGACACGGGTTTGTGCCCCGGTTCAGGAAGATCCCACATGCCGCGGAGCGGCTGGGCCCGTGAGCCATGACCGCTGAGCCTGCGTGTCTGGAGCCTGCGCTCCGCAACGGGAGAGGCCACAACAGTGAGAGGCCCGCATACTGCAAAACAACAACAACAACAACAACCAAAAAACCCAAATAACTAGTGTCCAAAGGCAAAGGGCATCTTGGGAAGTGAAAAGTAAAGAAATTTTAGTCAGAAGGGGCATCAGAGGCTTAGCACAATCTTCCCCACTCCACCCTCTTAACATTTCCGAAAAGTGGATAGCCATCCTCCCTGTGAAAGGACCATCTCCCAAGCCCATCTCTTCCACTCATTGATAGGCTTAACACCAGAAGATTGTTCCACACATTGACTTCCAGTCTCCATCCATAAAACTTCTAATTAGTTAGGAGCTGGCTCTAATTGTGCCTACACAACACTCTTCTTCAGAAAGATATCACTTGCTTCATCTGTTTGATGCTGATGTGGGTGGCAGAAAAGCAAACAATATTTATGCAGCACTTGAATTTAAAAAAGCATAGATTCAAATTGAGTCCTTAAAAGTAGATGCAATTTCTAAAAAACTAAAAATCATGTATTTGTGTCAGCTGGGAGGTAGGTATAAGAACTAGAGCTTGCCCCTATAAAACTTAATATCAATGCAAATCAAAACTACAATGAGGTATCACCTCATACCAGTCAGAATGGCCAACACCAAAAAATCTACAAACAATAAATTCTGGAGAGGGTGTGGAGAAAAGGGAACCCTCCTACACTGTTGGTGGAATGTAAATTGGTACAACTGTTATGGAGAACAGCATGGAGGTTCCTGAGACAACTAAATATAGAACTACCATATGATCCAGCAATCCCACTGCTGGGCATACATCCGGAGAAAACCATGGTTCGAAAGGACACACGCACCCCAATGTTCACTGCAGCACTGTTTACAATAGCCAAGACATGGAAGCAACCTAAATGTCCATCGACAGAGGAGTGGATAAAGAAGATGTGGTATGGGCTTCCCTGGTGGCGCAGTGGTTGAGAATCCTCCTGCTGATGCAGGGGACATGTGTTTGTGCCCCGGTCTGGGAAGATCCCACATGCCGTGGAGTGGCTGGGCCTGTGAGCCATGGCCACTGAGTCTGTGTGTCCGGAGCCTGTGCTCCACAATGGGAAAGGCCACAACAGTGAGAGGCCTGCATACCACAAAAAAAAAGAGAAGATGTCGTACGTATATAGGATGGAATATTACTCAGCCATAAAAAAGAATGAAATAATGCCATTTGCAGCAACATGATGGACCTAGAGATTGTCATGCTGAGTGAAGTAAGTCAGATACAGAAAGACAAATATCATATGATATCACTTATATGTGGAGTCTAAAAAAATGGTACAAATTAACTTATTTACAAAACAGAAACAGACTCACAGATACAGAAAACAAACATGGTTACCATGGGGGAAAGGGTGGGAAGGATAAATTGGGAGATTGGGAATGACATATACACATTACTGCATATAAAATAGGTAACTAATAAGGACCTACTGATAGCACAGGGAACTCAACACTCTGTAATGACCTATATGGGAAAAGAATCTATAAAAGAGTGGATATATATATATATATATATATATATATGTATAACTGATTCACTTTACTGTTCACCTGAAACTAACACAACATTGCAAGTCAACTGTACTCCAATAAAAATTTTTAAAAAACTTAACATCTCCTCTTTTTTACTGTGGCTTAGGAAAAGACTTTTAAATTTGCTGACCACGTGAAATAGTCAGCAGAGACTTGGAGAGCTAGGATTCTATTAAAAGCAAGGCTGCAAACTGGAATGATAAAACATGATAAAGTTCTAACTTGCTGACTTCTTGGCTGTGTCTGGATGGCCACTAGCCCCCCCAGAGGTGGAGAGGAGGAGACAGAGACTAAAATGCAAAGAGTGTTACCATTTTGGCAACTTTATTCTTTCCAAATGTTTATTTTTGCCTCCTTAGGGTATCAGGAAGAGTGTGTTCTAACAATTCTCAGTTCCTGGCTGAGTTGTTGCTAGGAAGTCAAGTTTATCTTTAGCTTCATCTCTGGGCAAATAGCACACACAGAGGAAAATGATATTTGGGGCCAAATGTTGAAAACTCAAGTCTCATGTAGCCTGAGTTGAAAGAGCAAAGGGCAAAACCAAGCTAATAATGTTGGTTCTATTTTTTCTCTCCAAGAATTTCTACTTAAAGGAGAGGCGGTAGTGGAAAGAAGATGGGCTTCAAGGACCAACACCTTTGGATTCAAACTCAGCCTTGATCCACTGAGGCCCGACTGAGGCCTGAACGAGGACCCTTTGATAAATTTAATTCAACAAACATTTCGTTGAATGACTCTGTGCCAGACACTTGTATCTCACAGAACTTAGAGTCCAAGTAAACTAGCTACCTCTCTGAATCTCTTTTTACATCTAAAAGAAGAAAATACATTACTGTTTGCAGGGTTCTTTTGACAATTACATGAAATAACATATGTAAAATTACACAGCCCAGTGCTTAGGTGAAGTTGAAGTTGTTTCTTGACAAATCTTCGTTTCTTTTCATTGTCTTTAGAATAACCAAATCAATCTCTCCTGTGAGTCAACTTGTGGTTTCAAAGTACAGTTCTAGGACATAACTAAAAATAAAACCAACAGAGTGTTTCATAAAACCTAGCCACTTCCCAAATACCCCACGTTTTTTGGGAGGTCCATCAATCATGACATCCAAACTTCAAAGATCAGTCTCAGATTCAACCACTTCAAACAGTCCTACTTTGACTCCTACTTGGTTTTATGCAAAGCAAACATAAACTGCCTTTCTTTTCAACTACCAGTATGTACGGTATAAGTAGCATAAAAATCAGAGCTATAGGGCTTCCCTGGTGGCTCAGTGGTTGAGAGTCTGCCTGCCGATGCAGGGGATGCGGGTTCGTACCCCAGTCCGGGAAGATCCCACATGCCGCGGAGCGGCTGGGCCCATGAGCCATGGCTGCTGAGCCTGCGCGTCCGGAGCCTCTGCTCCGCAACGGGAGAGGCCACAGCGGTGAGAGGCCCACGTACCGCAAAAAAAAAAAAAAAAAAAATCAGAGCTATAAATAATGCTGAAATATTAGAACTGCTTATTCAAACTTATCTATTTATTGCCTATAATACATGAAATCAGTCATAAAAGAACTAGATGTGTCCCTGACCTGATGAAACTTACCCTCTAGTGGGAGAGATATAATGCCTACCCTCAAGGAGGCTACAACCAGGAAAAGAAACACGGCACATATGCATTAAATAATAGTGGCCAATACGCTATTTTAAGCATATGAATTAGAATCTCTAATACTGGGGTTCAGAAGAGTTGACATAGTCAAGGAGGATTTGGGGGAAAAAAGTGGGATTTGAGCTGATATTTTTGAAGATTAGGGAGGACTAGTCAAGGTCTTGTGTTATCCCTGTACATAAAAATCAAATGCACCAAAACTCAAAGCAGAAGCTAGAAGCAGTAACACCCCTGTCTGAATGCATGTAGTCCTCTCTTCACTCCTTAATTATTCACTAGTACAAGATCTACCTGAGTTCCATCTCATCCAAAAGGCAGCATTAACTACTCCTGAGTAAAAGATAACTGGTTTAGGTATCACCGCAGCATTTTTTTTTCTTTTTCTTTTTTCTTTTTCTTTTTAACATCTTTATGCAGCATTTTTTAAAACAGCTATTCTGTCCAGCTGGCTCTGTTTCCCCCTCTCACCATCCACCCCCCCAAAAAGGAAAAGAAAAGCCCAGGTTAAACGCACTGTTTGTATTTTCCAATCGTGAGAACCACTCCCCCACCATTCCTACTCCCAAGGTTTCCTGTGGGCAAGAGGTAATCGCAACCCAGACAGCTGGTACTCCCCCTGCTATTGGCCAGAAATGGAATCAGATCAGGCTAGTAAAGAAGGGGTTTGAGGTTAGAAAGCTTTTAAAATTCTAAATCCTATTTGGATTGGACAAACTTCAAGGTGAGCCCTCCAAGACAACAGGGCTTCACCCACATTCCCTAGCCATGTCATTCTGAAGCCTGAACAACCATACTCCATTTCTGGCATGGAATACAATATCCTCCCCCTTGAAGCACTGCACATTCATGCCTCAGTTCTGCGTATTTGTTCACCGCAATTTTCTTCAATCTTCTTGATTAGAAATGCTTGATCAGCCATTGAGAGATGAACTTCATGGGAACCTATGATCTCTCTCAAATTATATGGCCCATTGTATGTTTATGGCCTTCTTAGCATTTTTTTCTCCTGTGGAGAGGAACCTTAGCTTTCATCAAATTTTCAAAGGGCTTCATGTGGCCTCCTGACCCCACTCCCCCCCGAAAGTTTAAGAACCTCTGTTTTAAATATACTAGGGTCAAATTTCTATTTATATCATTTCCAAAAGACTACACTCCAACCATAAGTCAAAGAAAAGAAAAAAATGACACACCTGAAAAAAGAGTCCGTGTTTCTTATCTGCTAATAACAACCAAGTACTAACTATTAGAAAGTTTGGCTCCTAGACTCTCAATTAGTAAATTAGGTTAAAATAATTTTTAAATGCAGATTCTTTCTGTCCTAATGCTTGAAAATTATCCAGGTGTCAGACTGTGAATAATGACCAAGTAGGGTCTTGATTCCATCATTTTTATTAGCTATTTAATGACACTTGGTAGTGTAGTGAACACTATACCTGGAGAAGTACATAAACCCAGTTACTTTGGGGCTTGCAATCAAGCTGCTTTATCATAAGAGAGATTATGAAACTGTCTCCCTGCCCTCAGCAGCACTGGAATACAGGAGATTAGGTTTTAAGTAATCCCAAGGGAAATGTAGTCCCAATGAACTCAGATTCTATTTTATACATTCCTAAAAGGGGCGCTTTGTAATGGACTGTAAGATCAGATAAGACACTGGTGTTCTCTCACAAGAGAGAAAAAAGCACAAGTTAGAAGATATACTCTCGTTGTCCATTTTGGCCACAACTAACCATGTGACTCAATTTCTCAAAGCCTCGGCATTCTTCTATGATTTGGAGGTGGTTCTGCTTGCTTCATCTAGTTTACAGAATGATCATGACCATGAGATAATGATTTCAAAAAATGTATTAAAATATTCCAAAATGCCAGACAAATAAAAGGCCACTTTTTCCCTGGCCTCCTTGGATCCTTGCTCCTCCTTCATACACACTAACAAACTGTTGACAAGACCCCCAAGATGTCACTATGCACCTACGAGCATTCGTTTCAGAAACAGCCAACCACATATCTGGAAATCCAGAAGCCACAGTCAGGGTGGAAGACCTGCCTGCCTAGCTCCACTCTGTGCAACTTAATTTTTGGAGAAGAAAATTGAGATGCCATTCACAAAGCACCCTGGACACTGAAAAACGCAATTCCATTACAAAGAAGAGCTCAAAAGCAATTCCACTATGAAAAGAGCCCAACAAAAACAGCTGGGTTTAGCACCTACACTTCTTTCTTTTCATCACGTTGTATCTATGGATCATTATACTCTTCACAGAACTTTCACATACCTTATTCCATCTTTCTCTCTTTAATAACATTGTGAGGTGTGCAGAACAAACTTTCTTCCACCTTTCAACTGACTGAATTTTTACCTTTCATCTACACAGTGATCTGAGGTTAGGGAAATCTTTATAATGAACAAATCTCTTCCCCTAAAATCCTTTAGATTTCAGAGCACTTAGAACAATATTGCAGCTCCTTACTATGACTTACAAAGTCCCAGGAGACCTGGCCTCTGCCCACCTTTACAGACTCATCTCATACCACTCTCTCCTCCCCTCACCAACCTTCAGCCATCATCATTTTCTTTTCATTCCATCAAGAATCTCAGGGCTCTTGCACATGTTACTTCCTCTAACAGATCTACTCTTTCTCCAAATTTTTGTAGGGCTGACTCAATTTCATCCTTTATTTTCCATCTTATGTCACCTCAGCTGAGATTATCTAAAGCTGTTCCACCATGGTTATCCAGTATTTCAGTCTCCTATTGTGTTTTTTTCTTTTCTTTTTTCTTTTCTTTCTTTTCTTTTTTCTTTCTTTCTTTCTTCTGAAGTAATGTTGATTTACAGAATTAGTTCCGCGTGTACAACAGAGATTTAGTATTTTTATAGATTATACTCCATTTAAAATTATTACAAAATAATGTCTATATTTCTCTGTGGTGTACAACATATCCTTGTTGCTTATTTATTTTACACATAGTAGTTTGTACCTCTTAATCCCAGACCACTATCTTGCTCGTCCCCCCTTTCTTTCTTTTTTTTTTGTGTGTGTGTGGTACACGGGCCTCTCACCGTTGTGGCCTCTCCTGTTGCGGAGCACAGGCTCCGGACGCACAGGCTCAGCGGCCATGGCTCACGGGCCCAGCCACTCCGTGGCATGTGGGATCCTCCCGGACGGGGGCACAAACCTGCATCCCCTGCATCAGCAGGCAGACTCTCAACCACTGTGCCACCAGGGAAGCCCCGCTCCCGTTTCTTCTCCCCACTGGTAACCATTAGTCTGCTCTCCATACCTGTAAGTCTGTTTCTGTTTTGTTATATACATTTGTTTTATTTTTTAGATTCCACACGTAAGTGATAACAGAGCATTTGTCTCCCTCTGTCTGACTTATTTCACTAAGCATAATACTCTCTAGGTCTATCCAAGTCATTGCAAATGACAGAATTTCATTCTTTTTTATGGTTGAGTAATATTCCATTGTGTGTATATACATATATACACACACACACACACACACACACACGTCTATATACCCACCGCCCCCCCACACACACCCCACATCTTCTTTATCCATTCATCTGTTGATGGACATTCATCTGTTGCTTACTGTGGTACAGGTATCTTTTTGAATCATTATTTTCATTCTCTTTGGAAAGTCCAGGGGTGGGATTTGCTGGGTCATACAGTAGTTCTATTTTTAGTTTTTCTGAGAAACCTCAATACTGTTTTCCACAGTGTCTGTATCAATTTACATTCCCACCAACGGGTACAAGAGTTCCTGTTTTTCTACATCCTCAACAACATTTATTATTTGTAGTCTTTTTGACGATAGCCATTCTGACAGGTGTGAGGTGACATCTCATCATGGTTTTGATTTGTATTTCTCTGATGATTAGCAATGGTGCATATTTTCATGTGCTTTTGGGATACCTGTATGTCTTCTTGGGAAAAAATGTCTATATGGGTCTTCTGTCCATTTTTTAAATGGGTTGTTTGTTTTTCTGATATTGAATTGTATAAGCTGTTTATATATTTTGGAATATTCATCTTGGTCATATCATTTGGAAATATTTTCTCCCATTCAGTAGGTTGTCTTTTCATTTTGTTGATGGTTTCCTTTATTATACAAAAGCTTTTAAGTTAAAATGTCCATACTACCTGAAGCAATCTACAGATTTAATGCAATCCTTATCAAAATACTCAAAACATTTTTCACAGAGTTAGAGCAAATAATCCTAAAATTCACATGGACCCACTAAAGACCCTGAATTCCCAAAGCAATATTGAGGGAAAAAAACAAAAGCAAATCTGGAGGTATCATGGTTCCTGACTTCAGACTGTACTACAAATCTACAGTAACCAAAAAAGCATGGTACTGGCACAAAAACAGATACATAGTTCAACGCAACAGAATATAGAGCCCAGAAATAAACACAGGCACCTACGGTCACTTAATCTATGACAAAGGAAGCAAGAATATGCAATGGAGAAAAGACAGTCTCTTTAATAAGGGGCGCTGGGAAAACTGCACAACCACATTAGATTAGATTAGATTAGAACATTTTCTCACACTATATACAAAAATAAACTCAAAATGGATTAAAGACCTAAATGTAAGACCTGAAACCATAAAAATCCTAGGAGAGAACGTAGGCAGAACACTCTTTGACATAAATCATAGCAATATTTCTTTGGCTGTCTCTTAAGGCCAAAGAAATAAAAGCAAAAGTCTCTCATTTGTTTTCATCACAGCATAATTTATGATTACCTCATTTACTAGATTTTGTTTTGTATTTGTCTTTCTCCTCCATGACCTTCTAAACTCCAGGAAGGATAGGCAACGTGTAGGGTCAGCTCACAATTAGAACTCCAGTGTGTAAACCAGGACCAACGCTCATATAGTAGGTGTTCCACTACCATATAGTGGGCATTCACTAACTATTAACTGAGTGAAAGAAACAGGCAATTTGAGTATGTGCACTAAAGTCAGTTTCCCATGTGCAGGTATTAAGGCAGAAATGTTGACTAACGTGTTTGAAAAAGATTTCACCAGCAAGTGTAAAGCTAAAAAGATTTTCTGACTAGGAGTTTGAAAGCTCTAGACCTGAGCTGTCCCATACAGTCAGTCACTAGCCATGCGTGGCTACTGCACACATGAAATGAGGCTAGTGTGAATGGCGTGTGCCGTAAGTATAAAATACACACCAGGCTTTGAAGACAAGATAAGAAAAAGAATATAAAATATCTAATTCATAATGTTTAATCTGATTACATGTTGAAATGACAATTTTTCAATATATTGGTGAAATGTATTATTAAAATTAATTTCACCTGTTTTCTTTATTGTTTAAATGTGGCTATAGAAAATTAACATCACACACATGGTTTGTATTACATTTCTGTTGGATGATGCTGGTCTAGAGCATTTCAGAGCTAAGCTGATTGTTATGTTTATGGCTTTAAAGAAAATTATCTATGATGGTACATATTAGGGGTGGAAAATATGTAGATGTTTCCAAGTCACTACCTAAAATTCTTAACATTATCCTACACTTTTAAAATCTTATGCAGCTACTAGGAAATTGTCCAGGCATCACATACTATAATATGTTTGACTCCTAGGCAGAAAAAGATTTTCACAAAATTGTACAGTCAGTATTTGCCCTACTGTTAGACTTCAAACTCTTTAACTCGACTTTCCAATTCCCTACCATGATCTCTCCACCTGTACAACTGAAAGCTTCCTAAATGGTCTTCCACTTCCAACCGATTTTTTTTTTCAAACAATAGCCAGTATTTTATGGTGACCCTAGGCTAAAGTCCAAATCCTGAATCCAGTCTTCAATTCCTGACATAATGCTGGCCCTACTTACTGCTCTTTCTCCCTCCTTAGACTCCACATTCCAGCCACTCTCAACTCTATAAAGTTCTGTAAAGGTGCCACGCTTCCTTTGGCTTTTGAACATTTGTTTCTTCTGCTAGAGCCTATACCCATCACCCTCCTTTTATCTCATCAACTCCTATCCTGTTCTTAGTGTAGGGTTAGAGAAGACCACTGTGTCTGGTGTGTAGGATTCAAGGGAAGGGCATTCTCCTGGCCTCCAGCACCTCTTTCTTGCCACTGCCACTACCATCACACCACCATCACAGGGTTTACGACATCGCAGGCACATGCTAGGTACTCTCCGTGATCACCCCATTGAGTCGTCACCATAAATCTGTGAGCTGACAGCAGCAGTAGAAGTTTACATTTTATCTGGCGCAATGTGCCCAGACTTGTTCTAAGCATTTCACAGGTATTACCCCAGACCTCAGGACAACTCTCTGAGGTAGGTACTATTATTATTCTACTTACTGATGAGGAACTAAAGTCCAGATAGATTTAGTAAACCACCTAGCTCTGTAGCTGGGGGTTTGAGCTCCTGTAGTTTGACCTCACAGTCTATATTGATTCATGGCAGGTTTTATCACCATTTTAGAGATGAGGAAACAGAAGATCAGAGGGTCAAGTAAACTGTCCAAAGTGGTCATGTCAGGATTTGAAGGACCAGTTAGATGCCCTACTGTTTCTCGCAATCACTCTATACATCCTCCTTCATTATACTGTATTACGACTGCCTACTAGCTTACAGGATTCCCTCATTAGACTATAAGCTCCTTATTCTTTAGATTTTAAAAACAGTATTAGATTTACAGAAAAATTAAACACATAGCACAGAGAATTCCCATATACCTCTTGCAGAGTTTTTCCTATTATGAATGTCTTCTGTTAGTGTAGGACATTTGTCATAATTAATGAGCCAGTATTAATATATTACTATTAACTAAAGTCCATAGTTTAATTCGTATTTCCTCAGTTTTTACCTAATGTCCTTTTTCTGTTCTAGGATCCCTTCTAGGATACTATGTTACACTTGTCACTTCTCCTTAGACTCCTCTTCTTGTGGCAGTTTCTCAGACTTCCCTTGCCTTTGATGACCTTCCAAGTTTTGAAGAATACGATCAGGTGTACTGTAGGATACTCCTCTACTGGAATTTGTCTGATGTTTTTCTCCTGATCAAAGATCACAGAGAAAGTGACAAAGTGTCATAGTCATCACATCCTATCAAGGATGCCTGCTATCAACACGACTTATGACTGTTCATGTGGACCTTGATCACTAGCTGAAGTAATGTCTGTCAGGTTTCTCCTCTGTAAAGTTACGCTTCCTGTCCCTGCCCCCATCTTCCGCATCTTTACTCTGTAGAAAGAAGTCTTTATGTGCAGCCCACACGTAAGGAATGTGGAATTATGCCTACTTGCTATGCTCCTTGAAGCTGGGTCTTTTATATAATTTATTTGGCACTCCACAAGGGACATTTTTCTCTTCTCTCCCATTTATTAATTTATTCAATTCTTCATATCAGTATGGATTCATGGATAGTTATTTTATACTTTGGGATATAATCCAATGCTACTATATTTTTATATTCCAATTATTCCACTTGAGCCACTGGGAACTCCTTCAGTCAGCTCCTGTGTCACTCTAACACACTCTCATCAATGTAGGTTTTTTTTTTTTTTTTTTCTTTTTTGAGCACTTCCTTACATTTGGGGACTATAAGAGACTCTGACGTCATCTCATATATTTTCTTCTCCAGTCCCCAAACCAGATATTTCTCCCAGGATTCCAGGGTCATTTTATTGGAGAATGGTTTTAGAAATCAAGAGCTGGGTGCTAGTTGGGCCTGTTGCTACTGGGGTGTCATTTCTTTTAGGTGCCCTCAGCTGACACAGAAATAAATAAATATATGTAGGTATACAACTCCGTGTATATACACATAATTATAAATACTTCCCTATGCAATCATGTGTATCTATATAAAGTTAAACAGGAGTTCCTTCTGATGTCTCCAACTCTAATCCATTTGCACGTGGATCACTCTAACCTTCTGCCCTTGCTTATCTGTAAATTCCCAGGCCAACAGCGGGCAATGACTGTAAGCTTCTTAAAGATAGCATTCTTCCTTATTCACAGCTGTACCCCAAGTACAGTGCTTGCCACATATAATACATATGTTGGGTTTACCAAACAATTTCAATTCTGGAAGGGACTACAGATGAATTTACAAATGTCACCAAATATGGATTTCAAAGACTAGACTCACAACAATTTATTAGGGCAACAGTAAAAGAGGGTGCACTAACCAAGGTCTGATCTAAGTGTGTTTATTCAACTTCGTGAAGGGAAAATGACAGTAATACATCTAAGCTACGCAAAAAGGATTCAGGCTTCCCTGAAAAGGATTCAAGTGGCGTAAAATGGTTTGTTTCTCCACAGCAATTTACATGTATTAAAACAGATAATGGGCATAATCATTGTCAAAATACAGCTTCCACCCTGTATAATGTCTTAATATATACTCGAAGTTCCTGACAAACAGGAACAAAGCCACGGCGGATTAGACCCTAAGTGGTGGATGACTCTAACAGCACAGCAGAAAAACCAATCTCACACTTCTGGGAAGGAAAATAAGACCTGAGAACAGCCTTTGAAGGAGAAGGGGGAAGTACAAAGGGAAAGATGCACAAGCGATACATCAGCTGGATGGGAAACTGGGCGCTAATGTGACACTCTGCTGCATTAATGATGCTAATTTATGTCTGGGTGTGTGTGAATGACACAGAGGAGACTTGAAGAGGTCTATATTATACCATGGAGAAGCTCATCTTGAATCTCTTGGAAGGGTACGTGCTTTATATGGGGACTGTCTCACATGGGCATATATTATGTAGATTCTGTATCAGTTTCATATGACCAAATCACTTGTCTCTGTAAATCTATTCTGCATCGTTCCCATTCTGCCCTTTACACTGCAGCCAGAATGATCTTTTCAAAAAACAAATTTGGTCACTGCTCCCCATCTTCCCTACATTTAAATATTTTAACATTTCCTTTGACTCCTAGGATAAAAAGCAATAAAGTCCTCATATGCCCTCAAGGTTCTGCAAGATCTGGCTTCTGTCTAATGCTTACCTTGTGGGAACTCAAGCCACATGGGTCACCTTTCACTTCTCTGGACACACACTCTCTTTACTGCTACTACTATACATATATTTTTGCATGTCCTCTTCAACACAGCTAATTCCTACTACCGCTTCAGGATCTAGCCCAATCCCCTCTTCACCAGGGGCACGTCCCCTGTCCAGGTCACTCTCACAGCACCACAAACTCTTCCTCTGCAGAGCCTGTCACAGTCACAACTGTATATTTATCTTTGTTATTCTTTGGTTAACGTATTTCCCCAGATGGCCTTGTTACTCCATATTCCTGGCATCTAACCCCATGCCTGGCACACAATAAGTGGCCCCTAAATATCTATTAAATAAATGAATGAAAAGTGACCACACCATCCACCTACACTATTGCCAAGGCGTCCCTGAACGTCAACGCCCCTCACTGAATTCTGAAGAATACGACAGTTCACACTAGAAATTTGATTGGTTACCTTTGTGATGAGTATAAGAAATAGCACTGGTAGGTTCCAGTAGTTTCCAAAGGTATAGGAAGTCCCTTTTATCGTATGGGTCATTAATGCATTTAAATGGATATTATGTGGAAGTGAACATAAAGGGGACGTAAAAAACTATCCTACGCAGATGAGGTCAGCTATGGCACCAGTTGTTTACCAGTCCTCTTTTTTTTTTTTTTTTTTTTGTAGTACGCGGGCCTCCCACCATTGTGGCCTCTCCCGTTGCGGAGCAGAGGCTCCGGACGCGCAGGCTCAGCGGCCATGGCTCACAGGTCCGGCCGCTCCACGGCATATGGGATCTTCCCAGACTAGGACACGAACCCATGTCCGCTGCATCGGCAGGCGGACTCTCAACCACTGTGCCACCAGAGAAGCCCTACATGTCCTAATTCTTAAGATCATTGTTATCAAGTAATTTTGCTTTTTTTCCACAAAATCCCAAATGATACTATTAGCTTTCAAGCTCTCATCATTGTGCCTGAATTTTATTCAACAAATATTTACTGAGCATATTTATTATATATCAGGCACTGTTTTAGACCCTGGGATAAATGCTGAGCAAGAGACACAGGGTTCTCACCTTTCAGGGGAAGAGATAGTCAACACAGACTGATAGTCCTTTCAGATTAGTGAATTTCAGGTGAGTGTGGGATTAGTTCTGATGAGGAAAGAAGTCATGTGCTACGGGAGTGCGATCATTCCCATTGTCTCAGCATGACCTCAAGTAATCTAATGTCTCACCGGGATAAGCTGTATCATTATTGCTCTGTGGTATCAAGTGGATCACAGTGTTTCCACTTGATGAAGGATGGAAGGATTTTATGTTTTAATGTCATGGTCTCGCATAAGGATTTATTATTATTTTTAAAATTTATTTATTTATTTTTGGCTGTGTTGGGCTTTGCTGCTACGCGCGGGCTTTCTCTAGTTGTAGTGAGCGGGGGCTACTCTTTGTTGCAGTGCACGGGCTTCTCATTGCAGTGGCTTCTCTTGTTGCAGAGCACAGGCTCTAGGTGCACAGGCTTCAGTAGTTGTGGCACGCGGGCTCAGCAGTTGTGGCTCGTGGGCTCTAGAGCTCAGGCTCAGTTGTTGCGGCACCCAGGCTTAGTTGCTCCACGGCATGTGGGATCTTCCTGGACCAGGGCTCGAACCCACATCCCTAGCATTGGCAGGTGGATTCTCAATCACTGTGCCACCAGGGAAGTCCCTCCCATAAGGATTTAGATGTATTTACTTCCTCAGTCTAAATAAAAGATTAGGGAAGACATCAGGTATATCTTTTCTAAGGAGTCATTATAATCCCTCAAAATCTCTAGTGCCAGTTTTGATGTACCCCGAAGGATCAAAGTGCCTTGTTCTCAAAGATGCATATCTCAACAGAGCATCTGTTTCATGCCAAAGGAGTTTTCCTTGGGTTTTAAGCACTGCAAGAAATAGTTTCTGTCACAGAAAATTTTAAAGACATCTATGGAAAGATTGTAAACTTTGCAAAGATTGAGTCAAGACTCTAGAAAACCATTATACAACTTAAGGCCTAAGACAGTGTTTGGAGCATAACTGGCCCTCAATAATTACATGTTACATGGTTGCTGAATGAATGGTCATACTTTGAGAAAATCAGCTAGTTGAAGTTTGGGACCAGAGTGGAGCAAAAAGAAAAACTAGTACTGAAGGGGCTTGATTAGCAAGAGGAAAGGCGACAGAAAAAGGGCACCAGAACAGTTATCCTCTTCGTCCCCTTTTGATGAAGGTGGTAGACTTAAGAGGTGTAGGTCAGGAAGCTGGGAGAATCTCAGGAACAGACAGTGGCAGCCCCAAGGTCCCACAGCTCAAGTCTAATGCTCCAGCCTACCGTCTCCAATGAAAAGAACAATCAGCAGATTGATAAATTCTCCCATTTACACCCCTGAACAAATAAACTAATTGCGTCTTTGTTTTTAACCTAACAAATCATAGCTTGATTACGAGTCATTAGTGACCATTAATACATGAAACTGTTTGCATTTCACTAGTATATCTGAATTACACAGTCTTGCCTTTCACATTAGCTCAATCAAGCTTCCAAAGGGAAAACCCCCTTATCAGGGCCTCAAGTGGGACTTAAACAAACTAACAATTAGCCTCTGGAATTGAACTATGATGCAGAAGAATTCATTATTTTAGTTCACTGTGGATCTCCCTACACTAGATTACAACCAGCCACTCCCTTTGGAGTGGAGATGTGCTCTGTGCCCAAAGAGTTTGCAACTGCCTCTCTCTGAACATTCTCAATTACTCCCAATGGAGGCTAATGCATTGGCCAGCGACACGGACCTGCTTGTGTGACACTAGTGCAGACAGCCCAAAGTTCACAACACAATGGCTAATTGGAGTGCAGACAAATGCAAGGAGCATGTTGGCGAAACTGTCAAAAACATTGAGGTGACAGGAAGAGAGTCTATTTGGCAAAAAAGTGGAGGCAAGGCAGAGAATATATATATATATACACATATATATATACACACATACATATATACACATGTACATATATACATATATATATATATGTATATATATTTATGTCAAACAGGCACTCCAGAATTTTTTAGAGTCCATCTGGGGCTTTGAATTATCCATATTAGAAGCCACGATCTTGAAAAGAATTGGATAGTTGCCAAGCTTCCATTTCATTGTGTGTCGAACAATCAGAGTGGGCATGGAGTGGTTAACAGTGATTAATGATCTCAAATGTTTGAGGATTTTTTTTTTTTTTTAGCAGAGGGAGGAACACTCCCAAACACATTCTCTCTGTATTTTTAAAATTTATGTATTTGTTTACTTATTTATTTGTTTTTGGCTGCGTTGGGTCTTCGTTGCTGCATGCGGGCTTTCTCTAGTTGCGGTGAGCGGGGGCTACTCTTGGTTGCGGTGCGCGGGCTTCTCATTGCTGTGGCTTCTCTCATTGCGGAGCACGGGCTCTAGAGCTCAGGCTCAGTAGTTGTGGTGCACGGGTTTAGTTGCTCCGCAGCGTGTGGGATCTTCCCGGACCAGGGCTTGAGCCCATGTTCCCTGCATTGGCAGGCGGATTCTTAACCATTGCACCACCAGGGAAGTCCTGCTTGAGGAATTTCTAACATAACAATTGTCTTTGGGGAACAAATCCATGGTCCATCTCATGTAATGTTCTGTTGCTTCAAAATATGTCCCCCACGGAAAGCCACATTTGACTACTAACGTGCTGAGGCCATGGAATTAGAGGGGTTGCTAACAAGGCAAGAAACAGCAGCCCATATATGGCTGAAAGCAGTTCTCCTTTTTATTCTAGGTTAGCTGCCGAGAACAGGACTCATGCCTCAGCTCAACACGTACAGTGACAGCACAGAGTTCCACGCACTTTAAAAAGCTCTTTCAAATGAATTGCCCCACTCATCTCTCCATCAGCCCTGTGAAAAAGTTAGATTATGAACAGCATAGTAAGGATAGAAAATATGGGCTCCAGAGTCAACTTCTGTTTTTAAATCCTGGCTTTTCCACTTACTAGCAGGGTGACCTTGAGCGAGTCATGCAGCCTTTCTGAACTTCATTTTTCTCATCTGTAAAACAGAGATAAGGGTGCCTACCTCATACAGAGATTGTAAAACTCTAATAGGTAATTAATGCATGGAAAATGGTTAATATACTTAAACATGGCGCCTAATAAGTGCTCAGGAAATGTGAACTGCTACTGTTTACCTTTTTCTCCTCCTCCCCACCGCCCCCCCGCAATCCCCACCACCCGTCAGGACCACCATCTTTGCAACTACCGATATCACCATCTATCTTCCCCCGCAGGAAGATAAGGAAAATCTCCAAGATGGGCTTTTTTTCTGAAGTCAAGCAACTACTAACTAAGTCAGGTAGGACTAACCCATTATCTTCTGACCACACCATCCGCCCTACCTGGAGCACTACATCTTTCTTCCCTTCACCTTACTCCTCCTCATCCATCAGGTCTCAGCTTAGCCATCTCCTTCCTCATGAGCCCTCCTCTGAGCCCTCCACCATCATCTTACAGTCCCTTGTCCTTCCCCCATCACATAACTTCTCAGACTACATAATAACTGCCTGTTGTCCTGTCTGTGTCCCCCACTAGGGCATGAGTTCCTTAACAGAAGAGTCCAGGTATGTATACTATACTTTCACATCCCCGGTACAAAGCACAGCACATAGTAAGTGCTCAATAAATACTTAGTAAATAAAAGAATGAATGGCAGACTCCTTTCATACCAATCTGCTGCTACATATAAAAGTACTACTTCTCCTTGGAGCACAATGTGGGCAATCAGAGATTGCAACACATGACTTCATGCCTTATACTGCTATTACATAATCTTCACCTCTTTTTGAAAACTCAAGGCAATCTTAGCCAAATTCTAATGGAGTCCATTTCTGAAGAAAGTACCTTAACTTGTGAAAATAATTCCTCGAATGGCACTGATGTTAATACATACACACACACACACACACACACACACACACACACACATACACACACTCATTCAGTGCATACCTCATGCTTATTCACAAACTATGCATGTGCTTACAGTCACCAACCCCTGAGCATTTTGAAAAGGGCACCATCTTTTTTTTTTTGGCCATGCCCCACGGCATGTGGGATCTTAGTTCCCTGACCAGGAATGAAACCCAGGCTCCCTGCACTAGAAGTGCAGAGTCTTAACCACTGGACCACCAGGGAAGTCCAAGGGCACCGTCTTTTAACTTTGAAGGTATTTTTCAGAAACATGTGGACTTGATGAGACACGGTGAAAAGCCAATATTCATCCTTGCTATTCTTCCTCCAAGCAAGCACTGAAAATTCTCACTCTGAACTGTCTCTTTATCACTTGCAGCTTTAGTACTTTTGGAAATTTTGAGTCTGACATGATGCAGACCCACAAAACATGACCAAATACTTTAGTCCTTCCCTCTCCCTCTCTCTTGGAGGAGGTATAGAGGGCATAAATTTGGAAGCTCCAGGGAAATCCATTCAAAGTCCAGCTAGTCTTACCTCATTAAAGTACTGTCACTGAGGACAAACCAAATAAAACTCAGCCCTCCAATCAATACCATATTAGAATGCATTGAAAATGTGACTTGAATGACAGGAATGAAAGAAAAGTACACTGAAATTATAACAGACATAAACCCATTATTAAAATAAGTCAGACAGAAAAATGTAAATTTTTCTATAGCAAGGAAAGAGCTGAACTCCACATCACAAGCACTGCAAGGTATTATTTAAAAACAAACTCTGCTCTCCTATTATCTTATTTTAAAAAGCACATTAAGAAATATAACCTGTATGGGGTCTACAGAAATGTATAAAGCTAAAGTTGCATAATTCCTTTGGGACACCAATGCCTGACACAGCTTTATCCATAGAATGATGGAGAACATGCATAAACATACATACATACATATAAATATACACATCTGCTCTTTTTTTTCTTCGCCCATTAAGTCATTAACCACCTTTTTTCATTTCATTTCCCTATAGTAAATATTTATTTGGAAACTCTTTTCCCATTCCTTCTCTCAAAAGGAGCTCTTCTCTTCTGAATCTCTTACTCTTTGCTCCATCTCAGAGTTCTTACCTACCTCTGTTACAAATTCCACCTCAAGGGAAAATCTCTGATGATTCTTTTTTCTTAAATAAAAATATAATATGATTTACAGGTAGGACTAACCCATTAACTTCTGACCAAATATAATATATGGTCAGACCATATATCTTCTGACCATATATAATAATTTTTAAATTATTATAATATTTAAAAATTAAATATTTAATTTCTTAAATAAAAATAAATATTGTTCTTTTGCACTAAATTTTATTTTCCGGGGCCCCCAAAATACAGCCAAATGTGGAGGCTATAAAGCTAAAGAGTCTCCCTGTACTGTTTCAAGAAATAAATAAAAACAAGCCAGCAGATGTCTTCATGCTACCTCCTCCAAATCAGGTGGGACTGTTTAGGGGTTACACTGAAAGGGATTCCAGTATAGAAGCCCATATTGTCTGTCTTCGCCTGCTGACCACAACCCTTTTATCTGTTAGAACAGTTAATATATCTGTCTGGTTCACTAGCCTAGTCTACATACCTCTTAAGCATCTATAAAGTAGGGTTTATTCTTATCTAGCCTAATCCCGCTCCCCTGGTAGTTTCTTGGCTAATTATTATTTGTCTTTGCTGTGAACCAACGCATGTCATCAAAACATGTTCTTAGTTCTTAGAACAGTAAGTTCAGCGATGCTTCCGATTTACACTTTTTTTTTTCAAATGCGAATGAATGGATTGGGGGCCCACAGAACAACTTTTTTTTTTTTTTTTTTTTTTTGTGGTACGCGGGCCTCTCACTGTTGTGGCCTCTCCCGTTGCGGAGCGCAGGCTCCAGACGCGCAGGCCCAGCGGCCATGGCTCACGGGCCCAGCCGCTCCGCGGCATGTGGGATCTTCCCGGACCGGGGCATGAACCCGTGTCCCCTGCATCGGCAGGCGGATTCTCAACCACTGCGCCACCAGGGAAGCCCCCCACAGAACAACTTTTAAGCAATGGGAAGTAGTCAACCCTTCCATGTTGCTATTTTATTAATAAGAGTAGGTATAAATAATAATACTAATACCTTTGTTTCCATAGGTGCTTTCCTCTGGATAATTCATGCTTCATTACCGGGCCACTATTCTCTGTCTTGTGTTCTCCATTGGGTTCTGTGACAAACACGGGGCTCAGATCCAGACTCCAGAAGGTAGTGAAGCTTCCACGTTTGTTAACATACACAGGTGCATTACACACTCCCCAGATTCCTCTCTAGCATCTTTGTGTGAGGTTGCCCCTGACCTGTCAAAAGTCCAGACTAATGAGGTCACACCACCCACACTACAAAACCTCTCTGTGCTTCAGCCTCCTCCACAGCAAGTGGGCTGCCTTCGGGTTTTGAAGAGCAGTGGTTATCAAAGCGTTGCTCTGGACCAGCAGTAGCAGCATCACCTGGGAAACCATTAGAAAGCAAACTTTCAGGCCCCATCCCAGACCTAGTAAATTAGAAACTCTGGGGGGAGCCCAGCAATTTGTGTTTAACAAACACTTCAGGTGATTCTACTAGCATTAGAGTGGAAAACAACAGCCATCGGACATCTAGGGAGTTTGGGGGAGGCCTGCGGTTAGGAGAGCTATCTTTATAGGAAGAGGGGTCATGTACACAGGACCAAACTTTTGAGGTAAGTCTTCATAGTGTAGTGCTAGGAGCAATGGGTTGAAAAGAGAGACTGCTCTGATACACAGAACCACTTTTAAGCAATTGGAACTATTCAGAAACAGGAGCAAGTCATTTGACTTCTAATCATTGATTAGAAGAGGCTCCCTCTCTCTCCAAGTGCTCACAGGTAAAAGATTATACTCTGGCAGAATCTACAAATAAGGCAATATAAAAAGTACTAAAAATAAAGCAAGGTTCTTTCAAAAACAACGAAATTAAGCCATAATAGGAAGCTTAATAGGAAGCTTCAACATACTACTTATATAGAAAGAGAGGTTTATAATTCATCTATTATCATTAATTTTTTAATATCTCAAAGCTATTACCTTTAAAAACTATCCTACTGATGGTGCTTAGAGTAGATAATGGATTTTTGTTTCCTAATGCTTCATTTCTTATTCAGAAAAGACCAGAAGTTGGCTTAGATTCTCATAAGATTCCATTTATTATATGAGATTATATTTATAATTTAAAAGGGACCAATCACCACCAGCCAGAACTGATACTACATCAAAAATTAAGGTTGAGGTATTAACTTAACTTCTCCTCTGTTTTGTAACCAAAACAACCACCTTTTGACAGTCATGGTTTTGCTTCAGGATAGTTAGATAACTGAATTAATATCAGTGAAAAGACAACCTATCATTATTTAGCCATTATTACATACCATGTACCTGGCACTGTCCTGAGCACATCACACATACGCTGTAGTATTTAATATTCAGAGCAACCTTAGGAAGTTAAGCATTGTTATCCTCATTCTAAAGAGGAGGCACCTGGGCTGACAGAGGTTCAATAACTTGCCCAAGGTCATAGAACTAGCAAGTGATGGAGTCAGGAAACAAAGCCAGTGGTTTCCAGAGTCAGGGTTCTTAATCCTTTGAGCATATCTTTTTAGTATAATCCTGAACTCTAGGGATTTGGAGGGCAGAAAGAATGTTTGGCCCAGTGCAAATAACACTTAGGACCATTTAAGGCTTCTAGAAATACTAAAGACAACCAACAATCAAAGAACCATTTAATGAACGTTCAATCTGTGTCAGGTACTGAATTAACCATTGTACAACTACTATCTCACTTAATCCTTACAACACCATGGAAGGTGGTTACCACTGTCATGATTTTATATATGGGTAACTATAGTTAGGGGATTTAAGTAATAAGCCCATCTTCTTTTTTTTTTTTCTTTCGGTACGCTGGCCTCTCACTGCTGTGGCCTCTCCCGTTGCAGAGCACAGGCTCCAGACGCGCAGGCTCAGCGGCCATGGCTCAGAGGCCCAGCCGCTTCGCGGCATGTGGGATCTTCCCGGACCGGGGCACGAACCCATGTCCCCTGCATCGTCAGGCGGATTCTCAACCACTGCGCCACCAAGGAAGCCCGAGCCCATCTTCTTAATAAAGAATACACTGCTCACATAATTAAATGTAAAGGAAGCAAAATATGTACTGAGCAGGTAAAAACCACTCAGTAAATGTAACTTCCCTTCCCTTATATTAAGTTTCCAGGGATAAGGATGGTGTCAGTGATGATTAATTCATTGTCTTTCTTACCTATCTTCTTACTTGTTCCATACGGCAGATATTTGTGAGTTAGATATCTGGGTGCTGTATGCAGTCTTGAAATAGAACTAAGTTCACTGACTTCTCTACATCTTTATAATCACCAAACACTACCTCTTTGAGGCTTGCACCACTGGCTAGGACAGTGGCCCGCAAACCTGCCCATTTGGCAATAGTAACAATGAACAACCTTAGGAATAAGATATATCCCACACCCAAGCCCAACAATCAAAGGGTAACATGCCACGTTGCTCTACCCAAAGAACCTTGTGCTAAGGATGTAAGTGGCCAACATCTCACAGAGACAGTCAGCAAAAATGAACACCTTTTCCCCAAACTGCAAGATTTCATCTAGTTGAGAGTTCAATGAAAGTTAATTTATTTAGTATTCTAATATCATGAGAAGAGCTCTGTTTTCAGAATCGGAATCTCTGGACCTCAGTCATGTCTCCACCACAAACCAGGTACGTGATCATGGGCAAGCTGCTTAACTCCACTGGATCTGTTTTCTCACTGAGAAAATGAGACAAAATAAAACTTGTTTTCCAAATTTTTTGTGCATAGTAGATAAGAGCTGTGAAATACGTTGCAGAAATATAAAACCCTGTCAGAAGTATGAGATGGGATTATTATTTTATGTAACTCCTCCATCGCCTAAAATTTGGCGGCCAATGTATCAACCTGGTTAGCCAAGTTGGTTTACTGACAGACTAATTTGAAAGGTAAGAGGAAGAGGACTGTTTAAAACTGATAATTAGCAGCTGTAGCAAGAACACCCATGGAACTATTTGCTCAGTTGTTTTGATGGATAAGAGGGATTCATTTCCAATGACCTTACTTCTCTATAACCTTCGCAAATCCCTAGGTCAGTGAATGTTCCTATGAAATAGGCTGAGAAACCCTTCCACGCAAGCACAAAGGATTATCGGCAAACCGTTATGTCACTAAACATGACAGAGACTCCTAGCTCAACAAATAGGGGCTCACTATATTTTGCCAAAGACACCTTTAGATTCCTATTCAGGTTTCAAGGTGCCAAGCTATTCACCCTTACATGTCTACATCAGAGCAGAAATTAGCCTATATGTAGATTGCTTGGGACAGCAGTGACAGGAGACAGGAAAGAGGGCATTTTTACACTGGGAGAAAAAAAGAAACTCCATCTGGAGTTAAACCTGGAGAGATGAATAAAAGATAGTACTTTAGTACTATTGATTGTTTTGACATCTCACTCAGAGGATTCAGCCAAAAGATTCAAGAGCAACGAGATAAACATCAAGTAAACATTGGGATTTACATATATACACTAATATGTATAAAATAGATAACTAATAAGAACCTGCTGTATAGAAAATCAAGGAAACTATTTCTTTGGTGCCCTTACATTTACCTTGGACTATGGTTCCCTCTCAAGTTATCTGATAGATTAACATGGCCTTGTGATGTGACACCATCATCCTACTTTTCCTATTATACCTCTTTTCTTAAAATATTTTGTGGTCAACACAAACAGGTAAAAGTCTAAATTCTCCCTGGGCCTGTATTTGGAAAGGTAAATTCATTTTTTTTTCAAGTCACTGGTTGTAAAGCTATAAAGCTGATTGCTTGATTAGTCACTCAAACTCTGGCTTTGGATCATCTTACCAAAGTTTACCTTTGGTATACCCAAAACAGAGGTTGCTTAGATCATGGTCAATGACTGGGAAGGAAACCAAGGTTTCTCAGACATAAGACATGCCAAACTTTTCAAAGCCAAGATCATCTCATTTTCCTGCTTCTGCTTCTCTGATAAAACATACCTATGCTCTGTTACTAACAGCCACTCTGCAATACACTACACATTGAACCAGCTGTCCACCCAAGTGCAGGTCTCTCCAGTGGGTCTGGTTGTCAGTAAACCACTGATTAAACATTTTAAGACTGGCTTTGGCAAAACATGCCAGAAATTCCTTCAGGGTAATTAAAACCACCTTCTGTGTCAATAAATACAGACTGTGAGATCCTTCATGTGCAGAGGGGCTGGTGCTGACCCATGGGCTCTAGGACGTTTTTTCTTAGATGGCTTTTCCATCACTGCAAGTGATTTTAACGGACACATCCAGACCCTTCCCCCGCCCCATTAGAGAATGACTGGTTGAACTCAGAGGTGTCATCTTACCCTTATTGTTTGAGCCAAGAGACAGGACCAAAGGGGCTCTGAACCTAAGGGCCAAGCTCATTGCCAAAGCCCTTTCACCCAGGCCTACAGGTACGAGAACTTGAATGGAATTCTTGTTACAGAATGTGACAATTACTAGTGTCCACTTTTCACTACTCTTCCAGGGTTCCAACTGATTTTCATTTGAAGAACTATTAATGTGACTTCAAAGTAAAAAGAAGAACTCAGGTGAATATTTACTACATTGATATCCAGAGGCCTTTTCTTCGCACATAATAGACACTCCATGAATTATTTTTCATCCCAATAACAGCTTTACAATTTTTAGTATGTGAACAATGCATAATACTTATTGAAAATTGTCATACATTAGAAAATATAAAGATAAATAGCAAAAATTACTAAAAGTTCCATCAGCCTGAGATAACCATCATTAATATTTTGATAACCATTCTGTGTTGAATTCTCACAATTCACACATACAGGAGGAATCATACTATATATATCATGGATGTGGTGAACTTTAAAATTTTGAATTGTCTTTTTTTTTGCTTACTTCTCCCCTCCCCCCCCACAACCAACGTCAATAACCCTTTATATACTTTTTTCATTTGGATGCTATCATATACCAACTCATACGGCATGACTAAGGTTTCAGTTGCTTAATCAATACTTGCTGAATGGTTAAAGAGTAAAAAAAAAAAAAAACGCATAAACAAATGAATGGATGAACGAATAAATAATGGGTCATGCTCTTAATTAGCTGGTATGATTTCCAAGTGATTGCAAAAAGCACATCTTTTGACAGCACCCCTGGAGCTTTAAACCCTAGTGGGCATAGGAGAACCTGGCTTCAATATGTGAAGAGGGAGCCCCAAGTTCAAACTCCCACGTAAAGAATATGTAACTGGCTGCTGTCCTAACTACAGAGACATAATCAATTTACTCTCAAACTCAAATCCAGTTTAAAAACCATTTACTAAGCACCTGTACACCAAGCACTACACTGTCCTTTGCAGGATAAACTAAAGGGGTAAAGATGTGATGACTGTGTTCTGGGAATTTCTTTCCAGTTGGGGAGACAACATTCCGTCTGCCTCTTTCTGGCAGGCTGTCTGACCTTGGACCTCAGTTTTCTCATTCATGAAATGGGAATGAGACCTATACATCACAGGATTCTTGTTATGATTAAATAATTCAAGGAATTCAAGAAAAATGTCATGGGAAAATCTGGATTGGAGGCAGGTCACATAGGTACCAGGGAAGGGGAAAGGGTACTTATAGGAGCAGGGAAGCAGGAATGGCCTGGGGTAGTGAGGACCCTGCACAAGCCAGCCTGCGTGGTTTGAAGACCAGTTGGGAGAGACTCAGGTAAACGAAGGCACAGGCAGTAAACAGTAAGGCTTATAAGCACAGGAGAAAATCATGAACAGACTAATCTTCTTAAAGGGTCAAACAAAAGGCAGAAAATGTGTTTTGCCTCTTCAGCATGTGCCAACGTCTAGATTAAGGCCATCCATATGAGTGACTCAAAGGCAACCTGTTTGTCAAGTAACTGGAAAAAGAAAAGACCTGGCCTGCACAATGGGCTCAAATCCAAGTTTCTTACACTTATAGGAAAAATTCTGATCGGAAAATTTCATCTCAAATTGTGCTGAGAAAGCTTAGGGACTGAGTAAGCATGTTGGCAGCAGAAGTACAATATGATAATCAGACTCCTTTTGCATTTTCCACCACAGTGCACAGTTCTTCAGGTCCTGGAGAGACCTTAGCAGGTTTTTGATCTCTGACGCCGTGAGGGGTCAGAGAACCCATAAGGAAATACACCTTGTTCACAAATGGAACTGCACTCAAAACTTTCCTCCTGTGTCCTATGAAGTAACCAGAGAGTTCTGACTTCCAAAGCATAGTATGTTAATTTCACCCAGGCTAATCCTACAGATCTGGAGTGGGATTAGATATTAATCATTGCAAGAGACATCCATTGGAGGCACTGAGCTGTCCCAGTCTCTCCTGTTAGGCTCAGGGTCCCACGGCAGCTCTTCTCCTTTCTGTCATATCTTTTCCTTTTAAACTAGAACCACTGATGAATTCCTGGAAGGCTATCCCCATGCATCTGTGCTGCCCTAATCAATACTCTTTCGCTCCATCCCGCCTGCCCTGGCCTCCCAGACAGCAGAGAAAGGAGATGAGAGGTAGATTTTAACATTACCATCTCAAATCATCGTTGAAACTTAATGTTTATAGAAGCTGTTTTAATACTTGTAGAACTCTGAGGAAGCAACTGGATCACCTACTAACCACACAAATCTTTATCCATTGAACTGTCCATCCATCCATCCATCCATCCATCCATCCATCCATCCATCTACCCAGTCAGCCAGCCAGCCAGCCATGCATCCTTTGAATTTTATCTACTGAACACTTAGGTCACAAACTGTGTATCATTTTTTAATACTTCATAAAAGTTTAAACAAAAAAAGTCAAAGAATGTGGTATTCTTACTGCAATACCTCCAGACAGTTCAGAGGGAGAAAAGTGCCCCAAATATTTAAGCCAAATGAACTGAGACTTCAGATGGACTCCCAACTATAATCCCCCAAGACAGGTGAACTACAGACAGCCAACATACAGCTGACTCTGGAACAACATGGGTTTGAACTACACGGGTCCACTTAAACACGGATATTTTTTTAAATAGTAAATACTTGAGTACCACAAAGTCCATGGTTTGTTGAATCCATGGATGCAGAAGAACTGGGAGTGTAGAGGGCTGACTATAAATTATACCTAATTAACCTCTGCGTTGTTCAACAGTTGTTGGACTAAAAATCACTCATTAAAAATGTAATCCCGGTGGTAGTTTATAAGATTTTTACTTTTCATTTCCATCAAATCATGCTCTCAATTTTTGGAGGGAAATTAGAGATGTCTGGAAATCTTGAGCCAAACGATAGAGTCTAGTTTTCTCAGATTTATCTAGGTTCAAACTGCATTCAATCACATATAGTATTAACCAGAAAAAGTTAACATAGCTTTCAGAAATGTCAGATTTGAGCCCCACAAGAGGCTAGCTCATTAAACAACCATACTGGTTGTCATGTTGGGTCAATCATTCTTTGAAATTACCTACTCAACAGTTTGAAGAAAATTAACATTTCTGGGTCACCAGGTTCCATATACTTATCTACGACTGACGCCTGGGAACCAAGAAAGTCATTTTATTTAACGTAGGTGGGCAACTAAATCCCAGAGAGCAAGCTACTCACCCATGTATTTAATAGCGGAGGCTGAGCACTGAGCTTGTTTTCCCACTAGGAAGGGTAAGAGGACCCGGGGCTCTGGGGAAGGACAAGGGCCATGGGACCAAATGAAAGCTCGTTAATTATATCTTTATGACTTTTTTTCTGATTTTCACCCCACGTACATTCTCTAGGATGAACTTAAACACTCTGAAAACGTGTGACAACGTGTGAAGTAGAGGCAAAACACGGACCAAACAAAAGTAGGAAAGAGCCATAGCAATTACAAAGGCACTCATTGGTACCACTTTTTAAGAACGCAGTTTATTGAAATTATCTAGAAACTTAATTGTTCGTACCATTTAACCCAGTAATCTTGACTTTAGACACTTGTTCTAAGAAAATAACCAGAGAGATGATTTAGATGCATGCAATCATTTATCACACAAATATTACATCAAAATCCTGGAAATAATCCAAACTTCCAGCATTGAGTGATTGGCAAAATTATGGTTTAACTATAGGATGTTACAGAAGAATGTGCACAGTATTGTGTTTGGGACCAAAAACAAACATAGGTATGATAATATTTTTCATATAATTCCTTTATTCATCCATCTCTCTCTCTCTCTCTCTCTCTCTCCCTCTCTCTCTCTCTCTCTCTCTCTCTCACACACACACACACACACACACACACACACACACACACACACACAGTAGCCTGGAAGAAAATACATCAAGAAATGTTTGTAATGATTATGTTCAGAGTTAGATCAGAGTTAGAAGTAAATTTGATTTTCTTTTTTACACTTTTCTTTACAGTACAAATTTTCATCAGTGAGCACATATTTTGTTCTCTCAGAGCCTCTATTCTTTTCCTACGTAGCATTTACCAAGATTTATATTCATGTTCTTATGTTTGTGTTTAATGTGTATCTTTCCAGTAGAATGCAAGCTCTATGAGAGTAGAATATGTGTGTGTGTGTGTGTTTTTAACTGCATATCTGAGGGTTTTTTTTAGCGTGGTGCCTAGTACATAACAAACATTTTTAAAGTAACCACTGAGTGAGCAGCTGTGGGGACCCTACCTGGAAGATGTGTGGTGGTATATGAGTGTTCTAATGGGCATCAGCCGGCTACGTCTCTGGTCTCCAGCTCATTTGCTCAATAATACACCATCTTCCTTGCTTACTTTTGCCTCCTAAGATCACACAAGACTCCACTCTCCATTAGGAAGGCCTGTGCCGCTCTGCTCCACCTGTCAGAATCCCACCAAGACCCCACCTTCCCCACTGAGCCTTTCCTGTTCAGGTAAGCATCCCTCTAGCACTTACCAAAATCACTCACTTGGAAGATCAACATTTTTTGAACTTTATTGGGTACCAAACACTTTTTTTGAATAGGGGTCAGCAAACGATGGTCCATGGGCCACCACCTGATTTTGCAAATAGAGTTTTGCTAGAATACAGCCATGCCCACATGCTACAACGGCAGAGTTGAGTAGGTGGGACATAGACTGTATGGTCAGGAAAGATGAAAATATTTACTATCTGGCCCTTTACAGGACAATTTACAGACCCTGTTCTAGAGCATCTACGTACTTGTGAAAAGCAGAGATGACACCAGATTTTTATCCCATCAGGTTATTCTTAGGGCAATATGGGATCCAAAGTATATCTCCAAGAGCTTTGTAACAAAGAAATTATTGTAATATACCTAAATCCGGTTTTTTTTAAATTTAATTTTATTTATTTTTTATACAGCAGGTTCTTATTAGTCATCCATTTTATACATATTAGTGTATACATGTCAATCCCAATCTCCCAGTTCATCACACCACCCCCGTCCCCCACTTTCCCCCTTTGGTGTCCATATGTTTGTTCTCTACATCTGTGTCTCTATTTCTGCCCTGCAAAGCAGTTCATCTGTACCATTTTTCTAGGTTCCACATATATGCGTTAATATACAATATCTGTTTTTCTCTTTCTGACTTACTTCACTCTGTATGACAGCCTCTAGATCCATCCACGTCCTAAATCTATTCTTAAGAACATACATTTCTGTGTCAGACATACATGCATTCAAGTATATGATGGCTCTTCCTCCTTATCATAATTACAACAGAATCTCTTTTAACAGACCTCTAGGAAGTTGACTCATTGGATGAAAATATGTCTTCAATTCCCTCTGTAAAATGGGTCTCTAGCCTGCTCTCCATTCACAGCTAACTTATTAAGGTCATCTCTGGTCCACTGGCTCACTTCTGTTTCTTTTGGTTGAGCTGCACATCTACTGAGAGTCCGTTGTGTCGGCCCCCAAATCTCTTGATGCCTATATACTTGTCATTTAATTAAATATCATGGAAAGTGATGACAAGAATGGTGTGAAAAGGCAGAGAATGATTGTTTGATATGAAAACTAAGTTTAATGCTTTCAAAAAATGATCAAGAATGGTCAAGTAAATGTGGGAGAGAGAAAAGATGGGGGACAATCATAAAAATCTAGAAGGATCAGTAGTTAAGATTGGTTCTCAGGGGTCTATACTCTCACTCAACCTCAAGGAAACCAATCTCAGACATGGTCTTTGTCATTTTGGGTGTGGTTTGTGCAAGAAAAATGTAAGTCCCGATCAGCAGTTCCATACTCAGAGACTAAGCCTTGATTCTTCAACAGGCTCTTCATCAAAATTAGGCAATGCTGTTTAAAATAGGTGTATCAGGAACTATACTCAACATTTAGTAATAACCTATAAGGGAAAAGAAGCTGCAAAACAATATGTACATATCTATGAATCACTTTTCTGTACACCTGAAACTAACACAACATTGTAAATCAACTATACTTCAATTAAAAAAAATAAAATAGGTGTATCATTGTTATGATTCTCTGCCTTAACTTTTCCAATTTATCACCCACTATTGGTCCCAACTACATGGAATGAGAGGGACTCTTCTGTATTTATTAAATGCTCACATATAAACAATAATATGTTAGCCAGGGGCATGTTGCCTCGGCCGCTGCCATATTTTATAGGTAAAAAAATAATCAGAGAGATGGTGTGACTAGTCCAAGGCCTCAGAACTAGTACTGCTGGAGGGGGGTGGGGGGCGGGTCTTGAGCCAGGCAGGCTCTGATTCCACCATCTCAGCCCCCCAGGGATAACAGAGAGGCAAACGCAGCACAGACTCACACAGTCTGGCTTATATGATTAAGTACATTCTGAGAAGGTCAGAGCATCATCTGCCCAAATGGATAGAAAGATGCTTGAGAGCAAGAACTTCTATTTCACCACACTTCCCAGCACCACCACCACAGCAAGCTGGCAAGAAATCCAAAAATCAATTTTGTTGGAGTTGGTGAATTTTATTTCCTAATTTATAATAGTAGAAGTAACTGGGGCTTCCTGATTTCTAAAAGAAAAAGGTTCATGTGGGATCTACAGCCCCCTCCATGGAGCACACAACAGCAGGGGAGACAGTCTATTGTGCCTGTCAGATCATGTCACTGAAAGCTTAGCCTCACCAATTGGCACTTGCTCTTTCCTGTCAGTGCGGCAAGTTGAGCAGTGCCCTGCTCACCAGATGGTTATTTGTTCCACCAGCCACCTTTGCTGCATCCCTGATTCACTCCAGCCCAGGACAGTCTCCAGAATTCATGCTGCAAGGCAGCTCCTGCCAACAACTTTGCCAAATGTCTCCTCTCAAAGTCATGGGCCGCCCAGACAGACTGGCTCCTCCGTCTGCAGCAGTTTTTGGCAGAGACGCTTCCCTTTCTGCCTCCACCTCTTGGCTGCACCAGAGCCTTCTTGCCAGAAGGATGATCTGACCCATCAGTATATGCAGCCAGACCTGGAGTTCTGGGGCCATTTAAAGCCTACATCTGTGTCCCACAAGTTCACCCCTGATTACAATGTCAGAACACACAAAACAAACCTAGACGATCACAAATACAGATACAGTGCATCACAGAAACTTAGAGCCAGGAAAATCTATAGAGAGCTTGCCTCGCCTCCCCCATCTTCAACCTCGTTTTAGTAGATTAGGAAATCAAAGCCCAGAGAGTAAAAGTGACTAATTATGGTGGCAGGACTGGGAATAACACCCAGGTCTTCTCATGTGCATTCCAAATCACTGCTTACAATAAAGACTGCATTGCCTTCCAATTTTCCCTCTGTTCATTTTCAAATTCTTGATAAAAATTAGACCCTGTGTATCAGTATTGATTCAAAGGAGAATTTCTTTAGAAAAATGAAGAATCTTTTCTCTGCATCAACATTACTTTTTTTTTTTTTTTTTTTTTTTTAAGCAGGCATGTCTATATACTACATGGACAGACCCGGAAGTGACTTCTGTTCTGCCACCCACAGCTGGGTGACCTTGAACAAGTAATCTCATTCTGCTTCAACTTTTCACTTAAAGGGGTATAAGGAGAGTATCAACGAGAAAGATACTTTAAAGCCCAAAGTTGGTTCATGGCACATAGCAAACCCTCCACAACTGCTTGTAATCAACATTATTCTGTATTAACACTCAAATCCACAGTGGTTTTAGAATACACAGTACTGTGCACATATACATAGGCATGCCAGGTATTTCTTACATTAGGAAGTTCAAGTTCATGAAGTTAAATGACTTATCCAACGTTACTTAGAGAATAAGTGAAGGACCAGAGATTCCTTCTTGCCCTTTTACTAAGAAATGAGAACCAGTATCTCGGCTTTAAAGGAGAATGTTTGAACAAAAACATATATATATGCATAATCACTGCAGCATCTTATGTAATATAAAAAGCCAGAAACAATTTCCCATCCAGCCACAAGGGAACTGCTAAATAAACTGCAGTATAGTTATACCACAGGGCACTATGCAGCCATTAAAAAGAACAAGGCAGACATAGGTGTCCTGACACAAAAAAGTCTTTCAGATATGTCATTGAATGGGCAAGAAAACAAAGCGCAAATAAAACAAGCAGTATGCATTCAGTTATACAAACAATCCTGCCCCTAATGTGTATCTGTACATGTATATTTAAATGTATGGAAATGTATAGAAAGGTGTCTATAAGGAAGCCCACCAACTATTGACAACAGCAACTCTGGGAAAAGAAGTGGGACGGGTGTGGGGATAGAGAGTGATTCATGCTTTGCTTTACCTACTTCCATAATGCTTGAAGCTTTTCAAGTAAGAAGGCATTTTTGCATTATTTGCCTTACAAATAGACATAAAGGCAGAGAGGAACATGAATGACAACAGTACAGCAGCTGTGTACCAAAAGACCTCCTAATCTGGGCGTCCCTGGGCCCAACTTGACCTCTGCAAAGTTACATGAGCAAATGCTACTCTCAAGTTTCTTGTTCAGCTCTCCTATTTGGTAAAATGCTTCCTGGTGATATTTTGTACTTAGGGATCCAGGTTTTGCCTCTCAGACCACCTGGGAGTGCTCAGCATCTTGCTGCAATATGTCCCATTAGAGCCATTTACAGCTTTTCCACACTCAGCACCCTTGTGCATCTGTTGAGGGTCACAGAGCTGAGCCCCCTGCATTAAGTGGAGGAGATGGCCTGCCATTCTGTGACTACTTCAGGTTCATTACTTAATGGATTCAAGCTGTGAAATCAGCCATGCATGATGGAGGAGGCTGTCAGTTGCCCAGCGTCAAGCCCAGTACGCCTAGAATACATCATCTCATAGGTAAGGTACTCTTTGGCACACTCCTTCTGGCAGACCTCACCTTTCTCACGTGAAAATCCTGCCTGTAGAGGCCCCTCTAGACCCTTAGACTCCATGCATCTTCTTGCCCCTTCATTTCTTTTCATTTGCTGGAATCAATCAAGTCTCTTTCCTCTGAAGAACAGAACTGACAGTCTGACTTACCCCTCTACATGGCCATCCTTTTCCATTACCCACAATGATCCTTTCTCCAAAGAAACCATGAATACTACTTAGCTGTCCATGGATTTCAAAAATACATATCCTATTATGACCACTTACCACTATTCCCATAGTGAACTTGGAGCATAAGAATCCAAGGAGTCCTGGATTTACGATAAAACTCCTAGTGGTCTTGTGAAAAGAATCTGTACTTCCAATGGGATAGTTATGTCAGAACTGGTTTGTCAGGTCAGAGCTGATTTTCAGCCTCATTCTAGCATTCTATTGGAAAGGCAACAGAAGGAAATTTGGTGGTAAGAATGAAGTGTGGAGATGAAAGCAAATATCGTTTTAATGGGAGATGGGTAGAGCACTACTGGAGAGTTGCTCTGGCCAAAATGAGTTCTCAGACACCACCCCTGATGCAAAAGGACATCAGCCATCATCCAGCTGCCTCTGGCCCATCCCTTCTGCTCTGCCCAGGCAACTATATGAGTTGCCATCAACTCTGGACAATGGGTGCCTGGATGGCCCAGTGGGAACTTCATTGTGAGTGTCCCAGGCTGGGGACGAGGGACATGGAGGCGGCTATAAAAACCCAGCTAATTTTCATAGTTTGACTGTTCAATTCCATAAATATTTTCCTTCTTTTCTTATTATAGATAGAGTAGAATAAATCTACAGGATTAACTCAGCTAAGGATTCCAGCACCAACTGGGGGAATTCAGCTCCCTCCCTGTGGGAAAAAGAGGAAAGCCTAGATTTGTGCACTGTCTTACTGGGATGAGATGAACCTGGTGAACTGAGTAGCACTGAATAGGCACCATGGGGATGTATGCAGAGCATTGAACACAACCTGAATTATTTTCCCTCTAAAATCCAGACAAGCAGCAGCAGGGGTGGGCAAAGAACTCTTGCCTAGAATCCAGGCGGTCACTGGTTCCAGTCTGGGTCTGCCACTTACAAGTATGTGACCTTATACAAGTTTCTTTGCTTCTCCAAACCTTGCAATTTCTTATTCTGAAAAATGCATCTAACACAACCATTCCCTCACAGTTGTTGAAGGAGATTAAATGAGTAAACACATGAGATGCACGTAGGAAAATGCCTGGGACACAGACAGTACTCAGGAATACTTAGTTGTCCTCCCTCATCTAAGCGTCTAAATTGGGCCCTTAGTTTCTTCGTAAATACAAATGCTAGAATCGGGGAATGTCAGTCTACAGCTGTGCTCTTTTCATTGAGCATACCAATATTTTGACAGGACTGGCCTAATATTATTCACCCCAGGTTCATTGGTATGTTTCTGACCAGCCCTCATAAAGGGCTTGGGATTGTCCCTGGGGACCTGGATGCTAATAATGAGTACTTGCTAGCGATTTTCAATGCATTCTGGTTATTATGTTTAGTAGTGGAACATTTCCTATCCCCCGGAAAGGTCATTTATAATAGTATAAGGCTGCTTGTTCCCACCTTCCATTTCAGATTTTTCTGAGACTAGCAGAGAACTCAAACAGTCATCCATATGCATTGGAAATACTATTCTGATCTGGCATTTACATAAAAATACCAAAGCAACTTAAGGAACTACAGGGCAGCTCTCCAACATGACACTACCTCCTTTTATTTTTCTGATGCCTTTCCAGCACCTTCATATCAAAAGTCATTTTCATGTACCTTCCTAGTTTTACTCATCATAGCTTCCCTCTTTCGTGAGCATGTGTGGGATGGATGGGGGGAGGGGAGGAAGCAGGGAATTTCACTTTCTTTTATTCTCATGCCCCTAAGAAGCTATAACGTTTCACAGATCACACAGATCTCAAGTTTGGAGACCCTCTGAACTCAATTCACCCAAGACTGGCCTCTTCTTATTCTATCACATTGCTCAAAAATGGCCATATAGCAGTACTGGTATAATTTAAGTGTGCGGTTAATTATGCTTACACCAAGCTATTCTGTCCTGGTACAATTTCTTTATACAGAGCCAAGATCAGTTTCCTTGTAATTTTTCACTCATTGGCTCAAATTCTGCCTTGCAGTGCTCTTCTCCTAGGCATCTCATCTATTCACATGCTTTTAAGTACCTTTAATATAGCCGTGACACCCCAAATTATAATCTAGTCCAGATCTTTCTTCTGAGCTTCAGACCCAGATATCCAACTGCTTACTTGAGAGTCTCACCATGAGGCTAGATGACTCCAGTTTCAGTGGAAAGCCCCACTATGCATCCATTCTCATGGCAAAATCCTGGGAAGTCATCCTTGACACCACCTCCATCTACTTCTCCATCTCCACCCAGTTTATCACACCAACTCAGCCCTATCCATTCTTCTCCTACAATGTATCTCGAATCCGTCCAATTCTCTTCACCTCTATTGCTGCCACCATCCTAGGGGACAGCCGTGGCCTAACTATCCCCCTGCTTTCACCGTTATTCACTTCCTACCCAGTCCTCTGACCCCACCCTACATAGCAACCAACCTGAGTTTTGAAAAAACAAACCTGATCGTATTTCTCCCCGATCAAAATCCTTTAATGGCTTTCGATCCATCTTTGGATAAGGTCCAAACTCCTTAAGGCCAACAACGCTCAACATGATCCAGTCCCTAAATACCTCTCCAGTTTCTTTTTTGTAACATTTTATTACAAACATTTTCAAACAAATAGTCAAGTTGAAAAAAAATTCACAGTGAATATACATTGACCGACCACCTGGATTCTACCATTAACATTTTATACTTGCTTTATCAGCTATCTATCCATTTATCCGTCCTTCTCTCCTAGTATTAATTTTTCTTGGTTTTGGTCCGTTCCAAAGTAAACTGCAGGCTCCAGTCTCATTTTTGTCACTCTTCTTGTTGTTCTCTACACTCAACCCTAGGCATCTTCTCATTCTTCGAATCTGTCAGACTATTTTATATCTCTGTGCTTCAGACCTATTGCCCCTTCTACCTGAAATGTCTTCAGCTCTTGTTAATTCCTGACTCATCCTTTGGTTTTCAGCTTCAACTCTGTCTGAGAGGTAGTCACTGAACCCCCAGTCTAAATTAAATTCCCCTTTCTGCCTTACATATAATCTCAAGGTGTCTTGTGCTTTTCCTGAATATCGCTCGTCACAATTGGTAGCTATGTATTTTTTTTTGCAAAATCATTTGTTTAATGTCTACTTTCTCCACCAGCCCAAAAGCTCCATGAGAACAGACACAATGTTTGTACCGGGGCATGCAGGATCACCCCCACAGAAGGTTAGTTAATAGTTGTTGAAGGAATTAAAGGCAGAAGGAATCAATAGTTACATAATAATAATATCATATTAATAAAATAACAATACATGGAGACAAAGTGAATTTGTTCTTCTTTTAATATGTACAAGCAGTGTGGGTTTTTTAAGGCCTCTAAGAGAAGATGGAACTTACTCACTGCCAGAATATAACCAGCAAGTACATTAAGGCAGATTGCCAAGTGGCAAGATCCATGGCTAGTGGCTGAGTCAAGAAAGAGACTGTGGCAGGTCTCAGGGACTTCTCTCCCATTTCCACTAGCCCCTCCCTCAAGATCATCCCAAATCAACAACAATCCAAGGAAAACCAGGGTGCTTGCAATGCAAATGCAGTTTAAGTAATACTAACAATTGCTATAATGTATTGAGGGCATTTGTCGAGGACTGGCTTTGTATTAGGCACTGTGTTGAGTGCTTTTCCTGCATTAGATATTCTTTTTTCCTGTGGCATAGGTTCTAATGTTATTCCCATTTTAAAGCTAAGGAAACTGAGAACAGAATAGTTATTTTTAAACAATAAGTTCTCTGACTTCCTCTTCTAACCAGATTGCCATTCCTGTAAAGTCCACCTACGCAGAATATTTATTCTGACTGTGCCCCATATGAGGGTAGAAAGATTAATCTAGAAAACTCTCAGACTGCTCTAACGGAGAGGGGGTTTTAGTTGGTTCTAACAAGTCTAAAAATATAGAAAGCCAACCCTACCGATGCTTTTCCTCAGGTATTAAACCCAAACACACACTTTCAAATGATCCCTGCAGAGAACTTTTCCTCAGATGGGAACACCGTGTACACACAAAGACAAACCATTGTGATCTTCCCCATAACAGGAACTAATAGTTAAAGAAAAATGAAGCAGTGCAGAATTTCCTAGTAGAAGAGTATGTCAGCCAGTCTTGAGTTTGAAGACAAGCTTTTCCCCTGACTGTGTGACCTTGACAAATTAGTATCATCCCTGGGCCTCAGTTGCTCAGTTTCCTTATTTGAAAATGGAAATAACAAGATCCACTTAGCAGGGGATGGACATATTAAAATGCTACTTACAGAAACCTCAGTACAGGGCTTGGAAAAGAGAAGATACTCAAAGATAGTACCTTTAAGAAAGGGAGGAAAAGATAGGAAAACGTAGGGGAGGGTGGTAACTTAATACTCAGACTAAAAGTTATAAGAAATGTTTTTAATAAATGCACGTCATGCATTCTTTTGCCATCAGAGAGAGACAGGGAGGAGCTTGGGAAAAAGTGTCCTTTAGCATCTGCATTGCTCTTACCCGGATGAACTTGCCTGCAGATACCACTTACAATGCAGATTGAGCTTAGAGTCCTTCACACTAACTACACAGCAAAAACCTTCCAGCTTTAAATAGAATACTGCAGTGTGGAATGATCTGAGCAAAGGGAAGACAAATTCAGAGATAAATGCGAAGGAGATTTTGCACACACACACACAAAAATCTGCCATATCTGGGTAAGGGAGGAAAACGCAGAAATATCAAAGGAGGCAAAAAGAAAAGCAAAGTCTATAGAAGGACCTAGAAATTAATTCCCCAGAAGGTGGGTTTAAGTTAATAAAGGGAAGAGAACTTTGTGGCAAGTCCCCAATGAAGACGATTTTAACAATGAATATTTTGCTCTAGTGGGGTTTCTTCAAGGTGTACTAGCACCTTGAAGGTATTCATCATCAGAAGAAGGACACTTCCCCCTCTGGCTAGGTCAATGTTCCCTAAAATAAAATTAGGGATTGCATGTAAAAAGGCAATTTACATTATCTAAGTTCCAATTTTTTTTTTTTTCTTCCCAGACCTTCACTAAGATCAGGTAAAGAAACCTGGAAGCACACTGTGAAATAAAGGTTTGTTTAAATTTTCAATGTGGTGGCAGTTGGGGGGTGGGGGGAGGGACTCCAAGAGTCTGAGTTGGAAAAATTTTAGAAAGTTCTTTGCTATAAACTCATGCCTCATTTCAGACTATATTAACCCAGATATTTTATTCAGAACCAGAGTTTACAAAAATGTCATCAAATAGGAACAAAGATTAGGTAGTATCTAGGGCCCTGAAAGCGGTAAGGAATGCCGTGTTTAACTCATTTCTTCATTCTACAGATGACAGTGCTACGCACATGGCCTCAATTTCCCCATCTTCCCAGCTCAGTAAGTTTCCTTTGCCTGCACTTGGAGGCATAATGCAATACAGAAGAAAACATGAAGGCAGCCCTCTATCTTTGTTGTCTCAAACAGAAAAAAAAAAAAAAAAAAAGGTGTGCCCCCAAAGACAATAGACCCGAAAGCCAACTTCTCTTTTGGATGATATGCTCTGACCCAGAGTTGATCACATTCTACCTGGTGAGTCAGTGACAAAGCACTAAGAATGGGGAAGAACATCTCACCACCACATTGTCACCAGGCAAGTAAAAAGAATCAGCAAGTATGGTGCTTGGTATGGGGCAGGGACAGGCTGCTGAACATCTTAAAAGCCACTTCTAAGCTCCTGAAGGCCAGAGCTCATAAAGCTCTGCTTTGATCTGTCTAGTGCCATGGACGCATTAGGTGTGATGCTCTCCAATAATGATGATGAACGAAGCATGTATTTTCAATAGCGTTGGGCATTCTTTCTATCTAAAACTTCCAGGGATGTTTATAGAAGATGCTACTACCTTTACCCCCAAATTGTGTGTCTTTTTATCTTTCAGAACTTGAACTCTTACTACCACCACGCCCATCACATTTCTCTAATAGTCTTGATTTGATTAAATATTATAGAAATTTTAGCACCCAAGAATAATAAGAAGAATCTTAAATTAACATGCCTTGCTACATTTTCCTAAAGCACTTTCACACATTTTCTCATGTGGATATCACAATGTGACAATGCAACACTTTATAGGAGTGGTTAAGGATAAAGTCTGACAGGTAGAAAATGAAAGCAAAAATGCAAAAGTTTTGGTATTTGAAAAAAAAAGCCTCCACTCTCTATTCCCACACAAAAGGCAAATGAGATTCCACCTGCTGACTTTCCTTTCCTGCCTGCACCTCACTCAGGCTAATGTCAGAACAAGCTGGGGGGTGGTGGGGAGAGAGAGAGAGAGAGAGAGAGACGACAATTTCACCTCTTGGCAAAGCTCAGCTTACTGAACCCTCTTGCTTTCTGTTGGCTGTTGATTCAGCAGAAACTACTGCTGCAGAATTCATAATGGTGATTTTTAAAGGCCCCACTGATCGCATTGCTCGCCCCACGTGTCACACTCGTTCGCTCGCCGCCCTAGCACTGTTTCCCCAGCCACCTTTTTATATCTTGCTAATGCACTTCCAAGGGGAGAGGGGTTCGCCCTTTTTCAGCGGGCCTTTTGGGCTTTTGATTGTCTAAGCAGGTAACCCGGCCGGAGAGATGAACGGGCAGGAAATGAAACCATGCCCACCCTTGCAGTCATTGAGAGACACATCATTCCGCTCAGAGAGGGGAGGACCCACGGTCCTCTCGGACCCCCTTGTTTCTTATCTCTCCCCTCACCCCGACCCCTGCATACATATTCAGGGAAGGGGTCATCTGCCTTTGGGGAGTCATTTTTCCAGCCGGGAGCCCCACCCTGAAAAACCTCATCCCTGAGGGCCATTTTAACTCCCGTGGGCGCCGGGTCCACCTGCTGCTGAACGCCCGGCTCGCCTCGCGGAGCCTGTATGGATGTGGGGCGCACCGGCAGCTGCCCCTGCGAGCCGAGCCCCCGCCCCAGCCCCGGGGCCCGCAGGAGTCTCCGCCGCTACTCGCCCGGCTGCCCGCGGAGCTCAACGATCCGCAACTTGCGCCCTTCCCCAGCGGCGGAATGCGGCGGGGCTGGCGTTACCTTCGGTCGCATAGCTGTGGTCGCGCAGGAAACTGTTGTTGATTTTGCGGGTATCAATGTCCTCCTCCATTGACAGCAGGCTTACTTGCGTGGGAACCAGAAGCCGGCAGACAAGTATCCATGATCCCTCCCCGCAGCCAGTCTCACAGGAGAGGGGGGCAGGGGAGCCAGTGGGACTGCACCATGGTCCGAGCCTGAGGAGGAGACGGGGAGGCGGAGAGAGAAAAAAAATAAAAACCCGGCAATGGAGCTGTCACCTCCTCCGCCCGGGATCTCCGAGGCTGCGGCGGCTCCTCCCGCGGTGCGCTCACTCCAGCTCCAATTCCCGGTGAGGATGCTGCGCCTGCCTCCGCTGCCTCCGGGTGCCAAGATGCGCCGTGCCCCGAGGGGTCTGGTCCCGCCCGCCGCCCCGGAGGCGCTCACAAGCGGGGCTGGGGAGATGCCCAACAGGTTCCCCTCGTTGGCAGCCGCTCCGAAATGCAAAAAAGATCCCTCCTCCCCCTGGGAGAGCGGGCAGCCGCGACAAAATGGTGCCTTTCTGGACCCGAGCTTCAGCGGCGAGATGGCAGGGTCAGGATTGAGGCGGGCCCGGCCCGGATGAGGGTGCTGGTCCCACAGGAGGGCGGCTCGAGCTGGCGGGGGCTCGGCAGCCGGCGGGGAGCCGGGCAGGGCGCTGCAGCCGGCGCCAGCGCACTCACCCTCACACCCACACGCGCGCACTCGCAGCTGCCGCGGCTGCAGGAGGAGGCTGGAGGCGGCTGGTGCATTAAAGGCGAGGCTCCTCCCAACCGCGTCAGCAGCCCCAGGACTCTTCCCCAGCAGCTGTGGTGGCCGAGGCCGAGGCTGCGGCTGCTCTCTGCTGCAGTGGGGCGCACGCAGCCGCGAACCTGCACCTGGGCAGCGAGCAGCTAGTTTACAGGTTGACGTGAAAAGCGTAGACGCGCTCTTCCAACCTCCCTCCCCCTAGCGCCACGCAGCTCAGGGCGGCGTTTACTCCAGCACCCAGAGTCCCTAGCTCGCTGCCTTTCTCCGGACACCTGTGCTTCAGGACCGCAAAGAGAAGTAGGTTCCCTTGGGTAGGCAGGAAGTCTACATTCCCGGTCCCTTTCGCTCACCCTTCCATCATGCATGTGGTCTCTGGATGAAGTTCAAGGGCAAGGCCTGGGGATCGAAGCCTCGCACAGAGAGGAGAGAATGCTCATAGCCTAGCTTAAGCCCTCTCTGCGCTAGGAATACAGCGGGGAGCTGGGGCCAGAACTTTTCTGCGGATCACACCTGACTTCTCCCTTTCAAACAGAGTCAAAAACCTCTTCTACCTGTAGGCGTCTGCGTCTACACTGGCAGAGGGAAGAAGAGGGCTGAGTTATGAATCTTGTCAACATCGTCAGTCTGAAAAAGTCCACGTTCCCTAGCCCTTTGCACTTAGTTTTGGACAAACAGCTCCAGGCCCCCCTGCGGGTTTTGCTTGTGAAGACACAGCACTGCAGGAACCGCTGACATTTGCTCTCCACGTGAAAGGTACAGTGGAGCCCTGCGCCTTGGAGCGCCATTGCTTCCCTGAGGGAATTTCAAAGATCCAGTGAATACCAGAAAGAGGCCTATCTTCCTACTTCAACTAGGAGGAAAATACAGAATCCCACCGCAACCCCAATTTTTCCCGAATCGCAAATCTCAAGTTCCATATTTGAAAGAAAATGAGATCGTTATTGTTATGAAACAACTACAATCATTTCTGAAGCAACCCAAATCACTAGAAAGCCAGTTTGGAAATGAAATGTCCTCGATTTCCCCTTGCAGAAGGCATTCATTTCAGTGGGTGTCACTGCAGGGAGAGACGTCGGGAGAGACATCAGCGAATGTCTTGCTCAGTTAAACTCCACCAATTTAGCTGGATGAGCCCAGAGGGACCTTTGAGTTAATTATAGACATACAATGCTTCGGCTAACACAATTTAGAAAGTATTTGAAGTCAAAAAAATGGGAAAACAAGTCCTTAACTGAGGTTGGGAATTGCCATTAGATTTCCATGAAGAATAGATGCTTCTGGCAGGTGGAAAATGGCATCTCCAGAACGCAACCGCACATCTCTGGGAGAAGAGAGGAGAAATATTCTTTGATATAATTTGGGGCGGGGAAGTTCATCTTACAGTAGATTCCATTTTTATTCTCATCTGTTGGTTAAGTCTTTCCTACTTGTTTGACTATCTGTGCCAAATTCACATATGAAATTCCAGGAACAGATGAAGACTGGTGCAAATTGATTTAATCCACTTCAGCTCCAGTTGCCATGGCTGGTTCTTCACATGATAAGATGTATCCATCACCAAGGCTCCAGAGGTCAGCTCCTCTGTAGTTACAAAGCCCAGCTTCTCTTGCAGGTAGGCATAAGGGGGTGGGGGAAGGGGAAAGGGGAGAAAAGCTAAGTTCAGCTTGAAGTGGTGAGAAGACATCTTGCTTTGAGTTGAAATGACCTTATGTTGCCACTGGAGACCTTGGAGTAGTATCTGGGATATTCTCATCCATATCTTTCTAGAACGTGGGCTAGATTGGAACAGAGTTGCAAGATGAATCAGGAAGGCCCAGTCTCGTTAGCCAGGCTGTGCTTGAAGAATTTTCCACTGTAAGCAATGGGAGAAATGTCCCCTCCAGAGATCAAGCCTCTGGGTTTACTAAATTTTCCCTTTCCTGTTTCCTACAAAATTCTTCCTGCATTTATTTTATGCAACAGTATAGGCAATATTTTCCTAAGACACAAGTTGTGAGAAGGCAAGTTAGACGGCTCTCCATTAAGTAGATTAAGTAGATTACAAGGTTTCTATTTTGTGAACCACTCTTTTCTGCTGTGGGCAGTGGGGAACCATCCCCTCCAACCAAAACCAAGAAAAATACAGCTGTTGGCTTTGTTCCTTAACACAACGATGCACAGTAAAGGAGGTCAGGGAGTGAAGGAAGCCCTGTGCAATCCTGTAGTTATAAGAGGACTACACAGACCATTTCTAAGAAGACTCTCTGACCTTCTTTCTGTTCCTCCAATGTGTCAAGTTCTTTCCAAAAGCTTTTGGCATTTGCACATGCCATTCATTCCCTGTGACCCTTCCTCATGTTCCTGGCATTCTTCAGCATCACAGCTGAACTGTCCCTACTTCATTGAGGCATTCCCTGGCCTCCCCTTAGTCCCTGCCCCTGGTATTTTGTCTTAACATCTTTTTTTTCCTTCTTCATGAAACATTTGCCTTTTGTAACATTTGTTTACTTATAATTGTCAACCATTCCACTATATCTCTGCTATTAAGAATCTGGCACTTAGTAGATGCTCAATTATATTTACTGAATGGAGATAAATATTTTGTAGATGAATGAGTAAATTACTGAATTTGTTCAGTGATATTCAGGTTTTAAAGCTCTACCTTTATTTCAATTCTTGCCCCCCAAAACCCAATGACAAAGTGTGTTGTAAGCCAGTAAATTTCTAGCTTGTAACTCCTATTCCTATTGAAATAACTGTCCTACCCATTCCTGTATGCATATGCACCAAAAATATTTACTGAGCACTTAATATATGATAAGAATTATTGTAGGTGCTGGGATACAGTTAAAACAAAACAGAGTCCCTTTCTTCACAGAACTGAAATTCTATCATCTGATTTTAGTAATATGAGTTTTCTTAGAGATACAACAAATACGTTATAAATTAACAGACCAGAGCATAATGTTAAGTGTCAAGACTCTGATATCAAGCAAAGCTGATTTTCTGCCACTTATTATTATGTCCTTGAGCAAGTTACAAGGTCTCCCAAGCCATGTTTTTTTTTTTTTAATCTATAAATTAGGGAGAAAAAAAAGTTAATGGAGTTATTATGAGGATTAAATGAGATAATACTTGGAAAGAATATACTGCAATCACTTGTTGAGTATTTGCTATCATCACCACCAGTACTATGGAACAAATATTTAGGTACCTACCATGTCAGCCACTGGGATAGGACTAAAGATTCAGCAACATCACTGCTGAAGATGTACAGTCATCTCTGCCATCATGGAACTTAGTATCTAATTTACAATTTATGGAAAGGGGGCCACAGGCTACAAAAGGGGCAGCAGAGGATGCTCTGAAAGGCTGGCTTAATTCAGGCTTGTGCTTTACACAGAAAAGGGCAATTACAACTACACAGCCTTCTTAAGTTACACAATCTAGCATGACAGCATGGGAACACATTCTTTTTTTCAATCACCTTTATTATGTTCCCCCAATGCTCTCACATACCCCTAGCCCAGTTAAGTTAGCCCTGCCTACACTGGAAACTACTTGCAGGTCATGCTGTCCAATTAGCACATTAAATATCTACAATTTTATTAAAACCTTTGACCTAAGCCAGTCTAGAGATTCTTAATATAGGCTTTAGGTGTCACACAGTCCTGATTTTTTTGTCCCAGCTCAGGCATTTATGAATTTCATGACCTTTGGCAAGTAATTTAACATCTCTAGCCTCTGTATTTGCAACATTGGAAGAAAATAGTAGGAACTACTTCATAGGGTTGTTGAGTGGCTTCAGAGACATTGTAAAGAAAGTGCTTAATACAGGCTTGGCCCATAGCCAGACCTCACAAAAATGTTCCTTTGGCCTCCTGGTAGTGGCTCGTGAGGTCTCCACTGGCAGAGAATTGGAGAGATGCACTACAAGTCAGTCATGTGAACACAAGTGACCTAGAAACCTGAGTTTACCACCTAGCAATCTGTCTTAACGAGCACTAGACACTGGATATAAGAGATTTTACCATCTTGCAGAAAGCCCTTTATAAGCCACAAAGTCCTGTGCAAGTGGAAGGAATTAGAATTATCCTTTCTTGATTTTCACATTATGTAAGTGCAGACCTAATCATGTTTGTCTATCATGGAATCCTATGGAATCCCTCTCTAGGATCATTCAGCCCCAAATGCACAACTGTCTCTCTGAGGTGGTTTGCACTGACTGCCCAGAGGATGACCTCTTGAGTTTCTAGCAAGGTTTGCAATTCTTTATTGTGCGTGTTACAACGTGTAATAAATACCACATGAGTGGGCATTTAACCTAGGAGAAGAAAACAAAACATCTTGCCTTCAAAATGTTGTATTAATTCTAGATTCTGGATACCTAGTGGATTTCACTGTGTACAACATTCCCTCAATTATCCAAGTCCAGCAATTTATGCAAAGAAACAGTGGTATGCTGGAGCTGGTATGTGCTGGCTGTTGAGAGCTGATTCTGTCGATTACACACATCTTTTTAACAGCTCTGCTTTGAGTGACATCATGTTGCTAGCTTAAAATCTGAAATCTGCCATGGTGGGTTATTTATATCATAGAGGTAAAAAAAACCTATATAAATCAGGGCTTTGGCTTTTTTGCGGGGGTGGGGCTGGGGTGGGAGAGCTGATTGTTAAACATTTACCACTACAACAGTAGAAATACATTAATTGCTGATATAGCTTTCTACTTATATGTGTTACGTGTGCAAAGTTCCTTTCAATTCCTCGATACTAAGTCTCCCAAGCTGTGTCAAATTCTAGAACATTCCACCATCTGATCAAACTTTGGCCATAATTTAAATAACTCTTAAAAATCCTACCTTTACCATAAAACATTCCCACAGCCTTCAGAGGAAACCTGATACCTTTGTTTGATCCCCTTCGGGCTGGTTATGAAATTGCCACAGTGGACCTGTGAGTGATGGCCCCTGCATGGCTCCTAGATCTGACAACATAAGGAAAGTTAGGTGCATGATCACTCTCAATGAATAGTTCTTTTCTACTGCTTAAGCGCGATTGTCACCTTACTTTTGCCCTTGATTTGCCTAAATGCAAAACAAAAACATCCATTGTGCTTAGTTTCATCAGTAGCTCTTCCCTTCCACTTGTCAGGCTAGGATATTGAAGCAATGACAGAAAAAATACAAAAATAGAAGAGTCCAGATCTGAGAGCCTTTTCTCATTCAGTGGTTTAAATTTAAATTAAATTCAGAGAGTTTAGACAATCTTACTCAAGACAGTTTGTATTTGCATTATATTTGTTAGGTACAAAGTGAGGATTTATGAAACCAGTTTAGCAAAGCTCAAGGGCTATTGTCTAGTACCTGATGAAATGTCTTAAAGTAAACTTTCAGTATAATTTAAACAAGAACTATATATTAGGAAATGTCTTCAAATTCCTTTAAAATGCACCAAGCAATAACACTTTACAGAATTTATTCTAAGAAAATAATCATGGATGTGGGCAAAAATTTAGCCATAAGGATATTTTCACAGAGCACTGTCTATAATTATTAAAAATTGGTAGCAAGCCAAGTGTCCAACAATAGAATTGTCTAGGCAAATTATGGTGTGTACATATAGTAGGAAATTATTGAGCCACTGATATAATGTTAATAGCTAATGCTTATCGAGCATCTATTATATACTAGGCACTATGCAAAAGGTTTCACTAGCATTATCTCATTTAATTCTAACAACAGCCTCTATGAGGTAAATTATCTCTATTTTACTAAGGCTAGTAGAGAGAAATAATATAAACAAAGTCAAACAAATAGGAGCCTGGCTCTGTATGTGTGTGTGTGTATGTGTGTCTGTTGGGTGGGTCAAGGTCACAACAGAAACTTAGAGGTCTCTTTCCAAACCACCCACCACTAGAGTCTGATCTGTACTTCTTAGTAATGAATAGCCTCTCAGTTGAAAATCACTCTTATTGTGTTGGTGAGGAGGTGGCAAAACTGGAACCCTCACACTGCTTGTGGGATTGTATAATGGTACAACCACAAATAGTTTGGCAGTTCCTCAAAATGTTAGAGTTGCCATATGACCCAACAATTCCACTTCTAGGTATACACCCAAGAGACTTGAAAACGCATATTCACACAAAAACTTGTAGATGAATATTCTAAGCAGCATTATTCATAATATCCCCAAAGTGGAAATAACCCAAATATTTATCAACTGATAAACGAATGAATAAAATGTGATATATCTATATAAAGGATTATTATTCAGCTGTAAATAGCAATGAAGTACTGATACATGTTACAACATGGATGGACCTTGAAAACATTATACTAAGCAAAAGAAGCCAGTCACAAAAGACCATGTGTTGTATGACTCCGTTTATGTGAAATGTTCAGAATGGGCAAATCCATAGAGACAAAGTAGATTAGTTGCCAGGGGCTGAGATGGGGGAATAAGAGTGACTACTTATGGGTTTGGGATTTCCTTTTGGAATAATGAAAATATTCTAAAATTACTTAAGGGCAATAGCCACACAACTCTGAATATACTAAAACCCACTGAATTGAATACTTTAGAAAGATGTTTCAAAAGGTACAAACTTCCAGTTATAAGATAAACAAGTACTAGAGATGTAAAGTACAATATGATAAACATAATTGACACTGTTCTATGTTATATATGAAAGTTGTTAAAAAGAGTTAATCATAAGCGTTCTCATTACAAGGAAAAATTTTTTCCTGTTTTTTAAAAAATTTTTTTATCTATATGAGATGATGGATGTTCACTAAACTTATTGTGATAATCATTTCATGATGTACAACAAATCATGCTGGACACCTGACACTTATACAATGTTGTGTGTCAATAAAACTGGAAGAGGAAAAAAAAGTGTTTCAATAAAGCTGTTATTAAAGATTAAAAAATCTCTGCTGTCATAAACCATTATTACCTCTAGGAGTATGATATAGCCCTCAGGTTAATATTAGTGCAGAAAAACTTAAATGCATGTAATGATAAGTACAGATATTCATGTCATGTTTAAAAAAGTCAAAAAACAATGTATACTGACTGGTCCCCTTTTATGGTCAAAAAATGTGTGTATCTCAAAAGGAATATATGAAAATACTTAAAAGTGGTTTTCCTTGTGGGTTCCTATTCTCGTCAAAGAAAATGTAGATTTTTTTTTTTTTTTTGGTTGCACAGCCCAGCACATGGGATCTTAGCTCCCCAGCCAGGGATTGAACCCATGCCCCCTGCAGTGGAAGCGTGGAGTCTTAACCACTGGACCACCAGGGAAGTCCCCATGTATCATTTTTGTAGAAAATTTTTTTAAGGTTTTTTTGAATGTTATGAAATACTTTTTAGATGAAACTTTGTATTGAAAAGGTCAAAAATCATTTTATGCACACCTGAAAATTGAGAGACACTGATGTAAATGTGTATGCTATCAAATGCACAGAACAGCTCTACCCCAAAGTAATACAATGCAAGACACATTTTTGTTTGTAAATTCTTCAAGTTGCCACATTAACAAGTGAAAAGAAACAGATAAAATTAATTTTAATGATGCTTAAATTTTTTGAAACTAAAATATTTTATTTAATCCAATATGTCAAAAATTGATTTCAACATATATAGAATATAGAATAATTAACTATATATGTACACTTTTGTTTTTAATGCCAAGTTTTTAAAATCTGGTGTGCATTTTACACTTTACAGCGCCTCTCAAAAAAGGCACAGTTTTAGGGCTCAATAACCGCACATACCTAGTGGCTAAAGCACAAGTATAGAGGAACTATTCCAAAAGTGTTATTCCACTCACAAAATGAGTTTTATCATATTCTTCCAAAGGAAAATTTTCATCTATCAAGGACTTGAATTAGACTGTAATACTAAAACCAAACCAAGCAACTTTAATCTGATGAACCTCACAACTATTTAAAGTAATGCAAACTGAATATGAAAAAATATATATGTGTACATGTGTACATATATATTATATGTAATAGTAAATTTGAACCCAATCTGCATTTCCCCCTAAAACTAGTAAGCTGAATAAAATGATAAAAGATCAAGATTCTAAAAGTGCTAAGATGATACTACATAATAATACATACCAGATAGCAAGAAAGATGTAATTCAGTCACTGTATAGCTACCGCCCTAATAAGCCAACTGTTTAGTTCAACACCTATGGCTTCCATGCCAGCCAGTAGAAGAAGCCAAATAACCAGTTGTCACTACTAAAAAAGGAATTTTCACAGCTGGGTATCTGGACTCTATTACATCCACTAAAGGTGGAGAAATTTAAAGGTACAGTTATAGAAATCCGGCTGAAAACTATTACAGTCTTTTAGATTGGATCAGAGAGTAGAAATGTGTGGTCACATGATCAGTGGCGTGATTTCTGAAGACGTAATGAATTAGATGCAGCACTGCCTTTAACACCTGCACGCAAAACAGTTTTGTGTGTATAGCTGAGCGCTCCCTCCTTCCTAAACACACTTTCTTCACTGATTCCCAGGTAGCACCCTCTCTCGATTCTCCTGTTACCTCAATGCACACTCCTTCTCAAGCTCATTTGCTGCTATTCCTCACTGCTTGCCTCGACCTCTACAAGCACCCTAGAGTTCAAAGTTCTCAGATTTCTCTATCCACAGTCCCATCGGATGTGACCTCGTCCAATCTCATGGCTTGCCACTCACTTGATGATAAAACCATACGACCCAGCAATCCCCACTACTGGCCATAGACCCTGAGAAAACCATCATTCAAAAGGAGTCATGTACCCCAATGTTCATTGCAGCTCTATTTACAATAGCCAGGACATGGAAGCCACCTAAGTGTCCATCGACAGATGAATGGATAATGAAGATGTGGCACATACAGTCAATGGAATATTACTCAGCCATAAAAAGAAACAAAATTGAGTTATTTGTAGTGAGGTGGATGGACCTAGAGTCTGTCAGACAGAGTGAAGTAAGTCAGAAAGAGGAAAACAAATACCATATGCTAACACATATATATGGAATCTATTTAAAAAAATGGTTATGAAGAACCCAGGGGCAAGACAGGAATAAAGACACAGATGTAGAGAATGGACTTGAGGACACGGGGAGGGGGAAGGGTAAGCTGGGACGAAGTGAGAGAGTGGCATGGACATACATACACTACCAAATGTAAAACAGATAGCTAGTGGGGAGCAGCCACATAGCACAGGGAGATCAGCTCGGTGCTTTGGGACCACCTAGAGGGGTGGGATAGGGAGGGTGGGAGGGAGATGCAAGAGGGAGGAGATATGGGGATATATGTATATGTATAGCTGATTCACTTCGTTATGAAGCAGAAACTAACACACCAGTGTAAAGCAATTATACTCCAATAAAGATGTTAAAAAAAAAAACTCCTAAATGATAACTGAGCACAAACCTCTCCACTGACTCCCAGGTGAATAACACCAACAGCTGATCTGATATTTCCCTGATATCCACCGGGCAGCTCAATCCCTAATGGCGCCCCCACCAGACCCACTCCACCTCCTGTTCCTTGACTCCTCTCTCATTCCCTACATTCTTCCAGTCCATCAGCAAATCCTGCCAGCTCTAACTTCAAAATGCATCCAGAATCCAACCACTCCTCACCACTTCCACCACGCTCCAACTACCAACGCATCTCATCATGATAGTTTCAATAGACTCTAAAGAGTATGTGATCCCTCCTTTGCCCCCCTACAGAATAGTTTCTGTGCAGCAGGCAGAATAGGCTTTTTAAATGCAAATCACGTCATGTCACTTTTTTGCTCCAAGCCCTTTATTGGCTTCCTACACATTCAGAGTAAAACTCTTTTAAAATGCTGGCAAGGTTTGGCCCTTGCTATAGCTCTATTTTTTTTTTTTCCACTTCTCACCTGCAGCATCACCAACTCTTGTCTCAACTTCCTTCCCTCCACCCCACACAGAGACACAGTGGCATCCTTATTGTCTGCCAAACACACCAGGAAGAAAACTCCCACCCGAAGCTCTGCATCTGCTGTTCCCACTGGCCTGAGGCCTTCCTTCAGTCAGCAGCATAGCTCAGAGCTTCACCTCATTCAGCTGTTGCTCCATAATCAACGTTTCTGAGATGTCTTCCTTGACCACTCTATATAAGGTAAAATAGCACCCCTCCCTACCGGCACCCCCAACCCCTGTGTTGCTACGTGACAGTATATTTTTTGGCTTTAATTATTACACGAGGACATAATATTCAGGGAGACAGGAGTGTTTTTGTTCTCTGCACTATATCTGGCCCTAGTAAAGTGCCTGGCACATACTGGTTACTACTTTTTTTTAAGAGGGTAAATAGAAAGTTATTAGACAGTTAAGTTGACTTAACTCCCCAGTACTTTAAGGGCAATATCAAGGGGAGAAATTACTACTCTCTTTTCAAAGTCACAGGGATATGGGGAAAAGGGAACCCTCATGTATTGTTGGTGGGAATGTAAATTGCTGCAACCACTATGGAAAACAGTGTGGAGATTCATCAGAAAAATTAAAAATAGGACTACCATATGATCCAGAAATTTCACTCCTGGATATTTACCCAAGGAAAACTAAAACACTAATTAGAAAAGATATATGCACCTCTGTGTTCATTGCAGCATTATTTACAATAGTCAAGATATGGAAACCACCCCAACTGCCCATCACCAGATGAACAGATAAAGATATGGTGTATGTGTATGTGTGTGTGTGTGTGTGTGTGTGTGTGTGTGTGTGTGTGTGTGTATAAAATGGAATATTAGCCATAAAAACATGAAATCTTGCCATCTGCAACAACATGGATAGACCCAGAGGATATTAGGTTTAGTGAAATAAGTCAGACAAAGAAAGACAAATACTGTATGATTTCACTCCTATGTGGAATCTAAAAAAACAAAACAAATAAACAAACAAAATAGAAACAGAGTTATAGACACAGAGAATAAACAAGTCGTTACCAGAGGAGAGGGGGCTAGGGGGAGGAAAAGAATAGGTGAGGGAGATTAAAGAGGTACAAACTTCAGCTGCAAAATAAAAGAGTCTTGGGTATGAAAGGTACAGTGTGGAGAATATAGTCAATAACTAAGTAATATCTTTGTATAGTGACAGATCATAACTAGACTTACGGTGGTGATCATTTTGAAACATATAGAAAAAAATCACTATGCTGTGTAGCAGGAAGTAACATAGTGTTGTAGGTCAATTATACTTCAAAAACAAGAAACCAAGCATACTGGGCTTCCTTGGTGGCACAGTGCTTAAGAATCGACCTGCCAGTGCAGGGGACACGGGTCGAGCCCTGGTCCAGGAAGATCCCACATGCCGTGGAGCAACTAGACCCGTGTGCCACAACTACTGAGCCTGCGCGCCACAACTACTGAGCCCACGTGCCACAACTACTGAAGCCCACACGCCTAGAGCCTGTGCTCCGTAACAAGAGAAGCCACCACAATGAGAAGCCCGGTCATCGCAATGAAGGGTAGCCCCGGCTCGCCGCAACTAGAGAAAGCCCGTGCGCAGCGACGAAGACCCAATGCAACCAAAATAAAATAAAAGTAAAAAATAAATTTTAAAAAAAGAAACCAAACATACAGACAAACTTATGGAAAAATATCAGATTTGTGGTTACCAGAGGCAAGAAGTAGGGGGAGAGGGAATCAGATGAAGGTAGTCAAAAAGTATAAATTCCCATTTATAACATAAATAAGTACTAGAGATGTAATGTACAACCTGATCAATATAATTAACCCTGCTGTACATTATATATAAAAGTTGTTAAGAGTAATCCTTAGAGTTCTCATCACACGCAAAGCATTGTTTTTTCTATTTCTTTAATTTTGTGTCTGTATGAGATGGCGTATGTGCACTAAACTTATTGGGAAAATCATTCCATGATGTATGTAAGTCAAATCATTGTGCTGTACACCTTAAACTTATACAGTGCTGTATGTCAGTTATATCTCAATAAAACTGGAAGGAAAAAAAAAGTCCCAGGGGCCAACCCTGGGTAAAACTGAAATAAGCAAGCTCCTTGATCCTCTTCATCTTCCTCATCTCCATTTTTCTGCTCTGAGGTGGGCCAGGGCAGAGCTGCAGAAGGGCCTGTATCATCCCCCGCTGACCCAAGGCTGCAGAGGTCTGGGAAGACAGCCTTTACGCTCACTGAGAATCAGCGTTAATCATCTTCTTGCTACACCACCACATTCTGCCTCTTTCTCCTTCTCTGGAAGGAAATTTCTAAGTATTGGTACCTTTGGAAGCTACAGGACATATCACATAGTAAACTTAGCTCAGCACGTGGGAAAACATTTTCATAAATACAAAGTGCTGCGCAAACAAGGATAACACCCTGGCCGTCACTATACTAGAGGAAGAAATTCTAGAAGCTGAATTCAAGAGCTCGATGGACCTTGAACTTATAAGCAAGTCTGAATATATTTTAAAACTCCATAAATATTTATGGAATAAATACAGAGTGAAAATAATTACATTAAACATCCCCTCAAATAGAGACCTCTGTAATTTCCATCTGGCATCTGCAGCATTACAAGGATGAACAAAGTATGATAACAAAAGTTTATGCATTTACATCTGAAAAGTAGCATAAGGCCTTGGAGCAGTGACTTTAATGTGTTGGGGGTCATAGATCCTTCTGAGAATTTAATAAAGGTTTTGGATTCTCTCCCCAGAAGAAAACATAGTTAAGAGCACTTCTTGCTCCCAAATGCTGACTCATCACATCTATTTCACAGACAGAGAAAGAAGGGGGAAAAAAAAGACCTAGGACCAAAGAGAGGCCCCAAGTTGAATGCAAGTTTAAAATTACACTGTCACTACCTCCCACCTATATTTTTATAGGGAGACTAATAATAGCTAACACATACATAGCTCTTAACAGTACTGAGGTAAGGCCAGATGTGAGACTTCTATATAAGATGGGGGTCCCTAAAGTATAAGAGGAGAATGGTTGAAGGCAGGACTTTTGAGAACCAGACAGCTTGAGTTCAAATCTTGGCTCCAATGTTTCCTAGCAGCATGATGTTGAGCAACTTACTTAATCCCCCTGTGCTTCAATTTCATTTGCAAAATACCAATAATAGTATCTTCTTCAAAGGGTTGTTGTAAACATTAAATGAGTTGATACATATAAAATATTATAAAACAGTCCAGGGCACATAATACACACCTCAACAATGTTAGCTGATGTTATGAGGCACTGCAGACTGTCATTATTATGTGCTCTGATGTCCACATGAACACCAGGTTTATTCACTTTCCCAATTCTCATTCTTGAATTGTTTTGGCAGATGTGCTTCTTGTCCCCATACCTCCTTTTTTTTTTTTTTTTAAGCTGACCCAAAGACATGGTTCCATTACAAGTAAGTGTGAAACTGTTCATGTCAGTGGGCTCATGATGGAGGCATAGATTCATTCAACATCAGTCATGCATTACCTGCCTGCTATGTGCTTAGCACTAGCCTTTTTAGGTACTGTGAAGCAACTCACACTTCAATTGCAAAGATAAATGCTAAAACTTACATGTCCATAAGAGACTAATCAAGTATAGACTGACCACAATGTAAGAATTTAGAGGTATTCAGCTGAGCAAGAACAGCTTCAAAATGTAAAATGGACAAATGACACACTTGATCGAGGGGTAGCTACATAATTTGTGGGGCTCAATCCAAAATGAAAACATGGGGCCCTTTGTTCTTAGTATTGGGAATTTTAAGACTGACAGCAGAGCTTTAATGCAAGCACAGGCATAGGAATAACATATACTGGACATGTCACTGCACCATGGAGCTGGCCCTGCCTTGAAGGCTGGGAGGATTCATGGACGCTTCCTAGACTATTGGCTATGTCATGCATGTATCTATCTCTGTGTCCTTTCTTCTACTTTTTCCTCCTAGCCAAAAAGATTTTGCTTATTTGTTCAACCTAGGAAAATCCTAAGTATCCTTCAAATTCCAGCTCAAGTCTTAGCTTAGAGGGAAAATGATAGAATGAAAAGAGCCCTGGACTTGAAGTTAGAAGAGCTAAGGCCAAGTCTGCCTTTCCCAGACTCTGGAGCTCTGGGCAAGTCTCTTAACTTTTCTGGTATTTGGTTGGGGAAACTAATTTTAAAAGTCTCTAATAGGGGCTTCCCTGGTAGCGCAGTGGTTGAGAGTCCGCCTGCCGATGCAAGGGGACACGGGTTCGTGCCCTGGTCCGGGAAGATCCCACATGCCATGGAGTGGCTGGGGCCGTGAGCCACGGCCGCTGAGCCTGTGCGTCCGGAGCCTGTGCTCCGCAACGGGAGAGGCCACAGCAGTGAGAGGCCCGCGTACCGCAAAAAAAAAAAAAAAAAAAAAGTCTCAAAAGGCATCACAAATAGATAAAACCCTTGAAATAATGATTTATCACATTGATAAAGAATTTCATCGTTTTTGATAAAGCCTTTCCTTAGTGGCTACAAGAAGCATTTGCATTGAGTGTCTAATATATTATCAAAACACACACACACACACACACACACACACACACAAGCGTGCTCATGCTACTGCACATATGTATCCCGTCCACCACTGCCCCCTCTTTGACATATACGAATTTGAGGTCTTATTCTTTCGTTTCAACTCTTAAGGCCATCAAGCTTTCAGTTCCCTCCCAGTCCATCCTCCTCACTAAGTGAGCACGACCTTTATAACTGATAGATCTGGTCCTTTCTTTTTTGCTTTAAATCCTTGCATGGTTCCCCATTGCCTGGAAAAGAGTTTTCTAAACCCAATGACACAGAACCATTCGTGTTTTTTGAGGTGCTAATCAGTGTTCCAGAAAAAGAGGTATGGAATTTGAGAAAAAAGAATATGATAGATCCCTCTGTTGGAGATTTTTAATGCCAATTGAAAAGCTCTGAGAAGTCCTGCAATAAAGTTAATTTTGTTTAAACCAGAATTTTCCATATTAATTTGACCATATTAACATTCTATAGAAAATTTATATTCTGCAGAAAAATTTTGGCAAATGCTGGCCCAGGGGTGACAGACTCTTCAGTTTGGTTTACAGAGCTCCCAGAATCCCTAGATTTCTAGCTCAATGTCTGCCATCTCCTCCACAAATCCTATGCTCCAGGAACAGTGGGCCGCCTCCAGTTTCGTGAAGACCTTTGAGTTCTGTGCCTATCTTGCCCTGCCAAGAATGCTTCCTGTCACCCCTCCTTCTGTTTATGCCCTAGTGATTTGTTACTCATCATTTCAGGCCCAGTTCAATAGCCCTGCATACCTTCTCTGATGTGCTTGGTCTCCCACTACCGATGGCTAACTGCTTCTATGTAACTTTGTACACAGAAGTAATTGCTGCTCTTTGCTGGACATCTCTGTGACAGGAATTTAGTTCTTAGTGTAATATAGGCAACCCTACAAGATGAGTGAAATAATGTCTACTTTATAGATCAAGAAACACACTGATTAAGAAACTCACTCCTTTTTCTGTGTTTTCTATCTTTTGAGTGGTGCCCACTGTCCATCTAGCTGCCCAAACCATTTTTTTTGTGTGTGGGGGGGGTACGCGGGCCTCTCACTGTTGTGGCCTCTCCCGTTGCGGAGCACAGGCTCCGGACGCACAGGCTCAGTGGCCATGGATCATGGACCCAGCCGCTCCGCGGCATGTGGGATCTTCCCGGACCGGGGCACGAACCCGCGTCCCCTGCATCGGCAGGCGGATTCTCAACCACTGTACCACCAGGGAAGCCCAGAAAACCATTTTTAACCAAAGACATTTTTAATACCTTTTCCTCTACCCTACATTTAGTGTGATGCCAAGTCCTATAAATTCCAGCTTCCTGACAGCCATAAAATCTGTCCCCATCTATCCATTTACACTACCACTAGTTTAACTTGGGCCATATCATCTCTCAGCAATGTTCCTGCAGTAGCTTCTTAGCCAATCTTCCATGTTCCATGCTGACATGAATATGATCATCCTAAAGTACAGATATGATCATGCCAATGCCCTGCTTAAAGTCCTTGAGTGGGTCCCTGTGACTCTGAGGGGGAAAAATATCCAAGACCCTCAGCACAGCTTAAATGAGCCTTAAAGGACTGGCCACTGCCTACTTCTTCACCTTCATTTCATTCAATCAGGACCTCACAGTCTACACCGGAAGCCTCAATGAGCTTCTCAAGGTTTCCCACCTTGCCAAGCGTTCCTTTGCCTCTGGACCTTTGTACATACTTTTTCTTCTGCTTAAAATTATCTTCTCATCCTCATCTTGATAATCCACGGCCAAGGTGAATGCTCTTCCTCTGTGATCCCTGGGCATCCTTTTCTCTTTTCCTGTGAGATCTTTGGGACCAGGGTCTGTGGACCTACTCACTGTAGTATCTATACCTAACACAGTGCCTACCACAGAATAATGACATGGAATAATCATTTGTTTAATGCCTGAATGAATCAAAGAATGAATAAAGGGATGAATGAAAGCAAAACTAAAAAGGCAGCTTGGAGTATTACAAGAGAAGGAATTTAGAGTTTTATCACACACATCCGCTTGCCTTTGTCCTCTAGGTCAAAATACATTGTCCTTTAAATTCCCCGAAAGCACCACACTCACTCCAACTGCACGGCCTTTGCATTTGCCTGGAATGCTCTTTCCTCTTCCACCCAGAGTCAATGCCTCTTTATCCTTCACATTTCAGGTTAGTCACCCTTTCAGCAGGGAAGGATTCTTGTCAATGCAAAGTCAGCCCCTCGGGCTTCCCTGGTGGCGCAGTGGTTGAGAATCCGCCTGCCGATGCAGGGGACATGGGTTCGTGCCCCGGTCTGGGAAGATCCCACATGCCGCGGAGCGGCCGGGCCCGTGAGCCATGGCCGCTGAGCCTGCGCGTCCGGAGCCTGTGCTCCACAATGGGAGAGGCCACAACAGTGAGAGGCCCACATACCACAAAAAAAAAAACAAAAAAAAAAAAAACAAACAAACAAAAGTCAGCCCCTCTGCTATGTTACCCTCCTAGCACTGGGCATCTTCCTGCATCATTCTCACCAAAATGTAGCTCTATATTTATGTCTATGACTGTTCATTTAGTAACAGTTTCCTCCAGTAGTCAGTAAACTACAAAGGACAGAATTATGTTTTTTTTACTCCTGGATTCCCAGTGCCTAAAGTACAGTGCCTGACACACAAAGTAAAAGTTTGTTAAATAGATACATGAATTAAAAACTCTGTCTCATCAGTAGTTTGTTGGTTCATTTCAGCATTGTGTATACAGCAGGGCTCAATAAGCATTGTTTGTTAAGTGAAATATTAGAACTATTTTTCTTTCCCAAGTTTGTAAACAGTTGTTAACTAGTATGCTTGAAAAAATTTCATTCCTACAAATTTAGCAACATTTGCATATTTCCACACCACCTTGTAATATATTGATGCTTCCCTTGAAATGAATGTGAATGTTGTCAAAAGAACCCCATCTCCCTGGCTCTTGGACTTGACCGTATTAGGCAACAAAGGAACTGTGAAGTCTATCTCCACCACAGGAAAGGACTAGAGCTCTAATTCACAGATTGCATAATGTGCCCATAATTGGGAGACATCAAAACCTGTCATGTCATAGATTAGCCAGTGATTCTTCAATAAGTAATTATTAAAATGGCAAAACAAACAGTCTGGAGGAGTCATTACTGTTTGTCCATTCATTGGAGCTAAATGATATTGACTAGATGATGGCATGCCTCAGTTGTGTAATACTCTGAAGGCTGAGTAAATAGAATAAGCTTAGACAAAAGCATAGGGACTGAGGGAAATATTAGAGAGTCAACCCGAAGGCTAGTAGAGTTACAAAATCTTCATGGAGTCTATGAAGAAGGGCCTTTTTCCCCCCATATTTTAAAGAAGTTTGTAAGCAATGAAATTATAAAAGCTGTTTATCTCAAAATCAAGTCTGGTGCAACTTGGTGGGCCAGGCATTGTCCTCATTTCTTTATGTACACATTCTCTCTCTTGCTCATGACTATCTCATGAAGGAGATATTATTATTATTTTTTAAATTAATTAATTTCTTTTTGGTTAGGTTGGGTCTTTGTTGCTGCACACGGGCTTTCTCTAGTTGCGGTGAGCAGGGGCTACTCTTCGTTGCAGTGTGCGGGCTTCTCATTGCGGTGGCTTCTCTTCTTGCAGAGCACGGGCTCTAGGCACACGGGCTTCAGTAGTTGTAGCACAGGCTCAGTAGTTGTGGCTCGCGGGCTCTAGAGCGCAGGCTCAGTAGTTATGGTGCACGGGCTTAGTTGTTCTGTGGCATGTGGGATCTTCCCGCACCAGGGATCGAACCTGTGTCCCTTGCATTGGCAGGCGGATTCTTAATCACTGTGCCACCAGGGAAGTCCCAAAGGAGATATTACTAATAGCACTTATCAGTGAGGCAACCAAGGCTCAGCAATGTTAATTATTCTAGAGCAAGTAGAATGGGGCACACCTGGGGTTCAAACCCAGCTTGACTTTACTCAATCAACAACCCCATCATAGTTCCGCTTACATTTTCCTTTGGAAATTTCTGATTGAGTAAGTACATACTAAATGTCAAAAAAACGAAGAGCTATAATCCCCCTAATTCTTTGAAAGGAACACCTAAACAGTCATCAGAATCATTTTCTCTCAAAACATCTGTTCAGTTTGAAGTGTCTTGTGAGAACTTATGAAACTATAAAGAAATCTTTGGACTTTTTGTTGTTTAAAAAAATTGTTGGTCCATTTCTGTATTTTTTGGTGATTTACTTCTCTATTACTCAGAATATTATACACCTACACATCAAATAAGACTGAATATTCCAAGATTTAAAGGCATAACAGGGAGCTGACAGTACCTGAAAGCAGGGAAACTCAGAATAATTGGGGAAAAGTGGAGGCTCAAATGTCAAAGAAGATGGTTTCCCTACTTTAAAACAAAGTTCCAGGATATAGAAGTAGACCAGCTAAGAGAGGGTGGCTTTGTCCCTGAAGAAGGTGATGGTCTTCTTTGATTTAGGACAGGCAGAAAAGGAAAAATTAAGGGTAATAGTGAACTTAACATTTATCATCTCTTTCCCCCAAGATCTCTTTCAAATGATAATAAAGGAGCAAAGCAGATACAACCTCACAATAATGAAGAGAATATAAAGAGAGTCATTAAGTGGACTATGGATTTCACATGTTTCTGGGAGAAGAAAAGCAGATGGAAAGATAACGACAGATGAAGGAGAGAGGTGGCACAACCAAAAAGGGTACCCATCTGCATTGCAGAAACCTGGAGAGGCTTAGGACTTAGAAACACCCAAATGCTGTAGGATAAAGGCTAAAAAATGAGGGGTTGGGGGTGGTAAAATAATACCCATAGAGAGAAAAATAGATTCATCTGTCCTTTAGCCCCACTGCTTAACTCCTCTCCTTATCCCGCCCTAGGAGCATGCAATAGAAGGTTCTTCCCTTTGGAAAAATAATTTAGTTAGTCTGGAGTGGATATGAAGGCAAGTGTTGGGTCTTCCAAGTAAAGTGCTCTGCATCCTGGTATACAGAGAGTCCAAAATACAAGATCGTCTCCTTGCCTGTTCAGTCTACTATGGAACCAGCCAGCTGATCAGTCCTATTCATGTTCATTCAACTGTTCCGTTGATTCATTCTTACATATGAATGGGTGATAGAAGATCATCTAGACAATTCAGTAAAATGTACAATGCAAAAAAAAATTAAATTATAGATTTAATATAAAATTTAAATTATAGATTTAATTAAAGATTAAAACATATCTGGAGAAACAGATATACTTTTAGGAATAGAAATAAATAAATCCTAATTAGCACATGCAGAAATATTTTTTAAGAAGAGAATAAATCTACAAATGAAGAACAAGAAGTCATAGAAAAGGAAAAAAATAGAGAATAAGAAAAAACTCATAGAATTAAAAAGTTTGGTAATTTGTTTTTAAATCTTTAGATAGTTAAAAGATATAGTCAAGGAACTGAACCAATGGAACAGAATGGAGAGTCCAGAAATAAAGCCATGCATGTATGATCAACTAATGTTTGAAAAAGGTGCCAAGAATAGACAATGAGGAAAGGATAGTCTCTTCAATACATGGTATTGGGAAAACTAGATATCCACATGAAAAAGAATGAAACTGGACATTATCTTACACCATATACAAAAATCAACTAAATGTAAGACCAGAATTAGTAAAACTCCTGGAAGAAAGCATCCGGGAATGCTCCTTAATATTGATCTTGACAATGATGTTTCTCTAAGTAGGGCACAAAAGCACAGGCAACGAAAGCAAAAATAAACAAGTGGGACTACATCAAACTAAAAGTTTCTGCACAGCAAAGGAAGTAATCAAAATGAAAAGGCAACCTATGGAATGCGAGACAGAATTTGCAAATGTTATATCTGACAAGGGGTTAGTATACAAAATATATAAGAAATTCATACAACTCAGTAGCAAAATAACAATCTGATTAAAACAAAATCAAAGGACCTGGAAAAAGAACAGATACACGTATATGTATAACTGAAAACAAAACAAAACAAAAACAAACAAACAAAAATTACACCATACATTCCCCTTTGGAAACATCAAGTGCTGGGATTCTATTTACTGAATCTGAGCACTCTGGGTATGACGATGGAGATTCAACTTTGCCAAATGATGAATAGTTATCTCCAGTCTGAAACTGCATATATTTCCTGCTCAACAAATGCCCAGCCTGATGGTAGCAGAACTCAAATTAACCATATTGCTAATTCATCTGATTTCACACAGACACAGACTTGTCATAGAAACATGACAAATAAAGACCTTTCAAAATCTGGAAAAAAAATCAAAGGACCTGAATAAACATTTTTCCAAAGAAGACATACAAATGGCCGGTAGGTACATGAAAAGATACTCAACATCACTAATGGTCAGGGTAATGCTCAAAACCACAGGATGTCACCTCACCTGTTAGAACAGCTATTGGCAAAAAGTCAAAAGATAACAACAGTTGTTGAGGATGTGATAAAAGGGAACACTTGTACATTGTTCATGGAAATGTAAATTATTATAGCCATTATGGAAAGTTTCTCAAAAAATTAAAAATATAACTACCATATGACCCAGCAATCCCCATTCTGAGTGTGTATATCCAAAGGAAATAAAATCACTATCTCCAAGAGATACCTGCACCCTCATGTTTGTTGCGGCATTGTTCACAGTAGCCAAGATATGGAAACAACCTAGTATTTGTTGAATGGATGGATTTTTCATTTGATGAATGGATAAAGAGAATGTGATATAAGGTAGGCCCTCCATTTTGGTGGGTTTCACAGCAGTGGATTCAACCGAGGATCAAAAAGATTTGGAAAAAAATTTTTCAGAAAGTTCTAAAAAGCAAAACTTGAATTTGCCATGTGCCAGTAACTATTTACTTAGTATTTACATCATATTTATATATTATTTATGTTGCGTTAAATATTTTAAGTAATCTAAAGATGAGTTAAAGTATACAGGAAGAGGCATGTAGGTTATATGTAAATACTATGCCATTTTATATAAGGGACTTTAGCATCCATGGATTTTTGGTATCCATGGGGGCGGGGGGGGGTTGGGGATGGTCCCAGAACGAATTCCCCTTGGATACTAAGGGACAGCTGTATATATTTGTCCCTAAAACTATATATATATATATACATATATATGTAGATATATAAAATGGAATATTAATCAGCCTTAGAAAAAAGGAAATCATGCCATTTGCAACAAAACAGATGAAACCAGAGGACACTTTTCTATGTGAAATAAGCTAAAAGATAAAGATAAACAAAAAGATAAACACTGCATGATCTCACTTATACGTGGAGTTGAAAAAAAAAAAAAGTTGAGCTCATCGTAACAGAGAGTAGAATAGTGGTTACCAGAAGCTGGGGTATGGGAGAAATGGAGACATATTGATCAAAGGGTAAAAACTTTCAGTTATAAGATGAATTCATCCTGGAGACCTAATGTACAGCATTGTGGGTATAGTTAGTAATAATATACTGTATACTTGAAATTTGCTAAGAGAGTAGATCTTAAGTATTCTCACTATACACACACAAAGTGAGGTGATACATATGCTGATTAGCTTGATTGTGGTAATTATTTCACAACATATACATATGTAAAAACAACACATTGTATACTTAAATATACACAATTTTCACTTGTCAATCATACCTCAATAAAGCTGAAGAAAAAAGTAGGACAGAAAAATATTAGAGATAATAGAATTAGAAAATTATTCTATGAAGCACAACATCTAACTAATAGAAGTACCAGAAAGTGTGAATTAGGGAATCAAAAGTAAAGAAATCATTAAGGAAATATTTGAAGAGAATTTCCCCCAACTAAAGAACATGTGTCTTCAAGACTGAAAGGACCATTTGAGTATCCATATTATTTTAGAAAGACTGACAACTACATAATTGTGCATTTTCAGAATACGAAGGATAAAAAGAAGTTCCTGAAGTTTCCTGGAAGAAAATACCACCCATCTATATGGCAGTAACTTTCAGACTGTCACTGGAATTTTCTTCAGCAACACTGGTCCCTAAAAAACAGTGAAGCAACAACTTTGAAAGTTGAAGAGAGAATGATTTTCAAACAAAAATTCTATACTCTTAATCGAGGGACTAAACAGCTGGGGAACCTAAAATTTATTTTGCTATGCCATTCTTTTGCTAGATGCTTTGCTGGAAATATCAATATTCCTCCAAGAGAAGACTTATTTTCACCATTCAAAGATGAGACCTGCTAATAGGTCAACCCAATGAATGAGTGGCAGAGTCAGAAAATGTACCTGAGTCAATCTACCATTCTTCTTCCAGAACAAATCACTGGGCCTCTGAACACACAAAGGTAGACTAGCTTACTAGGTGAAGGAGCTGCAATGTGGAAGCAGGGAGAGTCATCCATTACTGGGACTTGGGGTAAGGGATAGGCTGTTACCATTTGTAAAGGAGCATTATGTTCTTGTTCTACCTTGGCAACTTTTAAAGCATAGTGTTCCAGTTGACAACATGGGTAAATATAATTAGAGAGATTTCATAAATTGAGGTACATCTAATTTTAAAGTCAAACATGATCAAGATGCTCCCATTAAATATGACTGGGTTATTGGTGCTAACTTAATATATCAGTACAAATAAATTCAAAAGAAAGCACAGACTCTTCTACATTTTTAAAAAAATAAATTTATTTATTTAATTTATTTATTTGGCCGTGTTGGGTCTTCATTGCTGCGTGTGGGCTTTCTCTAGTTGCAGAGAGCGAGGGCTACTCTTTGTTGTGGTACACGGACTTTTCACTGCGGTGGCTTCTCTTGTTGCAGAGCACAGGCTCTAGGCACAAAGCCTCAGTAGTTGTGGTGCACGGGCTTAGCTGCTCCGCGGCATGTGGCATCTTCCCGGACCAGGACTCGAACCCATGTCCCGTGCAATGGCAGGCGGATTCTTTTTTTTTTTTTTTTTTTTTTTTTGTGGTACGCGGGCCTCTCACTGTTGTGGCCTCTCCCGTTGCGGAGCACAGGCTCCGGACACGCAGGCTCAGCGGCCATGGCTCACGGGCCTAGCCACTCCGCAGCATGTGGGATCTTCCCAGACCGGGGCACGAACCCGTGTCCCCTGCATCGGCAGGCGGACTCCCAACCACTGCGCCACCAGGGAAGCCCGGCAGGCAGATTCTTAACCACTGCGCCATCAGGGAAGCCCTGGACTCCTCTACATTTTAATGTTCTCTTTCTATTTCAACCTCTCTCCTGGATCCCATTTATTTATTCATGAAACAGATATGCATTATATCTGAGGACCTTCCCTAGGTGCCAAATCAACAATGATGAATGAAATCCAAAGTCTCTGTCCTCATGAAACATTAGTCCATGAAGATAATGAACAGGATTCAGTGAGAAAAAGGAATGCAAGGGGGAGGGAGACTTGGGGAGAATCCTCGGGGAAGAGCTCTCAAGGAGGTTAACATTTAGTTAATTCAAAGGATCCAGCTATGTGAAGGGTTTGTGTGATGGCTGGTACAGTACAAGGAAGGGTACAAAGTTCAAATATCCAAAATTGGGAAACAGCTTGGAGGGTTCAAGGAACTGGAATATTGGGCCAAAATAATGGAAAGGGAGGATAGCCCAAGATGACAGTGGAAAGGCAATTGGAACTATTACATATTAGGCCTATAGGCTACTATAAGTAATTAGAATAAAATCCAAGGTGTGATGAAAAACCTCTGAAGAGATGAAAGCACAGGTGGGACATGAATTGATATACGGTCCTGGGTTTTATCTATTTTAAGGACCTCATCATGTGCATGTTTCACAGGCATCTCAAAATCACAAGGCTCAGAAATTGCCTTCCTTGCTCCCAAAGCCTCCACTTCTTTCCATTCCTCCCCGCTCCCTCATATCTTTTCAAGTATTTATTGAGAATCAACTCTGTGTCAAAATATATACTTTCTGGGTCCTTATACTAGTCAAATGGCAAAATATCACTATCTTCACATTTTTAATTTTCTCACCCCCAAATCTAATCAGCAGCTACATTTTTGAAATTTATTGCAAAATGTCTCTCCAATTCTGCCTAGTTCAGGCTTTATTACTGCTCATTTAGTATTAGTAATAATAGCAATAGCACAACAATAGCAACAAATACTACTACAAGCACCCAAGTACTTATAACACAGATGGTGCTTACTGTGGAGTAGGCTTTGTTCTATGCATTTTATATAAATTAACACATTTATTTTTCACAAAATCCTAAGATATACTATGTCATACTGCCTCTTTACAGTGTTCTTACTGGTTGCCTTCTCTCTATCCTCTTTCCAATCCATTGTACCCATTTTATTGACAGACTTACTTTCCCCACATGAAGCTCTGATCAAGCTAAAAGCCATCTATGGTTTTCTCAGTGCTTTCAGAACAACAGTCACATTCCTTAACAATATCCACATGGTCTGGTTTTATTCTACACTTCCCACTTCTTTCCTGCACATAATATTTCCTACAATGGAATCAGTACATTTGTAATGATCCTAATGTATTTAGCAATTCTCAAGTTGTGCTCTGGGCACCTCTAGGGATCTCTGAAACCCCTTTAGGGGATACACAGATCAAAACTACTTTCATAATACTAAGATGTTATTTGCCTTTTGACTCTCATTCTCTTACAAGTGTACAGTGGAGTTTTCCATCCAGTTTTACAGGATGTGTGAATTCACAACAGACAATGCAAAAGCATATATGAGAATTTAGCTGTCTTCTATTGAGCCAGACATTAAATAGAGTTACAAAAAATCTAAAGCAATGCTACCCTTCTTACTAATTTTTTTGAAAATATAGTCATTTTTCACAAAAGTGTATTATTATTATTATTCTTTTTGTGTGTGTGTGGTACGCGGGCCTCTCACTGCTGTGGCCTCTCACATTGCAGAGCACAGGCTCCGGAAAAGTATATTATTGATGTTAACATGTAATGAACTTGTTTTTAAAAAGAAATTGATGACTATTTCTAAAGTCTCTGTTTTAACATGTAATAAAGTAAATATAAATAGATATTACATACTAAATTAAAGTTCTTTGGGGTCCTTGATAATTTTTAAGGTTGTAAAGCAGTCCTCAAATAGTCTGAGAACCACTGTTCTAATGGTTACGAATATATGCTTTAAAATCAGATTGACCTGGAGTTTAAATTCTGGAAATACTAACAACTTTCTGACCTCAGGAAAGGTAAAGTTGCATCAGAATTCTCAGTTTCCTCAAAAGGAAAATGGGGAAAATAATTATCAACTTTATAGGATAATAGAAAAAAAGTGCTTGAGCCAGAGTTGGCACATTGTACACCCACAATAAATAGTAGATTCTGCCATTATCACGATCAATATAACAATTATTTTTATTGTCATTTTCCAAATATGATCTGGCTTTCCTTTCTCTGAGTTATTAGTGATATTCTTGTCTATTCTTGAACTGTTCTCTTAGAGACTGGTTTACCCCCGACCCCCAAAAGCCAACTGCAGTAGGATAACATTTTGTAGAATTAAGAGGTAACTCACTCTTCCTCAGACTTACCATTCAGGCAGAAGAGGTAGATGTATCTGTACATACAACTTAGGAAGAAGATAAAACCAGAAAGAACAAAGTGGTATATTCTTTATTAGTTTCTAATTAGATTTTTCTAACTTATAGCAGGGATATTAATCTTAGAGTCTGGTGCCTGAGAGGGGAATAAAAATGATTTTTGAAGATCAAAAGCTTGGCTTTAAATACTGAGCACTAATGCCTAGAAGACTGAAAACTTGGCATTTATTCTATAAGGAAGAAAAAAGGGAAGAATGCAGATTGATTGCATAAAAGCATTATTTTGAAAGGAGACCAAAGTCCAACGAAGTGGCAGGAAGCAAGAAGACGAGAAGAACAAGTCCACCAACTGGATGTCCCCTGAGTCTTGGATAAGCCTCATCAAGCCCAGTCCTGGGAAAGGCAGGTATGATAGAAATTACAGATGGGTTATGAGAAATCTGACAGGCAGCAGTGGGAACTTGTGCCTCAGTTCTAAAGTATATACCAGAGAGGTTGTAAGCTGCTTGGGGATGGAGAAACTTCATGTCTAACCAATGTGGTGCCTGAGTGACAGATGTAACAACTGTTCATGTCGACTGGCTGAGTACATCTGCTCAGAATCTTGCAACCTCAGCATAGGGTGAAAGAGACTGCTAGTTCCTACAGCTCCCTGAGAGAAAAGCAGAAACATTAAGAACACACTGGTGGACCCAAGGTGCTGGGAGTGAAAATGAATGCATGGACATTGAACTGGAGGTCACTGCAAGACCACATTCAGCAGCAGCAAATATTAACATTACCATCAGGAACCAGATTTTTAAAAAATCACACCCAAGCCAAGACTGTGAGAAAATATAAATTAAACATATTTGATAAAGAACATGTATCTACTCTATCTAAAACAACACTTACAACTCAATAATATAAAGGCAACCTGATAAAAATGGGGACAAAATAGTTGAAGATGCTTCACCAAAGAAAATATACAAAAGGCAAGTAAGCACATGAAAATACATTCAACTTTACTAGTCATTGGGGAAATGCAAATTAAAACCACAATAAAAGTATTGCCTACCTAGTAGAATTGCTAAGACTAACTATACCAGGTGTTGGGGAGGATGTGGAGCAACTGGAACTCTCATACACAGCCAGTGGGAATGCAAAATGGTACTTTGGAAAATACTTGGTAGTTTCCTATAAAGTTAAATACACACCATTCAATCTACTCCTAGATGTTTATTTGGGAGAAATAAAATCATATGTCCACATAATATTTGTATTTTAATGTCCATAAAATTTAATGTCCATAAAAAGACAGCTTAAAACTGTTATGAACATTAAAATACATAGCCCAAAACTGGAACAACACAAATGCCCACCAAATGGTGAATACTGTAGTCATCTACACTGAGTAACACTATTCAGCAGTTAAAAGGACCTAACTACTGATAAATGCAACATAGATAGGTCTCAAAATCAATGTGGTAAGTGAAGGAATCCAGAAGCAAAATGCTATATGCTGTATGATCCCATTTGTGTGAAATTCTAGAAAAGGCACAACCATAATGACAAGAAGTGTTATACCTGATGGGGATAAGTAAATTACATCTGGAGCCAGAACAAGATGAGCTATACCTGGAAGTGGACACTACAGGGATAAAGGCCAGTACAGAAGACCAAACATGGTGAGATACTCTTCAGCTGATTCCCGTGAGGACAGAGGATGGAAGGGGGATGCTATTCTGATAGGGAAGGGGGAGGGGAAAAAAGCGCTGTGTAAGTGTGAAATTGAATGTTTACAACCTAAATTATCAGTATAAATCTGAAAGTCATTGGATTACTATGAATTGGCAAAACTACATCATCTTCTGCCATTCTCTAAAGCGGAAGTTGAAATCGAGACATAAAGCTGCATTTTTTGTACCAGTGAGTTGGTGGACTATTGTGACTATATACAGTAAGCCATCTACATGCCCTTTCCTGAAGGTCCAGCTCAAGCAGGACTTTTTCTCGTGGACCCTGGTCAAAATGAGTATTTCCTTTATTGGTGTTGTCAAAGGTTGGCTTACATTCCTATCACAGAAAATTTCAAGTAGCAGATAGTCAAAGAACGTTTGTGGAGTTAACGTCATTACACAGGGGCCAAATTGACAACAGCACCTATGTGTTGCCTGGTCCTCATGAAGCTGGAGAAGGTGCTGAGGGCAAGGTGGGTGTGAACATTCTCTCACTGGCTGTATAGTGGGAAGCACTAGCCCTGATCTAAATGCTGGTTTGTCAAAGCCCATATCAGTTCCCTCCTTCTCCCAGGTCACTTTCATCATCTTATTACTTAGCAATTGTGAGTTGTTTCCCACTGTTTCATACATGTTTATCCTGACTCTCCAATGTAATTGTGAGGTTCTTGGGGGAATATTTCACTCCCATAGTAGGTAGCACTTGGGTAGGCATACAAACTGGCTGATTAGAGGTTGGCAGCATTGGATTCCCTAGGAGGAAAAATCACATTTTTTCTTCCTTATAAATAATGACCATAAAGGAAATCTGTAGAGCAAAACAGCAGCAGGTACTACTTTATGAACATGTTCAAAGTCAAGTTCTTGATATACCACTCTTACATTTTGTCCTCTAAAATCAATCAATATGGTTCCTAAAACCATTGTACCCAGAGTGACACAAGGTACCTCAGGGCATCACAGAAAACTCATGGGGTGCCACAGCAGATTTTAGAGGGAAACACATCTGCCAGATACCAGGAAAACTATTAGCTTGAGGTAGATCACAGTTTTAACATTAAATTGTGCTACATGTCGCATATTTGCAAAGCCTGGTTTTCAGCGGTTGCTGTGATTAAAACCAAGTATAGTGAGGAAATCAACGTGGAAGAGCAAATGCTGATTTCAAGGCTCAAGGAACTGTGCGGCGATCAACGGATGCACACATCCAATTAGCAAGAACTTGTGGTTACTGAAAAGGTTAGACAAAAATGTTTTTTTCTATATATATATCTATTCTTTCAAAATGGTATTAAATTATTTGGATGTAAATACATACTAAGTTGTTCTGAACTAATTACTTAATAAAGGAATTCTTAGATATTTCTTTTGGCATAGGGGCTCTGGGAAACAATTACTGAGACAATCAGAGCTCTGTGAACTGAGAGAGTTTAGAGGCCTCTGCCCTGTAAGGTTCATATTATCATTCCCATGTACTAGAGAAGAGGCTGATAACCTAGAAGATGGAGGAATTTGTCCAGGGACACACACTAGTAAGCACCAGACCTAGGATTCAATCCCAGGTTCCCCTCAATGTAAAACTCATGCTCCTAACCTCCTAAGTTTACTTTAGGAGTCTTGAGATCAGCTCCTGGAGACAGTCACCAAAGAAAAAGCAGATGGTCCATGGAGAAGTAATAGTGGGAGAGCAGTTCCCTTGAGGGTAAGAGAGCGTGGTGGGAGGTCACGGAAAGAAGCAGGGTCAGTAACCCCAGCTGTTACTAACCACCAACTATTCCCACAATAGAAATTTACACTGAGAGATTAAGTGACTTACTCGAGGTCCCATGAGGACCTCATCCATCCTCCTAGACTATGATACCCTTCCCCCATTAAAACCAGAAGAAAGAGGGAGTAACTTAGTATTAGCTTGTACAGTTCTTGAATTCAGTTCATTAGCTTCTGAAATGTTCCTGGATTTCTATTCTAACCTCAATATACTACAAGGAATGACAATGTGACCCTTTTCTTACCCTGATGATCTGGGAGCATTTTGCTCACAATTATGCATGTATTACTGTCCTCTTAAGAGGTCAGTAAAACCTTTCATTTTAAAATTTGACTTATTTGCATCCATAATCTTCCTGTTAGTTAGACAATCTGCATAATACCCTGGCATGAAATATTTTAACCAGGCTTTCCAAAATATAGAAGGAAGCCTCCTTAATAATGGAAGGCATTAACTCTCTTAAACAGGGACCCATTTGCAGATTATATTTGCCAAAAGGTCAGCTTGCAGCTGCCACTGTGTGCAAACCCCACGTGTCCTCTGTGTCACATACTGTGACATATCTTGAGAAGAGTCAGGGTCTTTTCCAGTCTGCTGATTCTCTGTTTCAATTAGAATAGATTTAAGAGTCCCCAAGCTCTGGTTTCTAGGTGGCCTTGCACAGTATTATTAATAATTCAATCATACCTGTGCTGATAACAGATTACATTTCTACCATCCCACCAAAAAAAAGCCCAAACAGATTAAGGACTACCTCATGGCTAATTTCTTTAGCAGTTTCCTATCTGATTGACATCCATTTATCTAATTGCAGCTAGAAGATTTAATTTTCATTCTGTTGGCTTAAAATTAATGGAAAAAAACCTGTTTACTTTTTAAATATTTGACTCATTCTTTCTCATCTCCCGAATAATGTTGAGCTAGTCCCTTCTGTGGGCTGAATCCTCTATTTTATCAGTTTTCATTCTCTGAATTCATTGCAGCTGAGTCTAGCTATTTACAGTTTGAAGTCTAATATGAAATTTAATCTTTCATCTCAAATAATCTTTCATTTTTGTGGGAGCCCAACAATGAGGAGGGCATCCAAGTGTTCATCTGGAAATTCCTTTTTTTTAATTAAAATTTTTTTCTTCTTTCTTTTCTTTTAATTGTATCTATATGAGAAGATGGATGTTAGCTGAACCTATTGTGGTAATCATATCCCAATACATGTAAATCAAACCATCATGCTGTATGTCTTAAACTTATGTAGTGATGTATATCAATTATATCTCAATAAAACTGGAAACAAATCCACAGAGTTTTAGAGGTAGAAAAAAAATTTTAGGAGCTCTCTAGCCCTGGGTTCAAAACCTAGTTTGATCATTTATGAACCACGAAGTAACCCAGGACACGTATACCCAACCCAGATTTGAGACAGAGTGGGATAAGTGAGGTGCCGGGTGTACAAAATTGAAGGAAGTGTTTACTGGCAGGGTTGTGCCATGAACCCTGAACTTTTGTGTTGTAGGCTTGTAGCTTGCTTCACTCTAGTGCTGGTCCTGATCTCTGAACATCAACTGCCTTATCTGTAAAAGTGTGCCGATAATAGCAACCTTCCCCACGGTGGTGTAGGGAGAATAAAATAATTCACATAAAGCCCTTAGCACAGTGTCTGGCACGCAGTAAGCACTGAATGTTGTGTAAGCCCCCCACCACCCCAGTTCATACAATGAAACCCTAACTCCCAATGTGATGGTAACTGGAGATGGGGACTTTGGAGGTAAAAGGGGTTAGGTGAGGTCATGAGAGTAGGGCTCCTATGGTGAGATTACTGTCATTATAAGAAGAGAAAGAGATTGGAGCACACTCTTTCTCCACCATGTGAGGACACAGTGAGAAGGTGGCTGCCTGCAAGCCAGGAAGAGGTCTCTCTCCAGCACCCAGCGTCATGCCAGCACCTTGATCTTAAGACTTTCAGCCTCCAGAACTGTGAGAAATAAATTTGTTTAAGCCACCCAGTCTATGGTATTTTATTATGGCAATACAAGCTAATTAAAACAGTTATGTTGTATCATGAAATAGGACTGTGTTACCTCCAGCCTTTCAGTGGTTTCTAATGCTTTTTTCAGAATAAAGTATAAAATCACTAACTTGTCTCCAAAGTCAAGCATGGTCTGGTCCCTGCACACCTTTCCTGCAATATCTTCTAATACTCTTTCTGAAAATCTCTGCTGTCTAAACACACTGGTCTTCCTTTGGGTTCTTGAATGTACCATGCTTAATATTGCTCTGCCTGCCACAGGACCTTTGCATAGGCTGTTCCCTGTAAAAAATGCTTTACCACTCCCTCTCACATAGTTAACTCTGCTTCATCCTTCATATCACACTTCAACCATCATTTCCTTAGGGTCTAGATCAGCTCTGTCAGATACTTTCTTGGCTTTTAAAACAAATCATAGTTGGCATTTATTTGTCTGATTATTTGATTACTCTTTCTCTCTTCCACTAAGTGTTAAACTCCAAGAAGGCAGCAATCTTTATGCCTCGTTCGGCAATTTATCCTCATCACAGTAGCATAATCCCAGGGTATACCATAAATAACTGCTTAATGAATGATATAAAAATATTATTGCCACTCTCCATCTTAGACAGGGCTATCCTCAGCCAGGCACAGAGCATGCACTACCTCACGTGGGAGACCACTGCCTTTTGTATTAACAGTTCTTATTGCTTGTTTTTCCTCATAGTGAGAACAAATGACTCTTCTCTCTACATGCCCACACTTCCGTCCTATTTTCTTCCTCATACAGCCACCTTCTTTGAATATTTCTAAGTTCATAAGTGTTTGTTGAACACCTAGAATAGGTAGCACATCAAACTTGGCTGGGTAAACACAGTGAATAACGGTACACTCTCTGCATAGTGGGGGGTTGAATCACAGGCACAGAGCTCCAATTTAAGACAAGGTGTATTAAGTGTCCTAAGAGAGGTACAAGGTAGCCTAAGGAGAGGGATCTTCTCATTTGAGGAATCAATGGCCACTTCCTGAAGAAGATGACTTTTTGCACTACCACCTGAGGAATAAGTAGGAGCTATATACACGAAGAGGAGTAGAGGGAAGAAAACCAATATTCTTAGGGATTGACAGTGAGGACAGACGAAGGGTGCTGAGGCATTCTGCACATTAAAAACAGGTGACACAGTCTACAATCTCTTTTGTTTTTTCAACTATTCACTTGTTCACTCATTCGTTCATTCACAACAAACATCCAAGTACTTCTTTGGTATGGAAACATAATAGGAAAAAAGACAAATCCCACGTTCTTTGGGGGATTATATACTGGTATGTTTAAATCCTATCTGTTCCAAGAAACTCTCATGTAATACGTAGGGAATGTTGCTAAAAATGTCCTGCACCCAGCCTTGTAGTAGATACCTGCCTAATGCTTCATTTCAGGCCATTCTTGAAATGCAGTAGGCCTGAGGAGACTGCTCAGGGGGTAAGATGTTTTAGAAGCAAGACTGAGTCTATATTTGACTGGAAGTGCCTATTTACTGTGAGTTCAGAAGCACAGAGAGAGCCAAGTGCTTAAAACAAAAACGGTGCTAAATAAATGCTTGTTCTTATTATGATTACTCAGGAGGATGGAGAAGGGAGAGGGAAAGAAGGATTGGTACTTTGGAAAAGGTATTCTTCACGTGCTACTGGCCTGGAGGAGGGGGCCTTGTGTTCAAGAAAGAGAGGAGAAAATCCTTGGGGCTTACTGTCTCCCATTTGAGTGAGCAGTCATTTTGGCGCAAACTTTCAAACTAGCCATATGCCTAAGGCAGAAACACTCAAGGAAGTTCTCTGCTTAGTTAGACTGGAAAGAAGTGGAAGCCAGTATGTGTTTCCAGCAAGACTGAAATTCTCTTTGCATCCTAGGCCTATTTTCTGATTTCTGGTTTTCAAGGATTTTTCCGAATTTGTCACATGAAAACAACTCCTTCATCCTCCCAATCTCTTATTTACCTTTACCCAAAGACCCCAGAGGGCATGGTCCTTGAATTATATTATTATCTCTATTTTGAAAAGATGAAACTGAATTGAGACATGGAGAATTCGAGGAACTTGGCAATACTCTCCAATAAATACAATAAATATATTTCAGTTACCTCTCAGTAATTCAAGTTCAAGGACTGAAAGCTAAACTCTTAAATCCTTTAATGAATTCAACTGCAACAAGAGATACTTTCAAGTAATGAGACTATGCCCCATTTACCTCCCATGTTCTACTGAAATGGAACTAGCTCACAGCTTTCCACTCTCTATGTATGTTGTCTCTGGTAGGATTTTCAGTCGGGGTTCACCCAACTCCAAATCTATGGGTTGTGAAGAATCAGCAGAGAAAATGACATATGGTGGAGAGCAGGTGGCCTTGAGAGGCAATATTAACTATGTATGTGTGAAATCACAACAAGTATAAATATTTAATTTCCAATGTTTGAAAGAGAAGAGGGTTTCTTTGAAAGTGGACTTTAATGCATACATACATTAATTATAATTCATGACATTCATCACACAAATCATTATTTCAGAAAATGATGCAATCATTTCAAACCAATATTGACATTTGGAATGTTACAATACTTTTAAAGATCGATTGCAGTATATTTTCTCTTTCCCCTAAAGGGGGCCTTCTGTCATGAGCAAGATGAAATGCAAGAGGAACCACGTGGTTTGTATTCATCAAGCTTGTGTAACTTGGGCACAGAGGGGACCATCCATAGGATCCTTTGGGAAGCAGTGGTTAGGGTGGTGGCAGTTTACACAAGTGTCCCAGTGGACTGCATCCTGGTACCTCATTATAACCTGTATAAAGGTCACCTCCAAAAGTTAATGATTTGTATGTTTTCCTGGCACCATTTCTCATATCTGGTGATCTCCATCTTTAGGAGGTGTTCACCATTATCTCTAAATTTGAGCTCAGGGCTCAGCCCACTAAATAAAGTTCTTCAAATCTGGGAACCAATTAGACAGCCAAATGGGGTAAGAGGCTGTTGTTGCAAAAAAGAAAAGAAGGTGTTGTTGGCCAGGTTGGCCCTGAGTTAAGGATGAAACATCAGTGGATAAGGACACTGGCAAAGAGTAAAGGTCATATGTTGGTGAGTAAATATTATAGGATTGGGTTTCATGAACAAAGGCATCTTCTTTGGCTACATGATGATGCGAAAAGCAGATCTGGTAGCTCAAATGAGAGCTCCAAAGAGACCTAGTAGGAGATGGCACATCTTGTGTGCTATGATTTGGGACCTAGGTACTCAAAGTCCCTCATTAGCTCAAAAGCATCTTTCTACACAGTCCACTACTCAAGGCATTAGAATCAACAGTGGCTTCCACAAAGGCCATTTTCACCTGGATGCCCCAGTTAAAATGGACACATTCCAGAGCTAAAATCCAAGGTGCCATTTTCTCTTTCCTCTTTTCCTTTCCTCCGTATCTACTTTATCAGCAAATCCTGTGGTTCTACTTTCTACATAGCTCTCAAGTATGTCCTTATGTATCTTCACTGCCACCACTTTGGTCGAAGCCACGAAAAAGCGACAGCCTTTTCACTGGTCTTCCTGCTCCCACTTTTGCCCCTGGTCTATGCTGCCAAGGAGCCAGAGAAACACATTTTAAAAATATGAATCAGACCATACCATTCTACTTAAAATCCTCCGATATCTTCCCCTTGTGCTCAGAATAAAATCCAGATTGCTTACCCTGGCATTCAACTGAAAACATTCTTCCCACAGCCCTCTACATGCCTAGCTATCTCTCATTCATTTTCCTCCTCCCTCTCCCCCACCATCAGTACAAAGAAGTTATCCTACACACACACACACACACACACACACACACACACACACACACACACACACACTATACCTACCCCTTCCTCTATCACTATTTCTTCATAATAATTTCCACTATGTGAAATTTCAGTACCCTAGGCATTAAGGCAACATCATGAAAATGCTGTTCCTTTACCCAGAGTTTAATCGTCACACCCAGGTGCAGACTTAGAGAAGGAATCTGCTCTGATCGTTATACTTCCTTAGTGACCTACTCATTGGTTAACTGCCCTTTGTTGCCTGACAGTGTGCCATTTTGTTTGGTCCATACATTATGCTATATTCTGAGCCACTACAGAAAAAAATCAGCTGCTATTTGTTCCTTCCCCTCTGCCTCAATTCTTGTGCTTGTCTCCTCCTCGTGAATATTTAAAAACTATTAACAAAAACAAAACCAAAAGAAACCTCCATCTCAACACTGCTACTGCCTCTCTCTTCTCATCCCTTTTTGCAATGAAACTCTTTTAAGGGACACTTCCCTACTCTGAATGTCTCTCGCCCTTCCAGGGATGGTAGAGAAGACCTGCTTTTAAAACTGGACTTGCCAGGCACATTTGGGGCCAGCTACATTTCCCACTGAAAGCTCCTTGAGGACAGTGCACTGGAATAACATCTCTAAAGGAAATCAACAATTTTATTCACTTTGAAGTGGTTCATACAACATCTGGCCCATAGTTGGTACTCAAATATCTGCTACAAACACCACGATATCCACAACCAAAAGATGCAAATGGTTAATATTTTAAAAAGGTATTTGAGTTATTTAAATTCTTTTCAACCCAGAAGAATGAAAAAGGAAATTCTAAACAGATGTTCCCTATTTTTTTGGCCACTCAGAGAACGTTCTGTCTCTCTGAGGCTATAGTATGGTCTCATCATATATGTAGCTAATCAAATGATTACACTTGGCAGAGAATGACAGAAATAAAACAAGTCATTTCCCTTTGTTCTTCTTTCTCTGTCCTAGTTGCTGTTGTACCCCCAGAGCCAAACCCAGTATCGGGCATGTGAATGGCACCTAAGACATATGCATAAATGGATGAATGCACACAGCTAGTATGTGACAGAGGCAGTATTCTCAGCCAGATTTTTCTGATGGCAAGCCCATGTGCCACAGCTAAATTGACTTCCTTCATTCACCTCAGTAACTGTGATGTTGTTTTTTGTTGTCACTCTTTGATCCTTGCTGTATGCTCTCCTGGACGGTCATGATCTGTGTTTGTGTTCCTTCTCACCTAGTGCCTGTAGGTGCCTCAGGGCAGGGTCATGCCTGTGCAACATTCTTCAGAGCCAAAAAAAACCCAAATTGTCCTGCGCACTGGTATCTATCAGTTATTCTGTGTGCAATTAAAAAATGCATTTTACGAATAATGATCCTTATTTATAGAGAGGCTCAAAATTATTCCCAAGGACACACAATTCATGGCAGAGTTGGTTTCAGAACCTAGCCCACTCGGTCCCTTCACATTCGTTTATGAGCAAGGAGGATTAGAAATAACTAATCAGTCTCCTGGTTCCCAATCCATATTCTCTCTAATACCACAGTGACTGCCAACTTCAACCATTTCAATCCTTTAGCCCAATCTTACTTCATATCCTCGATGTGGCAAGGTCAGAGGACAAGGAAAATAAACAGTCTAATGAAAGTAGAACTGTTAAGTTCTTCTTTCCTCACCTTTCACCAAGCCCTGTCATTATATTTGCTATCCGAGGATGCAAAGTATTTATTTCATAGTAAAGTGTCAAGCAATGTGACATCTCTCTTCATCAAAACAAAGCTTATTCATCTCAAACACATACAGATCCATGTTATTTTGCAGCCAACCTGTGCTTTCCATAGATGCTATCTCATACTTTGTGCGCGAGAATGCACCCCTTGCCACCCAGCCCCTTGCCTTTTCTTGAAAACATATAATCTGGTCCACCTGCATTTTTAAAAATTTGGGCTCCAGCAAAGAAACCATATGAAAACGACAGAACTGCCAGAAAGAATGATGACTTCATTGCTTAGGAAGCATGTGAATTCATGGAGGGAGCAAGGCAGAGGGTCAGAGAAACAGGAGGAAGAATTTCAGGAGGAGAATTTCGCCCTTGGGCTTCCCACCTCTTCTGCGTGTTGCTGAGAATGGCTTCACCTGCCTTTCAGAATTAATACGTTTGCTCCATAACAAACTACTTTAATTCTCCTTCTGTAGTACATGGCAGGATTTTTTTCCTTTTAACAGGAGTTGGTAATAGTAGGAGGAAGGAAGAAGGTGAAGAAGGTGATGATGATGATAGCACCCACCATTTATTGAGAGGTGGCTACATAGTAGCGCTAGGCTAAGCCTTTGGGTATATTATTTTTTTTAATTTATTTTATTGAAGTATAGTTGATTTACAATGTTGTGTTAATTTCTGCTGTACAGCAAAGTGATTCAGTTATACACATATACATATATATGTAAATTCTCTTTCATATTCCTTTCCTTTATGGTTTATTACCGGATATTGAACATATTTCCTTGTGCTATATTGGGTATGTTATTTTATTCAGTCCTCGAAATTCCTCCACATATCACTCCCATTTAAACCCCTTAAGGACTTCTCATCACCTTTAGATAAAGTCCACATGTCTTAACATAGTGAGCCAGACCCTAGGACTCCATCAACTTTTGCCTCTCTCTCAACCCCATCTTGTACCACTCTGCGCCTCACTTGAATGGTCTGGTCTCATCTGTACCCAAACACTTCTGGGTCTTCCTATGTTTAGTGCTCTCTCTTGCCTATGGGCCTTTAAATATGTTCCCTTGCAACCATACTTCTTTCTACTTTTCACCTGGCTAACTCAAATTTTCTCTCACATCTTAAATATCCTTTTTCTTGGGGGAGCCTGTCTCTCATTCCAACTAAACTAGGTTGGGTTCTTTGTTGCGTGTTCCATGATTCATTCTACTTCCTCTTTCATAACTCCATATGGGTAGTGACCTGTTATATAGGTACCTTTCCTGCCAGATTTAACCTTTGTGAAGGCTAGCAGCCACCATGCCTTCTTCTTTTTTTAAAATTTTAATTAATTTATTTATTTTTGACTGCATTGGGTGCTCATTGCTGTGCGTGGGCTTTCTCTAGTTGCAGTGAGTGGGAGCTACCCTTTGTTGTGGTGTGTGGGTTTCTCATTGTGGTGGCTTCTCTTGTTGCGGAGCACAGGCTCTAGGTGTATGGGCTTCAGTAGCTGTGGCACGTGGGCTCAGTAGTTGTGGCTCACGGGCTCTAGAGTGCAGGCTCAGTAGTTGTGGCGCACAGGCTTAGTTGCCCTGCAGCATGTGGGATCTTCCCAGACCAGGGCACGAACCCATGTCCGCCGCATTGGCAGGCAGATTCTTAACCACTGTGCCACCAGGGAAGCCCACCATGCCTTCTTATTCATAGTTGTTCCCCGATCATCTAGCTGAATGCCTGTCACATGAGGAGACCCTGAATACATGAATGGAAATCGATTCAGACATGCAGAATCTATATATGAGCATTTCCATTTCATAGATGAGGAAACAGGTTAAGAGGGGTTAAATAACTTGCCAAAAGATACACAGCTACCAAATGGTGAAGCCAAGGCTTGAGCCCAAGACTGATTCTCAAACCCATGTTCACCGTCATTCTGTAGTATTGCCTTCTCAAAATTTCCTCTTGCTGTAACAGAAAAAATAATGACAATTGCTATAAAATATTTATCTTAGAGAAAAAATTGAGTAGAAAAAGCTGCTGGGATTCAGGGAGATGATCTTTCTCTCATCTGATTTCAGAGCTACATGAGAGAATCTGGGTGATTTTGAATCTTTTTGCACCCTGGGTATGATGGTGTGCTTTCTCCAAATATTGCTTCTGTCAATCAATTAGGTGGTGGTGGATAACAGGCAACCTATGACTATAACCTCTAGTCCTTCCTGCAGATCTACTTGAAAAAAAGGAAGTACGTTTCTCACATTCTGGGAGAGGTTGCCCAGGCAACAAAGACAGAGCCAGAGCAACAGACCGCCCAGCTGAGAAATGCGGCAGCATCTACACCTTCTCCCACCACGATGCCCACTTCTGTGGGGCAGTAGCCAACTGTGTACACACTTTGAAGGGGGTGTTGCTGAAAGATTCACTTGTCCCAACTGGACACAGTTTGTAAGATGTCCCCACGGACAGCCAACCAATATCTCCAGATTCTTGCTATGTGGTAGGGTGAAAAGCTCAAAGTTTAATCTGTAGATTCTGCTAGAAGAGCAACTCAGAAGATGAAAAAAGCTGAGAAGTTCCAGTTTGTGGCTGGTAATAAGAAAACAAAAATGGCCATTGAACTGAACATTGATTTTCAAAATTGGTAGACCAGTTTGTGTATGATGGCAGTCCCTGGCACAGCTCGGCCACTTAATGCCTATGTAACCTTCGATAAGTTCCTTAATATTGTAATCATGAATTTGCTCATCTATAAAATGGATTTATAAATATAATCACTGAAGGTTTTTTGTGAGGAGTAAGAAAATGCATGCAAAATGCTTAGCATAATGTGTGGCACTTAATCCGCATTTAATACAGGAAAGTTATAGTAATTATTAAGGTTGATTTGACTTCCTGAAAAGGTTGCTGGATGGACAGATGAGCAGTCTCTTCCTTTGAGCCTATTTGCTAGCTTAAGTTTAGTGCAAAAGCGAGCGGGCTTCACGTCTGCTTCTGTAATAACCAGTGGCATGGGCTGTAATCCCCTCGTAGCACAGTCAGCCTTCCCCATGCATCGAAAGCCTCTGCCAGGCCCACTGCAGTGTGAGGCACGTGGAGGGTGCTCAAGAAGGGTTTGTTGAAGCTGCCAACAACAGCACGTGCAGGTGGTTCAAAGCACCATAGGTATCTGGATCTTGAAAGGAAATTGTACCCTCCTAGGAGTCATTAAAAGCATTCTGCAGGGAGGGCAGGAACAACCTGCCACCTGATTGCTTTGTTCAGAAGTACTTTCCAACTGAGTTACCCCAGAAGAGAAGCTGTTCTTTGCTAGATCACTGCATGCCTGCCAGTCCCTCCTAGGAAATAGCTTTGTACGATGGCTTGCTGGTGTGTGTGTGTGTGTGTGTGTGTGTGTGTGTGTGTATGTGTGTGTGTGTATGAAGGGAAGAGGTGTGTGTGTGTGTGTGTGTGTGTGTGTGTGTGTGTGTGTATGAAGGGAAGAGGTGGGCCAAAGGGGAGAGAGCCACACAGCAGGACGAAACTTCTACCAGTCTACTCCCAGCCTTCAGCACACCATTGTGTCTGATTATGCTGTGCATGTGAGCATATGTGGGAGAGTGTGTATGTGAGAGTATGTGTGTGTGTGTAGTGGGGGAGTGAATACAGCAACAGTACTCATCTACTTCTGAAAAACAAGTCCAAATCTCATTTAATACTATTAGAAAATTATTCTTCAGGCATAACTGAGAGTCTCTCTCTGAAAGCATTTTATCCTTTGAACACCAAAACCTCTTTGGAGAGAATTAAAAGGGAAAATCTGTAAATGAGCACTTCTCTAAATTAAACAGTTTCTGGATGAGCAGACCAAATTAGCCTTTTCTAGTGTGTGGAGTAAAATGCAATGGCTCTGGTCTTTGTTCTTGAGTAAAAAAATTCAAGAGAGGAAAACCATTCTAGAATGAATAACCTCCAAACGCTAATCCTACAAGACGAATATTGTGACTCATTAATATTTGTAAGTCATCTAGTTTTTGCTATTTTGAAAAACAAACCACATGAAGTACTAATTAATAAAAGATATCATGTCTTATTAACGTTCATACAGTAATTACCAAAATCACAAATCCATCTGCTAAGTAGTCAGCAAACAAGACAAACGACCGTGCTCAGTTAAACAGATTATCAAATGCCTCTGGGAGTAAAATCTAATAGCCCCTGCTAAGCCATGAATCAAGCAGCTACTCCTTTTGCCATGAGGACAGGCCACAGCAACCCCGTCTCCCTTGTGAGGCAACACAGAACAGTGGAGGCATCTGGCAATTCAGCCTCTCTGGAGAGAATGAACTCTTACGCAAGTGTCAGCATTACTCATGTAGCTTTCTCTTACAGCCTTTGTACTGACACTTCAGATTCGGTTTCTCAAAAAGACATAAGAGAAAGACCCAAAAGATGTCACCTAAAGTTAAATGCAATCCCATTAGCTTCTGCATGTAAAATGCCTATCAGAGAGGCTTCACTGCTCCCGACACAGAGGAGAAATTTCATCTTCCTGCAAACTTCTATGTCTTTTCAGCTCTTTTTTCCGACATTCATTACCTGTACTCATTTCACATCCCCTCTCCTAGACAGGCGTCTAAAGAACAGAAACCATTTTTTACTAGTTTTTCAAGTACAACAATGACAACAACTACCACTAATAATAGTTGTGATTAATATGTCACTTGGGTGAGTGTTTTAATTTATTTAACATTTACTTACTTAATTTTTGTTGTTTAATAGTCACAATAGCTGCCTGAGGTAGGTACGTCTTTGCTTTACACACATGAGGCAACTGAGGCTCAGAGAGGCTGAGTGACAGAGCTGGTATTCATTTCTAGGTCTGAAAGATTCCAATGCCTGTGCTCTGAAACACTATGCTAAACTGTACCTATCCTATACAGTGCCTAGGTCAGGGTCAAGGACACAGTAGACACGGATCTATGTCAGTGCTATAAATGAATACCTTAATATCAACTCATTCTTGCATCCCCTTGGTAGTTAAGGTTAAATCTTTGCAATTTTCACTTTCTTGTGTATTTCTCCCAGGTGTGCATGATGTTAAAGGTTATTATTAATATTGGATATCCAAAAATGTCAATAAAAGCTCCCCTTACCTGTTTTACATCAGAAAATAAACACCTCTCCAGGACTCTACCTCCCAGTTCAGTGTCTGCCAGGATGATATTCATGATGGGGCACATCTGATGGCTTTTCATTTGTACTGGTGTTACTCACATGTTAGACTGCAGGCAGCCCAGTGTTCTCGGCAGCCCCACCCAGATCTCTGTGTCATCTTGGGCTCTACAGTCATCATGTCACCAGCTCAGGACCTGGTGGCCACTGACTTCACAAAAGTCAATGTTTCCCATTGGTGGGGGTAGGGGGATTTTTTTCTTTTTTTGAGGGGGGTGGACCTGGGTTAGGGATTCTCTGATTTTTATTTTGATGACAAAAATCACACAGAGTACAACAAGAATCACAGCTGAAAAACTGGGAGCGGGATATGGGCTGAGAAACATGGGGAATGGGTGTCCAGAGTCCCTGGGATGCTTCCTGGAATCCTGGGTTTCCTTCAGGGCTCCCCAGGTGCCTTGGATACCTCCTAGACCTCAAACCAGTATCAGTATTTCTACCATGCAGCCCATGTTCTTGGACAAAGCACACCCCACTCATCCCTAGAGTAGAACTCAGATCAGTTTAAGCCACTCAGCACACCCCACTGGTTTCACCACAGTGATTAGGTCAAGACGAAAGATGGTTCAAGCCAGTGAGAAACACGGAGATGTTTGCTGGAGCTACTGGAAAAATACTTCTGGGCTCAGAGGGCTCCCAGGAAAGAAATTCTCTCTCTCTTTGCTTGACATTTATGTAAAACAAGAAAGATCCAGCAGGTAGGGGCAATCATTCTGGACCTAGGAATTCAACCTTAGGACTAAGCAAGATACCACAGAAGACCAAAAAGAAAAATGGAAAGAAATTATTTTTGATGACATAGCTGAGTTTACTTAATCAAGCCTTGCTCCAAAGCTTGGACTATTTCCACATTTTTCAGTTACATGAGAGTCTGAATTCTCTCTCTCTCTCTCTCTCTCTTGGATTAAGCCTGTTTTGAGCCAGTTTGTTTCTCACTTGAAACTAAAAGATTTGTATTACATGTGGGTAACAACTTGATTGTTTCACGCTCATCATAATCACTTATTTTTTTTGTCAGAACAGCAAGTAAGAGATAGTGCTCTGAAGGACCATGGGGGACCACAGCTTATCACAAACTGTAAGCAGGCAGATTTTACCTGTCAAAGCCTGAGTAAAATTGGCTTGCATGATTTAGGGCTATGATCCCATAGAGTGCCCTCAGGTGTGTTTGACACTCGTGAACTGCCTTCCAGTCAAGACTTTCCATGGTGGTCATAAAGCCTAATTATGAAGACATGATGAGATCACTGCACAACTGGACCAAGAAGTAATGGCTACCCTAGCAAGTAGATCAGCTCATCCCAGCACAATACCGCAAAGACCCTTCTTGGGTTTCATATACACTAAACGTTTTCAAATGAATTAGTAAATATCAATTACTTAGAGAATGATGTTCTCTGAGACCTCCACGCTGCCTTTGCTTACAACAATTGCCCTTGAAAATATAACGTCAGTACAAGCAAGGGAATTACGGGTTTTAATGCAAAACAATCTATATAGCAAAGTGGATTCCATCTCTTAGATTTCTCGCTGAGAAGGATGGGTCCCTGCCAAATGTGGGAGAATTTGGACGCAAGGATACAAAAGGAAAAGACAACAGAGGAGACTAGAACAGAAAGAATTGAATCTCCAAAGGAGGTTTATCAAAAGAGTGAGAAAATAGGGTACGGTAACCTCTTGCTATTAGGGTCTGCTTCATGGGTGAGCAACTTGTATAATCATACAGAGCCCTTTACTCAAACGATCCCTTGATTATCATAATAATCTCCTGTTGCCATCTTGAAATTCTTAATACTTTTTGAACAAGGGATGCTGAATTTTTATTTTGACCTTAGTTCACAAATTGGGTGGACCGTCCTGTTATAGATCTTCAGTTCCCTCTACTAAAATCACACAAGGGCAAAAAGAATAGAAATTTTGCCAAAGACCTGTCTGTGATTTTCTATATGTCTCCCATCTTTTTCTGATTATCTGTTCCTCTGTCTTTGTGTGGGACAAATAATTTAGTGTGGCATTATAATTCTTATGTGGATTTACTGTATTTTGGGGGTTATTTTCTTAGTGGGATTGCAATATGCATTTTAATTTATCACAGCCTTCATTATGTTAATACTAATTTCATTCTGGAAAATACAGTAACTTTTCTCCAGTATAATTCCATTCCCTCTTATGTTCTTTGTGCTATATCATCATCATATTTATTAAATCTATATGGGTAATAAACTCAACAATACAGTGTTAATATTGTTGTTTCATTCAATCTTATGTCATTTAAGGAAGTTGGGGAAAGATGAGAAAAAGTATATTATGGAATCTTTTATGCTAACCCACATATTTATTATTTGCTGTGCTCTTTATTTTCCCTGTGGATTTGAGTTACTTTCTAGTGTCTTTTCCTGAAGGACTTCCTTTCCTCAATATATCTTATAAGACATCTGCTAGCAACAAGTTTACTCAGTCAATTGTGTATCTGGGAAGGTCTTTATTTTGCCTTCATTTTTGAAGAAGAGTTTTATCAACTATAGCATACTTGTTTGACAGCATTGTTCTTGGTGCACTCTGAATATGTCATTCTACTGCCTTCTGGCCTCCATGGTTTAGAGGAGAAGCCAGCTGTTAATTGTATCAATGCTTGCCTGTATATGCTGAGTCGTTTTCCTCTTGCTGCTTTCAGCCAATTTTCTCTTTGGTTTAGGCATACAACAACTTGACTATGATATGGCAAGGTGTGGATCTATTTGTATTTATCATTTTTGGGTTTCTTTGAACTTCACAGATGTGTAGAGTAAGGCTTTTTAAAAATCAAATTTGGGAAGTTTTTAGCCATTATTTTTTCAAATAATTTTTCTGTTCCCTTCTCTTTTCTCCCTATGGGACTCCCAGTCCATGGATGTTGCTACGTTTGATCTTTCAAACGTACAGGTACAGGTTTCTGGGGCTCTGTACATTTTACTTCAATCTTGTTTTCTCTAGTCTTCAGGTTGGGTAATTTCTATTGATTTACAGTTCACTGATTCTTCTGTTCTCTCAAACCTGCTGTTGAGTCCCTTTTGTGAATTTTTTTTACAGTTATTGTACACTTCAGGTACAGAATTTCCACTTGACATTTTAAAAATAATTTCTATATCCTTATTAAGAATATCTATTTGTTCATCTATTGTTGCCACACTTTAATTCTTTAAATATGGTTTCCTTTGGTTTTTTAAACATATTTGCAGTAGTTGCTTTGAAGCCTTTGTCTGCTAATATCTGGTTAACACTGTGAGACAATTTCTATTAACTGATTTTTTTTCCTGAGTACAGGCCACACTTTGTTTGTTGGCATGTCTCATATTTTATTTTCTTAAAAGCAGAACATTCTGGATAATATGTGACAGATATCCTGAATTCTGGTATTTTTTTTCCCTCAGAGGTTATTGTTGATGGTTTTGCTTGTTTAGTACCTTGCCTGGGCTAAATCTGTGAAATATGTTTCCTCTATGGTCACTGATGCCTCTGCTAGGTTGCTGCTGTTATTGTTGGTTTAAATGTACATCCTTCATTTAATTTTTAAACCTGGCTTGCCAGAAGTTGCTCCTGTGTCTCTATAGCTTAGCGGTCAGCTAATGATTGCACATCAGCTGTGCTCAGACACCTCAAACCAGTAAGGTTTTCAGCCTTTGCTGTTGTATCTGTTTGTGGGTAGGGGAGCACACTTAATGTTCAGGTTGTTTTCAAGCCTCCCTAGGTTTTCATTTCTTCTGGGCTCGGTCAAGTCTTCTGTGCTCGTGCATTCAGACCTACAATTAACCAGAAGTGTGTGAAGGGCTTGTGCTATCCTCAGTCTCCACTGCACACATTCACAGCCTCAGCCAGGAATATGCTGTTCCTGCATACAAGTGCAACCTCAGGTGGCTGGAGCCCATGGTCCTCCCCACTGACCCACCCCCAAGATAATCATTTCTATTGACAGCTTTGCTGAGTGTGCATATTGCCCACCTCTCCAAATTGGGTGAGTCTCCTCAACATTGGCAGAGAAGCTACTGGTCATCATGGATTTCCCTACCTTGGCAGAACCTACAGGCTGGGGTGAGGCTGATGAGAGAAGCCCTAGTCCAGAACTTCATGGATTTCCACTCCTCCCATATGAAGTTCAGTGGTTTTTAAAGCATGAACACTTCTCAGATTGTTGTATGTCTTTGGTGGATTTCCAAAGCACTAAATGGTTGTTTTTGTTAAATTCTGCAGCATTATGGTTGCATTTTAGGGAGAGGATTTGCCCAATTTCCTCATAGAACCACAGCTAAAAGTACAACTCTCCCTTGGGTTTTGACTTTGTCAGTTTGTGTCCCGAGCCCACAAGTTATGTAGGTCATCCTGCTTATTACAGATCTTATTTTTCTCTATTCTTCTTTTATGGATCCCCTTTCACACACTTAAGCCAATGGCTCAAGAGCAATAAAATCTTTCTTACACATGTAAGATAATTTCAGCAACAAGTTACATACTGCTATGCTATAAACCCCACAAACTGATTTACAACAAGTTGAAACATTCAGTGAACTCTCCAAACACCACTTGATCTATTCCTAGTCCCATGGCCTTTCCTTTAGGCAAAGAATGGCAAATATCTGATACTGCCTTGTTTACTGTCAGTGCTCCACTACTGCAGCAGACACCACTAATCAATTGAGATTTTCTTTCCCACTAAGCCCCAGAATCTCCTCAAGCAGAATTCCAGGCAGAATTCCTCAAGTACTCACAGGGTTCAGGAGACGAGATTGCTTAGCTGTACCTTTAAGTCCCCAAAGCTGAAGTTTATAATTCTTTAACTACCTGCTCTGCTTTCACCCACAAGTCAAGGCTTTGGGTTTAGTGTTCTTTTTAATTTGGGCCTTAGGCTTAGCTTGCTTCCTTCAGTTTTTCCTCTAAACTTCTGTACTTACTTCCTTGGTGATTTCTTATATTATCATGATTTTAAGTCCCATCCACTTATTGGCCCTTCTCAAATTTATATTTTTAGACTAGATCTCTTTCCCAAACGCCAAGGACCTACAAATCATCTCCAACTGACCACGCCCAAAACTGAATTCCTGATTTCCCACCTGAAAATCTCCTCCATCCCACGAGGCTTTCTCCATCTTGATCGATATTCAATTTATTCTCATTATCCGTGGTTCTTCTCATTCTCTCTCATACCATCAGGAAATCCTGTTGGCTCTACCTTCAAAATAAATCAGAACCCTCCACCTCCTTACCACTGGCACTGCTACCACCCTGGCCTGAGACACAACATCTCTCATAGGATTATGGCAACTGACTTTCCTACTTATAACTTCGCTTTTTTTTATATCCTATACTCAACATCATATCCAGAGTGATCCCTGGTATTCTATATTCAACACAGTAGCCAGAAGGATCCTCTTCAAAAGTAAGGCTCATTGTGTCACCCTTCTGCTCAAAACATTCCAATGGCTTCCTATTTCACTTAGGATAAAGGGCTTTTCAAGGACTTAGAAACTTTACACAGGATGTCCTGTCACCCCCTTTAATTCACTGATCTCATCTTTTACTATATAGCCTCTTACTTCTTTCCAGGCATGCTGGCCTCCTTGATACTTCTTGCAAACACTATACTGGCTTTTTGAATACTCTGCATTGGCAGTTTCCTCTTCCCAAAATGCTTGTACCTTAGATGTCCGTGTGACTAATTCTCTCACCTCCAAGTTTTTGCTCAAATGCCACCTTCTCAAGGAAGCTCAACCTGATCACTCTATTTCACACTGCAAATCTTTCCTTCCCATCTGCTTCTCCCTCACTCTTCCTTCTTGTCCTTCTTCCACATCCCTCTCACCTTTTTCTATATTCTTTTCTTTCCATAGAATATCACCTTCTACTGTACGATAGAATTTACTTACTTATTATCTTTATGATTTATTATGTCTCTCCCCCTCTCTAGAATATAACTCAAAAAGGGCAGGAATTTTTGTTTTGTTCACTGATATATTATCTCATAGTTTCTAGATAAGTGTCTGGTACATAATAGGTATTCAAAAAACATGTGTTGAATGAATGAATCAGTGGTGGATCTATGGTTCTGATATAGGTAGGTGTTTTTGAAGATAAGGACAGAATGTGAGAACAGTTCTCCAAGAAACTTCAGAGGTAAAACAGTTCAAAGAAATGTCAAGAGAAACTTCATGAATAGAGGAGTCATTGGTTACAAAAAATTAAATGGGATATTATATCCTCATCTTGGCAAGTCCTGGGATACATTAGCATTTTAAAGGTTCTGAGAATTCCTGCAGGCAAAAAATGGGCTTAACTTTATTTCTCTCTGGCTTCTTTCAGGATGACTTTCTTTGATTTTCTATACTGTGAAAATGATATGCCTAGGTGTAGGGTTTTTGTCATTTATCCTCCTTGTTATTCTTTTGGCTTCCTGGATCTGTGGTTTGGTGTCTGACATTAATTGGGGGAAATTCTTAGTCATTATTGTTTCAAATATTTCTTGTTTTTTTGTCTCTTTCTTCTTCTTTTGGTGTTTCCATTATGCATATGTTACACTTTTTGTAGTTGTCCCATGGTCCTTGAATATTCTGTTTTATTCAGTCTTTGTTTTTTTCAGTTTTCAAAGATTCTGTTAATATGTCCTTTAGCATAGAGATCTTTCCTCAGCTGTATCGAGTCTTCTAAGAAGCCCATTAAAAACATTCTTTATATCTGTTAATAGTGTTTTTTATGTTTAGTAGTGCATTTCTCTTTGGTTCTTTCTTAAGATTTCCATCTCACTGCTTACATTGCCCATCTGTCCTTTTTTTTTTTTTTTTAACATCTTTATTGGAGTATAATTGCTTTACAATGGTGTGTTAGTTTCTGCTTTAGAACAAAATGAATCAGCTATACATATACATACATCCCTATATCCCCTCCCTCTTGCGTCTCCCTCCCACCCTCCCTATCCCTGCCCATCTGTTCTTGCATGCTGTCTATTTTATCCATTATCACTCTTAGCATATTAATCATAGTTGTCTTAAATTCCCAGTCTGATCATTTCAACATCTCTGCCATATCTGGTTCTGATGCTTGCTTTGTCTCTTCAAATTGTGTTTTTTGCCTTTTATTACATCTTTCAATTTTTTCTTGGTAGCTGGGCATAATGTACTGGGTAAAAGGAACTGCTAGAAATAGGCCTTTAGTAGTGTAATGGAAAGATGACCTATGATTAGGTCTCTGTCTTTTAATCAGCCTACGCCTCTGGACTGTGAACTTTATGTGTGTTTCCCAGCTGTTTTCTTTCCCCTTCAGTAGGACAGGATGGCTAGAGCTGACTGGAATTGGGTATTTCCCTTCCTCTAGGTCAGTTAGGTTCTGGTAAAACCCCAGTATGTTAGGCTGTGGTCAACTAGTTCCTTGTGAAGGCAGGCCTTGTTAAGAAGAATAGAGTGCTCTGGCATTCAAAACAGTTCCTTTTCCCATTATCCTGCTGGAAGTACAGGGGATTTCTTTCTGAAATTTACTGTGAGAATTTACTTGACCTCTTTGAGGTAAATTTCACAAAACTGTGGGTCCCCTTGTGACAGGATTCCCTTGGAGTTTTTAACTCTCAGAGTTATCCACACTGAGCCTCCAGCAATTCATCAATTAAAGTTCAGATGTTCCTACCCTGCCACTGGTTCTCAAAGCCGTTTCTGGGAAGCCAAGATTCCTTGTATTCATCTGTTTCTCCAATCTTAGGGGCAACAGTTTGCCCTGTACCCTCCCCCCTCTTATAGATCTAAGAAGAGTTGTTGATTTTTCAGTCTGTTCAATTCTGCACTTATTGTTATGGTGGAGTGGCAACTTCCAAGCTCCTTACTGTGAAACTGGAAACTGGAAGCCTTAACTTTTTTTGGACACAATCTCAAACTTCAAGAAAAGGTTTCTATACTACCATGTATAAGCAAAATGAGTAGCAGTTGTGAGTGTGGGCTCTACAGATAGATACCTGGGTTTGTAGTTTGGCTTTGCCATTTATAAGAATTATTTGTGTCTCTAAGCCTTAGTTCTTTTATCTGTAAAATGGAGATGGTAGCTACATCACAGTTTTGGGTGAGGATGAAATAAGTTCATATAGTACCATCTAGAATAATAAGCACTCTCACAATTTTTTAAACTAAACAACCATTAGAATGCCTGTGATCTGCCAGGTATTATCCTAGATGCTGGAGATACAAAAGCAGAATTTGGCCCCTGGCCTCATGGAGCTGATGTTCTAGAGGTGAGAGACAGACTAGAAACATGTAAACTAATAAATGAACATTTTCTAATAGTGATAGAGTATGGAGAAAGTAAATCAGGGTAATGTGATAAAGAGGAATGCAGGGCTGCTTTAGACTGGGTAGTCCAGGAGCCTTTTCAGAAGAGGGGACACTTGCACTGAGAGCTGAACAGTGAGGACCCAGCCAAGCCACCATCTTTCTGGAAAAACACAGCATCACAGTAGAGGGAATAACAAGGACAGAGGTGTAAAAGCAGAAGTGAGTTTGGCTTGGTCAGAATTAGCTGAAAAGTCCACGTGGCTGGTCATGGGAAATATAGGAGAGATATAGTGCCTCTACTACTTTAAATTGCACCAACACCTCTGGGCCTTTATTTGGGGGAGGACCTCTCAATTTATAATCCTTTCTGTGGGGAGGAAGGGAAGCAAAGTGATTCTAACAATGACCCGGTGATCTGGAGAGGAAGGGACATGCAATTATCAGTCCTGGGATTCAAGGGGAATTGACCAGCCAATTTTGAATAGGTCTCCATGTAGGAATGGTGACCATTTCTCTCCATGACCCATAAAAAAGGGGAGTGGGAATAAGTTGGCTATGAGTAATCAACTCAGAGGATAAAGGAAAAGAAATTAAAAACTTAGAAGAAAAAGTACATCCCTGGGTCTTTATGGTACTGTGTTTTCCCCTGACCCCTAATGCTCTCATTCTTGTTAAAACTCTCATCTTGTCAAACTCACTTCTCTCATTTGACACATTAGTCTAAAAATTCTCTTTGGTGTATTCTTTCTCCACCTCCCTCTTTTTGGAGGATAGAGACACATCTCCTGGGTCTAACAAAACATCCAGGAAAATGCTCAGCAAATACCACATGCTAATACTTTCAACTTGTAAAAACTCAATTACTCACCATACCACAATTAAGTCCTTTTCCAGACATAAAACCCTCTGTACATGCCCAGTGAATATAAATATTCACTGGTGTTCATCTGACCTTGTCAAACTAGCCTGAAAATTTTGTCCCTTCTATTTGCCAAGGACAATTACTTTTAGTGCTTTTCTCAATAATAATAGTTGAAAGGAGGAGGAAGTGATATCTCTGTAACTCAAACCAGATCCTTGTGCAATAGTACACAGGCAAATGACAATGTGATGACATTGTTTTATGTAGGCATGCTTTTGTCCCACATCTTAATGTTTCTGAATGCAGAACCAACCTGTTTATTTTTCTTCTGCTCCACAATGGGAAAGTGAAGTAAGAGGATGTCTGATCTTGCAGCTTCAGGCAAAATTTCTTAACAAGAATGCTTGCTTATAATAGGCATGTTTGGAAATGTTCCGAAATACTTTCAATCATCTCTCCTTTCTAAGTAAGCAGCATTTTCTTGACTGATCTCAGCCCAGTCAAGGGTACCTTATGGTACCAATTCAAAGATTCAGAGGGTTGTTGGCCTTAGAGGGATTTACCCAGATGTCATTTTCCTTCTTTCTCAAGTTCTTGGCTTTTGAGGCATCTCATTATTCTTAGAAGCTCTAGCAGGGGGTAGGCTTAGGGGAGAGAGTTCATGCCACTTCTAGCTCCTCATTAGCAGGTTTGGGAAAAGCCTGGATGGTTGGTAGAAAGGATTGAAATTGTCCAAAGTGAGGTTTGAGAATTCTCTATAGGTTTTCGTTCTTCCCATCTTAGCTTGTTTTATCATGAATGATTGAAAGTTGACTACAAATGAGAAACAGGTCTTAATTATCTTAATGACTAATAAAGAAGTTTCTTCCTCAAATCATCAGGGTAGACTATCATCTAGAAGAGAACTTGTGCGTATGTGTGCACACCTGTGTGTATGCGTTTGTACGTGGGTGTGCACACATGTGTGTGAGTTTTGTTTGTTTTCCATGTGGGTGTGAATGGATTAATCTAAACTCTTTTCTTCAACCTCCAGCAGGTCATTAGCAACAATCCAGTCTATTTCCTGCCATTTTCCCCAAGGCATCAGGAGAGTTCCAAACTCTTTGGACTTTCCTTTGTATGTCTGTCTTTGGACTTTCCTTGGTATGTCTGTACTCCGTTGTTTAGACTGCCTCAACCCACTCATTCAGGAACTAGTCACACTATGTTATTCCATTTCTGTTTTTCTTATATTATTTCACAATCATCTCCAGGAAATCAGGATTCTCGAATTCAAATCCTTTTGTGTTTTAGAGCTTATCAAGTGATCAGCGTGCCCCTCCATGTTCTATCCTGGTATTAAGGGGTCAGGTGAATTACCTAGGACATCAAATCTTTGGACAATAGATGCTGGAAGAGACTGAAGAGTCTAGAGGTCCAGGTGGCTACATCCTTTACTCCCAGTTGAGATCTTCTTCATAAGCATCACATTCATGATCATGATAAAGAAGGTCACAGAGCAGTGAGAAAAGGAAAACTAACCGCCCAGTACACGCCAAGATATACGTCCTGCTGAAGTGCATCAAGAGAACCGCTTGAGGAGGGGAGCCAGGTAGAGAAGGCTAAATTCATCAGAGATATTACAGCTGTGGAGGTATGACAACGGCCTTGAGTATCTGGAAGGACAGCTTAGGAAATGGTGTTTCTTTACCTGTAACAGCATTAAGCATGTTAAAATGTCCATGTGGGAATTATATTGTATGCTGTTTTAATTAAAGCTAATTGTATTCTACCTTGGAATTGTAACTAATTCTGTTTGTTCTTTGAAAAATTCTGATTGAAAAAGAACATCCTTCAGCATCTTAGAGTTCAAGTAAAAGGGATTGGAAAATAATCTCATGTGTTTCCAGTTGGATGAATTGTTTGCTTCTCAAGTTATTTCCTAAGATTTTTTTTTTTCAATTAACATATTAGATCCTTGAGGAGTGCTCTGGATAAATGCCCAAGTTGCTCTTTGGTTAAGTAGAATAGCACAAAGACTCAGTTCTGGGAACCCAATCCTCTGATTAGTGAGCAGGTCAAACCTTACCTTAATTATTTCTGTTAAAAAATCAAAAGGCTTTCTATGATTATTTAAGGTTTTGTTTTGTTTTTTTTTTTTTCATTCTCTATCAGATAAGCATTTTGGCTATGGTGCCTGATTCTTGGGGAAAAATGAAAGAAAAAAATCCCTATTATCAACAATACTAGTGATGGTATTAGTGATTCCTTTGTTTTGTTCTGAAATGTCTACTTCAGGCAGATTTCCAAGCATCCAAATACAAGCAAAATGAAACACATGTAAACCAGGAGCATGTGGCTTATTGTGACAAACAGAAACTATGAGGAATTAGAAGAGGTAATCATCCACAGGTGAGGGAAAAAAAAGGGGGTACGTGTGGGGGGGTGACCAGGGGTGATTTAGGGCCTCAAAGAATGTTTGTACCTACAACTTTTCTAGGTTTCGCTGTAGCTCAAATTTTAAAACCAAATATTTGAAACTTGGATCTTATTTCATCAAAGCTGAAAGAGAAATCGGAGAAGAGAACAAACACTAGTTTTAAGAGTCAGAGGTGTTGTTAAGGTGAACCAGATTGCTAATTGGTAATGTCCGTAAACAGGCAGGGCTGGACTGAATACAGAATGCTGGAAAAGGCAGGACTTGCCTTTTGTGTAGATGGGAAGTCATCACTTCCCTACTGCAACGCATTTCTACTCCACCAGTTACCACTGATTCATTTATGCTTTTTTTCTTTTATTCCACTATTATGTATTGAACTTCTACCAGATGCCAGGCACTGAAGGTACAACAGTAAACCAGACAGACTTATACCCAGTTCTTGTGCTACTTACAGTCTAATGAAGGATGCGGACAATTACACCAGACATAACTATGTCTTATGATCCAAACTAACATGGCAAGGGCCTCCAAGCTTTGGGAGCACTTAGTGGTCAACCAAACAATATTTGGGGATGGGGTTGAACTGTCAGGAAATAATTTCTCTGAGGAAGTGGCATTTCAGCCGAGGCTTGAAAGTGTGAGCCAGGTAAAGAAGGATTGAAAGCAAAGGGGGAAGGAGAAGAGGGGAAAAAAGTGTTCTAATGTTATGTTGGAGGAACTAAAAGAAGTTTGGTATGTATTAGGTGTGAAGTTTGGAAGAAGGTGGTAGAAAACCTGGCTGGAGGTGTGAGCCAATCTTACAGTCATGAGGATTTAAGCCCTGACTTCTGAGGTCTGCACAGGCTTAGAATCAGATAGACCTGGGCTGGATTCACAGTATTGATCTTTCCCAGCAACTTGGACAAGTTACTTCCCTTCTAAGCCTCATTTTCCTTATCCATATAATAGGGATATACATACTTCATAGGATTGCTTGGAAAATTAAATGATGGAACATGTCTCTGTCTGACAGATCGGAGTAGTCAATAAATGGGAGCTATAGCTGTTCATTTTATGATGCTCAAATACAGTGGCATTCTTACAAGGAATAATATCTCAGAGAAAGTAAGCGCTATTGTCATCAATTTAGGCATCAGCAAGGTGGAATGCGTTGACATTTTGGTGTGGGGTGACTTCCTGATATGGCTCAGTTACTAATTCTTTATAAGAGGTTGGTCTTGAGTTCCAAGAGAGCAGCGATTTCCCTATATAAGGAGTGAAGTCACTTGATAGAATATTGTGGTAGGTAGGCATTGTGTCCATCTACTATCACACTCATTGCCCTGGTCATTCATGCTGCTTAATAAGATCCTCAAATTACCATCACATCCCCTGCTGAGTGGACACAGGAAGTAAATGAAATAAACTAATGACCACATGCAAGCGTTCCTAGTACATGAAGTAGTTACCTTTCGGTATCACCTTAAGACTCCTGGTAAGTAGGGAAAAAAATAAGACAACCCAGTTATTATTATGAATGATTTCAAAAAGAAAGATGGGTCTATTGAGATTCTTATGGCTCTTTCCATTGCTTTTCACATCACTAGTCTCAAACAAACAAAACCTCTCTCAATAGACTGATAGATAGTAGGAAGGCACTCACAGAGCAAAAAAGCTCTGTTGAGCCCAAAGGAAAAGGCTATTGTCTCATTTCTTTTAGGCATTGTGGGCTTGGTGTTTCTGTAGAAGCACTGTAAACCACTGGTACTGAGAATTTACTCCATGCCAGGTAACTGGGACCATGGAGATAAATGACGTACTTCTTGCTCTTCTAAAGGTCATTGGTTGGCCAAGGAAGACAGATAGCCAGCAAGTTAATGCTTTTTTCAAGGTTTTCCAATGGCCAGTGCCTGCACCAAGGGCTTCATATGTTTTATTAGAGTTGATCCTCTAAAGAACCCTTTGAACCAGGCAATATTGACTTCAATTTGCAGGGAAGAAAATAGAGATTTAAGAGTGCTTCCTAGTAACTTGCCCAAGGATAGCTAGGTAATACATGGCAGAGCTGGAATTGAGCTGAGGCCATCTTACCTCAGGAGTCCTGCTTTTGGGGGACTTCCCTGGTGGCACAGTGGTTAAGACTCCATGCTCCCAAAGCAGGGGGCACCGGTTTGATCCCTGGTCAGGGAACTAGATCCACATGCATGCCACAACTAAGGAGCCCACATGCTGCAACTAAGGAGCCCTTGAGCCACAACTAAGGAGCCTGCCCAGCACAACCAAATAAACAAATATTAAAAAAAAAAGAGTCCTGCTTTTGAATGCTAGGCTACACCCCTCCCCCATTCCTTAAGGCATCTAAGTAGGTTACTATGACATGTGGTGTTGAATGTATTAAGTACTGTGGAAGCAATACTGACAGAAGGCAGGGAGAGAGGAAGAGAGAGATGGAGCCAGAGTAACTTCCCAAGGGAGGTGGCCTCTGCTCAGAGTTTTGAGAGCTTAGCAGGAGTTGGCCAGATGAAAAGCCTGAAGAAAGGAGATACCCTCTGAGTGAGACTGAGAAGCATCTCTATCTTCAGGAAGAGGATGATTTCAAGGAAATGCTCAGAAGAGCTCTTGGTTATCTGCATCCATAAAGGCAACACGCGGGAGAGATGCTCTAAAATTCATGTCTCTTTGGCTTCTGTATAGATAATGTTTTTATTTATTTATATCCTGCCTCATTCCACAAAGGTTTTGAGGTAAAATTCATTACATGGTTTTTATTCAGTGACCTTCCTAATTAAGTTTTTCTCTGTACTGTCATGTTCATCTTTGAATTCCCTGAGCCATATGCGCAGTGACTTGAATAAAAGTTGAATTGAATTTACATTCTTTGAGTACACTATAAGTAGTTAGCAAGGGCAACTGGCCCCAGGAGCTTGGTGGGTGGCCAGGAAAGCTGGGTCAAAACTTAAAATTGCTTAGATTGAACACTGTATTTCACTGAATCTAAGATGCCACTGATGAGAAGGCATGCTGTTACTTTATGTGTTACTAAGAAAGAAAAAAAAACACTGCAAATTAAACTGTCACACAATGTTGAGTCACTATCTATTGCAAGATGCAATCTGATTTCAGATACCGTTAAGTATGAAAAAAATGCATGTCTTTAAAGAGATGATCTATAGTGATGATACTCCCCCTATCCACCTCAAATAGTCAGAATTTCTAAAACTTAATGAAACTTTTATGCCTTTCTGGGTGGCAATTTCTCTAACAATCCAAAGTGTTCTGGAAACACTTTGACTCAGCAATTGTACCTCTAGGAATTGAACCTAAGGAAATAAACATAACAGTATATAAAGATGTCATCAAAGAATTACTTATAGTCACAAAAATAAAGAAGAAATAACCTAAAATCTTCATTTTATATATATATATATATATATATATATATACATATATATGTGCTATTAGAGGTATATAATAGATTAAAAAATAGACAAATATTTACTTAAATGGTAAACCTAAAATCTTCACTATATATATATATATATATACACACACAAATATAAGATGTTAGAATTATATAATAGATTAAAATGATAGAGAAATACTTATTTAAATGGTAAAACATTTTATAATATATTAATTTTAAAAAATCAGGTAATAAAATATTTGTTATAAAACAAAATTACCATGCTATAAAAATACATTTACACTTCATATTTACATAGAAATAAAGTCTTGAATGACACATCAAAATTTTTACAGGGTTTGTCTGGATCAAGAGCGTTTAGCTGATCTTTTTCTTTTCTCTATGTTCTAATATCTCAAAAACTGGAAAACCAAACACTAGTCAGCCATAGATTTTTTTTTTTTTTTTTTTTTTTTTTTTGTGGTACGTGGACCTCTCACTGTTGTGACCTCTTGAGTTGCGAAGCACAGGCTCCGGACGTGCAGGCCCAGCGGTCATGGCTCACAGGCCTAGACGCTCCGCGGCATGTGGGATCTTCCCAGACTGGGGCACGAACCCGTGTCCCCTGAATCGGCAGGCAGACTCTCAACCACTGCACCAACAGGGAAGCCCCAGCCATAGACTTTTAAGTAGATACATGGCTGTGGATAACGGAACATTAACCACCTTGACTTAGAAACTTCATTTTCTATTGAGTAGGCTCCTGAATCTTTCTCATTTCCTAAACGAGCCTGGCTGGGCTGATTCCAACTGAAGCCCTGGTTAAGAGGTGTGGGAAAGGCTGTTTGGTTTTCCAATCAGCAATACAACTTCCTCACCTGGGGCTTTCCCTCAAAAGCTGATACCTGAAGTGAGAAAATAGCTACTGCAGACCATAACTATGCAAAGAGTCTGGGAACTCCAACTTTGGGATGCCATCTTAGTCTGAGGGAAAGTGTGAGACCCCGAGCTCAAGTAAGGCAAGTATCCGGTCCTACAAATGGGAGGGAGGGTGATGATCAGAAGTCAAGGTTAGCCCTCAGTTTGGCCAAAATGCAAAATCCTCTGGATCTGTCTCTAAGCACCACACCTGCTACAAACTCACAGTTTTTTTGCAAGTCACTTATAATTCTTCATAGATGAGGTCATTTCTTGATGGATAAAGCCTTGATGAACTAGACCCCACTTTCAGGATTAGACTATATATCTGTAGTGACCTGGTCTTCTCAGAGTTCACAGGAGACACTTTTTTTTAAATGGCCAATCATAAAATTTCTGCTTGAAAAGGCAACGCCTGTAACTATGCATTCTACTTGTACATTTTCTCCCCACCCTCATGAGTTGCCTTTTGATATATTGTTTCAATATAGCTTTATATTTATTTATAGCTTGCTTTAAAGACAAGCTGTTCTTTACACTTTCAAACATTATATATAACTCTTCCTTAGTTCATATGAAAGTTTCATTTTGCAATCAATTTTTATTTACTTATTTATAGACTTGGGTTTGTCATTTCACTTGTCAGCTCTGCAAGTTTTACTCCATTTGTAACCTATTAATCATCTATCTTTCTTCTCTATACTGTTGGACAAAAGAATAAAACAAGATTTCAAGTAACAAGGAAGCGTAGGTCAAGGGGAGAGAGGATAGTGTTGGAGTAATGTTTGGGTATTCTAGTAGGCATTTACTATTTGTCTTTCTTGCATAGTTTTATTCTTCTTCTGGATAACAGCACCCTCACTTCTTTGGAGAAACTTAATCTTTCCACCCCACATTGTTTTAATAGTCTTGCCAATCTCAGTACCTTGTCCTCCTGGCTGCATATCTAGGCCTGGCTAATCAGAGCACCCCATCTACCTGGCCAGGATAATGGACTCAGGTATGGATGGGAACCTTATCCAAGCCCAACAATCAGAGAACTTCTCTGGAATTATGTATGGATACTGAGAAAGGAGAATTTTTCTCTTTATTTCCATTTTGAATTTTAAGCCATGGGAACACATGCCTGGAGCTAAATCCTACTTGTTTTGGCCATGTGGGAGAAGCCCATTAGGAGGAGGGAAAACAAGGCCACTTCCCAAGGAGAACCAGAGCTAAAAGGAAGCATAGCGATGGACAGGCACATTTAATGATGAGTCCTTAGAGACAGGATGCCACCTCTACCCCATTAATTTCCCAGTACAATCCCTTTCCTGTTTTTAGGATAAGCTTATTTGGAGTTGCGTTTCTATACTTTGAAACTTGCCCAAGTTCTTGACTAATACTTGGTCTTTCCACTACTTTCCAAATCACATAAGGTACATAATATATGTCTTTATGCATGTAGAATTGACTATGATCAGCTGAGTTCTCTATCATAAGAGCATACCAATAGGTATAGTTTTATTAAAATATCATTAGAGCACAGTTACTCTAATGATTTCAGTGTTATATTTCCATAAGCTGTAACCTTACCATAGAATTATGCCTTGTATATTGGTTCCTTTGCTTTTGTGTTTAGACTTGAGTCCTGAACTGGTGCATTTATCCACTCCTGATACAATTAAACCCTCAATATTATTTTGCCAGAGACCCAGCACAGTCAAAAGCTATGGGCTTCCTAGAGTTGTGTCTTCTTGGTTTTTAAGTTTATCAAAGAACACTTAGAAAGAAAAATGATTAGGAGGCTACATAGATGCAGTAAGAATTTTCAGAAATCCAGGCTGACTTTAGAAGGCAGCTGGAAAACAGGACACTCATTCTCCCACCCTCCTCTCCCAAACAAATGCCATATGTCTGTTCACAGTGCATTCTGGCTCACTGCTATGTGGTTGACCTTTGATACTGAAAATATGCCAAAACACTTGGGACCTAGTTTTCCCTTCAGCTCATTGTTACAGTCATATTTAATGTGGTTGAGGAGAAAATGAAAATTTTGATAAGCAAGGCTGTAATTCTCTAAAGTAGTCCATCAGGGAAAGAGATCTTTACATGTTTCATGATGTTTATCCTGGTTCATAGAAGAAGGAGACTTTGGGGGGCCTTGGAAGATAATGCTTCTGTTACCTGGGATGTGTTCAGAACCACTTCAGCATTTTGTGTCATTTGTTTAACATCTAAGAAGTGGCCATTTTCACTTCCTTTTTCTAAGTACCACGAATTCAATTCCAAATCAGTATATTGGAGGTAGAACTATTAATAGTGGGGTTTGCTATTCCATGTGTGACATGACAAAATGATGTATCTTCTTACTACATCTATAGAGTAAATGGAATTTTCCCTAAATCAGAAGGAAAGGAATACCAGCATACAACTATAGAAATCATCAAACCACAAGGGAAGAAACTAAAAGAAGGAGAAAAGAACAGAGAAAAACCATAAAAACAACCAGAAAACAAGTAACCTTGGTAGGAGGTGGGGTTGGAGATGGAGGGGCTAGGGCTGGATCCCCAGGCTAAGGCAGGTATGAGACGGGGCTTCCCCCTCTGCTCAGTGGCCATCAATGCCCTCTTGGGGGGCGATGGGTAGCAGATCTCAAGCTGTTGGAGCAGAAGCTCCAAGGGCTGGGTCTGAGCTGGCTCTGTTCCCTTTAAGTGTGTGCTCTCCCCTCTGCCAACAACAGCACCCTTGCCCTAGAGGAGAGCAGTGCTGGAGCAAGACGGACCTCTGCAGGCTCTCAGCTCATGACAGTGATGGGCTGCAGTGGGCCAGCCATGGACAGAGGTCCGGGCTGCCTCTGATGCTAGGACCATCTATGGCAGCTCCCACTGTATCTGAGTCTCCTTTGTCCCTCATGGCCAGTTACTTCCCACAGCCTCTGCTGCCCCTGCCCTGTTGTGAAGCCATGCAACAGGGAAGATAGGGCATACATGGTCTCTCAGCATCTACTGGGTTGTGGGCTGTGGTGGTCCAGCTGCTGTTAGAGAGTGGGACCCCCTCTGATGTGCTGCCTGTTTAATAGCCAATAACGGCCACCCTGCTGCACTCAGATGCAACCCTAGGTCTGAGTAATTTCTGCAGCCCATGGCTGAGCTCTCTCCTGGGTTGTAACTGCCCTAGCTCTGGTGCAGAGCTGCAAAGTGACATAAATGGGGCTGGAGAATTTGCTCAGCTCAGGCTGGGGTACATACTGGGGTAATCCCAGGAAACTGGGAGGCCACTGGAACAGTCCTCAATTCACCCTCTCTTCCCTGCCTCTGGAGTAAACCAGCACTTGCACAATCCTCACAAGTGGAGTCCAGGCTTCCCACATCTCTCCTGTTAGTCCCAGTGGCCCGCCAACTAGCCAAGGGAGCTCACTTTCCCTGTTTGGACCCCTGGACTGGGGTGCCCAATATGTGGCTCAAACTGCTCACTCCCCAGGGTGGGTGTCCACCCATGTAATCTCCCTGTTCCTCTGAGTCCCCTCCCAGGGGCACAGGTCCTGACCTGATCGCGTCTCTTCCCTTCCTACCTGATTCTGTGTGGATCTTTCTTACAGCCTTGGGTACCCAGGAGTCTTTCTGCCAGTTTCCAGTTAGCTTTCAATAAGAATTATTCCACATGTGGATGTATTTTTGATGTGTTTGTGGGGGGATGTGAGGTCCACATCCTCCCACTCTGCTATCTTGATCAATCCTTCCCAGATGGTTTATTTCTTTACTATCAGAAATAAGTCTATCTTGAACCAATCCCCTGCCTAAGTGGTTTCTTTCTTTACCATCAGAAATAATTCAAGTTGAAGGACAGCGGTAGTTAAAGATGTCTGCAGCTTCACTCAAATTATAATAAATGATGCTATGATATACCTTCTTTCTCTCTCTCTCTCTCTCTCGTTCCACTTGCACAATTACCTCTTTAGGATAAATGCCCATAAATAAAATGTCTGCATAGAATGAAAATATATATTTTATTCATATTACCAAATTATCCTCCAGAAAGGATATACCAACTTTTACTTTCACCAATAATGCATGAGAGTTCTAATTTCTCCCACCTGCTTTGCCCTGTTGATTACAAGCATTAATGATATACAAAAGTTTAAAGTTTATAATTATGAATATTTATAAATATGTTCTCTTTTATGGAATTCTAAACCACAGTTCTTCTTTATTCTCAGGTAACAAATATGAATCCATACTTTCCTCTAGTGTTTTTGTAATTTGATTTTTTAATATTTAAACCTTTCACCATTCAGATTGTGTGTGTGTGTGTGTGTGTGTGTGTGTGTGTGTGTGTGGTGTGAAGTTGCAATGCAGAAATTCCAATAGAGTTGAGTTTCATTTCTTTGTTTGGATATTTAATTCACTCTAAAAATTTGTATTTTGGGGAATGTGAATGGGGAAATACAGTGTGCTTCCTGTTCCCCTTCCCAAGGAATCAGGCTTATTTAATAAAAGACCTACATTAATTCACAGAAAAAATGCACTGTCAAAGATCAATCAGGGACATAATATTGAGCACACAGTAATAAACAGTATTTTTAGCTTCAATATTCATAGATAACTGAATTTCTCAGTATTCTTGCTATAACTAAACCCCTTTCTCTCCCACTCAAAATAGCCCATGAAATTGTGACATATATAAACGTACAGGGTTATAGAGAATCCTAAAGTTCTACCAGAAAACTACTAGAGCTAATCAATGAATCTGGTAAAGTAGCAGGATACAAAATTAATGCAGAGAAATCTCTTGCATTCCTATACACTAATGAAGAAAAATCTGAAAGAGAATTTAAGGAAACACTTCCATTTACCATTGCAACAAAAAGAATAAAATACCTAGGAATAAACCTACCTAAGGAGAGAAAAGACCTGTATGCAGAAAACTATAACACACTGATGAAAGAAATGAAAGACAATACAAACAGATGGAGAGATGTATCATGTTCTTGGATTGGAAGAATCAACATTGTGAAAATGACTATACTACCCAAAGCAATCTACAGATTCAATGCAATCCCTATCAAACTACCACTGGCATTTTTCACAGAACTAGAACAAAAAATTTCACAATTTGTATGGAAACACAAAAAACCCTGAATAGCCAAAGCAATCTTGAGAAAGATAAATGGAGCTGGAGGAATCAGGCTCCCTGACTTCAGACTACACTACAAAGCTACAGTAATCAAGACAGTATGGTACTGGCACAAAAACAGAAATATAGATCAATGGAACAGGATAGAAAGCCCAGAGTTAAACCCAAGCACATATGGTCACCTTATCTTTGGTAAAGGAGGCAAGAATATACAAGGGAGAAAAGACAGCCTCTTCAATAAGTGGTGTTGAGAAAACTGGACAGCTACATATAAAAGAATGAAATTAGAACACTCCCTAACACCATACACAAAAATAAACTCAAAATGGATTAAAGACCTAAATGTAAGGCCAGACACTATCAAACTCTCAGAGGAAAACATAGGCAGAACACACTATGACATAAATCACAGCAAGATCCTTTTTGACACACAGCCTACAGAAATGGAAATAAAAACAAAAATAAACAAATGGGACCTAATGAAACTTAAAAGCTTTTGCACAGCAAAGAAAACCATAAACAAGACAAAAAGACAACCCTCAGAATGGGAGAAAATATTTGCACACAAATCAATGGACAAAGGATTAACCTCCAGAATTTACAAGCAGCTCATGCAGCTCAATATCAAAAAAACAAACAAACCAATCCAAAAATGGGCAGAAGACCTAAATAGACATTTCTCCAAAGTAGATATACAGATTGCCAACAAACACATGAAAGAATGCTCAACCTCACTAATCATAGAGAAATGCAAATCAAAACTACAATGAAGTATCACCTCACACCAGTCAGAGGGCCATCATCAACAAATCTACAAACAATAAATGCTGGAGAGGGTGTGGAGAAAAGGGAACCCTCTTGCACTGTTGGTGAGAATGTAAACTGATACAGCCACTATGGAGAACAGTATGGAGGTTCCTTAAAAAACTAAAGGTAGAACTACCATACGACCCAGCAATCCCACTTCTGGGCATATACCCTGAGAAAACCATAATTCAAAAAGAGTTATGTACCACAATGTTCATTGCAGCTCTATTTACAATAACCAGGACATGGAAGCAACCTAAGTGTCCATCAACAGATGAATGGATAAAGAAGATGTGGCACATATATACAATGGAATATTACTCAGCCATAAAAAGAAAGGAAGCTGAGTTATTTGTAGTGAGGTGGATGGACCTAGAGTCTGTCATACAGAATGAAGTAAGTCAGAAAGAGAAAAACAAATACTGTATGTTAACACATATATATGGAATCAAAAAAAAAGTTCTGAAGTATCTACGGGCAGGACAGGAAAAGAGACGCAGACATAGAGAATGGACTTGAGGACACGGGGAGGGGGAAGGTTAAGCTGGGATGAAGTGAGAGAGTGGCATGGACATATATACACTACCAAATGTAAAATAGATAGCTAGTGGGAAGCGGCCGCATAGCACAGGGAGATAAGCTTGGTGCTCCGTGACCACCTAGAGGGATGGGATAGGGAGGGTGGGAGGGAGACGCAAGAGGGAGGAGATATGGGGATATATGTATATGTATAGCTGATTCACTATGGGGATATATGTATATGTATAGCTGATTCACTTTGTTATAAAGCAGAAACTAACATAACATTGTAAAGCAATTATACTCCAATAAAGTTGTTAAAAAAATAAAAGTATAGGGTTAATCTTTAATTCATTTTAATTTGTTCTCTTTAAATTGCAATATTGGCAAACTTGGGTCTCTTTGATTATCACTAGTTCAAACTACTTGCAAATCATGCCCCAAACTCTTTATAAAAGGCTTGGGGTTCAGACCCCTGGTTCAGAGAGGCATTGTAGTGTTTCCCTGGTGGCGCAGTGGTTGAGAGTCTGCCTGTCGATGCAGGGGACATGGGTTCATGCCCTGGCCCAGGAAGATCCCACACGCCACGGACCGGCTGGGCCCGTGAGCCATGGCCGCTGAGCCTGCGCGTCCGGAGCCTGTGCTCCGCAACGGGAGAGGCCACAGCAGTGAGAGGCCTGCGTACCGCAAAAAAAAAAAAAAGAAAACAGAGAGGCATTGTACAAATTTTTGATGGCAAAAAAGCTAAAGCCAGGGGGATGTATATTTTTCCCCAGAGAAAATCCTTAGGGACCCACATGAGAGGTCCCAAATCAAACTCATGAAAACAGTGTTTTCAGATAAAATGAAGACAACATCCCTGGACCCTCACATGGATTCACTATTGAAGAAGACTTGCTCTCAAAATACATAATTCTTCACACTGGCCTTTTACTGTTAACTTTGCATTGGGTTGGTGGGTGATTCCGTCTATTCTTTTGGCTTCGTCAGCATGTGTTCAAGGAGAGGCAGTCCCAATGCCTCACCTCAGGTGGATGGCATTTCATGTCAGTGACTTGCTATTTAGCTGAGGAGATCAGCCTCCTCTTTCTTATGTCTTTAAATGAGTAAATGAATACAAATTAAAGTTTTAATCTCAGACTGTAACATCAATGGTACTCTCACTACAAGTAGTTTCCTAATGGTCTTATTACTGTTCCTAAGTGCAACACATTGAGACATTTAAATTGTTGAATCGTTAGGACATATAATCTTTGAGAAGAGGTATCCAGGTAACCATGGCAATGGTGTCTCCAGGCAGGATGCAAGTGGGAGTGGGGTGGGAAACTATTTCATTAATTGAAGGGAAGGGATTGAAAAGAGGTTTCAAGCTGTAGATCAGAGCAAAGAGAGAGAGAGAGAGAGAGAGAGAGGGGGGGGGGGGGAGAGGGAGAGGAAGAAAAGGAGAGAGAGAAAAGGTAGATGTCACAATCTTATTTTCTTTTCTTTATTAAATTATGCAACTCAGAGAAACTCTGAATTATTTGAAAGGTTTAAAGAAATCATAAGATTAAATAAAGCAGCATTCTTAGCCTTTCCACACTATTACAGCAATTGACCTGTACTAGATTTTACTTGGGTTTTTATATAGTTTGATTGAAACTCAATGCATCTCCTGAGAAAGCAGAATTGTGTCCTGTGAGTTAAGGCAAAAAAAAAAAAAAAAAAGGAAGAACATTCACATAAGCAAGAAGGCTGTGTAGACAGTAAAAGAGCTTGATTTACTCCAAGTTGATAGCCTGAAGAAGCTGATTTTATCAGTAAAAGTTATTTTCAACCTTACTTCCCCCCCCTCCTCCCACCCTTGGTAATCAACATTAAAAAAATTATTTAAAGGGTAAAGCAGTACTGTGAAGAACAGGGGACATCTGGATGAGAAGGAGAAAAAAACCTAAATGTCTGATATAGTTTCTCAGAGAAGCCTAATATTTTGCTTTCATTGAAAAGGTGCTGCAAATTGGTGGTTAGATGAGCTTCTGTCATTTAACCACATGTGCCCTTGTGTAACTTGCTGCTTCAACTCTCTGACAGAAATGTTCTAACGGGCAACTTAGGATTTGTAAAAACCCAATTACCCAGATAGACAGCCTGACTTCTAATATACATCGGCCGTGGTTTATAAAATTTCTTTTCAAATTAGGCCAACATGCGGTACCTTAGTGACCCATGCTGAATCTCTCCAACTCCTGATGAATGCCCACTTTCATGTTCCCTGGATGCTGTATCATCTGATTAATTCAGCAGGAAAAATAGCCAGAAAACATTAGATGCAACTATTACCAACAGGGAAATGGGAACTTGGCTATATTCTTAGGATCCATTTCTCAGATGGTAAATCTAGTTTTCATCAATCACTGGGAAGGGCCATGCAGGAAATTTTATTTACAGAATTGTGGAAAGCAACCTAAGACTGGGTGGTTAATTATTAACCAAACGGATTTCATTTCAAAATAAACATTTCTTTTCTGCCAAACAGATTTCTATCTTGGAAAGCAGCTAATTCCCCAGAATCAGCCCAGAATTCATGGCCTGAATTATAATAGCTGTTGAGGTACATCTAAGTCCAATGTATTGATTACCTTGCTCCCCACTGCACCCCAGAGGCTTTCAGTTCCAAGGAGCTGAAGGTGTGCTGCTGGAGCAGCTGCTGCTGCTGTTTTTTAAGGGCTGTGTTTCCAGGATGTGCCCACTAGGAGAGCCAATGGGAAATAAAAGTAGCAATTTATTTTCCTGAAAGTTTACAGGACAGTAGGGCAGGTATTTTCAGGCTTGTCATCACAGATAACATGGTATTATATGCTGCACACATGAGTCTAATTTTTGAAGGCAGAAAATCATCATGCAAGGCAACCTAATTTGAAAAAGAATAGTGCTGACAGTATGGAAGAAGAACTACTGTCTCCAACAATGAGCTAAGGGCTAGGCACGGCGGTAACACATACCAGTGTCAGGTCTTTTGAATAACAAGGCGTTACTATGGACCCCTGCCACATGCCCAGTGGGCCATCAGCTGTTGGCAACGCATAGCATCCAAGACAAATGTTGGGATTGTACAGTGAATTCTGGGGTTGACCAGAAGGCTGAGTGGGATTTCTTACATTTGGGTTGTTGATTCTAATCCATCGTTTCTTTTTGGAACCAATCCAGTCATTAGTCGTGTGGATTCTATAAAGTAATTCATCTAAACCCTCTTTATCCTCCTGTTTCATTTCCTAAACTGTAGCCACTTGAGCAACAGCCTTACACAAAAGGGTATACGATTAGCTAGTAGCTAGTATACCACAACTCCCCCAGTGCAAACTTAAGCATTCAGCTGGTAGGTGGTACCAGATGCAGACAGACAAGTCTCTTCTTTATTCCTTTATATACAGTGGCTCTACTGTATATAAAATAGATAATCAATAAGGACCTACTGTATACCACAGGGAACTCTACTCAATATTCTGTAATAACTTATATGGGAAAAGAATCTGAAAAATAATAGATATATGTATATGTATAACAATAACTTTGCTGTACACCTCAAACTAACACAACATTCTGAATCAACTATACTCCAATTTAGAATTTTTGTTTTTTTTAAGTGGCTCTGAATTATTTTGCTTGGAGTCTGTTAGAATACAAGCAAGAACTCACATGCTAAGTGACACTTGAATTCATGGCAATCGGTTCCTCCCTTCTGAGTGTAAATTAGTGTATCCCATTGAAAGATGTCCCTTCAGAAGACAGTGTAATAGGGCTTCCCTGGTGGTGCAGTGGTTGGGAGTCTGCCTGCCGATGCAGGGGACACGGGTACGTGCCCCGGTCCGGGAAGATCCCATGTGCTGCGGAGCGGCTGGGCCCGTGAGCCGTGGCCTCTGCGCCTGCGCGTCCGGAGCCTGTGCTCCGCAACGGGAGAGGCCACAACAGTGAGAGGCCCGCGTACCACAAAAAAAAAAAAAAAAAAAAAAGACAATGTAATAAATGGTGTTATTTTTCTGAGCCCCAAGTCTGTTGCTTAGTTCCAGCATCTCAGATGACTGTGAGTCTACTGGTATGAGCTAGAACTGTATGTGGTGAGTATTTTTATTATCTAAAATCACACTAGAACTGCTAGGCCAAGAAATTGCAATTTGTCACTGAATGTGGATGTATGGTGAATTGTATGTAGAATTTGTAAAACCTTTTCTGTGTCTGATTTGTATTGCAAAAAGAGAAGTTTACCAGAGATCATAAGGAAATGACATAAGTAAAACATGGCTTCACTACTGTAAATGCTCAATTCATGCCGGAGGAGGTCAGACCAGTACAAAGGATTGTTTCCATCTAAACAATTCCTGTCTCTGGCACTTCCCCTCTGAAGCATCTGCCAGTAGGATGGGGATTGGGTGAGTGGGTGGGGGAGGTCTATTTAGGCACCTTTGGCAAACACTCAGCAGAGGGAGACTGAGAGGCTTTCTCTAGAAATCCAAAGCATGGTTTGTGATCCTGCATCTTGTTCTGTGTTGAATATCCTCACAACTGAAGGAGAACAGAAACCTGCATTTCAACTCAGTTTGAGCCCAAAAGAACAACTCAGAGCTCTCTGCCTGGTCAGTGACCAAACAAAGCTCACTGCTTGAGGATGAGAAAAATTCTCCATGATATGATACAAAAAAACCTTGGTAAGTTGAGAGACAATATTTAAGGCCTCTCAGAACCTGAACTTCCACTCTAGTGGACATTTGTTTTATTTCCACCCAGCATTTACTCCCTTTTCTTGTGACCATTATACCCAGTTCTGCTCTGGGGTATAGCTCTTCTCTATTCGCTGCCCATGTGCTCTGTGACTTCTTTCTGACTTCCATAGGCAAAGCATGTGCCTAAGGCTAAACCAGTCTTTGCATTCTACCCTCTGGTGACTGGGTCAAGGATGGCAGGGGCCAGCATGTGACTCAAATCTGATCAATCACGGTGAATGACATTGATTTCTGTGGGTTTTCTGGAACTGCTGGTAAAGTGGACTCTCTCAGTTGCTGAGCTTAGAGCTTTGAGCATGAGATGACTGAGCCTTGGAGCTGCAGCCAGAGAATGAAGCCAATAGACAGAAGCCCAGGAGAAAGACACTAGATGCCTAGCACACAGCATGAAGTCTTTGTTCCTTAGGCCCAAGGCCAGCCCTCCTGACTCTGTTCAATGACGTCATAATACAGTCTCTTGGTGCTTAAATCAGCTCGGATCAGACTTTCTGTAAGAAGTCAATGGCTATGCACACCTTTCTTGTCTTATCTACCACCACGGCACTTTCTCATATCACCATCTACCATTTCCTTCTTTGGAGCCACCATAAGTGCACTCAGCCTATCCACATATACTATGCATTCTCACGAGTCCACACCTTTGGCCAGATTCCACTAATCACCTTTCATGGTTCCACCCAAATTCACCTTCTCGATGAGGTCTTTATTTATACTTTTCTCCCACTACCTTCAAAGGCAACATTTGAAACTTCCTGAACTGTATTCTCATAACCATTTTCTCTTACTCTGTAAAACTTTAACACATTAGAATATTTTTTGAGACTGTTCATCTCTCCCATAAAGCTGTGAGTTCCTTAAGATCAGGGACCGAGCTTTATTGATCATTCAGAGGCAAGAAGCATTATTAGGCTCAGAGGCTGTCTTCAGATCCAGAATGCTTACATTCATCATTGGCTCTATTACTTCCTAGGGTGTATGACTTAAGTACATTACCTACCCTCTCTGTGCCTCAGTTTCTCCATCTGTAAAATTAGGGATGCTATGAATACCTGTATCATAGATTGCAGTGAGGATTAAATGAGTTAATTGATGTGAAGTGTCTAGCAAAACTATCTGGAACATGATAAATTTTCAATAAACATTAGGTATTATTATTAAATTTTGGTGTCTAATAGTATCTGGCCTAAAATAGGTACTCAAAAGTATAAATGCAACTACGAGAAGAAGGCTTACACTAAGTAGAAAAGGGCAAGAAGAAGTAACTTAATCCTTATAACTTTATCTTCTTAAATTCATATATCCCTGTGAGAAATCATAAGACGTTAAAGAAAATTTGGCAGTTTTGAAATTTGCTCATATACATTCATTTAGTGCAAAAACATCTATTGACAGCAAATTTTGCTAGGTTCTGGGAATCAAAATTGACTAAGATAACATCCTTGCCTTCAAGGAGCTCCTGGCTTAATAGATGAACTCTGAAAGGTAAATAAATAATTATAATTGAATGAATGTGTGATAAGAGAAGTATATGTACAGACTATGGGCATAGGAGTGATGCTTCTTGACATGGCTGCACATAAGAATCATCTAAAGAGTTTGCTAAAAACACAATATCTCAGGCCTTATCCCTGAAACTTTGGAAATACCAGGTCTGGGGTCATGTATCTGCATTTGTGGCAGATCTCCATGGGTGATTCCTGGAAAAGAAGAAAGGATGGTAATATTTGCCTGGATAGGTCAAGGAAGGCTGCACAGTAGAGGTGATGCATGTACTGGGCTTTTACAGATGATTAGGAGTTTGCTAGCCTTTGACACAAGCAGGACAACTGTGCTTCAAGAATAGCTCTCCTGGTGCTACTCTCAAAGATAGACCACAGACCCTGACCATTGTTCCACTGATCCCAAAGTATGTTACAATTATTATTATTATTTTTTAAATTTGGGCCTAGTGGTCTACAGTTGCCTACATAGTGAATCACCTGGAAATCTCTTGAGAAATAGAGATATTTGTGGCCCATCCCCAGAAGTTCAGATTCAATTGCTCTGTAATATGGCCAAACATCAGTACTTCTCAAAAGCTCCCAGGTGATGATAAATGTGCAGCTAAAGAATCGCCATTTAGGCAGTCCACAGTATCCTTAGGAGGACTCCAAGTACTGGGTCCAGCATCAGGGATGTGTATATTCCTGTGGGAGGACAGGCCTGTGCCTCACAGATGCCAAGAGAGGCCAGGCTTCTTGCTTAAAGATATGTTAGGGCTTCCCTGGTGGCGCAGTGGTTGAGAGTCCGCCTGCCGATGCAGGGGGCACGGGTTCGTGCCCCGGTCTAAGATATGTTAAAAGAGGGTGAGCAATTTCTGATACATTTCAAAGATCTACATGGAACAAATTAACGCTTTTAGTGCAAAACCTAGATGAGCCATGTGTCAGGTTAACAGATATATAGCAGATATTGAATTCCAAGTGCTCAAATATTTAGGCAGCATGGATACAACATTAAGGGATGTGACTGCTGTCATCTTTCAGTCCTGGCCCTGCTGTTCTATAATAGTATACAACCTCATGTAGAGATAAGGGCAATCACCTAAAATTGAGATTTCTCATGACTGTGAGGCCCAGGTGAATGGCCCTTCTATCTGAGGTCTCTGCTCACCAGAATGGCAATCCTTCAAATTTACTTATTTACTGTACTTCTGGAGATAAACCTCTGATTAAATACCACACTATTTTTGAGAGTGGGACTCAAGCGTCTATTGTTTTAAAACCCCCTGGTGACTTAATACAGCTGGTTCACCCAGTGTTGGAGAATCACTGAAATTTACTATCTTTAGCACTTTTTTTTTAATTCAAAAGTTCTATCGATAAAACCGCCTAGCTGAATAAACTGAAAATTTTATTATCATGATCTTCATTATCTTTCCATGGACATAAGAGAATAACTCTCCCTTTACTGCCCTTTTGATTTTATTTTTTATTCTTTTTTTGCATGACTACATTTTGTATAATGATCATTTATTATCAACAAACAACAAACAACACCATAAAGTGTTTCTGTTGACTTTTTTCCTCCAGCCGTTTACTCGTTCATTTGACTGGTAACATCATCCTGATGGGGCATTTCTTCTCCACCACTGTCTATGATCTTAGTGAGACTGTCAGTCAAGATGCTTTGCTTGTGATCCAAGCTAAGATAATTAGATTTTCTCTCCTAAGACTTTGGACCTTGAGCTGAGCAATGCAAGGACAGGAAACAATAAGGTTGTGGCTGATTCATTCTGAATAGCTTCCAGAGGAGACAGTCAGATACCTAGACAGCCTGAGCTGCTCTGATTCCTGACCTTTCTCAGCTAGACTTTCGATTTGCTGAACTACCCAATAGGAAATTGCCAACAATTTCCTATTTGGCTAAAGCTAGCCAGAGTTGGTTTCTGTTGTTTGCAGCTAAAGAGCTCTATAAGGTACAATGTTACAAGCAGTCTGTGTTGTCTAGACTGGTGGTAGATTACGACCAGGGTAGGGGACAGGGTGAGAGAGTGAGAGTAGGTGACAAACCTTAGCTGTTAGGTGTGTGAGTCACAGTCTTTAGAAAATGGCCAACCTGGCTGGTTATCCACTTCAGACACGATGTTAGCAAATGAACAGGAACGAGCAGATAAAGAGTGAGAGGGTAGAGGCCTATGATCACAGTCAGTGTAGGGGTACAGCCACAAGGATTAAAAAACTCATATTTAGGGCTTGCCGGGAGGCGCAGTGGTTGAGAGTCCGCCTGCCAATGCAGGGGACACGGGTTCGTGCCCCGGTCCGGGAAGATCCCACATGCCACGGAGCGGCTGGGCCCGTGAGCCACGGCCGCTGAGCCTGCACGTCCGGAGCCTGTGCTCCGCAACGGGAGAGAGGCCACAACAGTGAGAGGCCCGCGTACCACCCCGGTCCCCCCCCCACACTCATATTTAACAGATGAAATCTATAAAAAATAAACACTATTTAGAAGCGCTGGCTTCACGAAAGCCAAATGACTGATACCAAGTTACATACCTTCCTGCTAATCAAAACAGATCGCTGAGTTATAATTTACAAAATATAATAAGAAATGCTCATAGATCCACATGTGAATAAAACTACTGATAACAAATAAATCTGCCCTGTGGCTTCTGATAGTGTTTACATCCTTCACCTTCTTGATCTATAGCTGTTGCATTAAAAATGCATACACATACACTTACACAGACGTATTTATATTTGCAATTTATAAATAGGTCTGCAATATGATACTCCAAGTCATTTGCAAAACTGTTACTAAGACATTCTGGGTATGGTTCTTTCCAGGGAACAGTGGAAGCAGGGGGCTGCAAGCATGGAGCTCAGTTGAGTTTCCACCTATTACCATGGAACAAGCATTTTCCTTTGAACTGAGGGGGAACTTCACATCATTTAGATGGGGAAAGGAAAAAATGAAGTCAGAACTCTTAATTGAGTTGGTCAAATACTTGCCATTTAGACCACCAAGTGTTATAAAATGATGCAAAACTGCATTTGATGAGTTGCCGGAAGGAAATGAACTCCACCTAGTGGGAGAGTAGATCTGGTACAATGGTCACCCTTTTATGGAGTGCTGAGTCTGTGTTAAAACACTGCACTGAGCCCTTCAGTAAACACTGTCTTTATTAATTTTATAATAATCCTATGAGGTAGTTATTCCCATTTAACACTCAAAAATAGACTTAAATGACAACAGTTACTGAGGGTGTGTCCAATGACACACTCCTAGGTCAGAATGCATACATCTAAAAACGAATGTGGACTTTTTAACAAGACTTTCAAAGCTAGAAAAAAGATAGAGATGTGTTACAAAAGAACTGCAGAATCTCTGCTAAACAGCCTCTAGTTTGGTCAGCTGCTAAGGAAGAACTGAGTTCTCCAGTATTTCTAATTTGGGGTATGAGTGCTCCACTAATTGGTATCTCTGAGGCTGACTGGTGGTGGTGTGTGTGCGTGCAATTTTCCCTATAAATACATGTTACATCAGCATGTCCTGAAGATGAAAAGATAACATAGTTTGGTTTTACCTAGAGAAAATTTTTTTCAACTTGAGGAGCTAAGTGGGGACAATTTCTCTCCCTTCTCTGAATACCTCACTCCTTCTGGAAGGTATTTTCTTGGTATCATTTCTCCAGGACCCCCAAGTGTTTAAGGATACTTTAGTAAAAATTCTGCCCTGCTAATGTGGAATAAACAAGACTGATAAGATGCATGGGCCAGTTTTTAAGATGGTAGATCCATTGGACCTCTGGAAAACTTACGAAATGAAAGTCCAGATCTGCAGAGAAGCACACTTGCCAAGTGCCTACATGTGTATACGTGTTAAGGGTGTGGTGGTGACGGAATTACTGAGTATTTCCGTCACTCAGCTCTGACCCAACGAGACCTATTATCTGATCAGTAAAGTAAACCAAGTACATTGCCACAGTGTAGCGGTTCCCAAACTTCACTGACCCTCAGAATAAAAATAGCCAGAATTTCTTCAGCTGCTTACTGTATACCAAGAACCAGGACAAATATCTTATCCTCCCAACAGTCCTGCCAAATAGGCATCATTTCTCTGTTTCGTTGATGAGGTAACAGAGCCAGTCAGGTTGGATCCTTTGACTGCTAACACATCTAGCGAGAGGACAAAGCATAATCTAAACCTAAGCAGTCTTCACCAAGAGCTCACACTCTTACCCATCAGGTTAAAATATAATAATACTAGGGTTGGAGCCTAAGAATAGGAATAATTAAAAGCCCCCAGGTGATTCTTATGCATCTAGCTCAATCCTGGCTCAAGAATCCACTGGCAAAGTGTCTTTAATGTGCATATAAATTGTCTAGGAATCTTGTTACACAGCAGAGGGTGATTCAGTAGGTCTGGGTTTGGGCCCGAGTGTCTGCATTCCAAACAAGTGCCAGGTGATGCCCCTGCTGCTGGTCCTTGGACCACAGTTTGAGTAGCAAGTCAGTAGAGCACAGCACTCAGTGATAGAATGCTTTAAATTGTTCTCTAATAATGTCATGATTTCTGTCCTCAGATAAATTGCAAGCACCTGAAGTATCTTATAAAATATCTCCATCCCCTTGCAGTGCTAGACCTGTAGAAATAAAGTTATTCAATGAATGCTTAAGCAATTCCTGACAGAAATATTCTTTTTTTTTAAACTCAGCGCAAGATGAATTGGAACAAAGGAGCTTGCTTTCAGAGCGCATGTGCCCTGATTTACTTCTACATACAAGAGGTTATGGAATCTGTCCCTGAATCTGGTTTCTGGACAGGTTATAATTGACAGTAGTCATCTTTCTAGGGAATTCTGGAAAAATGGGTTCAAAATAGATATCAAGAAAGTCATTAGAACTCAGAACAAAGGCAAATGACATGTGTTCTTTGGGATTTATAAAAAGTTTTAATTAACTCAAATAAAACCAATTATATGGCATTGACGTTCCATATAGTTGTTGTTCAAATTTTTTACATTAGTTATTACAATGTCCTTGTAAAATTTCATCTCCTATGTGTGCTAATCACATGAATGGAAAACCTCTGCCTGAATTCTTGACTGGCACTCTTCATTTTCCTATCTGATCCACAGCTATGTGGAACTGTCATCACAGAAAACTAATTGCCCTGGTCACTCCCCAAAGAGCTTGCTCATGATTTTATCAACCTTTATTTGACCAAAGATTAGTCTTTTGATCTTGGAAAGAAAATATGTCCAACTAGGTCAGCCAGCTTTTAAAATAACCCAGGATATGGTCATCATGCTTATTTTTTAAAATAACTACTTCAAACTCAGAGAGCTTTCCATTCCTCTCATTAACTACCCCCATGCCAAATGCCACACACACACACACACACACACACACACACACACACACACACACACACACACCAGTTCATAGACATGAGAGTTAACCTACTTCCAGAAGACAATATAGACATGTATGTATATATCCTAGAGTTTCTAATACATTTTGGGACTCAGAAACACTTCTTACTGGGAAGATGTGAATAGTCAAGGCTTTCTTCAAGTGGAACACAATGCCTAACATCTCATTGTCTAAATATGTGCCTTGCTGTTTAGAGAAATGACCTTCAAAATTGATAGGACTTAAGCTGCCCCAGGTAAATCTTATTTAGAAAGGCAGCTTCCTAGATTCCTTGCCCAGCAATTCTGATTCACGAGATGAGGAGTTAGGCTCAGGAATCTGCATTTCCATAAGCATCTCAGGGGTCCTTTCTCTAGAAGCTCAGAGTTTAGAATGGGAGCCAGTCATGTAAACAAATCATTGCAATGCAGCATGATAAATACAATTACAGGAGTGTGCTGTGCACTGCGCTAGCAGTAAGGAGAGGCAGAGTAAGGACTGTACTTAGTGCAGAGTAGGGAAGGATATTAGGGAAGGCTTCCTCAAAGAGTTTGCTTTAAGTCGAGTCTAGAGACAGAAGTAAAAGTTCAGCAGATGCTGGTTGATGGTACATAAGCAGACAAACACATCTTCTGAAGTATGATTGTTGAAGATAAAGTTGGGGGCAATGAGAGAAGGTAGAGGCAGCTGGCACATGACATTATGTAGGTTATATGCCACTCAACCTTGGGGGCATCAATCTCATTACAGTCATCACGATTTTGTGTACTTATTGCAATAATTTTCTGACATATGACAATAAAGTATCCTGAAGAAATAGTGCCCGTTTCTAACTCGTGCAAAGACTAGTGGGCTAGTGGTGGGGCTAAAGGAGGGGAAATCCAAGGACCGTATTCCTTGTTCACTAGTTTTCAGTCTCACAGATGTACCCAGCTCTCGATAAGGAACCCAAGGAATCCTGCGTGAAGACTGCAGTTACACCCCACTGTGTTGACTGCTGGGGGAAAGGGTCAAATAATTGGAGAAGTTGAAGTTGAGCTGAGGATGATCATCAGACATCTTATATACTGTTTTTCTTTCTCCAGATGTTGGTGCCAAGACATTAATCAAACAACCAGTGTTAAGAGTGCCTCAGATATGACACCAAGCAGCAGCCAGCAGCCACAGATCTCCAGAGGGTCTCACCCTTTCAAACTCCAGACATCATCTATGGAGAGCACACTTTTCATTTCCCATGAGAACCCTCCATTTTCATCGTCTCTCACCCTTACTGGGTCTTTGCCAGCCCTTCACTCTGTTGAATTGAGTCTTCATGTTCATTCCAAAGACTTTAATCCCAGAGAGATGTTTTAATTTCAGTCTTGAAGGGAACATCACCTAGTTGATCTGCCTACATGGGTACTTCCCAGGTATGACACGTTTCCCATCTATGGGGAGCTAAGGAATCTACAGGTGCAGGGATAGCCAGCTTAGTTCTGTAACCATCCTTATGACTTCATTATCATGATTATTTAAAATAACATTTATTCATCGTTTGCCATGTGCCCGTCAATTGTCCTAAATCTTTATATACATGATTTTCTTTTAATCCTCCCAAGAATTCTTTGATGTAGCTATTATTAAACTCCATTTAGAAGAGAACACTATGGTTCAGAGAGGTTAAGTAACTTATCCTGAATCACACAGTTAACAAAAAGCAGAGCCAGGTAACCAACTCAGCATTGCCTGATTCCAAAGGCCACAGTATTAATCAGCATGTCCCTTGGTTTTAAAGAAGAAGCTTATCAGGTTAGTAGCTAACCTGTTGTGAGCTAGTTCTTTCAATGTACTAGCTTACTGAAACCTCAAAACAACCTTCTGCGGTGGGTTCTATTTTCCCCATTTCAGAGATCAGAAAACCATAGTGCAGGGAAATTAAACCATGTGACCAAGATCATCCAGCTAATAAGTAGTTGGACGTGGGATCAAATCATTCAAAACAGCTGATGACATAGTGTTTAAACTGCCCCCAATTTTGTATTTATTCTTACACAGACGTCTTCATCCAATTATATCCAACATTTTCAAGGTATTCTACCAAACATCTAGAAAAATATACTGAGTAATCTAGGTTTGTGTTTCAGTTCAGAGGGAAAGTGCTAGAGGAATCTAGAAATTCTAAGTGTCAGATCTTTGCTTTCAAATATAATCATTGGAAACTAAATACATTTTTGCAGTACATGGTCAAAACCTGCCTACCTAACGTATCTTATTGGCATTAATTTCTTCACTCAATTGTTCAGTGATTGACGTGCGGTTACTCAGTGCCTGTAGCTTCTGGGACTGGGGAATCAAAGTGGACTGTGACATGATCCCTGACTTCGAGAAGCTTACAGTTTGGTGGAGGAGACTCAAAAGGAAACCAGTGATTACAGTACTGATTTACAGTAGTACTACAGGGTGTCAAGTGCTAGGATAGATGGGGAACTCCATGAGGACAGGATCTCTGTTTCATTCTGCTTTATCTCCACCCAGCCCCTAGCCCAGTGCCTGGCAGAGAGTGATTGCACAGATATTTGTGAATGCATGTGTGAGTGAATAGATGTAGTATGGTGGTGCTGAGGTCAGGGGGTGTGGTGCAGGAGCTGAGTCAGCCAAGGATGGGGCAGAGAGACAATGGAAAGGTCCTTGAAGGTGGGTATTAAAACCTGAAAAATGTGCAGATGTGAGCCAGGCAAAGGAGGGGGGTGGAGAGAGTGGAAACGGAGGAACAGAAACACGGATGAGAGCACTGTGAACTGTGATGCTGATGATGGGCCCATGAGAGGCTATTTAGGTTTGGCTGGGGACACACAGAAATGCAAACCAGCTGACATACAGGAAGAACAAGGAAGACTAGAAGCAGAGGGGGAGGCAACAGTGAGAGACAGAGCTCAGGAGCCAGATCATGGTTCTCAAGCTACGGACTTGTCAACCTGACTCCAAAAGCCATGGGGAGTCACTGATAAGTTTTAAGCAGGGAAATGTCATGATCAGTTTTAGGTAGTTGTAAAAGTTGTGACCTTCTTTCCTAACCCTCCACAGGGATGGCTTTGTTAGGAGATGCTGCAGACAGTGGTGTCAAGATTTCTGAGTAGTGGTCATCCTACCTCCAACTCAATTCTAGCGTGACTGTCTATAAATCCCGCCCCTACGTTCTTCCTTAGTTTCCCTCAGCCCTATTGAAGCTAGGATAGTCCCAGGCCCTTTTATGGCTCCAAAGGGCATTCCATCCATCAGATCTACTAGCCCATCCACACCTATAGAAGCTACTGAGGGAAAAGACAAGCACATGCTATAGTGAATGAAAATCACCCAGAATCTCAACAGAGCAGAAGAGAGAGGAGAAGTAATTAGAATGAAAAGCCACCAGACCTCAATGGAAATGGACCAGGTAGTATAGACAAATCTAAACAAATCAGACTCAGAGCTCAGTTTGACATCTTTCGAGCAGGGCATCAGCCCTAAATCCCAGGTGATAGCTTTTCACACATCTGAGAAAGGTAAGCTGCAACTTTCTTTTTTTTTTTTTTTTTTTTGTGGTACGCGGGCCTCTCACTGTTGTGGCCTCTCCCGTTGCGGAGCACAGGCTCCAGACGCGCAGGCTCAGCGGCCACGGCTCACGGGCCCAGCCGCTCCGCGGTATGTGGGATCTTCCCGGACCGGGGCACGAACCCGTGTCCCCTGCATCGGCAGGCGGACTCTCAACCACTGCGCCACCAGGGAAGCCCTGCAACTTTCTTAAGCTAGTAAACGATGGTTTTCTTTCTAGCATGTTGAAGCTGCAAGCCCTTTTTCATTCTGTGTGGTGCCCCTACAGCTTCCCCCAGCCTCCATGCTTTTTTCTGCTATCTTCTGCCTTATTTGCTATTTTCTGATTGTAAAAGCAATTTAGGCTCATTGTAAAAATTCCCACAATACATAAAAAATAACCTTAAGTAAAAATTATTCTTCATTCCACCAACCAGTCAACCAGGCATAACATTTTTGATTAATTCTTGCCCCAGCTTTTGTCCTCAAATGTACATAAAGTTATTGTTATTATTGTTGTCTTTTAAAGGAATATTAGTTGGATAATTTGCTTTTTTCTACTTAGTATTCTGTGAATATGTTTTTACCTCGTGATTTCTAAAGCCTGCAGAGTATTCCATTATGTGGCTATACCATAATTTTATCAATCTCCTTTTCATAGACTTTAGGATTATTCATAATAACAAAAAAGTTTTTGGAGAAGGAAGGCTGTGATGAACACCCATGTAGCTAAATTTTCTTATGTTTCTGTGATTATGTACTTAAAATAAAATTCAAGAAGTGTAATTGTGGAACCAAATGTAAAACTTGCTACATATGCTACATATTGCTGAATTGCCCCCTAGAAGGGTAGCATTAATGTGCAGTCTCACCAGAAGTGTCAATTTTACACCATCTTTACCAGCTTTAGGTATTATCATTGGTTCTAAACTTTGCCTACCTGACAGGTGACAATCAGCATCACCTCATTTAATTCTTTGATTAGTGGTAAGCTTGAACACCTTTTCACTTGATTATTAAGTATTTATTCTTTTTTATGAATTGTATTTTCATGTCCTTTGCTCATATTTCTGTTTGATGATGCTTTTTCCATATTAAGAATATTAACCCTGTGAAAACTCATTCTATAGACAGAAAATTATATTTGGGTACAGCCACCTACAGAGATCTTCCACCCTACCCTCTGACTAATATCCACACTAGACGTTGAAACCTTAGCAATCCATAGTCAAGAAGACATGAGTCCCCCAGGGAGGAGCTCTTTACAAAAGAAATGAATCACGAACCAGAAGGGATTTCCCATGGTGGCCCAGTTAGAAAACTGATCTGGTCTGTGACCCACTTTAGCTTTGACAATTTCTCGTCATCACTTGTGTGTGTTCCTAGAGAACTGAATGAATTGTGGAGTCACTCTCTAAGGTGTTTTAGAAAGAGAAGTCTGGCAAAGTTTATGCAGCTAGTCTGGGATTCGTGTGTTTACACGCCAGCTGTGAGCTGCAAGGAGAAAGAAAAGGCTCAGTCACCTCAACTTCCACCCTTACTCCCAGTCCAGGTCTTTTTTTGTTTTAATTTTATTTTTTTTATCAGTTAAATTTTATTTATTTTTTTATACAGCAGGTTCTTATTAGTTATCTATTTTATACATATTAGTGTATACATGTCAATCCCAATCGCCCAGTTTATCCCACCACCACCCCCAGGTCTTTTTTTAACCTGGTCTTATTAATCTGCATATGCCGGGGGACCCTTCTTTACGCTCGTGTGTTCTGAATTTTAGAAGCACTAGAGGTGTGAAGAACACCATGCTTGCTTTATATTTTGGGTCAGTCCAGGGTCCTGCTATGCCAACCCTTGTCCAAAATGCTCTGCTTCCAATACTTCCCTTTGCTTTTTAGGCTAGGAAAGAAGGATCTAGCAGAGAGAGAGAGAGAAAGGGAAAGGGGGTGGCGAGGGAGAGTGTGTGTGTTGAAAATAGATAAGGAGTTTTAAGGATAAAAAACCTTAAAGCTAAAAATCTTAGAAACCAGTACCAACTGGAGGCCCAACCAGAAGTACCATTTCAGAATTAGAAGCATAACCTGACTGGATTCTGATCTCACTCATTTCACAGATAGGAAGGAACTTGCCAAAGCTATACAACTAAATAGTGACAGAGCTGGGATTGGAACTTAGGACTCCACTCTAGGACTCCAAACCCTTCTTTTTTTTTTTTTTGAGGCTGCAATGCCTCGTAAATCACCACGCCTGCTCAACTCTGGTTTTACAGGTGAGTGAACCAAGGCCTAGGGGACTAAGCCACTGGCCTGAGGCACTCAGACTTCCTTGGCAGAGCTGAGTGGAGAACGCAGGCCTCTGACCAGCAGGCCACAGCTGGTCCCCTTCACGGTGCTGACTCATCTTTGAGAAGATGATGTAATTTAATGAGAAAACATTAAATGTGTACAAATTGGATCGGGGCAGTTATTCCAGAACATGTTGTATAAAGTGAGCTAAACCCCATGCTCTTTGCAGAGCTCCCTACTGAGGGGTGTTGCCTATGAGTCTTTCTAAAACCCTCTGTGGTAGTTATAATCCACTGTTGGTTACCTTCAAATAAAAGTCAGTGCAAGCAACTGGTGTGTGAGAGTTGCTGTCTTCACTGAGGTTTTGTGGGGTTAAGCCTTGGGCTGATATCACAGAGACTTTCATGTGAAAATGCCTCCCAGACACTCTTCTCAGAGTTCCTCCTCTTGGACCACAGGAAGTAGGTACCCTTGCGGTGGGGAATGAGGTGTTCCTTCTCTCCTCTGCCAGGTTAGTGCTCTGCCCACACTTAGATTTTCTTATCCTTTGACTATGCATAGCAGTCAACTGAGCAAATTTTGTTAATTGGAGCCCCATCTGTTCTCCTCAAGTTGTCTAAAAGTAATTGTTTTGCACAAATTTGGCAGTCTCCATTTTTCTCCATCTTTTCCCATAGATGATATTAGTATCCTAATTTTTCCATAATGTAATTATCTCCACTATAAGGAGTCTGAAGGTCAGTGAGGGGATTTTCCCAAAGCCACACCACTAAAACATCACACAGCCTGAGTTCAAACCCATCTATGTGAGTCCCCAAATCCCAGCTCTGATGACCCTAGCTCCCTAACTCCTCGTACTGAAACCTTACCATCTTTGCTGACTTCTGAAATATTGTATAAAGTTTTGTCCTCCAAAAAAAGAAGAGCGAAAAACAGCTTGACCCTTCAGATCTCATTCAGAGGGTTTCATAAAGATGGAGGTTTCACTATGAAAGATAATTTCTTTTTCTTGAGGCTGCATCTCCTCTGATGAGACCTGATCTCCTCTAGGCAGGCGAGCCCTCCAAATATAGCCTCTAAACTAGGTGGACATGGGACTCAAAGATGGTTTTGCTTTGAGCATACCTCAGTGAAGCAGTTCCTAAGTGTATTTCCAAAACATGCATTCTAGGAGACACTCCTAAACATGGGGTTCCATGATTTGGGGGAACTAAGATAAAAATTAAGTCGTCGTTTCCCATTTGTGTTCTATTGTGTGAGCTGTTAATAGATGTGGTAGTGAAAAAAACAAGTTTGAGATCAAATAATTTTGGCAAACTGAATATTCTGATTCCCTTTTGGAGATTCCTGGTAAATGTTAGTACATGAAAGGTTCTGATAAGTCCTGTTAAAATTTGTTTGACTTGATGCTTCTCTGATTTATTGGATCTTAGGGCCTTTTTGTTCATCTTGCAGCTAAAAGCCCACAAAGGCCCACTCTGGACAGGGCTCCGGTTTGAATTTTGGTTTGAAATTGTACTTTGAAGGGAGTTAATGGAGGGGCCCCTTTTGGGAATCTAGGCCTGATCCTGCTGTCAACCAGTTGGGTGACTGTAAGCGAGTCACTCCTTTCTGGGCCTCAGATTCACCATCTGTAACCTAAAAGTTTTGTACCAGATTGTCTGTAACTTCCCTTCCAGTTCTAGCATATCATCACCTAAACTCAGGGAATTGGTGGGGCCACAAACCAAAATATGATAAACTGTGTATTTATATCTCCTTAACCTCATTCAATCACCCAGAGACAAAATGATAATAATCCTTTTCAGGCTACAGAAATCTTAAACATATAAATATTAATTTGCCTCCATCTGCTAGTAAATCACAGAAAGTAACGTATCCCCTGGAATTACACAATCATTTACTTCTCTAGAGCTCTGAGGTTTTCTTTGATCAGCCAGTTTCCAGGACAATGAGAAGGTCCCTAGAATCTCCGGAATGGTTCTAGTGAAGCTCTGTGGGACCTCTGTGACTTATATTCTCCACCTCTAGAAGGAAAATAATGATAGTTTGCCCTCCATTCCTTTAAGATATTTTGTGAGGACTGTCAGTCATAGTAAAACAAAACCAAACCAAACACCCGTGTCCTCTGGCTATATGCCTGCCACCACCCCAAGTCTTAAGAGGTTTTTTTTTTTTTTAAATTTTATTTATTTATTTATGGCTGTGTTGGGTCTTCGTTTCTGTGCGAGGGCTTTCTTTAGTTGTGGCAAGTGGGGGCCACTCTTCATCGCGGTGCGCGAGCCTCTCACTATCACGGCCTCTCTTGTTGCGGAGCACAGGCTCCAGATGCGCAGGCTCAGTAGTTGCGGCTCACGGGCCTAGTTGCTCCGCGGCATGTGGGATCCTCCCAGACCAGGGCTCGAACCCGTGTCCCCTGCATTGGCAGCCAGATTCTCAACCACTGCGCCACCAGGGAAGCCCCAGAGGTATTTCTGATCCCACTCCCTGCCCTTCAGTTCCCAGCCACTCCTAGGTGAGGATTGCATAAATACTTCCTTTGATAGTATTAATGCTAGTATAGTACACATGAAAATATGATAACTTAAGAAAGGAGGCAATTTGCTCTCTCTCAAGGATACGTTTCTTAGTAATAATCATTCTTCTTAAAATACAGAGCAAGACAGTGCGATGAGTAATAGCTAGACGTTGACATCAGACCAACTTGGGTTTGAACCCACCATTGTCATATACCAGCTGTGCATCCCTAGGCAAGCTGCTGGTCTCTGATCCTCAGATTCTCCATCTATAAAGTAGGAATAATTTGACTCACTGCAAAGCTGGTGCAACAATGCAACATAGCAATTTCTGTAAAGCTCTCTGTACAGTACTTGGGCATGTGTGTGTTCAGTTACATCATTTTAAAGCATTATCTATTTATTTCAACCATAAAAGAAAAGGAGATCCAGAAGAAAACTGTCACCATACCAAGACCAGGAATCCTGCACAGCCCTCAGAAAGGATAACTGTAATTACTGCTCGTAGCAAATGTTCATCAGGCCTCCTGCAATGTTAATGCTGGTCAGAGGCCCTCTTTAATTAATGCTGCCATTGTTCATTATTGAACACTGCCACCTGGTGGATAGACAGGCCACACGCAGGCAAGGAAATCGCGGAGATTATGTCAGGTCACCTGGTCACGAAAGGAAGATGCTATTCCATCCACCTCGTCCACACTGGTTTCAGCTTCTTGATTTAGAGCCCTGGCCATGGAGCAATCTGGGGATTTCTGCTTATGTAGACTCCCCTTCATCTTCACGCAGTTGTCAAACTGACACAGAGACATGAGAACTGTGCTCTTTCGCGGAGGCTGGTGTTGGTCACGTGACCTGAGCCACAGCGCAGCCTCTTCTGACAACATGAACTAAAGTAACCGCCCCCCCATCACTCTAACCCATTATTCCCTTTTGTTTTCTACGTAACTTATATTGCTTTCTAAAGATATTTATTTCTGTTTCCCGCTTCTCTCTCCCCATCACAACTTTGGAATGGAAGGGAGCCCCTTGGGTGCAAGGCTGTGTGGGCTGTATTCCTTCATGCATCCCTCACACCAAGCACAGGACCTGACACACAGTAGGTGCTCAAAAATTTTGTTGCCTATAGAATAAAAAACAGCAATAATAAAGCTAACAGTTGCAACGTTACTGTTCCGGGATACGTCTTTATTTGCCAGGCAAATAAAGACGTATCCCGAAACAGTAACGTTGCAACTGTTAGCTTTATTATTGCTAAGCTCTGTACATAGATCCCCTCATCTAATCTTTATAATTACCTTGCTGGGGGAGCGGGGGGGGGGGGATAAGGTCATCACTCACGTGGAAGCAGAAATTTCTAGGGCCTAGGAGTGATTTTCCCAGTTCAATAATCATAGCATCTCTTTGCCCAGCATTAGAATGCCATATCTTATTTAATCCTCTCTCTTTTGTAAACTGTACTATCATTTTACCCATTTTATAGATTTGAAAGCTGAGTCTTATAGAAATGAAGTCATTTTCCCAAAGTTACTCAGCTCACATTTAAAATCTAGATCATGTCTAATTCTGAAGGTCCTGCTCTTTTCACTACAACACACTACCTTCTATTAGATATATGGGTGAACTGCGCTTTTAATGCTGTCCTGGAAAGCCAGACCTGAGTTTTGGTTAAGCATTGGAAATAAGCCTTGTTCCCAAGCTAAATCTCAAGCTGGCTTTTCCCGTAGCCAGGTCTTTATTGGTCCATAGATATCCCCTGCATCTTCACTTCAAAGATAATGACTATCTAAGATTTACTGAGATTTTATTATGTGTCAGGCAGGGTTGGAATGATCTAATTCTTACAACAACCCTGTAAAATAGGGTTATATTGATATTATTCCCATTTTATAAATGAGGAAACTGAGGCACAGAGAGGTTAAGTAACTTCCCTATTATTACCCAGGTTCTAAGCCAGAGCTCTGCCTTGAACCTGGGATACACTCCTCAGCACCAGCAGCCTCTCTAGGGGGCCCATTCTGGTGCATTCACTCTGTTGCAGAGAACATCAGGGCACCTCCCACAGCATAGTACTTCCTGGAATGTTTCAGCTTAGAAACTGTGCTAAAGTCCTAATAGACAGGGGAGTGGGGTGTCAGGGGAATGGGGGGTGGGGAAATTCACCAGGGCACCCTGCGACTCCTCTCCCCTTCCTGTTTGCAGACCTGGCCTACAGTTACTCTCCAGTTAGTTTCCATCTGTAGGAGCAGCAATTCCCTAGGGGTACACAGACCAAAAAGAGAGACCGACTCAGCCAAAATCCAAAAATATCTTCACTGTGGCAAGCAAACAAGTGATGGAGAGAAGGAAAATTTCCCCTGCAAGCCCTGGATATTTCTCAAAGACGGCCCACTCAGCTTATGTAAGCGGCCTTAACCACTAAGGAATGCAACCAAGGCCTGAATCTAGGACAACCCTGTCAATTATGTGCTAATGAAAATGTATTTAGGGGCCACCTAGAGGCACTTTGGGAAACTTGACCCTGTGCTTATTGAACTGTCTATCCTGGATCACCAGACCTGGACAAAGAGGCTCAGGCAACACCCCAAGGATAATGGCAAGTCTGTCCATGGGTGTCAAGTCAGGCACGTCGAACCTTTCCTCCAAAGCAACAGGCAATTAGAAGGTTCAGGGAAATTCTAGGCCTCCTTGTGTTCATTAATTCATCTTTTTATATATTCATACATTTTCAATAAATGTCTGTTAAGCACCACCTCTGTGTCAAGTCAGTGGCTGTTTAACTGAGCAGGACCCTATGAGGCCCTCCCAGAACAGAACCCCACCAACCCACCCATGTCCTCTGCCTGTCTTTTGTCTATAGAAAATCTGTAGTCAAAGAATAAATTTAATTAGAGAAGCGAGAAAGGAAAGCAGTCAAACAGAACAAAGTAATAATAGTTTAGTAATTAAGTAAAGTCAAGAACCTTTAGTTCCTCCTCAAGGGCTATAGAGAATATTCTGAGTCATGTCCTTTGAGCTGTTCTACAGATACTGAAACTCCCACCAGGTAGAAGTTAACTGTATGCTGCCCACAAGCATGTAGGCCCCAGACAGGTTGGAACCAGAAGGTTGATGATGTTGAATCCCAAGTACCTCACCACCAACCAATCAGAAGAATGTCCACGAGCTGATCACACACCCCACAACACCCCTCTCTCATCCTATTTTTAAAAACCTTTCCCTGAAAGCCTTCGGGGAGTTTGGGCTTTTTAAGCACTAGCTGCCTGGACTCCTTGCTTGGTGCCCTGCAATAAATGCTGCACTTTTCTTCGCCACCACCTAGTGTCAGTAGATTGGCTTTACTGTGCATGGGCAAGCAGAATCAAGTTTTGTTTGGTAACACCTGGTGCTGGGAACATCAAAGGGAGTTAGACATAGTGGTGAGTCTAGACAATCAACAAAACTATTAGTTCAAGCCCTGGTTTGTAGCACTTGCCACTTTCATGTGTAAACATGCCCAAATTAGAACACTCCCTAACACCACACACAAAAATAAACTCAAAATGGATTAAAGACCTAAATGTAAGACTGGATACTATAAAACTCTTAAAGTACAGGCAGAACACTCTGACATAAATCACAACAATATCTTTTTGGATCCACCTCCTAGAGTAATGAAAATAAAAACAACAATAAACAAATGGGACCTAATGAAACTTCAAAGCTTTTGCACAGCAAAGGAAACCATAAACAGAATGAAAAGACAACCCACAGAATGGAAGAAAATATTTTCAAACAATGCAACAAACAAAGGATTAACCTCCAAAATAAACAAACCTCTCACACAGCTCAGTATCAAAAAAAATAAAACCAACCCAATTGAAAAATGGGCAGAAGATGTACGTAGACATTTCTCCAAAGAAGACATACAGATGGCCAACACAGCACATGAAAAAATGCTCAACATCACTAATTATCAGAGAAATGCAAATCAAAACCACAATGAGGTATCACCTCATACCAGTCAGAGTGGCCATCATCAAAATGTCTATAAACAATGTTGGAGAGGGTGTGGAGAAAAGGGAACCCTCTTGCACTGTTGGTGGGAATGTAAATTGATACTGCCATGGAGAACAGTATGGAGGTTCCTTAAAAAACTAAAAACAGAGCTACCCTATGATCCTGTGATCCCAATCCTGGGCATATATCTGGAGAAAACCATAATTTAAAAAGACACATGCACCCCAATGTTCATTGCAGACTATTTACAATAGCCAGAACATGGAAGCAACCTAAATGTCCATCGACAGAGGAATGGATAAAGAAGATGTGGTACGTATATACAATGGAATATTACTCAGCCATAAAAAAGAATGAAATAATGCTGTTTACAGCAACATGGATGGACCTTAGTATTGTCGTACTAAGTGAAGTGAGTCAGAGAAAGACAAATATCATATGGTATCATTTATATGTAGAATCTAAAAACATGATACAAATGAACTTATTTACAAAACAGAAATAGACTCAGAGACATAGAAAAACTTATGGCTACCAACGAGGAAAGGTGGGGGATAAATTAGTAATTTGGCATTGACATGTACACAGTACTATATATAAAACAAATAACCAACAAGGACCTACTGTATAGTACAGGGAACTCTACCCAGTATTCTGTAATAACCTATCTGGGAAAGAAAATCTGAAAAAGAATAGATATATGTATATGTATAACTGAATCACTTTGCTGTACACCTGAAACTAATACAATATTATAAATCAACTATATTCCAATATAAAATAAAAATTTTTTTTAAAGTATTGCTTTAACAGACTCACAGATACAGAGAACAAAGCAATGATTACCAGGGGGGAGGGTGTAATTTAGGGGTGGGGGAATGGGAGGTACAAACTATTGGATATAAGATAGGCTCAAGACAGGCTGACCGAGGTTTGCATCTGTCCACTCACTGCAGTGCTGCTAGTGAGCACTTACTGAGCAGGAAGTGGGTTGCACCCTCCTCGCTGCCTGTCGTTGTCACTCTTCCTGCTTCCGTGGTGGCTTATTTGATGCCCTGCTAGCTTTACAAACTGATAACTGATGGCGTTTCATGCTGAAGAGTCTTAGAGGTTGTAAGGGAAACCGTGACCCTGCTCAGCTCGACCACCTGTCCCAGTGGATACGCCTGTGGAACCTGAGCGGGTTGGCAATCCTTTCCAAAGTGCAGGTGACTCCCAAAGAATGAGGCAGGGGACATTTAAAGCCATGGGTTCTACAGAGGCTCAATTACTGAAAAGTCCTGAGGTTCTGAATCAAAGTGAGGTTTTGTTGTGGTTGTTGTTGTTGTTTTGCAGTACGCGGGCCTCTCACTGCTGTGGCCTCTCCCGTTGCGGAGCACAGGCTCCGGACGCGCAGGCTCAGCGGCCATGGCCCATGGGCCCAGCCGCTCCGCGGCATGTGGGATCTTCCCGGACCAGGGCACGAACCCGTGTCGCCTGAATCGGCAGGCGGACTCTCAACCACTGCTCCACCAGGGAAGCCCAAAGTGAGTTATCTTTAATCAACACTCGCAAACTACAAACTGTGCTGGTCGAGGCCAAAGGTCAATCTTACTACACTGCTCTTGGAGGGAGGGGCGCACCGGCCAGGTCATCCCAGTGTTAAGAAGCCCCTCACATGTGTAAAGTTCTTAGATTCACAAAGACAGGCTTTGGTACTGAAACTGAAGACCTCGTGTACTCAAGAATCTTCACAGCTTCTATTGGACATATTTTCTTTTTAGGAATGAAGGAAAAGTCTCCCATTTTTGAGCCATTCTTTTATGTCAGTTCTACAAAATTGCATGTAACTTTATAAATATTTTTTAAAGATATAGTTTTATGAATATTTAATATTCTGCTAATGTGATTTTCAATGGTCAGTGTCAAGTATGCTGTTTTGGGAGTTTTATTATACTTCGTTAAAAAGGAAAAATTGGGGCTTCCCTGGTGGCGCAGTGGTTGAGAGTCCGCCTGCCGATTCAGGGGACATGGGTTTGTGCCCTGGTCCGGGAGGATCCCACATGCCGCGGAGCGGCTGGGCCCGTGAGCCATGGCCGCTGAGCCTGCGCGTCCGGAGCCTGTGCTCCGCAACGGGAGAGGCCACAACAGTGATGGCCCGCGTACCGCAAAAAAAAAAAAAAAAAAAAAAAAGGAAAAATTGTACCTTTTTAGAATGTTTTTATGAGTCAATTTTATGTAGTGAAAATAAAAATTAAAAAACAAAAAGATAGGCTCAAGGATGTATCATACAACATGGGGGAATATAGCCAATATTGTGTAATAACTGTAAACAGAAAGTAACCTTTTAAAAATTGTATTAAAAAATAAAAGAAGTGTACAGGTGATTTGGGGAAAAACTAGCAAAGATTGCAAAATCCTTTATGAGAAGTACAAGGTTCTGTGGTAGCATTTGGAAGGCAGAACCAGCCAAGAATTGGGGTTGGGGGATACTTTCTGAGGCAAAGTCATCTAATCTGAGACCTGAAGGAAAGTAAGTATTAGCTATGTGAAGGGTGCAGACCGGGTTCCGGATGGAGGATGCAACTTGTGCAAAGGTCTTGAGTGAAACCAGACTGCAGAACCCTTTAGAAATATACAGTATTTCATTATGGCTGGAATCAAGTACTTGTTCACGGTAAGAAAATGACATAAAATAGGTTGGGGGAAAGAGAATACAGAGCCAGCCCATACAACCCATATGAAAAGAGCTTGTTCTAAGATTAGTGGGAACTCACTGACAGCTTATATAGACGAGGACACCTTGATTAGATTTCTCATTAGAAAGATCATTCTTCCTGCAGTATGAGAAAGAGATAGGATGGGCACAAGACTAGAAGATGCTGCTACAACCTAAGAGAGAGATATGAAGGTTTCCTGCATGCTGGTCATGGCAACAGGGATGGAGAAGAATTGATGGAATCAAGAGTTTTAGAGGTTGTACCTGCTGGATAAAGGGTGTGTGTGTGTGTGGGGGTGCATGCGTGTGCTTTGTGGTGGTAGAGGTGGTGTTAAGGAAAATGAAGTCAAGACTGACACTGAGGTTTCTGACAAAAGCAACGCAGGAGATGGCTGGAAGTAGGAGACAAAGAAGGAAGAACAGGTTATTGGCTTGAGGGGTGATGAGTTCAGTTTTAGGTAGGTTATATGTGTGGGACGTCCAAGTGGCAATATCCAGGAAGCCTGAGGCCTGAAGCCCAGGACACAGATCTGGGCTGAAAAATAAATTTGGGAGTCATCAGCAAATACATTGTAACCAATGCCTGTGTGTGGATGAGATCATCCAGCGACAAGTAATAATAACTAGAACTGACAGGACGTTTACTCTGCCAGCACCCCCTTTACATATACCCACTCTTAATCATTACAACCACTCTCTTATGTATTATCCCCATTTTGTGGATGCAAAAACTGAGGCCTGGAGAGGCTGTCCAATAAGAGGCAGAGCCCAGATTTGAAACGGGTCCATCTGGCACCAGAACCTACACCTTGAACTGTAATATTGGGTTGCTTCTGTGTCAAAACATACAGACTAAGAAGAGAAGAGGAGAAGGACAGATTCTGGGGAAATGAACATTTAAGTCACAGGGGGAGGAATTTACAAAGGAGACTGTTAGGCAGGGCATGGCTTGTTAAGGCTTATCACTGTCAAGGTCAACTTCTTAAAAACTTTCTCACCACAAACAAGGTGACTGAAGTTGCCCCCTTAAAACTTATGGTCACACTGCATTTACTAACATTCTCTTTTGACCATAAAAGTCATGCTTTATCCTTGCAGAAGGTTTAGAACATACATAAAATACAAAGAAAAGTAATAGCCCCTATTCGACTACCTAGAAATAATGGCTGTAACTGTTTGGCACATACTCCTACAGACATTTTCTATACATATAAAAACAAATGGCTCTTTCTTGAAAACATTTTTTAACATTTTATTTTGAAGGCATATTTTATTGTTTCTAATGTGCACATTTAAAAATTGTATATTTATTGCTTCTAAAGATGCACATCTTAAAATCACAATTTATTTTATAATCAGTTGAGTTTTATAGGTAAATGGAAGCTTTTTCTTCTAGCTGTAAGTGAAAGAATGCTGCATCTTGTAATCCATGGCATCTTAGATTGGGAGTATAGTAGATAATACATCCACATCTTTCAAAATTCAAAATATACCGTAAAGTGCCCAGAGAAAGATCTCTCTCACTTCTGCCTACTCCACTCCTCTTTCTTGGAGGCAGATGATATTTTCTAGTTGCTTGTCTACCCTTCCAGATCTATTTTAATGCACATCCAAGAAAACATTACATATGTCCCCCTCTCTTGAAGTACATGGTAACATATTATCCACACCAAGGCATCCTGAATTTTTTTTAACTTAACAATATACATTGGAAGTTTTTCTTTTTCCAATTACAAATTTTCATTTGAAAGGACTCCCATAATTCATTAAGAAGTCCCCTACTAATGTGCAAAGTTATTTCTAATCTTTTGCTAAAATAAACAACGCCATGATGAATGATCTTGTATATTTTGCACACATAAAAGTAAACCTATCAGGTAGATCCCTAGAAATAAAACTGCTGAGTCAAAAGGTAAGTTCAGTTATTTTACCAGATATTGCCAAATTGACCTCCATAAATGTTGCAAGAGATGCAGTAATGGTCAAGACAGACATAATATTTGCTCTTGTGTGGGTTTTATTACTTAGTGGGCGAGACCAACATGTGAATAGATAATGCAGAGTGATAAGGGCCGTGCTGATGGAAGTGATGTTTGGGAACATAGAAGAGGGTCTTCCGTTTCAAGACTGCGAGGACCAGGGGAGACTTCCTAGAGCCAATGATATCTCAGGGATTTAAGTCACCACACTCTCTTATGTCTGGCGTTTCCACAATCCTGTTCCCTTTGCACAGAATATACTATCCTCCGTCTTCTGCTGGCTGTCTCCTGCATACTTTTCACATCCCCACTTATATGTCACTTCTTCAGAGAGGCTTTTCTGAATCTTCACACTGGGTTCTACTTCTCATCAATATGCTGCCACAGTAATCAGTATTTATATTAACACTAAATAAGAGGAGGGCATGCCTTTTTCATTATTGTATCCCTGGTACTTGGCCTAGTTTCTACCACATGGTTATGTCAATCATTACCTGTTGAATAAAGGACTGGATGATCGGTCCACAGAAAAAGCCACACTCTCTACTGAGGCTGGGACCCCAAGGAAGCAGGCAATGTAACTGCACATATCACCAGTGATGGGCTCTGCATCCTGAGAAAGAATTCTCTAAGGCTGAGTGTGTACGTTTGAATTCAGACATGACTTGGGCACTTCCCAGTTCACTGAGGCAAATAGTGATACTCTGCCAAGAAGTGGAGAGGAAATAAAGGTTGTCTTTGGTATCCACCTACCTGCCTTCCTACAAGTTCAACTCCACATTTCCTGAGTAGTTACCACATGTGAGGGATCATCTACTGGGGACTCAGAGGAAAATGCTAATACCGTCTCCATTCTAGTGAGCCAGACTGTGAGCTCCAAGAGACAGGACAGAGAAAGCACACCCAAGATGACAGATCTAAGGCCAGACTAGGGGAGACGTCGGGGTCATGAGAGTAACACAGGATGGGCAGGGGCTTCGCTGGTGGCGCAGTGGTTGAGAGTCCACCTGCCGATGCAGGGGACACGGGTTCGTGCCCCGGTCCGGGAAGATCCCACATGCCGCGGAGCGGCTGGGCCCGTGAGCCATGGCCGCTGAGCCTGCGCGTCCGGAGCCCGTGCTCCACTACGGGAGAGGTCACAACAGTGAGAGAGGCCCGCGTACCGCAAAAAAACAAACAAACAAAAAACACAGGATGAGCAGGGGCACAGGAGGGCAAGATTTCCTCCTCTGGACTTTTGAGATGCAGCAAGAATAATTTGTTACTGTTGGATGATTAGAACCGTCCTACACTCATAAAGTCAGCAATATCAATTGTGAAATATATATATGTCTTGTTTCAATTTGTTCTGACATATACACAATATTGATACTATGTATAAAATAGATAACTAATGTGAACCTACTGTATAGCATAGGGAACTCTACTCAGTGCTCTGTGGGGACCTAAATGGGAAGGAAATCCAAAAAAGAGGGGATATATGTACATGTATAGCTGATTCACTTTGCTGTACAGTAGAAACTAAAACAACACTGTAAAGCAACTCTACTCCAATAAATTTTTTTTTAATCTCAACACTTTCATCACAATAAAAAATGAAAACTTTCTATGATGATTTTGGTAAGTGTTGGGCAGGAGTCATCAAAATCCTGGGAGTCGATAAACAACCCCTCCTACCTTTAGCTCTTTTTCAGGACCAAGGATAGGAGGATGTGTGTGCCGGTGTGCTCCTAAGAAGACCTCACAATGAATAGAGTTAAGCTAGGTCCATGACAGATTCACAAACAAAAATGCTACCAGATCATCGAAGAGGGAGAAATCAACTCTAACTGGTAGACTGGGGAAGCCTTTGCGAAGGAGAGTCTGCGCATGACGTTAAATGATGGGGAGAATTTGGGCTGTGGGAAGACATAGTCGCAGGGATTAGTTTAAGCACAGAGTATGGAAGTATAGGGTATGTTCGGGGAGCTCTAAGTCATGTGGTATGGCTAGGACAGAGTTTGCATGGAAGAGTACATAAGGCTACCAAAGTGAAAATGCAGATTCAGGAAATGGACAACTTGAGTGCTATACTGAGAAGATGGGATTGATGCCTATTGGCTCTAGGCAGCTACTGAAGACCTCCCAAGTGGGAGCATTGTTTGCTCACAGAGAGCTTTGGTGGCTGTCTAAAAGGTTGATTTCATTGAGAGCATAAAGATGAATTAGGAGGCTCTAGCAGCACAGGGGCTGGACTCCAGCAATAGGGGAGGTTATGAAAAGCAAGAAACTGCTGGTAAGACATGAGGACATTGAAAGACAAGTCCAAGTTGACCCTGACATTTCCAGTTTGAGGCCAAGTTGATGGTGTCCTTAATAGAGAGGAAATTCAGGAGAGATCCACTCTCCATCCCGCCTCACTGTCTCCTCCCCCCGACTCTACTTCTCCACAAGCCCTTATTCTCTTAGTCCCTCCTGGACACCCCCCAAACTGCTCCCCATCCAGGTCTGCCCTATTTTGGTAGAAACAACTTTTCCCCCCATTCTTTTCGCAGCCTGGATTTTTGACTTTAGGAAAAATAACCTCTTTGAACTTCCACTTTGCCTTTTAAAGTTGGAAGTCTGAAACCCAGCATTGCAACCACCTCTCAAGTTTTTTTTTTTCCAATTTATGTCTTCCACGGGGACAAAACATACTTGGTGGTTAAGATTTCAGGGCATCCTCGTCTTCCCATTAGATATTGGTATTTCAACAAGGCTCAGGGCCTCACTAAGAAACTCAGGAGTAAGAGCCAGATTTCAAGCAGCAGCCAGAGGCAGGTCTGGAAAGGAAAGGGTAACTTGTTTTTAGGGGAGCTCTTCTGATTCACGGCTCCTGTCGTGTAGCTACTCCCTATTCTGGTTCCTGGTGAAGACACTTGTGTTGACCAGCTGTAGCCACAGATGACTCCGCATAAACGAGGGTATCAAACACGACCACCTTCTGCTTAAGGCAGCCGGTCCTCCGGATGTGCCCTGGGGCATAAGACTGAGCAAGCAGGGGCACTGGCAGGCAGGTGGCCTTGCACCTCGGCCTTACATATTCCCACAGCTCCATTTCCAGTACCCTTTTGAATTAAAATGAGGCTCTCGATGTGTAGACCCTGGACCAGCAGCAACAGTATCACCTAGAAACTCATTAGAAATGCAAATTCTCAGACTCTTCCCAACCAACTAAATCAGAAACTCTGGGGTGGACCCAGCTATCCTTGATTTGACAAGCCTGCAGGAAATTCTGGTGCATGCTAACGCTGGAGAACCGATTAATTGAAAGACGGAGAGAAAAAAAGTAAAGGCATTACTACACCTCGTTTCATTATTTTGAGCTGAAGGCAGACCCAGTAATATAACGTGGTAAAAATTTTAGAATGGATGGAATTTAATTTTTGTGAATTAAGTAGACGCTTTTGTGAAACCTAGCAACATCTCTATGGATAAAGAAAGAAATTACCCAGGAGCCTTAAGTCTAAAAAATTCAGGTAATTAAGGTAAGTAAGTGCTGAGTTTTTATTTGCATTATCTAAATGTGTGGGTTCCAAGACCTACTACTCTTTTTCTTTCTTAAAGCTCTATAACCTTTGATTTAAATGCAATCTAAACTAAACCCCAAATGCAAATCAGATAATTGGGTTGCACTCTAGGGAAAGGGGGAGGGAGGCAGATTTCCTCCCTTCCTCCCCCATCTCTCCCTTATCTTCCCCCCTCCTCCTCCTTCCCTGGCCCACGGGGCTCCAGGCAAGGCCCATTACTGCAGAAAATAGCTTTAATTCCCCTTTCACATTGCATACTCGATTCAAAGGCCTCGGGGAAATTCTATCATATTCCTGGGGCAGACATTTTAATTAACAGAAAACGAAAATTTGTTTTTGTTGTATTGTGTTTTTCCCTAAAGACAGGGAGAAGGGACGGGATCTTCACCTGGGAGAGGCCCTTTCGGGATCGGAAGAGGTGAGTGCAATGAAAATGCAAGTGTTCCAATCATCTATGCATTTTGCATCTTTGACACCGAGCCACCTGTCTAGGAATGTGCTCTCAGTAAACACCCTTCATTGAGCCCAACAATCTGGGCAGCCTGTTAAATTGCCAGCCTAGGAAGTGGGAGTGACTCAATCTTTATGCCTGTCACCGTGTTTTGCTTATGCAGATGCGCCAGACTATGCCGGCTGGCTTCATTTCCCCAAGGTTTTTTTTTTTTCCTGAAAAGAAAAGCCCACCTGGATTTGCATGCCTATGTGCAGCCTTCTAGAAGAAACAGAAACCTGACTGTGGCAGCCATTCAGTCTCCTTGGAACTTTGTGTGAGTCAAGACTTCTTGTCGCAGAAATGTCAGCCAGATGGGCTTGTAGGCACCTTCTAGCACAGTGGTTTTTGAACTATTTTTTCTTTTAGGCTTGAAAGTCTTTCTTCAAAATAAATGTTACCCAGAAATAAATAGAAAAAGAGTTCATTCCATTCGCTCCTTCGGTCTTCCCCATTTCTTCCCCCATCACCCACTGACTGTGAGAGATACAGCAAAGCCTAGTTCGAAGCCTCCTGACACTGTGCTGAAAAAGAATGAAGTCAAGAGGTCAAAGGCCTTTTCACTGGTAATGGGGCTTGAAAGAATCAGAGCCTAGATTAAAAATTAATCTCTGGTTCTGAGACCTCTCCTATGCAATCCATCGGGCCCATGAAATGACTCATTTGGGGTTGCCGTAGTTTCTAGGCATTCACCCATTCATTCTTTGACCAAATGTTTATTGAATACCTGCTGTGTTCCCAGCAAGAGCTAGTGCTGTGGACTCAATGGTACACGGAAGAAGACATGGCCCGTGTCCTCACTAAGTCTACTGCAGGATAAATATGTGAATTAAATGGCCACACGAATAAATGTAAAATTGCAGCTGTTATTTATGTTATGAAGGAGACGAAGAAGGTGCTATAAGAACTGATGACAGGGCTTGTCCCAGGTGAATTTCAATCCCCCTCTCCTTGTTCTTTAGCGAAAAGCACAATTACGAAAATTATGACAGGAGGATTTTCCCTCCTCAGAGAGGTCAGGAAGGTTTCCCTGCGATGTAAAACCACAACTGAGATCTAAATGTTTAGTGGTTAGTAAGGAAAAGAAGAGAGGAAAGAGCCTTCCTGGCAGAGGGAACAGCATGTAGCAAGAATGTGACAAATTTATAGACAAGAGGGGATGAAGCACAGAGTCTGGGGTGAGGTGGGCTGCCTAAGACCACCAGGACTGTGGCAGGTGTATTAAGAAGGCTGTCTTATCCTAAGAACAATGGAAGGTATGAAAAAAGTTTAAAGTTGGGGAGGGAGCAACTTATGTTGTCAGACCATTGTTTTAAAATGATTTCTCTGCTTCTAGGATGGGGCATAGACTGGAGAAGTGCCCAAGGGCAAATGGAAAGTACAGTTCGGATGGTGGGTTGATCCAGAATGACGGCGATCAGGAGGGAGAAGTGGATGAATTGAGGAGCTAGGTGTGTGTTAATGTGGACAGGATTTCGTAGTGGAGGGATGTAGAGGATGAGAACAAGGGAGATGGTTAGGATGATGTCCAGTTTACGATCAGTGAACAGTGACAGTAAACATCGCCTTAGACCAGGCTTGGCTCTTCCCACATTTTCCAACCCAGTAGTTCTCAACCCTGGATGGACATTACAATCACCTAAAAATTTAAAAAAATACTAGTACTCAAGCCCTATCACCAGAGATTCTGGTTTACTTGGTTGGGGTGAGGTCTGGGCATCGGTACTTTTCCCCAAGCTCCTAGGTTGATTCTAATATGCCACCATGGTTGACAACCACTGCTCTAAGCAACCTCCCAGGGGACCTATGTGGCTCCTTCTCTACCTGATCATATGTCATCATCAATAGAGAATGCCATGATCTTCAGTTGCAAACTGATTTGCCTCCTAGAAACATATAGAAGTCCTGGCAAATAAGACAGAACAGATTAGGAAGTAGTCAACCATACCTGGTCAAGGGAAGGGGGAGCAATACAGTAGACTAGAAAGGACTCTAAACTCACAGAGAAGTCACAAGCTCTGCCACTAACAAGCAACTTTCTCATATCTGTCAAAGGAAGGCAATGGACTAAACCAGTGGTTCTCAAACTTGAACTCACATCAGCATCATCTGGGGGCCTGGCTCAAACACAGATTACTGGGCCCCGCACTCACAGCATGTGACTGAATAGGCCTGGGGTGGCACCTGGAAATCTGAATTACTAAAATCCTCCCAGGTGATACGGATGCTGCTCCAGGTGCCAGGCTGAGGTGCCATTAACAGAGAGAGAGAATCCCTGAGGGATTCTTTATTTGTTTTGGACAGAGATCCTGTTTTTATTTAAACTTTGATATTTTATTCATTGTAAGTTTTTGCAATAATGTTGATTTTTAAAAAAATATTATGTTAAAATATTATTTATTTGATTACTGAGTTTTTTGATGTCCCTTGACATTTCATACCTTAGGTGAATTCACTTGATTCTAATCTCACCTGGCCAAGGGCCACAGGCAGAGAACCACTGAGCTCTATGACTTCAAGGGCCCTTCAAGCTCTAACATTTCACTAAACAGAGAGGCAGGAGAGGTGGTGGTAAAGAGAATGTGCTCTGGAGCCAAGCTGCAGGTGTTCATGCCTGTGTTCCTCTGCTCTGCCACTTATAAGCTGTGTAACCTTGGGGAAATTGTTAAACCTCTCTGGGCCTCTGTTTTCCTTAGCTGCAAAATCAAAGATAATAATACTGATCACATAGATTTATAGTAACTGATTGAGATAACACACATAAAGCACAGAGTGTGGGCTGAATACTGTAAGCAGTCAGTATCATCAGAAAATGCCTCTTGTTTTAATCATCTCTGAATGTTCCCTTCTGATTGGTTTTACCCTGACTTCTTTGAGACCTGAGAAGAAACTTCTTTTTCTCCCCAAGGCTTCATATAATTTATCAAGTCATATAACTTGTTCATGATTTTTAAATTTATCCCTTGTGGATTTACATTTCCTTTATTCCAAAGACATGGTCAGTAAGGTTAGCAAAATGAAATGCAGCATCTTAAATTAAAATCTTTAGAAAAAGCAAGACAAAACTTTTGGATTGATATTCATTATTTAGTGAACATCAATGAAAAAATAAATGTCTGGTACTTCTGAGAGTCCAAGAATCCTCCCATTCATGCTGTGGGACACAAATATTTGTATAAAGGGGAGACTGACAGTCACTGCCTCCCAATAAGGAAGTCACAGCTTCTGTAAATGCAGTAAATACTTGTGAAATTTTGTAATAAATTAGGGCTCCCAATTTACAGATTTGGGGGCAGAGATCTAGTTTCTTTAGAGAGCCCAGGGAAGTGAAGGGAGAGGTTTTCCAAGGAGGAAATGCAGGCTCCCTTGTGACTATCCAGATTCCTTCATGCTGGGGTCTCTTTCCAGCCTCACACCTGCCATGGCTGACCATTTGTCCTCACCAATTAGGACTTTCTGTTGTTTGTCGACATACTGTGTAAGCCCACTGCCTTCCTGCACCATGAGGCTATTTATTCACCTGAAATGGGCTTCCCTGCTTCTCCATATCAAAATAATATCCATCCTTAAAGAAGACGTGGTATACATATACACTGGAATACTACACAAGCATAAAAAAGAACTAAATTTTGCCATTTGCAGCAGTATGGATGGATTTTGAGGGCATTATGCTAAGTGAAATCAGTCAGAAAAAGACAAATACTGTATGATTTCACTTATATGTGCAATCTAAAAAATACAGCAAAGTAGTGAATACAACAAAAAAGAAGCAGACTCACAGATATAGAGAGCAAACTCATGATTACCACTGGGGAGAAGAAAGGGGAGAGGGGCAATACAGGGGTAAGAGATTAAAAGGTACAAACTATTGGGTGTAAGATAGGCTCAAGGATGTACTATACAACATGGGGAATATAACCAATATTTTGTAATAATAGTAAATGGAAAGTAACCTTTAAAAACTGTGTAAAAATTTAAAAATTTAAAGAAATCATATCCATCCTTTGAGATCTGGTTCAAGTGTCACCTAAGGCCCCATGTCATGTCCCTGTGATTTGTTATTGTCAGCCTGTTCGAGCACCTCTGAAGTCTCAGGGTTTTCCATTCTGTCATACCATCCTTGGTAAGTTGTTTATCCTCCATGGCGTGGTGGTGTGGGGTGGGGGTGGGGGAATCAACTCCAGTCTCTGTTCAGTTGGTTGTCAAAGAAGCTTTGGTTGATTGTCAAACTTTAACCAACAACCGAAATAACAGAACTCTAGGTTCTACTCAAAGAATTGAACTTGATTTTTTTTGCCACTCAATTCTCATTGAAATCAAGGTAAGTAATATTCATGAGTCAAAACATAAGGGGAGAGAGACCTTCAAGATGGCAGAAGAGTAAGATGTGGAGATCACCTTCCTCCCCACAAATGCATCGGAAATACATCTACATGTGGAACATCTCGTATAGAAGACCCACTAAACGCTGGCAGAAGACCTCAGACCTTCCAAAAGGCAAGAAACCCCCATGTACCTGGGTAGGGCAAAAGAAAAAAGAAAAAACAGAGACAAAAGAATAGGGATGGGACTGGCACCTCTGGGAGGTGAAGGAGGAAAAGTTTCCACACACTAGGAAGGCCCTTCACGGGCGGAGACAGGGGTGGGCAGGGGGGAAGCTTCAGAACCACGGAGGAGAGCACAGCAACAGGGGTGTGGAGTGCAAAGTGGAGAGATTCACGCACAGAGGATCAGTGCTGACTAGCACTCACCAGCCTGAGAGGCTTGTCTGCTCACCCGCCGGGGTGGGTCGGGGCTGGGAGCTGAGGGTCGGGCTTCGGAGGTCAGATCCCAGGGAGAGGACTGGGGTTGGCGGCGAGAACACAGAATGAAGGGGTCTAGTGCCCCACAGCTAGCCGGGAGGGAGTCCAGGAAAAAGTCTGGACCTAAGAAGCAAGAGACCATTGTCTCGGGGTGAGCCAGGAGAGGGGATTCAGAGCACTGCCTAAATGAGCTCCAGAGACGGGTTCAAGCCACGGCTATCAGTGCAGGCACCAGAGATGGACATGAAATGCTAAGGCTGCTGCTGCAGCCACCAAGAAGCCTATGTACAAGCACAGGTCACTATCCACATCTCCTCCTCTTGGAAGCCTGTGCAGCCTGCCACTGCCATGGTCCCATGATCCAGGGACAACTTCCCTGGGAGAACACACAGCGTGCCTCAGGCTGTTGCAAAGTTATGCTGCCCTCTGCCGCTGCAGGCTTGCCCCGCATTACATACCTCTCCTTCCCCCCGGCCTGAGTGAGTCAGAGCCCCCTAATCAGCTGCTACTTTAACCTCGTCCTCTCTGAGTGAAAAACAGATGCCCTCACATGACCTATATGAAGAGGCAGGGCCAAATCCAAAGCTGAACCCCAGGAGCTGTGCGAACAAAGAAGAGAAAGGGAAATCTCTCCCAGCAGCCTCAGGAGCAGTGGATTAAATCTCCACAATCAACTTGATATACCCTGCATCTGTGGAATACCTGAACACACAACGAATCATCCCAAAATTCAGGCAGTGGACTTTGGGAGCAATGATATATATATATATATATATACATTTTTTTTTTTTTCTTTTCTCTCTCTCTTTTTTTTTTCTTTTTCCTCTTTTTGTGAGTGTGCATGTGTATGCTTCTTTGTGTGATTTTGTATGTATAGCTTGGCTTTTACCATTTGTCCTAGGGTTCTGTCTGTCCGGTTTTTTTTGTTTGCTCTTTGGGGTTTTTTAGTATAGTTTTTAGCTCTTGTTACCATCAGTGGATTTGTTTTTTGCTGTGGCTGCTCTCTTCTTTCTATCTTTCTTTTCTTTTCTTTTAAAAAAATTACTTTTTACTTTTTTATTTTTAATAATTATTTGTAATTTTAATAACTTTATTTTATTTTTTATTTCCTTCTTTCTTTATTTTCTCCCTTTTCTTCTGAGCCGTGTGGCTGACAGGTCTTGGTGCTCCCACCGGGTGTCAGGCCTGTGCCTCTGAGGTGGGAGAGCCAAGTTCAAGATATTAGTCCACCAGAGACCTCCCGGCTCCACGTAATATCAAACAGTGAAAGCTTTCCCAGAGAACTCCACCTCAATGCTAAGACCCAGCTCCACTCAAGGACCATCAAGTTACAGTGCTGGATACCCTATGCCAAATGACTAGCAAGACAGGAACACAACCCAACCCTTTAGCAGTGAGGCTGCCTAAAATCATAATAAGCTCACAGACACCCCAAAACACACCAAAAGACGCAGTCCTGCCCACCAGAAAGACAAGATCCAGCCTCATCCACCAGAACACAGGCACCAGGAAGTCTACACAACCCACTGAACCAACCTTAGCCACTGGGGGCAGACACTGAAAACAATGGGAACTATGAACCTGCAGCTTGCAAAAAGGAGACCCCAAACACAGTAAGATAAGCAAAGTGAGAAGACAGAGAAACACACAGCAGATGAAGGAGCAAGGTAAAAACCCACCAGACCAAACGAATGAAGAGGAAACAGGCAGTCAACCTGAAAAAAAATTTAGAGTAATGATAGTAAAGATGATCCAAAATCTTGGAAATAGAATGGAGAAAATACAAGAAACGTTCAACAAGGAACTAGAAGAACTAAAGAGCAAACAAACGATGATGAACAACACAATAAATGAAATTAAAAATTCTCTACAAAGAATCAAGAGCAGAATAACTGAGGCAGAAGAACAGATAAGTGACCTGGAAGATAAAATAGTGGAAATAACTAGTGCAGAGCAGAATAAAGAAAAAAGAATGAAAATAATTGAGGACAGTCTCAGAGACCTCTGGGACAACATTAAACACACCAACATTCGAATTATAGGGGTCCCCGAAGTGAAAAACAAAGGGACTGAGAAAATATTTGAAGAGATTATAGTTTAAAACTTCCCTAATATGGGAAAGAAAATAGTTAATGAAGTCCAGGAAGCACAGAGTCCCATACAGGAAAAATCCAAGGAAAAATGTGCCAAGACATATATTAATCAAACTACCAAAAATTAAATACAAAGAAAAAATATTAAAAGCAGCAAGGGAAAAACAACAAATAACATACAAGGGAATCACCATAAGGTTAACAGCTGATCTTTCAGCAGAAACTCTGCAAGCCAGAAGGCAGTGGAAAGACATATTTAAAGTGATGAAAGGGAAAACCCACAACCAAGATTACTCGACCCAGCAAGTAGTGAATCTCCAGATTCAATGGAGAAATTAAAACCTTTACAGACAAGCAAAAGTTAAGAGAATTCAGCACCACCAAAACAGCTTTACAACAAATGCTAAAGGAACTTCTCTAGGCAGGAAACACAAGAGAAGGAAAAGACCTACAACAAACCCCAAACAATTAAGAAAATGGTAATAGGAACATACATAGTGATAATTACATTAAATGTAAATGGATTAAATGCTCCAACCAAAACACGTAGACTGGCTGAGTGGATCCAAAAACAAGACCCATATATATGCTGTCTACAAGAGACCCACTTCAGACCTAGGGACATATACAGACTGAAAGTGAGGGGATGGAAAAAGATATTCCATGCAAATGGAAAGGAAAAGAAAGCTGGAGTAGCAATTCTCATATCAGACAAAATAGACTTTAAAATAAAGACTATTACAAGAGACAAAGAAGGACACTACACAATGATCAACAGATCAATCCAAGAAGAAGATATAACAACTGTAAATATTTATGCACCCAACATAGGAGCACCTCAATACATAAGGCAAATGCTAAAAGCCATAAAAGGGGGAAATTGACAGTAACACAATAATAGTAGGAGACTTTAACACCCCACTTTCAGCAATGGACAGATCATCCAAAATGAAAATAAATAAGGAAACACAAGCTTTAAAGGATACATTAAACAAGATGAACTTAATTGATATTTACAGGACATTCCATCCAAAAACAACAGAATACACTTTCTTCTCAAGTGCTCATGGAACATTATCCAGGATAGATCATATCCTGGGTCACAAATCAAGCCTTGGAAAATTTAAGAAAATTGAAATTGTATGAAGTATCTTTTCCAACCACAATGCTATGAGGCTAGATATCAATTACAGGAAAAAAAATCTGTAAAACATACAAACACATGGAGACTAAACAATACACTACTTAATAACCAAGAAATCACTGAAGAAAACAAAGAGGAAATGAAAAAATACCTAGAAAGAAATGACAATGAAAACACGATGACCCAAAACCTATGGGATGCAGCAAAAGCAGCTCTAAGACGGAAGTTCATAGCAATAAAATCCTACATCAAGGAAACAAGAAACAACTCAAATAAACAATCTAACCTTACACCTAAAGCAATTAGAGAAAGAACAATAAAACCCCCAAACTTAACAGAAGAAAAGAAATCATAAACAAGTAAATGAAAAAGAAATGAAGGAAACAACAGCAAAAATCAATAAAACAAAGCTTGTTCTTTGCAAAGATAAGCAAAATTGATAAACCATTAGCCAGACTCATCAAGAAAAAAAGGGAGAAGACTCAAATCAATAGAATTAGAAATGAAAAAGGAGATGTAACAACTGACACTCCAGAAATATAAAGATTCATGAGAGATTACTACAAGCAACTATATGCCAATGAAATGGACAAAATGGAAGAAATGAACAAATTCTCAGAAAAGCACAACCTTCCAAGACAGAACCAGGAAGAAATAGAAAATATAAACAGACCAATCACAATCACTGAAATTGAGACTGTGATTAAAAATATTCCAATAAACAAAAGCCCAGGACTAGATATGGCTTCACAGGCAAATTCTACCAAACATTTAGAGAAGAGCTAACACCTATCCTTCTCAAACTCTTCCAAAATACAGCAGAGGGAGGAACACTCCCAAACTCAATCTACGAGGCCACCATCACTCTGACACCAAAACCAGACAAAGATGTCACAAAGAAAGAAAACTACAGGCCAATATCACTAATGAACATAGATGCAAAAATCCTCAACAAAATACTAGCAAACAGAATCCAACAACACATTAAAAGGATCATACACCATGATCAAGTGGGGTTTATCCCAGGAATGCAAGGATTCTTCAATATACACTAATCAATCAATGTGATACACCATATTAACAAATTGAAGGAGAAAAACCATATGATTATCTCAATAGGTGCAGAAAAAGCTTTTGACAAAATTCAACACCCATTTATGATAAAACCCCCCAGAAAGTAGGCATAGAGGGAACTTACCACAACATAATAAAGGCCGTATATGACAAACCCACGGCAAACATCATTCTCAATGGTGAAAAACCGAAACCATTTCCACTAAGATCAGAAACAAGACAAGGTTGCCCACTCTCACCACTATTGTTCAACATAGTTTTGGAAGTTTTAGCCACAGCAATCAGAGAAGATAAAGAAATAAAAGGAATCCAAATCGGAAAAGAAGAAGTAAAGCTGTCACTGTTTGCAGATGACATGATACTATACATAGAGAATCCTAAACACTCTACCAGAAAACTTCCAGAGCTAATCAATGAATTTGGTAAAGTAGCAGAATACAAAATTAATGCACAGGAACCTCTTGCATTCCTATACACTAATGAAGAAAAATCTGAAAGAGAAATTAAGGAAACACTCCCATTTACCACTGCAACAAAATGAATAAAATACCTAGGAATAAACCTACCTAAGGAGACAAAAGACCTGTATGCAGAAAACTATAAGACACTGATGAAAGAAATGAACGATGATACAAACAGATGGAGAGATATACCATGTTCTTGGATTGAAAGAATCAACATTGTGAAAATGACTATATTACCCAAAGCAATCTACAGATTCAATGCAATCCCTACCAAACTACCACTGGCATTTTTCACAGAACTAGAACAAAGAATTTCACAATTTGTATGGAAACACAAAAGACCCCGAATAGCCAAAGCAATCTTGAGAAAGAAAAACGTAGCTAGAAGAATCAGGCTCCCTGATTTCAGACTGTACTACAGAGCTACAGTAATTAAGACTGTATGGTACTGGCACAAAAACAGAAATATAGATCAATGGAACAGGATAGAAAGCCCAGAGATAAACCCACACACATATGGTCACCTTATCTTTGATAAAGGAGGGAAGGATATACAGTGGAGAAAAGACAGCCTCTTCAATAAGTGGTGCTGGGAAAACTGGACAGCCACCTGTAAAAGTATGAAATTAGAACACTCCCTAACACCACACACAAAAATAAACTCAAAATGGGTTAAAGACCTAAATGTAAGGCCAGACACTATCAAACTCTTAGAGGAAAACATAGGCAGAACACTCTATGACATAAATCACAGCAAGATCCTTTTTGACCCATCTCCTAGAGAAATGGAAATAAAAACAAAAATAAACAAATGGGATCTAATGAAACTTAAAAGCTTTTGCACAGCAAAGGATACCATAAACAAGACCAAAAGACAACCCTCAGAATGGGAGAAAATAGTTGCAAATGAAGCAACTGACAAAGGATTAATATCCAAAATTTATAAGCAACTCATGCAGCTCAATAACAAAAAAACAAACAACCCAATCCAAAAATGGGCAGAAGGGGCTTCCCTGGTGGCACAGTGGTTGAGAATCCGCCTGCCGATGCAGGGGACACGGGTTCGTGCCCTGGTCTGGGAGGATCCCACATGCCGCGGAGTGGCTGGGCCCGTGAGCCATGGCCGCTGAGCCTGCGCGTCTGGAGCCTGTGCTCCACAACGGGAGAGGCCACAACAGTGAGGCCCGCATACCAAACACACACACACACACACACAAAAATGGGCAGAAGACCTAAATAGACATTTCTCCAAAGTAGATATACAGATTGCCAACAAACACATGAAAGGATGCTCAACATCACTAATCATTAGAGAAATGCAAATCAAAACGACAGTGAGATATCATCTCACACTGGTCAGAATGGCCATCATCAAAAAATCTACAAACAATAAATGCTGGAGAGGGTGTGGAGAAAAGGGAACCCTCTTGCACTGTTGCTGGGAGTGTAAATTGATACAGCCACTAAAGAGAACAGTATGGAGGTTCCTCAAAGAACTAAAAATAGAACTACCATACAACCCAGCAATCCCACTACTGGGCATATACCCTGAGAAAACCATAATTCAAAATAGTCCTGTACCACAATGTTCATTGCAGCTCTATTTACAATAGCCAGGACATGGAAGCAACCTAAGTGTCCATCCATGGATGAATGGATAAAGAAGATGTGGCACATATATACAATGGAATATTACTCAGCCATAAAATGAAATGAAATTGAGTTATTTGTAGTGAGGTGGATGGACCTAGAGTCTGTCATACAGAGTGAAGTAAGTCAAGAGAAAAACAAATACTGTATGCTAACACATATATATGGAATCTGGCAGGGGTGGGAGGAAGGTTCTGAAGAACCTAGGGGCAAGACAGGAATAAAGACCAGGCATAGAAAATGGTCTTGAGGACATGGGGAGGGAAAAGGGTAAGCTGGGACGAAGTGAGCGAGTGGCATGGACATATATACACTACCAAACATAAAATAGATAGCTAGTGGGAAGCAGCCACATAGTACTGGGAGATCAGCTCGGTACTTTGTGACCAGCTAGAGGGGTGGGATAGGGAGGATGGGAGGGAGACGCAAGAGGGAGGAGATATGGGGATATATGTATATGTATAGCTGATTCACTTTGTTATATAGTAGAAACTAACACACCATTGTAAAGCAATTATACTCCAATAAAGATGTTATAAAAAATAAAATAAAATAAAGGGGCAATACCGAGAAAAAAAAAAAAGAACATAAAGGGATCCATCTTTAGATCATGTTTTTGCCTCATTAGTGTTCTATGCTTCCATATACAATCTCCCTGAACTAAGAAATATTATAAGAATGATCCTATAAAACCCACTGTTATATTACTGTCAGAAAGCTTTTATAGAAAACTTGCAGTGTGCCTTTATTACCCACTGCAGAAATTGTCCCCATGACTGAGGACCAGGAAAAAATGTACTTCTCAGCAACTGGTGGGTTTTAATCTTGTTGAATGAAGATTAAAGAAGACTGAATGAATCCTGTCCTGTTTTCTGTTTTGCCCTGGTTAGGAAAAAACTCCAAGTAAACATTTTATAGAATGTTTTGATGTGCATTTTTTATATTGATACTATTCCTGACTTCACATTATTTTTCTAACTCTATTTTTTAGTTTTACCTATTTATTTCAATTTAAACTCTTTTGCTTCTGTATTCCTTTAAGACACTTCAAATCCTTTTATTAAAAGGGTAAGAGATAGGTACTTAGATAATTAATATTTCCTTGAGGTAGATAATATATCTTATATGTTTTGAATTTCCAATACTTAACTTAGAACTTGACATGTTTATATATGTTTTTAAAGGAAAGAGGAAGGATGACAAGGGGGAAAGAAAAATTAAAGTTAGTGGAAGAAGTTTCTATATCCTACTCAGACATCTGGATGAATAGTGGAAAAAAAGTAAAGAAATAATTTAGGACATGTAAGGTGCACCAAATATTTTAGAATGCCTGAAAACCTGAAGGTACCACTCTACATGGTTCCAACAGATTTTAATATCATACAGATTTTTTTTTTTTAGTTTATATTCAGATATTTGGCATATGTAGACACAACCACCGATATAACCACTATCCCAAGTATGAAATTGTTTTTAAAGCAATTATTCCCTAAATTTCTGAAGCTTGTTTATGTACTTTTTTGGTTCAAGTTATTGTACCTGGAGATAATTTAATGCATTTTAAAATACGCATTATGACCATCCTAATACACAAATATTGTGAGTAGAAAATGAGATGAGAAAGCATTTTATAAAGTAAAAAGTCTTAATCGAAAGTAATGTGATATGTATTTCTTCATAAGCACATACTTTGCAGGGGTATCCTTTATCCGTCAGAAGGAAATTCCAGTTTTGCGGCCTGAAATGAAAGGGCTATAAAAGTAGTGTACATACAAAAGCGTACATATACCAACACAAACCCAGAGAGACATAAACACAAACAGCAGTCATTACTGAGAACAGGGACTCTTTGGAGTCATCCTAGGTGTCTCCCTTTCTCTCCAACTCACGCCACAACCAGTTGGTCAGAACATCTGATGACCACCAACCAACTCCACAGCTGGTACCATCCTCCATATTGCAATAGGCTCCCAGCCAAACTCCCGCCTATCTCCCTCGTCCCATTAAGATATTCTCCACACAGGACCAGAGTTCCCCTTTACAAACACAAGTCAGACCATGCCACGCCTCTGCTCAGCACCCTTCAGTGGCTCCCATCTTACTCGGAGAAAAAGCCAAAGTCCTTGCAACTCTCCTCTGTGTAACCTCTCAGGATGCTTTTCCTACTACTGCCCCTTCCCTGGTCCATTCCAGCCACTTGGCCTCTTTAGTATGCTTTAAATAGGATAGCCATGCTCATGGCCTTTGGTTTTCTTCTTCCTTGTGCCTCAAATGCTCTTACCTGAATTTTTGCATGGCTCATTTTCTCTCCTGCTTTATGTTTTTGTCCATATGTCAGTAAGGTCTTTAACCACCACCTTATGTGAAATTGTAAATGCCCTCCTGTTCCTACCCAGGAACTTTCTGTCTTCTTCCCTTGCTCAGCTTTTGTCCATAACATTTATCACCTTCTAACAGACACATTCCATATATATATATGTATATATATATATATACACTCTATATAGTATATAAAATAAAATTTATTATCTTGTAATAGACACATGCACGCAGTATGTGTATATATAATATATAATACTATATAGCTAACAAATCATTCATGTATGTATATGAGTTCATATGAATATATACATGTGCGTGTATATACATATATGTTGTTTATTTGTTAATTATCTGTCTCCTGCAATGAGAAGACAAGACTTCCATGAGAACAGGGATATTTGTTTGGCTCACTGATGTTGCCCCTGCACAAGAGTCTCCTTCCTCTCATCAATTTTATAGGCTTTGATGGTATTCATCCTCTTATATCATTGCCCTGTTCTAAAATTGTCATTGGCTTTCTGTGACTCTAGAAGGAAATTCACATTGTTCACTAAGATGGCATGACCTCCTATGAACATTTCAATTTGCATTCTTACTATTCTATATATATATATTTTTTTGCTTCATCCAAACTGATCTCACTTGCTTTACATTATATATGCTACACATTTTCTCACCTCTATGCTTATAGTTAAGCTGTATTCCCTGCCTGGAATGTCCTTTCCTTGCCTCTCTGAAGGTCTAAATTTTACTTACATTTCAACATGAGTGGCCTAGATCAAATGCCACCTCCTCCATGGAGTCTTCTCTGATTCCTTCAGCAGGATCTGGCTCGCTTTTTTCTGAGTCTTACTGTTGGCTGACTCTCCTTCATAACACATCACAGTATCACAGAGAATACAGCATAGGGTTAAGGGTTTTGAATCTAAGAGTGTGGCCTTGAGCATGTTCCTTAATTCTCTAAGTCTTGGTTCTCTAATCTTAAAACGAGGTTACTTACAATATGACTGTGAGGTTAAACAAGATAATAGAAATAAGTCTGATCTCAATAATTGAGACTATTACCACATCATCACCAACATCATCATTTCTTCCTTGAAATATGTTATTTTCCTGCTAAACTGTAAGCTTTTTGAAATTAGAATAAATGTCTAATTCACCTCTACATGCCTAGATACTCAGTACATATTTATTGAGTAAATTTGAGAGTCAAGACCATGAGTTTGTCCTCTAAGTTAAAGATACTTGCTAAAAAGATGAGAGCATTTTGGGGGGCAGTCACCTTCTAGCAAGGAAATCCATTCCTATCTGACTTTGTTTTAGTTCTCAGATATTGTTAGTATAGAATTTGAAAAGTGTTAGCATTAGGTTTTCTTACTATGTTTCCCAGTGTACAAGAAGAATTCATTAGTTAAGAAAATATCAGCCTAACTCATTCTAAGCCCAAAGAAACGTAAAGTCAAGGAAGAAAGCTAAAGAACAAATATAAAGTTCAATAAGATGTGGTCCCTGTCACAGATAATCTCATATACAGATACCCTGGAGAGTCAATATACATAGTATGTGACAGAACAGAAGCAAGCCCACGGTGTTAACGGGAACGTCAGAGTATATTCAGTCCTTACATGTCGTTTGGGGAATATTTCCCAGAGGAGGTGATATCTGAGCTAAATTATTAGAGATGAGTGAAAATTAGTCAAAAGAAGAAAAGTAGAATAAGCATTCTAACTAGGCAAAAAACATGGCATAAACAAGGGTAAGAAAACCTGAAATAGCATGATATATGCTGGATTTTATAAGAATTTTGGTGTGATTACAGCTTCTATTCCAGTGCAAAGAATAGGAAAATACAAAGTTGGAGAGAGTGAGTTGTAGGCTAAGTCATGGAATACCCTAAGCGTCATGCTCCAGGTCTTTATTTTGCAGGGAAAGAGGAGACCTGAAGGATTTTAAATGGGGTAGGGATATGATCAGATTTATGTTTTAGATAGATTTCTCTGGCTACAGGTAGAGGTTAAACTTGAGGAACACCAGAACCATAGCAAAATACAAACAAATAACAACAATATAAAAATAGGTCTGGAGGCTATTGGAAAGCTCTGAGCTATAAAAATGGAATGCTAACCAGGGAAGTAGGGCAATAGATGGAGGGATGAAATCAAGAACTGTAGGCAAGAAAATCAATACGATTTGGTAATTGGCACATGAACTGGGTGGGAACCTAAGGAGGAACTTAGGTTTCTATTTGGATGACTGTGCAGAAGGTGATGCCAATCACTGAGAAAGGATATTGATGAGAAGGAGCAGAGGAGGGGCTGGGCACGTGGGGACAAGATGATGAGTTGGGTTTTAATCACCCTGGAAAAGAGTCATCAACAGGGAAGGAATATGAGCTGGAGATAACGTTTCAGTGTCATCAGGATACAGGGCGGTTAAACCATGGGAGTGCAGAAGCTCACTCAAGGATAGAGTTTATGTAGAGACCAGAATCCTGGTGAACACAGCATAGAAAGCAAAGGAGGAGGAGCCCACAGGGGAAGCATATTAGGAACACACAGAGAAAGAGAAGAGGAGAATCAAATGAAAATAATTTGTTGAAGCTGAAGGAGTAGAGAATTTCAGGAAGGAGGGATTGATCAAGTGTCCAACACAGCTGCAATGCAAAATAAGATATGGACTGAAGGGTTTCTTAGATTTGGCAAAGATATTTTTAATTAGATTTGGAGCATGGAGAAAAACAAGAAAAGGTTAAGCCTGCTGCTTGGAAAAGATGATGTAATGTTAACAGATGACAGTGAGCGAGAAGAAGCATCTAGCATTTCCATTGCTTATCTATCCTATCAGGGGGAACAATCTTCAAACTGGAAAGGTAGCACCAATGTCTTTAAGAGGGAATTAAAGCCCAAGATAGTTAGAATATAGTCAAGACAGGATAGTGTTGCTTTTCATCTGAGGAAGTCTTCCAGGTCTGAAAGAATTATAATCTCGGACATACACATACATACACACACACACACACACACACACACACACACACACAAACATGCCATGCAGCTGTTATTTCAGAACTTCTGTTGGAAAACCTTCAGCATCACAAATAAGAAGGTTAAAGATGCTGAGAACTGCAGGCTAACAAAAAGAAAAAGGAGCTCAGAAAAATTGTGTTCAAATATATAAAGTACTATCATATAGAATAAGAAAGAGTACATTGATTTTGTGTGACTCCAAAAAGCAGAACTCCAAGTGTTGAAGTTGTAGACGTGAAGATTTCAGCTAATTAAATAGGACTTTCCATCATTCAGTCATGACATGAGCCACTTTGAAAAGCAGTGTTTTCCTGCATTAGAAGTGTTTGAGCTGAGCTTGATGGCCATCTGTCAGGATGGATACTTGGAATCAATTTGGAAGTCCCAATACCTGCTGTTCATGCCCTCTGCCCCCTTTAAGAGACATCACTTTTGAAAACATCACTTTTCCTATTGAGCTTAGAAAAGAAAATAAATTATGTTTTTTATCCCTGAATCATATTATCCCTAAGGTCCTTTCCAAATAGAAAATCCCACGTATCTAGATTCTAGAAACTATAGTAAACGTGGTTTCTATGGTAAACGTTGAAATGATGATAAAAAAAGAAATAGTTAACTAAATTATTTGGGGCCAGCGGTATGGGAACTGTTGCTGTTTAGGCTGCATTTCTCATGTGATCCCTTGCAAGGGAACCAAAGTCCTAGACTGAATTAGGCAGCATTCAGTGCTGACTTTAGACTATCAGATTAATAAACAAATATTTAGTGATGTCCTTCCAGTGCCAGACACAAAGCTAGGTACAGCTACTGTGGAGAAAAGTGTCTACTAGGCACACTTAGAACAGAAGGTGATGATGTTATAAAAAGACTTCTTGCCATCTCCCTCTTGGTCAGTTAAAATGAATTAGAATGATCAAAGGCATTAGCATTGAGTTCTTGCTTTATATAGTTCAGCCTACAAATCAAATTCTGCTCTCTATTTATTACTGCAAGACCATAATTCACAGAGAAAGGTTCAGAGATGTCAGTATTTATGACTACCTGAAGTGTTTCATTTGCAAGAATTATAAATGGAAAATCTGGCACATAGTTAGAAATGTAGATCTTCTGATACAAAAATTTGCCCCACTGATTTTTACATATTTCTTAAACTGTGCACTGCTGCTTTAATATTGTTTTGGAACAGATTGACCATAAATATTTAAATAACTGCTGTTCAACAATCAAAGCTATTCACAACAGTAGCTGTTTGAAAATACAAAGGAGATCTGCTGAGGTCAAGAAAAGCAAGTGAAATAGAAAAGATTCAATGTAAACTATCTCTTGGTACTGTTTGGCAGCCAAAATAAGAGAAAGTTCATGAGGTAATGCTTGTAATAGATTAGGTGCTCAATAAATATTTTGGGAATGAGATGTATGCATAAAAGTATCTACCACTAACAAGGGGATGGGAGAGATGGAAGATTTTTAGCTTTCACAATGACTGAAGTGATACAACTATAAAAACATGGAGAAGTGAGAACAAATGCTGGCTAAATATTTTTACTTTGCTTTTTAATCCGTCCATTAGTTTGAAAGGATACATGCTAAAATCACAGAGTGCTTTGAATCCAGGGTCTACCACCAAAATACAGCAAAGTGGCCCTCGGTTTAACAACTAGTCAAAGAAATATTCTCATTATGTGACCTGAATACCTAGTCTTTCCATTGTTGCATGTAAAAGATGCTAATCACTTAATCATTGTTTTAAATATGTCCTAGAGAATCCTTCCTCAATCTCCTAAGCTAATTTCAATTATCCTGTTTGATAGCTATGGGAGTGCTCTGCTCAGATCTTCCTTCAGGGAATATGTGCTGTGAGGAGTGTAGTTAGCTGAATCTTCCAGCTGCCACCCTTTCAGTATTCACCACAGCATCAACACCAAGGTTATGTTCTCCCTGGGATGCACCAAACCAATGACTGAGTGACGCATGGGTATTAGATCTATCCACTGCTGACAATCTTTGCTCTGGGGCTCCCATTAATCTGCCCAAGGCTTTCTCAGAGCTGCATAACTATAAAAGAGTTCTTTTCTCATTTTATAATTTTTTTAATCGACTTACTAGACCAAATATTTGACCTATTAAAAAAAGAGTAACAATGAATTGTTTTATCATATGTACATATATATATGTACACATATATCCTATGTAGAAATAGTAGCATAAACATCAGAAAGGGAAAGGAATACTGCTGTATGTATTATACATAAGTGGTATAATACTTAGACTATGATAAATTAGATTCATATTAAAAATTCTAAAGCAACCACAAAAAATAAAACAAAAAGGTATAGCTAATAAATCAATAGAGGAGATAATATACTAAAAATAATCAATTAATACAAATGAAGACAGAAAAAGATGAAACCCACAGGCTATGAGTAAATGTTTGCAAATCTTGTATAAGTGACTTGTAATTAGAATAAAGAACTCAAAACTCAGTTGTAAGAAAGCAAACAACCCAATGAAAAATAGGCAAAAAATTTTAACAGACACTTCACCAAAGAAGAAATACAGATGAAAAATAAGAACATGAAAAGATGCCCAGCTTCATTAGTTATTAAGGAAATGCAAATTAAATGAACAATAGATACCACTACAAACCTATTAGAATGGCTTAAATTAAAAAGACTGACTTTACCAAATGTTGGAGAGAATGTGGAGGAACTGGAACTCTCATGAATTGCTGGTGGGAATGTAAAACGTACAACCACTTCAGAGAACAATTTGGCAGTTTCTTAAAATATCTTCCTGTTATTTTATCCAGCCATCCCATTCCTAGGTATTTACCCCAGAGAAAAGAATAAATACCTCCATATAAAATTGCTCATAAATATTCACAGTTGCTTTATTTGTCATAGTCCCAAATTTGAAATAATCCAAATTCCATCAGCAGGTGGATAGATAAATAAAATATGGTATATTCATCCAATGGAACACTTCTCAGCAGTAAAAAGATGGAACTGTTGATACACACAGCAACACTGATGATTCTTAAAATGATGATGCTGAGTGAAAGAAGCCAGGTTAAAAAATACATACTGTGTGATTCTATATACATAAAATTCTAAAAAATGAAAACTAATCTATGGTGGCAGAAAGCAAGTCAGGGAAAGGGAAGGATTATAAAGGGGCACAAAAAAACTTTGGGAGTGATAGATATTTTCATTCTTCTAATTGATGATAGTTTCATGGGTATCTATATAGGTCAAAACTTATCTGATTGTACATTTTAACATTTACAATTTACTGTATGTAAATTATACCTCAATAAAACTGTTGACAGGCAAATATTTGAATAAATATTTCTGAAAAAATGAACAAATGGCCAATAAGCACACTTTCACTATTTCACCAGTAAGTATGACATTTGGTATAAGATTTTTGTGATACCCTTCATCAGGTTAAAATGTTCCCTTCTACATGTAGTCGCTAAGACATTTTATTATATTTACAATACAGATTTTAAAAATTCAGTCTGAGAACCTTTGCTTTTAGGAAATTTTAGTCCATTTACAATTACTGTAACTAATTGACCACAAGATTATTTGTATTTTACTTATCCCACTTATTCTATATTTTTCATTCTCTCCTTTTTTTGCCTTCTTTTGGATTAATTGTGTATTTTTTAACTTTAAAACTTTCTCCTCTCTCAGCTGGTTACTTATACATTATTCTATCCTTTTAAAATACTGGTTACACTACAGATTATGGTATACATCTATTAAGTATTAGAATATAATTTATGATAATAGTTTTACTACTTTCCCCTCAAAGCTAAGGCCTTAAACATTTTGATTACCTTGCTCTATTCATCTCTCCCTTCTGCCTTTTATGTTTTTACCTGTATTTAATTTAATTTTTATTTTATTTTATTGGAGTAAAATTGCTTTACAATGTTGTGCTAGTTTCTGCTGTACAGTGAAGATGAATCAGCTATATGTATACCTATATCCCCTCCCTTTTGGACCGCCCTCCCACTGCCCCCCCCATCCCACCCATCTAGGTCATCACAGAGCACTGAGCTCAGCCCCCTGTGCTATACATCAGGTTCCCACTAGCTATCTGTTTTACACATGGTAGTGTATTTATGTCAAACCTAATCTCCCAGTTCGTCCCACCCTCACCTCCCCTCCATGTCCACATGTCTGTTCTCTACATCTATGTTTCTATTCCTGTCCTATAAATAGGTTCTTCTCTACCATTTTTCTAGATTCCACATATATATGTTAATATACGATATTTGTTTTTCTCTTTCTGGCTTACTTCATTCTGTATGACAGACTCCACATAATATTATTTTAAATTTTTTCATCAATAGTCAATACTTCATATGGTTCTTCATTCATTTCTGAATTTTAAAATGCATGTCTGCTTGGCTCTCACCTGGCTACTTCCTGCACTACCCATCATGTCCCTAGGAGCAACCTCTCATATCTGTCCCAGACAAAAGTACACTCCACCCTGAAGAAGACTGTCCACTCCATGGCTGTCCTTGGAGCCCCATTCTCATGGGGACAGAAAAGGAGTGGAATATGAGCCCACCGCCGTAAGAGAAGGTGGCTTGATGAAAAGGCTCTCCAGTTTGGGCTGCCACCTTAAAGCCTTTGGAGATTTGAGTTTTACTTCAGTTCCCAAGATGATCTCTGTAACAACCTGATAGTGACTCCTGGTTGGGCCTTGCCAACCAGGAAGTAGCAGAGGTGGTTAGTAGAGCAGTGTCAGGTGGCTACAGCTGTGTCACAGTGGGAGGAGACCATAGCCTGGCAATTGGTACCATTAGTGGTCATGCCCAGCACTGCCCAGACCTTTGTGTGACCTGGGTTAATACCCATGTATTTTTTTATACAAAAAAATGCATGTCTGCTTGTAATAAATCATCCCAAATTTTATTTACTTGAAAGTATCTTTATTTTGCCTTTATATTTGGAGGCTATTTTTAGAGGATATAGAATTCTAGAGTGACAGTATTTTCTTTCAGTATTTTTGAAACTGTCATGACACTGTCTTCTGGATTCTATAATTTCTGTAGAAAACTCAGCTGTACAATTGTTTTGCCCTTAATGGTCATATGATTTTTGTCTCTGTTTTTAAGATTTTCTTTGTTTTTAATTTTTAGCAGTAATATTATGATAGATCTATGATTTTATTTATCTTGAGTGGCATTAATACCAGTTCTTTAATTGTAGCCCAATGACTTTCATCAATTTTAGAAAAAGTTCAACCAGAGTCTTCTCAAATACTGATTTTGCCCATTATCTGTCTTTCATCTCCTTCTTGAACTTTTGTTACAAATGTCAGATGTATTATGTCCTGTGTAACTTTTAGACTTTTTCTTACTTCTCATACTTTTTTACTTTATTGTTTCAGTCTGGATATATTTTACTGACCTGCTTTCTTGGTCAGTAATCTTCTCTACTGCTCCAGTATAGCAGCTCTTAAATCCACTGATTGAGTTCTTAATTTCAGTTATTGATTTTTTAACTTTCTTAGCTCAAGATTTTCATCTATTGCTATGACAGGGACCCAGGATTTACCTTCCTTCTCCCTGCTACCCCTCAATCTCCACCAAACTATCTTCCGGTTATCCTTGTAACATCTGCTTGCTCTTTCAAGAAGTGTGACATTGGCTAGATTCTATAGAGCTGTGCTGTCCCTAGAAGCTTTCTCTTGTTGTTTGTGTTCCCCTAGAAAAAAGCCCATTATGTTGCCTGGTTGGAGTAATTAACTATTGTTTGTATATCAGATACCTCTCTGCCAGCCTTGGAGAGCATAACTGTTCAGATGTCTGCTGGCTCAAAAGAAGGAAGTTCAGATTGATGTCAGAGTTTCCACAATACAAGGCCTGTCTTTCCACCAACAGCAAAGCAATTACTCACCTACACTTGGGCCAGATGAATTCTGATTGAGAGGGTACCACCGTACATTAATGAGAAGCAGGGTCTCAGTGGTGGGCGCTACCCAAATACCATTGCATATGTTAAAGAAGTCATCATTATCTGAAATTCCCTGATGATGACAGGCTAGTGGAAGAAGATGGGGTAGAGGGTTCAGCATACATGCTTCTAATGCCACAGTCCCCTGATTTTACCTTCAAGTCTGGATGCTCCAATCTCCTTTGCTTGTTCACGTGTACAACCTATAAATATTGGAGAATTCCCAGAGCTTGGTCTTGGGCCTCCTTCTATTCTCAGTGTTTACTTTTTCTCTTAATGATAACCCAGGCCCATGGCTTTAAATACCACCTCTACTTCTAACTCTGTTCTCTTCCTAATATTCCAGACACAGACATCTATTGACCTATTTGATGTCCCCTGATAGATGTTTAATACATAACTCAAAGTTAACTTGCTTCAAAGGGAACTGCTTACACAGGCCCTCCTTAACAACTATTCTAATATAGCAACCCAGCAATTACTAACACATCATTCTGCTCCTATTTTTATCAAGTGACTGTAGGTGTCTGATATTTCATTCTATTTACTTATAATTTATACTTTATTTCCTCCCATTAGAATATAAGTTCCATTAGAATAGAGGTGTGTATGTTTTGCTTGCTACTGTTTGACCAGTACCCATAACTTGTTCCAGACCATAATAAAAGAAGATGAGTGACTATTTGTGGAATGAATGTGAGAAGACCATGCCTCTTTTTCCTGAGATGACATTTGGCTGGAGTGGAGTTGGGAGGGATGTGGGTGGTTTGAAATCTCATTCTCATTCTTTGTTGTATGTAAGCCTACATAGCAAGTCAGCTTTCATTATGGGGATGTCACTCATATCCCTCTATTGATCCCACACTTCCTTATCCAAAATAATCTACCCCAAATCCATTCTTTGCTCTCCATTACCTCTGCTTCCTCCTAACCCAAGCCTCATTCCTCTCTTTCCCATCAGTTCTGATAGCCTCCCTGTATTCTCCACACAGCAGCCAACATGATATTTAGAAAAACAAAGGCTATTATGTCCCTGACCTGTTTTAAACCACCCAAGGTTTCCTATTATACTTAAAATAAAATCAAGCTCCTCATCATAGCCTTTGAGGCCATACGTGGTCTGGCCCCTGCCTTTTTTTTTTATGACTGTGGGCCCCCAACTCTCTCCCTTGCTAACTAAGCTCTGGCCATATTGCCCTGCTCCCTTTTATGTTAACATAGCAAGCTCATTGCTGCCTGAGGTCCCTTTTACTTACTATTCCCTCTGTCTGGAGGACCCTCTTCCCTGGTTTTTGTATGACTGATGATCTCACAGCCTTTGAGTCTGGAGCTTCCCTCACCATCCCATTTATGGCCACTTAATTTTTCATTATCATATTGTCCTATATTATTTTCTTCATTGTTCTTATAGCCAACTGAAGTTATCTTACTTACTGACATTTTTTTTTTTGACTGTCTTATTCCCTACCATCTCTCCAGCATCTAAAACAATATGTGACACACAATAGACGCTCATTACTCATTTGTGGAATACATAAGTGAACGAATGAAATGAAGGGAGAAATTCTCAATCTCTCATACCTTTGCTGCTCTAAATGTCATTTATTTGGGATGAGTCCTTATTTATTCTTTCTTTACTTAAAAAAGAAATAGAGTAAGCTTAAAATCCACAATTATTCCCCTTTCCTATACTCTCTCCTTACAGAACTATTACTAGCTTCTTTTAATTAAAACGATTTAACATATATTAGTCTCTTATTGGTGACAGACAATATGCTCGATTCTCTCATTTATTACACCAACCCTCTGCTTTAGATCCTACTATATAATCCATACTTTATAAATCTGAAGTTTGGGATATTTCAATTAGTTTTTCAAGGCCACAAAACCAACCAAGATTCCATTTTAATTTCTCAAGTGAACCTCAGGAACCAAGGAACCAGGTAGGATAAGGAAGAATTTGGGACCACTGTTACCTGCCCCCCACACACACCAAACAATCCTTCTGGTTATCAGTGATGGTAGAACGGAGGTGCGGGGGGGAAAGGGAGGAGGGAGGGAGAGAGAGAAAGAAGGAAATTCATATCTTGATGACCAGAGAAAACTTTGATAGCAAACTCTGAACTCAGCTAATTTAGCATCATCCCCAGAAGGAAGGACAAACCAAAGTCAGATCATTGACTGTGACTATCTTCCTCTCCTATTAGAACAACTCTCTAATTAGTGGATTCTCAAGGCTTTGAGTTCAAGAAAATCAGAAAGGCTGACTTTACTCGGTCAATTAATCTCGGGGCGTAGCTTGACCAATGCATCCTGTTATCCAAAAAAACAAAATTACATGTGAAGTAGAAACTCATTTACATACCACCAAGAAGTGGTGTACAGTTTGAAGTAGAAGAGAGTAGGAGGAGAGAAAAATAGTTAAGGGAAAAAAAAGAAAAATAGTTAAGGAAAATCGTAGGAAGATAGAAGACCACATGGACCCAGAGCCTGTCTTTACACAACCTCAAACGTCTTGGTGAAAACTGATGGAAAAGGAGTTTAGATATCAAGAAAATTGGCTAAAATTTTAATTTTCTATCTGGTTATTTGGTATCATGAAGACAGAATCGTGCTAAAGCACTTTGTAAAGTGTCTTCAAAAACTGTTGCTTCTGTTCTACAGACTTTCTTAGAATTTTATTTTTCTATATTAGTATCTTGGGGTATAAAACATAGTTTTTTTAGTGTATGGATAATCAACCTTGATGTAAAATCCATTAAATAGTCACACAATCGTATCATTAGGAAGGTTGTTTTTTGAATCAGTACTGATTTAGTGACGGCTTACTTTGTGTCTAGATCAGCCCATGGTGGGTGCAAGATATTAAAGACATCATTAACAAATATTATTAGGCAATTTAAGTGTCAGGAGTTTTACTAAACATTTTCTGTGAATTAGCTCATTTAATTTCATATCAACCCTTTGAGGAAGGTATTATTATAAGTCCAGCTTTATAGATGAGCAAACTATATGTCAGAGAGGTTAGTATGCAGTAGCATGAGATGAACCCAGGCAGTCTAACTTGAGTCGAAACATGCCAACATACAACTTTCCAAGAAGCCTACAGTTTTTTGGGGAAATAATATACATGCATGCATGAAACAGTTAAATCGCAACAAAAGGAGCTGTGGGATCAATGGTCTATGAATTAGGCTAAATAGGCTCACTTACGTGACACCATGGTGTTAAAAGCAGATGAGAGGAAGGTTGGGCTTAACGTATACACACTACTGTATATAAAATAGATAACCAACAAAGATCTATTGTATAGCACAGGGAACTACACTCAATATTTTTTAATAACCTATAAGGGAAAAGAATCTGAAGAAGAAAAAAAAAAATATATATATATATATATATATGAACTAACTCGCTGAGCTGTACACCCAAAACTAACATGATGTTGTGAGTCAAACTATACTTCAATAAAAAGAAAAAAAGAAAAAGCAGCCAAGACTCAAGACAGAATGACTCCTGACATCACAATCTGAGGGAAACTGAGCTCCAAGTGATTAACTTGTGGACAAAAAAGTAAGTAGGATGGGAACATACCCTTGACTCTGGGAGATTATATATATGGACTCAGATTCTCTGCCAACAAACACTCTGAAATTTCTTTGTGCAGTAGTTGTCTTTGCCTCGTTTCTAAAAGAAAGTTCTCCTCAACACAATCTAGTTTGTCTTACAAACGAGCAGCTGGCAAATCGAGGGTGTGATATTACGTGCTGTAAAGAGGTATTGAGACTGGTAAATTCTTATGCTCCTGTGCCACTTAGGATTTCGTTCCTAGTTCCTCAGGATGGGTTTTTGGTGTGGATAAGAGTTTTACATTGGGTGGTGTGTGTGTGCACGTGTGTGTAGGGTGAGAGAGGAACAGTTGTGTGCCACGGGGAAGCGTACACGTGTGCCATCTGGAGAACAGCACTGCAAACCACCAGTCCCCTAGGAGCAGTATGAGGAGAGATGAGTCAGGCCAGGAATAGCATTTCCTGACTGCCCACTCACTGGCACATTGCCAGAAGGTTTTATTTTCTTAGGTTCTAATCTTCAGATTCATATGAAAAGATGATATTGCCGAAGCTGGTGATGAGACGCTTTTTATAATAATTAGTATGATTAATTACAAGAATCTAATCTCCTGAGGGCAGGGACCAGGTCCGTTTTATTCACCATTGTACACCAATATCCTGACATGAAGTCAGGACCTAATGAGTATTTGTTGAAAGAATGACTAATAAATGAATGTAATATTTTGTATTTATTGGGTCAGATCCTCTCAGTGAATCATTGCTCTCCTGGATCTCCGAGAAGCTGGCAACTCTGATTGCATTAAATATATGGGATGTTTTTAGAAGCAAGGCCCTCTGACCCATTAGCAACCCACTCCCTGGTATTTTTTTTTTGGGGGGGGGGCATGGTATGTAGATATCAATTCAATCAACAAGCTGTTACTGAGCTCTCCTGTTGGAACACTGTTAGGGGAACTGGGGGTGGTACACTGAACAATGCAAACAAGTCTTTGTTCTCTTATAGGTTCCCTTCTTGTGGGTTAAGCATCATAATAAATACAGGGATAATATGACTGGTGGTAATGCCATGAAAAAGCAAGGAAAGGAGAAAAGGAATGATGGATGAACACAGTTGAAATAGTGTAGCCCCAACCATCTCCCTTGAGGAAAGCATCATCCAGGGCCTAGAATCAACTTAATGGGGATTTCATGAGTCCCACCTCTATTAAGTTACACTGGAAACTATTCAAGGGTTTCAATGGTGCCCAAGTCTTTCAGATGTCGGGAAATTATTTTCCACTTGATTGTTCAGAAATCTATTCAATGAGTGATTGGTCGGGTGAAAAGAATGGCAAAGTGATCAAGAAAGTGCACTTCTAGAGGATATGATGGAGGAATTACCATAGCCAACATGCTTTGAGCACTTGCCCTGTGTTGGTAAACACTGTATGTCCATTACCTTAATTTATTACCAAAAGACTCCCATGTAACAGGCACTATTCTTATTGCCCTTTGATGGCAAACAAGGCACAGAAATATTAAGTAAGCTGCCAGCAGTCACTCAGCTAGTGGATGGAAAAGTCCAGTTGGAACCAGGCAGTCTGACTCCAAGGCTATATCATTAAGTCATTCCCTTGTAGAGTTAAGCACACTGTCTCTAGAATCCAAAATTTTTAAACTACAAGTATACACTGTTTCTTTGAAAAGTATAGTGAATTATAGGACCTAAATATTTGAGAGGATTATTTTTAAACAAAGCTACCAAGTCTACTACAAAAGGATACAATATTCCATCAAGACCCACAATTTATTTCAGCCTCCAGGTCTTTGCACTTGTAGGTCTCTCTGCCTGGCATGTTCTTCCCTGGGCCCTTTGCATGGCTGGCTCTTTCTTCTCTGGCAAGCCTCAGCTCAAACGTATTTCTCTCTGTCCACTCTATTCCTATCAGGACACCATTCCTGAGTCAATCACTATGCCACTGATCCTATTTTTATTTTCTTCCCAGCCCTGATCACTCTTTGAATGTTCCAGGTTATTGATGTCTACGTGTGGTTACCTGTTTCCCCAACCAGAATGCAAGCACCACAAGTTCAGGGGCAGAAGCTGCTTTGTTTCCTTCCTGAAATTTCTCTGGAGCCTGAACCCTGCCTGGTCCCTCACAGAGGCTTTAAAAACATGTCAATGAATGCATGCTCTCCCTGGGTTCTGCAGCCTCACCTCCCAGAGAGCTTTCCTTCTACAGAAGATAATGCTACTGGCAGCGTCTGCCCACCATTCTGTGCAGAATTAGAGCACCAGATGGAAAAGGAGAGATCTGCACCAGAGGCCTGAGAAGTACTGGCCAATAGGCACATAAATGAGCTGTGAATGTTCTGAGGGCTGCCAAGGAGACCAGATAGGAAGCTTATTTGCCAGCAGACCAATTTGGAGGGTATTTCTATAGTTAGGTAATATGCAAGGTCATCATTTAAATGTAATCTGAATCTCCTTATTTTGGTTTTGTTTTGTTTTGGTTTCCATCTTATTTGGGATCTGATTCATTTAATGGTTTATCATCTATCTCTCCCGCCAGAACTGAAGGCCATGAGAGCAGGAATCCATCTATCTGTATACCTCTAGATACTCAGTGTCTAGAACCATGATAAACACATGATAAACACACTGTAGGTGCACAAGAAATATTGAATAAATGGACCAATAAACTAGCCAACATTCATTTGTGTCTGTGGAGAAAGGCAGGTGGAAGACCATGATAGAGCTAACGTATACTGAGTCCCTGCTAAGTCCCAGACACTGTTCCAGCTGCCTGGAACCTATCTTATTTCACTTACTTACCCTGTTAAGTTAGAAGTTTTGGGAGCCCAGTTTTTTTTTTTTTAATTTTAATTTTAATTTTTTAAACATCTTTATTAGAGTATAATTGCTTTACAATGTTGTGTTAGTTTCTGCAGTATAACAAAGTGAATCAGCTATACGAATACATATATCCCCATAGCCCCTCCCTCTTGCATCTCCCTCCCACCCTCCCTATCCCACCCCTCTAGGTGGTCACAAAGCACCGAGCTGATTTCCCTGTGCTATGCGGCTGCTTCCCACTAGCTATCAGTTTTACATTTGGTAGTGTATATATGTCCATGCCACTCTCTCACTTCGTCCCAGCTTACCCTTCCCCCTCCCCTGAGTCCTCAAGTCCATTCTCCATGTCTGCGTCTTTATTCCTGTCTTGCACCTAGGTTCATCAGAACCTTTTTTTTTTTTTTTTTGTAGATTCCATACATATGTGTTAGCATACAGTTTTTGTTTTTCTCTTTCTGACATACTTCACTCTGTATGACAGACTCTAGGTCCATCCACCTCACTACAAATAACTCAGCTTCCTTTCTTTTTATGGCTGAGTAATATTCCATTGTATATATGTGCCACATCTTCTTTATCTATTCATCTTTTGATGGACACTTAGGTGGCTTCCATGTCCTGGCTATTGTAAACAGAGCTGCAATGAACATTGTGGTACATGACTCTTTTTGAATTATGGTTTTCTCAGGGTATATGCCCAGTAGTGGGATTGCTGAGTCATATGGTCGTTCTATTTTTAGTTTTTTAAGGAGCCACCATACTGTTCTCCATAGTGGCTGTATCAATTTACACTCCCAACAGGCAAGAGGGTTCCCTTTTCTCCACACCCTCTCCAGCATTTATTGTTTGTAGATTTTTTCAGAATGGTCATTCTGACCGGTGTGATGTGGTACCTCATTATAGTTTTTATTTGCATTTCTCTCATGATTAGTGATGTTGAGCATCTTTTCATGTATTTGTTGGCAATCTGTATATCTTCTTTGGAGAACTGTCTATTTAGGTCTTCTGCCCATTTTTGGATTGGGTTGTTTGTTTTTTTGATATGGAGCTGCATGAGCTGCTTGTATATTTTGGAGATTAATCCTCTGTCAATTGCTTCGTTTGCAAATATTTTCTCCCATTCTGAGGGTTTTCTTTTCATCTTGTTTATGGTTTCCTTTGTTGTGCAAAAGCTTTTAAGTTTCATTAGGTCCCATTTGTTTATTTTTGTTTTTATTTCCATTTCTCTAGGAGGTGGGTCAAAAAGGATCTTGCTGTGATTGATGTCAAAGGGTGTTCTGCCTATGTTTTCCTCTAAGAGTTTTATAGTGTCTGGCCTTACTTTTAGGTCTTTAATCCATTTTGAGTTTATTTTTGTATACGGTGTTAGGGGGTGTTCTAATTTCATTCTTTTACATGTAGCTGTCCAGTTTTCCCAGCACCACTTATTGAAGAGGCTGTCTGTTCTCCATTGTATATTCTTGCCTCTTTTACCAAAGATAAGGTGATCATATGTACGTGGGTTTATCTCTGAGCTTTCTATCCTGTTCCATTGATCTATATTTCTATTAAGGAGCTAAAATATATAGAGTGGAAGATGCCTTTCTTCTTTCTCATTGTAAAACTGGGTCTTGCTGGGGAAGTGGTTCTATAAAATGAAGGTTGGGTATCCCTGGGAGCCTCAAATTTTAATCAATTCACTGAGGTCTGTGCTGTATCAAAAAAATAATCTTGTACGACGCCCAGAGCATGTCTGAGGATCAATAGAAAACTGTAACTAAAGCCTGGCCACTGCTTCACACAGAGGATCGTTTCCATTTATCATCTCAGTTTGACTTTATCTGAATGGGAGCCAAAAATACAATTTCCAAACAGAAGACTGGAAATGAGTACAAATGAAGTGAATTTGGAGGAGGCTGTTCCCAGCATGTACAACCAACTTCGCTTGGGTCAGTGAGACGGGGAAGAGGAAAATGCAAGTTGCCACAGTGGCATGTCTGAGATGGGAGTAGGAGACATTGGAAGAGAACTGGTTCAGGCAATATTTGACTGCCCCATAGTCCCAGCCCTGAGCTCTACACAGTCAAGTTCAGCCCATCACTTAGTGGCACTGAAGAGGCACAGTATGGAGAAACACATGTTACATACCGTGGTCCTGAGCAACCTTATTAGGTACCCAATGGGGGGAAGATAGAATGTAAGAGAGTATTCTTGAAAGCTTAATACCAGATAATAATCTTTTCAGCTGATTCTGTGTGCAAATAGGGCCAATTTCAAAGAAAAATTAGCTTCCTTTTAAAAACTATAAAGTAATAGCCCCATTCATTATACATACCTCGCTCAGCCACTGAAAAGTACCTCAAAGCTGGTTCTCTCCTGAGGGCTTATCAAGACACAAGTCTGCTGTGTGAAAGGAAGGAAACTCTTTACAGGGTATCCTGGAGGGCTTTCTCCGTGGACTTCCATATAGAGTCTCTACTCAGGTCAGCCTGTCATTCTAACATATCCACAGGATTGTTAGGAACTGTCAAACCACTTTCAAAGGGGGTAGTGAGGCCAAAACACTGCAGTGAAGCCACAGGCTGGGTGTCAGTCCCAGCTCTGACACTAACTAGCTGTGTGCTTTTGGATGGTTCACTACATCTCTCTGCCAGGTGGAGGGCAGGGCTCTGAACACGGCTGCCCTGTCTCTTCCAGCTCTAGCTATCCATCTGGGTTGACACAAATTGCCAGGACCAAGGTGGTGCCCTGCTCCACTCAGAGGCTGCAGCAGCCGTTCGGAAAATGGCTCTGTGTTCAGGCAGTGGAGGAAATGAATGTTGACCCTTTGCTTCCGAGTTCCCCCCCAAGACCCATCGTTGGCAGGTCTGCAGTAACGCAATCTCCAACTGAGATTTAGAGTCAGGGTGTTTACAAGCAGGGCACCTAACCCCCTCCTCTTGAGCAGCATCCCTCCCTGAGGCTAAATCTAGAGTTCCCGCACCTTGGGCTAGATATGGAGGGAGGAATGAAACCATGTGACATTCAGTGGTGTTGCCTATATCGTCTATATTCTGTTATCCTAGGACAGTGTTTCTTAAATTACTGCACTTGAGGTTTCTTCCTCAACAGGTGTTGGGGTGTGGCTTAAAAATGGGGGTTCTTGGGCTCCACTCTGGCTCTACTGATTCAGAATTTCAGCAGAGAGTGTGTGAGCCCCCAGATCTGCATTTTAAACTAAGCACTCTAGTTAATCTTATGTATGCTAGCGTTTGGGAACCACTGTGTTAGCGGAAGGGAGGCCAAAATCTCGCGGGTCACTCCACTTGCCTGTTCTTGTTGCCAACCGCGATGATTCGTCATTTGTTTCTCACCACCATTTATCATCACCTATGTGGCAGGTCCAGTGGGGAGCAAAGGCTCAGAGTACCTGCTCTCATAGAGCTTATGGTCTAGTGAGAGCAAACGACGATAAACAAACGCAAACATCTAACACGTGAAGCAGTGAGTAAATCTACCAAGTAAAACCAAGGTTGAGTGCGGGGAGGCGTGTCCTTTCAGAGATGGTAGGCAGGAAGGCCTATCTGAAGGATGACATTTATGCAAAGCCTTAAAAGAAGTGAGGGAGAGAATAGTGGGGTTGGGCGAAGAACATCACAGTAAGAGGGCACGGCAATCTTAAGCCTGTACACGGCATGTAAACCATCCTCGTGCACACGGAGAACTGTCTTGATGGTCCTGAGAAATAGATTTCAGCTCAACTTAAAGATGGAGGCATGGTCCGCACTCTCCTGAAGTTAAATGGGCAGCTTGGGTAGGAAGCAAGCTTTTCATAGCTATGTTAACAGGAACACAGATGTGAGGGGGTTCATGGACCCTGCGAATGTCCCTGAATCAGAGGTCTTCTCCCAAATGGAAACTGTGATTCTTTCCAATGGGATGAAAACAGGTGGTCTGTAACTAAATTGTGTTGCCTTTAGGCAGGGCTGGAACACACAGTGATACACTCCATGATAGCCAATATCATTCCTTTGTGGTTAATGGTATCTGCTTGGCTCCTGCAGGATGTTACATTTGAGGTTCCCACCACAAGCTTAGACATTCTATCATCTGAGTTAGAGGACTATGAAAGAATGAATTTATAATTAAGTTAGGACGTGGCTTCCTAACCTTTGCTCCTAAGACTGACTTTTGGCCAACAGTCCCCTAAGAGGGCCACCTTGCTGTTTATATATAAATATACACAGCTGAGCATATGTACCGTTCCCTCCAGGGGCTTGGATATAGCAGCTATTTTGTTGAATAACATGATATGAAAACATTCTTAGTGGTTTTGTCCTAAGACAGCCTTTCTCTTCCTTCTAAATACCGTGCTTTGCAAGTGCTGTGTCTGGAAGAGGAAACGCACTCTATTTTTCAATGCCTGGAATGTTTACTGCCTCTTCAAAACACAGCCTCGTGTGTTCCTGACATTGCTCATTTAGAATAATAATTTCTTTGTCTGGATGTCAAGCCAATGTCCAGGTTTCCGTGTTCATAAGACTGTTTTAATAAGCTACACATGCAACTTGAGGAATTTGGGGCATACACAGAACCACCTACAAGTCTACTGCACTACAACAATAAGGGCTGCTTCAAGCAAAGCAGCCAATAATCTCTGTTTTGAGTGGCCAACTCCTTAAAATATGTCCACCCCCTCTTAGCCTCTCTAATCTATTCTCACAGCAGTCAGAACAGTCTTCTCATGCTACAAATATGGCCAGGCTTCTTTCCCCAAGTTCATACCCTTCCATAATTTCCAGTTGGTCTTTGGATCAAGACCAAACTCCATCATTCACAACACAGAACATGCAGGGTCACAGCACTCATAGCATCAGTCTCCTCCAAACTCCTTCTTGGTCTCTGTGCTCCAGCCATACTGGCCTTCCTTCAGGACCTCACATTCACCATGTCCCTCTGGTGACAAGACTTTGAAAACATGCTCTCCCCTTTGCAGGGAAGATTCTCTCTCTTATTCTGCCTAGTTAAATTTTACTCATCCTTCAGATCTCAGCTCAAGTGATACTTCTTCAGGGAAAGTGTCCTGGTCTTCCTGTGCATTACAAACCCCTGTTAGACCTTGTGCTAGTTCCATGTCCTCTCCATTGCAGCATTTGCCACAGCTTATATTCACTTGATTAGTTTATTTGTCTTCCATCAGGGCATGAACCACATTTATTTTTACCACCAGTGAATCCATTGCCTAGCCAATATTTGAAATATAACAGATATATTCTTTAAGTGTTTGTATTTTTTAAATAAATGAAAAAATAAATTAATGATATCTCTTGCAAGGAGGTTCACTGACTAATGAATTTGCTCCTAACATTTTCAGGTAAGTGACATTCCCACGTATCAACAATAGGATTCAGATAGGGCTTTCAGGCACATCTTTGAATTTGTCTCCCATTTGCTTTCCCTACTAACTGTGCTGTTGCAGACACTTGTGAAGACAAAGGCCCTGGCCATCTTGGCCCATTTTTTCTCCCAGCTCAATCTGCCAGTGAAGAAACAATGACTCAGAAAACTAACGGGCCAGACTCTAACAACAGTAATGATTTCACCGCCAGTGATTTCTCTATTAGATTTATAAAACTGAGTCAAAATAAAGGAATTGCCTTGGGGCATAAGTACCAAAGACAATGAATTCAGAAACACAAATCAGAACAACACTGACAAGTGTACATTACAGGCTAGCACCAGAAAAGGTGATAGAGGTTGAAAGAATCAAAGAATGAAAAAAGGAAGCTTTTTTTGATGGGAGCATGATGAAATGGAAGGAACCCAGGATTTGCAATCAGACCAGCCTGGTGTTACCACTGGTGAGAGCTGGACAAACATTCTGTCACAGCAAGTACAGGGATCGTCCATTAAGTGGCTACCAGGCACATGCTGCTCTATGTCTTTAATCCTTACAATAAACATGAAAAGGCAACATTATTTACTTCCATTTCACAGCTGAGAAAACAGACACTCAGAGGATAAATAACTTGAAGTCATGTTCGGAACTCTGGTTTATCAGATTCCAAAGCCAAAGTCTTTTTCAACTAAATATCTCATCTCACCAGTCCTCAATCAGTATCTTCACCTGGCCAGGCTTATTTCCTGGCAGAATTGTTGTGATAATTATCTCCATGTGATAATAATACATGCAGAGTGCCTGAAGCCCGGTTGGCTTTTATTTAAACTTTATTTGCTGTCCTTCCTACTTCTTACCCATTGTCAAAGTCCTTATGGATTTTTATTAGAAACTCCTGAAAATGGGGTTACCGTTCCCCATGAGGTGATTTTATATGTGGAGACTCAAGAGGGGGACCTACTTCACAAAGCACCTCTCATTTAGTTTCACACCAGCACCACCAGGTTTTATTATATTGCCATTTGAGGCACAGCAGGATTAGCCATTTTCACAAGAGACACCAATGCCAGAAGATAACTAGAGCCTAGTCCAGATGACTGACCCAGGATTTTTTCTGTCACCACATCATATCAAAGCGCACAAGGCAGGAGTTGATTTCAGGGGCTTCCACTAATATGAATCATATTAATAATAACAACAGCTAACTCTTAAATTGCACGGGTACCACACTACTCACTTTGTATGAATTATCACATTTACTCACCAAAGCAACTCTTTGGTATGTGCATCCTTTTTATCCTTCTTTTTATAGATGTCAAAACTAAAGCCCCCCCCCCCCAGATTGAATAACTTTCTCTATATTAGGTAGATGGTTTAGCCAATACTTGAATAAAACATCTTGAAGCAAACTCATAGATACCATGAAGCCGACAAATGCACAGTAGAGGTCCACTGAATGTTTAAGAGAATGACACTGACCTTGAATCTTCCCAGGACAGCCACTTATCTGCCAGACATCTTGACCAAAAGCAACCTCTTCTCAGTGGAAGGATTTTAGTCTGTCATTTCAAACGGATCCACAACTGATCAACCTCTTTCTCCCGGGGCTCTTCCCTTGAGCTCTGAATACGTTCCTCAGTCATGGCTGTTGTTTATCACAGACTCAGCTTCTGGCCTCTGACTGCTCCTAAGATTCATCTGAGGGAACTTTAAAAACCAGGATTCCTGGGGCCAATTTCCAGAGAGTCTGGGGCGGAGACAGCGCCATGCCTTTGCCACAGCTGATTCTCATGCACAGCCAGGGCTAAAACTTATTGTTAAGGTTGTGTGCTTACGTCTTTCTCTCTCCTTTAGTTTCTTAAAACAGGGATGAATCTTTTCTATCTTTTCAGTTTCCATGTGCTGAGAACAGTGCCTGAATATTGTGGGCAGTGGTATGGGGCGGCTAAGAGCCTGGCTGCTGGAGGTCAGGCAGTCTGGGTGCAAACCCTGATCTACCACATATTAGCTGTGTGGTTTTGAGTAAGTTACTATATAAGTCGATGTCTTGTTCACTCATCTGTAAAGTGAGAATACGCACCAATACTTGTTATGTTTTTGTGAGATTTATGTGAGGTAGGAACTATAAAGTATTTAAGGTAGGGTCTGGCACATAACAAACCCACAAACAATGCTAGCTATGTAGATAGGCAAAAAATTCAACCCACATGGAACCTTAATGCCTATATGTGACAGCTGTGGAAATGCAGTACGGGATGCAAAAAATAATAACATTAAGTCCAGTTCACTGAATATTCACAGGCATTATGCTAGGTGTTTACCAACATTATTTTTTCACCTTCATGATAATACTTGGACATATTATTATTAGAGAAGGAAATATACCAGTTAAGTAACTGAAGGTCACCCAGCTGGTAATTATCAGTTCTGAGATTGGAACTCAGGTTCATCTTGTTTCAGAGCTCACTCTTTCCATGTTATCACTAAGACTTCATATAAATGTTGACTCACATCCATTCATTCAATCAATAAGCATCTATGCCATGATTACCATGTGCTAGAAACTCTTCTAAGTACTAGAGACATAGAAATGAACAAAACAGAGAATGCCTTTGCTTTTACGTAGCTTACATTCTATAGCATGACAAGACTGGTGACAAATTAAGTAAATGGATATATAACATGTCAGGTAAAGGTAAGTGCTATGGATTAAAAATAAAGCAGGGTAAAAGTAACTGGGGAGTGTGTGTTTGTGTATATGTGTGTGTGTGAGAGAGAGAGATTGTTTTTCCCATCTGGCTACATCGTAACCTTTTTTTCTTTTTTATTGAAGTATAATTTATGTACAATATGTTACAGGTGCACAATATAGTGATTCACAATTTTTAAAGGTTATACTCCATTTATAGTTATTATAAAATATTGGCTATTTTCCTGTATTGTACAGTATATCCTTGTACATTATTTTACTTTTTATTTTTCTATTTTTTTTTTGTAGCTTATTTTATACATAGTAGTTTGTACGTACCCCTATATTGCCCCTCTCCCCTTCTCTCTCCCTACTGGTAACCACTAGTTTGTTCTCTATATCTGTGAGTCTGTTTCTTTTTTGTTATGTTCATTAGTTTGTAGTATTTTTTTAGATTTCACATATATGTGATATCATACAGTATTTGTCTTTCTCTGTCTGACTTATTTCACTTAGCATAATGCTCTCCAAGTCCATTCATGTTGTTGCAGATAGCAAGATTTCACTCCTTTTTATGGCTGAGTAGTATTCAATTATGTATATATGCACCACATCTTCTTTATCCACTTATCTGTTGATGGACACTTAGATTGCTTCCATAGTTTGGCAATTGTAAATAGTGCTGCTATGAACACTGGGGTGAGACATTTTATTTTAGATGGGAAGGCCAGGAAAGGCCTCTGATAAAGAAACATTTGAGTGATGGATGTGATAAGATGTGACTGGATTCTGGATAATTTTTAGGAGTTTAAGCCCAAGAGGATTTATCGTAGAATTAGAAGGATGTGAGAGACAGAAGGAAATCAAAGACAACTCCAAGGTTTTTGGCTTGAGTAATTAGGAGAACGAAGTTCTCATTTACTGAGCTGGAGAAAAATGCTGGACCAACAGGTTTTTCTTGAGAGGAAATCAGTAGCTCTGTTTTGAAATCTCTGTTGCACGTCCAAGTGGAAATACTGGGTCGGCAGTTAGCTGTACAAGTCTGCATTTTAGGGAGAGGTTGAAGCCAGAGATATAAACTGAATAGATGATACTTAAGGCCATGAGATCACCTAGGAGCAAGCAAAGATTAAGGAGAAGACTGAGCCTTGGGCTCCAATATATATATATATATATTTTTTTGCTGTACGCGGGCCTCTCACTATTGTGGCCTCTCCCGTTGCGGAGCAAAGGCTCCGGACGCGCAGGCTCAGCGGCCATGGCTCATGGGCCCAGCCGCTCCACGGCATGTGGGATCCTCCCGGACCGGGGCACGAACCCGTGTCCCCTGCATCGGCAGGCAGACTCTCAACCACTGCGCCACCAGGGAAGCCCGGGCTCCAATATTTACAGGTTGGGAAGATGATAAGGAACAAGCAGGGGAGTCTGAGAAGGACTAGCCAATGAGGGAGAGGGAAACAGCGAGAAAGTATGGGCCTTGAGGCCAAGACAAGAAACCCTCTCAAGAAGGAAGCAGTGATAATCTGTGCCTACACTGCTAAGAGCTGTAGTAGCGGAGATCTGGCAAAGGATGATTGGATTCATCAATGAGATGGCCACCGGTGACTCTCACAAGAGCCATTTTGGTGGAGGGATGGAAGGAACAGACTGGAGGAAAAGACAGGGTGACTGTGTATAGAGGACCCTTTCAAGGCATTTTTCTGAAAAGGGGAGCAGGGAATGAGGCAGCAGCTGGAGGGAGATACAGGATCAGGACATGACTACCTAAAGTAAGATGATTTACAGTACGTTTGTGGACCACCACAAAAGATCCTATGGAGAGGAAAGACTTGGTGAAATGGCAGAGGGAGAGGGGCCAAGTGCAGCAGTGAGGGGCTTGAGTAGGGGTCAGGGTTGGGATCCAGCTCACAGGGGGAGGGCTGGCTGGCTCGCTGGCCTTAGATGGAAGCAGGGACAGTTCATCTATTGTATGTAAAAATGGAAAGCAAATTTAAAATGTAAAGCAGTTTCAAACAATGTAAGATTCTCTCTCACTTAATCCTTATGATAACCCCTTCAGGTGATGTAATATAATTTTGTTACAGAGAATCATAATGTGCATTTGGGAAAGACTTTCAATGTAGGTGTGTATTTGTAACAATGAGAAAATGAGTAGTCAGGGAACACTGCAGGTAGAAGTGCATTTGGACGTGGGCCCAAAGTGGGTTGGTTCTAAATACGTGAAAGGGGCTGAGAAGAGAATGCCAAAAACATGAAATATAAGAATTCCATAAATACATAAAAAGGCACAAAATAGAGCAAAACCCTTTCTTAGCCATGTACCTTGGAACTGAACTACATGGTTTCTAATCCTAGCCTTGGCACTTAATAGCTGTGTGACCTTGGACAAGTTACCTAACTTCTCTGTGTTCTGGTTTCCTCATGTTTAACACACGAGGACAGTAACAGTACCTACCTCATAGGATTGTTGTGAGGAATACGCAGATGCACCTGTACCTTTATCTATGTACACACACAGTGGAATTGTGCCTAGCAAATGGAAAACACTGCAAGGTTTACTTCTAAAAGTAAAGAGCTAGAAAAATGTGTAGTTTTTTCCTCTGTGTGTGTGTGGAGACTTCCAGCAGCTCTACTTCTGGGTGTCATTGGAGGATATTTTGCTTAAAAAAGTTTCCTCCTCTTTTTTTTTTTTTTTTTTTTTTTTGCGGTACTCGGGCCTCTCACTGCTGTGGCCTCTCCCGTTGCGGAGCACAGGCTCCGGACGCGCAGGCTCAGCGGTCATGGCTCACGGACCCAGCTGCTCCCGGGCATGTGGGATCGTCCCAGACCGGGACACAAACCCACGTCCCCTGCATCGGCAGGCGGACTCTCAACCACTGCGCCACCAGGGAAGCCCCTAGTTTTTTTCTCTTTAAGGAGCATTGCTGAAAGAAGACAGGTAAGTTTGTTCATTCACTCTGCTGTTCAGTCTTTCATTTAAGAAGAATTTCTTGAGCGTCTACTCAGTCAAGCTCTGTAAACCAGGTTTCAGAGACTTAAGATGAAGAGGGTAGGATCCCCACACCCAAGCTGCTCCAGGCCACCAGAAGACAGACATGACATAGACTGTTTCAGGGTAAACCTGAAGGCTATTCTCACACTAATCCTCAGAAGGAAATGCGCGACGTAGGGGCAAGAGCACTGAGTTTTGATTTAGACTGTTTGGACTTGAGTCTTGGCTCTGCCACTTTCCTAACTGTGGCTCTGGGCAAGGTGGTGTGTGTCAGTTTCCTCATCTATAACATGGAGATAACGGTGTCAGACGCAAGAGACTGTGTGAGGGGCCAGTGCCTTCAGCACATAGCCAGTGATCCATAGGCTTTGTGGTACTACTACTGCCTCTCTCTCGTTTCTTCTTCTCACTGTTACTGTGGTTTACCTGACTCATAATAACAGCTCCATCTTTGGAGTTGTTGAGGAAGTCTTTCTAGAAAGACTTGACTGAAACTGAGTTTTAAAGGATGAACAGGGTTTGCAGCATGGAACCATGACCAGACAACTCAGGGATAGGATATGGCATGTGACAAAGCACATTACCCTTTAGGAAAAGAAAGTGCCTCTACTAATTTGTAAGATAACCCCAGTAAAGGCCCTCCCATGTCAGGTGCCAAATTAGGTCCATCAGAGAACATCAGGCAAGGTTCCTCATACCTCACTGGTCTCTCATGCCTATGGGTCTCCCCATCCCCTCTGTCCTGTCTGGAATGGTTTCTTTTTGACTGTGATTGGAATTTTGTTCCTCTAGTCCTGAAGCTATTTTGCTGGATGAATCCTTTCCGTCAGGGGGATGGAGTTATGTATGTACTTAATGAGCTCCACAGAGAAGGGAACACAGTCATTGTCTTCTCAAAACCCTATTTCTTCTGTTTGTCCATCAGCATTATTTAGCTGTCCTTTTTTTCTGGTTGTGTCTTCTTATTCCAGGTTAAAGTAGAGCATGGTAATAAAAGCAGATCCCTCTCAATTATGGTCACCAAAAGCTCCCCAACCCACAATATTTATAACAACTAGCATTCACACAAGAGTTAATGCTTTGCAGAATGTTTTCCATATGTTTTGAAGATTTGCTTATACAAAAACCTTGGTATTTGTCATCTTCTTATTCAATAAAAATTTCCCGAGTGCCTATTATATACTTGGTATTGTTCTAGTGATGGGGGTAAAACAGAGAGCAAAATTACCTACGAGTCTTGCTTTCGTGAAGCTCTCAGTCCAGTAGGGAGACAGATACTAACTAAACAGTTATATCAGTCTCTTCATAATGGCAAACTAGGATAGGTGCTCTGAAGGAAAGATACCCAGTTCTTTAAGAGCTATGATCAGCTGAGGGTCGAGGATGGCTTCTCAGCTTCAACTGAGAGTTGAAGCCTAGAATTAACAAAGAATGGGACAGAGGGCAGAGAGATGCATCCTCAAAATCTGTAGGCAGAGGGAGAGTATCGAGGAACCCAAGGAGGCCTGTGGCTTGAGACCCGGCAAGAAGGAGTGTTTGGGGTCACTCAGGAGAGTCAGGCAGGGGTCAGAATATGCAGGGCCTGGTAGGCCATGGGAAGCCACTGACAGTTTAAATGCAAGTATGTCTGTGTTTGAGGGGCTGGGGTGGTATTGTATTTCAAACAAGTATTTTGGCTGCCACATGGTGGACCAACTCTATGTGATAGATGAAGAAACAGGCGTGGGGGCTGAGAATGAGAGAGGGAGTAGAAAAGGAGTTAATACTTGTTGACTACATATTGTTGATTTACCCTATGTACAATGTGTTGCTGTATATAATGCACTTAGATAATGCCTTAGATGTCGTAAATACAATACAAGTGCAGTCTGGTTATCACCATCATCATCATCACCGCCACCCTGTGTATGGCATTCTGAATGTATTTCTTTGCATGTTTTACAAGTGAGGACACTTAGGCTCAGAGAGGTAAAGGAACTACCCAACATCACCCAGTTGGCATATGGGAGAGATAGGATTCGAAGCCCAGGATCTTCCTGTGTTGAGAAAATAAAGTCAAGGCAAAGCTGAGAGGACAATGCTAGTCTTCTCAGTAGGACGGTTCCATCCCCGAAGCAGCCCAGGAATTGCTAAAGCTCTTAGAATTGTTCTATAATTATTCTTAAGGGGAGGATTTGGGTCATTTGGATTTATTTGATTTTCACAGGGACAGACACAAGTTACCCATTCTTGACTTTTTCAATTAAATAAAATATGAAGTTCCCAGCCATAACTTTTCCAGAATAGACTACAGAGTGACATGATCGCTAACAACGTGCTTGAGGAAACCACTTTGTTGCTTAAGGCAGCATAGTAAACAACAGACTTGAATATCTAAGAAAGCGCATGGTGTGTGGGACTCAAACATGATGGCGTCTTTCATGTAGCCAGCTTTATGAAGGACTTTAATTATCGCATTTAATTCTTAACGTCCTGGGAGTAGGTCTTTCTATTTCTATTTTAGAGATGAAATTGGGCATAGAGCAATTAAGGGACTTGGCCCTGGCCGCTTGGTATTTAACCCCTGCCTTTTCTACTGTGCCCCTATGCCTCATCCCTGATTTTAATGTTTGCCAGATGCTATTTTCCTTGACCATTGTCTTCAATAGGTTTATAACAAATTCAGAGACAAGTCTCCCCACTCCCACCCCTAAATCTGATGATAGTCGGTGATTCAGAGATTGTTTGCTTTGACATGAATAAAATGGGGTTTCCATTTTGATGGAATAAATCAGTTAAATTTGATTAAAAACACAGTTCAAGAAAGTTCTTGTGTTGGTGGTGTTTTGTCTGTATTGGGTAGGATCTTTACTTTGATTCATATACAAAACAGCAACTGAATAGACCAAGTGTTTGGGTTCTCAAAGTTTTAGCTGGGAGGAGAGGACAGGGGACCAATCAGAAACGACTGAGGCAGCTTCCTATATGAGTTTAAGTCTTTGTATTTGGAAAGTTCCTCTGGAGATTTCTATCCATGTTACTCCTTATTTCTCCCCAACACATGTAGGGACTGGCTAAGTTTCTGTCTATGAGGGAAGAAAGATTTTACAATGGGCCATCTCCTTTAGCCACTAATAAAATTTTAAAGAAAATGTCCAATTTTTAAAAAATCTGTGAAATATCAATGTCTATGGAAAATACCACCCTCAGTTTCATTTCAAGGGTGATTCTAAACTTCTACTCCCTTTTTTGGGGGGGTACTGATTAAAAAGCACCTTGTGGTATAATACATGCTTCTCTCATTTTATATACACAGCCCCCCGTCCCAGGCTCCTCCTGTGAGGATGAGAAATGAGGGTGGGTTTTCAGAACAGGCTGTTCACCAGCTCAGTTCCAGAGGAGTGTGTCTGGACCTGAGGCAGAGTTGCCGTTCCTCACCATCCTTAGCCCTCTTCCATCGAGGACCGCTTGTAGGACAACCCCTAAGGCTGAAAAACAGCCAGCTAGTGGCTTTTCTTGAAATTGCTCTTTTCCAAGGATGTGTCAGGTCAGAAGAAACAGGCAAATCACACATAGAAGATGCACGTCCAGCTAGTCACTCTAGGAACATTGAAACCTGCTGTGCTTGGTTGAAAGGGAATTGCCAGAATGTTTACAAGGCACACACACGTGCACACAGAAACTCCCCCCTCATGTGTGCATATCATGCTAGGTTACAGGGCAGCAGAGGAGGTGCCTTAAAGGACCAGGAACTGGGGAACTGTTCGTACAAGACTCAGCTCACCCTCGCCTTAAGGTATCAACTTAGGACCCCACAAACCACATTTCCAGCAAGCACTGAAATTCAGCTGCGATCTTCCTGTCCTGCACGCCAAGTACAGACCGAGCAAATCAATCCAACAACCAACGCTCCCCAGTCATACAGTAATAAGCTCACTCTATTTTGCTAATTGCTTTCTTGGGCATACACCAAGTTATTAAAAGGACAGTGACAAAACGGAGAGCTTGGATAAATGTATGTGGCAGCATCTATAGCAATTTTTTTCCCCTTTAACATTAGTTCCAGTTACTTGTTTGCATGTGAAGGAGAACAAGGGAAATTGGCAAAATATTTCTAAATTATTTTCTACTCAGTTGCATCAGTTCTGAGATCACCTTTGCAATATTATCCTGCTCTTCAGAAAATACTTTCCTTGGAGAAGACAGACTGATTTTAGAAGCAGATCTAAGACTGTTAGATACAAGCTTTTGCCGGGCACGACAGTCATCTAGTAGCTACAGAAGGCAGTATCAGCAGAGCCTGTGGGAAGTCAGACACCAGCCCACTTTTTCCCACCCACCCAGATGCTCTCCCTCTCTGGTCTGTACCTTCTGTGTGGCAGCTGGAAGAGAGGATGGTATTCGGAGGTCTGAAGATGTAAGGCAGGTAACGAGAGAAGCATTTCATCTTCCAAAAAAAAGGAAAAAGAAAAAAAATCTAAATAAAAAACCAGTCTCCTGAATCCATAAGGATTCTCTCGGCCTTTAAAGCTGGCTACATCACCCACATGTTTACGGAGGCTCGCTCCCAGTGCTGCAAAGCTGGGGAGCCCAAGGAATAACTGGAGATGGGTCCCATTTTGCCATCAGCGCCAGGAAGCACTGCCTTACATTTCTGCCTGCAGCTCAAACTCAGAAGCCCCCAAGCAAGCCGGGATATAGCCTCTTCATTGGCTGCAGCTCCTCCGAGCAGGATTTGCTGAGTAAGTCAGTCTTGCCTGTAAACACACGCTGAAATGCCCTGCCTGAAACCTCTCCCTTTTCCCGTGTGGTCAGTTTCTTTTAGCAATAGAAATCCAGCAGGATATGGGAGTCGTGAGGATAAGTGACCATCTCTTATTTAGCTGAAAGATCAGATGAAACAAAGACAGCATAGTGTTCCGCCCTGGAGAGAGATGGCTGTTAAAAGGAGCCACCCGTAATGCCATGGGTCTCAGGAATATTAAAGTACAGTGCAATGAAATGGGTCTCTGTCCTTGCTTAATCTAGATTGAGTTCTATTTTTTTAATATGAAACCCAAACAATAGGACCATTTATCACTTAGGTGAAGCCAAAAGCTGGGTTGAGTAGTCGGTGACAGAGGGCTAACACAGACAGATCTTGTGCTCCACTACGGCTGTTTTTTCCTGCCAGCACTCACACCGAGGCAATAACTTGGTTCTCAGTTATTTGCTGGACAAATTTAAAGCCACAGCACAAGAATAGAGGCTAAACCCAAGTGAACTGGCCCTTCACCAAGCCGTGCACCCTGATGGCATATGACAATATGTAACGAGTAAGTTGATGCAAAGATTATACAACTTTACCAAAACTCTCACTGAGATTGCAAATGACAGCGCAGGGGAGAGCGGAAGAGGAAGAGGGAGGGGGGGAGGGGAGGGACAGGGGGAGGGGAGGGAGAGGGAGAGGGAGAGGGGAGGGGAGAGGAAGAGGGGGAGGGGAGAGGAAGAGGGGGAGGGGAGAGGGGGAGGGGAGAGGGAGAGGGGGAGGGGGAGAGAGAGATAGAGAGAGAGAGAGAATGAGAATATTAAAGGAAAGGACCAATTGCCAAATATAAATGATTTGGATTGGGGAATTGGTTTGGTTATGACCCAGGAAATAGTAATAACTTCAGAAACCTTACCACTGGAAGGTAAGCACAAGGCACCAGTTGGGGATTTATAAGTTCTGTCAAAGACACTAGTGAGTATGATAAAGAGAAATAGATGAATGTTTTTGTGCTGCATTCAGAGGCACAAGGAAATTATTTAAAAGGTCCTCAAAGGAAAACCAGTATTCCCCTGAGTGAAATTTTTTAAAATAAGATTTAATATAAAAGTTTGCCTTGAAATCTGATAGAATAATTTTTGAGCCTTTATGGGCTCTCCTCTTTACAAAACTACTTAACTTAGCATTGGAGAAATGTGTTGGTCTGCCCACAAGAGCAAAGACTTAGAGCCATAAGTAATTATAATGTCAGTGCAGGCCAGGATGTAAATCTACTCTTCCACCAACATGCTCTGTCCCTGATTTTTGGATCATTTCAACATGATGACAAACTACTGGTGGGGACAGGACATTTTAGCCCTTTAATAGTCATACAACCCTTCACTTCCTTAGACCCAGAGACCTGGCAAGGTTGGGCCATCCCAAGTAAGTTGCTGTTTAAACAATGCCTAAAAGGTCTGGATTGGTTGTGTGAAAAATCTCAAAATCACAACAGAAGAGCAAACCCAGAGGCATCTTCCTGAGAGATACAGAACTTCTAATCCCTGATCAGTAATGAGTCAAAATGGAAGGAGTGTGGGCTTTGGGGTCAAGTTGACAGAGTGTGAATCCCAGTGCATTCACTCATTGGTTGGGTAGATATAAACACTACTTTAACACCTGTGAGACTTAGTTTCTGCATCTATAAAACGGGAACAAGGTTTTCCTCTTGTATTCTTTTTTTTTTTTTTTTTTGGTGGTACCTAGGCCTCTCACTATTGTGGCCTCTCCCGTTCCAGAGCACAGGCTCCGGATGCACAGGCTCAGTGGCCATGGCTCATGGGCCCATCCGCTCTGCGGCATGTGGGATCTTCCCAGACCGGGGCACGAGCCCGTGTCCCCGGCATTGGCAGGCGGATTCTCAACCACCACGCCACCAGGGAAGCCCTCCTCTTGTATTCTTGAATGAAGGAAGATAATAAGCATACAATGCACCTGGTACATTGCAGACACTTGGTAAACTGTCACTGCCAATGCTGTTCTTACTGTTGTCGTTAGCCTTCTCTGAGCTTCTATGGCCACATTACCAACCTCAGAGTAGTGAAAGAGCGGGTGTGGTTAAGAGGGTGGTGCTGCCATTAGACAGCTAGCGTTGAAGCCTACCTTCGATATTGGCTTACTGTGTGATCTTGGGCAACTGACTCAACATCTCTAAGCCTCATTACAGATGTAATAAGGATAATAATAGAATCTTACATGATATCATGAGGGCAAAATAGGATGGCTTATATGAAAGGTTAAACACAGTGCCATTAAAATGCCTGATTTAGTGCCAGGCCTATGGACCCTATCTACCCATCTGCAGAATGGGCAAGGGACAGGAAGGACAAATTGGAAATCTCCTTGGACAGGTGATTCCCATGCAGGTGGTTTGTTCTGCACTGTTTGAACTGTTAAACGTGCTTTCACATCTTTTTTTCCCTCTTTGATTCTGAACAATCCCATTTTACAGAAGACAAAACTGGCTGAGAGGATATAATAATTTATCCAAAGACAAACAGCCCCCTGAGGAAATCTAGTGTTTTTATACCAGAGTCACTTGATGAGCTTGTAAAGAATGCAGATTTCACAGCCCTGAAGCCTATTGATTCAGACTCTCTGGGGACAGACAAGGAATCTTGAGTACTTAACAATCCACATGATTCTTTAAAGTTTGAGAACCTCTGGAGTAAGGTATTTCATTTCATGCTTTGGCTTGAAGGGTCAGGGTAACAAAGTTTTTAAAACACCCTTCTTGTAAATCATTTGTCTCACCACTTTTGTCCATCAATTGGCTGCTACCTTAAGTTATATCAGGCATTAGACTGAGTGACGGGGATATGGAATATAAGATACCATCCCTGCTCTAATGCAGTACATTATTACAAGGACTAATAAACTATTATAATATAGCATTAAAGGGGTGACAGCAGGAAGAGGTTCTGAAAAGATTCTTTGGGATTATAGAGTCCCAAAAGGGCAATGTTAAAGATCCATGCTTTTACTCAGGGTCATTCCGGAATCACTCAGGATCACCCAGTGCCACCCAGGGTAACCTAGAGTCACCCCAGATCACCTAGGGCCACCCAGGGTCACCCAAGGCCATCCAAGATCACCCGGTGTCAGGCAGTTTTGGTCAACCTGCTACATTCGCCTTTACATTCTAAGTGTCTGGTCCACTGGTAAAGGACAGATTGGCCTCCATCTCTGAGGTTTTGTCCAAGTGTGTGGTCTGCAATCCAGTAAGAGCAATAATAATAAAATGGTATTTGCCCAGTTTAAAAAAAAAGGATCCATGCTTTTGCATTAGGTATTAATTATAAAAAGTTCCTATTAAAAGGCAATTATCTTACTGAAGGCCTAGCAAATAAAGAGTTAGCAGTCATTTACTCCATAAGTGGAACTAGACTCTGATATGCCTAATGTCATCACAGATAAGAGCAGGGCTACCAGGAGAGGATGGAATCTTTCTCAGGAGAGGGGAGGCTCCAAGGCAGTGGCAGAGGTGCCTGGAGGGAGGGCCCAAGAGCAGAAAGAGAAAGGGAAATGAGAAGCCTAGGAGGAGGGAAAGATAAAGGTGACCCATTTTAGGTGCCATGCGAGAAGGGCCTGGAGTCTGGCCCAGAGACAAGAAACACCCCAGATGACTTCCACATGCCAGGTTCCAACATCAAATGGCAAAAAAAAAAAAAAAAAAAAAAAGGTAATTAATTGGGAGGTTGTTGAGTGCTGCACTATGGACCAGGCTGTTCCAAGCTTTCTTTAGACTGACCTCTTGGGAGATCAGAAGCAATCACTTTTGTCCTGCAAAGTCCCAGCCGGAGCCCTTGCCTTGGGGCCTCCCAGCAGCCCATTCCCATTGGTCCCATTTATGTTGCCTTCTCTCACTGAAGCCCAACTCTTATGGGAAAGTTACCCTGATCATGCTGTTTTAACACGTTTTTACAACCTTCTTTGGGGAAATAACATCACAATGTTTCATTTTGCTAAGAAGTAAACTAAATTCCAGGGGGGAAAAATTAGATTATTTAAGATGGGTCAGGCTGAGACTGCCCAGGTTTTTACTCTCAGGTCAAAACAGCAAATTCCTATTCATTCTTCAAATGTTAAATAGAATGTCACATCATCAGAGAGAGGTTTCTTAATGCCTCAGACAGGGTCAAATCCATCTGCTACAGACTCTCAAATACCATCCTCCCCTTTTAAAACCCTCATTTATTACTGATCAAATTTGTTGAGCATCTATGTATGCCAGGGTGCTAAGGAGTCAATAGTAAACAAGACACATAAAATGCCTGCCCTCTCCTTCAGTTATAATTATCGCTCCTAACATACAGGGCTGTGATGAGGATTAAATAAGGTAACTTATGAAAGTGATTAGAATTCGACATGGCACAAAGTAAATGCTATTCAATTACTTTGATCACTGCTATAAAGTGTCTATCTCCCTTGCCAGGCTCTAAGTGGGAGGAGGGTAGGACTTTGACTTTTCTCTGCTGAATCCTAAGTGTGAGGCTCACTGCCTGACACATAATAGGAATTCAATAAATATGTGCTGGACTGAATTGAGTTGAACTGAACAAGGGGAATTCTGACATAATTGCCATCAATGTCCCCACACTCTCCAGTCAGTTTGTGAAACTCAATTTGGTACTTTCTGATCTGCAAGGAAGAGGAACTCTTTTTGTTAGTTCATTCATCCATTGATACAAGATAATATTTTTAGAAGCTTTTAAATTCTAGGCATGCTTCTAGATGTTGGCAATATAGCAGTAAATAATATATTAAGGTTTAGCTCACTGAGTTTACATTTTAGAAAGAGATAGACAATAAACAAGTAAATATTATATCAACAAGGTTATTTCAGATGGTGAAAAGAAGAATAGTGATCCAGCAATTCCACTTCTAGGTACTTATCCAAAGAAAATGAAACCACTAACTCAAGAAGACATATGCACCCCCATGTTCACTGCGGCATTATTTACCATAGCCAAGATATGGAAACAACCTAAGTGTTCACCAATGGATGAATGGATAAAGAAGATATGTTTTGTGTGTGTGTATGTGTGTGTGTGTGTATGTATACACACACACACACATATATACAATGGAATATTATTCATCCATAAAAAGAAGGAAATCTTGTCATTTGTGACTACATGAGTGGAACTTGATGGCATTATGCTAAGTGAACTAAATCAGACAGAAAAAGATAAATACAATATGATCTCACTTATATGTGTAATCTAAAACAAACCAGCAAAAAAACCCACCCCAAGGTCACAGATACAGAGAACAGATTGGTGATATTCAGAGGCAGGGTGTGGGAGGCAGGCAAAATGGGTGAAAGTGGTCAAAAGCACAAACGACCAGTTATAAAATAAACAAGTCATGAAGATGTAATGTAAAGTATGGTGACTATAGTTAATAATACTGTATTGTATATTTGAAAGTAATTAAGAGAGTAGATCTTAAAAGTTCTCATCATAAGAAAAAAATATTATAATGATATATGGTGACAGATAACTAGACTTATTTAGGTGATCATTTCACAATATTTACAAATATAGTATCATCATAATGCACACCTGAACCTATGTCAATTATACCTTAATTTTAAAAATAGTAGACTGAAGAAAATAGAATAGCGGATGTGGTAGAGTGGCTGCTTTACTTGGATGGTCATAGAAGGCTTCTCTGAGGAGGTGACGTTTCAGCTGAGGACTGAAAGACAAGGTGCTGGACAAGAAAGGGTTTTGATCCTCTCCTCCACTCTCTGCAGCCTACAATTTACCTTCAGAGAAATTTTCTCTTCCAACTTAATGACTGAAATATTTGATTATTTTAAAGTAATAAAATCAACTAAAATCATTTAAAAATAAATAAAAATACAACATGTGCACCAAAAAAAAAATAAAGTAATAAATTGTTTAGCGTTTGATTCACTGCATTACTATAAGTTCAGTGGGGGCAAAGGGTGCACCGTCTTGATCACTGTGGCATCCCCCAGACCTAGTGGAGAAGTCAGTGGAGACTTGATCCACATTTCTGCTTGGCAGACTGGACCGGTTGCTGAGTCAGCTGTCTTGGCACGTGACTAAAGCAAGTGAGAGGTAGGCAGCCACAGATAAGACTAAAGAGGATTCTGAAGATGGAGGAGATGCTCAATTTAGAGCAGATGCTAACATGCAGCAAAGAAAGAAACAATAGTCATTTACAACAGAATATTTTGGCTCTCATTGAAAAGAATATAGAATGAAAAGCATAATAAAGCCAAGCACATTTCTCACCAAATTTTTTATACTAACTCTCATAGTACCTACAAAAAGTAGACAAATAACTTTTCCTAATTTATTGAGATGTTGGAGCAAGTAGCCGATAGATAGATAAATAGATAGATAGATAGACAGATAGATGATAGATTCTAAACCATAGAAATATGATTTGATTTTAATAGATGATAATAAGAATCATAATTACAACCACCACCAAATCTGAGTTCTTACTAGGTCCAGCCACTCTGCTAACCACTATACCTAGAAGAGCTCATTTAATCCTCTTAAAACTTATAGGGCTTCCCTGGTGGCGCAGTGGTTGAGAGTCCGCCTGCCGATGCGGGGGACACGGGTTCGTGCCCCGGTCCAGGAGGATCCCACATGCCGCGGAGCTGCTGGGCCCGTGGGCCATGGCCGCTGAGCCTGCGCGTCCGGAGCCTGTGCTCCACAACGGGAGAGGCCACAACAGTGAGAGGCCCGCGTACCACTAATAATAATAATAACATTTACTTTACTATAATTTTTTTTTTTTTTGCTGTACGCGGGTCTCTCACTGCTGTGGCGTACCACAAATAATAATAATAATAACATTTACTTTATTATAATTTTTTTTTTTTTTTTTTTTGCTGTACGCGGGTCTCTCACTGCTGTGGCCTCTCCCGTTGTGGAGCACAGGCTCCGGACGCGCAGGCTCAGCGGCCATGGCCCACGGGCCCAGCAGCTCCGCGGCATGTGGGATCCTCCTGGACCGGGGCATGAAGCCGTGTCCCCTGCATCGGCAGGCGGACTCTCAACCACTGCGCCACCAGGGAAGCCCTATATGTTATTATTTTATCTGTTTATACATGAGGAAATTTGCGTAGAGATATTAAGTAACTTGCCAAGTGTTAGCAGGTAGAGGAACTAAGATTCTAGTGCAGACTTTTCACTTCTACTCCCATGCTGTGTAGATGCTGTGCTGCTTCCTGGGCTCTGTGATCTAGACATTCTCTCCTATGTAGTCTAGTGTAAGACAGAATACCTAGAATGAGACTAAACTTCTGTGTCTACTTATTTGGAACTTGTGAACATTTGATCAGGGCTGGTCAAGTTTACTTCTGACCTATTTGAAAGGAAGGGTTTGCTAATAACTAGCATAACATGTGGGAGAAATCTAATCAAATCCATGCACCTACCCATCAAGGACCCCAGAAAGTCAATATGCACTGAAGGTTTACTATTTCTAAGACACAAAGCCAAGGGCTGTGGGAGTGGGGGGATGGATAAGACACAACGTGTAAAGGTGAGTAGGGAGGTAAGAAATAAAGAAATAAATGAAAAATATAAATATCAATATATTAAAAATTACAGAAGGTCCATAAGACAGTAAGAGACAAGTAAGTGCACAGTAGGAAACTCTCACACCTAACTGGGACATGGGGTCAGATTCCAAGAAGACTTCCTGGAGGTGACGGCATTTGAGATAGGATTTGAAGGACAGGGAGAATTTGAATCTGTAGAGATGTGAGTGGTAAGAACATTCTGATAGGAAGTAATAATTAGAGCAATAGTTTGAAGGTAGGGAACCTCAAGCATTATATGGGGGAATAGTGAGTACTTCTGTTTATTAGTCTATTGTAAGATGTTTCTTAATGCTACTTTATGAATACGAAAATAATACTACATTAAAATCTTTTTTATAGTTATTCACAACTCAAATTCACTCTTTCCCCTATTAACTCCAAATTCATGGAATTATAAAACATGTTTTAAATATATAAAGCAGATTCCAACTTCTATGTTTGGGCTATGCACTAATTGGCTTTCATTCGGAAAGAGTGGACTTCAACCTCCCTTTATCCAAGCTGGATAAAGAACAACCCAATTATTCAGTTCGTATTATGTCTCAAAGCCTTTGTAAGAAGAAAGTATTCCAATGTAAATCCAGAATGTGTTTCCAATTCCTCAAAAGGAATTGCCTTGTCTGCTTTTCTCCTGCACAGCTCTGGGTTGTAATTAAACCATGAACAGTATGAAAAGGAATCAATATGCTAAGGTAATAACAATATATTTCTTCTGGATTTCTCTGACTACGATATCCATTCCAGCCTTATTCCCTAATACTAGGCAGCACTATTTCCTTTTGGACAGATGAGAATATTGGAGGATTTTAAGGCAACCCAGCACATGAATCCAGGTGGTGAGATCTTAGTTTTCTGACCCTTAGGCCAACCCTTTAGAGATACAAGAAAAGGTATTTGAGTGATCAGGTTTAATGCCTTCTCAGGAAAACACTTTTTTTTTTTTTTTTTTTTTTTTTTTTTTTTTTGCGGTATGCGGGCCTCTCACTGTTGTGGCCTCTCCCGTTGCAGAGCACAGGCTCCGGACGCGCAGGCCTAGCGGCCATGGCTCACGGGCTTAGTTGCTCCGCGGCATGTGGGATCCTCCCGGACCAGGGCACGAACCCGCGTCCCCTGCATCGGCAGGCAGACTCCCAACCACTGCGCCACCAGGGAAGCCCAGGAAAACACTTTTAACCTAAGTTTTTCCTTGATTCTGAGAGGTCATAATAGTAAATCTTTCAGGAGGCAGCCGGGGAGAGAACGTTCTACCTGTTGCTCTTGAGATACAGAGCAAGACTTGCTCATTTAGCCAAGACTTCCCCGGAGGGTCCGCACTGCACACACAGTCTGTGAGGAGTTCTGTTTGGTCTGCAGAGTATTTTATGTTTTAATTCAAACTTCATGCCTTTAAATGGTCTGTGCACTCACCAGTCTCTCTGCCTCTGGAGAGATTTACACACTTACGTTCCCCTCTGTTTCTGTCTATGAACTTTGCTTTCCAGCAGGGTTCCTGAGCTTCAGCACTATTGACGTTCGGGGCTGGATAATTTGTTGGTGGTGGCAGAGAGGCTGGGGTCGGGGGACTAAAGGATGGGGGAGGAGGTCTATGCTGTGCATCGTAGGAGGTTTAGCAGCATCCCTGGCCTCTACCTACTACATGCTAGTATCAAGCCCTCCCTGCCTAAGTTGTGACAATTAAAAAAAAAAAAAATGTTTCTAGACATTGCTGAATATCCCCTGGAGGGCAAAATCCTATCCCACTCCCCTTCCCCTCAGTGAGAATCACTGCTTTATAGCAATATGTCTTCAGAGACCAGGGCTGGGGTAATGGCCACATTAACTGTACATCAGGCAGCATCATGTGGGCAAGTAACACGCTGAGAGGAGAACTGAGTTCTAACTGTCTTCTTCATGTCTTGGAGTCCTCACCTCAGTCTCCCACAGATCTGGTGTATAAATCCTAGGAAACAATATTTGTAAAAGTGTTTTGACAATTTGAAAATATAATGTTATCGCCATTTGGTCTAACTTGGGTCTTTAGGCAGCCACTGGTACTGGCACATTGAAAAATGGCAGCTCTATTCTGTGATAAATTATTTAAGTTTGAAGGAATCCCATCCACCAATTTTACTGACAGGGCATTGAACTAGTAATAAGAAACATCACTCCTGCCACTAGGATGAATTTTCTTAGAGTATTCTGTTTTGTTGGGCTATGCTGATTGGAAAGCTGGTGGTCATTCATTCATGCATGCATTTATTCAATAATATTTGTTCAGTAGCATGATGTGCCAGGCCCTGTGCTGGGTGTTAGGGCTGCTTATACAACTTGTAGTTGTAGTAGACACATTATATATGGCCCTGCCTTCATGGAGATTATGATCTAGCAGAGGAAACATGCAAGGAGTAAGGAAATCATAATGCATTTGGCAAGTGCTATGATAGATAACATTGCTATGATAGATAACACCCAGGACCTCTTGGAAGGGCCATCAAGCTGAGAGTTCACGCTTAGGGAAGGCTTACTAGGAAAAGTGAAACGAAGGCTGAGATGTGAATGATGAGTAGGGGTGTGCCAGGGAAAGAGAGGGTGAACAATATTTGTGGCAAAGAGGACAGCACATGTGTAGTGCTGGAGGTGAGGGACTATGGCATGAGAGGGAAAATGGAGCACAGGGGACACGAAGGAAAACAGAGAGTGAGGGAGGCTGGGAGTATCCTAAGAACAATGGGGCCCACTGAAGGATTTAGGGAGGCAAGTGACATGTGTGCACATGAGATATACGACTGCAGGTACAGGGTGAAGAACAGGCTGGAGGTGGTCAAGACAAGAAGGAGGATGGAGAAAACCAAGGAGGCTGCTTCAATATCCAGAGAAGGGAAGATGGTGCCCAAACTAGGAGAGTGGCAATTGTGTTGGAGAGGTCGAGGGATTCTAGAGATTATATCTGAGATATTCAGGAGCAAGAATGATATAAGACTTAGACTACATGAGCAGGTGTGTTGAGGGAAATTAGGAATGCAGAGTCAAGGATGACTCTAAGGTGTGTGGGTGGGCTTTTGGAGGAATAAGTGGAGTTGACTAAGGCCAGTGCTGTTCCTTACAAAAAAATGAAAGAATGTTTATGGGGCTCCTGCTGAGTGCAGTTCCCTGAGCTAAATACCAACAAGCATTATCTCATTTAAATCTTGCAACATCCCTATGATATAGGATCTATTGTTTTTACTACGTGCTTGAGGACACACAACTGGTAATGACAAAGCCAAGATTCCGACTCAGCTTCCTGATTCCAGCACCTGGTCTCTGAAGCACCACATGTCAACATTATTAATTCACTTGAGTGTTCACGTCTAGGTTTAAATCATAGGTCTTCTGGTTACTAACAAGTTTAGAGGGATCACTGCGTCATTTAAACTCTATGAATCTCAGTTTCTTCAGCCAAAATCTGGGTATTAGAATACCTCCTTCACAGAGTTGGTATAATGATTAAATTAGTCCTAATACTGAGAGAGCAAACATTTATTGATGCTGACTATATTCCATGCTGTGTTAAAAATACTTTATGTATATTACCTAATTTCATCCTCACAAGGGCCCTTGAAGTGGCTTCAATTATTTTCTCTATGTTACAGATGAGGAAACAGAGGCACAGAGAGATTAAATGCATACTCAGAGTTACATAACTGGGATGCAAACGTGGGTGTGCATGTCTGGAGCCTGGGCTGCCAAAATCGATAGAACGTTTCCGCAATACTGAGGTGGCCGGTAGAGTCTGAACAGCGAAAAGATGTGGGCTGTCATGTTACCTAAAGTTTTTCTGCCTTTATGAATGTATTTGCATTTTTTTCAGTAATGTACGGAAGAGTCTGGGATTCTCCAATATCTGTGGATAGGTGGACTTCTTTTTATAAGGAGCTTTTTAATTGTAACTTATTGAGTGATGTAGCAATTAAGGGGTTATAACACTGTTCCTCTGAACTGTCTTCTGTTTGCAGCACCTGGATGGTGTGTTGAACAGGTGGGATAGAATGTAATTGACAGGACTTCGTGTTTTGAACTGCAGGTCATTCGTATGTCCTGCCTTTTTTTTTTCTTTTTTAAAAAAATCTCCCAATTAAAAAGTTCTTTAAAGTTGCCCATTTTATTGCTTGGAAAGGTGTAATATACTTACTAAATCAAAGGATCTTAAGAGATTAATACAAGCAACTCTATGCCAATAAAATGGACAACCTGGAAGAAATGGACAAATTCTCAGAAATGCACAACCTTCCAAGACTGAACCAGGAAGAAATAGAAAATATGAACAGACCAATCACAAGCACTGAAATTGAAACTGTGATTCAAAATCTTCCAACAAACAAAAGCCCAGGACCAGATGGCTTCACAGGCGAATTCTATCAAACATTTAGAGAAGAGCTAACACTATCCTTCTCAAACTCTTCCAAAATATAGCAGAGGGAGGAACACTCCCAAACTCATTCTATGAGGCCAACATCACCCTGATACCAAAACCAGACAAAGACGTCACAAAGAAAGAAAACTACAGGCCAATATCACTGATGAACATAGATGCAAAAATCCTCAACAAAATACTAGCAAACAGAATCCAACAGCACATTAAAAGGATCATACACCCTGACCAAGTGGGGGTTTATCCAAGGAATGCAAGGATTCTTCAATATATGCAAAACAATCAGTGTGATACACCATATTAACAAATTAAAGGACAAAAAACATATGATCATCTCAATAGATGCAGAGAAAGCTTTTGACAAAATTCAACACCCATTTATGATAAAAACCCTGCAGAAAGTAGGCATAGAGGGAACTTTCCTCAACATAATAAAGGCCATATATGACAAACCCACAGCCAACATCATCCTCAATGGTGAAAAACTGAAACCATTTCCACTAAGTTCAGGAACAAGACAAGGTTGCCCACTCTCACCATTATTATTCAACATAGTTTTGGGAGTTTCAGCCACAGCAATCAGAGAAGAAAAAGAAAGAAAAGGAATCCAAATCAGAAAAGAAGAAGTAAAGCTGTCACTGTTTGCAGATGACATGATACTATACATAGAGAATCGTAAACATGCTACCAGAAAACTACTAGAGCTATTCAATGAATTTGGTAAAGTAGTTGGATACAAAATTAATGCAGAGAAATCTCTTGCATTCCTATACACTAATGAAGAAGAATCTGAAAGTGAAATTAAGAAAACCCTCCCATTTACCATTACAACAAAAAGAATAAAATATCTAGGAATAAACCTACCTAAGGAGACAAAAGACCTGTATGCAGAAAATTATAAGACACTGATGAAAGAAATGAAAGATGATACAAATAGATGGAGAGATATATCATGTTCCTGGATTGGAAGAATCAACATTGTGAAAATGAATCTACTACCCAAAGCAATCTACAGATTTAATGCAATCCCTATCAAACTACCATTGGCATTTTTCACAGCACTAGAACAAAAAATTTCACAATTTGTATGGAAACGCAAAAGACCCTGAATAGCCAAAGCAATCTTGAGAACGAAAAATGGAGCTGGAGGAATCAGGCTCCCTGACTTCAGACTACACTACAAAGCTACAGTAATCAAGACAGTATGGTACTGGCACAAAAACAGAAATATACATCAATGGAACAGGATAGAAAGCCCAGAGTTAAACCCAAGCACATATGGTCACCTTATCTTTGATAAAGGAGGCAAGAACATACAGTGGAGAAAAGACAGCCTCTTCAATAAGTGGTGCTGGGAACACTGGACAAGTACATGTAAAAGTAAGAGATTAGAACACTCCCTAACACCATAAACAAAAATAAGCTCAAAATGGATTAAAGATCTAAATGTAAGGCCAGAAACTATCAAACTCTTAGAGGAAAACGTAGGCAGAACACTCTATGACATCAATCACAGCAAGATCCTTTCTGACCCGCCTCCTACAGAAATGGAAATAAAAACAAAGATAAACAAATTGGACGTAATGAAACTTAAAAGCTTTTGCACCACAAAGGAAACCATAAACAAGATGAAAAGACAACCCTCAGAATGGGAGAAAATATTTGCAAATGAAGCAACTGACAAAGGATTAATCTCCAAAATTTATAAGCAGCTCACGCAGCTCAATATCAAAAAAACAAACAACCCAATCCAAAAATTGGCAGAAGACCTAAATACACATTTCTCCAAAGAAGATATACAGATTGCCAACAAACACATGAAAGAATGCTCAACGTCATTAATGACTAGAGAAATGCAAATCAATACTACAATGAGATATCATCTCACACCCGTCAGAATGGCCATCATCAAAAAATCTGCCAACAATAAATGCTGGTCTGAGACGGTGTGGAGAAAAGGGAACCCTCTTGCACTGTTGGTGGGAGTGTAAATTGATACAGCCACTATGGAGAACAGTATGGAGGTTCCTTAAAAAACTAAAAATAGAACTACCATACGACCCAGCAATCCCACTACTGGGCATATACCCTGAGAAAACCATAATCCAAAAAGAGTCATGTACCAAAATATTCACTGCAGCTCTATTTACAATAGAGAGGACATGGAAGCAACCTAAGTATCCATCAACAGATGAATGGATAAAGAGGATGTGGCACATATATACAATGGAGTATTACTCAGCCATAAAAAGAAACAAAATTGAGTTATTTGTAGTGAGGTGGATGCACCTAGAGACTGTCATACAGGGTGAAGTAAGTCAGAAAGAGAAAAACAAATACCGTATGCTAACACATTTATATGGAATCTAAGAAAAAAACAAAGGTCATGAAGAACGTAGGGGCATGATGGGAATAAAGACACAGACCTACTAGAGCATGGACTCGAGAATATGGGGAGGGGAAGGGTAAGCTGTGACAAAGTGAGAGAGTGGCATGGACACATATACACTACCAAACGTAAAACAGATAGCTAGTGGGAAGCAGCTGCATAGCACAGGGAGATCAGCTCCGTCCTTTGTGACCACCTAGTGGGGTGGGATACAGAGGGTCGGAGGGAGGGAGACGCTAGAGGGCAGAGATATGGGGACATATGTATATGTATAACTGATTCACTTTGTTATAAAGCAGAAACTAACACACCATTGTAAAGCAATTATAGTCCAATAAAGATGTTAAAAATAAAATAAAATAAAATAAAAATAAATAAATAAATAAACACTGAAGAGAAAGGCATAATGTTTCTTTGAAACCTTGGGCCCAAAACCAGGTGTCACTCTACAGTGTCTATGTGCTTAATTATTTATTCTTGGCTTTTAAATTACATTAACGAATAACAGGCAATCAGTGGGATGATGCTCAGCCTGCTTAATCAGTAACATAAGAAGAAAACAAAAGGCAAGTTATCTTTTCATACATCCAGACAGCAGCTTTAAGGAAGTGAACCAAGGGAAGCTTGGCATTTGGATTTACTGGAGCCAAATGTTCTACAAAGAACTAGCCAGTGAACCTCCACCCTTTGCCCAGTGGTAGCATTAGGATTGGTGTGCCTCTGCTTCCTGTAGTTGACACTGTTGTTGGACTACGTGGAATGGTAGTCCAGGTAGTCCAACAACAGAGCCGTGCAAGCTTCCTGCAAGTCCACTTCTCACCAAGGTGCCTTCAGAGCATGGCAAGACCGCAGCTCTCTAGCATCAAGGCATCCTCAATCACAGCTGAGAAAAATGCTTTCATCTCATGGCAACTTGTTCATAATCAGACCAATTTTGCTTCTAGTGGATTGGAGCCTGGTACAAAGTACAGTTGCGTAGGAAATCCCTTTGTTGCTGGCTGGATGCAGAGAGTAGATTCCGGGCTTTCTTTTGATGCACAGAGGAGAGACTTTTACTCCCTTCAGTGCCTGGGGCAGACAACTGGGCTGCACAGTAACTTCGTGTTTATTGGCATTCTGATTTCCTTTAAAAAGCACTCAAAATACGCTCAGATGTTCTATCTGCTCTGCTCTCACAATAGCTACCTGATGTCAGGAAAGAACAAATAGAATTTCTCAGTGTGTCTCTTGGATCAACCTATGTTAGAATTATTTGGGATGCCTGTGAAATTTGCAAGCTCTTTGACGCCATCCAAGACCTGAATCAGAATCACTAAGGGTAGGACCTGGGAATGTGCATTTTAAACACTCCGCAGGTGATTCATATACACAATAAGGTTCGAAAAATCATTTGGTGACCTAAGGTCACTAACTGGGTAACCCAGCCTAAAGTTAGAGATAACCTGACTTCAGGTTAGAGCTTAATTAATAACCCTATGTTGGTGGCTTGAGATTGTTGATCCAGAAAGCTCCCATCCAAAAACAAGAGTTCTTCTTCCCAAAAGGGAGGTTTTATCATTGCCACCACTGCATCTTATATCTAAGAGTGGGAGGAGAGAGGCAAGCAAGGCTCTGTTTTATATATTTTAGGCTAAGATCTGTGAGGTGGCAATCACCCTGCACCATTTATGTTGCATAAACATCTAAGGAAGGTTATTTGTCCATCACTGGTTTCTTTCTAATATAAAATGAGAAGGTCACAGTCTTTATGCTGCTTTGAGATAATCCAATCGGTATTTTTCTTTTTGGGTGACAGCAAAGAGTCATAATGACTGAAGGGAAGCTGAAAAATCATTCCTGTGATCCCCACATTTCTCAAACATCAGCTCAAAGATCTGACATTCTTGCAAATGTTCTAGGTCGAGGATTCCTGTTTGCTTGGAAGGTCCTTGAAATCATCAGTGTTTAGTTTAGGGTGTATCAGATGCATCTCACACCAGCAGCCAAATTGATATTTTTCTCTCATTAGGCAACTGAATCAATAGACTGCCTCATCCTTCTCACTACGTGAGTTGTCTTTTCAGAAAGAGGGCTAGGAAAGAAGGTTATGCCCATGTAGCAAAACAGAATAAATATCATATTTATTTCCCATGAAAAAGATGAACTGACCTATACTGACTGATATTAAAGAACTGCAGAATGGGGAACAAATAAAATACCCCAGAATTCTAGTGTCAGAAAGAAAATAGTTATATGCAATAGCTAAGAAAAAAAATCAGAAATCCCACCAGAAATTGTCTCATGTCCAGCATAGGCAATGTCCAGCATGTAAAGTGTTCCTAGGATGATGTAGTGTAAAACTGCATAAGATGAAATGATGTATTATATGAAATGTGCATGCTAAGCAAATCAAACACACGAATTGCACATGGGGAATCAGAAACTTTCAATGTGGATCTTCCAAGAACTAAAGCAAGTGAACAATGCTTAGATGGCATCCTAACCAGCAGCAGGAGTGAAAGCTTCAGGACATGGACGAGTTGTCTGTTGACTGCATGTCTAATGGTCTGCATGACATATGTGAGCCCACCCAGTTCAGTGGTTCCAAATACAACCTAGGTGTTGATGCCACCCTACTTTCTATCTCCATCTCGCATTCTCTCTCTGAAGCACCACATTCATACCTACAACTTCTTTCTTAGTATCTACCCCTGAGTATCTTACAACTTTTTCACACTTATGCTCAAAATGAAGCTCATGATATTTCTCCCTAATGGAGTTCAGGACATGCATATTTTGAGCTGAAGGCACTTGAGAAACAGCAAATGTAGCAAGAGGCTTTCTCTGAATTCCCCTTATCTGCCTAAAGACAGATTCTCCAGTAGGAACTCATGTTCATAAATCCCGTCCCTGGGAATCTTATCAACCAGGGAAGATTGATTTGTCACAGGTGGACTTATTATCACAGGAGAGAAGACTAGGGGACACCACATCCAGATAAACTTTGTCACAGTCTCTCATCTCTTCCATCTCTTCTTCTAAGGGACCATTCATCTTTCCTAAAAATAATTAATTCTCCTCTAAGAGGCCTACATCCTTTCCACTTCCCTTGTTAAGGTGGTATATAAACTCTCAAATCTCACTACCTTTTTGAGTATTCACTTTTTTTCCTGGGTTGCCTCCATGCACAAAGTAAAAGTTTATGCATCTGTATACATTTTCTCCTGTTAATCTTTCTGTTGCCAGTTTATTTTATAGACCCGGCTACTGAATGTAGGAGAGGAGGGGGAATCCCCCAATATGCTTCTTTTCAGGTTTCCCAGACTCAGTAACTTGCACCCACAAACCACCCAATTGCTCAAGGCCAAAATCCAGGAGCTGTCTTAATTTCCTACTTTACCTCTCCACTAAGATCCAGTTCCTTACCTCCAGAATACATCCTGAATCTCGTACTTTCTCATCATCTGCAACTTCTCCCCCTCTAATAAAGCCATTTTGCCTCTCACCAGAATTCTGATAAGAACTATTTCAACAGTTCCCTCAAATATATGAGATTTTGGTCTCTTTTGTATTCAAAGCACTTTAGTCTTTAGTCAAAGCACTTTGTCTTTAGCTCACCTTGCCCTGTATTATATTTATGATGCAATGCCTTATTCTTCTGTACCAATTCCTGTCTCCCCTTAAATGGTGCATTCCTTGAAAGATTTGACTATATTTATCTTTATAATCCTTTCACTTTCTGGGGCAGTGCCTTGGATCTAATAATGCTCACTAAATTTACTGTTGGAGCTATAGTATCAACCATCTAATATCCTACTGAATAATTTGGAATGTGAAAAAAATCTAGCCTACTAGTTGATACCCAAGATATACATTTAGGTAAATTAGTAGTAACAGTGCCATGCTGAGCCATATTGGAACTGAAGCAAAAGGAAAAGTAAATCAGTAATACTGATCCTTTCTTTATTAAACATTTTGATATTTTGTTCATCATGGATTCTTCTCATTAATTTTGGTTTTTTTAAAATATTGAATTAAAAATATCTATCTTTATTTTTGTCACTTCACCTAGTCTCAGCCCTGCCTTTATAAAACAATAATGTGATTTGAGCATCTAATAACAACCTAGATTTCATATTCGCCTAGCCCTCACACCATCCTAATATATACCTTTATTATTATCTCCATTTTGCAGACAAGTGAACATAAGCACAGAGACATTAAGTGATTTGGCCAAGGTCACCGACTAGAAAGTGGTAGAAATGGAACAGAAAAGTCATTAGTAGAAATAAGTAAAGTGGAAGGGAAATATTATATGATATCACTTATATATGGAATCTAAAAATAATACAAAGGAATCTATACGAAAAAGGAACAGACTCACAGACACAGAAAACAAACTATGATTACCAAGGGGAAAGAGAAGGGAGAGGGAGATTGGGATTAACAGATATAAACTATTATACATAAAATAGATAAGCAACAAGGATTTGGTGTATAGCACAAGGAATTATATTCACTATCTTGTAATAACCTATAATGGAAAAATAATCAGAAAAAAGTATATATAACTGATTCACTTTCTGTACACCTGAAACTAACATAATATTCTAAGTCAATTATACTTCAATTTTTTAAAAGACACTTCATTAAGCAAAAAAAAAGACAAAGTTGAAAGTTGAATAATTTTTATTGACTTAACCCAACTGGGGTAGGCCAATTTTAAAAAGCCTGATTTTTAAGAACCTTGATTTTTATTAATTGAAAGCCATTCATTAATTCACTCAACAAATATTCAACTGTCGTTGAGGTAGTATTAGTTGGACATGTTAGTGTCCAATCTGATTCTCCTCTTAAAAAATGATTCTCCCTTTTTTCACCACTTTAGAGTGATTTTTTTAGACAAAAGTTGGGAGTGATTGTCATCCTGACTGACTGTGTCTCAATTAATGGTTAGTTCAAGCAGGCTGCAGTACTTATTTATCATGAGCAGCAAACATTTAAACCCATCCTCTGTTCACCTGTCATGATGATCATAAGAGCATGTGTGAAAAATACAGATTCCTATGCCTTATTTCAACCTACCAAGTGAGAATCTCTGTCTTCCCAACAATGTTTAAAGAGCTGGGTTTGGGGTCCTATAGACTGGATTGAAACCCAGCTCACCCATTGATTAGCTATGGAGCTCTTGTCAAAGAGCTTAGTCTTTATTTGTTTAGCTTCAATATCTTCATAAGTTAAGTGGGAATAAAAACACCTACCACTTAAGATTTTGGTGAGGGTTAAATTAAAATGAAGATCTAATTATAATGGCATTTATAATAACAGCTTACAAATATTGAGTACTCACAAAGTGTAAAGCACTGTGTAAATGCTGTACCTACATTATCTTATTAATTTATTTTAAGCACTTATTAGAGTAATCACTACATAGTAAGTCCTCAACTGATAAGAGCTATGGCTTGAGTAGACACGCAGAACCCTTACAGTAGGTGGGGAGCCAGTCACAAAGACAAGATTTAAGTCCAGAGTCTGAGAATAATGGATAACCTGGAGAAGTCATCTAGCTTGGTGGTCCCCAAAGCCAGTCCACAACATCAGAATCATCTGGGTGAGCTCATTAAAATACTCTGCATCACCCTGGTCCTCAAACCTCTAACTCAGTACCTCTTGGAGGATCTGGAAGTCACTACTATTTAAAAAGTGCAAGTGATTTTGAATCAAAGCCAAGATTTAAAACAACTGATTAACTTGAGCTTCAGTTTTCTTAAGATTCATGAGGTTAGGGAGTAAGTAATTTTTTTTCCCTTCCCTTTTTTTCTAATGCCTAGGTCAGGGCTGCCATATAGAAGACACTCAAAAATATTTTTGATTAGATGAACATAAATGGATCTAGTAAATCCTGCTCTGTCTACTTCATAGGGGCTTTATGAGAATTGTTTGTAAAGCTTCATTTGATCATGCAACTGAAAAATAGAAGATGTTATACAAAACTATAACTCTATAGATTTAGTCATTAATTTATGTTAGTGTGCTTTTTCTCACTCTTTAATCATAAATCACTTGGTTTTGAGATATACACCATTAATTATATCGAGTTTCTAAAAATGAATTATAGCAACATTGCAGATCAAATAATTTTTACTTAAATAATTTTTTATTCAGAATTTAAATGCTATAGAATGGCCCAAAAGTTCACATGCATTTATGCATGTTAGTTTCCATATTCAAGTTCAACTCTGTCAACTATTCACATCCTCATTCATTAATATTAGTTTTAGACCTGTCTTATACCACATCTGGTATCTATAACTACCACCAATTTGGTATAGTCTGTTTCAGGCAACCCTTACTACGTTCTGCCACAACAGCTGAACCTTGATTTAAAACACCCAGAAGTGCTATTCTAGTTCCTTCCAGTTGCCTATCACTAAGCTATTTTGAAATTCAGACATCTTTGGGGAGAGTCTTGAAGGTCTCCAAGCTCAGGCGTATAAGGGAGGAAAATGAAGAGAATTAAACGCAATTTCTTCAGGAGGAGGAAAAGGAATGCATTTCCCAGGTAAAGGACCCGGAATAGGAAACTCTCCTGAGAGTCAGAAAGGAAATTATACGCTGATATTGGGACTCAATGTACCCACAGTTTATATTCAAGTCAAACTTGAATTCTTCATTTTCCCCATGTGTTTCATGTATAGTGGCAAGTCATCTTCAACACAGAATGGAAGGACAAGGTGAACGTCTGACCATCTTGAAATGTTTGCTTTCAGAATTCTACAGAGCTAACAGACCATCCTGAAACAAGACTTGCATAGTTTAGCCCCTCTCACTGCCAACCTATTTCACTGAAAGTTCATTTCAGTGCTGCCTCGCTGGTGGGAATAAAATAAGCTTCCACAGAAAAATAAATAAATAAATAAAGGTAGAAAAAGATGATCAAATCCATTACTAGCTCAGAACGCTATTCTGGGATATGTGGGGACTTACATTCATGGACACAAAGATGAACAGTTCAAATCTGGAACCAGCACAAACCCCAAGGAGGCAAGAAAAAGGGGAGCAGGAGCTTTCTCCTACCTTCCGTGGTTCCAGTTTCCATAGTGCCTTTCACTTGGCTGAAGCACCATAGTGTGTCCTGGGTAAACGCCCCAATTCCTGCAAGGTACACAGGGAGACACTTTGGGTTAGGTAAGGGCTCCCAGTTGTCCTTACAAGGCCAATAAGGAAAGAAACACAGAGTGTAATCTATGCACTTCTAAAAGGAGACTTGCACACCAGTTATCATCTTGGGGAGAGGAGACCCTAGTGGGTCCTGGGAGGATGCCCGGTCTGCAAGTACGGTGTCCTGCTGCAAATCCCCGCTCTGGTTCCTCCATCCGACCATGCCAGGACTAGTCTGAGCTGGAGCAGTCAGAGTTGTCCCTTCTCGGCCCCTGGCAGCATCCTGGAGCAGTGACAGCAGGCCTGCAGGGTGTGACTGCCCCTTTTCATGGGAACACTAAGGCTCGCCATTGTTTTCCTTCTGTGATGGTGGAGGGAGAAAGAGGCCAGTTTGTCAGAGGGGAGAGAGGAAAAGAAAGGCAACTTATTTTTTTTTTTTTTTAACTGGTTTCACAGCTTGCATGGCTGAACGGCCAGTAAGGGGTCAGATACTCAGAGAACTTCCATCTCTCTTGTTCCCTTCTTGACTGCTTGCCAGAGTCAGAGCTGACTGGAGAGTAGAGGAAAGCAAAAAAACATTGGCGATGCGGAGTGGGCGTTCTGGCCAACACAGGGCTGGGGAGTCAGTTCTGACAAACGTGGCCTGTTTTGTTCCATGGAGATTTCTGTTTCAAATTTGAATTGGACCTTTGGTAGGGTTACATTTTCTGGCTTACTATGACTTCCAGTTTCCAAACATATATGTATCCAATACTAATGCATATACTAATATATATATATATATATAATATACACATTTATTAATATATATATATTCAAGTCAAAAAGGCACTTTTCAGAACAGTTTTAGATGGCAGTGGTGACAGTTTACTTCTCAACAGCATAGATGTTCCCTTCAATTCTACTAGATTTTACAATTAAGGGGAACACTGCATCGTCAAATTTTGGGAAAGACTATCAATTTAAGAATGATTATATTAGCAGAAAAAGAAATCAAATATCAAAACCAAACTGACCTTTTGAAAACACACACAGAACTAAGCAGCCACCCTCACCATCCACGACAGATTTTTCCTGAACTCCTACGTGGAAACACTCATTCACTCAAGCCACTTGAGAGTAGAATTGTTCCCCATCTGCTTTTCTCACTGTTGCTGATGGCTCATTGGATGGAAGCAGCACAGGGTCATCGTTCAGAGCCTACACTTTGCCGTCAGAGGGGGTTTGTATTTAGTTTTGCTCTGACCTGACACAAGTTCCCAAACATGATGAGTCTGTGTTTTCCCTTTTTAAAAGTGGCAATAATAATTATGATACCCATCTCTCGGAGTTGTAGATTTTGAAGGCACTGAGCATAAACAACTTAATAAAGAATATTATTATTGGCAAAGGGTCTAAAATTTTTAGTTTAAAAAATAAAATGAAGAAGAACGTTAGGTGAGCAAATTTCAGCTAGTTGCTATGAAGTAGGCACTGTGCTAAATACTTTAAATGAATTATCCCATTCTCACACAAATCTGTGCGGAGGATACCATTAGAACCCCATTTTACAGGTGAAGAAACTGAGAGCTAGGAAGTTTTCATAACTCATCTGAGGTGATACCTAGGACGTGGCAGAGCTGGGATTTCCACCCAGCCTGTCTGAATTCCATATTCCCACTCTGCCAAAGTCAGCCTGCCCATGAAATCCCAATATTCCCAGTGTGCCAAGGTCAGCCTGCCCATCTAATAGTTAAAGCCCGTAGGCCCAGAGAGGTTGCACAGCTTGAACTAGAGTCTTGTTTGGAAGGCTGAGCTGGAATACAGTTTCAGATGTCAATTATTAAAGTACTTGTGTCTCCTCTAAGACTACACAGGGCTAAAAGTTCCCAATACAATTAGCATCTGGGAGGGAAGAAGAAAGGCATTTGGCAACATTTATTAGTGCATAGAAAGGCCACACGCACAGTCCTATTCTGATCCTTTCTTGTACTTCTATCTCTGGCCTTGGATTTCAGCATTTGGCTTTCTTTGATAAGTTCTTACTCTTCCTTGTGAGTCATCACTGGCCTTCTCTAAATTGCCAATTCTGCTGTTGAATCTGGGACTGCATCTGTCTCTTAGGGAATACCAGTTACAGATGAAGTACTTCCTGATTTTTGTCCTAGTGCATTTCCTATGTCACTAGTTTTGATTCTAGGTGTAGACTCTGTACCTATTGTCACAAAACATGTGTCTAAAAATAAGGAGACACATACAACTCTGAAACACACACACACACACACACACACACACACACACACACACACAGAGGCAGATTTAAATATGGGCCTTTTCATCTGCAGCAGCATGGATGGACCTAGAGATTATCATACTAAGCAAAGTAAGTCAGAAATAGAAAGACAAATACCATATGATATCATTTGTATATGGAATCTACAATATGACACAAATGAACCTATCTACAAAACAGAAACAGACTCACAGACATAGAGAACAGACTTGTGGTTACCAGGGGGATTGGGGGAGGGAAGGACTGGGAGTTTGGGATTAGCAGATACAAACTATTATATATAGGGTGGATAAACAACAAGGTCCTACTGTATAGCACAGGGAACTGTATTCAATATCCTGTGATAAACCGTAATAGAAAAGAACATGAAAAAGAATATATATATATATACATATATAAAACTGAATCTGCTGTACAGCAGAAATTAACACATTATAAATCAACTATACTTCAATAAAATTTTTTTTAAATATGGGCCTTTGTATAGGTATTCATATTGCTTCAGGAAATTTTAGCTTTAGAGGGAAGCTTGCTTATTGTAAATCAACTTGTTTCACACTTGAAAAGACCAAGTCATAGAGAATTACTGATTTGCTGAGAGTCACAGAGCAAGGGATCATGCGACCAATTCAATGTCAGTGACATTTCCAACCATCACCCGTAGATATGGTTGCCTAGGCCCGTGAGCTCATTTGATTAGTATGAGAGGTCAAGGTAGCCAATGTTATTGACAGTTTTCTCATCCAGGGCAGTCTTTGGACCCAGTTTCCATCTTCCACCAAGATCATTGCCAAATGATGGCATTAGTGATGTAAAGAGAGTTTGGATCATGCCATCTCTATCCTAGAAGAGCTAGACAGCAGCTAAAAACACAAATGCCTTGGTCAGTTAGGATGAGAAAGGCTGGCTAGCTGTAAGATACTCAGTAGAGTTGATACATGACCTGAATCAGTGATCACCTCAGAAATGGTGGGGATGGTGGGGCCTGGAGGACCCAGGCCATGTAAAATTGGGGCAACAGCTACTCAGCTCCAGCTGAAAGCTGCCATGGAGGATTTCAGTCCAGTATTATTAGATTGGCTGGGTTTTTGTTTATTTTTCAGAAGAAGCCAGAAATCTGGATCATTACATGAAAACCTAAAATTTTTAAATGTCATCAATTCAAATTTGAACACTGTGTGTGTGGCTGACCAAACAGGGCAAACACACCACAGCTGCACACTGAATATGATGTCTGTATCACCAATTTGCAAATCTCTGGCAAGAATATTTGAGCTGAATGACACCTTCAATAATACTTAGTCCAATTCTTTCCATTTGATAGATTAGGAAGCAAGGCCCCAAGAGGGGAGACAACTCACAACACAGTAAAGTTACTTTTGTTGCAGACCTATGACTCTGCGATGACAATTTTATTTCTGATACCAGATTTTCTTTTACCATCAGGCTACGTCTCATGGTCATGGGTTGGTAATATACCTGTCTGGATTTAATGAATGTTCTTTAGGGAAGTGTATTTAATTGCTAAAGAGGATGACTGGGAGAATGAAGTTGACAAAGCTGAGAAAGGAAAATGCATTTCTCTTAAATTGCATACCTTGACCATTACCCTAAACCTTGGTACCAAATGACACACCAGTTGCTATGGTAATATTGTCAATAAGCAACATTCTCTACTGGATCCAACAGCTAAACATCCCAGAAGATGCTCATTCCCCTCTCCTCACAACTATGGCTCAGGAAGGTCCTGAGTCCCACTTACTGGAAGGCCAGGCAGTCAGCCCACTGATGGCACACACCTGTCTTCTTTCTAGGATCATGTAATAGCCGATTTCTGAATTTGATCAGCGCTTGGAGCCATTTGGTCTAATCACCTCATTTAAAAGCAGAGGACTGGGGTCCAGAGGGGGCAAAGCCACGCAGTGAGTTAACAGCAGGGTTGGAGCCAGATCCCACAGCTCCGACCCCCAGCACTGTCTCTTCTTCTTGCACTGCCCCAGCAGGGCCCTTCAGAGTCGAGGCCAGCATTTGTGCTGCCTCTTCTGTGCCAACTCGGCTGGGGAATACAATGAACAGAGGGTGTGACATGCAGCAAATAAAGCTCCTTATTGATTGGGAGGCCACTGTAAAGAGTTGTTTTCATGGGCTTGGCATGAGCAGCCTGCTTCTTTCTGCAGAGAGACAGAGACAGAGACAAGAGAGGGAGATGATCTTTGCCCAGAGAAATTTTCCCTGAGAACAATCTAATTTGAAATTGGCTCTGAGACAGGCTGTAGACGTGTAGACAACTACATAGAAAGAGCCTACAATTGTGCAATTCTCTCTGAGTGTGTTGTCACGAGGAGACCATGATGACTTAAGAAAAGCTCGCAGTATGAATGGATATCTCGCTAACACACCAGACACAACTTGGTGTAAAAATCTTTCTAACTAGGATGTCTGATCTCAAAGAGGAGAGACTCTGCTGCTTCAGAGACAGTTAAAAATAAAGAAAGAGGGGTTTCCCTGGTGGTGCAGTGCTTAAGAATCCACCTGCCAATGCAGGGGACATGAGTTCGAGCCCTGGGCTGGGAGGATCCCACATGCCGTGGAGCAACTAAGCCCGTGCGCCACAACTGCTGAGCCTGCAAGCCACAACTGCTGAGCCCACGTGCCACAACTACTGAAGCCCTTGTGCCTGGAGCCCATGCTCTGCAACAAGAGATGCCACCACAATCAGAAGCCCACGCACCACAACAAAGAGTAGCCCTGGCTCGCCGCAATTGGAGAAAGCCCGCGTGCAGCAGCGAAGACCCAACACAGTCAAAAATAAACAAATAAAATAAATAAAAAAATTTTAATGTGTTTAAAAAAATTTTTTAATAAAATAAAGTAAAAGAAGAATGTGTATATGTATATAACTGAGTCACTTTGCTGTACAGCAGAAAGTAACCCAACATTGTAAATCATCTACACTTCAATAAAAAAATAAGGGGACTCCAAACTTAAACTAATAGAAGAGAGGCTTTTATTTTTTACTTGATACCTCAACATCTTATATATGGCTCCATTTCAGCAACCGCTGCTGTGTTTGGTAAAGATAGTTCACTTCTATATCCCCAAATTGCCAGTGAACTTGTAAAGAGCAGGAACATGGAAACAGGAACAGAGAAGGTAAATACGTCAGGTTTTTAAATCAAATTTTCTTTTGCATCAGATTGAATAAACCATTAGCAATATCACACTGAAACCATCATTGGATTGATATTGCTGGGTTTAATTCACTGCATGATTTCAATTGACAATCAAGCAAATTGTTAATTGGCTAAACTGACTGTCAAAACAGTCCATCTGATGGGAGAAAGGGCAAGGGGGTGGAAGAGAGAGGCTATATTGACTGATTATTAAGAAAGCAGAATCCAGAGGGACTCAAGGTGATTGGGTAAGTGAGGAAGGGAAGAGGGGAAGAAATCTTGGGCTATTGGTGAGACAGTGGAGCCACTCATTTTTTACTGTTCTTTTGATCCTACATCCTAAGAATTTACTTGCTGAACAAGGGAAAAAAGTTTTTATACTCTCAAAGAAGTAATAATGCTGCAATGTGCCTGACTGGAAATCTCACTTCATTTTCCTAATCAAAGGAAATGGAGGTGCCTAACATCCTTGAGAAGATGGATGTAAATATCTGTGTGTTCGATATTGAGAAAATGAGAAGACAGTTATTCTTCCCCAGTGTATCCTAGCATGTCATTTGGGAATAGGATTAAAAAGTAGCATAGATCAAAGCATTTTTTGCTCAACTTCTCCCTATACACGATTATTATTCTGTAATCGTTTTCTAATATTTATCATAAGGCCTTAATAGATGGTTATTGTAGTCCTTTCTACACTCTCTTTTAAAAAATCTTTTGGAGGTATACGTGACTTTTAATCAATTGGACATATTTAGAATATACAATTTGATAAGTTTTGACATGTTATATACCATCACTTTCAAACATCACTCCAATCAATACAATAAACACAGCAAACACCCCCAGAATATTTCTTCTGCGTCTTTGTAATCATTCTTTCCAGTTCTTGCTTCCCACATCTCTCTCAACCCCCCATCTCAGGTACCTCTGATTGGCTCACTGTTACTATTCATTCCTTTGTATTGTCTATAATTTTATACAAATGCTACCCTATGATATGTACTATTTTTTTCTGACTTCCTTCACTCAGCATAATTATTTTGAGATTAATCTACATCTTTGTGTGTGTTAATAGTTCATTCCTTTTTACTGCTGACTAGCATTCCCTTATATGGATATGCTATAATTTTTTAATCCATTACCTGAGTTTGGGTTGTTTCCAATTTTTTGTCATTATAAATAAAGCTGCTAGAAACATTCATGTACAAGTATTTGCATATGCTTTTATTTCTTTTGGGTAAATACCTAGGAATGGAATAGTTGAGTATTATCGTTAAGTGTATTTTTAAAATTGTAAGAAATTCCAATCTAAAGTGATATTTTTCTAAAATGATTGTTATCACCAACACGTCTGAGAGGTCCAGTTCTTCCACATCCTCACCAGCCCACTGTATAGGCAGATGTTTTATTGTTAGCCATTCTACTGGGAATATAGCAGTATATTGTGTTTTAAATGTGCACTTTCCTAAGTAAGTATCTTTTCTGGTGCTTTGTTGCTATCTATATGTCTTATTTTTCTTGCCTTGTTCCATTGGCTAAAACCTGTAAAAAAATTTAACAAAAGCAGTGCAATTAGATATGCCTGTCTTGTTCCTAAACTTAAAGGGGAAGTCTTTTAGCTTTTCACCATTAAGTATATTAATTGGTGATTTTTTCATAGATGGGTTTATCTGTTTACCAGGTTAAGGAAGTTCTATTCTATTTCTAGTTTGCTTAGAGTTTTTATCAGGAATACTTGTTAAATATTTTGTGAAATATTTTTTTCTGCATCTATTGAGGTGATCACATTTTTTCTTTTAATATTTTAGTTATCCAGTCAATTATGTTAATTAAATTTTTAATGTTAAAGTAATCTTTCATTTGGTCATGGTGTATTATCTTTCTGTATACTGTTAGATTTTAATTGCTAAAATTTTGTTTATAGTTTTTGCATTTATATTCATGAGAGAAATTAGTATCAGGGACTGCTGACCTCACAGAATAAGTTGGGAATTATTCACCCCTCTTCAATTTTCTGGAAGAGTTTGTGTGTAATTGGTACTATTTCTTCCTTAAATTTGTGGAAGAATTCATCAGTAAGCCATCTGGCCTGGAAGGAGGGAGGGAGGGAGGGAGGGAGGGAGGGAGGGAGGAAGGAAAGAAGGAAGGAAGGAAGGAAGGAAGAAAGGAGGGAGGGAGGAAAGGGAAGGAAGGAAGAAGAAAGAAGGAAAAGAAATCCACTAGGCTATGTGTACGTTCCACATCCCTTTGCCCTCAGGCACTATCAGAATTTTTTTCCTGCTTATGTTTCCATCCAATGAAAACATTCATTTGCCTTAAGAAATTCCTGGATTCCCACCATGGCATCCCATCATCCCTGTGGCCTGAAATGTGTTTATCCTCCATACCACTCCCTCAGACTATGTTTTCTGCAAAAGGCAGTGTTAACCAGAGAAACCCATTGTTCTGAGCCACGAGTTACTATTTTATCATTTATAACTAATAGCATTATAAGAGATTCTTTAACAAGTTCTTACAGTCCTGAGAGTAGAAATTTAAGTCACCATAGAAGACCATTTCTAGACACAATGAATATTTTTTTTCTCATCATATCACATCATTCAGATGACCGGGATCTTTACTCACATAAAACTAACTTTGAAATGACATACAAAATCAAAACAATTTTATGGTATAGTTCTGGCTTCTAACAAGATCATTGTTTCCATATCAAACCCCAGCTTCTGCAGCAGACTCTATCTCCTCAGATGGTTATTCTCTCTTTCATATTATCTCTTTACTTCATACCTATGGTAAATGAGTGTCAGAAACTCCTGGTTGCCTATGCAATATCCATCCCTTCCTTATATCTTACTAACAGATTCTTGATTTTGTTCATTGCTACACATTGTCCTGCTTGAAAAACAAACAAACAAGCACTCTTGGAATCATAGACTCCCTTGCAGCTAGGGACAGCCATGTGACTAATATCTGCCTCTCCTAGGTGTATCTGGAAGCATTTTTTGTCTCATGATACAGATGCCACCTTTCCCCCATTTACCATTGCTCCCCTTTGTCCTTTCTGCAATAGTATGTGATGACAGGAGCTATTGTAGCCTCCTGGTATTCCAAAGAAAAAGGACCACAGAGACCTTGACCCTGATATATTTAAGCCACTGAACCAACACAACAATGGCCTGACTCTGGCTTTTCAGGGCAGAAAAAAAAATCCAGCTTCATTTGTCGAAGCCACTCTTTATTCAGTTACAGCTGAATCCAATGCCCCATACACAAATGGAGAAAGAGGATGTTATCTCTGCATAATTACATAGTCATTTGTATTTCTTCCACACAAAAAAACAGTCATTTTTAGATATTAAGAGGTACGTCAGTTTAGAACAATACATTTTACTCATCTTCCGGCTGACTACGTTCAACCTTTAGCCAAAACGTCAAGTATCAAAGCACATATAGCACTACATTATAATTCTTTATTTACATCTCTGTTTATAGACTGAATTCTTTAAGGGCAAGACCTATGTCTTATTTATCCTTTCACCTTTAGAACCTGAAACATCTCTTGGCACCTATTAAAAGGTCAGGGAATGTTTAATTGAATTGGACTAGAAGGAGAAGCAGCTCTTTAATCCCATGGTGGAAGCTGTTGCCACAGGATAAAAACTAGTGCTCGGATACATGATATGACGGACAAGAAGAAGGGAGCCAGGATATAGGGCCAGCTCTTTGTCATTAAACCAGTGTCTCACTCCCTATAATACAGAGAACACTGTGTGGTTTTACAAGGACAAAAGTGCCTTCTAGCATCCTGAAAAAAAAAAAAAAAACTGGCAAAAAAGAAGCCCTGATAGATGCTTTAACAAATAGTCCTCTATTTTCAGCATTTTCTGCCTGTAATTACTTTTCACCAAAGACAGCAATCATATTAAAAAATAGCTCTCCTACTTGCTGCACTTAAAATGGATGGTGAATTATAAAGCCCAAGTGGCAAAAAGCCAAACAATGACCTGCTCGTTTAATTTTATTTTCTCCTATATGGATTAGTCACTCATTAATTGCCTTGGAACTGAGAAGTATGGTTTTCTCTGGCCCATGGGGGTCTGAGACCACCAGGAACCAGCACCAGCTCAAATTCAGTTTTCTTCTCAGGCCTGTCCATGAAGGTTAGACAAGTTACTAAGGCATGAAACACCCAACTCCTGAGTCATTCACAACTGAAGTTGCCTAAGTGTGAGGTTACACGTCTGCCTGAAGGCTTGCGAGATCATCTTTGGGATGGGTATTGTTGTGATAGAAAGGACAGGTAAGATGCAACTCAGTGGGAATGGGCAATTTTGATATTGTAAATTATTTTGTAATTGTGTATTATTGGAAGCCATTCTCTTCAAATCTACAGGCCTATAATCCTGAGAAAGGTCACTCAGTGTGGAAACTGGAGTATTTTGAATAAAACAGCAAAGGCAGGATTGAAAAGACCATTTGTCCTGCAAGCTGGGGGAATGGATTTACCATGATGATTTTTAAATGAAGTTTGAATTTACAACCATTCATTTGAACAGGCATGCCTAGACCACCTGATAAATAATACATTTGTATTGTGCTTATGAAATATGCAAATGGAGTCCAATTTGCAAATAAATGCCTTGAAGAATATTTTAAAACTTCAGAGGTTACTTAATCCTAGGAGTCTCTATATTCATATTTGTGAGGTTTTTGTCTTACTTTGTGACAGCTGCTATAAATTCAATTAAACTGTATGGCAAATTAAGTTTTGGTGGTGGTTGTTTTCTTTCTTGCTGAAGGAAGAAAATGATCAAGAGGTTAGCAAGATGGGAAGCAACCAGCACGTTTGCAAATAGGGAAATCAAACAATGTCACATCAAAATAAGAAGGAAGGAAATCCAGCCAGCTAAGCAGGTACAGCCGGATTTGTTATCCTTGTCCTTTGCCCCCTTTGTCCACATGTTTTCCTTGCTGTAGAAAAAAGTAGAAGCAATTAGAATCCACAAAGTGAGAAGCTAAAAAATGCTCTGACAGCAAACGGAAACAGAATGCAAAAACTCAGAATCTGCAGGCATGAAAAATACTGCAAGGGATGGTCATTTATTTTTTTATTTTTTTTTTTTTTTTGCGGTACGCGGGCCTCTCACTGTCGTGGCCTCTCCCGTTGAGGAGCACAGGCTCCGGACGCGCAGGCGCAGCGGCCATGGCTCACGGGCCCAGCCGCTCTGCGGCATGTGGGATCTTCCCGGACCGGGGCACGAACCCGTGACCCCTGCATTGGCAGGCGGATTCTCAACCTCTGCGCCACCAGGGAAGCCCGGATGGTCATTTAAAATGTGTTCCAGGATCGTAGAACAGCCCCTGACAGCCACCCAGAGCATAGTAAGTAATCACGCCCAACATTGTCTTCTTGTAAACTGAAGGTACAAATTGTGGCTGATGTATACATCCACAGACATAACACCTAGTAGGAACATGCATACGGAAATGTATGAACAAGATGCTGAATTCCCCTTACAAATTAGATGTATTCTCCAGCCCTCGAGCTTACTATCTGTTGAGGTTTTGTTGTATGCTGGACACCAAGAGAAATGGGACTCAAAGAGTCCTCCCAACAGTCCCATAGGTTAAGTGATTATAAGCAAAGAAATTAAAGCATAGAGAGGTTAAGGGGCTTATCCAAGATCATATGGCTAAGAGTGGCAAAGCTGAATCAAAAGTCAGGCCTCCCTGCTCATCACATCTCCATCAGGTGCCTCTGTTGTAAAAGGCAGATGGAACTTCTGCGACCTAAATTCTATCCGAGGTGTATGAGGGAAGCTTCCTGGCTAACAGGAACCTCAAGGTACCTTTGGTAAATGGAGCATCCATTAGTAATGGTCAGTTAGTAAATTCAGATGTTTCTTAAAATTCTACACACATGCCAAGTACAATAGGTGACAGTCAAGAGTCGCATGAAAGAGGAAATGCTGTGGTTTGCTTTCGATGATCTGAATTTTCTCCCTCTCATGCTTCTTTTAGGTCACACAATTCTCCCACACGGGAAGACCTCTTTGGCTGGAGCCCAAGATGTTGGACTGTGAAACAATCGGGTGCGGGGAGAGCCCCCCAAATGACTAGATACATGTGGCTCACCTGTTGAACTAACCCCATTGAACTAGACTCTGGACCATCATCATTAGGGAGAGGAGTTGCCGAGGGAACTGCAGCTCTGTGGGGCACAAGCTACTCAGCCTCTTGTAGTTGTGTGCAAAAAAAGATGTGTGATTAATAAGCAATAGGAGGGACAATTACAATGGCGGGAGAGATGAAGTGAGCTGAATGTCATTGGAATTGGGCCACTTCCCCAAGCTTTAGGGCTGGTGGGATGCTGTTTCTTATTACATCTAATAAATTGCTCAGCAAATATTTATTGAAGGCCAACTATGTTCAAGTTTGTGGGGATATGGAAAATAAGGCTGCTGTTCTCATGAAACATATTCTAGGAGATGGGAAGATAGACAAACAATGAAATAAATAGGCACATGATTTATTAAGTAGTGATACGTTCTATGAAGCACAAAGAAGCTGGTTAAGGGGCATATAAAGCTACAGGGGACACTAGTTTATATAAGAAGGTCCAATAAATCCCCTCTGACAAAGTGACATTTGAACATAGACCAAAATACATAAGTGAGCCAGGCAGCTAGGAGAGGTCATTCCAGGGAGAGGGAACAGCCTTTGCAAAATCCCTAGAGTTAGTAAGTGCTCTGTGTTCAGGGAACCCTAAGGAAACTAGTGTGGCCACAGAAGGGGAGGGAGGGGAGCGGAAGGTAACAGGGACAGAGAGGATACATTGGCGGGCAGATTGTGTAGGGCTTAACACTGAGGACACTGCAAGGACTTTTACCTTATACTCTAAATGAAATGAGAAGTCACTGGAGAACCTGACTGCTATACAGAAAGAAACAAGAGTAAAAACAAATAAAAAAAGAAGAATCAGGTTAGAAGGCTGATGCAATAACCAAGTAAGAAATAGACCAGAGTGGGAGCAGTGTAGGTAGTCAGGAGTGTTGGATGCTGGCTATGCAAGAAAGACAGTTATGAAGGGTGATGCCAAGATTCACATGGCCTAAGTGACTGGGAAAATGGAATTGCCATGAACTGAGATTGGGAGGTGTTGCCTATGTTATTCTCAGATGCCCATTAGATATTAAGTAGACGTTATGTACCATCATCACCTTCCTTCGCTATGACTCCTTACTCTGTGCCAAAGCTATCTTATTTAATAGGATGTGTAAATTGGATTGACATCTATCTTCTCCCCTGGAGTGTAGTCCCCTGAGAGCAGTGACTATGTCTAACTCTCTCCACTGTATACCTAGCACCCAGCACAGCACCTGACTTGTAGTTAGCACTCGGTAACTAGTGAACGGGTAAATGAATACAAATGTGAAGGGGTGATTCCTCCCAACGATTCCCTGTGGTAGCAAGTGGGGTAACTGCATCTCTGCTTCCTCAGCCTGCCTGGACCAGGTCAGAGAACCGAACTGCACCAGAGGAATGACCCACATAGAGGCCACTGGAGCCAGCATCTTTTCTTTCCCTTTGGTTCAGGTCATACCTTTGCTTTAATTCAAGGGTATCAAGTACTGATGTTATTTTATTATTACAAAATTTAGGAGAATTCAAAGAAAATATATTTATCCCTTATATGTGGAATCTTTAAAAAAACATGATACAAATGAACTTATTTACAAAACAGAAATAGACTCACAGACATAGAAAACAAACTTATGGTGACCAAAGGGGGAAGGGGGCTGAGGAAGGATAAATTAGGAGTTTAGGATTAACAGATACACACTATTATATATAAAATAGACAACCAACAAGGACCTACTATATAGCACAAGCAACTATATTAAATATCTTGTAATAACCTATAACAGAAAAGAATCTAAAAAAGAATATATAACTGAATCACTTTGCTAAAACTAATATAACATTGTAAATCAACTATATTTCAATAAAAAAACTTTAAAATATATGTATTTACACAATAAATATTGTAGATTTATTTTCTTGATCTTAAATGGCTCTATGGCTGCCAAATTTTAAGTTTCACATCCATGTTCATTGGAAAATTTATTCTAGGGTTCCTCTGTGATCTCACCCAGCCCACTAGAACATCCTACTCACACAGTTTGTACCTGCAACATCACACTCTGAAACTCTCATCCTCATGTTACTTTTACCTTCAGTCAGAGCATGTGGTAACCTACACCTGAGCACCAGGAAGACCTTATGACACACTCCTCAAGGCACAAGCTGATCTTTGTGCTTAAAATTCCACCACTAAGAGGCATTTCTCTGCATTGACTTTTCCTTTCATGAACCCTTCAATAAGATTGGTCAAGAAATGAAGTCATTATTTTCTATTAATATTTTAACAGAGTAGAATGATCTCTATGTGACTCACTGTACCTGGCCGGGGATGGGTCCCATAAGAGCATTTAAGACAGAAATTTGGAGAGATCTTACCATTTCTGCAATTGGCAGCTCGGTCAACATAAGATTCAGGTATTAGGCAGCAAAGAGCGTGAGTGCTGATGTTTTAAAAAGCCTCCATCCTGGTTGGGACAATTAGTTTTTCAAAGCAGGAGCCTGCTGTTTCCCCCTTTGCCTGGCAAAGCAATAAAGCTATTTTTTCTACTTCACCCAAAACTCTGTCTCTGAGATTCGATTCTGTACCAGTGCAGAGACGCCGAGCCTTTGGCATCAATATCAGCATAAGTATAGAAAAACAGATCAGTGGAGTAGAAAAGAGTTCAGAAATACTCCTATACATATATGTTTAATAGAATTTCCAAAAAAAAAAAGCACCAAGGCAATTTTAATGGGAAAGGGAAAGTCTTTTCAACAACCATGAGGGAAAAACTGAACGTGTGGGGTTGGAAGGTGATGAACTTGATCTCTATCTCACAGCACACACAAACATTAATTCAGGGTGAATCAATGATCTAAAATGTGAAACTAATCAAATCAAAGACCTAAATGTAAAACTAAAAGTATAATGCTTCCAGAAGTACATAGTAAGCTTTGTGACTTTGGGGCAGGCAAAAAAAAAAAAAAAAAAGAAAAAAAAAAGCCTCCATCCTGCTATACACAGGCAAAGGCATAGGAGTAAAGCCGTATCTGTGGTAGACACATTCGCCGACCATTGTCAAACTTTATCTGAGAAAAAAAATGTTTCTATAGTCAAATAAGTTAGGAACAATTCTGCTTATCATTTTCCTGTCTTGGATATTTACAATGCGCATTAGCAGGTTAGATGATGGGAGAAGTCTTAGGTTTTAGAAATCTGTTTAACCGTCTTTCATATAGCATTTCTACAAACATACTTAAATTTGTTGCTCAACGTTTTTAGAAATAGTATTTTCAGTTTATAAAAGAAAGAGCTCATTTGCTTTACCTGGAAGTTGATTGTAAGAAAGGAGGCTGCCTAATATACTGAAGAGCACAGTCTTTGACTGCGTTGAGGGACCCTGGTTCGAATCTTCCACTAACCTATTTACTGGCTTTGTGGCCTCAGTGAGTTACTTAACCTCTCTGTGCCTTTGTAAATTGAATATCTAATATGTTTTTACTTCTAAGCATTTTCTTTCTTTTTTATTTATTTTTTAAAATTTTATTAGAGTATAGTTGATTTACAATGTTGTATTAGTTTCAGGTGTACAGCATAGTGATTCAGTTATACATATACATGTATTCATTCTTTTTCAGATTATTTTCCCATATGGGTTATTACAGAATATCTAAGCATATTATTTCTAGTGCATGTAAAATATCTTGATGCAGAATAAGAGTAGCCATGCTTTTATAATCTGGGCTTATGTTTGCCCTCTCCGGAACTCTAGTTCCACCTCTGTTCAGCACCCCTGGTTTAGAGTAGCCAGGACCAGTGGCAAAGAGCAAGGGTTTTGGATTAAAATTCAGTTCAAATCCTGACTCTGCTATTTACTAGCTGTGTGGTGTTGGGTAGGTTACTCGACCTCTCTGGGCCTCAGTTTCTTTATTTGTGAAATAGAGCTACTGGAAGGATCAAAATAATAAAGTATATTTTACACTATTTATAGAGTATCTAGCAAAGGGCCTATAGCTCCGGGTAAGTGGCACAGTAAATAGCTGTTACAAGGGTTCTGGTTGTTATTTCCTGTCTCCACACTTTTCACTTCTGGCTTGACTATGATCTCTCCTTAACCCCATCACTAAGAGCATTCAATCCTGGTAGCTGACACTCCTGACAATGGGGTCTTCCAAATGGCACCCCGTCTCCCTTCCCAAACTGTTGCTTCCTCCCTGGGGCAACTGGTGCTTATAATTTACTTCTGGATCCCTGGCCCAGCTGCAGGGAAGGAAAACAGACAATGATTTCTCTTCCCACAGCCTCCCACGCATTAGTTTTCTCTGCATGTCTGACTTTTGACTTCTAACTCTCCTCGGGCTGTGATTACTCAGACAAAGTGAAGTGGACAGATGGAACAATTATTTGCAAAGCTCAGCCAATGGAAAACAAAACAAAAAGACAAGCAAAGAAAACCGTACACTCAGCCCTGCAGTTGAATAGAAAGAGTTTATTGGTTTAAATTATTCTTATTGTCTGCTGGCATCGATTGCATTTTCCAGGTAATTGCTCAGCACTCCCATTAGTTTGCCCACACAGAGAAACAATACCTTCTTAGCTACTGGCACTACAGGTAGCCTTCTGCAGCAGGAAGAGATGGGTTTGGGCAAATCTGGTCTATACAGAAAATTTTTGTTAGCTGACTCCAATTAGTTCATTGACTTGCATGATAAACACAAGAGGTGTTGTAGGAGTGGGGAAAAAAGAGTCTCTGGATATGTTAAGAAAAAACACTTTAAAATAAAGTATACTTTTACAGTCATGTATTTGAAAATTTTCTGAGAAAACCCTAATTAATGTTTTACAGGTATTGAGCCAAACAGCCTAGGTTCAATTCCTGGCTCTGCCATACTCTCCTGGTGCATGTGACTTAGTATAAATTACTTAGTTTCTGAGTCTCAGTTTTCTTGTCTCCCCCGTGGAGATAATGAGAGTGCTCACTCATACAGTGATGAGGACATCAAAGAGTAATGTATATAGAGGTTATCATACTATGGGAAGTAAGACAGAGAAAGACAAATATGATATGAGATCACTTACATGTGGAATCTAAAAAAATGATACAAATGAACTTATTTACAAACAGAAATAGACTTACAGACATAGAAAACAAACTTATGGTTACCAAAGGCAAAAGGACAGAGGGGAGGGATCACCTCACACAGTCAGGGAGGGATTAATGGGGAATTTGGGATTAACATATACACACTACTATATATAAAATAAACAAGGACCTACTGTATAGCACAGGGAACTGTACTCAGTATCTTGTAATGACCTATAATTCAAAAGAATCTGAAAAAGAATATATATATATTATATATATAAAATATATAATACACGTTATATATATATATAATATATATTATATATATATATAAAACAACTGAATCACTTTGCTGTACACTTGAAACATTGTAAACCAACTACACTTCAATTTTTTTTAAAAAAAGAACCTTGTGCCTGCCACATAGTAAATTCCCAATAAATGGTGCTTTATTATGTTATAATAAATGAATACTATTGCTGAATTATTAACAAATAGACATGTTTCTGGTTATAAAAGCTAAAGCTGGTAAGCCTCGAACTCCAGATGATGGCAGCTCAGGGCCTCATGTTCTGGGGCTTTTGAGCTCTCATTTTTCTGGTTCAATCCACAGACTTCTTCAATTTCAAAATCTGTGCTGTACATTTCTGTTCACTGAGAGGTACCTCTATACCTCTAAATATCCATACAGCTACATACAGGAGACTATCATGTAGCGTTTGGAGTCCATTACGCACAAATACAGTGAGAATCTGGTTCAATCACAACACAACAGGGAGTGTTAGGGTGCTGGGGAGGCTACAAGCCACAGTTAGATTTTTAAGGTGGAAATAGCCATCTGGGTAGGAGAGCAAGGAGCCTGCTTTGCCCTTTCCTGGATGCCAGCCTGCCTGAGTTCAGGGTGACATAATGTATAACCCAAGGTCATGCAAATTGTGCTTCAGATTTTCTGCTCTTCCAGAACAGAAATCAAAGGCAAACTTGGACAGCGCTGAGTCTAAAATTTTCTCGTCTGTGTAATGGGGTCAGCCAAAGAGGTCAACGACCTTTCCTGAACAGTAATACAAAATATTAATAATAACTACCACATATTGAGTACTTAATATATCAGGCACCATGCTGGATGTTTTACAGGAATTGTCTTATTCAATGGTCTTATTTAATTCCTACACCCGTCCTCCAAAAGGGAAATCATTATCAAGCTGTCAGTGTTCTCCAGAGAAATAGAATTGATAGGATATATAGAGATATAGATAAGAGGAGATTTATTATAGGAAGTGGCTCACATAGTTATGGAGGCCAAGAAGTCTCACAGTTTGCTGTTTGCAAGGGGGAAACCCAGGAAAGCTGGTGCTGTAATTCACTCAGAAGGTCTGAGAATCAAGGGGCCAAGTGGGCAAGTATCAGTATGAATCTGAAAGCCCAAGGACCAGGGGTGTTGACGCCTGAGGGTAGGAGAAGATGGAGGTCTCAGTTCAAGCAGAGAAAGTAATTTGGGCCTTCCTCTGCCTTTTCATTCTACACAGGCCCTCAGCAGACTAGATGATGCCTACCACATTGGGAAGGGTGATCTTCCTTACTCAGTCCACTGGTTCAAATGCTACTCTCTTCCAGGACCACCCTGACAGACACCCTAAGAAATAATGTTCACCAGCCAACCAGGCATTCCCCTTAGCCCAGTCAAGTTGACACATAAAATTAACCATCATGTAAACCTACTTTGCGGATGAGGAAACATGCACAGAGAGGTTAAGAGACTTGACCAGATCACACAACTAGTAGCTGATAGTCTTCTGATTCCTAAACCAGAAGGCCTAATGGACTGCTCTATTATCTTCTGCAAGAGTCCACTTCAATCTGGGAAAAAGCAGAAGCACCTGTTTTCCTGCAAAATACTCTGGTCTTGATGAGAGCCCCACACGACAGCTTGAAACCCAGACTTGAATCCCAGGTCTGTCCTAAATAACAGTGACAAAGATAATTGATACTGATTCAACAGAGATAATAATAGCCACTGTAATTTAGTAGACAAATACTATATGTCAGCTATGAATCTCTTGAAGCCCGTGAAAATTAACATAACAATCTCTCATAGAAACTGCAGCTCTTGTGTCTAACTCTGCATTTACCAGATGTGGGATTTTCAATAAGGCATTTAGTCTCTCTTTCTCTCTCCCCCCCTAATTTTCCTCACTTTAAAAATAAAATTTGCTGTGAAAAATAAAGATCATGTATGGTGAACATTTACCCAGTACTCAGAAGGTGGCAGCCCCCAATAAGTATTAGCATTACTTTTATCCTTTTGCTACAAGATGAAGAAACCAGGTCTCATAGAAAAGTGGATGAACGGTCCGAGGCCACAAGGCTGGCAGAGTCTGTACTCTGGGTCAGTTTCCCTCCAAAGCCTGACGGCTCTTTCTACCTAGACCAGTGACTCTCACACCTGGCCACACACCGCAAACAACTGGGTAACTTGTGTACAATCCAGAGTCTTTGCCCCCATCCTTGGACTTGGCTGCCACAGAGCCAGGTTGGCAGCCACTTGTCCAGCTCATGCATCACCTCATTCGCCAGGACCCTTCTCCTCCCTCGCACATGAGGGAACACTTCTGTTATCAGTGACTGCAGAGAACCCTCCTATCTTAGTCGGCTTGGGCTGCCATAACAAAATACCATAGACTGAGCAACTTAAGCAATAGAAATGTATACCTCATAGTTCTGGAGGCTAGAAGTCCAAGATCAAGATGCCATCATGGTTGGATTCTGGTGAGAGCCCTTTCCTGGCTGGTAGACGGCTGCCTTCTCACTGTGTCCTCACATGGTAGGGAGAGTGTGCAAGCTCTCTGCTATCTCTTCTTAAAAGGGCACTAATGCCATCACAATGGCATCACCTTTATGACCTTCTCTAAACTTAATTTCCTCCCAAAGGCCCCCATCTCCAAATACATCACACTGGGGGTTAGGGCTTCGACATATGACATTGGGTGGTGGTGGGGAGGTAAGGGACCATAATTCAGTCTATACCATCTTCCTGATTAGTTTAAGATGTTCTCCTTTTCTATTCTATTTCATCAGCAATAGTCTTTAAAAAAAATTAGAAGGTACTGGCTGAGCACTTATTTGCTGGGCACTGTACCCAAAGGACTATTTATTCATTCATTCATTCATTATTTATACTTGGTTTGCTTTCCAAAAAAAAAAAATGATGATGCCTTCTAGAAATTTAAGACTGTCACAGGAAACACTGACAAGGACACATCAATTGGCAGGCTACAGAAAACAGGGCCATTTTCCTGGTGGTTGTTTTCATTGCCCGAATTGTTATCATTACTCACACAATTGTTGGTACCTGCACCTGTAGTTCTAGCTTTCATTCCTCAGTCACTCTGCCTTCTCTGTCCTCGCAATTTTTGCTGCTGGGTACAGAGGCTGAGTCATCAGTTGGCTCTGGCCTTCAGGTGTCTTAGCAGAAGCAAAAGGCAGCATCTTTGTCTTAAGTGATGAGCTGAAAAATTCACATCTCCATATTCTTGCAATTAAAGAAATAATGGGGCTTCCCTGGTGGTGCAGTGGTTGAGAATCCGCCTGCCGATGCAGGGGACACAGCTTCGTGCCCCGGTCCGGGAAGATCCCACATGCCGCGGAGCGGCTGGGCCTGTGAGCCATGGCCGCTGAGCCTGCGCGTCCGGAACCTGTGCTCCGCAACGGGAGAGGCCACAACAGTGAGAGGCCCGCGTACCGCAAAAAAATTTTAAAAAAAGAAAAAAGAAAAAAAGAATGATGATGACAGCAACTAATTTTCACTAATTACTTACTGTGTGCTAAGCATGATTTCATTTAGTCCTCAAAGCAACCCTAAGAAATAGGTACCACTATCCCCATTCTGAAGAAGTGGAAACTGAGGTTTAGAGAAGCTGGGTATGTTGTTCAAGGTCATCCAAAGCCAATAAATTGGGAAGCCATACAGCCATGCACCTTCCCACCTTGCCCTCTGCTCAGATTGTTTTCATATTCAGAAATGTTCTCTCCTATTGTATTCCTCTAACACCTTGGCTTGGAAATAGGGTGTCTCATTGGCTAAGTTTTCCACATCATGGAGGTGGTGCAGATATACAGTGGGTAAGGAGGGTGTGTCAGCCAACATGAAAATCCCACCATGCCCAGTCTAGAGAAATAATAGACAGGTTCCCAGACCCAGGTCTCATTACTGACAGTATTAAGACTGATTTCAAGAGACAACCACTGAGATAGCTGGGCATTTACAAATCCAATTTAATAAACTCTTTCAGATTTTTCTTGTCACATGCTGGAACTGGATTCAGAACCTAAAAATCACTGTGAAGTTGGAAGAGCTGAATAAACAGGAGATCTAAAAGAAAGTCCAAAAGATGTGAAATGGAGCAGGACCCTATGGTCCTTCCCCCCCATGTCCTCAGCCTGCCTTTCGTCTGTGAAAAAAAATTAGCCAAAGAATAAGTCTAATCAGAGAAGTGAGAAAATGCAGAAACAGAGGAAAACAGTCAAAGGAGACCAGATAATAATAGTTTAGTTGTTAAACATAGTCAAGGACCTTTAGTTCCTCAAGGGCTATAGATAATATTCTGAGCCACATCCTGTGAGCTGTCTTGTAGATACTGAAACCCTCACCAAGTGGAAGAAGTTAACTACATGATGACCAGGCTGTAGCCATGACATAAGCTGCCACAATTCCAAGAATTGGCTTCAAAGAAATGGAAACAAACCGACCCTGGAACTGAAGATTAACTGGACTTAAAACAATCGAGATGACGCTGGACAGGACACCGATGACAGATTTCAAGAGGACCGTCAGAGCTGACTGTACTGTTTCTGCATGTAGCCCCCTCCCTCTGTCTATAAAAGCTCTTGCCCCCTGACTGTCGGGGGTGGGGGAAGTCAGCCTTTGGACAGGCGTCCACCCTCCCCGCCAGTTGCCGGCATCCAAAGTAAAACAAACTTTCCTTTCCACCAACCCGGCCTCTTTATTGCTTTTTGAGCGGTGAGAGGCCAGACCTGGGTTTGGTAACAGATGGAATTTGATTACATTTTATAAACATCATTTGTTAAGAGATGTTTTCAAAACCCCACTCCCTGTTCAATGTGTATTTACCAAGTAAAACACATAAAATGCACTCTAGCAAGCATTCACATTTACAGAAAAAAAGAAAAAAAAAAGGGATGGACTGTTTCTTTGGCATTTGTACCCAAACTTCTTTTACAAAAACAATTCTCATAAAGTATTAAATGCATATATTAAGATGAAGGAATTAAGACTGAAAAAATCCATCCCCAAGGGAGACGACCCTGCTTGTCACTAGCATATTCTCATCCACAGGACCGACTGCTTGTGTCCCCAGGACACTGACTGGTGACTGGTCCAGTAACTGCTTCAGATGTGGCATTTGGAAGCCACCTCAGCTGGTTTGAAGTTGAGGTCTGAAATATTCTATTCACCTTTATCAGTATCTATACACATCCTGGATATTCACTCTTTAGGATTAGAAATGGGACCGAATAATTAGTGGTTAAATACACAAGTTCTGAGATTAGCTAGGTGTGGATTTAAATCTGGGCTCTGTGATCTTAACTCCAGCACCTCACCTCTCTAAATCTTTGCCCTACATATAGAATGGTGATAATGATAATAGCCACATCCTAGGGTTATTGTGAGGATTATGTAAGGAAACGCATATATATCATGTGGCAAAGCAACTGGAGAGTGTAAACTAAAGAATGAATACTACTATTACTACCACCACTATCCCCATATTACTACTACCATTACTAGTACAACTGTTACTACTACCATTATTCCTCCTCCTCCAACTAACAGTACTTCTACTACCGCTATGACAACTATTCTATTACTACAACTATAGTATCTTAATAAATTATAAAAATGTCTTTACCATCCTCCCTTTCTCTTGTGTTCTTTTATTCCTTCTATTTATAATGGGGAATGAAATTGTTTTTCCTGCCAAATGAGTAGCTTGAGAATTGGAACATTAATTTATTTGAACAGCTGTGTGTCAATGTTGCCTTGAATTAAAGGTCCCAGTATGTTCTGCTGACACATTTCATGAAAAAATGAAGTACACATAAATTCACATTTCAGCTCACGTCCCACCTACTTCCAAAAGCCTTTGGGTCACATTGATGTCTCCCTTCTCTGAAACAGTCATCATCATATTCTCGAATTCTTTCCACATTGTGAGACTTATCTCCCCAATATGCTCCCTGTGGTTTAGCACCATAAACATAGTAGGCATTCCAAAAATACAGTAAGTCTCCTACATAAGAACTTCAAGTTGCGAACTTTCAAAGATGCCAAAATGCCTGTATGCCAGCTGTTATACTGTACTATTGTACTTTTCAAGGTACTGTGCTGTAAGATTAAAAATGTTTTCCTTATTTTGTGTGTTTGTTTTTTATGTATTATTTGTGTGAAAAGTATTATAAACATTACAGTACAGTACTATACAGCCAGTTGTGTTAGCTGGGTACCTAGGCTAAGTTTGTTGGACTTACGGACAAATTGGACTTACAAACGCACTCTCGGAACGGAACTCATTTGTATGTAGAGGATTTGCTGTACTGATATATGAAGATGATATTGAATAAACCAAGACTGAATTAAAGGTATTTAAGTTCATGTAGCTCAGAGTCCAGAGTTAGGTCAAGTACAGCTGGATCCAGGGGCTCAAAGGATACTACCAGAGTCCAGTCTCTCTGAATCTCTCAGATCTGCATCCATCTCTGCTGTTTCCTTGGAGGCTCATCCCTTGTGCTAGGAGCACCATGCTCACAACCTCAAAGTAGCAAGTCCAGAGGTATATAGCCTGCCTTTCTCCAGTCACTCCTACATACATGCCAGGAGATGGGCTCTGCATTGGACTGGCTTCAGTCATGTGTCAACCCTGGAGCTGCAGGTGTGTAGTCAGCCTTATCTAACCACCTGAGCCAAGTGAAGAGGAGAAAAGTTTTCCCCACAAAAAATTTTAGAATAAGGAGAATGAGCTTTGGATGGGGAAAAGCCTTTATAAAGATCTCACTTGTCTTTGTATCTACCCAGCCCTAAATACAGTAAAAAAGCCATAATGGATATTCAGTGTAAGTTTTGAGATTAATGGATTTTTACGCATTAGGCTTCCAACCTAAATCCTAATCTGTTTTTCCTTCTGCCTCATGGATACTTTGTGGCCAGACCCTAAAATGTGGAAATGGTTCACTCAAGATCAACATCCTTCCAAAGTTTAGATTAATTCAGGGGTGGCAGGTCCACAAAGGACTGGTGTCACCCTCTCTCCTTAGAACACTGCCCCCTTTCCCCGTGCCCTAGGAAGAAGTAATCCTCTGTCCCCTGAGCTTCAGCATTACTTAACCCACATATCTGCTATGTCACTTGCCATATGGTCTCTTTGTTCTTAACGTATATTAGTCAAGACTCTGTTTAAATGATAGCAATCCTCCAAAAAAAGGCCTCAGAAAGGAAAATAAAGGATTATCAGCTCACAAAACCGAATAGTTTATGGATAGTTAGTTCTCTTTCAGACATGGTTTGATTCAAGGTTCATATGATGTCAGCAGGATGGAATTTTACTTTGTTTCTTGACCTCATCTTTAATATTTACTCCCTTGTGAGTCTCACTGCTCACAAGATGGCTGCCACAGCTCCAGCCTTTGTTTCTTGTTTACTTCTCATGGAAAGAGAAAGAGTTTCTTTCTTAAGATTCCCATGATAATGTCATTGCTTCTCATGGGCGTTAAAGGGGGCTTATGCCTATTACTGAGTCAATCAGTGCCTGAAGCAAACTGATTGGTTTAGATCTAGGTCACATACTCCGTGCCTTGGCTAGGTGTAGAGTAAAAACCAAGTCTAAAGATGGGGGAGAGATCATCCTCAAAGGAATATTCAATTTGGGATCAGAAGGAAACTGTTTACAGGGGCCATGTTGCACCTGGCTGTTCCTTTAGATTATGTATTTATTCATTCTCTTGGCCATAATGCCTGGTGTAGTGAATGACACATACTGATGGGGTGATTAACAAGTAATTACTAGAGGGGGGGAGGAAGAAAAGGCTGGATAAACTATTGAATAGACATTTCTAACATTTTCACAGTGCTTCAGACAACGCTGTCTTCCTTGGGAATGCATATTTGAAATGGGACTTGAAATTTGGGAATACAAAGTTACACATCAGTTTGGTTAGCTCTGGCCTGTGCCAACTATAAGTTTTCCACAAGCATTAGCTGTTTACTCCCTTATTTGAACTGTTTCCTGGTCATAGCACTAGGGACAAAAATAATTCATGTCTTAATGAGGCTGAATTCTTACCTTTTGTTCCCTGGAATTTCAAATTGGGCCCTGGAGTCCAATGGACTCCATATGATGGAAGAACTATTACCCATTTTGGAAAGGTTTTTGAATTGCCACTTACAGAATCGATCAGAAAAATGATTTAGCAGAGTCTGCCTTGATGAAGTAGTTTACCTCACCTTTTGAGCAACTCTACACTTTTGGCCCAGTGAAGATTCAATGATAATAAGGATTTCTCTGCACAGAGGTTAATTACATTATGAAAACAGAAACTATACCAGCTTCAGTGTTGCTTCCTCTAAGCAGATTTCACTGATACAGGATGGGGGCTCGTTCTTCCCTCAAAGCATGAACATGGGAATTGGAAATTACAAATTCAGAATCATTGATTTTCTTGTGCCCCTGTCAAAGCCACTTAACTCTCTTGGCCTTTCCCCACACTGCTCATCTCTTCCATTAGCTACAAAGGAAAGATGGGTTTAGGATCCTCTGATGAGGATTAATAAATCAATACCTGTAAATTCCTTCAAAGACTGAATTCTCATGAGCTCATCTTTTCTTCCCCTAAATAGAAAATGGCCTGTGTCCAGTATACCGCATACCTTCCAGTATATAGATAATTTTAAATTAACTCGAATGAATTCTATCTACCTCACCAAGTTGAAAGCTAGGAGAAGGCACAATATTGAAGATTCAACAAAGATGTGTTTCAGAATTGAATGTTACTGGTAGGTAAAATATTCTATATGTATGATAAAAACTCAACTATAGAAACTCAGCCATGGGAACATCTAACTTTCATCAATTTTTATTTTAGGGTAACTATCAAATTATTATTAGTCACTAGATGGGTTGGTGGTAAGGCCCTAAGTAAAGGGAATGACCTATTTACATGGCCACAAAAGAAACAGGTGGGAAGTGGAGAGAGGGGAATGGGGCAGAAAAAGACCCAAAGAAGGTTTTTGGCTGTTAGTTTATTTTTTAGCTTAACTCCATTAGATGCAGGATATCATTCTGTGCTAAGATATTGTCTGCCAATATAGTTTTTGGAAAGACTCAAACTTCATAATCAATGTGAAGGGGCAGAAGCTTGGCCCAAACAACTGGAACTAATTTTCAAGAGACACAAAGTTTATTTCTGGCTCAATGTGAAGAACTTAGGAAAAGTAATGAGTACCATGAGACATCTACTGAAACAGAAGTTTCAAGATGAATAGGAAATAAGTATTTTTTAAAGTGTCAGGTTCTGAAAATTGCTATAAACAAATTTGGATCTATAGAAAAACAGAGACTGTATACTGAATACAGTATACAGAATAATTTCATAATTTAAAATATATCATAGTACCCTAATTTTAAGAGTAGTAAATGATCAATAAACAAATTTTAGAAAATTCTCAGCATTTAAAAAAATATTATCTAGTCTCATTTAGAAATAGTTACTTTAAGGATTTTAACATTTTTCCTTCCATTCTTACTGGCATTTCTTTCTTACTTTTTTAAGAACTTTTTTTTTAAGTCTAAAAATAACTTATATTTGTTAGGAAAAATTTGGAAATTAGAGAAATATAAAATGGTTTTTAAAATATTTGTCAATCTGTCAGCAAGCAGTTTGTCTCAAAAATTACAAAACTAGATTGAAGCCAGCTCCTGCATGGTTCTGATTATGTCTCATGTAGATAATAGTGGCCCCTCATAAGCCTTGCTAACTCCAGTGTTCTCCCACCACCATCCATTTTACAATCTGTAAGCCAAAGCAAGGATCTAAGGATCTAAAATCCTTAGCTTGGATTCAACAACCCAGCCCCAATCTTCTAGCAATATCCAATGCTATTTTTGTCTCCTATGTGCTGGCCAAACGTGCCTAACCATAATTCCATATTGTAGACATGGACTGGGCTGTTCTACTCCACACTTTGCTCACTCCAGTACTAATGCCTAGAAATCCATCTCCTGGACATGTTCATAACTTACTTGTCCTCATGGGTTCACTTCAGATAGATAGATAGATAGATAGATAGATAGATAGATAGATAGATGATAGATACATAGATATTTGTATATCACAGCAAGCAATAACCATTGTTAAGGAGATACAGTATTTGTTTCCAGTTTTTTACTATATATTTTTACATAGCTTTTGCATACAACTCTGCTGCGGATTTTTGCACTTAAAATTATAACCATAACATATATACACTACCAAATGTAAAATAGATAGCTAGTGGGAAGCAGCCGCATAGCACAGGGAGATCAGCTCGGTGCTTTGTGTCCACCTAGAGGGGTGGAATAGGGAGGGTGGGAGGGAGACGCAAGAGGGAGGAGATATGGGGATATATATATAACTGATTCACTTTGTTATAAAGCAGAAACTAACACAACATTGTAAAGCAATTATACTCCAATAAAGATGTTAAAAAAATTATAACCATACAACCTAACAACTCCACTCCTGGGCATTTATCCTAGAGAAATGAAAACTTATATTCATAAAAAAAAAAAAAAAACCACAATGAGGTATCACCTCACACCAGTTAGAATGGGTATCATCAGAGAATCTACAAACAACAAATGCTGGAGAGGGTGTGGAGAAAAGGGAACCCTCTTGCACTGTTGGTAGGAATGTAAATTGATACAGCCGCTATGGAGAGCAGTATGGAGGTCCCTTAAAACACTAAACATAGAGCTACCATATGATCCAGAAATCCCACTTCTGAGCATATATCCAGAAAAGACGGAAGCTCTAATTTGAAAAGATACACACACCCTGTTCATTGCAGCAGTATTTACAATAGCCAAGACATAGAAGCAACCTGAATGTCCATCGACAGATGAATGGATAAAGGAGATGTGGCATATATATACAATGGAATATTACTCAGCCATAAAAAGAATGAAATTATGCCATTTTCAGCAACGAGGACAGACCTAGAGATTATCACACTAAGTGAAGTAAGCCAGTCAGAGAAAGACAAATACCATATGATATCACTTATATGTGGAATCTTTTAAAAAATGATACAAATGAACTTATATACAAATCAGAAATAGACCCACAGACATAGAAAACAAACTTATGGTTACCAAAGGGGAAAGTGGTAGGGGGATGGGGGGGAATTAGGAGTTTGGGATTGACATATACACACTACATAAAGGAGATAACCAACAAGACCTACTGCATAGCCCAGAGAACTATACTCAATATTTTGTAATAACCTATATATAAATATGTGTGTGTGTGTGTGTGTGTATGTGTGTGTATAACTGAATCACTTTGCTGTACCCCTGAAACTAACACAACATTGTAAATCAATTATATCTCAATTTAAAAAACCTGTACAAAAATGTTCATAGCAGCTTTATTTGTAATAGCCCAAAGCTGGTTACAACCCCAATGTTCTTCAACGGCTCGACGGGTAAACAAACTGGTATATTCCCATCACAGGATGCTACTCAGCACTAAAAAGGAAGAACTATTTATATGTGCAAAACTTGGATGAATCACAAGAAAATTATACTGAGTAATAAAAGCCGATCTTAAAAGACTACATATTGTATGCATTTATAGAACATTCTTGAAATGATAAAATTATATAGAGATGGAAAACACATCTGTGATTGCCAGAAGTGGGACAAAGAGGTGCCTGTACCTGCAAAAGGGTGGCACGAGGGGTTTCTGTGATGGGACTGCTATCAACCTTGATGGGGGTGGTGGTTACATGAATACACACATGTTATAAGACTGCATAGCACTAAACACACACATACACACATGCATGTAAAACTGGTAAAACCTGAGTAAGGTCAGTGGATTGTATCAATAGCAATTTCTTGGTTGTGATATTGGACTGCAGTTGTGCAGGATATTGCCCTTGGGGGAACTGAGTGAAGGATGCGCAGGACCTTGCTGTATTATTTCTTACAACTGCATATGAGCCTACACTTATCTTAAAATGGAGAATTAAGACAAAACAAAAACAAAACAAGTATTTTACCATGTAAATATAATTTTAGACAGGAAAACTCTCTGTAAACATAATTTTAATGCCTATATAATATCCTATTATAGAAACATTATTTGTCTACCCATTTCTCTAATATGAGATATTTAACACAGAGCTGTGTGAACATTAACATGTCACAAATAATACTGTAAAGAAGATCTTTGTGCGTAAAACTACCCCATTTCAGAGTATTTCCTTAGAAAAATATTTCATAAAGTGACTGCTGTAGGATATTCACAGCTGTAATACAAAAATAATGTTCTATGGTTAAATATATTTGGGAAGCAGCTTTGTTCATTCCAGGAATTCTCATAGTCTTTAATAGACAAAAGTATGTTGCAAATCACCCAGAGGCAATAATATAATCAATGTTTCCAAAAAAAACGTATTTTCTCTGGAAAAACTCATGACAGATTAAAGATGACTACCAGCTCTTTGACTCTGCACACACACACCCCTCCTCCCCCCACTGCCTGAATCTGGGTGGGCTCTATGACTGCCTCGATCAGTAGAATTCAGTGGAAATGCTGTACCAATTTCTGGGCACACACTTTAAGAAACTGGCAGATTCCACTTTCTTTCTCTTGGAACACTCCATTTGGGAGAACCCAGCAGCCATGTAAGAGGTCTGAGTACACTGTAACTGTCCTGTGAGCCAGCTAGCCAAAGGGAGAGATTGTGTGAAAAGAAGATGTTTAGCCAGCCCCAGTTGTTCCAGCAATCTCACCTTAGGCATTAGATATGAGAAGAATGCCATCTTAGAAATTTTAGCTCCAACAGAAGCAAGTGGAGTAAAACCAAGGAAGCAGGCCAATAGCCAGGACCAAGACGTGGGATATATACTACCACTGAAGCCTTCTGAGACAGTTCAAGACACTTGAGAAACCTAGCTGAAGCCATGGTAAAGCAGAGACAAGCCATTCCCACTGTACTCTGCCCAGATTCGCAAACCATGAAGTCAATAGCACAATAAAATGGTTGTTTATACCACTAAATACAGGCTTGTTTGTTACACAGAAATAGCTAACCATTATACCTCTTCTTTTTTTTTAACCCATGGACAGTGATGCATGGTGTTTATGATCAATTGGTTTTAGAATCAGGGTACCAAAATACTCTGTAATTTACTAATGATGTGACCTTGGGGAATTAAACTCTTTAAAACTGAGTTTTCTCTTTGGTATACTTTACTGAGTTGGGAGACTGAAATAAGATTATACCTGTAAAGTGCTTAGTACCATGCCTAGCAGGCAGTAAGTGCAAAGCAATAATTATGGCTTCCTATCACTGGTCAACCAGGGCTCTGTGGGACAGAAGAGGAGTTACTGCATTAAAGAGCATGTACATTTTTACTTTCTTAATAAAGATGAGCAAACTGCTTCCAGAAAGAATGCACCAGTTTACACTCATCTGTATGATGTAAAAGTTGAAAAAACTTTATTCTAGAGCAGGACTTGACAAACTTTTCCTGTATTGAGCCAGACAGTAAATATTTCAGGCTTTGTGGGCTGTGTGATTTCTGTCACAACTACTCAACTCTGCTGTTTAAGCATGAAAGCAGCCATAGACAATTTATAAACAAATGGACATGGCTGTCTGCAATAAAGCTTTATTTATAAAAATTGAGGTGGGCTGGATTTGGTTTGAAGGATTTCACTTGCCAACCTCTTTTCTAGAGATTGAACCCAGAAGGTTTTTACCTTGGGGATATACTCATAGAGTGTTGACAACAAGAGAAACTGTGGGCCTTTCTCTTTCAAGACAAACTGGCTACTTTTCTAGGCATATTTGTGAACACCCCGAGCAGGATAGCTTCAATTTTGCCATATTACTTCCTGCAAGATTAGCTGCATCAGCTGCTTCTACAAATTTTAATTGGTAATGATCTACGTTCAAGGCATACATACCCTAGTACTTGGTTAAGCTTGCAATTAGGAAAGTCAGCTTTTTTCTTGAAGCAAAAGTGATTTGGATTCTTTTTTAAGCACAAAGTAGATATTCAAAGTTAACTAAAGCAACAAGCATAATCACTAAATATAGACAGTAGGCTTTGATAGAAAAAGCCTGGGTTAGCAAAGAAAAGGCCTGAGTTTTGCTTCCGGTTTTAGCTTAACTAGCTGTGTGACTTTGGGGAAGTCATACATCTGGCCCTCTGTGTGTCAGAAATTTATAAAATGGGACCCAAAATTCCTTGGCTGCCTTATAACATTTTAAAAAGCATAAAATGCCACGTGAAATTTATAAATCTCATATTTTACTATAGTTAATTATTTGTGCATCATCTCCCTGGCTGAGCTCCTTGGGGATAGGAGTGATGTCTTATGCATTTTAAAATCCTCACTTCTTGGCACAGTGCTTAGTACACCAAGCAATCAATAAATGTTTGCAAAATGAATGACTAAATGGATGGATGAATGCAAGAATTTGTAAACATCCCAATGAATAAGAGCAGATATTAAAATGAGGTTGATTATCATTAAGCAAATCAATAAATTTTGGAAAGATATTTGCGAGTGGAGTATTACTACCATCAGGAGTTTCACTGGACCATCTTCTCCTCTGAACCCCTGGAATACAAAAAGACTTGGTGTCTCAGGTGACTCACTCTGTATCTAGCCACCAATCAACTTCTGTTCTGAGAGTTCCTGTTAGGTATTGATGTTGGCCTTATTTTTAAACTAAAAGTGACTGCTTTGTCCAAAAGCCATATACATAATTGCAATTTGCAGCCTTTGAAGTGGGAATCAGAGAAAAAAATATAACATCTGTGTTTTAATCTGTTACAATCTAAAGTAATATTGTTCCTTTAAGAAACCTAAAGTGAAATTAAAACGGATGGATTATATAAGCACTTGTAAAGTTAATTCAGTACAATTGATGCTTTAAGGCAATGTCATTTAGAGGAGCAGAATTGTTTAGCTTTTTATACAGTGAGCATTTCTTCTCCTTCACTGGTCAAATTGGCCATCCTTGAATGAAACTCTTGAAAGCTTTCACAGCTTTAGAAAGCTTTGGAATTCTCCACTTTGCAAATCCATGGTATCTGCTGCCATGGCATTTTATATCTAATCTGATGAACTGATCAACAGTTTGCAAATAAGTGTTCCTCCCAAAAGATCTTTTACAAGGAAAAATCTCCATAGGTGTGACTGTTGAATAATGGATGTACTTAAAGGACTGGACGCTAATTTGCATAAGCAAATGCTTTCCTTGGCGATACTGTCTAAGTGAGAAGGAGATTGCATTCACTCTCCTTATCAGGGCTGCCTATGGCCACACAGACCTTACTGCAGGAGTAGATAGCCCAGATCTCAAATGAAGGATTATTAGAGACTGCTGTTAATCAGAATGATTGTTTCACCTCAAAAAATGCAGGAGAGGAACCTTATTGCTTTTTCAACAACTTTTTGCTGTGACTCAAGAAAGGATTTATGTTGAATCTTGCTTTCCTGATCAGCACACTTTTGCATAATTCTGACTCGAGGTATCCCAACTCTTTTCTTCTTGCAGAAGAGACACATCATAGGATAGACTTGGTAGTGCCTTTTTGGTGTGTACATATACATCAAGGTCTCCAGGACAGAGAATTAAGGAAACTTGGTCTCTCCTGTCCCTCATTTACCAGAATTTACATAATTCTGATAATAGGTTTCATTTTACGTTTTTTTTTTTTACCCAGACACATTTGACTTTTACCAAGCCTAAGATATAGACAGAGTATATGTTATTATCCTCGACTGAAAGAAGAGCAAACAAAGGAGATGAGGTGACTTGGAGCTATGATAATTATTCTACCACAACCTAAAATTCCTTAAGTAAAAATGTACTGAGTGGCTTTAAGGAAAGAAGCTTAAGATGTTTATTGTCAGTTTATAGCTGACCCTGGAGGGTCACAAGCAGTCACTGTTCTACACTCCTTGCTCAGATGGAGTTAATATCTCCAATTCTACATTGTGAAACCTGAGGCCTGGAACAGTAAGTCAACAATGACAGTGACAGACACAGGTAAGGCTGTCACTAAATTTCAACACTAATAGGAATCACAGGCATTGTTTCCCAATGTTACAACAATTTTCAAACACACAGGCGAGTTGAAAGAACTTTACAGTAAACACCCACATACCCCTCGTAGACCATTAACACTGCACTGCATTTGCTTTAACTTACCTAACCCCTCCCTAGTCATCCAACCACCTTATTTTTGACACTTTTTAAAGTACACTGCCGACATCAAAATACTCCCTCCTAAACACTTCGGTATGCATATCTTTAACTACAATTCAGTATTTGTTTACAGTTTTTGTTCCTTTGAGGCAAATTTCACATACAATAAAGTGCAAAAATCCTCACTATACAGTTGTTTGGGTTTTGACAGAAATATACACCTTTATAACCCAAATTCCTATCAAGATACAGAACATGACCTTCACCCAAAAATACTTCCTCATGCCCCTTCACAGTCTGCAGCCACTCCCACCTCCCATAACCAGAGGCGGCCAATGTTCTGATCTTTTTCCACCTTAGACTTAGCATTGCCTGGTTTAGAATTTTATATAAATGGAATCATATAGTATGTACTCTGTTATATTAGCCTATTTCACCCAACATGTTGCATCTGAGAGTCATCTGTGTTGTTGTATCCTTAGTTTTTCTTTTAATTGCTGTGTGGGGTTCCACTGTATGAGTCATACCAGTTTGTTTATTCATTCTCCAAGTAATTGACCCCAGGGCTATTTCCAGTTTGGGCAATGAAGTTTAAGTCTGCTAGGACTTCTAGCAAAAGGCTTTTGTGAATTTCTTTTTTCCTTCCCTATAGGCATATGTTTAGCTACATAAGAGGCCATGCAAACATTTCCAAAGTCATCATGCCATTTGCACTTATTCATTTATTTATTTTTAATTGAAGTATAGTTGATTTACAATATTGTGTTAGTTTCAGGTGTACAGCAAAGTGATTCAGTTATATATTGGGTAGGCTAAAAAGTTCATTTGGGTTTTTCTGTAACATCCTACAGAAAAACTCGAATGAACTTTTTGGTCAACCCAATATATATATATTTTCAGATTCTTTTTCACTATACGTTATTATAAGATATGGAATATAGTTCCCTGTGCTACACAATAAATCCTTGTTGCTTATCTATTTTATCTATAGTAGTTTGTATCTGTTAATCCCATATTCCTAATTTCTTCCTCTTCCACTACTTTTCCCCCTTGATAACCAAAAGTTTGTTTTCTGCTGTCTGTTTCTGTTTTGTGTATAGATTCATTTGTACTATTTTTTATATTCCACATATGAGTGATATCATATGGTATTTGTCTTTCCCTGTCTGACATACTTCACTGAGTATAATATACTCTAGGTCCATCTCCGTTGCTGCAAATGGCAATATTTCATTGTTTTACGGCTGAGTAATATTCCATTTGTACATATATACCACATCTTCTTAAATCAGCCATTTTTTGATGGGCACTTGGGTTGTTTCCATGTCTTGGTTGGCTATTGTAAATAGTGCTTCTGTGAACATTGGAGTGTGTGTATCTTTTCGAATTAGAGTTTTCATTTTTTTCTGGATATATACCCAAGAGTGAGATTGCAGGATCATATGGTAGCTATACTTTTAGTTTTTTAAGGAACCTCCACACTGTTTTCCATAATGGCTGCACAAATTTGCATTCCCACCAACAGTGTAGGAGGGTTGCCTTCTCTCAACACCCTCTCCAGCACTTTTTTTAAAGATTTTGTCGATGTGGACCATTTTTTAAGTCTTTATTGAATTTGTTACAATATTGCTTCTGTTTTATGTTTTGGTTTTTTGGCTGTGAGGCATGTGGGATCGACCTTAGCTCCACGACCAGGGATCGAACCCGTGCCCCATGCATTGGAAGGTGAAGTCTTAACCACTGGACCACCAAGGAAGTCCCCTCTCCAGTATTTATTGTTTGTAGACTTTCTGATGATGGCCATTCTGACGGGTGTGAGATGATACCTCATTCTGGTTTTGATTTGCATTTCTCTAATAATTAGTGATGTTAAGCATCTTTCCATGTGCCTGTTGGCCATGTGTATGTCTTCTTTGGAGAAATGTCTATTTAGGTCTTCTGCCCATTTTTTGATTTTTTAAAAAAATATTGAGTTGTTCAAGCTATTTGTATGTTTTGGATATTAACCCCCTGTCAGTTGCATCATTTACAAATATTTTCTCTCATTCTGTAGGTTGTCTTTTTGTTTTGTTGATGGTTTTCTTTGCTGTGCAAAAGCTTTTCAGTTTGATTAGGTCCCATTGGTTTATTTTTGCATTTATTTCTTTTGCCTTGGGAGACTAATCTAAGAAAATATTGCTATGATTTATGTCCAAGAAGGCTTTGCCTATGTTCTTTTCTAGGAGTTTTATGGTGTCATGTCTTATATTTAGGTCTTCAAACCATTTTGAGTTTATTTTTTTATATGGTGTGAGGGAGTGTTCTAATTTCGTTGATCTACATGCAGCTGTCCAGCTTTCCCAACACCTCTTGCTGAAGAGACTGTCTTTTCTCCACATATAGTCTTGCCTCCTTTGTCATAAATTAATTGACCACGGGTATGTGGGTTTATTTCTGGGCTCTCTGTTCTGTTCCACTGATCTATATGTCTGTTTTTGTGCCAATACTATGCTGTTTGGTACAGCTCACATAATCTTTAAAAGAATATTTAATGTAGATGGTATTATTCTTATTTTGCAGAAGAGGAAATTAAGTTTATAGAAATTGCTTATCCAACTAAGTGATAAAGTTATGATCCAAATCTGTGTCCATCGTCATCATGCCACAGTGCCTCCCCTCAGAGCTCCAACCCCACTCAGCTATTTTCATTTCCCTGAGCAGCCCTTGCCCTCTCAGACTTTTACACAAAATCATCCGTTTTCTCCTGAAACACTTTCTCTAACTTTAGTTTACTCCTACGCATCACTTGAGAGTCAGCTCAAATATCACGTCCTCCAGAAGCCTTTTCTATTTCCCCCCCCCCTTTTTTTTTTCCTGTACACGGGCCTCTCACTGTTGCATCCTCTGCCGTTGTGGAGCACAGGCTCTGGACGCGCAGGCTCAGCAGCCATGGTTCACAGGCCCAGTCGCTCCGCAGCATGTGGGATCTTCCCGGACCGGGGCACAAACCCGTGTCCCCTGCATCGGCAGGCAGACTCTCAACCACTGCGCTACCAGGGAAGCCCTATTTTTCCCCTTTTACAGGTTGGATTATGGTCCCTCTTACATCCCACCAATGTGCCTTCTCTATGACTATACTTTCCACATCGTGCTGTGATCATTGCTCTGTCCTATCTGCCTCTCGCCCTGTTGCGTCCTAGAGGGTGGACACCCTATTTATTCCCTGCCCCGCACCACCATCCTGCAACTTTCCAGAGCTGTGCTGTCTTCTGTGCAGTCACTAGCCACATTTACCTATTGAGCATTTGAAATGTGGCTAGTCAGAACTGAGATGTGCTATAAAATACGCTTTGAAGCCTTAGATGGATAATAAGAATGTAAAATATCTCATTAATAGTTTTTAATATGAAATGCATATCAAAATGATAATATTTTGGATCTACTGGTTTAAAAATATACGATTAAAATTATTTATGTCTGCTTCTTCCAACTTTTTAAATGTGACTACTAGGTAATTTAAAATGACGTATATTTCTTTTGGACAGCAATGCTCAAGGATTCCATCATATAGTTCTGAGTAAGCCTTTGTAACTAATTAAAGGATTTGAGGGAGTACTACAAAAGCATCCTTATTGGTTTGCTTTCTTTGGTTTTCTCCATTAACTTTAGATAGGCCTCCAGTGGTAAAGAGAGAAGTGATCTGGTTTGCGTTTCCACATGTGCTTGTACTGAAGTTTGGGATATAGATGGTTAGTTGGTTGGGTTAATGGATAGATGTGTTACCATGGGCAAGGTACTAACCTCTTTCTGCCTCATTTTCTCAAGTACACAATGAGGAAGATTGTAAAGTCTGTCTCATAGGAATGTTGAAAGGATGCAATGAGTTAACTTCCAGAGTCCTTTCATAGATCAAACACTGCCTGACGTAGAATAAATGCTCAGCACATGTTAGCTATTACTCATGCCACAGCTGTGTGGCTCCTGGTGGGGAAATGTGGAGAGAATGCCTCCTTCAATGATCTGCCTCATTCTGTGGAAAGCCAGAGTAGAGATTTACTGTCTCTGTGTCCTTGGCAGTTAGAGGATCCTCAGTGGCAAGCTGTGGGGACAGTGGCAAGGTCTTAGGAGGCCAGGCCATCCTCCGGCTGAATAACAATCTGGTGACTCTTCCTGTCAGCTCTGGGGCCTTCACACACAGACAGCTTCCCTTCCTCAGGTCACTGGGAGCTGAGCATCTGGAGAGCAGCAAACTTCATTAACTTTAAGCAAGGGGAGCTCAGAGGAAGAAATAATGGTCCTAAGTTCCAAACTTCCTAATGAAAACACAGAAGGCACTGGGGAGTCACACATATAACTCAGAAACCTCATTCACGGACTATGCCTTCCATTTGAGTTTCCCCAATGTGTCTATGCAAAACTGATCCTTGACCCATAAAGCAAGACAAAGGGAAGGGAGCTAGATTTGTCTCTGTGTGCATTGAATGCATCTTCAAACCCACCTGGGAACCCCCTCGTTCTTTGATCTCATGTAACATGGCCTGGGCTTGCAAATTAAGTGCCTTTCCATTCAGATCTATAAGGAGTTTTTCAAAGATCAAGTATATCTGCACACTTGAGTGTTCCAGGGGACTGAGGGGTTTTAATGATATTTTCTGGCACTCATTACTAGCTGAGATTCCTGAAGGCAGTCCCCAGGCAGGTCAAAGAATAGAACAGTTGGGTATTTTTAGCCTTTCTGCATTCCTAGAAATTTTCAGTTCTGAATGTAACTATGGTGTGGAAAAGGTCCAGCCGACACAGGCAGAAAAGCTGTGATATTCTTGGAAAGAACATGGTTTCAAAATCATGCAGACTGGTTTAGAATGCCAGTCCTATCCCTGACCAGCTGTGTAACCACAGAAGCCACTTATTTTCTCTGAGCCTTAGTTTTCTCAGCTGTAAAATGGATACAATAATAAACTCACAGAGTGTGGATGGGGACTAAATGAGATAATGTATATAACTCTTCTAGCATACACCAGGCACTGTAGTAGGGGCTCAAACATGGTAGCTACTGTCTTTCATTTGTTGCTAACAATAACAATAATAAACCAGCATGCTCCTACAAAGAATCACAGTAAGCCTAGAATTTTTAGAGCTCTGTCTAACTAGCGCTAAGACCTCATTATTAAGTATTGAGATGAATTCTTTTATTTATTCAGTTTTTCAGCTAAAAAAATCTGCATTTATACATTTATCAAGCCTCTTTTGAATACATAAAACTGTACCACCCTCTAGACAAAGGGAAGAGAGGCCTTTCCAGGACTTTCTTGATGGAACTTTAAATCCTGTTGCTGCCGACATGCTTCCAATATTTCACACATATTCTGAGCCATTAAAGCTTTTATAGTTGGGGCATAAATTCTCATTCTGTTTATTTTGAAATACACAAAATGAAGCATAAAAAAAATTCTAGTCCTCACTCTTTAAAAATGTCACATTACATAACTAATAAGGAAAATAGAGATGAGAAAACTTTCACATGTCATTTAATTCTTTTCACAGTGGAAACAAATTTAGTCTGAGTGAGCCTAAACATGAATACAGAAATTCTTCAGCCAAGAAGGATTTAACTGCTGAAAAGGGAAGTAACATGATGTATTTGGGGCACTTCATGTTACCCAAACAATGACATTTGCCTAGTTTTAATGATTTTCATTTTACTTTTTTCTTAGGTTATATCTATAAAGACAAAGAAGGTGAGAGGACATGTATAATTCAATAATTTGAATTTCTGCTTCACATAATTTTTTTCATAATTATAATAATAATAATGATGATGACAATAACAGTTAAAACATGAGTAGTCCTATGATGCAAGCTCTTTGAATGTCACAAGAAGTTTAATGGCTAAATAACTGTCAAAACCAAATGATTAAAAAGTGATGGGGGCAGGATATGGTAGGATTTTGTCCTATTGCATAGAATGCATGTGTTTTGCATCTTCAGAGTGTCTACATGCATTATCAAAAAGAGTGACAAATAAAAAATAGACCTGTTTTTTCAGATTTCTAAATATGTAGAAGCTTAGTACATGTTAATTGTTATGATGATTATCTTACTTGTTGGAGTCAGCAATCATTGCCTAGAATTATACATTTAGTTCAGAGATTGGATTTTAGCAAATGTTCAACATGACATCGATTATTTTTATTGTTGTTGTTTTTGAAGACATGGAACTAGTGGCTTTATGTTTTTATTACTATTACTACTATTATTACTATTATTATTTGGTAGGGTTATATCAAATACTAAGGATGACAGGGGATACATATGCAAAAGGGTACAATTATGTCCATATTATACATAAAGAAACTGAGGCTCAGGGAAGTTAAGTAACTTACTCGAGGTCCATACAGGTACGTGGGTCAGTTGTGATTCGGATTCATTTTCACCATCCTGCAAAACACATTCCTAAGCTACTGACTCAGAGTGAAGTCACCTTGAGCTCTACCCTTACAACCTTGCAGATTCTTAGGAAGATTACATAGGTACATGCAGTGACCCTCCAGAAACTGGAAGAAATAAAGAAATATGAGATATTATCATTATTTCTTTTATAATAGTCTCAGACTGTATTTCACTAGGACAGCCTGGGCTTCTCATGACATAAGTTAAGAATTAATGCCATTCCGTGCAGTAGATATTCATTCTATTAGAAAAACTAAACTCCAGAAACAGAATGGGTAGGAACTCAGTGAATGGACTTACTCACAAGGTACAGACAGCATGAAGGGGCTTTTGCCTTCACTGATGTGTCTGTCATATGCTATGTTGCTGTTGTGGTTGCTGCCTGACTTCACTGAGAAATCTGTGGAATGGCAGCCCCAATTAGTGATTAAGAACATGTGGGGTGTGTGTGGGTGTGTGTGTGTGTATGTGTGTGTGTGTACACAGACACATTGGAATACTACTCAGCCATGAAAAAGAATGGAATAATGCCACTTGCAGCAACATGGATGGACTTTGAGATTATCATACTAAGTGAAGGAAGTCAGACAGAGAAAGACAAATACCATATGATATCATTTATAGGTGGAATCTAAAAAAATGATACAAATGAACTTATTTACAAAACGGAAATAGACTCACAGACATAGCAAATAAACTTATGGTGACCAAAGGTGAAAAGGAGGGGAAAGGATAAATTAGGAGTTTGGGATTAACAGATACACACCACTATATAAAATAGAGAAACAACAAGGACCTATTGTATAGCACAGGGAACTATACTCAATATCTTATAATAACCTATAATGGAAAAGAATCTGAAAAAGAATATATATACACATATATATAACTGAATCACTTTGTGGTACACCTGAAACTAATACAACATTGTAAATCAACTATATTTCGATTAAAAATTAAAAAAAAAAAAGAACATAGGCTCTGGAGTGGGTTAGATCTGCATTCCAGTCCCAGGCTTGCTACTGACTGAGCATATAGTCTTGGACAAGGGTTTAACCTCTTGAGCTTCCATTTCCTTACCTGTAAAATGGGGCTAATAGCATTTACCTTGTAGGGTTTTGTGAGGACTAAATGAGATAATGCATTTAAACCACTGGCTACCACACCTGGGCCACAGAAAGCACTCAATGGTGGTTGCTCTTACGAAGAGAAATGCCTTTCACATAGGAATGGTTTCAAATGAGATATCTAAACACAAACAAATACCTAGTAAATAAACACTTGAAAGTTAAGAATTAAAATTGAAGGAGTAAAATGTCCCATGTGTTTTTATTTTTTTCTGTTCATTCTATGTTTTGCTGAAGGCCTTTGAAGATGCTGAAGGAGGAGTGACAGGGAGGACTTGGTATCTGTACTAGGGAATCTCATTTCCTTCAGTGGAGGGAGCATGTCCAGGCCCAGAACCACCTCTTGCCATGGAAACAAGCACAGGTGGCCTCACAGAGCCCCTGAACGTCCAGCAGTTTTTGAAAACAGGACATCAAGCTGGAGAAAGGGATGCAACTGAAAATAGCAAAGGAGGAGGTCCAAGAGGCTGTGGAGTCACCCCTAATGCTGAGCAAGTTTTCAGTAATTGTACCTGCTGTGCCCCTGTCATCTTTTCTCTTGTTAATAAGCTGTATGGCAAAAAACAATGCTGTCAGCAAAATGCAGAGGCAAGTAAGCCCAATGTAAAATCATGATTCCGTTTTCCTCCTAAAGACACCTGGTTCTCTATCGGCACTGTATACCATATTCTTTTGAGGCTGGGAGTTGACAGGTAACTTCAGAGGGAAGAAAAAAAAGAAGAAGAACTTGCTCAATCTGTGAGATTGTACTTAGGGAAATAAGCCTGGAGTGGAAGTGAGACGCTGGGCTGAGGGTCCAGCTCAGCTGCAAAATCAAAACAGGATGTTCCCAATTCCCTCACCTCTCAGCTTCTAGCCCCAGGTTCTTCCCCTTTGAGATGAAGGTGTTCTAAAGAGAAGATGAGCCCTATGAAATCAAGGACTGCTGAATCTTTGAAACCCAGAGTGGTGCCTGACACACTGTTATGTGGTGATAAATTAGATATTGTTGCTGTTAAAGTGAAGGACTTAATACGATCATTTGCTTTGCTAAAGAGACCATTCTGTGAGCTTATCCAAGAAGGTATGATTCTGAGACCAGCCAAGTGATTCTTTAAAGGAAATAATGCTCCCTCCCCAAAGCCAGGCATGTACTGCCTGCTGCATCCACAGGGGCAAAGACACCCAGCCCAGAGCTGAATGAATTCTTCTCAGAACGACAGGGTTGTGAGGGACCACTGAGGTAGGTCTCCTTTCTCTGAATCACCAGCCCAGCATCTCCCCTGAATGGGAAGGCAGGGGTATTTGCAGGAGGCCCAACTCTCAGGGGCAAAGCAATACCACTGGCCTAGCTCTCCACAGTTTGGAAAGCACCTGTCATCCACTGTCTTATTGAGTTCTCACAGGGGCCCTGTAGGGAAGGGAAGCATGTAGCTTAGCCAATGAAGGATGCTGACATTGAAACTCATTCGAGGTATCCACTTGATCAAAGTTACTTCATTGGCAAGTGGAACGAACAGCCAGGAACTGAACCTGGGACTTTTCACTCCAAGGTCTGAGCCGTTAAAACCATTCTGCAGTAAGAGGCTGTACAATCCACATCGCTTCTCAGACTGTGCCCAAAGATCCTATGTCCTGAGCAGAATAGTATTAGTGATAACCAAGACTAATTACAGCTACTCGTATTACCAGCTCACTGTATCCCAGGCACTGTTCCTGGAACACACATGTATTAACACATTTAATCATCACAACAAGGCTGTGAGGCAGGTACCATCTTTACTCCCAGTTTCAAGGGGAGTGAGGCACACGGATCTGAAAGTAACTTGCTCAGGTTTACACAGCTAATGAGGGAGGCTGTGGGTGGTCAGAGTATCATGAAGTCTTTCCCTCCCCCCAGTCCCAAGAGGTAGAGAAGCGGTGCAGGGTCGTGGTTTAGAAAGGTCTCCTCTGCCGGCAGCTCACCAGAACAAGCCACAGGTCTGCCTGGGGCTAGGGATGGAAGTCTGCCTGCAGTTGTCACTGTGGGGTTGAGGCTGCTGACACCGAAAGGATAGTTTCCCTTTTCCCCTTTGGGGTCGTGTATCAAGTTCCTCTTCTCTCTTTCCAGCAGCTGTGTCCTTTTGTTTTGCCAAAGGTTTCTCACTGATGAAGGCAGGGCGGAGAGCAGCGCCGCCCTGGTAGTTTTCCAGAGTCTTTTATGTCACCTGTCACTCAGGGAAAGGATTAGGCAGCAAAGAATGGGCAAGGAGAGCCAGGGCCATCAGAACCTCCACCGGATTCAGACCCGCCTAAGGCTTTCAAGGGCCTGCCCTGTGCCCAACACTGGATTCGCTCATTCACTCAATCAGAACGTGTTTAGCGAGCACCGGTTCAGTGCTGGGTGCCAACCTGGTCGTTCAATATTAATTAATTTTTAAAATACCATTAATCATTTATAAATATCAGGACCTGTAATAGGCACTATGAGCATGAATCATAATGGTCATGCCAACAAAAAATTGGCACTTGCCATCTGCCTCTACAAGGATTAAGTCACAAGCCACTGCAGCAACTGACCTTCAACACACCCTGAAAGGAGTTCAGGGTAGAGATCAGGAATGAGGCACTCTGTGCTCTGGGAAAAACTGGCAGAAAAGCCTTTAGATAATCAAGATATTTTCAGGAAAAGATTTTTATGAGCCCAATTCTTGCATTTCCTCATATCTAGAAAAGTGCTAAAATCATTATCAGTGACATTTGCCCCTAGTGACTAGCAGCAAGCTTCTGCCAAAATGTGTGCTTGACTGCATGTGCCCCCTTCACTAAAGTCACATACAATACTGACCTCTCCCTGTACCTCTTCAGAGCAGTTCCTCAGAGCTATCTGAAATGCCGTCTCCTGGGCTATAGCCCTCATTTTGCCCAAAATAAAACTTAACTTGCAACTATCATGTTGTGCATTTTTTTCAGCCAACAGTCATAATAAAAATAATATTTATTGAGAGCTTACCACTGTTATAAGCACACGACATTTAGTAACTCATTTGATCCTCACAATGAGATGGATACTATTACTCTTCCTATTTTACAGATCATGAAAGAGATGCCCACAGAGGTTCAAAAAAACCAGCCAAACTCACCCGAATGGTAATGGATAGAGCCTGGCTATAGAGGTAACTAAAACTTGCCCCAGCCTTGGGAAAGACTCGGTCATTATAACTTGTTCAGTCCCTTCCTGTAACAATCCTATATGAGATAAGCAGTAGTAGTCCTTCTATAGTGGATCATACATATTTAGCTTCTACAATTTCAGTACTAAGGGCTTAAGGGGCAAACCACACATGAAGCCCACATTTTTCATAGAGTATAAGCTTTAGCAGCAAAGCAATTTTTCATCATTTGTTCAATGAAACAAGGACCTTTTCCAAGGCCTAGGTTTGCATAAAACCATACCTAATCCCCTTTAAAGGTGATTCCATTTTACTTAACGATGAGAAACTGAGAGCTTAAGTGATTCACTCAGGTCCCATTGCTGGCAAGTGGTAGAACCAGTCTGTGCTCTTTCTACCAAAGCACACTTGCAAATAGACCTGTAGGAAAGCTGATTTTCTTTTAAGGTATTTCTAATGCTAATGGTAAATCTACTGATTATGGCTCTTTGGGAAAGACAATTCTTGATTGTCTACAGCCTCAATATGTGTTTCTGAAAAATTACCAAAACCCTTGTTCTGGTTCCCCGTGTAAACAATGACAAAAGAAGTGTGTGTTTGCAAGTGAAGGGAGATTTAGGATCTCTGTGGGGTACAGGTTTGGATGCCTGAAGTAGAACCCTCCAAGTATAGTGGAGAAAATCTGCATCTGTACAGTAATGTCCTTGCAAAGAAGGAAATTAAAACATTCCGTATGAGAAGGTTTCAGAATGGCAAGTTGCTGAGGAAGCTTAGGAATCTTCAGAGATGTTCTCATCTGTTGAGAGAGAGATCATGATTGGAAATACTCATAACCCACTCTTCGGGTGCCTTAACTAAAAATGGAATTTTTGAATGGATAAACTTGTCCCCTGGGATATAGCTGGCACTCAGGATGCAAACACGTATGTTAATCTGTGCTATTGGGCACATCATCTTAGCTCTCTGGCTCTGTTTCCCCATGTGTTTTTTTAAAAAGGGGAAAAACAGGAAAAAAAAAATCTTTCTACAACCTTTTTTGAGATCACAAGCCCTTTGGGAACGTTATGACATTTCTGGATCCCTTCCTCAGAAATATGCAAATTTTTATTATGCATAAGTTCACAGAGCCCCCTGAAATCCAGTAAGGGGTTCCCAAATGTCTATGAATCCCAAGTTTAAAGACTTTAGTCTAATTTATCTCTAAATTCAATTTCAGAAAAAAGTGTTGTATTATTTTTAACAATCATAAAGTTTTAGATTTCTTATATCCTTAGGCAGCCATATATTCCTGTTTTTCTACTGTCAAGTGACTTAGCAGCTTATTTCAGAGTTCTAAAAGTCTTTAGGATTAAAAGATGTGTACCCAGGGCCAACAAAGACCCTAGATCCTTCAGAAGTGCCCTTAAATATTTAACACTGTGAAAGGTTAACCCTTAGAGTGAGAAGACCTGCTCTACCAGTCTCAGAGAGGGTATAGGATTACAACCCTAGTAACTTCTAGGGGTAAGGGACTCCTTGATGCCAAATGATTGTTGCTGGGAGAATGTAATTGACTACTGCCTTCTAACACTCTTTAAACCTTGAATTTTGATGATCTCTATTACAGAAGCAATTATCTAGTTTTTGCATTCAGTCAACTAATATTGCTTGAATAATTATTATATGCAAGTAATAGGGAAATACAATGATTCATTCAACCATTTTTTCTTTAAACTTATTACAAAGAGTTCTTTTTTTATTTGCCTTATTGATAATTCCAAAATTATATAGGTCTTTGTATTATTTTGCTATCGTTTCTTCTGGTTCTTTTTCACATTGCCTAATTTCCATGTGTATTGCATGTTGGTACATGTGCGTGCATGTGTATGTTTTGATGTGAATTCATATTCCTTGCAAATTCATCCGTCGCAATTTTGCGAGAGCATGACTCCAGGTTTCATTCCTTTAGAGAGAAACTGTAGTTCTTCTTGTAACCACATGGGCATACAACAATTTGGGACTTCCCTAATTAAATTCACCTTCAGAACCATTTCATACCCTGTAGGCAATGTGATTTGGCTGTAAACCCTTGAGATTTCATAACCAACTTAGAGTTATGAAATCTCAAGGAAATATTTGTGTATTCTGTTTTTTCCCATCATTCCGTGCTGTCCCATCCTGAGCAGGAGGTTTATTTCTCATTTCCTCTTGGCTTGAAGCTGTAACCCTTTGGGAATCCCAGGAGGAGTGGAGATCTCATTAAATTCCCACCTTGGAAGAGCTGTAGGCTTTAGCACCTGCCCCTTGTGCAACCTTCAAAATGGAAGCTCAATGTCACCATTTTTCTGGAGACACCTTCTGGAATGACTTCTCTTTAACTTCATTTTTCCTCACGTCGTATGGTCTTTAGTTCACTTGCAATTACTCCAGAGGAGGAAGTGATATATTACACATTTGCACGTGTACATAAATTTTCACCTGCACCACAAGAATTGTTACATCTCATTTTTTAAATCCTCATCTTAAAATCATAACCCAGAATTGAGTTCCACAAGCACTTTAATTATTCTTATCATAATGGATGCAAGAACAAGGCTACTCAAATTTATGATCTTGGACCAGCACCATCACCATCACCATCACCAGGCGGCTTGTTAGAAATGCAAATTCTTCAGCCTCACCCCAGACCCACTGTATCAGAATGTCTCAGGTTCAGGAATCTGTGTTTTAAGAAGGTCTCCAGTGAAAAGGGGGCAGTCATGACAAGGAGAGAACACGTTTGAGCAAAGACCAAGGCTGAAAGAAGTGATGGTACATGGGAATAATAAACCATTCAGTTTGGCAGGAACTTCTCTTTGGCAGGGCTAGATCACTGAGCCAATATCATTGACGAGCTTAACATTTAATTACTTTCTTTTTCAGCCTCTTCCTGTTCTATAAGAAAGTGGAAAGTAATGGAGACAGGACAGCCTTGGGGTAAAACAATGAGTTATTTCCTAAGACCCATGGAAACAACACAGAACACTGCCATTGTGACTTGCAAGAAGTGAGGAGGATCCACAGAGCCTGATGTTAGCCAGGGTATGGAATCCTACGGATGCATTTTACAGCCCTGTATTGGCAAGGAGCACATGGAAATATATTTTCACAATTCAAATCAGAAGGCCATGGATGAGGATTGCCAAGTGCACAGATGTTAATTATTCTCATGGACAAAGCACCTGAGAACTTTGTGTGATTTATTAACATGCTGTGCTAACCTACTGCATTTGAACGTCAATTAACTGGATTTCAGTGTTAACAGAGCTTTACTTCAGGACTAAATAATAAAATTTCTAGTTATCCTCTGCCTCATGGAGCTGCTATTATTGTTGTCTCTATTGAATTACATGGTATGGAAATTGGAATGGTCATATGTCTGTACAAATACTGCCACTAAGGGTTTTTGGGTTTTTTTTCGGTACACGGGCCTCTCACTGTTGTGGCCTCTCCCGTTGTGGAGCACAGGCTCCGGATGCATAGGCTCAACGGCCATGGCTCACGGGCCTAGCTGCTCCGCAGCATGTGGGATCTTCCCGGACCGGGGCACGAACCCGTGTCCCCTGCATCGGCAGGCGGACTCTCAACCACTGCGCCACAAGGGAAGTCCTACTAAGGGTTTTTAGAAATAGGTGGAGGACCAAGAGACATTAGAGTTTGTGTCAATGACTTTATTCCTTGAGGAAATAACGTCATCAATTTCCCCAAGAAATGCTATCTTGATGCTCTAATTGTACAACACCAAAGAAAAGCACTTAAACAGTTAAAAGAGGACTTTCCTGGAAGAAAGATGGGGGTGTGGGAAGCCTGTTCAGACCTGCCAAGAAATGACTTGCTAATTAATGCCTCCTCGACATACGCAGGTAAATTAACCTTATTTGCTTCTCTGAAGCAGACGCCTAATTTGTGAAGATTAAAGAAAAATGTGCTTAGCACAAAATTTCGGGCACATGGTAGGTGCTCAATAAATGGAAGTTTTCGTTGTTATTGATGAACCAAAGGTGCTCAACCAGAAGCCAGACTCAGACCATGTGGCCGATAGTCTATTGCTTTTGTCTACCTAGTGCCTAGTCCTCCTCCTGCTGCTAATTTCACATTATAAATGAACAGATCCACATTTGACCTCTATCCACTATCCAAAGCCACCACAATTTCCAAGTCAAGGATTAGAGCTGTACTAGAGGACAACTAATATTCTATGCATGTCACATCTACAATACTTACAGATACAAACACAAATTTATTTTTGGAGAATGATTCCTTCCCAATTATGCGGTTTTGGGAGAATGTCAGTCAGGTTCTTGTCCTTCCCCTGAAGGGAGGCCTTAAAGACCCAGGATAGGCCAATCTGACACTTACTTACCTGCTGGATGGTAAGCAAAGCCCTGAAAATAGGCCTGGGAATAGAATGGACATCAGTTACAACTCTCAGGTCATAAAAGTATCTGTGATTTTTGTCCCTTCCAAGACTGGCTCTTCAGCTCTCTCTTCAATTGTTTGAGCTTTCCATCGGTCTCTGTCGCTTGAAAACAAACAATCTTAACTAATGGAATATGAGAGCTGGAAGCATCTTCAATATCATCTATCCTAAATCCATTATTTTATAGATGAAGAAACAAAGGCCCAGAGAATGAAAGAGTCTTTTTATGTTTTTCTTTTTGTTTTAGGTCATATTGACAGGCTGGACTCAAGCCCTAATGGACTGTGCTCCAGTGTTCTTTTCATTATTCCTTATCATTCCTAACCCTGGCTAGGGTCCTACTTTTCAGACAATCTATGGATAGTGAAAGAAGTTCTAGCAAAACAGCCTCTAAGGTAGCAGCCAATGCCAGCTGCTTGGTGCTGTTCTAGCTACGGACGTAACTGGGCTGGGAGGTGAGATGCCCTGACCACTTAGCTGATGCCTCATGTCAGTCTCTGGGTAGAAAAAGAACATGGGGCAGAAGAAAGGTGCCTCGCTACATTTTTTTTTTTTTTTCAAAAAAAAAAAAAAAAAAGAGAGAGAGAGAGAGAGACCTGGAGTTCTTGGCTTTTTGGCTTTCAAATTACCCTGGAGAAGCAAAAATTTCCATTCAATGAGTATCACCCTTAGGTCTCACCTGTCTCCCTTCCCCTCCCCGCTCTCTCCTCCTTCCTTCTTCTTCCCACCCTCTCCCCTCCCTCCCTCAATAATCTTCCATTATGATTTGTTTATCTCACTATCTATAGATACCTTTGAATATTTCATGACTTTTAGGCCAATTAGTGAAGGATGGACGGGGGGAGGGAAAAATTGATGAGCAAATCAGTACGTAATTTTTTTCTTAAGGACCTACCTTTAAAATGGAAATGACTACACAGTGAACTTATATTAAGGTTTGATGACTTCTGAAACCTGCCTAAATGGTAATCATCAGTGAAATATATAGTTTACTACAGTAATTAACAGCTCAGACTCCAGACTCGGAGTGTCACAGAACCCTAGAAAATGCTGGCTCTGCCACTAGCATATGTGTGACTGTAGAAAAGTAATATATTCTAAGGTTTCCATTTTTTCATCTGCAAAATGTAGTTTCTAAAAACAGTATTTACCGTGATGGACAAGTTGATTGTCTAATATAACTTTACTTTCAAACCTCTTTGTCCCTTGCTCATATCTATTTGAGGCGAAAAGTTTAAATAGTTACTTTTCTAGTTTCTCTTGCTGCTAGGAGAGTCAGTTGTTCAGATTGGGAGGGAAAGGTGTTCCAGGCAAGGAGCAGCACATGCAAAGGTCCTGAGGCAGAGGTAATAGGGGATTTCCTCTGTTTCTGTTTCTGAAAACAGAACAGAGAGGAGACCAGGGTGGCTGAGGAAGTGAAGGGGGCTTGGAGATGAAGTCATAACAATCACCAAGGGCCAGGTCACACGTTCCTTGTGTTCCGTGGAAGGGAACTTAGCTTTAACGTGTGAGATGAGGAAACTTCGGAAGGCTGCCCAATTTGACTGAGGATAATAGCCACTAGAGATTCCTCTCTGTCTGAGACACTAAGGATCTTAACGTCCCTTGTGTGATTTTCATTGCCTCCACTCTGTAGCATGAGCCTCTCTACATCTGGGCTGTCAGCTCCTTAAAGGGAATTTAGGTTTGTGTGTAAGAGTGTGGCTATGGAGATAGGTGTACAAGTAGATATGGACATACCTCCATTACTGGGCCTAACACAGTACCAGGCACATGGTAAACTTGATAAATATTTAATTTAGTTTATCTTAATCTATTAAAAAGATAATCATATGGGCTTCCCTGGTGGCGCAGCGGTTGAGAATCCGCCTGCCGATGCAGGAGACACGGGTTCGTGCCCTGGTCCGGGAAGATCCCATATGCCGCGGAGCGACTAAGCCCGTGAGCCATGGCCGCTAGGCCTGCGCGTCCGGAGCCTGTGCTCCGCGGTGGGAGAGGCCACAACAGTGAGAGGCCCGCATACCGCAAAAAAAAAAAAAAAAAGATAATCATAGAATTTCTACAGTTACAGAACAGTTCTTGATTCAGGACCATGCATGTAACATCACAGTAATACTGGCCAGGATTTCCCAAGTGCCTGCTCTGTGTCAGGGTCATTGCACATATTATACAGGCTGCAAAAACATTTCCTGTGTCCTGACTCCTGCCTCATGCCTGCCTAGAGCCCTGGCCTGTCTCAGAACATCACTGCTTTCCCTAACACAGACACACACACAGACACACAAACACACACAGACACAAACACACACGCACAGAGTTCTGATTTGAAAAGCTTAGTAATCAATGGGTGTTTTTTACTGAAGGTTTCATACAGAACAGAGGAGAATGTTACTCCCTATTCCACACAGCAAAATTTAAACTAAGTCCACCAATAAGCATTTCAGTCGTCTCTCCAAATTTTCTCTACGCGCCCACCCTGTGGGTCTCCCATCTTATGTCTGTCTTCCTGCAGCCTCTAAAATGTCCATTTTGCTTTGCCCCAGCAATCCATGTCTTCCCCTTAGATTTCACACTCCATTTGCCAAAGCAAAAGTCCCAAAGTTCATCTATGTGATTTTCCTCGTAAGTCACACTTGATTGTGCCCCACTTACAGGGTCTGTGGAAGGTTGGCCTCATTATCCACCAGAAATTCAGAGAAATTTGGCTGCATCTCAGGGTTGCTGTTAGGAAGTGACAAAGCTAGGGTGTGAACGTCCATCTTTCTTACGCTCAGGCCCATCCTCTGTGCATTGGACGTGCCTCTCTAGATGGCATCCCTGTCACAGACAGCCAAAGACATGATTTCATTCAGTGAGGTAGCCCTGAAGCTTCAGAGAAGGGATGGCTCACTCAGCAACAGTCACTCTGGAAACCATGGTTTCCTGATCTGGGATCTGATGATTTGTCAGACCTTGGGCAAGTCATTTCTCCTCCACATTTTCCATTTATAACAAGGGAACTTGACGTAAGCATTTGAGATTAACAACTAAATGGTTAAGAAGTCGGCTGTTCAGAACAACAAAATCAAAGTCTGTGTTTTAAAACTCTCAGGGTGTTGACACAAAACCTGATCCATATACTGCAAAGAAGTTTTTTCTCTTTCTTTCCATTTCCCTCCTAAGTTCCACTGTTCCGCTCTGCTTAATCAGTACATTTTCTCTTGAGGCTTTTGGGACACTATGCAGTAACCATTAAGGGGTGAAGCATGTGAGTGGTCCAAGGGTGAAGTCATCAGTATGTTACACAACTGTCATTATAAATGAGTCATCTATCTGTAGGAGCATATTCACACACATGAATTACATCATCTGGCCAAGACTGAAATCACAGTAAAATAACCAACAGAAGGGACGAAAGTCAGACCTTCATTCAACCAATGATTGCAAAGTTTGGAAATGAAAGAGGACTCTAAGAAAAAAGCAAACAAACAGTTCATCTGGCTTCAGTGGATATCTCTGAAATAGAAGAAAAATTGGGGGTGGCAGGCTGGATAAACTTGCCTCTCTGGAGTATTTATTGCATCCTGAACTCTTGCAGGAACTTTGCTTATCATTAAACATTAATTCCCTAGAAAGTGGAGCTTTAACTTCTTATAGCTGTAACAATTAAGGGCAGTTTTGGCTTGGAAGCTCTGACTTCCCGCACAAATCAGTGAGCTCTGTGGCCTTTGCTCAACAGAGAGCTTTGCTTGTTTTACAAGACTTTGTAGTTTTCTGGGAAACACAAGATAAATCCTGCCCTAATGCAATAACCCGGGTCAGACATGTAAACATCATTCTAGTAATAAATGAACTGTAATTGTCAAGAGGAAGCTATAGTTATTGATTCATCCACCCTTTTATCCCTAAGTAGGGCATCTTATGACCTTCGGAAGCTTGCTTTTTGTTTTTGAACCATCTGAACTGTCACTGAAACTGTGGAGCAAGGCAACAATTGATACTTCCACCTCCGCTGTGTAACACGCAAAAGAGCCACATGATGCCTTGGAAAACTGGTTTCATTCATAGTGGTCACCTCTCCCAGGAATGGATGCGGTGTCGCTCTTGACGATGCAGGAACAAAGAGGTGGCCTCACTGAAGTCACAGAGTGAGCATCACTGCACTGAGAACAGGTACCTCGTCCCAGGGCCCAGGCTATTTTCTGTACTCACTTTGTGCCTGGCAATATCCATGAACATTGGCCATTCATTTTTTTTTAATGGAAATGCATTTCTTTTATTTATTTATTTATTTTACTTGACTTTTGGCTGTGTTGGGTCTTTGTTTCTGTGTGAGGGCTTTCTCTAGTTGTGGCAAGCGGGGGCCACTCTTCATCACGGTGCGTGGGCCTCTCACTATCATGGCATCTCTTGTTGCAGAGCACAGGCTCCAGACGCACAGGCTCAGTAGTTGTAGCACATGGGCTTAGTTGCTCTGCGGCATGTGGCATCTTCCCAGACCAGGGCTCGAACCCGTGTCCCCTCCATTGGCAGGCGGATTCTCAACCACTGCACCACCAGAGAAGCCCGGCCATTCATTTTTTATAATAAAAACACACTGCAGGTTTTTTGAGCTGATGTGTTCTTTGAGACTCTGAAAGATGCTGACCCTGGGACAGGTGGAATCATTATTCTTTTTTTTTTTTTCTTTTTTGAAGTACGCGGGCCTCTCACTGTTGTGGCCTCTCCGTTGCGGAGCACAGGCTCCGGACGCACAGGCTCAGCGGCCATGGCTCACGGGCCCAGCCGCTCCGCGGCATGTGGGATCTTCCCGGACCGAGGCACGAACCCATATCTCCTACATTGGCAGGCGGACTCTCAACCACTGCATCACCAGGGAAGCCCGGAATCATCATTCTTCAGTGAGCAATTGTCTTTGCCTTAGTTAAGGCTGCTGTTGACTCTCGATTACCCATGTTAAATTGAGGGGAGCAGAGATTAAAAACACAAGATAATCAGAAAGTCATTAATTGTGCACAAAGATTTGTCTCCAAGGATGAAAAGCTTACTGCTTTTCTCTCAAGGGATTTCAGAACCAAATAGAATAAAACATTCTTGATGAAAGGCAGGCAGGTTTTTTTTTTTTTTTTTTTTTTTTGCTTTTTTTCTGTTGCTGTTGTTGTTTTGTTTTTTACAAAAAGTAAAGCTGCCAAATATTCCTTACTGCAAAAGAACATCAGAAGTAGAAGAAAGATAAAAGCCGACAAAAGGTGATGCTACTGCAATCTGTACACTTAAGGAAGGATGAGCCTTTGTGAACAGCCTGGTTGAAAGGAGAGGCCATGCTACATTCTGAGCCATGTGGATGGGCCCAGGGGGTGGCAGGGGCAAGGGTTACCCTTGAATATCTGGGGCCTCATCATGGGCACCACAGGCCTGGAGAGTGGACAAGAATGTAAGCCAAACTCACACAGGAACCTAGAAAGAATTATGCCTAGGTATTGAGAATACGTGACACTGTTTCATTCATTAGGTAGGAAACATAAGCTGCACAAATCATAACAAAGCATTTGGAAATCTCACTGGTGGGCAGGAGGGAGCCAATCGAAGGGTCTGGCATTTGAGATGAAGTCTTGGCAATTAGTAGCTGAACCACATTGGGCAGATCACACCACACTCGGAGCCTTGGTTTCTCCATCCTTGGTTGTCACGAGGATGAAATGAGTTAATCCGTAAGAAAGGTTTAACAGAGCTATTGGCATATGATAAGCCCTTAATACATGTTCACAAATGTTATAATTATTGCTGTTGATATTACTGCCATCTTATCACAAAAAGTGATTTTCCCATTCCTTAAGTGTGTGCTACACTTAATGACTCCCTTCTAAAGAGTTTGGTATGAAAAGGGGTGAAATGAATAACTTTTCAATGGAGAACTTGATAAACACTATCTCAGCCCAGTGATCGAGGTCAACATCCACAGTGAAGTCAGGTTCATCTTATGTACCCTCGATGTGATGTCATGAAATAGCTCCTGACTTCTGTAGTATTCCTCCAAAATATCTATAACTCCAATCTAACCAGGAGTAAAACATCAGACAAACCCCCAAAGAGAGGGAAATTCTACAAAATACCAGACCAATAATCCTCAAAACTGTCAAAGTCTCCAAAAACAAGGAAAGCCTAAGAAACAGTCACAGCCCAGAGGATCCTAAGGAGATGTGACAACTAACTGTAATATGTATCCTGAATTGGGATCCTGGGACAGAAAAAGGATATGAGGGAAAAACTAATGAAATCTGAATAAAGTATGATGTTTAGTTAATAATAGTGTATCAATATTGGATCATGAGTTGTGGCCCAGGTACCATGCTAAAGCGAAATGTTAACAGTAGGGAAAAATGAGTGAAAGTTTACCGGAACTCTCTGTATTAGCATTGCAGCTTTTCTGTAATACTCTACTTTAAAAAAAAGCTTATTTACCAACAGGCACATGAAAAGATGCTGGACATCACTGATGATCATGGAAATGCAAATCAAAACCACAATGAGATATCACCTCACACCTGTCAGAATGGCTACCATCAAAAAGACCACAAATAACAAATGTTGGTGAGGATGCAGAGAAAAGGGACCCTTGTACACTGTTGGTGGATGTAAATTGGTGCAGTCAGTTGGAAAGCAGTATGGAAGTTTCTCAATAAACTAAAAATAGAACTACCATATGACCCAGCAATTCCACTCTTGGGTATATATTAAAAAAAAAACCCAAAAACATTAATTCAAAAACATACATGCACCACAATGTTCATAGTAGCATTATTTACAATAGCCAAGACATGGAAGCAACCTAAATGTCAATCAACAGATGAGTGGAGGGCTTCCCTGGTGGCACAGTGGTTAAGAATCTGCCTGCCCATGCAGGGGACACGGGTTCGAGCCCTGGTCCAGGAAGATCCCACATGCCTCAGAGCAACCAAGCGCATGTGCTACAACTACTGAGCCTGTGCTCTAGAGCCCATAAGCCACAACTACTGAGCCTGCATGCCACAACTACTGAAGCCCATGTGCCTAGAGCCTGTGCTCCACAACAAGAGAAGCCACCGCAATGAGAAGCCTGCACACCACAACAAAGAGTAGCCCCAGCTCTCCACAACTAGAGAAAGCCCACATGCAGCAACAGACCCAACTCAGCCAAAAATAAATAAATAAATTTATTTTTTTTTAAAAATAGTTTTAAAAAAGCCAGATGAGTGGATAAAGAGGATGTCATATATATATATATATATATATATATATATATATATATATATATATATATATATACACATACATACATACAATGGAATACTACTCTGCCATAAAAAAGAATGACATTTTGCCATTTGCAGCAACATGGATGACTTGGAGGGTATTATGCTAAGTGAAATAAGAAAGACAAATACTGTATGATACCGCTTATATGTGGAATCTTAAAATACAACAAAGTAGTGAATAAAACAAAAAAGAAGCAGACTCACAGATGTAGAGAACAAACTAGTGGTTACCAGTGGGGAGAGGGAAGGAAGGAGGGGTAATACAATTAGGGGATTTTTTAAAAAAGGGTCATTATGGTTTCATGTGTGTGAAACCTCTGAAAATTGTAAAGCACTGTAGAATTTAAATATTTAAATTTTTAAGAATTTTAATAAATTTTAAGAATTTTAAAATAAAGTTATCTAAATATTGCAAAAAATGGCAAAAAAATGTTTATTTAATAAATAAACAAAAGAGGCTGAAATGCCCTAAGGGCATTTCAAGTGACTCTTCACACATTAGAAGGGAGAAGGGGCAGAGAGCAGACTTTACAGCCTCTGGGACCCAACATTGACCTAATGTGAGGTCAGTTTCCCACTGAGAAGACCCCAGGCCCACTTCATTGACCCAAGTCTATTTTCTCAGTAGTTGCCATCCTCCCATTATGCTGTGGGGTCCTGCCCCCTGAAGGCCATCCTCTGACATCAGCTTTTCCTCTCCTAGCTGCTGTGAACATAAGTCACCTCCATAACTCACATCTTTTCATTTTAAATGTTTGGCAAGGAAGCAGAAAGCAGATAATCAATACAGTCAACGGGGGATTTTACACAGGCTTACACTTAAGCTTCACTCTCTTTCTAGACGGTAACTTTTAAAAGTGACCCAATACTTACTCAGCACATATTCAATAACAAACATCAGTCTAGACAACATTTAATAAAGCAATTTCACATAATCTTTACAAACAAGCTACAAACAAGCTACTATTAGTATCACCATTTCACAGATGAGAAAATGGAAGTACAGATTATTTCAGCGACTTTTGCAAAGTCATACACAGACCTATATCCAGCTGGTTGTATCCAGGACCCAGTAAGAACGAAATTTAACAAATGTCCCCCACTCCCTACACAGAAAGTTGGACATAAAATTCAGTGAGTCTCCAATCAGTTGATGGGTCTCCAATCAGTTGTCCCCTTACCTCCAATGATGATGCTTAATTTAGAACCGTCCAGACAAATTAGGATGAAGCTGTTTCCAAAGGCAAAACACATCTTCACTAATTGATGTTTTTTTATCCATTAATTTACAACAGATATTTCAGATCTCTGAATCTCAGTCATTGCCCTATTTCTATCTCACTTTAAGCCTCTGCCTTGGTTCGGGACTGAAATAGGACTGGGCATGGGCCGCAATTACCTTCCACATTCAAAACACCCAATAACACAACATTGGAAATCAAATATACTTCAATAAACAATTAAAAAGCTGCAAATTCAGTGGACTGATTTTCAGACTTTGTAAAACTATCACTAGTTTTATAACATTGCCTAATTTTTGGCCATGTTATAAACCCATCCAAGCTGGGTAATGCCCAGTCAAATAGTCTTATTCCACAGGTGAAATGTTTACTTGAGGCTCACTTCAAAATAAAAACAAGTCATTAACCATAACTAACAAGTCACTAACCATAGTTAACTGTAACTAACCCTAACCATAACTAGATTTATTGAGCATCTCCTAAGGAAGTAGACGGGGTGGGTGCTTTACAAAATATATTTTATACTAATAATGATGATTAAATAAGGCCTTATCCTTCCATTTTAGAGCTGGAGGAAACAGGCTTAGAGAAGTTAAGGTACGTACATGAAGTCAAACAGGTTGTAGGTAAATGAATGAATATTAGAGCACTAATTCACCGAATCCACCTAATCTAAAACTTGAGGATTTTCCACTAGTCCATAAGCACTCTTCCCACTTCTGATCTTTCCCTGTGACCCATGACATCATTCATTGTCACACTTGAATCTTCCTGGCCTCATTCAGGGCTTCTTCCTTCCCTCCTTCAAATGCTTTGTCTTTTATAGCATCCTCACAAGTCTGGCATGTCAGCTTTCTCATCTGATAAAACTCACCATGCAAAGTGAAGGCTGCTGCCACCACTGCCCCTGGGTAACACCTGTGCATCTTACTGGGGACTTCTGAGAAAACCCCAGCTAGGAGTATTTGACAGCTGAACAAGCCATCAAGTTTCTGTGAGCCTCAGTTATTTTTTCTCCAAATGAATGATGGCTGTCCTGTCTACCCAACATCTATGAAATATACGCTAACCATTTCAGCAGAGGTTTCCCATTCCTAATTGCATTTTTAAGTGAAAGCTTACTGAGGAGGATGAGAAGGTCTATAGTCAATAAGCATCAGCTGTGCAGATTTCACGTAACAAGCACATAGCTAAGCACATTCATGTCATTATTTTATTTAAAACTCACAGCAACCTTATGGGGAAAAGTATTACTGATGCGATCACCCTGGCTCCAAGAGAGTAAAGGACTTGAAAAACACAACATAACTAAAGAAGCAGATATTTCTTAAATGTAATATTGTAATATGTTAAAGTGTTTTTAAAATTGTGAAGAATGTGACCCAGAAATTTAAACTAAGTGCATGAATGGGTTTCAGAAGTGGTATACTATCAGATCTCCTTCAGATTTAAAACTAAGAACCAAATATTACACCAGACACGTACCGAAAATAGCATGCTATTCTTCTGGGTTGCATAAGTAGCTTTCAACATATGATTACAGCATTTGATCACCTATTACTTAAAGATCTGGAATCACATTGCACTGTGAGCTCCTGCAGGATTAAATGCAGAATTTGTTCCTTGTTCTCTCCCTGGAACCTAACATTGTGCCTGAATTGAATCCAATAGAAACAAACTGAACCAAATGGAATCTTCTTGGGCAAGGGTAAAGATAACACCGTCATTAACATTTCAGCCGTTCTATGTTGCTGATACCAGATCAAATGTAGAAGATCCATGTGACTGACCTCTGGGGAGAATGATGTTAATATTACTGATGTTATTATTAGTATCAGAATTTGTGCAATAAAAACGAAATTATATTCTTGGAAGCCATGAGTTATTTATTAAGATAATTCATAAGAATGAAGATACTAACTACGACACTAATAGCTAACATTTATTAGCCAAAGAATCATGCAAAGTATTTTCTGTGCATTTTTTTTCTTTTTCTCCCTACTCTGAGTCCTAAGGTGATAATAATGTCTGGCTAAGGGCATCTCTATCTGACAGGTCACTTGAGGTTTATGCTATTGTTATCTACATATTATAGATAAGGAAAATGAGCCTTAGAGACATGCAACCACTTGCCTAAGTTCATACACCTAGTGAATTACAGATCTGGAATGTGAATTCATGTCAAGTTCAAGTGTAGAGTCTGAACTCTACCCAGCCTCCCCTTTAGGTGTGAAGCCCAGCTCAAGGTAGATGGACCTGAGCTCTCCACACCCCCATCCCACCCTGCCCAGTAGCAAAAAGTGTGCGAACCAGCATCCACCACTCAGCTTGTTTCCTCTCTTTCTCTGATGCCCTTTCTACAAAGTTCAAAACCTCTTTATACCTGCCTTTAAACCAAATTGGTCTAGCTTTTCTCCCCAGTTCTTCTTCTTAATTAGGCCTTTACTCCCAATCACCCCCTTACTACTTGCCTTTCTCCTTCTTCAGAGTACCTATTGAAAAGTCACACTATTTGGGTCTTTAGCACAAATCAATAGTCCACATGCGGAACAGATTTCCTCTCCCTTTAGGCTTCTGTGTCTGTAATCCACTTCAGAAACTGGAATGCAGAGAGGATGAAGCCAGAGTCAGCTGTACCTTTCACGAGCACTGATATGTCATCCACGGAAGCCTGAATGGTACAAATGCCCTGCTGCAGGGTTTCTGAGACAGTGAGACAGACTCTGCAAGGGGCCCAAAATAAATCCTTAATGAAATCACCTTCCTTGTGATGGGCTGAAAAACAAACAACCCCAGGTACACTGTTTATTTCCTAGGAATGCAATGCCCAAGGCACCCTGAACACAGGGAAGTGGCCTGTTTAACTGAAGGAGCAACGATCTTGAAGCCTGAAGACCTGGCTGGCTCCGTCTCTTACGAGGTACACAACCTTGGGCAGGTCACTTAACTTCTCTGAGTCTCAGTGTCCTCAGACACTAACACTAATGGAGCTAACATTCTTTCTTTAATGGTACACAATCCACCTGTATATAAGCCAGAAATCTACAAGTCATCCTTGTTTCTTCTCTCTCTTACCCCCAAGAGCCAATCTGTTCCTGAATTCTATTGATTTCACATCTTAAGTATATCTCAAAAGTCCCTGTCTCCATTCCCACAAGCTGTGTTAGTTCAGACATCATGATGTCCTCGCTAGACTAATACAAAGTCCTTCTAACCCATCTCCCTCTTCCTTGTCCAGCACCACCATCAATCCTTTCTTCTCAAGGCAGCTGGTTATCAAGCTAAAGTATGCATCTCATCATACTGATCCTGACTAAAAGCATTATAAGACTCTCCATCACTTATAGAATAAAATACAAATTTGCCAGCCTATACTACAAAGCCCTCCATGACCTTGATCTTACCCACATATAATAGTTAGGAATCTTTCAGATGCAAGTGACAGAAACACCTCTCCAATAGTCTTAATCACAAAGGAGAATTTATTGGCTTAGGAAACTAAAAAAGCCTGGGGTAGACCAGGTACAACTGGGTCCAAAAGCTCAAACAGTCTCATTAAGAAGCAGTTTCTCTTCATTCTTTGCTTTGCTTTTCTCCACAGTGACTTTATTCTTGATTAGGGTCTTCCCACTCAATAACTAATTTGCCCCAGATGATTCAGGCTTGCCTAGTCCTTATTTAGTAATCCCCTAGAAAGAGAACATCTTCTTTTCACTACTTTTAACAAAAGTCACAAGGCAAGTCACAGTGGTCTGCCTTGGGTCATGGACCTAACCCTTAACTAGACACTGTGACTAGGAGGGAAATGGTGACCAGGCAGGGACATCCAGGAGGCTGGGCTGGGGCCGCGCGTGCCTGAAGTACACAACTTAACAATAGAGTTATCCAGAAAAATCAGACTGCTATCACAAAATAATGCTAGGCTTAAAATTACCACTTTATTTTATTCATGATTTTTTTGGAGATCAGGAATTCAAAAAGGGCTTAACTCTTGCTTGGGGTCTCTCATGTGTTTGTGTTAGGGGAACCACTGATGGAAACCACCTGCCCTGCCCAGGCTCAATAGTAACCACTTGTATGAGTTACCTTACAACAGGAGGTCCTGGTAAGGAACGTGGAACTTACAAGCTACCACCAACAGGAAGAATTTGGAAAAGGTCAAAAGGAGAGAGGAGATGCCAGTCCATATGTCCTACCAACCTCCCAGAATCCTTCTTGTTGGAAGCCATCTTGGCTGAGTGATGCACACACCTCCAGGAAGGATCCTGAGTCAGAATGATTGGCCAGATGCAACCCGGAAACTACCCTCATTAGCATAAAACCCGAGACTGTGAGCCACATGGCCGAGCAGTTCTCCTGGGTTCCCTGACTCTGCTACTCTCTGCCCTGGCGCCCCATCCCAATAACATCTCTTGCTTTTTCAGCACTTGTGTCTCCTCAGACGATTCATTTCTGAGTGTTAGACAAGAACCCACTCTCGGGCCCTAGAAGGGAATCCCCTTTCCTGCAACAATTGTAGTGAGGTGTGGGCTAGGTCTGTAGACATCTGAAGCGTTACCCGGGCTGGGTATCCAAAATGGCTCCTTTACAAGATGATGTGCCTGATGGGAACTCAGCTGGGCTGTCAACTGAATGCCTAAACATGCCTTCCTCAGCATGGGAACCTCCAAGAGAATGGACTTCTTACATGGTAGCCCAGGGCTCTGTGCACTGGCATTCCAGCAAAAGGGGGAAGCTGCATCACCTTTTCTGACCTAGCCTCTGAAGCCATGCCATGTCACTTTTCTGCGTTCTATTGATTACAAGGCTTCCCAGAGTCAATGGGAAGGGACATGGACCGCACCTCTGGATAAGAGGAGTATCAAGGGCTTCCCTGGTGGCGCAGTGGTTGAGAATCCGCCTGCCGATGCAGGGGACACGGGTTCGTACCCCGGTCCGGGAAGATCCCACATGCCGCGGAGCGGCTGGGCCCGTGAGCCATGGCCGCTGAGCCTGTGCGTCCGAAGTCTGTGCCCCGCAACGGGAGAGGACACAGCAGTGAGAGGCCCGCGTACCACAAAGAAGAAAAAAAAAGGAGTATCAAATGACTTGCAGCCACAATTATTTTCTATTGTTTTATGAACACATTCCCATCATTTCAACAATTTTTGTCTTTCTGGATGCATTTTTCTCTGTCTACAATACCCCTTTACGTCTTCTTTGTCTGTCTACCAAGCTCTACTCTCCCAAGACACACCCCCCACTGCAAAGCTTCTGCTTTCCTCTCTCCTTTGGGCCACATGCTGAGTACGTAACCTCTATAATATAGTTTTTTTCCTGACGTATTAAAGCTCTTTACCTGTGCCTCTATCATCAGCCTTTCCGCCTTGAAGGCAGGGACAAAGTCTTATTTGCCTCTATACTTCACATATTCTCTCTCATAGGTCCTTAGGATATGTTTGCCAAATGACAGAATTAGATTATAGAGCCAGAGAGCTTTTCAAATGTTAAAGTGCTATTTAAACAAAGGCTGTCATTATTTACAAGATAAGGGAGACTTTTACTGAGGAAAATGTAATAGCTTCTGGTGATAGCTTTCTGCCTGGCAAATTCTAAATGGATAATCCATTGGACTGTCAAAAAAAATAAAAAACATTATTTAACTTTTTTTCTTTCTTTCTTTCTCCAGCTTAAATACTAGTGACAACTAGTTGTTTGTCCTTTATCTGTTATTTAGATCACTGTTCTCCAGATTTTATCAAGTGATCTTTCCATGAATCTGTTTTATCAGGCCACTGCTTCTCTACATCCTTTATAGTTTTGTACTTAATTTTTTATCATCTAATTTTCCTGGCCCACTACTTATCATCTTTAATTAGTCTTTTATTTATTCAGTATATATTTTCTAAGGATCTGAGGGGTTACTATGTACCAGGCAATATGATGGACCCAAGGGATTCAGTGAAACACAAGTTACAGTCCCTCCAACAAGAAACTCCGTGCCTGGTGGAGAAAGAAATTGTCAACAGAATGTGATAGAGGTTAAGCCAGAGGCCTGCAGAGAGGAGTACGGAGGTGGGTACTTACTCCTCTCTGGGGTGGATAAGAAAGACTGCAGGAGGAAACAGCAATGCACCTACAAAAGGGAGTAGTATTAAGACTCATAAAGAAGGAGACATCTCAATGAGAGAGAACATCCTGAGCCAAGGCATGGAGATAGAAAAGAATAGATGTGTGGAAGACCAACAAATAGTTTCATGTTCTTGCTATAAAGTATGAGACAGAAAATGGCAGATTTCTGAAGCTTCTAGCTCTCAGGGTTGTGACAACTGTCTTGGATTTCAGGCACTAGAGTCTCTGGAACTCTCTAACTGGGAATCTAGTTAATTACCCAAAGAGTTCAGGAAACAATCGCAGAAAATCAAACTCAAGGGAATTAAAAAAATTATTATGCAGCCGTTTATCCAAGCCAAGCAGAATTTGCTGCTAAAATAATATACTCCAAGCTCTACATTTTACCACTTGAGAGACTTTGCAAACAATTTATTCATAGATCCTCAAGACTACATATGGTATCAAACAAGACTATATGATATTTCTCAGAAAGCTGCTGGGAAGATCACAAATGATGGTATAAGCAGAAGTTCCTTTTGTGGACAGTGATTACTTTTGCATAGCTAGCTCTTTTTTTTTTTTTTTTTGCCATTTTTACTGCTAAGAGAACACTTCTTTTTCCTTCTTTCTTTGGTATCACACCTTCCTTATTTCCCTCCATGTGTGATCATATGACCTTGGTCTGACCAATCAGAATACTATTTTGCCATGTCCATATTAAACAATGCAGGACTAAGCTCTTGTCCCATTTTGGTTCATGAATGACCAAGTAGTTCCACCTGGTTCAATCAAATAAACACTACGATTCATTAAAAATTTGAAAAAAGAGAGGCTTTCTTTCCAATGGAGCTGCTAAGTCAGTATAGGTCAAATAAAAAACCACTAAAGGGCAACAACAACTAAAGAAATGCCCAAGAAAGAAGACCACAGAAGAAAACAGAGCAGAGACAAGAGACAGGTAACTGATGATAAGACATGAATGCCAGGCTACATCTGTCTTTAAAATAAAAATACTGTACATCTTGCAGTTGATAATTTCCATTTTTAAGTGAATTTTACTTTTGTTTCTATATCTTGCAACTAAAAAGAGTCCACTTTCCATGGTTTCAGTTACCTACAGTCAACCAAGTTCTGAAAATATTAAATGGAAAATTCCAGGAACAAAAAATTCATAAAATTTAAATTGCACACCATTCTGAGTAGTGTGATGAAATCTCTCAGCATCCTGCTCCATCTCACTTGGGACATGAATCATGCCTTTGTTCAGGATATCCCATCACTTAGTCACTTAGTCACTTAGTAGCCGTTTGGTTATCAGATGGTCAGGGTGTCACAATGCTGTGTTCAAGTAACCCTTATTTTACCTAATAATGATCACAAAGAACAAGAGTAATGATGCTGGCGATTCAGATATGCTAAAGAGAATCGTAAAGTGCTTCCTTTAAGTGAAAAGGTGAAAGTTCTTGACTTAATACGAAGAAAAATGATATGATGAGGTTGCTAACATCTATAGTAAGAAAACGTCTTCTATCCATGAAACTGTGAAGAAAGAAAAAGAAATCCATGATGGTTTTGCTTTCACACCTCAGACTGCAAAAGTTACAGCCCTAGTGCATGGTAAGAGTTTAGTTAAGATGGAAAATGCATTAAATTTGCACAATAAGATATTTTGAGAGAGAGAGAACAAAAGAGAAACCACGTTCACGTAGCTTTTATTACAGCATATTGTTATAATTGTTCTATTTTATGATTTGTTATCATTATCTCTTACTGTGCCTAATTTATAAACTAAACTTTAACATAGGTATGTATATATAGGAAAAAATATATAGTATATATAGGGTTTGGTATTATTTGCAGTTTCAGGCAACTACTGGGGGGTCTTAGAATGTATCCCCCGTGGATAAGGGGGGACTACTGTATACAAGGTTGTGTCATCTGAGATAGAAATAACTTTACTTCTCCCTTTCCAATCTGAATGTCTCTATTTCTTTTTCTTGCCTAATTGCTTTGGGTAGAATCTCCAATACAATGTTAAATAGAAATTGTGAGAATAGTCATTCTTTCTTGTTCCTGATCCTAGGAGGAAAGAATTAAGTCTTTCAACATTAAGCATGATGTTAGCTGTGAGGTTTTGTTTTGTTTTGTTCTGTTTTTATAAGAGAGATCCTAAATGATCAAGGAAGAACTTTGTGGTACAGTATTTTGGCTTTTGGAGAAAGGACATCAAGAAAAGATGAAAAAATGGATGAGAATTTGATTTTGTACATTTAGGTTTTGAGTCTTTCTTGATATTAGAAGATACTGCAGCTGCCTTATTGTAAACATAATTCACAATAAATATTCTTGCCCCCAGAGTGAATTGTCATCTCAAACAAGTACACTTTCTTCCAATTTGCTGATGTCGTGAAAGAATAATCTGTCTGATCTACATATGAATTCAATTCTAAGCTTATTTTGCCATCTAACTCATTTAACCTAATGATGGAAATTACTAATAATAAGATCACACAAGTTGATAAGTTGTTACAGTTGTGATGCAGTTGTCAAATCCTAATAATCGGTGAAGGAATTTGGCTTTTTCTTGGCTAGCAACTTTTTTTTCAGCCCTTGCATTTAGAAAATTGGTGGATGTGAACAACTATTCATTTACTCACTCAGCAAATACTTGCCAAGTCCCTACCTGTTGGCAGGCACTACATGGTAGGCAGCTTCTAAAATGACTCCCAACAACTGCCCCCCACAAAAAAATTTCCTACCTGGCCCTTTACAGAAAAAGTTTGGCAACCCCTGCATTAGAAACAAGTCTAGCCTACACTTGAGGGGAGGAGATTCACAAGGGCATGAATACCAGGAAACTGGGGTCTTTGGGAGCTGTGAGTTTTTTGTAGATGTCTTTTATCAGAGTGAGGAAGTTCTATTTTATTTCTTGTTCATTGAGCTTTTATTATTATTATTATAATAAAAAGATACTGGATTTTGGCAAATGCTTTTTCTCTATTTATTGAGCAAGATACATTCTTGTCATAATTACTGACTTCAAAGAAAAAGAAAAAATATTTGGGCATATAGGCAAAAAGCCAAAGTAACTATAAAGAAAAGAAAATCAAATCACCATCAGAAGTCTCAACATCAAAGTTTTATGCCAAAAGAAAATGGAGTAACACATTTAAGATACTCAAGGAAAGTAAATGTGAGCCAAAGATTTTATATCCAGCCAAATAAACTTTCAAACATAAAGGCAGAAGACAATTAAAATATAAGAATTCAGAGAATAATGTTACCATGAGCCCACACAGCCTATGACTATAATTAAAGAATAAACTTTAAAAATCATAACAAGTCAATTTAAAATAAATTTTAGAAGCACTTATTTTTAGGAAAGAATAGCTTACCAAAAGTAACACTAAGGGAAACAAGATGAGAAGAGATTTTACTCATGAAAGAAATTACACCAGTAATTAAAAATTTATCCCAACACACAGAGAAAACTTCAGACTTCCAGAAAATAGAAAAAAACAAAACAAAACACTTTCAAATTCATTTCATGAAGCTAAGATAAACTTGAGGACAGTGAGAACAAGGAAAATTAACAACTGGGTGAACTTATGAATATAAACGTAAATATCCTGAGAATATATTAGCACTATATAACCACAGCACTACATAAAACTATTACCTACTTGTGACCAAGTTACGTTTTCTCCAGTAATGTAGGAATAGTTTAATATTAGAAAATTAATGTATTTCATCATATTAAGAGATTGAAAGAGAACCACATAGTTCATCTCAATAGATGCAGCAAAACCAGGCATTAAATGAAATTTTAGTCAACCCCCACTCATGATAAAGAAATTAGCACAGAAAGAATAGAAGGGAACTTCCTTAATTGTTTAAGGACATGCCTCTAAATCTACTTGCATAGTACTTAATGTTAAAGGGAAGAAACAAAACCCTCATTATTTAGATATGATATGATTTAAAGAAAAATTATAAAACTATTTTAAAATTAAATCAATTTAAACAAATGGAGAAATAAGAATCAACATAGTAAAGATGTCAATTCTTCCAAAATTTATTTCTAAATTCAGGCCACTCACAATACTGATATGTTTTTCATAGAATATAAGAAGTCAGTTTTTAAATTAATGTGTAATGCAAAGGCCCAGGAATAGCTCAGGAAACTTTAAAGAAAATCAAGGTTGAAGATTTTTACCACCAGGTATCAAAATTTATTATAAGTCTATCATAATTATGATAATATGGTATTGGTAGATTTAGGTAAACTGACCAATGGAACAGAACAGAGCTCAGAACCAGATCCATGCATATGCAGGAGCCATCTAAGTAAGAGAAGATGTTGAAGATCAGAGGGCAGATGACCAGCTATCTGCAAATGGTACTGGGACATATATGGGGAACAGAAACTTAACTACATACTGAACCAAAAATCAATTCTTGGTGAGGTAGGGATCTAAATGTGAAAAGCAAAATCTTCAAAACATGGAGAAGAATACCAAACCAATTTTCTGACATTGGAGTGTTCATTAAGTAAAACATGAAAAACATAAATAAAAATTAATAAATTCAACTATATTAAAAGCTTCCATTAATCAAGACACCAAAAACATACACAATTCATATCAGGAACCAAAGATTTTGTTAATAATATGACAAAAGATTAGCATATGTACATGTATGTGTGTGTATCCACCCCCACAGGCATATATTTTCTACCTACTTATAAAATAAGTAATAATAAATTTAAAACATTGATAAAGCATATGAAGTCAGTGCGATAAAAGAAACTCAAATAGATTAAAAAAAGATGAAATCTGTTCACTGTCATGCATAATCATAAAAGTGTTCATTAAAACCACAATGGAAAACCATTTTATACCTGTACGATAGGCAAAAATATTTAAAGAATTGGGAAAGATTTGAAGAAATAGGGTATTTTATATGCTGATGGGTACAAACTGATACAACCCCTTTGGGAATAATTTAACAACATCTAATTAATTTGAGGATAGTCATACCCTATAACCTTTTAATTCCTTTTCTAGGTATAGAGCTACTTTCATATCTATGGACATGCATAACCATGTCCATCATCTGATCAGTGGACAAATAATTTATGGCATATTTATAAAATGGAATATGATACAGGAGTAAAAATGACCAGAGCTACAGGTATCAACATGGATGTATTTGAAAAAAAATCACACTGAGGAAATATAAAAGGCAAGTTACAGAAAAACTACCACCTGACACCTCTTAGATGAAAATTTAAACTACTTGAAACAGTGCTAAAAATACTAAAGCTACATAAATGTGCCATAAAAGAACACAGAGCTCATGAAAATGATAAATACCAAAGTTTGATGTGTAGTTACCTTTGCTGGTGTGATAAGAAATTCAACTGAATTAGTCGTGACTTTTTTTTTTTTAAGTGGTGGTGGGTACTTAGCATTTGCTATACTATTCTCTATACCTTTTTGTATGTCCAAAATATTTCATAATAATAATTTTTAAAAGAAAAACCTCACACTATCACAGAGAGATGTTTTTAATATATTACAGGTAAACACAGTGAAATATATATAAACACCTACCACATGCACACCCATTAGAAAAGAAATGTTCACGAAAAAATAAATGCAAAATAAAAGAATGGGAAGATATGTAATGTCAAGAGTCCATAGAACTTGCTAGATTACAGTTGTTTTTAGTTTATTTATTTGTGTTTTCTGCTTCATTTTTTCTAGTGAGCATAATTAACTCTTAATGAATCTGCTGAATTAATTAATAAACATTTTAATGTCACAGTCATAATAAATCATAACAATCAATGCACTTGTGCTGAAATGTCAAACATAATCAGAAAATGCTTCAGAACTACACTTCTCCAAACAATACTGACTTAGTTGACAAACTAACTCTCAAACAGGACAATACCCCAGTCCTCCATGAGCTTACCAATTAAAAACAGATGACAAAAAAGGGAACCAGAGCTATAAATTAAGCATTAAAATATTGCATTTGACTTTCAGTGCTCTCCGACATTTTAGACATATGGACAGTCTCCACTCTGCCTTTTCAGTTCTGGGAAAGAGCTAATGCTTTTCCCCAGAGTGTGAAATAGCTGTCAAACATGCCTTTTTTGCCACTGCCGTTTTCACACCAAATGCTCTTCTTTCTTTTTCACACAAAGAAAAGATAGCACTGCAGCCTCCCCCGGCTGTGGGAAATGGATATAGCTGAAGCATGATCTGTGTCGGGGTTTGTTTTTAACTCACCTCCTCAGTGAGCACGCCTCCTGTCCTCGAAGCAGGCCAGCTCGGTGTGGGTGTGCAGTGCTTCCAAATCTCGCTATGCAGACCAACCTGGGATAAAACAGAAATAAAGAAAATGTCGTATGTTTCCCTGCTCCATTTGACTCCTACCAAGAAAATGGGAGGACTATCTCAGGTTATATAAAGGAAAGGTTCTTGAGATACAGGAGCAGTTGCTGGTCATTTTACAACTGGAGGCAAGAACCATCAGATAATCCACACCACCTGTATTGAGGGTGTTTGTTAACACATAATCAAAATATCACACCTAAATCTTATTTGCTGCTCACCTGTGCTCCATACTGTGTTAAATGTTTTACATTCATCATCTCAATTCATCCTCCTGGAAACTCTATCAAGTTGATTCTATCTTACCAGCCCCATGTTGTAAATGCAGAAACTGAAGGTCAGAGAGAAGTTAAATGACTTGCCAAGGCCATGAAACTAGTAGATGATGGAGCTGGGACTGGAACCAGGTATCCTATCTCACACCTGAACCCTTAACCTCTCTACACCTGTCCTCAGAACCATTCAGAGAGTCCCTTTTAATTATCCTCCTACAGTTATCAGTAGTGGATATTTTAATCTCTGTTTATTGATGAAGTAACTGAGTCTCTGAGAGATCCTGCCCAAACAACCAGAGCTCTCCAACTTCAAAATCTATGCATTTAGCACTAGATCACATTCTCTTTCATAGATTCACAACCAAGATATGGTCACTCTTCTAAGTCCTTCCTCCCTCTGTTTCTCCATCTGCAAAAGAAAGGGAATCATATTATCTCCCTTGAAAATCTCCATGACTTTTATGGGATCAAATGCGATTCAGTGTAAAGGAACTTTGAAAAGTATAAAAACATAAGGAATTCAAATTTGCACCCATATTTCAGCTAAGTTTCCTTATCAGGCATCAACTATTAGAACATGCCAAATCCTTCCCATCTATGTTCAGAATGCTATGAGTAATAACACAGTCCCTATTCTCTGTTCATAGCAGAACTCAGATGATTCTGCCGTTATCCAGCCTTTTCCCAGATAGCCCTGTACTTTGAAGCTAAGCTGACTTTATCTCCAGGTTCAAGGGTGGACTCTGACAGACCAAAGTCAATCGAAGTCATCTTGGTCCCTTGGACATAGGGATTCCTTTAGTTAACTTTGGCTTAAGGAAAACAGCACATGCATTCCCCTGACTACGGGGGTTTAACTAAATTTGGGCTGATGAGGTGTGTACTGATGATATGGTATCCAGATGTGAAGCTGGAAAACAGCGTAGCCATTCTCCACCATAAGGGAGGTGGTCAGTGAACAATACCGATGCCACTGAAAGTGGTAAGAATTTCATAAATGTTATTTATGTTATTACACTAAAATTTTTAATAGTTTCCGTCAAAATTTTGATGTTCCTATACCCTTCTCATTGGTAAGTATTTTTAGGACAACTTCATTCAAATTAGCATATACAGTCTCCAATTCACCCTTGCTACAGAAGTCACCAATATTATTTCATCCAACTAATTGGTATGAAAAAGCAATCTCCTCTTTCCCATCTTTCCCCTCTTTCCCCTGTTAGTGTCTCATTTTCTAAAGCACTAACCTTTCATGCCTTTGCGGGCAGTGTGGGGATAGAGAGGCATTTCCTGGTACAGGTAATGAGCTCCCTGTTCTGTTTCCACTCAGAAAAGGTATGAGCTGCAAGTGAATAACTAACATGCATTTCACAACTTAGCATTTGTTAAGCATAACTCCCTCAAATTGATTTGTTCTAAGTTTCACCTTGCTTTGTGAATCTGAAGTGTCTTTCCCTTCACTGGGAAGCACCACTGTGTAAGCTTCTTATTTTTCCTCGGAAAATAAGAAATGTTATCAAATCAAATAACTTGCTTTTTGGTATTAAAATGCTATTGTCAAAGAATTGGGCACTCACAAAGGAAAGACATTTCTTCCATCTCCTTAAAAGAGGAGTTTTGAGATGGAGAAAATATAATGAGTGGGTCTCCTCCACCCCAGGACTGGCCCTCACATAGGGACTCAGGTTTCTCTTTGTGCCCCTCCCAATTCTGTATTTCCAGGTGGCCAATTACTTGTAGCCAGGAAAAAGCTAATTTACATTAACTAGCTCCCAACAAATTTGTCTCCTTAAAGGCTCTTAAATTTGCCCCTTTTTTTAATCCCTCACAGCAGCTGCTCCCCCATTTCAAAGCCCCATTGCTCTCACCTAGATTATTCAACAGCCTTCTCACCATTTTCCCCTCCATCCTATTTCTCCCTCTCCCAGTGTCTACACCTTATTCCTGCCGCAGCTGTCTTTCTAAAAGGCAAATCCAATGATCACTTCCCTCTCCTATGTAAAACCTCTCAACAGCTGTCGTTTTGTCTGGATAAAATTCCAACTCCATGGTCTAGAGTCAAGACCCTTTATGATCTGGCCCTGATGCATGGACAGCCACGTGTCTGGCCACTCCTGTCATATATCTTTGCTGCACTACAACTTATTCATTGCAGTTACAATACTGGGCCTCTGACAAAATAGAGTGGGGCTGAATTTTGAAAGAAAAGCTTTTTAATAAAATAAGCTCTCTGGAAAAGATGGCAGAAGAGTAAGAGGCGGAGATCTCCTTCCTCCTCACAGAGATATCAGAAATACATCTACACGTGGAACTTCTCCTATAAAACACCCACCGAACGCTGGCAGAAGACCTCAGACCTCCCAAAAGGCAAAAAACTCCCCACGTACCTGGATAGGGCAAAAGAAAAAAGAATACACAGAGACAAAGAATAGGGACGGGACCTGCACCAGTGGGAGGGAGCTGTGAAGGAGGAAAGGTTTCCACACACTAGAAGCCGCTTCGCGGGCGGAGACTGCGGGTGGCGGAGGGGGAAGCTCCGGAGCCGCGGAGGAGAGCGCAGCAACAGGGTGCGGAGGGCAAAGTGGAGAGATTCCCACAGAGGATCAGTGCCGACCGGCACTCATCAGCCCGAGAGGCTTGTCTGCTCACCCGCCGGGGCGGGCAGGGCCGGGAGCTGAGGCTCGGGCTTCAGTCAGATCCCAGGGAAAGGTCTGGAGTTGGCCGACTGAAAACAGCCTGAAGGTGCGGTGCGCCATGGCTGGCCAGGAGGGAGTCCGGTTGAAGTCTGGAGCTGCCGAAGAGGCAAGAGACCTTTTCTTCCCTCTTTGCTTCCTGGGCGCGAGGAGAGGGGATTAAGCGCGCCGCTTAAAGGAGCCCCAGAAACGGGCGCGGAGTTGCCAAAGAGACAAGAGACTTTTTCTTGCCTCTTTGCTTCCTCAGGCGTGAGGTGAGGGGATTAAGAGCACCGCGTAGAGGAGCTCCAGAAACGGGCGCGAGCCGCGGCTGTCGGCACAGACAGTAGAGACGGGTGTGGGACGCTAAGGTTGCTGCTGCCGCCACCCAGAGGCCTGTGTGTGAGCACAGGTCACTCTCCACACCAGCCTTCCCGGGAGCCCGTGCAGTCCGCCACTGCCGGGGTCCCGGGATTCAGGGACAGCTTCGCCGGGAGAGCGCGCAGCGCACCTTGGGCCTGTGCAGCGTCACGTCGGCCTCTGCCGCCGCGGACTCGCCCCGCACCCGTGCCACTCCCTCCCCCCAGCCTGAGTGAGCCGGAGCCCCTGAATCAACTGCTCCTTTAACATCGTCCTGTCTGAGCGAAGGGCAGACGCCCTCGGACGACCTACACGCAGAGGCGGGACCAAGTCCAAAGCTGAACCCCAGGAGCTGTGCGAACAGAGAGGAGAGGGGGAGGTCTCTCCCAGCAGCCTCAGAAGTGGCGGATTAAAGCTCCACAATCAACTTTAAGTGCCCTGCATCTGTGGAAAACCTGAATAGACAACGAATCATCCCAAGTTGAGGAGGTGGACTTTGGGATCAAGATATACTATTATTTTCCCCTTTTTTTTCTTTATGTGAGTGTGTATGTGTGTGCTGCTGTGTGAGATTTTGTCTGTAGAGTTTTGCTTTAACCATTTGTCCTAGGGTTAGACCGACCCGTTTTTCTGTTTTTTTTTAATAGAAATTTTTCTTCTTAATAATTATTTTTTATTTTAATAACTATACTTTATCCTACTTTGTCTTCTCCCTTTCTTTCTTCCTTTCTTCCTTCCTTCCCCCTTCTTTCCTCCCTTCCTTCCTCCCTTCCTCTCTTCCTTCCTCCCTTTCTTCGTCTCCACCTGCCTTCCTTCCTTTCTTGCTTCCTTCCTTCATTTCTTCCTTCCTTTCTTCCTTCCTTCCCTCCCTCCCTCCTTCCTTCCTTCCTTTTCTTTCCTTTCTATTTTTTCTCCCTTTTATTTTGAGCCGTGTGGATTAAAGGCTCTTGGTGCCCCAGCCAGGCACCAGGGCTGTGTCTCTGAGGTGGGAGAACCAACCTCAAGACACTAGTCCACAAGAGACCTCCCAGCTCCACGTAATATCAGACGGCGAAAATCTCCCAGAGATCTCCATCTCAACACCAAGACCCAGCCTCACTCAAGGGCCAGCAATGAACAGTGCTTGACACCCTATCCCCAACAAAGAGCCATACAGGTCTACAGCCCCATCCATTAGCAGAGAGGCTGCCTAAAATCATAATAAGGCTACCAACATCCCCAAACACACCACCAGACGTGGACCTACCCACCAGAAAGACAAGATCCAGCCTCATCCAGCAGAACAGAGGCACTAGTCCCCCCAACCAGGGAACCTACTCAACCCACTGAACCAACCTTAGCCACTGGGGACAGCCATCAAAAACAACAGGAACTACGAACCTGCAGCGTGCAAAAAGGAGACCCCAAACATAGTAAGATAAGCGAAATGAGAAGACAGAAAAACACACAACAGATGAAGGAGCAAGATAAAAACACACCAGACCTAACAAATGAAGAGGAAATAGGCAGTCTTACCTGAAAAAGAATTCAGAATAATGATAGTAAAGATGATTCAAAATCTTGGAAATAGAATAGACAAATTGCAAGAAACAGTTAACAAGGACCTAGAAGAAATAAAGAGGAAGCAAGCAACAATGAGCAACACAATAAATGAAATGAAAAATACTCTAGATGGGATCAATAGCAGAATAACTGAGGCAGAAGGACGGATAAGTGACCTGGAAGATAAAATAGTGGAAATAACTACTGCAGAGCAGAAGAAAGAAAAAAGAATGAAAAGAACTGAGGAGAGTCTCAGAGACCTCTGGGACAACATTAAACACACCAACATTCAAATTATAGGGGTCCCAGAAGAAGAAGAGAAAAAGAAAGGGACTGAGAAAATATTTGAAGAGATTATAGTTAAAAACTTCCCTAATATAGGAAAGGAAATAGTCAATCAAGTCCAGGAAGCACAGAGTTCCATACAGGATAAACCCAAAGAGAAACACGCCAAGACACATAATAATCAAACTGTCAAAAATTAAATACAAAGAAAACATATTAAAAGCAGCAAGGGAAAAACAACAAATAACACACAAGGGAATCCCCATAAGGTTAACATCTGATCTTTCAGCAGAAACTCTACAAGCCAGAAGGGAGTGGCAGGACATATTTAAAGTGATGAAGGAAAAAAAACTACAACCAAGATTACTCTAGCCAGCAAGGATCTCATTCAGATTTGATGGAGAAATTAAAACCTTTACAGACAAGCAAAAGCTGAGAGAGTTCAGCACCACCAAACCAGCTTTACAACAAATCCTAAAGGAACTTCTCTAGGCAAGAAACACAAGAGAAGGAAAAGACCTACAAGAACAACCCGAAACAATTAAGTAAATGGTAATAGGAACATACATATCGATAATTACCTTAAATGTAAATGGATTAAATGCTCCCACCAAAAGACACAGACTGGCTGAATGGATACAAAAACAAGACCCATATATATGCTGTCTACAAGAGACCCACTTCAGACCTAGGGACACATACAGACTGAAAGTGAGGGGATGGAAAAAGATATTCCATGCAAATGGAAATCAGAAGAAAGCTGGAGTAGCAATTCTCATATCAGACAAAATAGACTTTAAAATAAAGACTATTACAAGAGACAAAGAAGGACACTACATAATGATCAAGGGATCGATCCATGAAGAAAATATAACAATTGTAAATATTTATGCACCCAACATAGGAGCACCTCAATACATAAGGCAAATACTAACAGCCTTAAAAGGGGAAATCGACAGTAACACAATTATAGTAGGGGATTTTAACACCCCACTTTCACCAATGGACAGGTCATCCAAAATGAAAATAAATAAGGAAACACAAGCTTTAAATGATACATTACACAAGATGGACTTAATTGATATTTATAGGACATTCCATCCAAAAACAACAGAATACACATTTTTCTCAAGTGCTCATGGAACATTCTCCAGGATTGATCATATATTGGGTCACAAATCTAGCCTTGGCAAATTTAAGAAAATTGAAATCGTATCAAGTATCTTTTCCGACCACAATGCTATGAGACTAGGTATCAATTACAGGAAAAGATCTCTAAAAAATACAAACACATGGAGGCTAAACAATACACTACTTAATAATGAAGTGTTCACTGAAGAAATCAAAGAGGAAATCAAAAAATACTTAGAAACAAATGACAATGGAGACACAACGACCCAAAACCTATGGGATACAGCAAAAGCAGTTCTAAGAGGCAAGTTTATAGCAATACAATCATACCTTAAGAAACAGGAAACATCTCAAATAAACAACCTAACTTTGCACTTAAAGCAATTAGAGAAAGAAGAGCAAAGAAAACCCCAAATTTAGCAGAAGGAAAGAAATCATAAAGATCAATCAGAAATAAATGAAAAAGAAGTGAAGGAAACAATAGCAAAGATCAATAAAACTAAAAGCTGGTTCTTTGAGAAGATAAACAACATTGATAAACCATTAGCCAGACTCATCAAGAAAAAAAGGGAGAAGACTCAAATCAATAAAATTAGAAATGAAAAAGGAGATGTAACAACTGACACTGCAGAAATACTAAAGATTATTAGAGATTACTACAAGCAACTGTATGCCAATAAAATGGACAACCTGGAAGAAATGGACACATTCTTAGAAATGCACAACCTGCCAAGACTGAACCAGGAAGAAATAGAAAATATGAACAGACCAATCACAAGCACTGAAATTGAAACTGCGATTAAAAATTTTCCAACAAACAAAAGTCCAGGACCAGATGGCTTCACAGGCGAATTCTATCAAACATTTAGAGAAGAGTTAACACCTATCCTTCTCAAACTCTTCCAAACGATAGCAGAGGGAGGAACACTCCCAAACTCATTCTATGAGGCCACCATCACCCTGATACCAAAAACAGACAAAGACGTCACAAAGAAAGAAAACTACAGGCCAATATCACTGATGAACATAGATGCAAAAATCCTCAACAAAATATTAGCAAACAGAATCCAACAGCACATTAAAAGGATCATACACCATGATCAAATGGGGTTTATTCCAGGAATGCAAGGATTCTTCAATATATGCAAATCAATCAACGTGATACACCATATCAACAAACTGAAGGAGAAAAACCATATGATCATCTCAATCGATGCAGAGAAAGCTTTTGACAAAATTCAACACTCATTTATGAAAAAAAACCTGCAGAAAGTAGGCATACAGGGAACTTTCCTCAACATAATAAAGGCCATATATGACAAACCCACAGCTAGCATCGTTCTCAATGGTGAAAAACTGAAACCATTTCCACTAAGATCAGGAACAAGACAAGGTTGCCCACTCTCACCACTCTTATTCAACATAGTTTTGGAAGTTCTAGCCACAGCAATCAGAGAAGAAAAAGAAATAAAAGGAATCCAAATAGGAAAAGAAGAAGTAAAGCTGTCACTGTTTGCAGGTGACATGATACTATACATAGAGAATCCTAAGGATGCTACCAGAAAACTACTAGAGCTAATCAATGAATTTGTTAATGTTGCAGGATACAAAATTAATGCACAGAAATCTCTGGCATTCTTATACACTAATGATGAAAAATCTGAGAGTGAAATTAAGAAAACACTCCCATTTACCATTGCAACAAAAAGAATAAAATATCTAGGAATAAACCTACCTAAGGAGACAAAAGACTTGTATGCAGAAAACTATAAGACACTGATGAAAGAAATTAAAGATGATACAAATAGGTGGAGAAATATACCATGTTCTTGGATTGGAAGAATCAACATTGTGAAAATGACTATACTACCCAGACAATCTACAGATTCAATGCTATCCCTATCAAATTACCAATGGCATTTTTTACAGAACTAGAACAAAAAAATTCACAATTTGTATGGAAACACAAAAGACCCCGAATAGCCAAAGCAATCTTGAGAAAGAAAAATGGAGCTGGAGGAATTAGGCTTCCTGACTTCAGACTATACTACAAGGCTACAGTAATCAAGACAGTATGGTACTGGCACAAAAACAGAAATATAGATCAATGGAACAGGATAGAAAGCCCAGAGATAAACCCACACACATATGGTCACCTTATCTTTGATAAAGGAGGGAAGGATATACAGTGGAGAAAAGACAGCCTCTTCAGTAAGTGGTGCTGGGAAAACTGGACAGCTACCTGTAAAAGTATGAAATTAGAACACTCCAAAACACCATACACAAAAATAAACTCAAAATGGATTAGAGACCTAAATATAAGACTGGACCCTATTAAACTCTTAGAGGAAAACATAGGCAGAACACTCTATGACATAAATCACAGCAAGATCTTTTTTGATCTACCTCCTAGAGTAATGGAAATAAAAACAAAAATAAACAAGTGGGACCTAGTGAAACTTCAAAGCTTTTGCACAGCAAAGGAAACCATAAACAAGACAAAAAGAAAACCCTCAGAATGGGAGAAAATATTTGCAAACGAATCAACAGACAAAGGATTAATCTCCAAAATATATAAACAGTCCATACAGCTCAATATTAAAGAAACAAACAACCCAATCCAAAAATGGGCAGAAAACCTAAATAGACGTTTCTCCAAAGAAGACATACAGATGGCCAAGAAGCACATGAAAAGCTGCTTAACATCACTAATGATTAGAGAAAGGTTTCCTCTATGCCCACTTTCTGGATAGTTTTTATCATAAATGGGTGTTGAATTTTGTCAAAGCTTTTTCTGCATCTATCGAGATGATCATATGGTTTTTCTTCTTCAATTTGTTAATATGGTGTATCACATTGATTGATTTGCATATATTGAAGAATCCTTGCATCCCTGGGATAAATCCCACTTGATCGTGGTGTATGATCCTTTTAATGTGTTGTTGGTTCTGTTTGCTAGTATTTTGTTGAGGATTTTTGCATCTATATTCATCAGTAATATTGGTCTGTAATTTTCTTTTTTTGTAGTATCTTTGTCTGGTTTTGGTATCAGGGTGATGGTGGCCTCATAGAATGAGTTTGGGAGTGTTCCTCCCTCTGCTATATTTTGGAAGAGTTTGAGAAGGATGGGTGTTAGCTCTTCTCTAAATGTTTGACAGAATTCACCTGTGAAGCCATCTGGTCCTGGACTTCTGTTTGTTGAAAGATTTTTAATCACAGTTTCAATTTCATTACTTGTGATTGGTCTGTTCATATTTTCTGTTTCTTCCTGGTTCAGTCTTGGAAGGTTATACCTTTCTAAGAATTTGTCCATTTCTTCCAGGTTGTCCACTTTATTGGCATAGAGTTGCTTGTAGTAGTCTCTTAGGATGCTTTATATTTCTGCGGTGTCTGTTGTAATGTCTCCTTTTTTTATTTCTTTTTTTTATTGATTTGAGTCCTCTCCCTCTTTTTCTTGATCAGTCTGGTTAATGGTTTATCAATTTTGTTTATCTTCTCAAAGAAGCAGCTTTTAGTTTTATTGATCTTTGCTATTGTTTTCTTTGTTTCTATTTCATTTACTTCTGCTCTGATCTTTATGATTTCTTTCCTTCTGCTAACTTTGGGTTTTGTTTGTTCTTCTTTCTCTTGTTCCTTTAGGCGTAATGTTAGATTGTTTATTTGAGATTTTTCTTGTTTCTTGAGGTAGGCTTGTATAGCTATAATCTTCCCTCTTAGAACTGCGTTTGCTGCATCCCATAGGTTTTGGATCATTGTGTTTTCATCATCATTTGTCTCTAGGTATTTTTGGATTTCCTCTTTGATTCCTTCAGTGATCTCTTGGTTATTTAGTAACATATTGTTTAGCCTCCATGTGTTTGTGTTTTTTACGTTTTTTCCCTTGTAATTGATTTCTAATCTCATAGCATTGTGGTCAGAAAAGATGCTTGATATGATTTCAATTTTCTTAAATTTACTGAGGCTTGATCTGTGACCCAAGATGTGATCTATCCTGGAGAATGTTCTTTGCACACTTGAGAAGAAAGTGTAATCTGATGTTTTTGGATGGAATGTCCTATAAATATCAATTAAATCTATCTGGTCTATTGTGTCATTTAAAGCTTATGTTTCCTTATTAATTTTCTGTTTGGGTGATCTGTCCATTGGTGTAAGTGAGGTGTTAAAGTCCCCCACTATTAGTGTGTTACTGTCAATTTCCTCTTTTTTTTTTTTTTTTTTTTTTTTTTTTTTGTGGTATGCGGGCCTCTCACTGCTGTGGCCTCTCCCGCCGCGGAGCACAGGCTCCGGACGCGCAGGCCCAGCGGCCATGGCCCACGGGCTTAGCTGCTCCGCGGCATGTGGGATCTTCCCGGACCAGGGCACGAACCCGTGACCCCTGCATCGGCAGGCGGATTCTCAACCACTGCGCCACCAGGGAAGCCCTCAATTTCCTCTTTTATAGATGTTAGCAGTTGCCTTATGTATTGAGGTGCTCTTATGTTGGGTGCATATATATTTATAATTGTTATATCTTCTTCTTGGATAGATCCCTTGATCATTTTGTAGTGTCCTTCTCTGTCTCTTTATTTATAAACATTCTTTATTTTAAAGTCTATTTTATCTGATATGAGTATTGCTACTCCAGCTTTCTTTTGATTTCCATTTGCATGGAATATCTTTTTTCATCCCCTCACTTTCAGTCTGAATGTGTCCCTTGGTCTGAATTGGGTCTCTTGTAGACAGCATATATATGGGTCTTGTTTTTGTATCCATTGAGCAAGCCTGTGTCTTTTGGTTGGAGCATTTAATCCATTCACGTTTAAGGTAATTATCGATATGTATGTTCCTATGACCATTTTCTTAATTGTTTTGAGTTTGTTTTTGTAGGTCCTTTTCTTCTCCCATGTTTCCCACTTAGAGAAATTCCTTTATCATTTGTTGTAGACCTGGTTTGATGTTGTTGAATTCTCTTAGCTTTTGCCTGTCTGTAAAGCTTTTGATTACTCCATCGAATCTGAATGAGATCCTTGCCGGGTAGAGTAATCTTGGTTGTAGGTTCTTCCCTTTCATCACTTTAAGTATATCATGCCACTCCCTTCTGGCTTGTAGTGTTTCTGCTGAGAAATCAGCTGTTAACCTTATGGGAGTTCCCTTGTATGTGATTTGTCATTTTTCCCTTGTTGCTTTCCGTAATTTTTCTTTGTCTTTAATTTTTGCCAGTTTGATTACTATGTGTCTCAGTGTGTTTTCCTTGGGTTTATCCTGTATGGGACTCTCTGCACTTCCTGGACTTGGATGGCTATTTCCTTTCCCATGTTAGGGAAGTTTTCGACTATAATCTCTTCAAATATTTCTCGGGTCCTTTCTCTCTCTCTTCTCCTTCTGGGACCCATATTATGTGGATGTTGTTGTGTTTAATGTTGTCCCAGAGGTCTCTTAGGCTGTCTTCATTTCTTTTTTCTTTATTGTGTCCTGTGGCAGTGAATTCCATCATTCTGACTTCCATGTCACTTATCCGTTCTCTGCCTCAGTTATTCTGCTATTGATTCCTTCTAGTGTATTTTTCATTTCACTTATTGTGCTGTTCATCTCTGTTTGTTTGTTCTTTAATTCTTCTAGGTCTTTGTTAAACATTTCTTGCATCTTCTCGATCTTTGCCTCCATTCTTTTTCTGAGGTCCTGGATCATCTTCACTATCATTATTCTGAATTCTCTTTCTGGAAGGTTGCCTATCTCCACTTCATTTAGTTGTTTTTCTGGGGTTTTATCTTGTTCCTTCATCTGGTACATAGCCCTCTGCCTTTTCATCTTGTCTATCTTTCTGTGAATGTGGTTTTTGTTCCACAGCCTGCAGGATTGTAGTTCTTCTTGCTTCTGCTGTCTGCCCTCTTGTGGATGAGGCTATCTAAGAGGCTTTTGCAAGTTTCCTGTAGGAAGGATTTCTTAAGCAAGACACAAAGAGCACAATTCAAAAAGAAAAAAAAACCTTAAAAGCTTTTGCACAACAAAGGATACCATAAACAAGACCTAAAGAAGACAACCCTCAGAATGGGAGAAAATATTTGCAAATGAAGCAACTGACAAAGGATTAACCTCCAAAATTTACAAGCAACTCATACAGCTCAATAACAAAAAACCAAACAACCCAATCCAAAAATGGGCAGAAGACCTAAATAGACATTTCTCCAAAGAAGATATACAGATTACCAACAAACACATGAAAGAATGCTCAACAACATTAATCATTAGAGAAATCACAACCTTAATGAGATATCATCTCACACCGATCTGAATGGCCATCATCAAAAAACTCTAGAAACAATAAATGCTGGAGAGGGTGTGGAGAAAAGGGAACCCTCTTGTACTGCTGATGGGAATGTAAATTGATACAGCCACTATGGAGAACAGTATGGAGGTTCCTCAAAGAACTAAAAATAGAACTACCATACGACCCAGCAATCCCACTACTGGGCATATACCCTGAGAAAACCATAATTCAAAAAGAGTCATGGGCTTCCCTGGTGGCGCAGTGGTTGAGAATCTGCCTGCCGATGCAGGAGACACGGGTTCGTGCCCTGGTCCGGGAGGATCCCGCATGCTGCGGAGCAACTAAGCCCGTGAGCCATGGCTGCTAGGCCTGCGCGTCGGGAGCCTGTGCTCCGCAATGGGAGAGGCCACAACAGTGAGAGGCCCGCATACCGCAAAAAAAAAAAAAAGAGTCATGTACCAAAATGTTCATTGCAGCTCTATTTACGATAGCCAGGACATGGAAGCAACCTAAGTATCCATCAACAGATGAATGGATAAAGAAGATGTGGCACATATATACAATGGAATATTACTCAGCCATAAAAAGAAATGAAACTGAGTTATTTGTAACGAGGTGGATAGACCTGGAGTCTGTCATACAGAGTGAAGTAAGCCAGAAGGAGAAAAACAAATACCATATGCTAACACATATATATGGACTCTAAGAAAAAAAAAAATGTCATGAAGAGATTAGTGGTAGGACGGGAATAAAACACAGACCTACTAGAGCATGGACTTGAGGATATGGGGAGGGGGAAGGGTAAGCTGTGACAAAGTGAGAGAGTGGCAGGGACATATATACACTACCAAATGTAAATTAGATAGCTAGTGGGAAGCTGCCGCATAGCACAGGGAGATCACCTCTGTGCTTTGTGACCACCTAGAGGGGTGGGATACAGAGGGTGGGAGGGAGGGAGATGCAAGAGGGAAGAGATATGGGAACATATGTATATGTATAACTGATTCATTTTGTTGTAAAGCAGAAACTAACACACCATTTTAAAGCACTTATACTCCAATAAAGATGTTTTTAAAAAAAGATAGATTCAATACATTAAACTTCTTCAACATGTCCTATAAACAAAGTGAAAAGATCAGCTGTAGACTGGAAATATACATTTGTCACATGTAAATTTGACAAAGGGCTAATATCTAGGCTATATAAAGAACACTTATAAATTAATAAAATGAACAAAACAACAACAGAAATATGGGCAAAAGTTTTCCAAGAGGCCACTCAGAAAGAGGCATCCTAATCAACTTGTTTTAAAATGCTAAATTTTCTTAGTCATCAGGATATACATGATAAAAACACAAAAAAACTGTTTTGTACGCTTAAAAAATTGTTAGGAGGGTAGATTTCATGTCATGTATTTTTACCAAAATTAACAAATAACAATAAAAAGCAGCAGAAAAGAAAGGCAAATAAGACAAGTCTGTGGATACAGAATGCTAGTGAGAATGGGTCAGCGGTAACCCTTGTGCATTGCTGATGGGAAGGTACGTGGTCCAGCTACTTGCGTACAATTGACCTTTGTTGCACTTAATGGACCATTTCTAGGGGCCTGGAGCTGTGAATTGGCTTAGAGTTTTGAACCTGGAGCAAGATCTCAGTTTACAGAGTGAGTAACACACGAGATGAAAAAGGCTGCCGTAAAGAGAGAGTCCAGTTAAAAAAAAAAAGAGTGTCCAGAAGAGTATCAATCCACAGGGCTCTGAGGAGGATCAGCTATAGGCCAGGAGGTCTGAACAGGTGGACAGGGGGACAGAGTTGAAGTTTCCCAGCCAAGGAGGACAGAATTCCCAAGGCTTTCTCCAGCATGGCTTCGGGCCCCCATAAAAGGGTCTGCGGACATTCCCAAGGGCAGGGGTGTTAAGCCAGCTTCAAGCAATCAGCAAATTCCTTTAAACTGGATGCAAAATTTGTATACCTCCTTGTTGAAGAAGGAAGAGTCAGTATTCTCCAAGGTCCCATAACCAGGAAACCGTGGATCCAGAATTCACATCCACACCTAGTTCCTGATTTATATACCTGCCATTTTGGTTCAAACTCTAACCCTGCCCATTCTTCCTTTTCTCTTTCAGACTGAAGAAGAAAATTAACCACCCGATAGTCACTGAGCAACTTGGTTCTGGCACTGTCGAGAATACAATCTACCCAAGACATTATCCCTCCTTCACTCTAGGTTCTGGGTTTTTGGGGTGGAAGAACCATATTTATTGAAACATTAACATGTTTTGTTCTAGGGTTTCCCTCTTCCTTTCCATGAACATAGTCGGGCCTTTTGCATTTTCTTTTCCTAGCTTTTGTAGGGGTCATGCAGAAGTGGCCAGAGAACAACTCCCCTCTTCTCCCTCCCTCCTCACTCTCTCTTCCTCCTTCTCTCTCCTGTGAGTGAAAATGTGAGCTCATGAAAGCAACTCTGATAGGGAGAAAGGAGCAAGGAAGGACCTTTGTGGACAGCCAGATCCATAACACATCTTTTCTGCTGTGGGTCAGAGCCTTCCTGACTCCGAGACCTACTCATGGATGTTGGGCCCTATGTTCCCAGCCTAGACAAGGGTCCTCCAAGCAAGAAACACAAGCAGCAGTTGCTTGACCTCAGAAGACCAGTGGGGCCAGAAGCCGCAAGAGTAGGCTCCTCCCTGACCCTTGGACACTCTGTAACACTCAGGGACTGTGAAGCAGTTAGGGTTGGCGAGAGTTGCAGGGAGCCCCAATAATGACAGATTGCATTTCATCAGTCTGGTAGGTTGGAGACTCAGTCATGTAATTCTGTTTACTACTGATAATGACAACAACAACAAATGTGATGTTTCTTACATACTGTTGTTTACCCAGTGCTAATTAAGACTCACAGCACCTTCTACATTAGAAATTGTAGAATGTGAGAGTTGGAGTGATCCTCAGAATTCATCCAACTTTATCATCTCATAATGTAAATGAATCTGACCTAGGAAGCCAGGTGATATCCAAAGGTCAGGGAATCACAAATGCAGGACCACAAGTAAAGAAGCTCTCGGTTATTTTATCCAGCACTGTTTCCACAGCCCCATGCTGTTTAGTTGGAAAAGAATAGTGTTCTAAAAACTGGGGGCATCTCTAAGCAACTTAAAATGAAAAAACCAACAATACAAAAAGATAGCAATAGAAATGAAGGTGGAGACCAGAGTTCAGTGCCCCGAGGTAAGGCAGCAGGAGTGCTCAGAAGGCAAACTTGTCTTCAGAAGCAAACTCTGCCTCATACTGCCCTCTGGTGGATTGAAATAAGAATGTCTCTGCTCAGCCCTGTTATGGTAAATTTAAAGTGAACTTGAAACTGTCAAGATTAAATTTAAGAAATGAGGAAAAAAAGAAAAACCAAAAAAACCCTTCTGTTCAAATTCAGGTCTTCTCTGGGAAGCTTTATAGATATAAATCCCTTCATTACTATGACTATTATCCCAAGGAAAATGGTAAAGTATAGACATTAATAGCATGGATATATAATAGAACTGCAGATTAGGTCCTAGCTCTGGAATTCTGAAGAAGTTACCCAAACTCTCTGAGACTCATTTTGCTCATCTGTAAGATGGACGTAATAATAGGATGTCTCACAACAAGGGCCTACCGTATAGCACAGGGATATTCAATATCTTGTAATAAACTCTAAGGAAAAGAATCGAAAAAAAGAATGTGTGTGTGTGTATATATGCACATACATATATACATATATGTGTGTATATATATAACCAAAACACTCTGCTGTACACCTGCAACTAACACAATATTGTAAATCAATTATACTTCAATAAAAAATACTACTAATAATAATAGTATGTCCCTCATGTGGTGTTGCGAGTATTTGAAGGAGAAAATCTGCATGAGTCCTTAGAAAAGTGCTGGGTATATAAGAGCTCAATATAGAAGTTATTCTTATTTTTCTTCTTATTGTTGATTTTATTATCACCATTTTGATAACTTTTCCAAAAATAAATTCATGTGCACACAAATAGAACCTTGATAATTAGAAAATCATCAAGGAATTGTCATAGAATGGTATGATTATGTGTATTTTTTTTGCATGTTCTATGACTTCTGTAACTGGTTAAATTACCTTTACCTTGGTTTTCTGTATATTTACCTTAATGTTCACTTCCCAGTTAAAAAACACCCTAAATATTCTCTCACTAGTGATTTCAATTCTGTCCTTTTTCACTAAAAGCTAAAGTAGAGGAGTCACTTGCTTTAGGCCTTATTTGTAGAGAGAGAAGGGCTAATTCTCTTTCCTGAGAAGACCCTCAGGAAAATCAAAGTTTATACTGTCACATGGGAGATATTCTGAGTCTTTGCCTTCTTGTGAGTTAGCTGTTGCTGTCTAAAAGCCAGCCCACGTTAACACAACAGCGCTTTCTTACTTCTCCTGGTTTGGGGGTCATTTCTGACCCACTGCCCTAGGATGGCCTTGCTCCCATGGCTGGACCCATTCCTCCACAGTGTCACTCATCCTCCAGTAGGTGCACCGGGCTTGTCATGTGGTGGCTAAGGGATCCCAGTAGCCAGAGAGGGGAGACCCCAAGGCATAGGCACACCCTTGCCGACGCCCATTTGCCAAAGCAAGTCATGGGGCCAAGCCCAGATTTGCAGGATGGAAAGGAAAAGTGGCAAAGTCATACTACAAAGGGATGCACATGCAGGCATCAGGGAAATTCATTGCCACTTTTTGTCAACTACCATACCACCCAGGTCCCAGGCTCTGTGAGTGCTGGGCATCTAAGCCAGTCCACAACCACCAAACGTCCCCAATAATAGTAGTGGACACTCACTGAGTGCTTTCCAGGAGTCTCCCACGTCAGTGCTGTGGGGAGCAGACTACCACTGATGGTAAGAGAAGATTTTAGGGAGGGAACTAAGAGAAAAAAAGGCTCAGATGCCTGTTTTGAAGCTAAATAACACTCAGTTGTCATCATGGGTAATACGGGCTCAATGTTTCTAGATATTCTGATTGTTCAGGAGATGGCAGAAACCTGGATTGTTATATAACATCTGATATTTAAGGGCTGACAACTAATTTAATTTCTTAAACTTTGTGCACCAGCAAGCAAACTCTCTGGGCGTCAGGGAAGACCAGTTGGAGTCCTCTAGCTTACTCATGCTGGAACTAAGTGATTTATGTCAATATGGACTTGGGAGCACTCACTTCCTTTTAAAATGTGTGATGTAACATATATAAACACCTAATACAATGCAACATCAAAAAAACCAAAACCCGATTAAAAAATGGGCAGAAGAACTGAATAGACATTTTTCCAAAGAAGAAATGCAGATAGCCAACAGGCACATGAAAAGATGCTCAACATCGTGAATCATCAGGGAACTGCAAGTCAAAACCACAATGAGATATCACCTCCTACCAGTCAGAATGGATGGCTGTCATCAAAAAAGAAAAAAAACCCCACAAATAACAAATGTTGGTGAGGGTGTGGAGAAAAGGGAACACTCGCACACTGTTGGTGGGAGTGTAAACTGGTGCAGCCACTGTGGAAAACAATATGCAGTTTCTCAAAAAACTAAAAAGAGAACTACCGTATGACCCAGAAGTTTCACTCCTGGATATGTATCTGATAAATACTCACTCGAAAAGATACATGCACCCCAATGTTCATAGCAGCAATATTTACAATTGCCAAGGTATGGAAGCAACCTAAATGTCCATCAACAGATGAATGGATAAAGAAGATATGGTGTGTGTGTGTGTGTATATATATATATATATATATATATATATATATATATATATATACACACACAATGGAATACTACTCAGCCATAAAAAAGAATGAAATCTTGCCATTTGCAAGAATGGATGGATAGACTTGGAGGGCATTGTGCTAAGTGAAATAAGTCAGACAGAGAAAGACAAATACTGTATGATAGTGGAATCTAAAAATACAACAAACTAGTTAATAAAACAAAAAAGAAGCAGACTCACAGATACAGAGAACAAACTAGTGGTTACCAGTGGGGAGAGGGGCAATACAGGAGTAGGGGGAAGAAAAGTGTTATTATGGGATTATATGAAATCACGTGTGTGAAACTTTTGAAAATTGTAAAGCACTGTAGAATTTAAAGAATCTTTCATTCAATTAAAAAAAGAACTTATAAAAATTAAAATGTATGATGTACAAAGTAGGAGGAACCCCAGAGCAATAACTGTATTTGCCAGGAAGTTGTGGGGAAAGGGCGCCAAGACTGAAAGGGGCTCTTAAAGTTCAGACTTTTGTGGAATTTGCTACAGAGTCAGGAGATCACAGTGCTTTAGTGTGAGGATTTGAGAGTCAGATGGACTGGCTCTGCTGATTACCAATATTCCTCTCCCTTTTATTGATACTTGTCAATTTTAAATCTCTTTCAAGAACTCAAAAGCACAGCCCACAGAGCCAGGCTGCCCAGGTTGGAATCCCAGCCTTGTCACTTACCAGCTGTGTGAATTTGTTGTTGTCACTGCCTTATCTATGCTAACAGGGCACTTTGTGTATAAATATACATAGCAGTTTTTCTCTGGGTCTTATTAGTTGTATGCATATCTGCTTTCCTCAATATACCATGATCACCTAATAATATTAACAATACTAGAAAAATATTTACTAGAGTTTTTATCTTATCCTTTATCTTATGAGTTGAGCAATTTATGTGCTTTACAGAGCTTTTATCTTATCCTTTATCTTATGAGTTGAGCAATTTATGTGCATTGTAGCCATTAACGCTCATGACAACTGTAGAACAGCCTTCTTTCTATTCCCATTATATGGATGGAGAAACTGAGTTGGTAGTGTCATCATTTGAACTCAGATAGATCAACAGCAAACATGGGTACTCAACCTGGGATCTGCAGACCCTTGGGGGTGTCCAGGCACATACTTTTGAGGTTTCCACATTCATCTCTAAAATTTTTTAAATTTCATGTTCAGTTTGGTTACCCTAAAACACTGACTACCAGCACTTCTTGACTGTCTGGATGACCCCTTTGTGAGCAAGTACTGCTGCATGATTTCTGTGCCTGCATTCACACCTGTGCTTATGCTCACACTGGCGCTTGGTGGCGACATTTAATTGTCACAGGCTAACGAGAAAAGAACAGAGGAAGAGCCAATATATCAATGTCGAGCTCGAGCTATGTGAGGGCCAAATGATCGTCACAAACCAAGGTGTCTTGGTATTTTTAGTGGAGAAAAGTCATGGTAGAATAGAGCCATCGTGACCCACAGTATTGGAGGTGCACCAAGTCAAAAAGAATTCCCACCACGGAATCACTACCATATCCCTGCTGTGACTGACAGTTTAGTTTCCGTAAAGCAAGATTCATTTCCCCCATAAAACTGTGTTAATTTGGGTACAGTTCTTCTTTTATATTTAGCTTCCAACTATATTTTGGTTTTATAGTTTTATATGAGCTCTAAGCATAAAAATCATATATGTAGATTGATGTTTTCACTTACAGTAAGCAACATTATTAAAAAAAACAAATTCAGTAAACCAGCTGACTGGAAGATTTTTGTTCTGTTTTCATTCAAAAAGAGTCAGCATAGCAAGAGGGAAGAGATATGGGAACTTGTGTATATGTATAACTGATTTACTTCGTTATAAAGCAGAAAGTAACACACCACTGTAAAGCAATTATACTCCAATAAAGATGTTAAAAAAAAAAGAGTCAGCATAGTTTTCAACTGTAAGCACACGGAATATAATGGAATGGTTTAGGGTTTGGGTTCTAAAGTCACACCCTATGGGACTGAGTCTCAATAATAACACCTTGAGTTGTGTGACCCTGGGCAAGTCACTTCTCTCTAAGATTCAGTTTCATAATTGATTAAATAGGAGAGGGCTTCCCTGGTGGCGCAGTGGTTGAGAGTCCGCCTGCCGATGCAGGGAACACGGGTTCGTGCCCGGTCCGGGAAGATCCCACATACCGCGGAGCGGCTGGGCCCGTGAGCCATGGCCGCTGAGCCTGCACGTCCGAAGCCTGTGCTCCGCAATGGGAGAGGCCACAACAGTGAGAGGCCAGCGTATCGAAAAAAAAAAAAAAAAAATAGGGGAGAAAGGGATGCTGTGAGAACAAAATGATATGAGAAGTGGTTGTATGTGGCACAACAGACCTGACTAGAACTGATAATGTGAACAGTAGGGCACATGGAGCCTGTCTTTGCCCAGAGAATAAATGGATTCATTGGTAGACTTTGCTACATGGCTTGCCTGACTGTGATTCTGAGTCAAGAACTTACTAGCTGGTGGGAGAGAATTTACCTCGTGCACAACAGAGCCTGTCATTCCTGAGATGAGAGGTGCAATCACTGTGGTTTATAGGCAGCCATTTAATTTCTTTGAGCACCTTCCTTTTATTTTAAAGAGTAACTTTCAAAACTCTGGGATTGCTTCCAAAGAGGCAATTTGATTGGTTTCCCAGAATTTCCAACCAAATGCACTTTTTTTTTTTTTTTTACCCTTCTTCTCTTTGCACATCTTTGTGGTCCAGAATAGAGGAAATTTACTGCAAAGATTACTTTATTTCTTTAGGGAGTCAGCATCCTGCTGACCCACGGTTTGGCAAGTCACTTGCAATAATTTAAGAGGAATAAAAGTAATATTTATAAGAAAGAATGTGATTCTCAAACACCATGAATATTCAGTTGAGATTGATGACATTTTAAAAAATTACGTAATAATATTAACCACTATGCCATTGGACATTTTTTAAGTGAAAGGAACCTGGCCATTTATTGCCAGTCCTGTGCAGTAAAAAGGCCATGCATTTTAGACTTAGACAGTTTTAGATTTGAATCCTAGCTTGGCTGTTAGTAGAGTGAACCTGAAAAAATTTCTTTACCTTCTTTGCTCTTGATAGCCTTACTTCCAACTGACAAGGAAATATCACTTTGATAGCATAAATTTTAGCAATTTCTACTCCTTTTCTTTCTACCTTCTCAGCAGGATCTTCTGACCCAATAACCTGTCATAACAATTTCAGAGTGTTTGACATGATACATTTCATTCATTCATGTATTTCTTCATTCAGTAAATAATTATTGATTGACTACTATTTGCCATGTACTCTAATAGCTGCTGGGATTCAGTGGTGGGAAAAGGAGACAAGTTGCTTGCTCTTGAGTGTGTCTTTCATCGGAGAAGTAGAAAATAAATACAGAAACAAATAATTCAGCAAGATAGATTCAAATTTGAATGAGTGCTAAGCATGGTGCTATGATGACAAACAAAGCAAATCCATAGGTTTGCTGGAAGGCTACTTTAATCAGGATGGCCATGGAAGTTCTTTCTAATTAGGAGAGTCAAAGAGTTGAAGAATAAAAAGCAGCTGGCTGTATGAAGATCTAAGGAAAGAGATCCTAGGCAGAGGGAAAACACAGATGCAAAAGCTGTGATAAAGGAGTTTGGGCAGAATCAAGGATCAGTCAGCAGGGTGGCTGAAGCACATTAAGCCAGATGAACCTGCAGGAGCTGACGTGAGTGGGCCAGATCTCATCAGATCAAGTAAGCTAGGGTTAGGAGTTTGGATTCCATTCCAAGTGAGATAGGAAATCATTGAAGGATTCCATTCAGGGGAGTGATAGGATCGGGCTGCTGTGTGGGGAATACATTGTAAGGAATCAAGCGAGGGAGACCAGTTTTCATGGTCCAGGTGACATGATGACAGCTTAGACTGAGATTACACAAGAGAAGATGGAGAGAATGAAATTAGAGGGAAGTGGATGGAGTCAGTACATGTTCTAGAAGTACAAGGGACAGAACCAGTGTGTTATATTATCTCTTCGGTGTCTTTAATGCTCTTGTTTTTTAAATGGAAATCAGGATTCTAATGCCCTGTTGTCCTTGCCTACTTTGTTAAGACCCAGAAGAACTATAGGACATTGTTTGGCTCTGTTGGGGCAGAGTGCTAAAAGTTACATCATCCGATAAATATATACATCTGTCCAGTGCTCTGAAACATGCTTTTGCTCTCTAGGATCTCACATGCTAAAACAAAGCACATTCACAGAAAGAAAAATTTCAGTGAAAATGTTGGCCATGTGAAGTTTAAAAAGGGCTATAAACTAAAGGAGCAGTTGTATTTGTTCAGGCTTTGGTGTGTGGAATATGGGCACCATGTATTTTGGGGCACTAGGTAGAAATTGCCTTCTGCTAACTCAATTATAAAATATCCCAGTTTCCTCAGTATTTTGAATAAGAAGTGTGTGTGTGTGTGTGTGTGTGTGTGTGTGTGTGTGTGTTTGTGTGTGTGTGTGTGTGTGAATGAAATCAATAGGGCAAAAAATATCGAGAAAGTATCTGGAGCCTGAAATGGCTGTCAGAATGGGAAAGGATTGGGTTGAAAGTAGCATAAGAGCTAATACATGATAGTTGTGCAAAAAAAAATGTGATTCACATAGCATGTTCTTATGAATTTTCTCCAAAGAGCCTCAAACCCACCCTTTAAGGCAGAACACAGAAAATCAAGACATTTATACAGAATGCAGGAGTTAACTGAGGGATGTGAGAGTATATGTGCTTGGGAAATTTTATTATACCTTATTTATATTATTATAAAAATAAAGTACAAAGCATTATAGATTATTCTAAATATTCAATTTGTATAACTTCCATATAATAGCTTGACACAATTCTTGATCAAGACTTTTTGAATGATGGCCTCTTCAAATTCAGGTTAGACATTGTCCACAAAATACCTATTCGCTCAAGAATGTGATTAAACAATGAAACATAATTTTCAGCATTCAAATATTTGAAAAAATTTATTTTGAATCAAGGCACTAATGGTTTGTCTATCTTTTGATGACAAACATCGTGATAATGAAAACAGGTTTTTTAACCTTATCATTTTTTCTTATTGTTTAAAAGAGTGATGGAATTTTCCTTTGTACCACTCACATTCTTGGTCAGAGAAACTCTGAAGCCAGTCTGGATAACACTAAAAGGGCATGTGTACTGCGGAAGGATAGACATACCCCATGCATGGGAAGACAGAGATTTCGCTATCAGTTTGCAAATGCATATCCCAGGTCCCCATCCAGCTTTGCAGTCCCCCATCCTTACTGGCCACACTTTGGGCATCATGACATGCTCTTTGGACAACTGGAACACAGACTCCTCTGGCAGTTCCATTTTGTTCTTTGTCACAATGGGAGGTTGTACCTAAAGGAGAGAGCTGGGAGCCAGAGGTAACCAGTCTTGAGGTTTTGTCCCCCCCAGAGCTGACTCAGATGACTTGAGGAGTGGGAGTGGTGATGGGAATTTTTTGATGTGCCCCCAAACCCTTCATGGCTACGTTCAAGAGTGTCACAGTACCCGAGGCTATAAAGTACACAAGGACGATCTTGATGCAGATGAAGAAGCAGATGCTCTCAGAACAGTGACAATGCCTTTCTGACTTTCCCATAGTTAGAATATAACAGGTCACAGATAAAACCAGCTCTTATAATCGCACATTCTTTCCACTACATCTCATTCCCTCTCTCGGTGCAATAAGCTTTAAAAAATCCAGCAGCACAGATCCCAAAGAATCCTGGGGATTCACATTTATAAGGTCACGTTTCTAGCTTTTACATGTTGAATGAGAACCTATAAAGATATGTAATGCAAAAGATCAGGTAAAAAATTTGCCTCTTTGCCTTTTCCAAAGCATCCACGTATCCCACAGTGATGGAGTGGGAATTCACTATATTTTAGCTGTTTGGTTTTATAAACTGAGGCAGTGGATAAAAGTTTGCCACTCTTCAGAAACCAGATGGCTGTAAGCTTTCTATTGTAGTCTTTGTTTTGCTTAATAGAAGTAAACATTTCGGGCTTCCCTGGTGGCGCTGTGGTTGAGAGTCCGCCTGCCGATGCAGGGGACACGGGTTCGTGCCCCGGTCCGGGAAGATCCCACATGCCACAGAGCGGCTGGGCCTGTGAGCCACGGCTGCTGGGCCTGGGCGTCCGGAGCCTGTGCTCCACTCAACGGGAGAGGCCACAGCAGTGAGAGGCCCGCATACTGCAAAAAAAAAAAAAAAAAGTAAACATTTCCTCTTCAGCTGACAACGATGCAAAGTCAGACTGACGGCAGTAGTCTGAGAGCAGCCTCCATCCTTGGTTCTTACACAATCGTCAAATGGAAGTTTGTGCTTTTTGCTGGTGCCCGTAGACAGCTGAGAGAGGGGAGACTCCAGTTGGCTCTGGTGCTGGCCGTGGGCAAAGAGACACAGGTTTTCTCCACAGCAGAGCACACCTGATTCTCTAAAACTGCAGGAAGAATGGCTAAGAGTGGCACGGGAGGTCCCCTCCTCATCGTAATCCATATCCTTGCCCAGAGGCAACTACCCCTCACCTCTCAGCAGCATATCTCCCATCTGAATCTGCCTGCTTAAAGTTATTTGCAATCCTGGACCACCCCAGGATGCAGGAAACCTGCAGACAGGGAGTGGAGTCTGGAGAGTACCAGAGGAACCCTCTGCTTTGGGAAAGTTCTGAGGGAGCTGCATGCCTATATTTGACCTGTACATACCAGTAGGGCCATAATGATTGTTAATGACCAGTGACCACTGTTTGGTCAATGCCCACGCCAGACAATTGTTAAAAATTTTCAACATTGCCCCTGATAACGTGTACTCAGATGATGCCAGAGATACACAGAAGATATTTCCCTGGCCCAAACAGTGCTTTTATTACTATATACTATCAATAAAATGCCTCATTTGGGGGGCTTGTACCTATTTATAAAGTAGGTTACATGGTTTATCACCTATAATTGTCCCATGAGGCAGGTATTAGAATTATTGTCATTTTATCAGTGTAGAATCACAGGAACAGAGAGGTTAAGCAACTTGCCCAAAGCCACCTAGAGAAGAGTTAGCTATATCAGACCTCAAACCCAGGCAGTATAACTCTGGACCAAGTTATGTGTGTGTCTGTGTCTGTATGTGTGTTTAAGGTAAACAAGGAACTGTAGAACAATGATATATATTCCTAAATTTTAAAAGTATGAAAGACATTAAAACTTCCGCCCCACCAGTGGTAGGCTTGGTCAAGAGGTAGAGAATAATTTGGACACTTTTTCTGAGATAAAGGTTAATGCTGTAGTCTGAATATTCATGTCCCCCACAAAACTGATATGTTGAAATTCTAATGCCCAGTATGATGTTATTAATAGGTAGGGCCTTTGGGAGGTGTTTAAGTCATGAGGGTGGAACCCTGATGAGTGGAATTAGTACCTTATAAAAAAGGCTCCAGGGCTTCCCTGGTGGCGCAGTGGTTAAGAGTCCGCCTGCTGATGCAGGGGACACCGGTTCGTGCCCCGGTCCAGGAGGATCCCACATGATACGGAGCGGCTGGGCCAGTGAGCCACTGCCGCTAAGCCTGCGTGTCCGGAGCCTGTGCTCCGCAACGGGAGAGGCCACAACAGTGAGAGGCCCGTGTACCGCAAATAAATAAATAAATAAATCCCCTCTTCTGTTACCTTTCCTTTTTCCCCTGCTTCAGTCTTCAAAGTCTTCCTCTGCCCTTTTCCTGTTCCCTGAGATTACTTCCCAAAGTAAACTGCCTACAAGCAAGCCGTTGTCATGAGTGGTTTTTTTGAAAATATCAACAAAATGGACAAATCCTTAGCTAGCCTAAGAAAAAAAAGAGAAGACTAGAAAAATAATATCAGAAATAAAAGTGGAGACATTACAACTGATTTCACAGAAATGAAAAGGATTATAAGAGACTACTGTGAACAGTTATATACCAAGAAACTAGATAGCCTAGAAGAAACAGATAAATTTCTAGAAACATACAACCTGTCAAGATGGAATCAGAAAGAAATTGAAAATATGAACACACCTATAACTAGTAAGGAGATTAAGTCAGTAATCAAAAATCTCCCAAGAGGGCTTCCTTGGTGGCGCAGTGGTTGCGAGTCCGCCTGCCGATGCAGGAGACACGGGTTCGTGCCCGGACCGGGAGGATCCCACGTACCGCGGAGCGGCTGGGCCCGTGAGCCATGGCCACTGAGCCTGCGCGTCCGGAGCCTGTGCTCCGCAACGGGAGAGCCCATAACAGTGAGAGGCCCGCATACCACCAAAAAAAAACAAAAACAAAACAAAAAAAATCTCCCAAGAAAGGAAAGCCCAGGGGCAACATCACTAACCATCAGGAAATTATAAGTCAAAACCACCATGAGGTAGCACCTCACACCTGCTAGGATGGCCATTATCAAAAGAGCCCAGAAAATAACAAGTTTTGTAACAGATGTGGAGAAATTGGAATTCCACGCTATTGGTAGGAATATAAAATAGTGCAGCCACTATGGAAAACAGTAAAGCTTTTTCTCAAAAATCTAAAAATAGAATTACCATATGATTCAATAATTCCAATCAAAAAAAACTGAAATCAAGATCTTGAAGAGATATTTGCACTCTCATGTACAGTGCAGCATTGTTCAAAATAGGCAAGACATGAATGCAACGTAAATGTCCACTGACAGGTGAATGGATTTTTTAAAAGTGGTATGTGCATACAATGGAATATTATTCAGTCATAAAAGAGGGAAATCCTGTCATATACTACAAGATGCATGAACTTTGAGAACATTATGTTAAGAGAAATAAGGACACAGCAGGACATATATTACATGATTTCACTAATATAAGGTATCTAAAGTAGTTAAACTCATAGAAGCATGAAATAAAATGGAGGTTGCCATGTGCTTAGTGGGGAAAGCAGAGAGTTGCTATTCAATGTGTATGGAGTTTCAGTCATGCAGGATGAAAGTGTTCTAGAAATCTGCTGTATAACATTGTGCTTACAGCTATCAATACTGTACACTTAAAAATTTAAGACAGTGGTCTCATATTATGTGGTTTTTTTACCACAATAAAAAAAAGCTAACAACACTAAGATTTTAGAAAGACATTTACCTTGACCTGTATAGCATTAACTTTCCAAAAAACAAAATAAGGAATTATTGAATTGGGGGTTTATAAAAGAGAGCTGTCATGTTTCTTTATCACCAGAAAATATGATCCTTCACATGTTAGCAAGCCTCTTTGGAAAATTATCAGGGCTACACAATTAGGCAGTGTCTGTGGAAATCATGAAAGGGAAAAATACTGAACACTGGCAGCGCTGTGTTCCTTCCAGAAAATGGAAAGAATGCTTCTCTTCATCTATAACATTATTTTCTTTGACTTTCTAGTTGCATCTGGGATGAAAGGGAACTATTTATAACACAAAGATTACTTGTGCCAATTTTCTAGTTAATATAGAGCAAGGGTAATGGATTTTTTGTTCTTGCCTAACCAATACTTTGGAAGAGTGTACTTAGCAGACAGTTATAGGCTGTAAGAAAAAAAGGCTATCTGCTGGTATATTAGAACTAATTGGGGGAAAATAAGCCTGTTTGTCATAAACCACAAATAATGGTTTGAGCAATAATGTTTATTATCATAATTTTTACATAGTAATGCAATTAACTAAGGAATTATACTGAAGCAGAATATATCATTTATTCTCATAGCTCCCTTGTGCCCAAAGAGACAGATACAGTACTTTCTTTATCCCACAGATAAGAGATGTCAAATATAACCAGCACTCAAGTCAGAGCCTAAATAGAAACCAGGTATCTTTAATCCCTGATTAATAATCCAGTTTGTACTTAGAATATACCACTTCTGTATTTTTCAAAGGATTTACAGAAATATCTATAAATTAGGAACAAAGAAAGGAATGATATTTAGAATTCTAAATGCTTTTGTATATGTTCCCTTTCTGTCTGGTAACCAGTTTCCCTATAATAGAAGCAGTGCTGAGCGTGGAAAAATGGCAGTTGTAAATCATGATTATGTAAATTGGTATCAGTATCGTCATGGGCTGCAAACCAGGCAGAGAGCAAGACTGACGCTGGGCAAGGGCCTGAGCTTATATTGCTGGAGTTCAGTATCATTGCTTGAACTCCTGTTTGTCTGATCCCACTTGTTCTGTAGGGTGGCTGCAAGGGTGAACAGTTAGTATAGATACTTGAAAGCCTAAGGTAAATTCATGGTTTGATCATCCAATAAAGTTATCAGAACAGTAAAGAATAGTCTCTGGCCCTGCTATTTCTTTACTCCAGATACAAAAGCCTGAGGAAAAGAATAAATAATGAGTAAAGACACCATTCTAGAAGGTCATTCTTAACTTCAAAAGAATAGGGTAAATTGATTCAGTTTCTCCTAAATGTGACAATGCAGCATCCTTCCTTAAGCATTTGACATATTCTTCAATCACTTGTACCCCTATGGGTGAGGGTACCAAGTAAAATTAAAAATTGAGTTGTTAATATCTGGTGTTACCTTGGGCTTAATAGGGAATATCAAATTCATGACCTACAGTAGAGACACATCTTTCAAGGGGGTTGGGTAGTAAGTACATCACATACGGTAAAAATGAATCAAGTCAAAATTGCATTTGGGAAAGTTCCATGTTGGACCTAAATGTAACATGTTTCAAAACATCCAACACAGCCAGATTTGTCTTTCTTACTGAAACATACTTCTTTTTTCTTCTTCTTATTTTTTTTTTTCTGATTGAACACCATGTTAGGTACGTAGCTTGCATCTGGGACATGTTGCAATTTTTAAAGAAAGTATTTTAAAGCTTAGAATCTCTCTGTATGGTGAATGTGTCTGACTGAGGGAACAAGAGATTCCTCCCCATCTTCTCATACATTAAGGAATGTACTCATTGAGTGGAAGGCAATCAGAAGAGCCTGCAGTATTTCAATTGTTCATTCATTTGTTCTCATCCTCATTCTCAAGTTACCATTCATTCGTACAATCTTGACATCTGTCTCTTTGGTCCACCCTCTTCTCCCTCTCCTTTAGCAGAGCACAAACTGGTGAATTTGCATACATTAAATATCCCTCTGATTTGATTCCACTGTGGCACTCAAGGCAGACATCATCAATCAATCACAACACGATTTTCCTCCCATTCGGCCCAGACTGGACCTCACAGCTCTTCCCAACACAGCACTCCAGGAAGCCACTACAGGTTGACCAGTGCAGACTCTCTGACATTCCATATAATTTTTTTAAACCACTTAAATTCCTTTTCTTTTTTTTTTTTTTCTTTTTTTTTTGTAGTACACGGGCCTCTCACCGCTGTGGCTTCTCCCTCTGCGGAGCACAGGCTCCGGACGCGCAGGCTCAGCGGCCATGGCCCCACGGGCCCAGCCGCTCCGTGGCATGTGGGATCTTCCCGGACCGGGGCACGAACCCGTGTCCCCTGCATCGGCAGGCAGACTCTCAACCACTGCGCCACTAGGGAAGCCCCCTTTGCTGTTTTTGAGCTTCATTTCTGTATATGATTTTTTAAAAGAAAGCACTAGATGAGATGCTTTTAAGAACTTACACTGAATTCTATGATTTTATGATCCTTTGGCCAATTAAGGCCCATTGATCAAATCCACCACATCACCTGTTTTTGTATGGCCTGTGAGCTAAAAATAGATGTTACATGTTTAAATCACCGAAAAAAATCAAAGAATAATATTTTGTGAAATGTAAAAATCGTATGTAATTAATATTTGTGTCCATAAATAAAGTTTTCTTGGGAAATAGTCACTGTTATTTATTTACATATTGTCTATGGCCATTTTTACACTACACAGAGTTGTAGCTGTGTCAGAGGGTGTACACCCACAAAGTCTAAAATATTTACTAATTGATCCTTTACAGAATAAGTATAAGCTCAAGTATGATGAGAAAATAGTGGGTTGAATGCCAAGTCGAGAGAATTGGTATCAGTGGCAGAGTTGATAACAAACGTATGGACATCAAGCGGGGAAGGGAGGAGGGGATGAACTGGGAGATTGGGATTGATATATATACACCAATATGTATAAAAATAGATAATTAACGAGAACCTGCTGTATAACACAGGGAACTTTTTCACTTCGCTGTACAGTAGAAACGAACACAACACTGTAAAACAACTACACCCCAATTTTAAAAAAAGGGCAAGTAACATAACATGAATATATGTATTTGTCGAAAACTCAACATACGACACCCTTTAAAAAGGTGAATTTTATTATAAAATTTATATTACTTTTATTATTTTGTTATAAAAAATTCATCATAAGAAAGGAATGCCAAACATAAAAATAAGAAAGAACCAGGAATTTATGGGGGGCTACATAGAGGAATTTGACCTGAAATTAGGGGCTCTGATAGAGGCCACTGAGATGTAAATTTAACATGAAGTTTGTCAGTATTTCATAATTCAGCTAAGAAGTAAGTTCAGTGAATACTATGGGAGTCTTGGGAGGATGCATTCTATTTTTCAAATTGTTCACTATTTACTAGTTATATGTTTAAAGTTATAAAAAACAAGTAACTTCTCTAATCTTCTATTTCAGAAGCTAAAATAAGTCCCTCCTTCCCTCATAGGAATGGTGGAGGAATCATTAGGAAAAATACTCTAAATCAAAGTATGATTAATGCTATTTATATTTCATGTTAGTATGATAATCCTTTGTAATTGATTAATGATATGCTTACACATGCTTTTACAAGTGTTTGAGCCTGCAGTGAATTATGCAAACTTAAGTATAATTTTACTTCTGATTAAATTTTGGTTTATGCAAACTGAAAACTTTAATACTATCAATATAAGTCAACATTTTATTAGTTCAGAACCTAATTGCTTTCTATAATATTTGCAAATGAAGTTTTTCTTCTTTTAAAGGATTTTGGAGCCGTTAATTTCTCCATATATGTGAAAAGAAACATCTCATTTGCTGAAATATAATTTGCAATTTCTTTAACTCTCATTAGTATTTGGGTAACATTCAGTTCCTGTTACTGGAGAAGAACAACTAACATAGAAGGAGGAAATAGCTGAGCAGCAGAGGAAACACACTAAGCATCTCATGAGAGTCAGATGTTAAAATTACATAACTAATTAAGAAGAAAAATGTACTCTACAGAAAAGTTTATCTAATCCTCCATGGTTGGAAGAAAGATGGCTTTTCAATAAACATAGAAAAGTATGGTATGTATTTACCATAATAGTCAAATAAAGGTAGGAAAATTGAATTAATAATTCACACAGTTTTTAAACTCGTAATTAGTTGGGTAAGAGTAGCCAGGGTGTTTGCAATCACATACACACATACATTATGGAATCAGATTAACAATGAATGCATTAAAATGTTTTGAATAATTTAAATATGGCCATAAGTAGTAACTTTGTCTGAGTTAATTAGGCTTACTATAATATACAATAGAACATCCCAGAGAAAGAATTCAAAAACAAAAAAAATTTCGGGAATAATTCTGAGATAACATATCCGAGTGTTATTAGGTTGACTAAGGTTCCAATATGGTCTCTAATACTATCTCTCATATTTCCTAGTCACATAAATTAATCTGGCTGAACTTTAGATGCTATGTTAGTACCAAAGGAGAAATTATTTACCCATAGGCTTTTGTGAGGATTAAATTCACATAGTAAGCATACAATAAATGTTTGTAATACTCCCATAATTTTGTAGTTTTGTTTGTTTAGACACTGCAAAAATTGTGTTAATGCTAATTAATGATTAGATTTCAAAAATTAGATTTGCATCTATTTTTTTATATTTAGAGTTAAGGCTTTTCTAGTATTACATACTGGATTTGAGCAGACATATTTTGTAGTTCATATTATTTAAGTAAATTCTGTTAAACGCTGAGATTCATTGAAATGTTATTTCTTGTTGCCTGAACTACCTAAGTCCATGGAAACAGTTTTTTCAACTTTCTACTGACCTTGTTTCTTCTAATGATAAAAATACATCTTTGCTTACTCTAACAAGAACTGGAAATATAACTCTGTTCTAATGAAACAGGAAACTTACAAAGTAGGAGGAAAATACAGCAGTACATAAGGCACTTGCTTCATATCTGTCAAAGAAAGGATCCCATTATTCTGCATAGGAAGAAAGTCAGGATTTGAAAGCAAGAAGCCAGACATCTCAGTGTATTTCACGTGGAATCTTCAAGAACATAAGCAGCACTCACATTCAAAGAAACTAGAAACTGTAGCTGTTTTGAACAGCAGAAGTCCCCGTTTGCATGGGAAAAATAGGGACTCTGAACTTGGGGGTGCCAATGTTCAAATCCTAGTTTAGATTTAGCTGTTAATTTCAGTAAGTTACTGAACTTCTCTGAGTCTCAGCTTCCTTGCCCTTAAAGTGTGGATAATAATAGCTACTTGGAATCACTGCTTTCAAAATTCATTTAGTGCACAAAAATGCCTTTTGAAGAGTAGGTGTTTAATAACATGAAGTTACCCTTACTACATAACCATTTCCTTTCATCAGTGGAGATCATCTCAGATGGAATACTACTGCTGTAATCTTGTCAGTGAGCACTCCTCAAGCATCAGTGCAAAAGCAAATTTGCAAAACAAACCAGCCCACTCTTGAAGTAAAAGGAAAGGAACGTGATACTATCCCAACCACTCAAGCGTACCATGCCTGGGGAGGAAAAAGCAGGCCCACCTCCCTTTGAATAATATACTCTACACCCCAGTTCTTCAAGAGTTTATCTAAGATACAGGAAGTCCCAGTCAAAGGAGTTCAAAGAATTCTCCAAAAAATGGTTGTGCTCAGAATAATGAGGTCAAAAGAACAGGTATTGTAGTAGGTGACAAACAGTCCAGGTTTGCCCCAGACTGTCCTAATACCAGCACTGAAAGTCCCACATCTCAGTAACCGTTTCAATCCGGGGCAAACAGAGTTGGCTGTTTGCTCTAACCATAGATCACAGTACGTGCTCCCTGGTCACAGAATAACAGTACTAGAAGGGACCATAGAAACCACCCAGTCCAACCTCTTCATTTAACAGATGGAAAGTCTGATCCTAGGTATGGGCCAGTGACATCTCCTCAGGTACAGAGCTAAATCCAAAGAATGTTTCAGAAGACAAGGGAACTCCAGTATTCTAATTCTAGATTTGTAAGTGTCATACAGAAGAAAAAAATTTATAGTGATGAAAGGCCCAGACCTTGAACTCAGACTACTTGGGCTTCTATCCTGTGACTCTGCACAAACTCTCTGACCTTTTTAAGCTCTTGACTGAAAATTGGTATTGTTAGCATTGAATGATGGGGTGCAAGTTAAGTGTAGGGCTCAGAGCTTGGCACATAAAAAATGCTAATTAAATATTTATTATTAGTAGTAGTAGTTTTAATCCATTTCTCTTCTTTTCCTTCATTAATCATCATCATCATCATCATCATCATCATCATTACTTGCTACTTAGAACAAGGGAGATGCAAGGAAGGATAATAAGACTCTTCCTTGGATTTTCACTAAAATCATATGGACTTTAAGTACACCAAAGGACAGTGTTTCACACTTGGAAGTTACTTGAAATAAGTCACTGTGAACTTGTGTCATGCTGATCTGAACAATTTTCAGACACTTTTGGAAAAGATACTTCTTTGATTAGGACAACTACACTGAAATTGCTTTAGTAATTTACCTTCAAAGTACTGCATGTAGTTCTTCCAAAAGGCTCCTTTCAAAATGCAGAATCTTTACCACCATTCCCTAGGTCCTGAGCCATTCCCTGTAGAAACCAGACTATTAACAGCACTCACCAAAGGATGGATGTGCCACAATAAAGATGGGGTATATTTGAAATTATTACACAGACCAATGATACAACAGAATTTTGATTCAGAAGTAATGCTTCATGAATATAACTAGTATTCAGAAGATGTGGTCTACTTCAGGATACAAAAAAAGCCAAATACACAATTCCTCTTTCTTCTATTCCTCTTTTACAGTTCAATACTATAATCTATTAAAATGTAAGTCACTTCCATACCTAGCAGTGTAAAAAATGGTGAAAAAATCAGAATTTTAGAAAACCAAGTCAGGTGCCTTTGAGGTCCACAGCACGCTTTCTTCGATGTGCACTGAACGGAGATGAGCTTTGAGAGGAGTAAAGGATGGCATTTTACCCTTAATTTCAGAGACACTTGAAGATATTTCACTACTTCCTGGTTTGATTTATACTCTAGATTATTTCCTATTTGCCTTTTCTAAACTTCTCATTGAAATAGCCTCCAAAAATACAAAAATTCACAACAACTCTGGCAGAAAATATCTCGAATTACAGCATGGATAGGCTAAACTGAGAAACATTTGTGTCTAAAGAGGGCAGTTTTTTAGGGGAAAAAACACTATCCCCAGAAATCCACAAATGGAGGCAGAAGAGTCCAAAACAAAACACATAAATTAATCCAATGAAACCTAACATTCACCCTAAATGTGAAAAATATGTATTATACATTAATAGATTTTAAAATATCTCCTTAGGCAATTAAATAAATATAATTTCATCAGATGTATTTTCCATTGTCAGAACACAACTCTGTGTCATTCCCTTCATTTCTGGGTCATAGGGAAGGCCAGCTCATTGCAAAGACATCCAAATAAAGAAGAAAAACACCAAGATAAAGGAAGGAGAGGGGAAATGGTAGATGAGTACTTATTAGCTTGCTATATTATCTAGGTAAATACCAAGTCTATTGACCGTTCCTACATGTTCCTGAATATTCTAATATATGACTATTTAGGGTGTGTGTGTGTGTGTGTGTGTGTGTGTGTGTGTGTGTGTGTGTGTGTGTGTGTTGAGAATAAAGGCCTGAGGAGGGAACTGGTGACTTAAGGAATTAAATTATTTATAGGTAAATAAGATCACTCCATCCCCTCACGGTCACAGCTTTATCTAATCTTTCATAAGAGTGAGGTATAAACTAATGATGTAGAGGACAAAGTCAAGCTGTGAATGCCTCATTTCTTTCTTTATAATATACAGAAACTGTTTAAGAAATTAAATCCTTTGCATATTGTGAGCTGTCATTCATAGATCGTTTGGTTGAATAACATGAGTAGCTGACGTCAGAAAAGCCAAGTTGAAATCTTCTGGCTTTAAAACAACTTTATGGGAATGCTCTCTCTTTAAGGTTATATTTTTGATCATTATATTTACGATATAAGAAGGAATTAAAATTGTGTCACATGCACTTATCCATACAAGCACACGCACACACATATGCCATACAGAGAGGAAGCCTATAGTATAATGAAAAGGATATTGACTTTGTAGTAAACCAGAGCTGGGAGTTTCGGAAACTTACGACACCATTTGAGTTTCTGTTTCCTGTTCTGAAAACAGAAGATGGCAGCACAGAGTTTATGGGTTTCTCCTGACAGGAGTACACATTGCCTCTGTCAGGATATTGCACTTGCTGTTTTCTCTGTGGATGGTGTTTTCCTCCTTCACGACCTGGCCACACTAAAGCTCCTTGGTTGCCCTGAACACAACCTACTCTCTCTTGCCCACACAGCTTTGCACATGCTGTTCCTTCGGGCTGGAGCACTCTTTTCCCCTTCCCTTTGCACAACAAATGTGTACTTTACCTTCAGGACTGAGCTTGGGTACTATGCTCCTGTGACACCTTTGCTGACACCCCTAGACTAGGCCGCGTGCTTCATTTATGTACTCGCGGAGCATTTTAACTTCTGTTATCACGCCCTTATTACCCTGGACTGAAATTGCCAGCTAATTTGCCTGAATTTTTATTAGATGATGAGCTCCTTAAAATACGTATCTATTTAGTTCAGGGTTCTAACCATGTCTCCCAACAATGATCTTTCCAAACCAACAGTGCTGAGGAGGGCCCAGTAACAATGGGCATTCTTTCACACCTTTTGTACACAGGAGAGGGATTTGGTGTAATAATGGTAATAATAATGCAATTATTAGGTATCTCTCTGCACCATGCATGGCAAAAAGCGCTTTCGTGCACTATCTCATTTAGTCATTGCAATACTCGTTGGGAGTATGTACTACTAGCATCCACACTGTACAGATCAAGAAACAAAGACTCTGAGTCTAAATGACTTCACAAGGGCAAGAAGCTTTAGACGGTGAATTCAAGAAACAAACCCAGGTCTGTCTGATGCTAACGAAATATTTTTCTCACCAAGAATGCAAGTTTTCTGGACAAAAATTAAATGATTCACTCCTCAATGAATGCTGTGGAATAAATGAGCACACAGATGTATATACAGTAGGCACCACAACTATTCATTTCTCATGTGCTTTAACTCATACCCAATTTTCCTCTTTCTCCTTTTCAGTTAATTATTTTGAGTAAGCATGTATGAGGGAACAATTTGATACTATATCTATCTCTTTATTTTGGACGATAAATATAAACTGTTACCATTACATCTTATTGTTTCCTTCTCCTCAATTAAAAGGTCACACTCACAGGCTGAATGGTGAAGACAGTGTGATACATATTGTGCACTCACTAGAGTGCTTGCTCCTCAAGAACAGGGGTTGTTTATTTATCTCTGTGGCTCCAGCTTCTGGCAGGATGTTGTCCCCACTGTAGACAAATGATAAACTCTGCAGGAATGGGTTGTTAAATAAATCGTGAACTTGAGGTCACAGAATTTGTAAAGGCCGTTTAGAAACTATGAATATAACTCATTTAATGAAACTGAGAAACAACATGGACGGTCTTTGCAAGGATAATAGCTAAAAGAAATGTCAGGTTATCACACAGTTTCTACAAGTGAGTAAATTGGTAGAAGTGGATAAACCAGGTAAAACTGAACATTAAATTGCATCAACAAATATTTGCCAACTGACTCAATCTGAGACACTGTGCTAGGATCTATGATTTATTTGATAACTAAGGAGAATTTTCTTATTGTTACAAAAGAGAACTTATCTTTCTAGTAACTGAGAATAATTTGCATGTCAGACCAAGAGAAAATAAAGCTTTGTCTTGTGTGGAGAGGGCAGAGCAATCTTACTAAAACTTAATCAGGTCCATTTTCCTGCCTAACACATCTGAGGGTGTCTCACTGCCGTTATGTTTAAATTTCAAGCTCTTTTCCATAGCATATTTGGTTCCTCAGATCTTTCTACCATCCTTTCTCACTCCCACTATACTCCTTATTTTCCAATTACACTACATTTTTTTTTAATCTTTTTTTTTTTTTTTTGCGATACGCGGGCCTCTCACTGCTGTGGCCTCTCCCGTTGCGGAGCACAGGCTCCGGACGTGCAGGCTCAGCGGCCATGGCTCACAGGCCCAGCTGCTCCGCGGCATGTGGGAGCTTCCGGACCGGGGCACGAACCCGTGTCTCCTGCATCGGCAGGCGGACTCTCAACCACTGCGCCACCAGGGAAGCCCACACTACATTTTTTTATATGTCTCCCCAGATATTATGCTTTTGCATGCCTCCAGTCTCCAGTTTTGGAATGCCTTGCTCTCTACCTAGTGACCCTCCATGCATCTTTCAAGACACTGAACAAGTAACTGAAGCTTCTGACACCTTCAGGCAGAAGTAACCAATTCAGCCAGTGCTCTCCAGGGGTTCCTACTGGGCACCTATCAATTTCAGGCTGCAGTTACACTTCCATCCAAACCACAAAATTCACATGTCCAGCTTCATGTTTTACTTGTCTTTGTATGTTTTAAATATAGCCCAATAAATGTCCACTTACATCATGGGAATGGTGACTGCTTTGATGTGTCATACGTCTTCTTTGTATTTTCCTCCTGGACTAAGAAGTGAAAAAAATGGTGGAAATAGACAAGCATTTATTTATTTAATTAAACACTTTCTATTTACCAAACACTGGTTCAACACTGGATGTATAATGGTGGATAAGACAGATGTTCCTTCCCCCATGGAGCCTGCATTCAGTGGGGGAAAGCATAGCAAAGAACTTACATAAGCAGATTAATTATAGTTTGTAATGTGTGATAAAATGGAAGAAATTAGAATAGATGGTGGGGAATGGAGAAAATGGCAAGGAAACAACTTCAGGTAAGAAATCGAGGGAAGGTCTCTGTGAACTAGAGAAAGGTGAACTGATAGCTGAATGATGAGGAGTCCAGAACATGTCCATGCATAAACAAGCGTCATTCAAATGTCCTGGCGTAGGGACACATTTAGCATGGTCTGCAGAAAGCCATGGTGGCTGGAGTGGAATGAGCAGAACACTGGTCCTAGATGAAGTTGGACCAGTTGGCAGGGAATGAACTGGATAAAAGAGCGTCACTTTATTCTCAATGCTGTAGAAGCCAGGGGACAGCTTCAAGCCAAGAATGGGACGGTTGGATTGGTGAGGTATTAGTGCTTGTGTTGTAAGCCATCACTTAAAGAAAAAAAGTTTTCAAATTCGGGATATCTATCTGGACAAGACTTCCTCACTGGTTTACTGGTCACTTAATTCTCCTCTCCACTGGGTGGCTCCAAAGATTGTCATAAGTGTCTGGCCTGGTTAGTCTCCCAAGCAACTACTTTATGGCAGTCTCCTTAACAGCTATGTTGAAGATAGGAATACAGACAAGAGAGTATGAACAACTAAGTAAATAAAAGGGTAAAACACAATCAGCTCTTTGAAACAGACCTGCATTTGATAGACTATATATGATACAAGAATCACTATTTTTTCTATAAAACCCGTGTATGCCAAGCCTTTACATGACTTAATACATTAGGACTGATGAGTAGTTTTATTTTAAGTAGAAGTGACTGTACCAACAGAAGAATGGTTTATAGAAGATATCTGAGAAGTATTAGGGCAGAACCTGGCAGCCTTCTAATTAAAATGACAGCCTTAATAGTTGCCAGTTTCTTCGTGCTTACTCTGTGCTGATTAGCACCATGCTAAGTGCACGCTAAGTGCACACTAAATGCATATAATTGTCTCATTAAATCTCCCATTAATTATAGCTGATAGGAATGACCATTATCCCCTTTACTACAATTGGGAAATTGAGACTTAGGATCTTTAAGTGACTTGGCAAACATCTCAGAGATATTAAGAGGTGGAAATCACATTTGGGTAGAAGGCTGCCTGATTCCAAAGCCCTTTATGCAAGCCAGGACTAAAAAGAGGCTTCCAGAGACATCACTTCTAGTCTCAATCTACTTTAGTGAAATCTCAGTTTTCTCAGTGATAGAATGGATATCATTATCTCTGAGGGGAAAGGGGGAGATAATAATAGGGGTCCAATAAATCTGCAGTGAATCTCCAATGCCATGAAGACAATCAAAGTGTTTTGGAAACTACCAGATGTTATATAAAAACAATGTATTTTCAATCAGGTGTCTGATTTGTGCCTTAAAAATAATATCCTCTCCCCAAAATGATTGCTTAAAAATTCTCTTTTTTTTTTTCTAAACTTGGTTGCCCTCTTTTGGAACTTGACCCAAATTCCATTCTAAATCTTCATTTATATCATCTGATCCTCTCTCAAACAGGTTTTCATAAGGAGCTGGCAATATAAAGTAAGGTTCTACAGAGTTCTGCCACCAACTCATTGTGTGGCTTTTGGCAAATCCCTTCCTCAGGACCCCCATTGGTAAAGGAGAGAGTGGGCCAGTTGAAGTTCAAGGTTATTCCAACCTTGAACATTACTAGGATAGAATGTAGCCCATGGCTGAGGTAATAGAAAGAAGACGAAAGGGGCTAAGTGATAATAAAACAAGATAATTACTCTGACATATTTGAGTAAATTATGGGGCTCTTGACTATAAGGTGACCACCAACAGCTTCAACAATTTCAGCAGATATTTAAGATGCATTAGACACCATTGTATGAGCTAGTACTAAACAAGGTGACCAAAGCCAAGGTTGTTCTTGCACTCTGTGCAAGTTTACATCTAGATAGATCAAAAAGTGGGAGTCTGAAAAGTAAGTTTCAGCCACAGACACATTTTGTTGGACCAACACAGTTTTTAACATTTTTAAAACTTGCCAATGTTTATAAATGATGTGAGATTTCACAGAAGTTCTTGTGTCTCGCTTCTCTTTTAAAATCTGAATATTTGGCAACGCAGAGCTGGTATTTCCACATTGCAGCGAAACGCTGGATTGAATAGAATCTGTTCCCACATCACTCCCAGACTAGACCTACACCCTCCGGTGTCTCCCCCCTCACCCGCGCCTCACCACTGCCCACCATCTCACACCCTGGCAATTTCAGTAAGAAACCTATGTGCCAATTCTCTGATGGCCTAAGTGTGTGTGACTCTAGAGTTTAGAGAGAAAACAGTAAGAAGTTATTTCAATCGTGTTGATTATTACAAAGGGGAAGTACAGGGAGCTGCCACGGGAGAGAACAAAGAAACTTCCAGTGGGATTGATGTTAACAATGCGGGCTGGGAGCCAGGAGACACGGGTCTAGAAGAGGTTCTCTCCATTAATTGTTACACTGGACAAGTATTTTTCTTCTCTGTGTCTCAATTTCCGCAGCTGTAAAACGAGGAAATCTGCAAAACCGTAATCGTTACATGATCCTTCATGTCGGGATCTATAAAATTCTCAACCCTCTCTTGGATCTTCCTAACACCCCTAGGAAGTCTTAAAGGAAATCGTGCCTCTCCCCATCTGAGATCTGCAGGCCCCTATCCGCCACCTCCATATCCACCATCCTCAGCGGCGCTGCCTGGGTATCTTGAGTGGGAGATGGGGGGGGGAGAGGCGGGGAAGGGGGTCACTTCAGGGGAACCTGGTCTCGGTCGGGGAAGTTGGGTCGCGCTCTGCGTCTCCGGATCCTGCCAATGCGCCGCGGGACCCGCCGCCAGCTCGCAGCGCCGCCCTCCCGCCTCGCCCTCGCCCTAGCGGAGCTCGGAGCCCTGGAGACTGTCCGGCCGATCCCGCGGAGCGCGGAGCACGGCGCCCGGGACCGCCCGCCGGCCGGCTGTTCCCCGGCCCCGGAACCACCCCTCCCGGAGGAGCTGCGACCTCTGCCTGCGCTCGGACCCCTCAGTAGCTGCAGGTGCCAGCCTGCCCCGCCCGCTGGAACGCCCAGGCAGGTAGGTGCCTTTCCCTGCTTGTTCCTCGTTTCTCGGAGTTGATCTTTTAGCTCCTGCTCCCCGGGTGGAAGCACCAGTCTGAGCTTCTCGGAAGGCGTGAAGCGAGAGCCGAGATCTAGGTGAGTGATGGTCTAGATTTTTTTCCTTTTAAGTAAACCTGCATACTAAGGGCACTGTTGGGAACCTAGGAAGTTAAAACGGAAGAGAAATATAAAGGCAGACAGGCAGGCAGGCAGGATGACCCACCACAAGCTGACAGGGCTGGGACCACTCCTAGCTTCTTAGCTATTTTGTACCCTACTTTGTCCCCCAGCCTCTGGCTCGGGTCCAGATGCGGACAGACTTCAATAAATATTTGCTGGGTGGAGATAAGTACGGGAGGTATTTCTGCTTGTTTCTCTTACCCAGTCTCAAAACAAGCCAACACTGCCTTTGATGGTTGGCTTCATCTCCACCAGGATTTTTCCCCCCTAAGCTGAAGGGTTTTAACGTTTTTACACACAGTGAGGAGGAGTCACACGATGGACTGCTATGCAGCGCTTAAAAAGCAGAAATCAGAGCTGTAGAGATCAGCGTGGCTAGATCGCACAAGTATAATGGTAATGATTACAGTAAGATGCAAAATATACCTACTATATGTTGTCATTTAGGAGACTTACTTTAAAAGACATGTCGTGTGTGTAAAATCGTAGAAAGTGGACTGTAAAATGTATACCAGATTCACAATTGTGGCTGTTTTGGGGAAGTATGAAAGGGGAATTAATTTGGCATGAGGATTGAGGTGGAAAAACTATTTACCTACAGTTTTAATATATAAAAATGAGGAAGCAAAAGTTGATGAAATATAAATAATACTTAACTGCAAGTGGTTGTAACTTGGGTCTTTTTCAGGATATTTTCTTTCTTTCTCACATTTCTACATTTGTCTCAGCTTAAGTTGTTCTGTTTTTCAAATGCAAACAAAATAAATTATGTCTATGCATATGCTGTGACAATAAAACTAGACAATTCTGTCAGAAGTTACAACTTTCTTGCATCACAACATAGGTTCTTCCTGAAGAAGACACCTCTTTACCTAGGGAGCCTTAGCTGCTTGGAGCAGCTCGCCTGTTGACTTTCCCCAAAAGTATAGGCCAGAGGTCAAATGTCATCTGCAGTTAATAGTCTGATAAGTGGCCAGGTCAAGGTAGAATCTGGAAACTCCTTGTGTTCCTGTAAGACACATTGCTGTTTCTCTTATATTTTCTGTTTAGGATGTTCATTTCCATGGGTGGTGACTGTCTGCTTGACATCTCAAAAAGTGGTTATGTAACACTGTAGCGTTACCGTCAGGTCAGGAAAGAGGCCTATAGCTCTTCTGGGCCCTATTCAGTGGAATGGAAAAGATGTGTCTCCACTTGCCTGCCAGAAAAACGTTGATTTCTTTCTGGATATGAGGGAAAGTTACCAATTTGGTTATCCACAAAGGGAGAAAAAGATAAAGACCATTCTAGACTGGATTGAGAGTATTAAGTGCAGTGGAGAAACCACCACCTAATAGTCCAAGCCTCCAGCTCATCCCCCAAACATACACAAAATTTGTTCCCTGTTTACATATTTTCTTCCCGCTTAAAAAAAAATCACTGGATCTTTGGTAAACAAAATTGTCTGCACATCAGAATGCAACTCAGAAATATGGCAAATTGTGATCATATTCCTCTTTCTCTTTCTGACTTGACAACTTGCAAGGTCAGTGCTCGGTACCTCTTGTGTTGCAGGAAGATGGGCTACTTGAGAAAAGCCTGAGGTGTGAAGAAAAATCTAAGAATGACAGGATTGGGGTGTGGTGTGACAACTACATGTACTGAGGTTTTACGCACAAAATTAAAGAGAACATAGCTCCAGTTGGTAGTATTAACAACTGCAGCTCCTTCAAATTGATGTTCTCTTTAGGACTGAGCCTCTCTAATGTCATCTGTGGCTCAGCCCTGACACCATTTCCCACTTATTCAGGACTCTAAATGCAGTAATGCAACACACAGGGCACCCCATTTGCTTCTCCCTAGCCCATAAGGAAACACTAAGGGCATCCCACCTGCTTCTTCCCCATCCTCTTTCCCACTGGGATTAAAAACCCTTTGTTTTTAGCCCAGAGATACAGTTGAATTCTTTCTATCTTCCTGATCTCCATCATCCCCTCTGAGCTTCCTCCAGGCACCTGTTACCTCCTGCCCCTCTCTCCCCTCCCCCATACCATTAATCACTTGCTTCCTAATTGCTGACTCTGTCTTTGCTCTCCATTTAATTATTCTTTTTAAAGTCCAGAAGGCACTTTGCCAGCAGTTGGCTTTCAGTATGACAAGCCACATTTCCTTAATGAGTCTGCCTTCCAAATGAAGGCTTTACTTACATTTCCCCTAATAGGAAAAGGAGCTTTTCTTATAGATTTGCTCCGGGGCTCCTCTAGTTCCTTTTCAATAACTCATCCTTAGCCCAGGTTCACGTGGGATACTTTTTTCAATTCTGACTCTGATCTGTATTTCCTTCACATGCAAAAACTCCCAAGAGGAAATCAACAGGTGTCAAATTTAAAAGAAAATAATAGGTGATAAGGAAATACCCACTACTAATAAAATAGCAATAGCTAATATTAATTTTTTGCAAATTATGTGCCAGGAGTGGTGCTAGCTGCCTCACAGATTGTCTCATTAACTATATGCCATGAGCTGTATTTGTCCTGTACATGAGATTTGCTCAAGCCATATAGCTAAAATGAACTTTTAAATTAATTTTTATTGGAGTATAGTTGTTTTACATAAAATGAACTTTTAAATATAGTTTTATATAACATCTGGATCTTTATCCTTTTTTGGGTAAATCTGAAGATCTGGCCCCTGGGCCCATGTTTCCACTTATCAACAATCTTTTCGATCCAAGAGCAGTGACATCTTTTAGATGGAGCCTGGATTCACTAGGTCACCAGTGTCGCCAGCAGGCAGTAATGTCTTCCACCAGGTCCAGCTCAATTACTTGCATTTCCCTCTGGCTCTTGTAGGCATCTGAGCTTGTTATTCCTACAGAAGGCACTGCTGTTTCTCCCATTTAAGAGATGAGAGATTAGGTCATTGAGCCAAAGCCTTATCAGTGTCAGTTTTAGAACTAGAACTCTGGATGCTGCCTCTCCTTACCAGTTTACAAGAAAGTAAAGTTATTTATGTTTAAAAATGAACAAAGCCATAAATACACAACTTTCAGGGCTTTTTAGCTCTCACATATGTTGTTCAGTTTGGGCTCCCTAGTGGCCTGCAATTATCAAGCACTTCTGTGAAAAGACTTTGCGTATTATCTCATGAAATCACATTTAATTTGTCATTGAGGTAAGGACCGTTATGATCTTCAAGTTCAGGGAAAGGAAAAAAAGTAATGTGTTCCATGAAACTCAGTGACTTGCTGGTCTGATCAAGCCCAAACTCAGAACTTGTTCCTTTCATGTTGTAGTAACTTCCAGGGTAGGAGGAAAGAGGGGTATGTCTTTTTGTGACTAAAAAAATAAGTTGTTGATCACACATCAAAAAAATGTGTTTTTTTTTGTTTTTTTTTTTTTTTTTTTTTGCGGTACGCGGGCCTCTCACTGCTGTGGCCTCTCCCGTTGCAGAGCACAGGCTCCGGACGCGCAGGCCCAGCAGCCATGGCTCACGGGCCCAGCCGCTCCGCGGCACGTGGGATCCTCCCAGACCGGGGCACGAACCCGCGCCCCCCGTATCGGCAGGCGGACTCCCAACCACTGCGCCACCAGGGAAGCCCCCCCCCAAAAAAAATGTTTAAAATTAACATATTTTCTCAAATACATGGAGAATCACAATAAAATATTTTTTAGTTTATAGTGGTTAAATAAAGTATTGCTGACCTCATTTTAAACTTGCCTTCACACTTAGAAAAATATTTTGCTTTCCTCCTTTTTTGTAAGTTCAGGTCCACTTCTGATGAGGCCATGTAGTGGGTACTCCCAGATGCTTGATGTCCTCTGTCTTCTCTGAAATTATTATTTTCAAGAACAAAAAAAATCCACTGCAGGGGCATAGATGAGGTTAATTTTCAGCCATCGTCTATAATCAGGGTACCTAGAGTACACCATATCATAAGGATACCATTTCTTTTTCTTTCCTAGATATCTAGCTAAGGTTTCCGGTCCTCTTTTGAGTGAAGCTGAATGTTTCTGCTGGGATAATGTAACTGGAGGATCCAGGTCTGGGCAGACTTGACCATGGGAGCCAACACTTCAAGCAAACCACCGGTGTTTGATGAAAATGATGATGGTGAGAAACATGCGATAATTGTATATAAACATAGAGTATGCAAAATTCAAATATAAGCTCCTTGTTTCATAAGTAAACTGTCATGTAAGACCTTAAAAAAAAAAAAAAAAAGAACTGCAAGGGTAAGCCTGAGGACCTGGTATGCTAAGAGCTGAATTTTTACCTTCCACTTTCCATGGGACCTTTTTTTTTTTTTTAATTAGAAAAGTGATATATTAGATTTTTTTAACTTTTTATTTTATATTGGAGTATAGTTGATTAACAGTGTTGTGATAGTTTCAGGTGTACAGCAAAGTGATTCAGTTATACATATACATGTAGCTATTCTTTTCCAAATTCTTTCCCCATTTAAGTTGTTACAGAATATTGAGCAGAGTCCCCTGTGTTATACAGTAGATCCTTGTTGGTTATCCATTTTAAATATAGCAGTGTGTACATGTCAATTCCACACTCCCTAACTATCCCTTTCCCCCTGGTAACCATAAGTTCTTTCTCTACATCTATGAGTCTGTTTCTGTTTTGTAAATAAGTGCATTTGTATAATTTCTTTTTAGATTCTGCATATAAGTGATATCATACAGCTTTCTTAATCACAACTCTACCAATGCCCTTTGTCCAAAGGGAGCTATGGGTTGTCATCTGGTGGATAGAAGACCTTGAAACAAAATGATTTATTTGTTCTCTGTGCTGCTCCCTTGACAGTTGAAGTTACCCCTATTGCTAGTTGTTATAGAAAAATTCTTATATTATCAAGTTGCATGTGAATGATAATTGATGCTCATAATATTATAGAGTGGAGTCAGGCAAGCAAGCTGGTGCCTTCTGAGCTTCTGATTAGCATGTGTTCCTGGGTCCTAGCCAAATTCCACAATGCTAGGTCATAGGAAAAAGGATCAGTTTTATTGGAGAAAATGGAAACTTTACAGCAGCCTTGCAGGCATATACTGTTTATAGGTTGCCTGGGAAAAAAGGTGGCCCTGGGTCCTAGCTAGTAAGTTATCCAGGCACCCCAGAGGCAGCCCTCAGAGTCATTTCCAGGGAGTTCTGCTAAATGGACCACAGAGAAAAAGAACAATGAACTGAAATCCAGGAGATCTGAACACTAGTCCTATTACCAGCTACCTGTGTGCTCAAGAAGTTTATTTACCTTCAATTTCCTCATCAGTCAAGTTGAGAGGAGAGGGTAATAACCTTGAAGGTCTTTTTGAACTCCAAAAGTTTATCAGTTTGAGATCCTAAAGGCACTTTGCAAAAATGATGAAGCAGCATCTGAATCATCAAGGAAAGTTTGCTCAAACAGAAACTACAAATAACAGTGGCACAAAGAAGATGGTAGTGTTTTTCTTTCTCACATGACAATCTAGGCATAAGTAATTCAGGTGAGATGTGGCTGCGAAGGGTTAGGGACTCTGGCTCTGTCAAGCCGGCTTCTTTCCTTCCCTTCCCAGCCCTAGAGTGTTATTGTCACCCTCATGCCTCAGGATGGCTCACCACCACATCCACATTCCAGCCAGTGGGAAGGGGAAGAGTGGGAAGACTGAGTCCACTTCTTTTAAGGATATGATCTGCCTCTTGCTTGTCACTTTCACTCACATGCACATGCTTCATTACAAAGGAGACTGGGAAATTTAGTTAGTTATCTTGCATGGCCACACACCTTCTAAATACAAGGAGTTGTGTTTTGTTACAAAAGAAGGGGACAATTAGCTATTTGCCATGGCTGGGAGACAAACAGAGGTCTGCTGCAATCTTAATTTGAGTCTTTGGTTGGACCCTTTAAAAAACAAATGTCTAACCGATCAAGATGCCTTGTTGCCAGCTATTCACTATCAGTTTAGAGGTGCATCATGACTACCTATACAAAATATTTTCATAGGAGCCCTGAAATTATATAGTTTGAAAATGGTCTTAAGAAAACATTTTCCCACTCATATCTGTTGCCTTGCTTTGCTTTATCAAGTTGCAAAGTCAAGGATCTAGAGGCCAGGGATGTTACTTGATTTTTCCATCTCTAAAATGGGAAGGCAAAAAGGCTTGGATTTCATTTGTTTGGTTCACTGTGCTCCCTACAGATTCAAAACTAATGTGCATGAGGCTGGCCTTCAGAGAACAGAGCGGGTAAGAGAGGCCAGCTTTGTGCTTGTTACTTGCTAGGGGTATGTACTGTTTTAAGGTATTAGGGTAACATGATAATGAGAAAATACAGAGATGTCTAAATCTTTAATCCAGCCAGCCCTTGGTCTCATGGAGTGCCCAAGAAAGCAACTGCCCCAAGGGATTATGGCAAATGGGAAATAAGGTACCACTTTATAAGTGCCTTCAAGGGGCTCTGAGAAAACTAGGTTGGAGTGAAGTTAGGCTTAAGGAGCAAGCAGATCTTTCTTAACACCCTCTAAGTCACCACTTTTTGTTGTTCTGCCCCCCAGGCCAATGAGATGAGCCTACAGCAGCACCCTTAGAGAGAAGAACTGAGCATAACAGTATGTCCGCACTTCCCAGGGGTGAAGCTCTGAGTCCATTCACAAACACAGTTGCAAGGCAGAAGTAGAAAGGCAAATCTGCCTACTATGAGCCCCATCACTCTGCTAGATGTCCCTCTGCTAGATGTGAGGAACAGAGTAGGAGAGAAGGTGGCCCTTCCCCTGCCCTTGTGGAGCTCGTATTCCAATCGTGGGAGGCAAACAATAAACTAGTTCACAAATACATAAACCAGATAACTTCAGATAGTGTTAAAGTGCCACCAAGGAAATGACTCTGAGTGATCTTATGGAGAGTGACAGGGTGATGGTGAGACCACTTCAGTTAGGGTGTGGCCAGGGTTGGCCTTTCTGATGAAGTGACATCTGAGGTAAAGCCTGAAAAAGGTGAGGAAGCCACTCATGTAATAACAGAAGAACAGTTCAAGCACAGGAAAAAGTCCAAATAATGACAAAGTCGGAAATGACCAGTTGCCTATGTCTTCACATTCCGATGAGGATGAGTTTGTATATTATGAAAGGGATTTTTTAAAATAAATTTATTTATCTATTTATTTATCTGTGGCTGTGTTGGGTCTTCGTTGCTGCACGCGGGCTTTCTCTAGTTGTGGTGAGTGGGGGCTACTCTTCGTTGTGGTGCACGGGCTTCTCATTGCAGTGGCTTCTCTTGTTTTGGAGCATGGGCTCCAGGCGCGCGGGCTTCAGTAGTTGTGGCACATGGGCTCAGTAGTTGTGGTTTGCAGTCTCTAGAGTGCAGGCTCAGTAACTGTGGCGCACGGGCTTAGTTGCTTCAAGGCATGTGGGATCTTCCCGGATCAGGGCTCATACCCCAGACAGACAGACTCCCAACCACTGCGCCACCAGGGAAATACTGAAAGGAATTGCATTTAATTGCCGTATTAACTTGTTTACAAGATCATTGAGTTTGGGGGAGGAAAAGTATGAAATTCTGGTTATTTACTTTTTTAAAATCAGTAAATCCTATAAGGGTGATTTGGCTCCTTTCATAGGTCTGGATTGAGCACAAAGTAAAACTTTATTTGATTGCTATGAGGCTTCTGACAAATAAACAACAACAAAAAGCACTGACTAATCCAAGAACATTAATGCCTATATCATTTTTGATCTATTTTTATATAAATAATCAAATGGGGCCAGAATCTAGGGCTCTTAAATGAACCAGTTTAATTCTTTTTAATATATTGCTGAAAAGAATCCCAAAATGTGATGGAAAAGTATCTAATATTTCCTTCAAAGTGTTTACTATTCCCAATATATAGATTTGAGGAGAAAACGTGTACCCATTTTCCCAAGTAATATTTCAAGATTTCTTTCTCATGGAAAAAATGTTTTGGTTCACTTTGAAGGTAATTATGGAATAAGATGTCAGTGGATGTCCCTTGAGATAAGCTGTTCTTCCTGGAACTCATCCTGACACTTTGTGTTTCATGCTGTTCCATCTGATACTGATCTTGAGATCATTCTGTTAGTTACTTACGTTGATCTTTATTTAGTGAAAACAAAGTATAAGCTTTACAGCTGCTGTGGAAGAGCAGAAGTCTTGCTTATTTAACTACTGTTAAGTGATTTTTTTACAAAGTAGACCTCACATGATACTATTGTTTTCTTTTGTGGCTTAGGGCAAACCCAAGTCCTATTTACATTTTTTATTGTGGTAAAATACATAATAAAGTGTACCATTTTAACAATTTTTTTTTCTTTTTTTTGTGGTACGCGGGCCTCTCACTGGTGTGGCCTCTCCCGTTGCGGAGCACAGGCTCCGGACGCGCAGGTTCAGCGGCCATGGGCTCACGGGCCCAGCCGCTCCGCGGCATGTGGGATCTTCCCGGACCGGGGCACGAACCCGCGTCCCCTGCATCGGCAGGCAGACTCTCAACCACTGCGCCACCAGGGAAGCCCCATTTTAACGATTTTTAAGTGTACAGTTCAGTGGCATTGAGTATATTCACATTTGGGGACAACCATCACCAGCACCATAGAACCTTCTAAGCTTCCCAAACTGAAATTTTGTGCCCATTAAACGGTAACTCCCCATTTCCCTCTTCCCCGCAGCCCCTGACAACCACCATTCTACTCTGTCTCTATGATGTTAACTATTCTAGGTACCTTATATAAGTGGAATCATGTAATATTTGTCCTTTTGTGTCTGGTTTATTTCAGTTATCAAGGTTCATCCATACTGTAGCATGTATCAGAATTTCATTCCTTTTTAAGGCTGTATAATACTCTACTGTATGCAGATACCACATTTTGTTTATTCTTTCATTCATCAGTGAACATTAGGTTGTTTCTACCTTTTGACTACCATAAATAATGCTGCTGTGAACACGGGTGTACAAGTATCTGTTCAAGTCCCTGTTTTCAACTGGTACATCCTTAGAAGCAGAATTGCTGGATCCTATGAGGATTCTTCAATTTTTTTGAGGAACCACCCTGCACAATGTCTTCCACCTAATTATGTTTTGTGGTTTAGTAGTGGGAGACCATCTGACATAACAGGCCAGTGCTCTGGTAGTGGAAACCCATACACAGTTTCAAATCTCAGCTGTGCCACAGACTAGCAATCTGTGTATTTCTATGAGAAAAAGCAAAGGGGATATAGCCTGATCAACCATCAAACACTAGAGTCAACTTGACTGATTATAAAGTGTTCTAAAGGGATTTGAAATACAATAGAAAAAAGTCCCCAAATCTGAATAATTACTAGTGAATTAATTTGAAAAACAAACAAACTCTTCTATTGTACAAGTTATCAAACCTCTGTAAGCTCAGTTTCTTCATATATAAAATACAAGTTAATTGGGCATACTTCACTGGGTCATTGTGAGGACAGAATAAAATAACGCAGATAAAACACTTAGCAAGGTGTCTCATATAAAGTAACCACCCAATTAATGCTAATAATAATATCATTTACCAGTGTCAGAGTCTCTGAGCATGAACTCTTTGAAGTATTTCAACTTCTAAAAGTAACAAAATCGATTACATGCAACTGTGTAGATGCCATAGTTAACATGACCTATTCACACTTCTATCAACAGAGCTGAATTGCCAGATGGCAGATTGTATGGATTCTGTGAAAACCTATATAAGTCCTCTGAAAAGAAGCCAAATTATTAACTTCACAGAAACATAATCACATGTTTTTTCTGTGATCCCCCCTGGGGTGATTGTATTTTCATTTAAGGCAAAATCAAGAACTCATTGGGCTGAAAAATCGATAAACTTACTTTTTCTGATTTAAGCCCAAAGCAGATTAAGTAATCCCATTCGATCAACAGACACAGTGACAGTTGTGCCCCAGACCCAACTATCATGTGGATACTATGAGAAATAAGGATACAGAAAAGCATCCTAAGTTTTCTGAAAGAAAAGAAGTACAGGTAATATTTGTTTTTAATGTTTATAGCTTATTCATTATATCTGCTTTATTTCCTCTCTCTGAATGCAGTGCTTTTTGTTTTGTTTGGGGTATTTTTTTCTTTTGCTTGTTTGATTAAAAAATTAACATTTTTAAAGGCCAATCATTGAGGATTTCAGGCTGATTTAGAGAAAGAAATTCTTTAGTATGGGAAAAAGTGGACTTGGTTATAATTCACAGTCTGGGCAACAGAAGAGGATCTTGCAATCATTATAAGTAGTATGTGTTTCCAAGCGTATACAAAGAATGTAGAGGTGATAGAGTTGGTTTAGTTAAACCAAGAGACAACCTTCTTCTGGAGTGCTGTAGCTAAGAACGGTTGGCCTTAGGTTAAAATGCCTCTACAAAGAGTACATCAATGCCCTGTGTTTGCAAAGAGAGCTCAATTATTGCATTGTTCTTCAGACTTGCTGAAAACCCAATGTTCCACTTTCATTTGGCAACACTTGTCTCCTAGGATATGTGATCGCTTCCAGTTTTCCTACATCTTCTTTGCTGAGGGAGGCACTGGGGCCTTCAAAAAAGTTGGGCCAAAAAAATTGGCCACAGATTTGCAATCCAAAAGAAATGGGAGGTTACTGAATTGATTCCAGCCACGGAAGGACTCTAAGACTCTTCTTTGTTATTTTAATGTCCATGCATTGCATATTTGTACTCAGTGGGGTAGGCAAATCAATTTCAGACTTTCCCCTCTCAAACTTGAGTTATGTTGTCTGATATTATTTACTATTTTGTGTTAAAACGATTGGGAAAGTAAAATGAAAATTTCCCTAGTAAGAATTGACGCTTTTTTAAAAAAATTATTTGTTTTATTTATTCATTTTTGGCTGCGTCGGGTCTCTGTTGCTACGCGCGGGCTTTCTCTAGTTGCAGAGAGGGGTTACTCTTCATTGTGGTGCACGGGCTTCTCTTGTTGCAGAGCACGAGCTCTAGGAGCGCGGGCTTCAGTAGTTGTGGCTCGCAGGTTCTAGAGCACAGGCTCAGTAGTTGTGGCGCACGGGCTTAGTTGCTTCGCAGCATGTGGGATCTTTTCGGGCCAAGGCTTGAACCCGTGTCCCCTAAATTGGCAGGCGGATTCTTAACCACTGCGCCACCGGGGAAGCCCCAAAATCGGCTTCTTAAAACCATTATGTTATCTTGGACGGTCTAATATTTAGTTAAGGTGTTTGTCATAAATAATCTCAGATCCACTAGTTTATAGCAACAAACACTTTTAACTTGGAAGGGTTTTAATTTCCCCTATCCCAAGGGATTTGGAGGAATCTGGGAGAAACAGACTAGATGGCCAAGAAAACAGACATCAAAGACGGAGCTAGTGCTTCTGATTTGCATGCTTCCTGATACATGTTTAGGAGAATCTACTCAAACAAATTTAGGAAACTTACATCCTGCCCTTGGAGATTCACAATGCTTATTAGCATAATAAAGGCTCTGAAATGTGCAACAATATTGAAATCTTGGTACTCTGATATTTTTCAAACTTATTTCAAAATTAAATCAGTTTTGTGGAAAACCTTTTAATACCTTGTGGCAAATAATTCTCTGTGGAGCTCAATTTGGGAAACAAAAGGTCATGATCAGGTACACTCTCTTTCTATTGGAAACATCATTTCTTCCCATTTATCCCCCCCTTCCTCCCCTCCCTGGTTTAACAGCTACAGCTTCTGATTTGCAGAATCTCTACAGCTGAAGAGTGATTATGTTCTTCTCTAAGGTCTCCTCACCACAACTTATTCAGGCAACACAATTCATGTTTACTCAGGTTAATGAGTAAAACACAAGGTAGCTCTGTTTAATGGTGGGATGCTTCTAGTCCAAGTGGGAATTAGATGGGGAGATAATTCACTTCTTTATTGTTCTTTAAATAAAGAACATTTTAGTTCAAAGAGTGTCTTATGACAAATTATGGTGATGTATTTGCCGATTATTAAACACTCATGCTATACTTTTTGTCCTATCCAAAGCTATAGACATTTTTTTCGTTTTCATCTTGAAACTAACCTAGGTTGAAAAACAAAATCTGTAAGCTGGCTTCCATATTCAGCAACTACTTCAATGAGAATGGGAGTGAAGGCCTTCAGAGAATCTGACTTCTGCTATATGGCCTTGCCAGTGTAAACTTAATTACAGTGACCAGTGTTACCCATCACTTTACCAATTTAGGTCCTATGAATTATATGGGGATTTCAACTATGCATTGCTATGGGACCATTTGTGGAAATTTTATTTGGAAACACACATACACAATGCCAATGATGGAATTATATTCCTGTTAAAATAGGACACTGAGCACAATTTATATGGTTGAAAGGACTGAAAAACCTATGGGTATAGATTTTGAATTCAAAAGACTGGCAGAGGCTTTTTTTTTTTTTCTCCTGAACTATTTCTTCTTTCCTTCCTGGAGGCATATTTACAGTACAATGAGTAATATTAACCTTGTTTTACACTTAAGTAACCTATTTTTTTTGTTATTTCTGAGAACAGTTGAATGTAGGGGTTAGCATGCTTTTTCTGTGATGGGTCAGATAGTAAATATTTTATGTTCTGCTGTTCAGACAGTCTCTGTCACAACGACTCAACTCTGCTGTTGCGGCATGAAGGCAGCCAGAGATAATGTGGAAACTAACGAACATGGCTGTATTCCACTAACACTTTATTTGTGGACACTGAAATTTGAATTTCACATCATTTTCACTTGTCACAAAATATTTTTATTTTCCAAGCATTTAGAAATATGCAAGCCATTCCTAGCTTATAAGCCATATGAAAAGAAATGGTGGGTTGGATCTGGCCCGTGTGCCACACTGCACTAACCTTTGCTCTAAAGCATCCTGCAGACATTTCTTTACATGTGCCAGGGGCTCGTCTGATATCCATTCATAACCCTCTAGCTCTAACTGAGCGACTGGGCCAGGAGACTGACATCTGTTCTCTATAGATGCTTAACAAAGGCAGTCTTCACCAACTCTCCTTTGGTTCATTAGTCTTAGTCAGTGGAAGTACTTGAACCGACAAATCTACTGTTTTAGAGAATAAAATATATCATTTTTGTGATATATATTATTTGGTAACCACATAGACTGGATTCAGTTAAATGGGTACAACCTAGAATTCGTTTGAAATATCATTAGATAGAGTTTATTTCCTACTGGGGCATTTATTTAGTCAACTGAGAGGCATCCAACAGTTGGGGGTATTGATCCCCCATCCTGTACCACAGTTCTACTTCCTGATTTATTCTAAAAAGAAATAGCCAGTGTAATTCTGACTTCTGAGCAAATTCATGAACTGGGGTCCAGGCAGCAGAAAAAGAAGCTGTTGGTGCCCACTGCTTGGTCTTGGTACCAGTAATGGGTGTCGGTAAAGCCCAGACTCCCTGGGGCACCGCGTTTCCTAAAAGGGAAGTGGTGACTGTGCAAGCAGATGCCTCAACTAGCCTTGGAAGCTCCTTCCCTGGAGAAGTTTCAAATACATCCTGAAACGACCTACCAAGCTCCACATGTATTAGTGGCAACCATTGGCTGCCAACCGTTTGGTTTGATAAAGGGCTAGTGAGCCAACTAAGTAATGTTTTAATCAGTGAATCACCAGTGAAATGTTCTAAAGTGGACCTTCAACCTTAACTAGCATCATGGTGTCAGAGTTACAGGTAAAATCAGTAGCTTCCAGACACCCTCTGTGGACAAATGTAACCTTTTTCTTAGTTTGTGGAGAGAGGTGAAAAACAAGGGCAATGTAATTTCTCATAAAGCTAACACTATTAAAAATTTTAATTTTTTTAACATCTTTATTGGAGTATAATTGCTTTACAATGGTGTGTTAGTTTCTGTGGTATAACAGTGAATCAGATATACATATACTTATATCCCCGTATCTCCATTCTCTTCTGTCTCCCTCCCACCCTCCCTATCCCACCCTTCTAGGTGGTCATAAAGCACAGAGCTGACCTCACTGTGCTATGCAACTGCTTCCCACTAGCTATCTATTTTACATTTGGTAGTATATATAAGTCCATGCCAATCTCTCACTTCGTCCCAGCTTACCCTTCCCCCTCCCCCTGTCCTCAAGTCCATTCTCTATGTCTGCATCTTTATTCCTGTCCTGCAACTAAGTTATCAGTACCTTTTTTTTTTTTACATTCCATATATATATGTTAGCATACGGTATTTGTTTTTCTCTTTCTGACTTACTTCACGTTGTATGACACACTCTAGGTCCATCCACCTCACTGCAAATAACTCAATTTCGTTTCTTTTTATGGTTGAGTAATATTCCATTGTATATATGTGCCACAACTTCTTCATCCATTCATCTGTCGATGGGCATTTAGGTTGCCTCCATATCCTGGCTATTGTAAATAGTGCTGCAATGAACATTGTGGTACATGACTCTTTTTGAATTATGGTTTTTTTTCAGGGTCTATGCCCAGTAGTGGGATTGCTGGGTCATATGGTAGTTCTATTTTTAGTTTTTTAAGGAACCTCCATACTGTTCTCCATAGTGCTGTATCAGTTTACATTCTCACCAACATTGCAAGACGATTCCCTTTTCTCCACACTCTCTCCAGCATTTATTGTTTGTAGATTTTTGGATGATGGCCATTCTGACTGGTATGAGGTGATACCTCATTGTAGTTTTGATTTGCATTTCTCTAATGATTAGTGGTGTTGAACATTCTTTCATATGTTTGTTGGCAATCTGTATATCTACTTTGGAGAAATGTCTATTTAGGTCTTCTGCCCATTTTTGGATTGGGTTGTTTGGTTTTTTTTGATATTGAGCTGCATGAGCTGCTTGTAAATTTTGGAGGTTAATCCTTTGTCAGTTGCTTCATTTGCAAATATTTTTTCCCATTCTGAGGGTTATCTTTTCATCGTGTTTATGGTTTCCTTTGCCTGTGCAAAAGCTTTTAAGTTTCATTAGGTCCCATTTATTTTTGTTTTTATTTCCATTTCTCTAGGAGGTGGGTCAAAAAGGATCTTGCTGTGATTTATGTCATAGAGTGTTCTGCCTATGTTTTCCTCTAAGAGTTTGATAGTGTCTGGCATTACATTTTGGTCTTTAATCCATTTTGAGTTTATTTTTGTGTATGGTGTTAGGGAGTGTTCTAATTTCATTCTTTTACATGTAGCTGTCCAGTTTTCCCAACACCACTTATTGAAGAAGCTGTCTTTTCTCCATTGTATATTCTTGCCTCCTTTATCAAAGATAAGGTGACCATATGTGTGTGGGTTTATCTCTGGGCTTTCTATCCTGTTCCATTGATCTATATTTCTGTTTTTGTGCCAGTACCATACTGTCTTGATTACTGTAGCTATGTAGTATAGTCTGAAGTCAGTGGGCCTGATTCCTCCAGTTCCATTTTTCTTTCTCAAGATTGCTTTGGCTATTCGGGGTCTTTTGTGTTTCCATACAAATTGTGAAATTTTTTGCTCTAGTTCTGTGAAAAATGCCATTGGTAGTTTGATAGGGGTTGCACTGAATCTGTAGATTGCTTTGGGTAGTATAGTCATTTTCACAATGTTGACTCTTCCAATCCAAGAATATGGTATATGTCTCCATCTGTTTGCATCATCTTTAATTTCTTTCATCAGTGTCTTATAATTTTCTGCATTGAGGTCTTTTGTCTCCTTAGGTAGGTTTATTCTTAGGTATTTTATTCATTTTGTTGCAATGGTAAATGGCACTGTTTCCCTAATTTCTCTTTCACATTTTTCATCATTAGTGATAGGAGTGCAAGAGACTTCTGTGCATTAATTTTGTATCCTGCTACTTTAACAAATTCAATGATTAGCTCTTGTAGTTTTCTGGTAGCATCTTTAGGATTCTCTGTACAGTATCATGTCATCTGCAAACAGTGACAGCTTTACTTCTTCTTTTCCTATTTGGATTCCTTTTCTTTCTTTTTCTTCTCTGATTGCTGTGGCTAAAACTTCCAAAACTATGTTGAATAATAGTCGTGAGAGTGGGCAACTTTGTCTTGTTGAAACCACTTACCAGAAGTGGTTTCAGTTTTTCACCATTGAGAACAATGTTGGCTGTGGGTTTGTCATATATGGCCTTTATTATGTTGAGGAAAGTTCCCTCTATGCCTACTTTCTGCAGAGTTTTTATCATAAATGGATGTTGAATTTTGTCAAAAGATTTTTCTTCATCTATTGAGATGATCATATGGTTTTTCACCTTCAATTTGTTAATATGGTTTATCACATTGATTGATTAGCATATATTGAAGAATCCTTGCATTCCCAGGATAAACCCCACTTGATCATGGTGTATGATCCTTTTAATCTGTTGTTGGATTCTGTTTACTAGTATTTTGTTGAGCATTTTTTCATCTATGTCCATCAGTGATATTGGCCTATAGTTTTCTTTCTTTGTGACATCTTTGTCTGGTTTTGGTATCAGGGTTATGGTGGCCTTGTAGAATGAGTTTGGGAGTGTTCCTCCCTGTGCTATATTTTGGAAGAGTTTGAGAAGGATAGGTGTTAGCTCTTCTCTAAATGTTTGATAGAATTCACCTGTGAAGCCATCTGGTCCTGGGCTTTTGTATGCTGGACGATTTTTAATCACAGTCTCAATTTCAGTGCTTGTGATTGGTCCATTCATATTTTCTATTTATTCTTGGTTCAGTCTTGGAAGGTTGTGCTTTTCTAAGAATGTGTCCATTTCTTCCAGGTTGTCCACTTTATTGGCATATAGCTGTTTGCAGTAATCTCTTATGATCCTTTGTATTTCTGCAGTATCAGTTATTACTTCTCCTTTTTCATTTCTAATTCTGTTGATTTGAGTCTTCTGCCTTCATTTGTTGATGAGTTTGGCCAGTGATTTATCAATTTTGTCTTTCTTCTCAAAGAACCAACTTTTAATTTTATTGATCTTTGCTATTGTTTCCTTCATTTCTTCTTCAATTATTTCTGATCTGACCTTTATGATTTCTTTCCTTCTGCTAACTTTGGGGTTTATTTTGTTCTTCTTTCTCTAGTTGCTTTAGGTGTAAAGTGAGGTTGTTTATTTGAGATGTTTCTTGTTTCTTGAGGTAGGATTGTATTGCTATAAACTTCCCTCTTAGAACTGCTTTTGCTGCATCCCATACTTTTGGGGTCATCGTGTTTTCATTGTCATTTGTTTCTAGGTATTTTTTGGTTTCCTCTTTGATTTCTTCAGTGATTTCTTGGTTATTAAGTAGTGTATTGTTTAGTTTCCATGTGTTTATATTTTTTACGGATTTTTTTCCCTGTAATTGATATCTAGTCTCATAGCATTGTGGTCGGAAAAGATACTTGATATGATTTCAATTTTCTTAAATTTACCAAGGTTTGATGTGTGACCCATGATATGATCTATCCTGGAGATGTTCCATGAGCACTTGAGAAGAAAGTGTATTCTATTGTTTCTGGATGGAATGTCCTATAGATATCAATTAAGTTCATCTTGTTTAATGTATCATTTAAAGCTTGTGTTTCCTTATTTATTTTCTTTTAGGATGATCTGTCCATTGGTGAAAATGTGGTGTTAAAGTCCCCTACTATGATTGTGTTATTATCGATTTCCCCTTTTATGGCTGTTAGCATTTCCCTTAGGTATTGAGGTGCTCCTATGTTGGATGCATAAATATTTACAATTGTTACATCTTCTTGGATTGATTCCTTTATCATTATGTAGTGTCCTCCTTTGTCTCTTGTAATAGTCTTTATTTTAAAGTCTATTTTGTCTGATATGAGAATTGCTACTCCAGCTTTCTTTTGATTTCCATATGCATGGAATATCTTTTTCCATACCCTCACTTTCAGTCTGTATGTGTCCCTAGGTCTGAAGTGGGTCTCTTGTAGACTGCATATATATGAGTCTTGTTTTTGTATCCATTCAGCCAGTCTTTGTCTTTTGTTTGGAGCATTTAATACTTTTACATTTAAGGTAATTATCACTATGTATGTTCCTATTACCATTTTCTTAATTGTTTTGGGTTTGTTATTGTAGGTCTTTTCCTTCTCTTGCGTTTCTTGTCTAGAGAAGTTCCTTTAGCATTTGTTGTCAAGCTGTTTTGGTGGTGCTGAATTCTCTTAGCTTTTGCTTTTCTGTAAAGGTTTGAATTTCTCCATCGAATCTGAATGAGATCCTTGCTGGGTAGAGTAATCTTGGTTGTAGGTTTTTCCCTTTCATCACTTTAAATATGTCCTGCCACTGCCTTCTGGCTTGCAGAGTTTCTGCTGAAAGATCAGCTGTTAACCTTATGGGCATTCCCTTGTATGTTTTTTTTCCCTTGCAGCTTTTAATATTTTTTCTTTGTGTTTAATTTTTGATCGTTTGATTAGTATGTGTCTTGGCATGTTTCTCCTTGGATTTATCCTGTATTGGACTCTCTGCACTTCCTGGACTTAAGTATTTCCTTTACCATATTAGGGAAGTTTTCAACTATAATCTGTTCAAATATTTTTATCAGTCCTTTTCTTTTTCTGTTCTTCTGGGACCCCTATAATTCGAATGTTGGTGCATTTAATGTTGTCCCAGAGGTCTCTGAGACTGTCCTCAATTCTTTTCATTCTTTTTTCTTTATTCTGCTCTGCATTAGTTATTTCCACTATTTTATCTTCTGGGCCACTTATCCATTCTTCTGCCTCAGTTATTCTGCTCTTGATTCCTTCTAGAGAATTTTTAAGTTCATTTATTGTGTTGTTCATCATTGTTTGTTTGCTCTTTAGTTCTTCTAGGTCCTTGTTCAACGTTTCTTGTATTTTCTCAATTCTATTTCCAAGATTTTGGATCATCTTTACTATCATTACTCTACATTCTTTTTCAGGTAGACTGCCTAGTTCCTCTTCATTTGTTTGGTCTGGTGGGTTTTTACTTTGTTCCTTCATCTGCTGTGTGTTTCTCTGTCTTCTCATTTTGCTTAACTTATTGTGTTTGGGGTCTCCTTTTTGCAGGCTACAGGTTCATAGTTCCCATTGTTTTCGGTGTCTGCCCCCAATGGCCAAGGTTGATTCCATGGATTGTGTAGGTTTCCTCGTGGAGGAGACTGGTGCCTGTGTTCTGGTGGATGAGGCTGGATCTTGTCTTTCTGATCAGCAGCACTGCATCTCATGGTGTGTTTTGGGGTGTCTGTGACCTTATTATGATTTTAGGCAGCCTCTCTGTTAATGGGTGGGGTTGTGTTCCTGTCTTGGTAGTTGTTTGGCAAAGGGTGTTCAGCACTGTAGCTTGCTGGTTGTTGAGTGGAGCTGGGTCTTAGCACTGAGATGGATATGTGTGGGAGAGCTTTCACCATTTGATGTTACGTGGAGCCAGGAGGTCTCTGGTGAACCAATGTCCTGAACTTGGCTCTGCCAACTCAGAGGCACAGGCCTGACATCCGGCCAGAGCACCAAGACCCTGTCAGCCACACAGCTCAGAAGAAAAGGGAGAAAAAAAAGAAAGGAAAAAAGAAAGGAAGAAAGGAAGAAGGAAAGGAAGAAAGAAAAGAAAATAACATTATTAAAATAAAAAATAAAAAACAATTACTAAAAATTAAAATGTAATTTTAAAAAAAAGAAAGAAGGGAGCAACCAAGCCTAAAAACAAATCCACCAATGATAATAGTCACTAAAAACTATACTAAAAAAACCCCCAAAACGGACAGACAAAATCCTAGGACAAATGGTAAAAGCAAAGCTATACAGACAAAATCACACAAAGAAACATACACATAAACTCACAAAAAGAGGAAAAGGAAAAAAAAAGTATACCTATATATATTCTAAAAAAAGGAGGAAGAGAGCAACCAAATCAATAAACAAATCTACCAATGATAATAAACTCTAAATACTAAACTAAGATTAACATAAAACCAGAAACAAATTAGATGCAGAAAGCAAACCCCACGTCTGCATTTGCTCCCAATGTCCACCTCCTCAATTTGGGATGATTTGTGGTCTATTCAGGTATTCCACAGATGCAGGGTACATCAAGTTGATTATGGGGATTTAATCCACTGCTCTTGAGGCTGCTGGGAGAAATTTCCCTTTCTCTTCTTTGTTTGCACAGCTCCCGGGGTTCAGCTTTGGATTTGGCCCCACCTCTGCATGTAGGTTGCCTGAGGGTATCTGTTCCCTGCCCAGACAGGATGCGGTTAAAGTAGCAGCTGATTAGGGAGCTCTGGCTCACGCAAGCCGGGGGGAGAGAGGGGTACGGAATGCGGGGCGAGCCTGCGGCGGTAGAGGCCAGCGTGACGTTGCAACAGCCTGAGGCGTGCCATGTGATCTCCTGGGGAAGTTGTCCCTGGGTCCCAAGACCCTGGCAGTGGTGGGCTGCACAGGCTCCCAGGAGGGGAGGTGTGGATAGTGACCTGTGCTTGCACACAGGCTTCTTGGTGGCTGCAGCAGCTGCCTTAGCGTCTCATGCCCGTCTCTGGGATCCGCGCTGATAGCCGTGGCTCGCACCCATCTCTGGAGCTCGTTTAGGCGGTGCTGTGAAACCCCCCTTCTCCGCACCCCAAAATAATGGTCCCTTGCCTCTTCGGCAGCTCCAGACCTTTTCCCGGACTCCCTTGCGGCTAGCTGTAATACACTAGCCCCCTTCAGGCTGTGTTCATGCAGCCAACCCCAGTCCTCTCCCTGGGATCTGACCTCCAAAGCCCGAGCCTCAGCTCCCAGCCCCTGCCCGCCCCAGCGGGTGAGCAGACAAGCCTCTTGGGCTGGTGAGTGCTGGTCGGCACCGATCCTCTGCGGGAATCTCTCTGCTTTGCCCTACGCACCCCCTCTTGCTGCACTCTCCTCCATGGCTGTGAAACTTCTCACCCTCACTGCCCCCCCACCAGTGAAGGGGCTTCTAGTGTGTGGAAACCTTTCCTCCTACACAGCTCCCTCCCACTGGTGCGGGTCCCATCCCTATTCTTTTGTCTCTGTTTATTCTTTTTTCTTTTGCCCTACCCAGGTATGTGGGGAGTTTCTTGCCTTTTGGGAGGTCTGAGGTCTTCTGCCAGCGTTCAGTAGGTGTTCTTTAGGGGTTGTTCCACATGTAGATGTATTTCTGGTGTATTTGTGGGGAGGAAGGTGATCTCCACACCTTACTCCCCTGCCATCTTGAAGGCCTCCAACCAAAAATTTTAACTTTAAGATTACCTTTTTTCTTGTTGTGTGTGTGTCTAGTATTTAAGGATTGTGAAAATAGATTTTTTTCTACAGTGAGAACTTAGAGAAGTCACTTGTCTCTCTGATCCCTGGTTTTCTCATATGTAAATCAGGGTTATTAATAATATCTGCCTCAAATATTTTTTGTGGAAATAAAGAGCGATTACCCATAAAAAGCGTTTAGCATACTTCCTGGTACATAGTAATTGCTCAATAAGTTATTACTACTATTATCATAATCACAATTTTTAATGCTCTTACTTGGCAAATAAAAATAAAAGCTGGGCTTCCCTGTGGTGCAGTGATTAAGAATCTGCCTGCCAATGCAGGGGACACGGGTTCGAGCCCTGGTCCGGGAAGATGCCACTTGCCACGGAGCAACTAAGCCCATGCGCCACAACTGCTGAGCCTGTGCTCTAGAGCCCACAAGCCACAACTACTGAGCCTGTGAGCCACAACTACTGAAGCCTGCATGCCTAGAGCCCATGCTCCGCAACAAGAGAAGCCACCACAGTGAGAAGCCCACGCACTGCAATGAAGAGTAGCCCATGCTCACCTCAACTAGAGAAAGCCCGTGTGCAGCAACGAAGACCCAACACCACCAGAAAATAAATAAAATTTTTAAAAAATAAAATAAAATATAAAAACTACCCAAAGTTTGTTTTCCTTTTCTCCCCCAGTTTTTGTTTGCTTTTTGTTTTTGAGGTAGATGGGATTTTCTGATCTGTAAAATCTAAAAATATAATTGTAATTTTTAACAAGTACTATGTAGTTAACATTTAAGTATCTAAGATAAAAAAGAAAGAGGTGACCTCTTTTAATTAGGACAATCATATTATATTGAGGTGAAAGATGGTGCTGCCTGGGCTAACAGAGTGGCAATGGAGATGGAAAGCTTAGAGTTTATTCAACATGTACTTTCAATATGAAATAACTGAAAGTTACTGATGGTTTGAATGTGGATAAGAGGGAAAGAACAAAATCAAGAATGAATTCTAGGCTTTTGCTTGAGAAGGCAAGTAGATGGCAGTGACAGTTTGCTGAGATGCAGAAGAAGGAGGGGCTGAAGGGTTGCAGACATGTTTAGACATAGTTAAGAATTCTTGGTTGAATGCATAAAATGACTGTGCATAAAATGGTGATGTCAAGTAGGAGGCTGAGATCTCAAGGCCAGAGATGAGTGGAAAAGTCTGGGTTAGAGAAACAAAGATGTGGTTTTTAATTTTATGGGGAGGGATGAGTCTGCATTGGGAGGGTAAGGAGAAACAGAGGAGAAGAACCCCTGTATTTAGAAGTCAGGCAGAGGAAAGCAATCGGCTAAGGAAATTGAGAAGGAACAGCCTGTGAGACATGAAAAACATTTGTCATGAAATGTAAGAGAGAAGACTTCTTGAAGAAGGAGGAAGTAGTCTCTTGTGCTGAACGTTCCTGGGTGGTTGAGTAAAGTGAAGTATCTGTGGGATTAGGCAATCAGCAGGATATAGGTAATCCTGACAAAAGCAGTTCAAGTGGGGATATGGCGGCAAGAGCCAGAGTCTGGGGGATTAGGAGTGTTTGGAAGGGGAGGGCGTGGACATGGCCGGTACAGTAAACCCTTTCAAGAAGTTTACTCTAAAGGGAAGCAGAGAAATGAGCCAAGAGCTGAAGCTGAGTATGATGTTAAGGGAGGATTTTTTTTTTTTTTTTTAAATTAAGAGGAGATAGTAGAGCAAGTCTTAGCTGATGGTTTCTTCCTTTTATATTGGTTAATTCCTGTGAAATGATGTGACCAGGAACCAGGGCTGGCTTCATGCACATGAGACCAGTGCAAGCACACAGTGCCTTGTGTTCACAAGGGCCCCACATGTGGGCTTCACTGCCTCCAGCTGCTGTCTCTAAATTCTTACTAATTTTATCTTAGAATTTATGTTTGTGAGGTCTGATGGGGCAGTGGATCACCTGCCAGAGGCTTGGAGCTTTGCCTCATAGTCTGTCCCCTCCCTAGGAAGCCTTCTAAGTCAGTTACCTAGACCCTCCTACCCTCCACCTACAACAAAGATTTGGGTGCTGATGAGGGGGATGTTTGGGGGTGAGCACCCCCATGACATACTCAGATGGGGCTTCGTGGTGGCTGTCATTGCCTCAGGCTGGCAGTTTGGTAGGTGGCCAGGTGGGCACTGTCTCTTGGGATCTCACTCACCACCTTCCCATCCAGATACTGAGTATGTGATGGAGTTCGATTTGGAATCAAGTGATGTAAAGATGTACTCACCACCCAGTAACGTTCTTGTTAGGAGTGGCAGCAGAGACCAACTACCAAAATGCACTTTATCATCAGATCAGCCTGCAATTTAAACATAGCAGGACTGAGGCGTAGGAAGGTTAAACCACTGAAATCGGATAGCCACATGACTACATCCTGAATCTTGATATAAATGAATCTCATTTGTTTCAGTTATAGATATCCTCCCACGATGGCCAAACAGAATGAATTTATAAGATTAAACAAACCTAGGGGATTGCTTTTGAATAAGAATACTTCAGAGACTGATTACGTGCCTACTGGTGCATCCTGCTCTCGGGGAGCTGAGTCATTTCATTTCACAGTGGCATTCATCTTCACGTCTGCTATCACTCACACACGCTTTCAGTGTTATTGCTGAAGTGTTACGGGTTCAATATGTAACACCTCTTCTTCCCTGGAGTTAATTACGCAGTTCATCACTACTCTTGAGCTTTACTTGTCTTCCTCTATTCATTTTGATCCAAGGACAACAATTTCAATGACCTCCATCCATGTCTTTCATTTCACCATCCTGATCATCATCACTCACTCACTCTTCAACCTTTTTTAGATCAACTTAATTGTATGATACCTTGTAGAATAATGTTGATTTACTTTTATCACATATTAAAGTCATTGTCACTTTGATAACTTCATTTTGTGTCCAGGGTATAACATAGCAGGAAAAATGTTCTAAACTAAGGCTTGATTGAAGCATTAAAAAGAATTTCTGTTGAAGACTCAGGTTCCTAACTGGTAACTAGAATTGACTTGCTTGCTTTCCTCAGTGAGTTTCCACTGAAAACTATGGAGTCTGGGAGTCTGAAGTCAAGGTGTTGGCAGGGTCATGTTCCCTCTGGATTCTCTAGGGTAGGTTTCTCCCTTGCCTCTTCCAGCTTCTGGCAGCCCCCGGAGTTCCTTGGCTTGTGGCAGCATCACTGTACTCTCTCACTCTGTCTTCATATGGTCTGTGTCTGTGTGCAGACTTCTCTCTTCTTACAAGGGTACCAGTCATATTGGTTTAGGGGCCTAGCCTACCTTACTCTGGTACAACCTCATCTTAACTAATTACATCTGCAATAACGTCATTCCCAAATAAGATCACATTCTTTGGTACTAGCGGTTGTGACTCCTATTTATCTTTTTTTGGGGGACACTCAACTCATAACCTATACCCTTGGTTTGATTGCTAACTCCAGCCATTACTAGCTCTGTGACCTTGAGCAAGTTACCTACTCTCTTCTCAATGTTTTACTTGTGTTTGGGGGCTAATAAGAATTATATGAAATAATGCAAGGGAAATGCCTAGCACAGTGCTTCATATAGTAAGCGTTTGAAAGTGCTATCAGATTACCATTTGATTTGTGAACGGGGTTTATACTTAGGGTTTTATGCTACGATTCTGGTTTAGAGGTAGTATCTCTCACTTAGAAAATATCTATTAATTGTTAACATGGGATCTATAAATAGGATTCTGAGGAACCCTGTGATTTATACCAAGACTAGTTTGCATGCTTGTATTCTTTATTCTCCCTGGAAAAAGAGGCCACATATTCACCCAAGGAGTCCATGCCACGCCCTCAAGTTTAAGACTGTGCTTGTACTCATACTTAGCCCTTCATGGTGAGGTTATAGGGAACCTTCAATATAGAAAACTTAGAGCTGAGTCAGAGAGACAGGTGGATGTCTGGTGGAATAAAAGAAACCAGTGCTCCCAGGAGTGCGTCTCAAAACGGGGTACTTTGCTAAGGTTATCTCGCTTTATCCTCATCACAAATTATGAGGAATATTAGCCACGCTGATTTCCAGAGCAAGGAGTGGAGACACTGCAAGGTTAGAAAGTCTGCCCAGTTGACATGCTAGGAAGAGGCAGAGCGAGAACCCTGACCCACTCCTGGCTGCCTCCAGCCCAAGGAGACAGCTTTGTGCTGCACAGTATTTGCTCATCCTCTTGTAATGTGACTCTTAAAGTAATCCTGAGATAAAATAAGAAAGCGATTATTATCCCTTATTTGGATGAAAATACAAGTCTAAAGATGGTTTTAAAAGACACTAGAGCTTCCCTGGTGGCGCAGTGGTTGAGAATCCGCCTGCCGATGCAGGGGACACGGGTTTGTGCCCCAGTCCGGGAAGATCCCACATGCCGTGGAGCGGCTGGGCCCGTGAGCCATGGCCGCGGAGCCTGCGCGTCTGGAACCTGTGCTCTGCAGCGGGAGAGGCCATAGCAATGAGAGGCCCGCGTACCACAAATAAATAAAAATTAAAACCACTAGCCAAGGGGACTTCTCTGGTGGTCCAGCAGGTAAAAACTCCACATTCCCAATGCAGGGGGCCCAGGTTCGATCCCTGGTCAGGGAACTAGATCCCGCATGCACGCTGCAACTAAGAGTCCACATGCCACAACTAACACCTGGTGCAGCCAAAATTAATTAATTAAAAAACCAAAAACACTAGCCAAGGTAACATAGCAAATAAATGATATATTGATAGCTATCTCTGATTCCCACCTCCCCAAAATAAACAAAAATAGCTCACTTACTGAGCACCTACTGTACTCTGGTTATATGCCTGCTTTACTTAATCTAATTTAGTTCCCACTGTAGCCCTGTGAGGTAGGTATCTATTTTAAGGATGAGGAAAAGTGGAAGCAAGACTTCCAAGGAGAGATGGTGAGTGAAACACATTCTCCTCCTTCCAGTCCCCGGGGAATCTGCAGTGTTACGTGTCTCTAGAAGTAGAGGTGAAAGGGGGGTGTTAAATAAGGAGGATTGCTTAGATATCTGTTTAAAAACTGGTCGGGTCCTTCTACCACTTTGTCAAAGGAAAGAAACTAGTCATCTGCTCTCCACACATCCACACTGTGGTTTATCCTCTGGAGAGGAAAGTCCCTTAACGGGAAAGACCTGGCACACTGAGGGCCACCAGCGCCTTGTGGAGAATGGAGGAATTGGATAAATGAATGCATGCTGGGTGTGCAAGCCCTCAGTCCCCTTTCCCGTTAGGCTCTGATAACACTGACACCAGGGGCCTCCCTCTCCAGACAAGACTCCAGGTAGTGTCTTTCCTGGAGCTTTTGACAACCCAAGAAGGAAGATTTAAATTTAGCCGACTTCAGAATTTTCTAACTCAACACCCTAGCCATTGTTTTCTGGAGTGAAGCCTGCTGTCGACAAGTTCCACCCTCATGCTCAGAACTTTCAGACAGGGGTTTAGGTGTCCACACTTAAAGATGAACAGATAACCAAGGATTTTTGGACATATGGGAGAGGCTTCTAATAGGACTGACAGATACTAAAACACGTGAACAGAAAAAACAGCAACTTGACGATAACTATCACAGAGAGATGTGATATAGCGACCGATAATTTATTTTGATGAAAAAAAAAATAGGATACCAAGAGAGCAGCATTCATAGACCAAAAATTAGTGTGAGGAGAAAATATTACAGCAAGAATGGAAAAATTCCAAAGGTTCAGAAGGTAGATTTAAGAAAATTTCCTAGAATAATGAACAGAGATAAAAAACAGAAGGGTAAGTACAAGAAAACGTAAGAGCCAGTCTAAGAGTTCTAGTTTTAAATAATAGTAGGTACAAAAATAGAGCAAGAGAAAATAAAAGGGAGGAAACCATCACTATATAATTTAAAGGAAAAAGAAAAGCCCAGAACTTTTCCAGATTGAATGAGCCTATCAAGGGCCCAGCATGACAAATAAAATAAGCCCATATAATCATAAAATCTCAAAACATTCACAATGTTTTGAATACACAGTCCTGCAAGGTTCCAGAGAAGAAAACTGTTGTTACATCAGAGGGTCTGGCATCAAAATAGCTTTAGACATAACAGCAACACCAAGAGCTAGAAATTAAGGAGAGCCAGGCCTCAAAATTTTGGAGGAAATTGAACCTAGAATTCAATACCCAGCCAAACTTGTAATTGAGCGTGAGTAGAATAAAATATTTTGCGTACATATAAGGCTTCAAAAATGTATCTCCCGTGCAATCCTTCTTACAAAACTGTTGTAGAATGCACTCCACGAAAACAGGGGAATCAAACAAGAAAGAGAGAGATAGTGCACGCAATAAGCAGGGACTCCTTCGTGAAAGAGGAGTGAAGGAAATCCCTAGGACGACTGTGACGGAGAGCCCAAGAATGACAGCTGTGAAGCAAAAAGGATAAAGAGTCCAGATTGGAGGGCTCCAGTAGAGACATTTTCAGGAAGACAGCCTTGTGACTGATGCACCTGAACATGTTGAAAGGGAACTTAGACAACTAGAGAAGAGTTTGAGATTGAATTAGGAAAAAGGCTATAGAAAAGCAAACAAGTGTAAACAAGACAATTATTAACTCCAGGGAAAACCAAAAAAAACATGTGCAAGAAGTTGTGGTTTACTACATGACTCAGGTGTGTGTACCATTTCCATACTCATAATGATGGAAATACTGAATATTGATCTAATTGAAATTATTTTATCAGATACGGCTATACTGTCTTAGAAAGATAGGAGCATTTTGGGGTAAGACCAAAAGACCAAGGAAGTGAGCTAACTGCCCACCTGCCACCTTGAAAATTCAGTAAGTAATGCCTAAAACTGACAAGGAAAAAAAAAAAAGATACTATTTAGATGATAGATGGAAACTACCAAACTTATTAACTCAAAGAAGTAAAAGTGTTAGCTTCTTGGCCAGAAGAGATTGAAGCATGAGACAAGCAGATCATAGGACTAACATCAGTGTTTAATGTATATAGATATAGATACATACCTTTGATAAAAATAAAAAGGTCTAAAAAATAGAAAAACTAATCAAAATAGTAATCACTGTTATCTTTAGATGATTTTATTTTTCTTCTACTTTTCTATATTTATGATAAAAGCATATTAGTTTTATATAAAAAATATTCATTACGAACAAGAAATTGAAACTCAGAAACGGCCAGTAAATTTCCTAATTCCATTTATCTTGTAAGTGGTGGATCTAGGATTCCAGTGCAATTCCGTCTGACTCAAATCATTTTTTATCTTTCATCAAAGCATTCCATCTTCACTAAAAACCAAGAAGCAAAATTGCCATGCCACAATACTTGCTCCCCTCTCCATAGAGCTTCTTTCTATACCAAACACTTGATTGCTTTCATTTGTCTGCTTATTTGCCTATGTATTTATTTATACTCATTTAATTCCAGAAAGATTAAAGAATGGATTCCAAAGATACATACACTCTAGCAAAGTAAAATAAAAGTGAGGCAGGGGCATATGATTATCCAGGTTCTCACAAATACAACTGAATGAGTAATATTCAGTTTCCTGAGGATGTGACTTGATCCCATGCTCCTTTTGTTCTTCCATCAGTGTCTAGCACAGTCCTGGGCACAGAGCTGCTCAAAGAATATTGGTTGATTTGACTTGCTAGTAAAGCTATGCCTTCTGGAGGAGTGAGTTGAACTTCTTTCCTCCTTGTTGTGAGTGTCTTGAAAGGGTGTAAGTAGGTTTTTTTGCTAACTGCCTCCATTTGGGAATATAGCAGGATTACTAAACATTCACCTAATTAACGGAAAACTGGTAAAATCCACCAAAATAACTTTTTAATCAGCACTTCAATTTTTTTCGGTCCTTTTATTCCCTTTTTGGCAAATCATGCAGTGTCCATTCTTAAAAATAAATGGGCAAACTGACAGCAGGAGGTATATGGAAGGTATGATGAGGTATATGGAAGAATGTGGGTACCTTCCAGTTGACATAGTGAGATGCATTTACTTCTGTCTGAAGAGCATGCAGCAGTGACAAAGGCAATATCCTTTGACTCCTGCTGTTAATTATCCTTCAGTTCCTGGGGTTTTCATCCATGTTCTTTCTTAGGATAGTTGTTGGTTATGAGGTTGGTAGGATGGAAGATGGCAGTTCAGAGAATGGCAGTTCTTGACACTTTGGGGCTCAAAGAATGAGTAGATCAATCCTTGAGGTGTTTAAGATATAAATCTAGTGCCTTCAGAGAAATCTGAAGTTGTCACCATTCAAATGGAGACTTTCTTTTTTAACTGCCTAGCTCATTAAGAAGCCTTTTGATATAGCTCATTGGTAAGACATTCCTTAGTAGCTACGCTACCCATTTTATTTAAAAAATTTTTTTTCAATTTTTAATATAGTTAAGTATAGTTATAATATAGTATAATATAGTTAGTATAGTTAATTTACAATGCTGTGTGGAGGTACCAATTTTAAATGATGACATGCTAGGAAATTAACATGAAGAAAAATATCTTTAAAATGTTTCCTCCTAAGCTATAACATACTCTGTTAAACTTTGGTGATGGTACTTCCTCCACTTAATAAGTATTGATTATGCATGTGCTACATGCCCAACACAGTTGAAGGCAATGTAGGTACCATAGTCAACAGGATGGACCCAGTGTCTGCCTTCATAGAGGATATATTCTTGGTACTGTTCATCTTGTGTCATGTCCCAACGTCATTTTGCCTAATGTTTTGGCAAGAAAAGCATTGTTCTGGGCTGATACCACAGTGACTCATCCAGTAACAATAGCAAAAACAGTGATAATGATACTTTTATTGAGTTCTAACTACAAACTCTTGATAAGCACCTTTGATATGCCTTATTTCACCTAGTCCTCCTAATAACCTTAGAAGGGATACTAAATGCAATCAGTTTTACAGAGGAGGAAATTTAAACTCAGAGAAGTTAACTGATTTAAAGTCCATAGCTAGCAAGCAGTGCAGCCAAACCCAAACCCAGAATTTCATGTTCATAACCACCATATTGTATTGCAAAACTTCCAGGACTCATCTGTACTATTAAAATCACCAAACTTGGAGCCACACATAGTCGGTTTCAAGTCCAAGCACCGCTCCTGGGAGATTTAACTTTTTTGGGTCTCTGTAACTCATCCACAAAGTAGCAATAATATGACAACCTTATGGTGTTTTGGTAAGGATTAATTAGGATACTGTATATACAGCACTGGATCAGTGCCTGTACAATGGGTGTACATAATAGATTATGAGTATAATTATCAACTGTGACCTAAGATGTGGCACAGTGCAGGCAACAGAGGCCTATTAAGTATTTATAGACACCATTATTAATTTGCTTCCAATTCATGGGGGTGGGGGCAGAGGTAGAAGGGGAGGTCTGAGGCCTTGGAAATCAAATCAGGTAAACTATTTATTGAGAACCTCTTCACACTAGGGTTTGAGTCGCTCAGTAAGTACATCCTCCCTGCCCTCCACTGCTTGGTCACCTGTTCAACTCCTCCCCTTTCTGCGAGGCCCAAATGAAATGCTGCCCTTCCCTGAAGCTCTTTTCATCTTCTATAGTAGGAAGAAATTTCTCCCACCTTAGAACTCCCATGGTTTTTAGTGGACAAAACGGTGGTTCGTAAATCAAGCCCTGCAGACTGGTTCCAGGAAGTTTCCATCAAAATCCCCCAGGAAGTGGATTAAAATACAAATTCTTAGGTCCAGCCTCCAGAGTCTGATTCAGATGAGGCCCATGTATCTGCATCTTTAAAACAGTGTTTTGTGTGATTCTAGTGGGCAGACATATTTGGGAATCACTGTAGGACAACATGAGGCTCTCAGTACGTATGCATTCCTTTACATTGCAGTCATTTATGTGTATGTTTCATTTCTTTTCCTTGGAGATTATCTTTCCGATACTCCAATTCAGTGTAGGAATAAAAATAAGAAAAAATAGAAAGAGGAAGTCCCTTGTAACATTTTTCTCAGGTCCTAATCATCTCCTCTAAGATGTTTTACTGCATCCCCTGGACAGCTCTTCCTGCTGTATGTTCCCATAACACTCTGATTTTCTCCCTACAGCAGTGGAGCTTGTATTAGTTGGAACTTGAATGAGTTTTGCTAAAAACATAAAAATTTAAAAATTATTGGAAGAATATCAGGGTGCCTGCAGAGTAATCAAGATAGTCCCTATCTGAATAGAAAGGCACACACTTTAATGCTATCAGGGATCTCTTTATCTTGCAAGTCCACTTTATTCCATGTTTTGGTTTCATTTCCTGGGACCTACTGACCTGCTCTTTCTCCATTTGGCCAGTTCTGTTCTCATGTTCAGAAAGCTTTGTGATAGCGGGGAAGCATGCATTTCCAGATCAGAAAACCCTGCGTGTAGAGTATGTAGATTGGAGTGGCTCAGGTCACAGTCCCACTCCCAGACCAGAGCTTCTGGCGACGGGTGGGGGACATGATGAGTGACAGATACCAGTGACCGCACATGGTTGGTGGGATCAGTGTCACAAGACAGGATCCATGAAAAAAAGATCTTGCTGAAGAAGACAAGCCAGAAAGATGGACACTGTTGTGAGAGAAGTCTTTCCCTGACTCTGTGCTGCCTATACTACTTTCTCGGGTACAATTATCTACATTTAATGGGCGGCAGCAGAGAACAGTGTTTGAGGACAGTTCCGGACTCCACCCCTTGCAGCTGCCCCTTGCTTGCGCTGTGGCCTTGAGAAAATTACTTAATTACTCTGGGCTGCAGTTTACTCAGCTTAAAAAAATGGCAATAATAGTAGTACTATTTCATCCGATTGTTGGAAAATTGAGATAATATATCTATATAACATGCTTAGACTAATGCCTGGTATTCCTTACAAAAATGTTAGATATTAGCTATCATTAATTATTCTGTTGTCCCACTAGACTGTCAGCTCCAGGAAGGTAGGCAACCTTGGCTTTCTTTCTCCCCAGCACAGAGCACAATACCTGGTTGTTAATGCGTGAGCCATCAGTACAGCTTTGTTGTCGGTGAACGCAGACCAAGCTCAGTGAGCAACATCTGCACTTTACTCCACCTAAGTGTCTATTCTGCTGTAGTGGGGGGAGGGAGGGGGGAGGAATTACACACACTTACGCACGCATACACACACACACACACACACACACACACACACACACACTTCCTGAACTGGAGTGAAGAATGGGCACATGGAGCCAGCTAAGCCATTACTGTCTCCACGTGGAATTGACTTTGCCTTTAGAGAACCACAGCCACCCCCAGTGTCATGTTTAAGCAACCAATGTGTGTAATGTATCAATTGGGACCAAATAGCACTGGAATTTAACATCATGCTGTATAAGTAAAGTGTTTACTAAATAAATTGCCAGCATAAGCAAGATATGGAGAGCCTGCTTCAAGAGGATATTTCCCAAAGCACTTAAAAGTATCCACTTATTAACAATCACATTGGCATGATGGCATGCAAGGAAATGATTGATTGTTTTGGCTTTTAGTTTAAGCAGTAGCAGGAGTTTTTAGAATTGTTGGAATTTGGAAATATTTTTGTTCTGTGTATCTTGGATAGGTATAACCTTAGAATAAACGATGTTGTATTTTAGAAATGTCAAAAGCTATTGATTTAAAATACAAGTACAGGGCTTTCCTGGTGGCGCAGTGGTTGAGAATCCGCCTGCCGATGCAGGCGACACGGGATCGTGGCCCGGTCCGGGAAGATCCCACATGCCGTGGAGCGGCTGGGCCCGTGAGCCATGGCCGCTGAGCCTGCGCGTCCGGAGCCTGTGCTCCGCAACGTGAGAAGCCACAATAGTGAGAGGCCACAACAATGAGAGGCCCACCTACCGCAAAAAATAAAATAAAATACAAGTACATGCTTTTAACAAAAAAAAATGACTTTTTTAAAAAGGCTTAAGTCCAGAGGGACAAAAAGGGAAAGATTGATACATGTGACCATATAAAATTTGACTATAAAATATAAATTTAACACTTAAGTTTTCTACCTAATTAAAAAATGTTTTAAGTCAAAAGCCAAATGGACAGCCTAGAAAAATATTTCCGAGATGTACTAAGAGAAAGTTAATTTACTTAATATTTTACATGCATTTGCAAATCGATAAGAATAACTCATTAAAAGCAGGCAAAATAAATGAATAGGCAGTTCTTTGAAAAAATAAATGTACAAAGATATGAGACTTTACTCATTAAAGAAATGCAGCTGACCTTTGATCAACAATTGTGTGGTCCCCTAATTGTTTTCAATAAGTACATACTACGGTAACTACAGTAGTACATGATCTACCTTGGATTAAATCCGCAGATACAAAACCACAGATATGGAGGAACCTCAGATTTGGAAGGCTGACTATAAATTACATGTGGATTTTTGCTGAGAGCAGGGCTGGCACCCCTAACCCCCTATATTGTTCAAGGGTCAACTGTATAAAGTAAATAATTCAATTTGTTTTCACTTGTCAGATAAAGGACAGTTGATGTGATAGTGTTGTCAGGGAGGTGGACAAAATGTCACTCTTACACTTTGCTGGAAGGAGACTGGGTGCAACATCTTTGGACGGCTGTTGACAATATCCATTAAATTGGAAAATCCACATAATCTTTGTCCCAGTAGTTCTACTTTTATAAAGTTAGCCTACAACACATGTACATAAGCTGATCAAGGATGTTTATGGTAGTATTGTAGGAAATAGCAGATAATTAAATCATCTTTGAAAGTCCATCAACAGGCTAAATATTTTATGGTATATTTATGCAATGAAGTATAAAGGAGTTATTTAAAATAATTAGATATAGAGTTATATGTAATGGTATGAAAGGTCAGAAACAGTATAATTATGTAGAAAGGGCTTATAATCTCTGTTCCTACAGGAATGCTAGTACCTTGTTATTGCTGTCTAATGGGAATACATATAATATGCAGGAAAAAATCTCTTAAAGGATACAGAAGAAATGGTTAATAGTGGTTGCCTTCTAGGAATAGAACTAAAATTTTGGAATGGGAAGAAGACTTAATTTTCTCTGAATAATTGTACTTTTTTATCATTTGTAACTTTTAGCTTTCAGTAGGCCAGACATTATACTTCTGCTTTATAGCATCTCATCTTCAAAACCACTGGCCAGTCAAGTTTAATTAGCTCTGTTCTACAGATGGGGACCTTGTGATTTGAAAAGATGGAGTAACTTATCTAGGGTGCCACTGTTGGTGTCCTTGTTCTCTCATCAATAGAAAGGTTTACAGAAATATCAAGGAGTGCAGTTCTCAGTAATCTCACGTATGGTCATGATTCCATACTTAGGAAGGCTGAAATATTTTTAAAGAAAAAATAAAATATTTTCCAAATATTTTTACCTCAAAAGTAGAAAAAAGAATGGATTTTCTGCTTTACTTTCTAGAATGCTCTTCTCCCAAATTCCAAGTGTCAGGGTGGTATAACAAAGTCTAAAAAGTGTTTCCCCTTTTCTTTCCTTCAACACTGTTTATTGACCAGAATGTTTTGACTGGGGAGATGGTAATAGAAGTAGAACAAAGGAAATAAAGAGCATCAGGCCTGAATCCCACCATCAGTACGCTTCCGTTTAGGGAAAGACTTGGGAAAGCCTGACTTGTGATTCTAGAAGGATAGACAAAAAAGTTCCACCTTGCTTCTCCTGATTCTACCTCTGGAATGGGTGGACACACAGCAAGAATAACCATAAGATAGCTATAGAGACTAAAAATGTGGCTGCAGGATCAGAAAGATGTATATGAATTTACATGAAAGTAGATTTATTCTATCCGCTCCTCCACTCAAGTGTTGGGTGTAGCTTTGTGACAACAGTCAACCGCTGTCCCCTCACTTGGTCTTACTGTCCACGTGACTTATAAATTCAAGCCTACCAAAGAGCTGAGTGTGATTTTAGTGCTTAAACATTTGTTTTTCATACAATAGCCCCTAAATGCAATTCCTTCGGTGCTCACACAAGGAAAACCAAACTGGAATGGACTTTGACAGACTGTCTAGGTCTTCAAATGGGGTACCTTCTCCGAGGATTTACATGTGTAGTTTTGACTGAATAGGTTTTGCCTTACCTTCTGACTTACGAACCTAACCCAAGATGAGTGAGTCACAATACTAGTTATAATCATGGCCAATTATTTAATCTCTCTGAGGCTGAACACACCTATCTGTAAAAGCCGTAAGGTTATTGAGAGAATACAATGAGACATACAAAGGAAACATACATAAACAGACCTCTAATGCCTATAGAATTTCTGTGTCTGGTTGATTAGTGGAGAATGGGCACCTATCCAAAAGAAAAACTCTAAAATAAGTCCTTTTAAGATACTTAGTTTTAAAAATAAATAAAAATATTCCAAGGGATATCATAACATTAGGATCTGTTTCAGCTTTGTCTATTAACCTGATATACCTCCAGGCAGCCTTAAGAATACTGTATGTACTGACCTGACGGTTGCTAAGACTGGGGTGAAAAGACCTGTGTGAAAGCAAGACTCTGAGGCAGAGAGGAAGGTGCCGGAGGTTGAGCTGCTGTTGCCTGTTTGTTTCCCTGCGGGCCACATTCCCTGGCCCAGCCCCATCAGTGTAAGTGAGAACCAGATTCTGTCTCTCCCTACACTCAACCATGACCTTCTAAACCCCACAAAGACCCAGGGTCTCCAGGAGACCCTTTTTATCTTCTTGGCACCAGAGCTTCTCCAGGAACCAGAAGGAAAGTTTTAGAACATGATACAAGGACAAGACACAAGAAGAAGCCGCAACAAAGGTTAACTTTGCTTCAGAGATTGAAGAGAACACTGCTGCGAGGCCAGCACACCACAGACTGCAAAGCCCAGATGTGTAGAAATGACACTGACAGCTGCCATTTACTTCCGTGTCGCCTGCTAACATCCACGTGTCGTGATAGCAGTTTACCGTGGTATTTGCTGGGAGCTCTGAATTAGCCTATTCCCTAAGCAGTAGTAGTAGTACTAGTAAAAGTAGTTTGTTCCATTTTATATTCTAAGTACTTTACATATGTTAACTCATTTCATTTTGCTGTAAACCCTGTAATGTATATATTATTTTGATCCCTATTTTATCAATGAAGATACAGAGCATGGAAATAAATCGACAGGAAAAAAAAAAGTAATTGCCAGGATTACACAAGTATTCATTGTAGGAGCTGGAATTTGAACACAGGTAGTCTGTCTCCACAGACTGTGCTCTTAATCTCAGGGGCTGGCAAATTTTTTGTAAAGGGCTAGCTAGTAAATATTATCAATTTTCATATGGTCTCTGTTGCATATTCTTTATTATTTTTTTAAAATCCTTTAAAAATGTAAAACCAATCTTAGCTCACAGGAGGCACAAATACAGGCGGCAGGCCCATTTTGTCTGTGGGCCATATGTAATCTGCTGGTTAGTACTGCACACGTTGATCAAAGGTTTAAGCACACAGTGGGTGTGCTATTGCATACTCCCCTTAGGCAAATCCTACATGCCTATAATATAATTGGTTTTCTGTTGACAAAATAATCCACAGTTCTGACTTCATCTCTCTCTCTCATTTTGTCTGAATTGATGAGGTTTGTTTGCCTTTTCAATCAGCCTTCCTCCAAACTAGTGTTGCTGTTGTTGGACATTTAAGAAGGGACCTTAAGGATGGAATAAGAGCTTATTTTTCAGTCACTTTCAGCGTGTCATCGGCTTTTTCTCCAGGATGTATTATTACACAGGGAAGTGACCTTAGGCACTATGGCATTGGACTGGATTTGGATCTTTCTTTGACTGAGTAGAAACAAAGGCATAAATAAGATGTAAACCTTAAGGTTGCCACTTTTCTGGGACCTAACCTGACATTAATTAAGGCAGTTCTGCTAGTAGAAATTTATCAGCAATGTGGCATCTAATCCTTTATCATTTTCATTAAAGCTTAAAATGGCTTATAAAGAGACATGGTTCATGAAATGGATTGATATCACAATGGAACATCCTGCTTTCTAGGTACCTGCTATATACTTGGAGATTCAAAACATCATCACAGCATTGTAGGCTAGACTGCTAGTGGAGAAACCACTGTGAGTTACTGGATTTGCTAAAAATGAAACAAATCTTGGTTATTTGTTTTTTTAACACTTCCATAGTACATAATGCATAACTCAGCCTCATGTGATGAGTGTGAGGAAATCATTGCATTGGTTATTTCAGTTTAAAACTTAAGAAAAAACTTATAAAAGTGTTTTTCAAGTTATTTTGACCACAACTCATAGTAAAATATAGACTAAAAATATTCTCATGATACAGTACATGTCTATCCACACACAGATGTAAACTGAAACAAAAGTTTCAGAGTCAATACTACTCTAACTACATTTGAGACATTTCTAATATTTTATTTTCTATTCCATTAAATTTTTTAATGTTCTTTATTACAACTAAATTTATTTCATAACTTATTAATGGGTCTTGACTCAGTTTGAAAAACACTTCCCTAGAAGACCCACATTCTCACACTGCTCTGGTTTCCAAGAAGCAATTGTTTGGGGGTTCTTCTGTATCTTTACAGCTTACTTTATTTGCTGAGAACCAGATTTATGTGAGATTTACGTGTAAATCACTGCACCAGGCTCTATGGGAAGTGCAAAGAGATGCCTTCAACTACCTCAAGCCAAGAATTTTCTGAGTTGCCAGGAAAACACAGGTGAACAAAGCAACATATAATCTCTGCCCTCATAGAGTTTATGATCTAGTGAATGAAAGAAACTCAGAACTCAAGGAGTTTGGGAAGACAACATAGTCAAGTGAATGACATAAGTAAGCAAACTGTTTTATTAGCATTTTTCTGGATAAAAAGTGTTTCCTTATCTAGCAGGGTCAGTCCCATCTTTACAGATGAGAAAATGGAGACTCAGAATCTGTCATTTAGGCTTAAAGACTTAAATATAAGACATGACACCATAAAACTCCTAGAATAGAACATAGGCAAAACATTCTCTGACATAAATTGTACCAATGTTTTCTTAGGTCAGTCTCCCAAAGCAACAGAATTAAAAGCAAAAATAAACAAACGGGACCTAATCAAATTTATAAGCCTTTGCACAGCCAAGGAAACCATAAACAAAAAGACAACCTATGGAGTGGGAGAAAATATTTGCAAAAGATGTGACTGACAAGGGCTTAATTTCCAAAACATACAAACAGCTCATAAAACTCAACAACAAAAAAACCAAACAACCCAATCGAAAAATGGGCAGAAAACCTAAATAGACACTTCTCCAAAGAAGAAATACAGATGGCGAATAGGCACATGAAAAGATGCTGAACATCACTAGTCATTAGAGAAATGCAAGTCAAAACTGCAGTGAGGTATCACCTCACACCAGTCAAAGGACATCATTACAAATGCTGGAAAGGAAACCCTCTTACACTGTTGGTGGGAATGTAAATTGGTGCAGCTACTATGGAAAACAGTACGGTGGTTCCTCAAAAAACTAAAAATAGAGTTGCCATATGATCCAGCAATCCTACTCCTGGGCATATAGCCAGACAAAACTGTAATTCAAAAAGATACATGCACCCCTATGTTCATAACACACTATTTACAATAGCCAAGACACAGAAGCAGCCTAAATGTCCATCGACAGAGGAATGGATAAAGAAGACGTGGTATTTATACAATGGAATATTACTCAGACATAAAAAAAGAATGAAATAATGCCATTTGCAGCAACATGGATGGACCTAGAGATTATCATACTAAGTGAAGGAAGCCAGAGAAAGACAAATATCATATGATATCACTTATATGTGGAATCTAAAAACATGATACAAATGAACTTATCTACAAGACAGAAAAGACTCAGTTCTAGAGAACAGACTTGTGGTTGCCAGGGGGATTGGGGGAGGGAAAGACTGGGAGTTTGGGATTAGCAGATGCAAGCTATTATATATAGGATGGGTAAACAACAAGGTCCTACTGTATAGCACAGGGAACTACATTCAATATCCTGTGATAAACCATAATGGAAAAGAATATGAAAAAGAATATACATATATGTATAACTGAGTCACTTTACTGTACAGGAGAAATTAACATAACATTGTAAATCAACTATACTTCAATAAAATTTTAAAAAAGAATCTGTCATTTACCAGAATTACACCATTGTTTTCAGGCCAAATCCAGGATTATTTGTAATAGACATGCTGCCTCACATGATTAAATGTTTTTTGGTTTTTTTCCTGAAATAAAGTGGGTTGGGAGTTTAGAAGAAGTGATGATTAAGTCACATTATAAAAAAGTTTCAACCTTGAGAAAGCTTGGAAGATGAGAGCTCTCATCTCCCTTTCCTTCAGAAGGAGCTAATCTGATTATTTTTGAAATCGACAAATTATGTCTTTTAAAGAGAAGAATGGCACCTTCTTGTATTTTGCAATCTTTTCTGATTCAATTCTTAAAATCCCTCATTTGGAATTTTACTCATCTAAATCCGTATTTCAAAAACCAGGAAAGAAAGTGGGGCATTTTCTGAAGATCATCAAGGCAAGGAACCAAAGAATGTCATCTCTCTGGGAGAATCTATGCTTTGTTCTTCTCTTCACCAAGCATTTCTTGAGCATTGACCCAAGAGACCATGCTTTCTATAAACTAAACATCTACTGCTTCTAACTCCTAGGAGTGAACATGTTATTATTTTTTAATTGATGTATAGTTGATTTAAAATGTATTAGTTTCAGATGTACAGCATAGTGATTCAATATTTTTATAGATTATATTCCATTTAAAGTTTAGTAGTGGAAATTTTTAAATGGCAGATGGAAAAGATCATCTCAACTTCAAATGAAGTGTATAAAATAGATTTTTATACTCATAATCATCCTCATCTCTTAGATATCTGTGCCTTGGGGATCAACTCATTCTATAAACTTACATGTGTAATAGTTTCTTACTTGGGAAAATTGAGATCATTTGGATACACGAAAGAGTGTTTTAATGAGAAAACAGACAAGAAGATTTTTAAAGTGCCAACCCTTAGTAGAACTGTATGCACAGAGGACCGGGTCTCTGGCCACCTATGTGAAACCCTCTGTTATATCCACTTAGAGCCCAACAACTTCTCTCTTAACATTCACCAAGAGTTTTAATTGTCCACTCATTTTGTGACTATTTAATCCGTAAGAGTCTCTCTGTGGAGCCCTCACTAGATTACAGTCTCCATAAAAGTAGAGATTTTATTTCTACTCTATTACTACTATATCCCCCAGTACTAAGCAATGTGATTATGTGTTAAAGAAATGTCTATTGGATGAATGAATAGTCATGTTAAGGAATGTTGTTTTAAATAAAGTACTTAGGTTTAGTTCAATCTTTATATATTATTCATTAGCTACTAACAGAGCACTTGAATCACTCATGATGTTCTTTTTGTTTGTTTTACAGTCAACTTTGACCACTTTGAAATTTTAAGAGCCATTGGAAAAGGCAGTTTTGGGAAGGTAAGAACCAAAATGACTAACCAATAATGGGGTATGTAGCTCAAAGAACCCAAGAAGGTTCAGATTAATTACTGGGACCACAGTAAATGATAATTCAGAGATGTTTTTATAATGGGTTTTTATAAAATTATTACCACAGTTTGAGCAAAGTATGAGACAGGCAGCTACATAATGAACATGTATGTTCTCAGAATTATCTCAGTCAAACCAGTTTACTCACTGGAGTTTGAGGCTTTCTCTACACTAATGGGGAGAGTAAGATTTCATAATCATTTGCAAGTTGTACCAGTACATTCAGTAACAGTTGTCTTGTCAGTATAAGAATTAAATCTTTTCATGTGCGAAAGAAGCCACCTGATTTCTATTTTCCCCAGTTGTACCATAGTTTTATTTTAAAAAACCTACCACAGGGCTTCCCTGGTGGCGCAGTGGTTGAGAGTCCGCCTGCCGATGCAGGGAACACGGGTTCGTGCCGGGTCCGAGAAGATCCCACATGCCGCGGAGCGGCTGGGCCCGTGAGCCATGGCCGCTGAGCCTGCGCGTCCGGAGCCTGTGCTCCGCAACGGGAGAGGCCACAGCAGTGAGAGGCCCGCGTACCGCAACCAAAACAAAACAAAACCAAAAAACCTACCATAAAAATCATACACATTCAGTCCAATTCTTTATAAGAATCTTCTAGATTCATAACCTGATTACTATTGTGTCTTGTGGAAACATACTTTAACAGAATATCTCATATTTCATAGTGAACTTGCATTTTAGAATCATCTGCTGTCAACTTTATCAGGCATTATATGAACCTCTAAAAGAATTTCAAAAATATGCACATCATGCTTAGGGTTTTTCCCCACGCTTCAAGTCCTTTTTGGTTGTCTCACCTATGGCTGTCAACAGAAATTCTTGCACAATATTGTTCATCTTGACAGTTTAGCCATGCCTATTTTGGTCACTAAAAAGCAGAATAAGGCTGTTGTTAGTTATTGGAAGATTCCTGACATGGAGGCAGCTATTTTCCCCAAAATGCTGTCTTAAAAATCCCCAAAAGCAAAATCAGGCAAACTTGTTTGAGAAGGCAGAGATTTAGAAATTGACTTGGTACAGGGGAAAAAAATGAAATTTTTTACTCTGAAATCAGAGCTAAGAGGCAACTTCAACATCAGAGGATTTGCAAGTGATGGGGCCTCCACGCTGTGATCGACGGTCTTTCTCTGTCTCATTCCCGTGATCCATCATCTCCCTAATCACTTTCTCACTCTGGTTGGCACCATTAGGTCTGCATCGTACAGAAGAATGATACCAAGAAGATGTATGCGATGAAGTACATGAACAAACAAAAGTGTGTGGAGCGCAATGAAGTGAGGAATGTCTTCAAGGAGCTCCAGATCATGCAGGGGCTGGAGCATCCTTTCCTGGTTAATTTGTGGTAAGTCGTTTTCTTGGACCTCTGAATGGGACACTCCTACCTTCACCCCCAAATCCTGTTACATAAACACATCCTGATTTCTACGTGGGCATTGGCAAAACTCACATTGGGATCTTCCTCGGGACTTTCGTTCACCTCGGTTTCTTTGACTTTATAAAGAAACAAAAATGTTATATTATCACCAGTAAATACTGCTCAGTTCAGTTGCCATATTTCCCCTTGTCCTTGAGGTCAGTATTTTTTTTAAAGCATTGTCATTCAATAGGCTGGCAAGGAATGAGTTCAGATGTCTTCTCACTCATTAGGTCTTTTTTCCCCCTTGCTCGTGGGGCAGGGACTTGGAGTGCAAAGTATCGCATCACTGACAGAGATGAGGTTGACTGTTAGGACTCGTACAAAACACTTTCTCCTTAAAGTGATTGGCAATCAACCTTTTTTCCTTACAGCATACTTCTTAAGCAGCCACATATATACCTGTGAGTTGGAAAAGGACGGGTGCTGCCTTTCTCACCAAACAGACTTTAACGCAACCGGTGCTAATTTATGTCAGTAGCTAGACATTAAATGACTAATCTGCTCTCAAAGCCATTATCATAATCCAAGTCTTAGAAGACTGCGGAGACACTTGCATTACCTATTACTTCCTGCTCTCTTCTTACCCATGGAGGTCTTTATGTGGCTGGCTCATTTTGCTCTACATTTTAATGCATCCATTATGTTAAGAGCCAGTTCTTAAAGCTAATTCAGTATGACTGTTATTTAAATATGTATACCAAGCAGTTCTTACTTACTAGCAAAGGGAAAAATAAAAAAGAGATCTCTATTCAGAGAATACTAATGGGAAAATCATCAAAATGTCACTGTGTGTTTAGGGAGATTCTCTAGAGGAATCAGTGCATAAAACCTGTCTCCCTCCATCTTTAATACAGTTCACTTAATACACAATTTGCTTGAAGACTCTATGCCACAGTTGAAAAGAAGATGGTTCTGTATGACTTGGAAATAGGTCTGTTAGAGTTTATGCACTCTTCAGACATGGGGAAGCTCATTTTGGCCCAGCCTTGGTGCATTTAATCAGTATTTTACAATGGCCTATTCACAATGCTGCCATGTAAAGAGTTAAATGGATGCAGCTCTTTCTTCCCCATCTTTAGCAATCATCAAATTGCCCTTTTTTCCCTCTCTTCACAATGATGATCCTCCCTTTGTTCAAACTCACACTGTCCTCCTTCAAAAGTTCAACCAACTAATTTTCTTCTTTTAAGACCAGGAACCCTTTGTAAGGGCACATTTAGCATTTTGCCCTCTCATGCTTGTCTGTCATCCCTGAGAAGGCCACGTTGATTTCATTCTATTCCCTTTTTTATTTTTTAATAACATGAGTGTTGTAAGACTTTAAGCTGGCCAAAGAGTATAGATTTTGCTACTTGCTCACTTGGTTTCATTCCAGACATCATTCTCTTGTCTGTGCATGGTGACTTGGCAGTAACAGGACATATATCCTATTCTACCCTTCTTCTCACTTCTGACACTGAATCTTACAGTGGAATCCTGGGCACCATTAACACTGATGGAAGAGAGAGAAGAGACAGCTCCACCCCCATGATTCTAGTACCACATTCATAACTGGAAACTGATAAGGGGCATTCCTAAAGGTACAGCAGAAACCCCTTTGTCTTTCAAATCCTGGTATAAAAGTCTTCAGACTTCAGCATCTTTATTCCTTCTAATAAATGCTTTCTGCCTTACTCAGTACAGCATAGTAAATATAAGTGATCTTTCCACAACTATTAAGCACCTTGCAGTGCTTCAGGAGGTGTGGCTGTGAGTAATTTACTTTACCATTTTTAAGTCCCATTATTATAAGATACGCTGAATGTGTGTAATTTGGGTTGTTTCTATGAGTGAAGAATGATCAAGTGCTCTGCCCGGCGCTCAGCACATAGTAAGCATCTTACAAATGGTAGCTCTTAATTTCCTTGCTCCATTAAGGCATAGCATCTCAAATGCCCATCACTGGTGGCCAGTGTGGAACCCCAAAAGACAAATCTGAAGGGTGCTTGGTCCCAAGGCATCCTGGCAAGTTGTGTGTGGTGAAGGAAATGGCGAAGAGTCTTCAACTCATTCCCTGTAAGAGCTTATGTTTGTTTTGTCTTCCACCTGCATTCTGCAAATCAAAGAAAAGATTCCCTGTGTATTATGTACAACTTAATCAAGACTTTTCTATCCTGGGTTTAACTAGACTGAGCTTTATATCTCCAAAACTTCAGGAGCCGATTTTCTTAAGAAGCATTTTATGATTAACAAAATAATAGCAATATTTTTTAGAACTCTTCTGTACCCATTCATGTACTCTATTTTGCTGATATGTTGTGTAGGCCTGCCAATATTGCTTTTAATAATAATCTTCTCATGGATGCTCAAAATGTCCTCTGGGGATGTGTTCAGAAAATTCTGGTTATCAGGATGAAGGAAAACACAAATTGTTTCTCTTTCAAGCAGGTTTTACACTAATGATAAGAAGTCGGTTTATGAATATATTGGTATAAACACATACACATATGATCTTTGAAAACTTTTCTGCTCATTGCAAGTTGAAAAACAGAAAATCACATAGAGAAATGAAAATTCTCCAATAATCCTATCACCTTGAAACCACTCCTAACAGTGTGTACTTTCCAGTAAAATGTCTGCATCTGATTGTGCATGAGTCCCATTCATTCTTTCATTCATGTATATATTTCCGGAGCATCACAACTTATAATCAGGGCTGTCAGATAAAATACAGGATGCATAATTAGATTTGAATTGCAGATAAATAACCAATAACTTTTAGTATATGTCCCAAGCATCACACAGGACATATTTTAACTAAAAATTACTCATTATGTGAATTTCTAATTTGTGGGCATCTTGTATTTTTATTTGCTCAACCTGGGGACCGTAATTGTAACAGAGACCTGTATTGTGGGGATGCGGTAGCAGACAGAGGCCCTGATGTGTCCCACATCACCATAACCGTGAGAGGCTTTCATTAGTCAAATAGCACATGAATACATCAACTATGAGAAGTGCATGAAGGAACTAAGTAGAAAGAGGGGTGTGGGAGGTGTGTGTTTTGAGGGTTTTCAGGGAAGGAAGGTGACGAGTCTGGGAGCATCAGTGTTAAGGGTGGAAGAACCTTCTGAATTAAAATTCAGCCTCTCCAGCCTCCACAGACCTGGCCCAACCCAGAACACAGTTACCAGATAAAGGCCATCTTATAAAGTGAAGGCTGCCTGAGAGGGCTGGCATCCAAGAAAAGCAAATACAATCTTCCTGCGAGCCCCTCCCTGAGGGCCTCTAACAAAGCCCTGGCAACCCACAGCCTGCAAAACAATCGCCCCAGTCCTGACCAGCACAGCCGATCCCCAGGTGGCTTTTGTTCATTGAGATTAAGCCTGCAGTTGCGCACAGCCACTCAGGGCTCCGAGCTCTCCTCGCCCGTGTCTCCCGTTCCTCCCGTCCTGTGAACCCCAAGGGTCCTCGTGTGATTTCAGGAAATGAGGAGATGCGATTGTCTGTGTTAAATGAAAAGGACCATTGGTACTGGGAGTGTGAAAAGAGAGCCCCGTGAGATAGCGCAACACAGTCATATAAATGAGTTCCCTGGAAGCAACCCCTAATCATCTGTGACTCAGAGTCCCAGCACCTCTTCACGGAATCAGAGACCTTTGAGAACTCAGGGGTTCAGAGTCCCAGCATCAACCATAATAGCTTCTAATACTTCCGGTTTTACATATATGTTCTCATGTATTCATCCCAACAACCTACGTGCATAGGGATTATTCTTCCCATTTTACACCTGAAGAAACTGAGGCTCAGAGAGGTTACACCATTTTCCCAGAGTCACACAGCCAGGACTCAAACCCAGGAATCCTGATTTCAAAGACCCTGCTCTTCCTGCTATACTCTACCCTCCCCCACAGATGTCTTGTGAGACTCTCTTACAAAATACATACAGAAATGCAATTATTTTGTTGATCTTTCTCTACACCCCACCAAAATACAAATGCCATGACGCAGATATGTTAGTATCTTTTGTTTACTGCCTCACTCTCCAGCTCCTGCAATAGTGCCCAGCTCACAGAAAGGGCTCAATAAATATATGTTGAATGAATGAATGAACAAATGAAGTGAATTAGCAATGGGACTAGTCTTCTGGCTCCTGGTTTTTTGCTCTTTGCCCATCATACCTCTGCCACCTCTTGCACACTCACAAACAGCCCCATATAATCATGCCCATTCCAGATTCTTTGTAGGCCCTGAGGTCAGAGGGACCCGAGTTTGAATCCCTGTTTCACCACTTGCTAACTGGTAAATGAAGCAAGTTACATTATGTGTTTTTCTTGGTTTCCTCATCTATAATTGGGAATAACAGCAATATCCATAGCAGAAGGTACTGATACGAATAAGAACATGTATATAAAGCATCTCAAACACAGTAGATATTTAATAAATGATGGCTTTAAACAAACAACTCTGAGGCCCCTCCCAGAAATGACATGAACCCCTGCCCCCATAGCCAGAGATGATTCTAAAGATTCTTAGGTGGACAAATGCACCAGAACTTGAGCTGGCTTGGGCATTAGAAAGTCTTTTGTTCTAAAATTGTAACTCAAACAATTTCTTTGAATCTAAAATAAATGTCTTGATATAAAATAAGGAAATACAGAGTGTTCTAATGAAAATAATAAATACCCATATATCGTCACTCAAAATAACTGTTGTAATAGTTTCCTATTGCTGCTTTAACAAATTACCACACACAAAAAACAACAAATTACCACAAACTTAGCGGTTTAAAACAACAGGAATTGAAGTAGCTGAGGTTAAAGCTATTTTCATAATATAATGAAAACATTATTTTCCTTTTGCCCTGCATGGTTATTTGCACTGAAACTTCACAAACAGACAAAACTAATCAGAACAATGACTACCTATGGAATGTAGAGATTAACTAGACGGTTGCATGTGGAAAACTTAGGGAGTAATTGAAAGATTCCAGTATCTTTATTGTGGTGTTGCTCATAGGAGAGTATATATTTGTAAAACTTCATTACATTTTATACTTAATATCTGAGCATTTCACAATAATTTTCCCTCATTAAAATAATATGGAAAATTTTTTCTAAACACAGATGTATTATATTACAACTGTGGAGGTCAGAAGTGCAAAATCAGTCTTCCTGAGCTAAAACCAAGCTATCAGCAGGGCTGTGTTACTTCTGAAGGTTCTAGGGGGAGGACTTCTTTCCTTACCTTTCCCAGCTTCTCCGGGCTGCCTGCATGCCTTGGTTCATGGCTCCTCCTTCCATCTTCAAACCTCTCTCTCTGACTTTCTGCCCTCCTCTTCCATCTATTTAAGGACTCCTGTGATTGCATTGGGCCCACCTGGTGATGATGATTCTTCACCAAGCTCTAGCCACTCTCCACTGGGCCCTCTTCTCAGCTAGGCCTCAACCCTACCCAATAAAATCTTGAACAAAACATTAACATACTTTTTAACAGCTCAAGGCCTCATCCTAGGATGACCCTAGCCCACTTATAGTGCTTGCCTGAGAAAACTCAAGGCTGGAGAAAAATTTACTGTTTGTTCCACCAACACCTGAAGATAGGGCCCCTGTCTCCCAGCCACTGTGGAAGGGGAGGAGCCCAACTTCCATACACGGCCTCAATTAACAAACCAGGTGGGATTCACATGGACCAACCCCTACCTTCCCAGTTTTTGTAAGTTTTCACTTTCCTGGCTCTTCTGAGCCCCAGCTCACCACCCTCTCTATTCCCTATTCAACAAATCAAAGTTGAGTTCAGTTCACAACTGGACTCTTTCTATTGCAGTTGGATATTATGGACTAAACTCTCTCCCTACTACTTTAACCAGTGTCAGCTTTGTTAACTTAGGAAGAGATGTGATTAAATTAAGGATCTTGAGAAGGGGAGATTATCCTGAATTATCCAGTGTTGTCATAGGAAGAAGTTGTCCCTGATGAACTTGGATAGTTGGGGGAAAAGGAAGCAGTCCCTGAAGAAGAACTTGGCAGAGAACAGTGTTATCGTGTGGCCAATACATAGTACTTGTTCCATATAGTTGTTGACTGACTGACTGTTGGGCTAATGGTCAAGAAACTGGATATTTATAATGCAGACTTATTCATTTATTCCTCAATATTACAAAGGATTCCTTAGAAATTCATTGGAAGAATATGTGGTAGCTTACATAGTATCAGAAGTAAAGCTTGAAGAAGTAGGTCTCAGGAGGGTGAGGGACAAAGGCAGTTCTGGGACTCTAGGTAGCAGGAAGTAATGGACAGGCCCTTAAGGCTATCTCAGCGGGGATGGATCAGCTCCAGCCAATTTTCTAACCTTGCATCACGGACTCAACGTTCAAAGTCCTGGGAGGGAATCCAACTTGCTCAGAAACATGCCTACCCCTTGGCTAGAAGAAAGAGTGAAACAAATAATGACTCGTAGATCATTGGCCAGAGGAACTTGGTGAATAATTGTGTCATTCACTGAAGAGGAGCAGATTCATTGTCAAAATCAAGAATTCTCTTTAATTAACAAGAACTCTGTTAATTTTGAGCTGCATCTTAGTCATCCATATAAAGCTGTTGAATAGGCATTGAGTTGGGTGCTCAGAAGAGAAATCCAGAGTCAAAGGAGAAGTCCCACAAAACACAAATATGGGAATCATTGGCTTATAGGTGCTATTTAAATCAGAGACTGGAAGGAAGCACCTTTGGAGAGAGATTACATAAAAGAAAAGGGCTGAGGACTCAAGACCTAGAGCATCTAATACAGTAGTTCCGACAGAGGAGGAAAACTCAGGCAACTAGACAAAGAAGGTATTCCCAGGAACCTAGCCAACAAGCTAGGGGTAAATCAGGAGAGAATCCTAGAATCAAGAAAGGAAAGTGTTTCAGAAAAGAAGGCATGTAAACCATTTCAAGTGCTGCAGAGAAGTCAAGAATAAGGAGACAACTGCCCACTAACTTGGGAAGGGATAGATGTGGTGACCTTGATATGAGCCAACTCCAAATGGCTGGACAAAAGGTGGAAGAGAGTGACTTGATCACAGCATGGGACTGAGTAATTTTCTTTTTGGAGGGTGGAGTGCAAAGTGGTTTTGTTGTGTTTTGAGATTAATCCATGTTGTCACAAGTAGCAATAGTGTTTTGTCATTTCTCTATCATAGTTCACTGTATGAATACCCCATGACTTATTTATACATCTTACTATTTTTTTATTATGCAACACAATTTTTAATTGAAGTATAGGTGATGTACAGTGTTGTGTTTTATATATATATATCCTTTTTCAGATTCTTTTCCCTTATAAGTTATTACAAAATATTGAGTAATAGTTCCCTCTGCTCTACAGTAGGTCCTTGTTGGTTATCTATTTTATATATAGTAGTGTGTGTATATACATCTTATTATTGATGGATGTTTGGGTTGTTTCCAGTTTGAAACTTTTACAAGTAGTCCTGCTGTTAACATTCTTCTTTGTATCTTCTGGTAAACAAAAGTACACACATTTGGGGGCAATAAACCTAGGAATTAAATCACTGGATCCTAAGATTTATGTAAGTTTACCCGGCAAACAGTTTTCCAAAGAAGTTGTACCAATTTATATTTACATCAGCAAGATGTGAGAATTCAAGTTACTCTAAAACCTCACCAACACTTGGTATTGTCAGTTTCTTTACGTATAGGTGTTCCAGTAAATGTGTAATTGTATCTCATTTGGTTTCAGATTGAGTTTCCCTGGTGACTTAGAGTTTGGGAACATTTTTATATGCTTATTGGCCATTGGGAATCCTCTTTTGAGAAGTGCTTGAGTTTTTGGTCCATCTTTTTATGGTTTGCCTCTTTTTCTCATTGATCCCTAGAAGTTCTTTATATATTCTGTAAACAAGTGTTTTTGAGGATGTAAATTATTTGCCCAATCTGTGACTTACCTTTTCACTCTATAATGATGTTTTTTAAAATAATCATTAAAGCTTGAATTTAAATGTGGTATAATTTATCAACCTTTTCCTTTATGGGTAGTGCTTTCTGTGTCATGTTTAGGTAATCTTTGCCCATACCAATGTGAAAATATCTATCCTGTTTCCTAGAAGCTTTGTTGTTTTAGCTTTTACATTTAGATCTATATTCCAGGACCAAGATTCACTTTCTTTCCCCATATGGCTATCTAATTAACCCAACACCATTTATTGGAGCTTTTATGCTTTCCTTCCTGCATCACAGTAACACATTTGTTATTAGTCATATACATGTGGGTTTCCAGACTTTGTTCTATTGATCTACTTGTGTACCTTGACACATTTATCACACTACCCAAAGTACTACAGCTTCAGACTGGTAAAAGAATTCAGTAACATAATGCTCCTTCTTGATTATCTTGATTATAGTTGGACCTTTTCAATTCCATATAAATTTCATAATCAGCTTGTCAATTTGTATTTTAAAGCTGCTGGTATTTATATTGGGTTACATTGAATTTATAGACTAGTTCAGGGAGAATTAAAATATTTGAAAACTATTAAATCTTCCAATTTATCAAATACACACAGATACACACACACACACACACACACACACACACAATTAAGGTATCCCTTAATTTCTATCTTTAGTTTCAGTTTTTAGTGTAGAGTTCTAGCATATTTGTCTTTAGATTTATTTCTAGGTATTTAATGTTTTTAAATTATTATAAATAGTAATTGTTTATCAAAATTTAATTTTCTAGTAGTTTGTTGCTTGTTTACCAAAATACAATTGATTTTCAATATTGATTTTATGTCCAATGACCTTGTTAAATTCTCTTATTCTTTCTACCAGTAGGCCTGTAGATTCTTTGGATCTTCAATATTTACAATCATGTCATTAACTAACAGTGACAGTATTAGTTCTTCCTTTCCAATCTTCTTACCTTTTACTTTCGTGCCCATTGTATTTGCATTGAGAACAATGTTGAATATAGTGGACATCCTTATGTGTTTGTCCTGATTTCATGGGGAAGGTTTTAGGGATTTCAAGATTTCATATGTTTGCTGTAAGCTCTTCGTAGATATCCATTATCACAATAAGCAAGTTTCCTTCCAGTCCTAGTTTGCTAGAAGTTTTGATCATGAATGGGTATTAAATTTTGTCAAATGTGTTTTTGTTTTATCAAGATCATTTCTATTATGTGGTGAAGTATATTAATTGATCTGAAGATCTTAAAATAACCTAGATCCTAAAATAAACCCTAGTTGGTCATGTTCTATTATCCTTTTGTATATATCACTAGACACTATAACACATATTTTTAAGTATTTATTTTTATATATTATTTTTATTTATCAACATTTATTTTATTATGTATACTATATATATATATATTTCAAATGTGCATAAACAAGTTTGAATGCAGAGTATGAGCCAGTCAAGAGGAAGGACCTGGTAACATAGGATAGAAAAGGGAAGATAGCCAGAGCAAGCTGCTGAAGGTGGAGAGATGGATGTGATTCAGGGCACAGGTAAGTGTGCTGGCCTTAGGGAGAAGCCAGGGCACTTCTTTCACTGTACTAGGACCGAAGGCAGAGTATGTAACTGTATATATTCCTAAAGTGGTGGATTTGTTGCTGGGCAGATGAAGTCGTTCTCATGCCATTGCCTCTGTGACACATGAGTTACCAACTGAGGAATGGGCCCAGTATAGGAAATTTTGAGGAGAAAAGCTAAGTGACTGAAAGTGTAAAATTAAGAGAGAATTAGGACTTTCTTAATATCTATTTGAGACTTGTGGTTAAAAATTTAAGTGAATCCAATCAGCACTGTTTGTGTTTTTTCTCCTCAGAGTACATTTAATGGATATTAGTTTGTTTTCTATTGCTGTTTTAAAGCATATAGGTGTGTTTAATCAGGATTGGAATTTAGCTGGGAGAGGTATCCTCACTGTGATAGAATTGGATGAATTGAAAAATATATTTGAGGAAGTAGACTCAAGAAGTAGACTCCTGGGGGAAACTTAAAGAAATCATACATTCGTGAAGTCTAAGACAGTTAATATTTTTGAGGTGTTATGCTAAAATATTATATGCATAATCTCATACATCTTCAAATACTAGTTCCTATAAAATAGGAGTAGTATTTATCCCCTTATAAATATGAGTAAGCTGAAGATGAGAGGTTTGATTCCTTGCCAAACTACGAAACCAGAAAGTCATGGCACATCTAGATTCTAAACCCCACCCCCAAATTCTTTAAAACACTCAGTGTTAACTTATATTTTATTTTAATGTTGCTTATACATGTATCATTACTTCCAAAACTCTGAAACTGAACTTTAAAAAATTATACACCACTGCAAAATCCATTTAAAAAGATTTCAAGAGCCTTTTAATGTGATGAGTTATGATGTTTTAGAGAAACAAAATCACCACTTGCAACTTAATATATTTCAGTTTGAGATTAAAAAAAAAAACATTATGCCTACTCCTGCTTCCTTGGTAGAGTTCCAAGGGCTGGATATCAGAACTAGAGTTGCATGGAAAGCCTCATGAGATGGGAGCAGAGACAGGATAGATCAAAACATTTCTGAAGGTGCAACTAATCTAGTTGGACTATAAACACTAGTCAGGTAATAGGAAGTGGGATACATTAAAAATGAGAGACTAGGAGAAGGGCATGGAGGGCAAAGTAAGAATCTCTGTATTTGGTAGCAGCACTGGGAAATCCTCTCCCTGCCCTGGAATTCTGAGGCAGGGGCAGCTAGGTCAGTAAGGAAATAAATTGCTTTTCTGGCTAGAGAGGCAGAGGGGTAGATGATACCATGAGCCAGATGAACTTGCCCTCTCTCCACTTCATCCACTCTGGAGAAATGATCAATCAAAATGTATGTCTCGGACTTCCCTGGTGGCGCAGTTGGTTGAGAGTCCGCCTGCCGATGCAGGGGATACAGGTTAGTGCCCTGGTCTGGGAAGATCCCACATGCCGCAGAGTGGCTGGGCCTGTGAGCCATGGTCGCTGAGCCTGCACGTCTGGAGCCTGTGCTCCTTAATGGGAGAGGCCACAGCAGTGAGAGGCCCACATACCGCAAAAAAAAAAAAAAAAAAAGTATAACTCAGCACATCCTGGAACCCTCTCAGCCCATCCAGGACCTGCCCAGCCACTCTCTGAATCACAAGTGGTAATTTGTGATCCATCAGTGACCCAAACTCATCTCCCTGGATTGTCTCTCTGCTGGCACTCTACAGTTCTCCAGAAGCACAAAAAGTGTTAACTTCTAACATTTTTTTCTCTGGACCCCTGAAAAATTCTATGGGTAAGAGTCAGATTTAATTGTTCCTCATTATCATCTGAGCTTGCAGCTTGGCTTTTCTTTTTATATGGGTGGCAAGATGTTGTTATTCCCCTTTGCCTGTTTATTGGCTATATTATTCTCTGAGGTAACTATCTCAAGAGATTCTGTAGAAGATAATAATAGTTATATTTTCCCCAGAGAAGCTTCATAAATACATCTCCAGAGCCAGCACAGATGAGCTGACAGATCACAAAAGAGCATTTAAAGCTCTGCCCAGAGAAAGGTCAGAGCTGGAGGAAATCAGCTAGTACATCAGAACATCAGGAAAATAATCTGCAACCTGTTAGGTGTGACGTTTAAAAATCATCCACAATCTTTTTCATTGTGTAAATTATGGATTTTTGTTCATTTTATTGGAAGCTATAGGTTATGGTTTGAATCAGGCAAGTAAGTATGTGTATTACTGTCGCTGAGGCTTTTATGATCCCCTGCAATCAAAATTAGGTCCTTCTGTTAGTTTCTAGCACAGTATCCTGCACTTTTCCTTCACAGCCCTTACCACATTTTATAACTACATATTTGTTTATGTAAATATTTATGTTGTATAGATGATTAGGTTTAAGATGAAGGAAACCATGTTCCTTCGTTTACTGTTTTAGCCTCATCACCTGTATGATATACAATAAATAGTTGTAAAATGGCCACTGAATAAACAAGTGTTCATTATGTATCAAGCTGATAATATATGCTGGGTTGCTGATGGATGGAGATGAGCAAAGCACAGATTCCTCAAAGTGTTCAGTCAAATGAGGAATTCAGGCAAAAAGAAACCTAATGGTTATGATACAATATAATACAATGCAAACATCTATAGCTAGGTTTCTGGAGTGTTCTGACAGAGAAACGGCTGGGTGCTGTGGAAGGGCAAAGAAGGATAACATCTAATTTATGTTTGGTAAGAAGAGGTCAGGAAAGACTAATGTAAAGGAGAAATGGACTCAGACAGAGTCTTTATGTCTCATGAGATGTACATAAAAGTTTCTTCTGGCTAAAAAGGAAGTTTTAATGAACATTTATCATAACTATTATATGGTAGGTCCCTCAAATCCATTCTATCCACTGCCAAAAAGATCTGTGTAAACTCTAAATTTTACATGTTTATGAATTTTACATACATGGGTTTTGAACCTGGATATCCTGTATACACAATATACAGAAGGGTGGATGAGGTCATCTATGTGTGTTTTGATGAGGGCATTTAAGGTGTGTTTCTTCCCTTTTAGAACATTATAAGGCTACTTATGAGACAGAGAAAATGCACTTTGTAAGTTTCAAATCTTACTCTACTGCTGGGTTTTTCTGAAGATGAAAACTTATGGAAACTTGACAACATATTCTAGAAAGAGAATGTGGGGAACTAGGTACTCTCATAAATTCCTGGTGGGGATTCAAAATGATACACCCTCTATGGAGATAATTTGGCAATATAGAGTCTAAAATTACATATGCCTTTATCCTTTGTTTTAACAAACTTTATCTTAGCAAACCCACTTCTAGGAATCTATCTCAAAGTACTTCTGGCCAAAATACAAAAAGCCAGATGCAAAAAGTTTTTCACTATTGCAGTATCAGTAATAGCAAAAGGCTGGAAACAACCTGAATGTCCTTCAGTAGGGAACAGGTTGAGTAAACAAGTGACACCCATAAAATGCAGCACTACACAGCTGAAAGAGAGAATGAGAAGTATCTTTATATACTTTTATGGTCTGCTGTCCAGAATATACTGTTAAGTGGAAAAAGCAATGTAGCCTCAATTGATCTACAGATTCTACAAAATGCCTATCAAAATCTCAGCTAGATTCTTTTAAAAAAATGGCAAGCTGATCTTAAAATTCATATATAACTTCAAGGGATCTGAAACTCAAGAAATTCAAGGGAATAGCTAAAACAGTCTTGGAAAAAAACAAGGTTGGAGGGCTCACACATGGTTTCAAAACTTAATCCAAAGCTACAGTAATCAAGACAGTGTAGTACTAGCGTAACGATGGGTATGAAGCTGAATTGAGAGTCTGAAAACAAACCCTCCATTTATGATCAATTGACTTTTGACCAGTATGCCAAGACAATTCAATGGGTAAAAAGTCTTTTCAACAAATGGTACTGGGACAATGCGATATCCAAATGCAAAAGAATGAAGTTGGACCCCTACCTCACAGTATACAAAAATGAACTCAAAATGGATAATAGTCCTAAATATAAGAGTAAAAACTTTTTAAAAAATAGGAGTAGATCCTTGTGACCTTGGATTAGGCAACGTTTTCTTATATATGACAACAAAAGCACAACTAATCAAAGAAAAAATCGATAAATTGGACACCATCAAAATTTAAAACTTTTTTTCTTCAAAGACATCATCAAGAAAGTTAAAAGAGAACCCATGGAATGTAGAAAATATTTACAGATCATATATCTTATAAGGGACCTGCAGCTAGAATATGTAAAGGATTCCTACAACTCAATAATACAAAGAGAGATAAAGCAGCTGGAAAATGGACAATGGGTCAGAATAGACATTTTTCCAAAGAAGATAAACAAATGGCCAATAAGCACATGAAAAGATGTTCAACATCACTAGACATTAGGGAGATACAAATCAAAACCACAATGATATACCACTTCATACCAATTAGAATGGCTACTATTTAAAAAGTTGGAATATAACAAGGGTTGGCAAGGATATGGAGAAATTAGAACCAGTACGTATCGCTGGTAGGAATGTAAAATGTTGCAGCCACTGTGAAAAGTGGTTCTGCAGTTCTTCAAAAAGTTAAACATAGAATTACCATGCAATCCAGCAATTCCTATCCTAAGTATATATTAAAATAATTGAAAGGGATTCAAACAGATACTTGTACACTAGCGGCATTATTCACAGTAATCAAAAGGTAGAAACAATCCAAATGTCTGTCAACAGATGAATGGAAAAACAAAATGTGGTATATGCGTAGAGCAGAATATTATTCAGCCTAAAAAGGAATGAAATTCTGATACATGCTACATGAATGAACCTTGAACACATTATACTAAGTGAAATAAGCCTCATGCAAAAGGACAAATGTTGTATAATTTCACTTACATGAGGTGCCTAAAATAGACAAATACATACAGATAGAAACAGAGTTTACCAGGGGTTGGGGAGAGGGAGAATAGGGAGGTATTATTTAATGGGTAGAGTTCTTGTTCGGGATGAAGAAAAAGGAAATAGGTAGAAAAGGAAATAGGTAGTGGTGATGATTACACAACATTGTGAATGTACTTAATAGTATTGAATTGTACACTTGAAGTGGTTAATATGGTAAATCTTATGTTATATATATTTTACCACAATCAAAAAATATTTTTTAAAAAGTTATTAATAGACAAATGGTGGTATTAAAGAAAACAGAGAGGGATAGGAGATTTTTTCTCAATATACCTTGTTTTGCAGATTTGACTTTGACTTTATAAAATATATAAATACTTTATATAACTCTAAAACAAAATGAAAATTTAAAAACAATCCCCCCAAGTGGAAAGTATAATAAAACAAATGAACCCAAGTATCTATCCAGTTTGAGGCATAACCACACAGAAATGTACTATTTCAAGTGAGTTTCAAACAGTGACTTTACTATATATCATTAGTGGAATTATACCTTAATGACAAAAAAGAATAGCAATATCTTAAGCTGTTTTCAGTAACGGTACTGTTGAAGGTAATGTTTATATTGCTATTCTGAAAGTGTTTTACATCTATTATGGATAAAGCAAACAGCATGAAGGGTAATTTGGTAAAAACTTGAGAGATCTCAAAATCGTTGAGAACTAGGGTTTTCAGTAAGGAAGAAAGGAGTTACTGATATAATAGTGATGAGATTAAGAGTCACTGCAGTCTTGAATATAAATTGAAACTATCATTATGAATTTACAGTGTATTTATCTTCAATTACATTTGTGTATGCATATATATATTATACCTATACTTATATCAAATATCTGTATCTATTCCTAGCTCTAGCCATTTAAAAGACCTAGTAACAATGACAATCCAGTTGCAGCAGACACTTCTATCGCTCAGTCTGGAGGAGGAAATATTTTTTCATATCAGAAAGTCATAAAGCTATCAAAACCTACTGGGTCATGTCAAAAAAAACACATGATCCAACTTGACTATGTTCCTACTGGCCAAAGAATGGACATCAATAAGGGTGATAACCCATCAAACCCATGATTTCATTACGATTTAGAATAAAAAAACTTACTGATTGCTTTGGGAGGATTCTAGGAAACCAACAAATCATTTTGAAAAGTGATAAATAAAAGACTTCAGCATTTGTTTTACATTTCCTGTATGAACTGTACCTCAAAGTAACCAAATAGGGCTTCCCTGGTGGCGCAGTGGTTGAGAATCCGCCTGCCGATGCAGGAGACACGGGTTCGTGCCCTGGTCCGGGAAGATCCCACATGCCGCGGAGCAACTAATCCCGTGAGCCATGGCCGCTGAGCCTGTGCGTCCGGAGCCTGTGCTCCGCAACGGGAGAGGCCACAACAGCGAGAGGCCCGCATACCGCAAAAAAAAAAAAAAAAAAAAAAAAAAAAAAAAAAGTAACCAAATAATTGCTGAAAGTCAATTTCTCTTTATAAAAGTACTCCAGCTAAAATACAAAGGAGAAATGATAGAATTCAAATATTACAACCCCTAAGAACTTTTTGGATCTAGGCATTCAGATGCCTTTTTGGATCTAGTCATTCACCATGAAAAGAAAGACCTACTGATTATCTACCTCCTGCTCAAAGTACACACCACCAGCTGTGAAGAAGTCCTGCCTGCCCCCCCTGCATCAAACCTGAATCTGAGCAAACCTTAAGATCTAACCAGCAATTTTCACAAAATACAGAGAGTTGTGAAACATGTAGAAAGACAAGCCAGAAATGCAAACAGCAAAATTCAGGCTGTGGAACTGCTACAGCAAAAATGATTTGGTTTCTTCAACAAAAAATTACTAGGAATAAAAGAAGAGTTGGTCAGGGAAGCTATAGAATAAAAAACATCTTAAAGGCACATAAACCAAGGACAAAGTATGGACCTTGTTTGAATCCATTTAAAGGACCCAAATATTCTATAAAAGTTCCTTTTTAAAAGAAGACATTTAATCATATATTAGCGCATATATGTGGAATCTAGAAAAATGGTACAGATGAACCGATTTGCAAGGCAGAAATAGAGACACAGATGTAGAGAACAAACGTATGGACACCAAGGGAGGAAAGCAGGGGTTTGGGGGGTAGGATGAACTGGGAGATTGGGATTGACATATGTACACTAATATGTATAAAGTAGATAACTAATAAGAACCTGCTGTATTAAAAACAAAATTCAAGAAAAAACTAAAAAATAAAAGCAGACATTTATAGAACAATCAGGGAATTGTGAACATTGAGTATTTGGTGAAAACCTCGAGTCTAGGTAATTTATAGGGATTAGAAGCTGACTCATCTGTGTTAGTTCCTTTCCTGATGAGACAACATAGATCATTTTTTCTTTTTCTAATGGAAATATATTTGACATCTAACACTGTGCAAATTTAAAGTGTACAACATGTTAATCTGACACATTTATATATTTTAATATGGTTGCCATTGCGATAATTAGCACCTTTGTTTAGTTAAATAATGATCCCTTTTTTTTTAGTGGTTGGAATCACTAAATTCTAATCTCTTAGCAAGTTTATTGATTATAATACAGCATTGTCTATATTCACTATACCATATACTAGATCACTGGGATCTAGTACAAGGAGACAAAATATATTAGGTATATCAAAGTGGAAATATTTTTGTTGTATTTATTAGGCCTTTTAAATATAAAAATAAAATGATGTAATCTCACTGTTTAGATAACTGGTTATCTTATTTTCAAAAAAAATTTTATGCATATACCAGCATATTTGTGTAATATGTTTCCTTTTGTAGTTGTGTTTATATATCTTTTTTTACTGTATAGTTTTTATGTACACTAAGCATTCATGTACTGTAATGCATATTATAGTCTAAACATTTTCTTTCCCTCACTTTATCTCATAATATAATATATTGAAAATCTTTTCATATGAGAATATAGATTTGCCTTATTTTTTAAAAATTGCTATATAATCAGTAACATGAATTTACCATAATTTATTCACATGTTCTCCTATTAATGGGCATGCAAATGGTTTTCGATTTTTTATGATGTACTGTGTATCCTTACAAGTACATCTTGGTGTGATTTTTCAAGTGCATCTATAGTGAAAGTTTCTAGCAGTGAAATTACAGGGTCAAACACCATGTGTTTTTTCAAGAGGTATTTCCAAATTGTCCTCAGAGGCACTTTTACCAAACTACCTTCCAACCAGAGCACATGAGAGTGCCCAGTTCTCCAAGTTGCCACCAAGTGTGCCTCGCTTCAAGCCTTGATGGAAGTGTTCTCACTCTGACACACTGAGTAGGAGTCAAACATGCTTGTTTAGGTTGTAAATTCCCTCCTTCTAAATTTATAGCAGAGAGAATTTAGATTCTTGTCTCAACTTGGTTCCCATGTTATACTAGCCATGTACCTTTCTTTTACTTCAGTTTGTCATGTATGCTTTGGAAATTCAGTTCAAACACACACACACACACATACACACACACACACACACACACACACACACCAACAACTGGGCATAGTTATTTATAAACTGTTGAAATCTGACTTTTGCAAACCTTAGGTTTTCTGTATTGTCATGGCAAATTCGTTAGATGAAATGATACTAGTTTGGTTTTAATTTTTGTGAGTTTCACACTAGACACACTTTGGAAAATTACTACAGAGCCACAAGAAGAGAAATATGATAGAGCAGTGCTCCAAAGAAAGACAATGGGATAGTGCACCCTAACCTCCTCTTTGCCCATTTCTCAGGGATCTCTTCTCACAAGGGCTAATGATTTCCCTAAACTGTGAAAAGCTTGCTGTGGGCACTCCCTGGTCAGAGTCTGAAAAACACAGATCAATTTTTCTACCATTTTAGTGCATAGGACAACAATGGTTCTTAAAAACACTTCTGTGGAGATCCCCGGCTGAAGATCAGAAATGTCCCACCATTGGAATGAGACTACCCAAGAGGCATACAAATTGAATTTTGAGAGCTGAATTGAAGGGCACGTAAATAAGTATCCTACTCCCTGACAGGATTTTATTATAAGCTTTAGATGCTTTTTTGTCGCATGAACTTTATTGGCCGCTGTGCACACATGTATATTAACTGCATGGGTTTAGGTGCAATCCCATCTCCACAATTTCCTAGCATGTGGCTCTTGAGCAAATATTTAATCTCTCTACACCATAATCTTTTATTTCCCCCCTAATCACTGTCCTCTTTTTTGCAACAATTTTATTGAGGTATATTTTACACATCATAAAATTCACCCATTTCAAGTGCTCAATTCAGTGATCCTAAGTAATTTTACTGAGTGGTGCAAGTCACCATAAATCAATTTTAGAAACTTTTATCCTGCTAGTAAGATCCTTTGTGCCCATTTAGTTAACCCCTATTCCAAGCCTGAGCCCCAGGCAACTAATAATCTACTTTCTGTATCTATAAATTTGCCTTTTCTGACAATTTCATATAAATGGAATTATAAATATGTAATCTCTTGTGTCTCACTCCTTTCATGTAGCATGTTTATGAGGTTCATCCATTATGTCATCTGTGCTATTAATTTGTTCCTTTTTAGAGCTGAATAGTATGTCACTATATGGATGTACCACATTTTGTCTGTTCCTTCACCAGTTGATGGACATGTAGCTTGTCTCCAGTTTGGGGCAATAATGAATAATGCTGCAATGAACACTCGTATACAAGTCTTTGCATAGAAATGTGATTTTACTTCTCTTGGATAGATACCTAACAGTGGAATTGCTGGGTGATATGGTAATTTAATGTTTAACTTTTTGAGAGGCTCACAAACTGTTTTCCAAAGTGATAGCACCATTTACATTTCCACCAGCAATGTATAAGGGTTCCCTTTTCTCTACATCCTAGAGCTGACGTTTTTTATTGTCTATTTTATTTATTACAGCCATTCAGGTGAGCATGGCATTTGTGGTTTTAGTTTCCATTTCTCTAATGCCTAGTAATGTTAGGCATCTTTTCATGTGTATCTTCTTTTTTTGTTTGTTTTTTTTTAACATCTTTATTTGAGTATAACTGTTTTACAATAGTGTGTTAGTTTCTCCTTTACAACAAAGTGATTAGTTATACATATACATATGTTCCCATATCTCTTCCCTCTTGCATCACCCTCCCTCCCACCCTCCCTATCCCACCCCTCTAGGTGGTCACAAAGCACAGAGGTGAACTCCCTGTGATATGCAGCAGCTTCCCACTAGCTAGCTATTTTACATTTGGTAGTGTGTATATGTCCCTGCCACTCTCTCACATCGTCACCGCTTACCCTTCCCCCTCCCCATATCCTCAAGTCCATGCTCTAGTAGGTCTGTGTTTTATTCCCGTCCTACCACTAATCTCTTCATGACATTTTTCTTTTCTTAGACTCCATATATATGTGTTAGCATACGGTATTTGTTTTTCTCCTTCTGACTTACTTCACTCTGTATGACAGACTCCAGGTCTATCCACCTCACATGTGTATCTTCTTTAGTGAAACATCTGTTCATATCTTTGCCCACTTTTTTCTTGTGTTGTATTATTATTGAATTGTAGTAGTCCTTTGTAAATTCTGGGTATAATCCTTTTATCTGTTACATATTTGGCAAATATTCTCTCCTAGTCTGTTGCTTGCCTTGTCATTTTCTTTACTCTAAAAGTTTTGTTTTTTTTTTTTTTTTTTTTTTTTTTTTTTTTTTTTTTTTTGTGGTAAGTGGGCCTCTCACTGTTGTGGCCTCTCCCGTTGCGGAGCACGGGCTCCGGACGCGCAGGCTCAGCGGCCATGGCTCACGGGCCCAGCCGCTCTGCGGCATGTGGGATCTTCCCGGACCGGGGCACGAACCCGCGTCCCCTGCATCGGCAGGCGGATTCTCAACCACTGCGCCACCAGGGAAGCCCAAAGTTTTGTTGTTTTTGCACTTACATCTGTGATCCATTTGAGTTATTTTTATGTATGGTGTGGAGGTCTAAGTTCATCATTTTTGGATGTGAATATCTAATTGAACCAGCACCCTTTGTTAAACCGATTATCTTTTCCTGGCATCTTAGTCAAGAATCAATTGACTATAAATATAAAGATATATTTCTGAACTCTTAGTTCTGTTCCATTGACCTATACCTCTACATTATGCCAGTACCACACTATGTTGATAACTACAGCTTTATAATACATTTAGAAATTGGAAAGTGAAAGTCCTCTGATTTTTTCTTCTTCAACATCATTTTTGCTATTCTGGGTGTTTTGCATTTCCTTATAAATTTAAGAGATGCATGTCAGTTCATACAAAAACAAAAAGCCTGCTGGGAATTAGATAGGAATTGCACTGACTCTATAGATATTTGAGGGCATAATTGACACCTTAACAATATTTGAGTCTTTCAGTTTATGAACATGGACTGTTTCTCCAGTTATTTAGATCTTTAATTTCCCTGAGCAGAGTTTTGTGATTTTTTTGTGTATGTCTTGCTCTTCTTTGCTAAATTTTAATTTAATATTCCTAAGCATTTTATTATTTTTGAACTTTTCTGAATGCAATTGTATTCTTAATTTTATTTCCATTTTGTTCATTGCTTATATAGAAAAATAAAATTGGTTTTTGTATATTGATCTTGTATCCTGAAACCTTGCTACCTTGATTATTAGTTCTAATAGTATTTTGTAGTTCCCTTAGGATTTTCTATATGCAGAATCGTGTTGTCTATAATTAAAGGAAGTTTCATTTCTTCCTTTCCAATATGTCATTCTTCCTTCCTTCCTCTCTCCCTCCCTCCCTTCCTCCTTCCCTTTCTTTCTTTCACTGGCTAGAATCGCCAGTACTGTACTGAAAAGAAGTGAGAAGAGGTATTCTTGCCTTGTTTCTGATCCTAGAGGAGGAAGTATTCAACCTTTAGGTTTTATTGCAGACACCCTTTATCAAACTGAGGAAGATCCCTTCCGTTTCAACTTTGTTAAGAATTTTGATCACGTAATCTTTCAATGAAGGGCGCTGGAACAATTGGATTTCCATATAAACTTTGATCTTTACTTTGCCCAGTACAAAAAAAAAAAAGTTAACTCAGAAAAGATCATAGACTGACAGATAAAAACTAAAACACTTCTAGGAGAAAACAGAGAAAGGCTTTGTGACCTTGGGTTAGGCAAAGACTCCTTAGATATGACACCAAAAGCACAATCCATAAAGAACAAATTGACAAACTGGAGTACATCAAAATTAAAAACTTCTGCTCTTTGGAAGACACAGTTAAGAAAATTTTTTAAAAAGTCACAGACTGGGAGAAAAATCTTTGCAAAGCATATATTTGACATAGGACTTGTATCCAGAATATATTAAAAAACTCTCAAAACTCAAAAAAAAAAAAAAGAATTTTGATCACGGATGAGTGCTGTATTTTGTCAAATGCTTTCCCAGTGTCTATTGAGATGACCATAATGTTTTGTTCATTATTCTATTAATATGATGTATTATATTCATTGATTTTCAGATATTAATCCCACTCGGTCATGGTGTATAACTTTTTAAATATGTTGATGGATTTGGTTTGCTATTTTATCTGATGACTAAACCTGAATTTCTACCATTAGTAAAAATGAGGATAAAGATATTACTTACTGAGAGAATCACCGGACATCACGCATGGCAGAGAATCTAACATGAAGATCACCAGAATCACAACTAACTGCTTAACAATCATCAACAGGAAGACACTGGAACTCACCAAAAAAGATACCCCACGTCCGAAGACAAAGGAGAAGCCGCAATGAGATGGTAGGAGGGGAGCAATCACAATAAAATGAAATCCCATAACTGCTGGGTGGGTGACTCACAAACTGGAGAAACTTATACCACACAAGTCCACCCACTGGAGTGAAGGTTCTGAGCCCCATGTCAGGCTTCCCAACCTGGGGGTCCGGCAACGGGAGGAATTCCTAGAGAATCAGACTTTGACGGCTAGTGGGATTTGACTGTAGGACTTCGACAGGACTGGGGAAAGCAGAGACTCCGCTCTTGGAGGGCACACACAAAGTAGTGTGCACATCAGGACCCAGGGGGAAGGAGCAGTGACCCCATAGGAGACTGAACCAGACCTATCTGCTAGTGTTGAAGGGTCTCCTGCAGAGGTGGGGTGTGGCTGTGGCTCACCATGGGGACAAGGACACTGGCAGCAGAAGTTCTGGGAAGTACTCCTTGGCGTGAGCCCTCCCAGAGTCCACCATTAACCCCACCAAAGAGCCTGTAGGTTCCAGTGCTGGGTCGCCTCGGGCCAAACAACCAACAGGGAGGGAAATCAGTCCCACACATCAGCGGACAAGCAGAAGTTTTACTGAGCTCTGCCCACCAGAGCAACACTGGCTCTACCCACCACCAGTGCCTCCCATCAGGAAACTTGCACAAGCCTCTTAGATAGCCTCATCACCAGAGGGCAGACAGCAGAAGCAAGAACTACAATCCTGCAGCCTGTGGAACAAACACCACATTCACAGAAAGACAGATAACATGAAAAGGCAGAGGACTATGTACCACATGAAGGAACAAGATAAAACCCCAGAAAAACAACTAAATGAAGTGGAGATAGGCAACCTTCCAGAAAAATAATTCAGAATAATGATAGTGAAGATGATCCAGGACCTCGGAAAAAGAATGGAGGCAAAGATCGAGAAGATGCAAGAAATGTTTAACAAAGACCTAGAAGAATTAAAGAACAAACAAACAGAGATGAACAACACAATACCTGAAATGAAAACTACACTAGAAGGAATCAATAGTAGTATAACTGAGGCAGAACAATGGATAAGTGATGTGGAAGTCAGAATGATGGAATTCACTGCCACAGAACAGAATAAAGAAAAAAAAATGAAAAGAAATGAAGACAGCCTAAGAGACCTCTGGGACAACATTTAATGCACAAACATTTGCATTACAGGGGTCTCAGAAGGAGAAGAGAGAAAGGACCTGAGAAAATATTTGAAGAGATTATAATCGAAAACTTCCCTAACATGGGAAAGGAAATAGCCACCCAAGTCCAGGAAGTGCCGAGAGTCTGAGACAGGATAAACCTGAGGAAAAACATGCTGTATCACATAGTAATCAAATTGACAAAAATTAAAGACAAAGAAAAATTATTAAAAGCAACAAGGTAAAAATGACAAATGACATACAAGGGAACTACCATACGGTTAACAGCTGATTTCTCAGAAGAAACACTACAAGCCAGAAGGGAGTGGCATTATATACTTAGAGTGATTAAAGGGAAGAACCTACAACCAAAATTACTCCACCCAGCAAGGATCTCATTCAGATTCGACAGAGAAATCAAAAGCCTTACAGACAAGCAAAAGCTAAGAGAATTCAGCACCACCAAACCAGCTCTACAGTAAATTCTAAAGGAACTTCTCTAAGTGGGAAACACAAGAGAAGAAAAGGAACTATGAAAACAAACCCAAAACAAGAAAATGGTCATAGGAACATACATATAAATAATTACCTTAAATGGAATGGATTAAAAGCTCCAACCAAAGGACACAGGCTTGCTGAATGGATACAAAAATACGACCCATGTATATGCTGTCTACAAGAGACCTACTTCAGACCTAGGGACACATACAGATTGAAAATGAGTGTGAAAATGACTATACTACCCAAAGCAATCTACAGATTGAATGCAATCCCTATCAAATTACCAATGGCATTTTTTACAGAACTAGAACAAAAAAATCTTAAAATTTCTATGGAGACACAGAAGACCCCGAATAGAAAAAGCAATCTTGAGAAAGAAAAATGGAGCTGGAGGAATCAGACTCCCTGACTTCAGACTATACTACAAAGCCACAGTAATCAACACAATATAGTACTGGCATAAAACAGAAACACAGATCAATTGAACAGGATAGAAAGCTCAAAGATAAACCCATGCACCTATGGTCAACTAATCTATGACAAAGGAGGCAAGGATACAATGGAGAAAAGACAGTCTCTTCAATAAGTGATGCTGGGAAAGCTGGATAGCTACATGTAAAAGAATGAAATTAGAACACTCCCTAACACCATACACAAAAATAAACTCAAACTGGATTGAAGACCTAAATGTAAGATCGGACACTATAAAACTCTTAGAGCAAAACGTAGGCAGAACACCCTTTGACATAAATCACAGCAAGATCCTTTTTGATGCACCTCCTAGAGTAATGGAAATAAAAATAAAAATAAACAAATGGGACCTAATGAAACTTAAAAGATTTTGCACAGCAAAGGAAACTATAAACAAGATGAAAAGACAACCCTCAGAATGTGAGAAAATATTTGCAAACACAAGGATTACTCTCCAAAATTTACAAGCAGCTCATGCAGTTCAATATTTAAAAAACAAATAACCCAATTAAAAAATGGGCAGAAGACCTAAGTAGACATTTCTCCAAAGCAGGTATACAGATTGCCAACAAACACACGAAAGGATGCTCAACATCACTAATTATTAGAGAAATGCAAATCAAAACTACAATGAGCTATCACATCACACTAGTCAGAATGGCCATCATCAAAAAATCTATAAACAATAAATGCTGGAGAGGGTGTGGAGAAAAGGGAACCCTCTTGCACTATTGGTGGGAATGTAAATTGATACAGCCACTATGGAAAACAGTATGGAGGTTCCTTAAAAAACTAATAATAGAACTAGCATATGACCCAGCAATCCCACTACTGGGCATATACCTAGAGAGAACCATAATTCAAAAAGACACATGCACCCCAATGTTCATGGCAGCACTATTTACAATAGCCAAGATACAGAAACAACCTAAATGTCCATGGACAGACAAATGGATAAAGAAGATGTGGTATATATATATACAGTGGAATACTACTCAGCCATAAAAAGGAAAGAAATTGGGTCATTTGTAGAGATTTGGATGGACCTAGAGACTGTCATACAGAGTGAAGTAAGTGAAGTAAGTAAGTGAAGTAAGTGAAGTAAGTATATTAACACATATATGTGGAACCTACAAAAATGGTACAGATGAACCAGTTTGCAGGGCAGAAATAGAGACACAGATGTAGAGAACAAACGCATGGACACCAAGGGGGGAAAGCGAGGGTGGGGTTGGTGGTGGTGTGATGAATTGGGAGATTGGGATTGACATGTATACACTGATGAGTGTAAAATAGATAACTAATAAGAACCTGCTGTATAGGGCTTCCCTGGTGGCGCAGTGGTTGAGAATCCGCCTGTCGATGCAGGGGACACGGGTTCATGCCCTGGGCTGGGAAGACCCCACATGCCGCGGAGCAGCTGGGCCCGTGAGCCATGGCTGCTGAGCCTGTGCATCTGGAGCCTGTGCTCTGCAACGGGAGAGGCCACAACAGTGAGAGGCCCGCGTACCACAAAAAAAAAATAAATAAAAAAAAAAAATAGAGAACCTGCTGTATAAAAAAAATAAATGAAATTTTTAAAAAAAGATATTACTTACCTCACAGGTTTATAGTAACAATCAAATGCAATAATATACATAAAGTACCTAGCATGGTATCTGATACGTAGTAAGAGCTCAGTTAATGGTAATCATGTTGATTACACCACTGACAATAAATATATTCATAAAAGGGAACCCTCCCATACTGTTGGTAGGAATGTAAATTGGTGCAGCCAATTGGGAAACAGTATGGAGGTTCCTTTCAAAACTAAAAATAGAGTTACCATATGATCCAGCAATCCCACTTCTGGGCATATATCCAGAAAAGACAAAAGCTCTAATTTGAAAAGATACATACACCCCAATGTTCATAGTGGCACTATTTACAATAGCCAAGACATGGAAGCAACCTAAGTGTCCATCACCAGATGAATGGATAAAGAAGTTGTGGTATATATATACATATACAATGAAATATTACTCAGCCATAAAAACAAATGAAATAATGCCATTTGCAGCAACATGGATGGACCTAGAGATTATCATACTAAATGAAGTAAGTCAGAGAAAGACAAATATAATATCATTTATGTGTGGAATCTAAAAAAATAGCACAAATGAACTTATTTACAAAACAGACTCACAGACATAGAAAACAAACTTTATGGTCACCAAAGGGGAAGGTGGGGAGGGATAAATTGTGAGTACAGAATTAACAAATGCACAACTACCATATATAAAATGATAAACAACAAGGATTTACTAAACAGCACAGGGACCTATATTTGATATCTTATAATAAACTATAATGGAAAAGAATCAAAAAATATAGATATACATATGTATGTATAACTGAATCACTTTGCTGTATACCTGAAGCTAACACAATATTATAAATCAACTATAAATCCATCAGTATCTTCATATAATTACCTCATATAAAATAATAGGAAACAATTGCATAAAACAAGTTAATCTGCTTAATACCAGAGTTATATTACATTCATGGGTGGAAGAAGAAAAGTAATTATAATAGCTATCTTCCAAGTACTTCCATGTAGTCGTTTAAGCACTTTATGTGTATTAACTACACTTGATCTTCCCAATAGCCCTATGAGGTATATACTACTATAGATGGGCATGCTGAGGGCTTATATAACTTGCTCCATCCAGTTTTAAAGATGTCAAAGAGCAGAGCTGGGATTTGAACACAAGCAGTCTGTCCCCAGGGCCAAGTTCCTTACCACCATGCTATGAGCCATGCTTTGAGCTAATTACTTTACAAACATTATATCTAATTTGCTCTTTGCCACATGGTACATAAAATCATTTCCAATGTACAAATATCCTCTCAGTGTTTCAGTTTCCTTTAAGGGACCTGCTCCAAATTCACATGTGATATTTAAACCCAGGCCTGCCTAAAGCCTATGCATTTTCCATTTGTATTTTCCTTAAATGTGTTTTTAAATGGATTCCATCTTTGATGAATCAATATCTTTTTCTACAAAAGCTGAGAGCTTTTTTTTTTTTTTTTTTTTTTTTTTTTGCGGTACTTGGGCCTCTCACTGATGTGGCCTCTCCCGTTGCAGAGCACAGGCTCCGGACGCGCAGGCTCAGCGGCCATGGCTCACGGGCCCAGCCGCTCCCCGGCATGTGGGATCTTCCCGGACCAGGGCACGAACCCTCATCCCCTGCAACGGCAGGCGGATTCTCAACCACTGCGCCACCAGGGAAGCCCAAAGACGAGAGCTTTTAAAAGCAATATCTAATAATATTTGTCCTACATTTCCCATGCTTTGCTAGATAGAGACATCAGAACTGACAGATATCAGAAATGGTAAAGTCTGAATGAGGATTTGATCCAATAGTTCGGGAATAAGCAGCAGGTTGCCCGAGTGTCATGGTTTTCAAGCTTTTTTTGTCTTCAACCCACAGGAAGAAATCTATTTTTCATCACAACCCAGTAGATATACTCACAGAGACACACATTATATTCACAAAAGCAATGTTTGGCCTTGTATGTTAATAGCATTTATTTTATTCAGTCTATTTTATTTCTTCCAAAAAAGTGCTTGTTAGGACCACCCAAACTGATTTCACAACCATTAGTGCGTTATGAGCCACAATTTGAAAAACCCTCCATTGGAAAAGACTTTAGATCTCTTCCAGTGCTCCAATTCAGATTTATTTCAAAGTGGCCTGCATGAGACAGCTTCAAGAAGGTGAGTGACTGATTTGGTAGCCATGCTAATTTCTAAAAATAGAACCTAAGGAATGTATATCAGACCTACCCAAACCTGAGTTTTAATCTTGTTTTTCTCTTTCCTTTTTTTAGTTCATTCATGAATTTGTTACTTTTTCTACCAGTTTGTAGAGTCTACATTTCAGGAAGCATACAGGGACCAAGGAGTGAAGGATGAGTAAAAGCAGGCATGCTTCCTGATGGCAGAGTGGGAATGAAAGCTGTTAATCCAAAAGCATGCAGGAAAATATTTTCAAATTATGATAAATTGAGCAAACAAGAATATGGCACTGTGTATAACAGGGAGACAAGGTTTGATATGGAGTGTTAGAAATGTCTCTGTGAGAAGTGTCCTTTGGGCTGAGACTGAAAGAGGAAGAGACAATAAGCAGGTAGTGGACAGCATTGTGCGTGCAGGCAAGGTCATATCACTTCACAGTCTTCTAAAGCTGGAGGAGGCATGAACTGCTAGTTGAGTAATGGAAGGAAAAGATCTTCAAAATAAGTCTGGAAAAGTAAACAGGGCCAGACCACACAGGATCCTGCAGACCATGGAAAGCGGTGAAGGGGTTTTATGGGGCTGGATAACATAAAACTCACATTGTAAAAAGATAACCATGGTGTGTAAAATGGATTGGAGAGGTTCAACATTACACAGAGAGAGCTGTGTATAGTCTATGGCAATATGATGGAGTAGGGTGGAGTACGGTGGTGGTCCTTTGTTACTTATCTCCACTCTTACTGAGCAGACTTTACAATGCATTTCACATGCAGTGGGACCAGATTTACTAATTTTGGAGCTGTCAACTAACAAGCCATGATAAAGCATTTTTTAAAGTAATGGAAATGCATCAATGAGTCTATGGGATAAATGGCCAAGGTATAGGGAAGCTCTTTCACTTTTAGGTTAAAAAAATCAGGTTATAGAGGCTTCCCTGGTAGTGCAATGGTTGGGAGTCCACCTGACGATGCAGGGGACACGGGTTCGTGCCCAGGTCCGGGAGGATCCCACATGCCGCGGAGCGGCTGGGCCCGTGAGCCATGGCCGCTGAGCCTGCGCGTCTGGAGCCTGTGCTCCGCGACGGGAGAGGCCATAACAGTGAGAAGCCCGCGTACCGCAAAAAAAAAAAAAAAAAAAAAAAAATCAGGTTATGATATGAACCTTCATATCCTAGTTATTACCAACTGTGTTGTGCCCACATATTTTACTGGATATAGTTCTGGAAATTAAAATCTTATCTTCTCTCCCTCTGAGAGTCTAGGATCTGTGATAGAGGGCTTCAGGTCTGATGTGCCTAAGGGGAAAAAGGATTAAGAGCCAACTGGCTCCATGATTAAATAAATTTAAAATCATACTGGGCAAGGGAAGCGTGTTGCCTCTTGCCTGGGCTGCTTCTTCTCTGACTAATAATCCCCCGCGTGGCCGGACACTGTCGTTAACTTGACACAACTGGCACCTTTATCAGTTTGTTCTTTGAATAAAAATCGATGAGCCCAAGTCGCAACAAAAATGTTCGTTCAGGGCTTCCCTGGTGGCTCAGTGGTTGAGAATCCGCCTGCCGATGCAGGGGACGCGGGTTCGTGCCCCGGTCTGGGAAGATCCCACATGCCGCAAAGCGGCTGGGCCCGTGAGCCATGGCCGCTGAGCCTGCGCGTCCGGATCCTGTGCTCCGTAACGGGAGAGGCTACAACAGTGAGAGACCCGCGTTCCACAAAAAAAAAAAAAAAAAAAAAAATGTTCGTTCACTTAGGGTGAACTTAATAATACCCTTGTCCCCCACTTTGAGTTAAATAGAATAATGGGAGAGGAGTCATCTTCTCTGTCACCGGGTTTGGGACCTCCGCCTGCCTCCAGTGGGGAGCTGAATGCAGCCAATCACTGCGAACCCAGTCTGCCTGGGTTGTATCCACTGGCATCGAGTTACGTTCATGGTTAGAATTCTCTTCTCCCTTCTTTAGGTACCCAGATCTCAGTCACCTCATTTGTCAGCTATCCCAACAAGACACTGCTCACATCCCCTGAGCCATCATCGTTTGTTATATTAGCTGAGGGCAGCCTAAGTACAGTAGATCCCGGGAAAGGGTTACGTATAACTAGCACATTATTACTTCCTGAAAGACCTGTAAAACACAATGGATATAACATGCAGTGGTGCAGCTGGGAGGATTCTGAACCAAATAGCCCAGGTTCAGGCACCTATCCTGGTGCCCATTAAACCTATGGCAGAGATACGCAGCCAGTCCTTGCAAGGAGGTGAAGAATAACACTTCCTAAAAGACAACACCAAGGATGCCCTGCCCACATTTTTACAAGCACTTCCTGTGTTTCTGTCTAAATTCCCCCTAAGGGCTTAATTTCTGAAATCTTCTGTGTGAATCAGTCCTCAGTGGTAAACAGAATTTTATTTGCTGAACAAGTAAACACCGGGGACCTAGTCTTCATTAGAATGTGACTGCCTCAGATTAATGCTTCATTGAATTTCTCTTTTTCCTTTTGTTTGTGAGTCCTCCCCTCTAGCACAATGATCACTCTAAAGAAGAAAATGTACTCAGTACAGTTCTCCCATCATTGATATTCTATGTTTGTTTCCTAAGCAAAGAATTTGTCACTAGGAATTCGTTTGCATCCTGGGCACTGCTTTGCAGACTCTTAATTCTGTTATTCAAATAAAACTTTAAAATACGATCTCAGTGACACGATGTCAAAAGAAACATGTTGAAAGAGTGCTGATACAGAGAGCTTTTTGTGACTAGAGATCATGTTTGTGCTTTGAGGAAAACAAAACAAGTCACAGCAGTTGGAATGCATTTTTAACAGAAGACTCTTTGCAGACAGCAGAGGCCAATTCTGCTGGCCTATGTCTCCTTTCCTCCTCCCGTCCCTCCAGCCCATGCTCCTTCAAGTGTGAAGTCCCCGTCTGATAGTACATCCTGCTTAAACCTCCTCACCGTCTTTCCAACATGTACAGACTCGTGAACAAGCTCCTGTCACGGGATCTGCCCTCTATCTTTCTCTCCAGGCTCAAGCTTCCCCGTAACACCTGTCATTCCAACAAACCCAAACTATTTTCCTTTCCCCCCTCACACTGTGTTCTTTCCCACGTCTGCGCTTAATTCGTGCTGTTTTCCTCTCTCAAATCTTACTTTTGGACCTGAAGACCCCTTCACCTCTACCATTTATTGGGTGTTTTACCTCGTGCTTAAATTACTTAAACTTCACTGGGCCTTGATTTCCTCATTTGTAAAATGGGAGCATAAGAACAGCATTGTGGGGTTAACGACACCACATTTGTGGAGTGCTTTAGAGTCTGCCCCAGAGACGTTGGCTTTATTTTGTAGTTATTATTATTGTCACCATCCTTCAAAATTTAACTCAGTTTTCTCCTCTGCTGAGAAGATTTCCCTTCCCTCCTTATCCCAGAGACTGAGTGAATTACTGCCCTGTACTGTGCACTTACTTCTTTATTGCCCTTTTTATATCTTTTTCTTATCATTTATGTGGTTCATGATTTGTTATAATGTTGCTGGGCAATGAAGTTGTTAGTGTGGAAAAATAAGCATGAGGTGCTTCAAGGAGGGCTTGTAACTCATATTTTATGGACCTCCTGCAACAGTATGTTCGGAATATGATATGTTCTTTATTTCCTGGGTTTTATAGCTTTGTAGACCTCCAGTTAATGGGTTCTTACTATATGCCAGGAATGACATTAAATATTATACTCATCATATTTAGTCTTTACTATGATCAAGTGTGGAAGATCTTCTTATCATGCCCATTTTACACATGTGGAAACTGAGGGCCTGGAGTGAGTAATAGACCAGTACTCCCAAAGCCTGAACCCCTAGCTTAGAAAAGTTCTGCTCTGATCTGTAAGATGTCCTTTGCCTCTGAGCCTCTTTAGTGTGTAAATGTATTTAACCCACTTGCATTTCTAACTCCCCTCCAGGTACTCCTTCCAAGATGAGGAAGACATGTTCATGGTGGTGGACCTCCTGCTGGGCGGGGACCTGCGTTATCACCTGCAGCAGAATGTCCGCTTCCAGGAAGACACTGTGAAGCTCTTCATCTGTGAGCTGGCCATGGCCCTTGACTACCTGCAGAGCCAGCGCATCATTCACAGGTCAGTCAAGTCCAAGGGGACAGCCTTGGTCTGAATGCACAGGAGGGAATGCACAACCTGAAGCATTCAACAGGTCCTTGTTGAACGTGACATCTAATTTTTACTTAATTCTTATGACATCCCTGGAGGTAGGTGTATTGTCCCCATTTTTCAGATTAAAAAACAAAAAACAAAAAACTGAGCACATTGAGCTTAGTCTGCCCAAGGTCACAGTTAGTAAACAACAAGACCAGAATTAGTGAGTGTTGGTGCTGCTTATAACTAAGCCTAGAAAAAGAGAAGAAAAGGTGACATATAGGAACTTAATAAATATTAAATGAATTAATCGAAAGAGAAATGGAGGAAGTGCATGAAAGGAAAGAAATAGAATGGGTAGGAAGAAAATTCTTTGGGGAGAAAATTTGAGTCCTAACATCTGCCTGTCATCTACGCTAGTGTGAGGGCATGCTGAAGACAGAAGTCAGCAAAAGCAATGTATCTCCTTCACTTGGGGCATTTGTGTTAAAGACAAACAAATAACTCAAGTAGCTATAAACCCAAACAGATAACAGAGAGAAAAGGATACTACTTTATGTTTATAAAGGAGTTCATAGTTTTTATGGCAGTTTCCTATATAATATCTCACTTGATCTCTGTAATAAGTGATAAGTGAACCAAGCAGGTATAGTTAGACCAGTATTAAATATGAGATTTTGTGACTTAGAGGCATGAAAGTATCATCTAGTTTACTTATAAGAAGTTTGAACCTAATCACCATCAAAGCAGCTACTATTTACCTGGCTTTCTGTATGCCAGGTACTGCTACGTACTTTCATATATTATCCTGTTAAATTCTCAAAACTCAAAGAGGACTCCACATTTCATTACAGTATTCCCATTATACAGATGAGAAAAGTATGGCTCAAAGATTTGCCAAGGAGAGACCCTGACAATTGGCATTGCCGGGATTCAAACCTATATCTCTCCGATCCTAAAGTCAGAGCTCTGTCTACTACACTAGCTTGCATTAATTACACATATGAAATATATACATTAATTAATTATACATTGTTAAATGAACAACCAACATGTGACTCTGCCACTGTCATCTTTAATCCTTGAAGAATCTGCTGAGTTTTTAAATTTAATTATGTCTCATTTACTGAAAATTTGTCTAGATAAAAATTTTTGCCCACCACTAGTTGACATTTATCTAGAATTTACCAGGACTAGTACAGGGCCTGTGGTTGAAGATGTAACATCATAATTTATAGATTCTCCATGCAAGCACTGTGGACCAATCCTTTTTTTTTTCTTTTTGGTCTTGGCACTTACATAATTATTATTTAATTTTCTATCTTTGGAAGGGCCCATTTGTATTGGATACATGCTCTTCTGGCAATGGATAAATGGAAAGCAGGCCAGTTACTCATGTATGATCTCTGAAGTAAATTTACACACCTGGTGTTTTTGTCAATAACTGGGAATCCTGTTGACAAGCGATCTTTCTTCCATACTGGCTTTCTGCTACCTCCTGCCTAGTTCTTTCCGAGGAGAAACTTTTCATATTTGTAGGCTGTAGAGTCCCTGTCAGGGTCTCTTCATGCTCACTCATCCTCCCCCAAATTGCCAACCTACAGTCTGTTTGGGGTGCTGACATTGCAGATCTCAGGCAGAAGCCAGGGACTATGAAAAGCCAACATCACCAGAGGCCACCTTGTAACTTTTTCCCTTCTCTGTTTGAATCTGAGTTCTGTGCCTTCTTTCTCTGAGCTTCATTTTCTCAGTCATCACAAGTCAAGATGCTCTGAGCATTTTTGCCATGTGCTTAGAACCATGTTCCAATAAGAATACAGGAGAAAAACAAAACAGAAAACTTGATACAATTTTCACCCCCAAGGAACATAACCATACCAAATAGCATTGTTTTCTGTCCTTGTCTCCCTCACTCTCATTTGCTCCTATCATGATTTTGCCACTTGAATAAGAAACCAAGGACTAAGTTTCTGCTCCTTGCCCTTTACACACTCACAATTACTACTTAGTGCCCGTCTTCAGAGGGCCTCTTTTTACTGAAATGTCTCCTCCTCGTGGCAGATGAATGGAAGGCAAACACCATGACATTATGAATGCTGGGTTAAAATGAGATAGAATACTAGGACAGGAATCAAGACGCAGACGTAGAGAATGGACTTGAGGACACGGGGAGGGGGAAGGGTAAGCTGGGACGAAGTGAGAGAGTGGCATGGACATACATACACTACCAAATGTCAAATAGATAGCTAGTGGGAAGCAGCCGCATAGCACAGGGAGATCAGCTCGGTGCTTTGTGACCACCTAGAGGGGTGGGATAGGGAGGGTGGGAGGGAAATGCAAGAGGGAGGAGATATGGGGATATATGTATACGTATAGCTGATTCACTTTGTTATAAAACAGAAACTAACACACCATTATAAAGCAATTATACTCCAATAAAGATGTTTTAAAAAAACCAAAAAACAATCCAGATGTATTTTTACTGCCCATATGTCCTAACTTACCTCCCCATTCGTTATATTTTATAGGCAATCGTAGCATTTTGCACCTCTCCTGAGGAGTTGTGATGTTTTGGGTATGTAATTACCTAATGTCTGTCTGCTGTGCTAAATTGTGAACTCCATGAGTTGGGGCCATGAGTCTTTTGCTCCTCACTGTGTAACCAGTGTGTGACAAAAATCTGAAGGAATGAACACTGCCCGAACCACATGGATGACAGACTGACTAAAAGCCCAGCTTTACAGATAACAAAGACGGAATTAAACTAAAAGGCATTAAAGCCATAAATTTCAGACCTACCTTGGTCTTCACATTGGGTAATCATATAATTTATCATCCAAACCAGGGTACTCCTGAGAATGAAAGGAGTTGTATTAATAATTATGCTGGGACAACAGGCAAAACTCTTAAGTGTTTCGGAAAAATCAGAACATATATCAACCTCATTAGGGCTTTTCAAGACAGTCATGACCAAATAGGCATTTTAATTGCGAGAGAGCTCTAATAACCAGGACTTTCTGCCTTCAAACTACTAGATATCAATGTGAAGTGATTTCCATTTGAAGTGGTATCAAATGGCTTAAAAGACATGTACATGGTGAAGTAAGCAGTGTCCCTTTGTCTACGGCATTTAGAGCATAATAGTGGCGGCACTCTGAAGCCAGCTTCAGGGCTTCTGGAGCAGAGATAAAAGGGTGAAGAGCAACATAGAAGAAGAGATAGAGGATTCTGAGTACTGTAATTCTCTTTCTAAATCTCTTTCTTCAAAAGAATCTGAAGAATTCATGCTGTATTTGATGGAATCTATGATAACAAAACATCTTTCAGCTACTTAGAGGATTGGATTGTAAGACACAACCTGAGTTGCAAGGTATTAAAATGTGAATTTAAAAAAAAAAAGGACAAAATACAGATTTCCCAGGCAAGGAAAGATCACCTGCATAAAAGTGCAAATATAAAATATGTGACTTCCTAATTTCAAAACAACATTTTGTCTCTGGACAGTGTAGAAGATTCCAAATTATCTGTGGTGGTCAGTGAATATGTGTGGGGCAGGAGCAGTAATAGGCTGCCCTGACTGAGGGATTCCTGGGTACCAGGTGCTCTGCTTAAGCACTTCTGAATAATTTCACTCAGTCCGCCCACAACTCCAAGAGGCTGATGGTGTGATCGTCCTCATTTTACAGCTGATGAAACTCCGGTTCAGAAAATAATTTGGCTAACGTGTAGGTGAGGCCACCTACACTTGAAGGATATGCAGAGCTCTTAGCCACTCTCCACACCTACTGACGATGTTCAGCACTGTTGTTGCCCTGAGGAGGGTGTGGTACAGGGTGGGGCACGGCCACCTGCCTTCAGGTACCCGCTGTCTGGCTGCACAAGTGAAGATGACGCAAACGGAGCCAACAGACAACAGAAGAGCCTAAAACTAGAAGCTAAATTGGATGAGAAAGACTGAAGTGCTTCAGTAGGGAAGATGCTTTGGGGTAACAAAACAAGTTTCTTCTGAGCTCAGAGGGCTTAAAAGCAGGAAGGAGAGTTTAGTCTGTGTAAGGGGAACTGTATTCTGAATGAAAGTATTCATTTGTCTCCCTGTGGTAACACAGAATAGGCTCTGTCTTTAGTTTTTTTGTTTGCATTGTTTTTCCTGCCAGCAATGGCCAGCTTAGTTATTTTTTTTAATACCATAAATGCTATTTCTGCCTAAATTCCAAATGAGACATAAATGGGGTTTTGTTTTATTTTGTTTGTGGATTTTTTTTAATCCGCAGACTTGACTTTTTGTAGTTTCCCAAATACGTAGATTATGTAGCTAATTTTTTTTCACTTTTAGAATCTGTGAAAGACAGGATTGCACAGTAATCATTAATTTTGAATTGTGCGATTAGACATATTTCTTATTGGTCGGGAAGTCAAACATTTTTCTATGAGTACAGCTTGAAAATCAGCTCTAGTTTCCAAATTATGGCCATTTCCTTGTTCAATATTTCACTTTACTTACATTACATCTGTGAATGAAGATCTTAAGATATGGATATCGTGATTATTTGCTTTTATTTTTTAAAATAAGGAAAATTAAACTCATTACAATCCTTCCTATGGGATAGTACTCTGATTTGTTGATTGCCACAGTCTCTTCAGTGAATAAAGTGATAGAAAGTAATTATTACAGTCTAATGACAAATTTGTATTCCTTCCCTGGTCAGATGTTAAAGACTCAATTACAGATTTAATCTAATGAGATGAATTGTTTGGGACAGTTAAATAGTAAGTCATCTTGGGTCAAAATGCCATTTGAGTGGATGTTTGTTTTTCCGTCTTTCTAAGAATTATCTCACTCGAATGAAGTTATAACTGACTGCTTTCTAAATTCCTACAGGAATAAGATAAAAATCTAATTAGGCCATTGATATCAATGATGGCAACAGCATGAGCTGCCAAAGTTCACCTCCAACTGATTACAGATACGCTGAAGTAGGAATAAAAGAAAATTCATGATTGTCAGAGAAAGAATAAGATGCTATTTTTATTCATCACCTTTGTCTTCTCTGCTATAATCACAGAAACCGTTAACTGACACCCAGTCCATCTCGGATCCTCCATAAAATACACAAAGGAATTAGTTTTCCCACATCCCCCCCTGGACTGAAGTAGCTGCTTGCCAGGTGTTTATATCATTCTTCTAGAAATCAGCATTTTGATGGTGAAGAAAAACATTTAGGGATATGCTTCTCTCATAAATATTCATTCAAGAACTGTTTCTTGAGTATCTGTTTGCCAGACAATGTTCTCGGTGCTGACCTTCAATGCTGAAAGGACGGACAACTTCCCCGTCATCCAGAGTTGATAATATAGCGTGAAAGGGAGTCAAGTAAACAATGCAACACTCGTACCAGAAAGGTGTTTAAAGTCTGTGGCATTTACTACAAAGGAAATAAGCAGTTATGTGTGTATCCTGTGCCACCCATACACATCACTCACACACAATGCATCTTCACAGTGGTCTTGATCCTACTTTTAGTGGTAGCCCCTGGCTCACAATATTCTTGATAAGAAGTGGTCTCTCCCTTTTAAACTGAGGCCCTACTCCTCACTCCTGTTCTAATCTCTAATCTAATCTCTAGTCTAATCCAGAGCGGTTGCTAAATACATCAGTGACTGAACAAATGAATGAGGACAGAATATGCACGTGCTCCTTGGGTGGACATGGAAGGTAAAGGTTGCTGTGGATAAAGTTGTCTTCAGCATCTTTTTAATTTATTCCCGCTCTGTGTCTACAGTGTGTGGGGCTCCATGCTGCCTTTCCTCCATGCTGTGTTAGTTTTTATGCCGTGTAATGAAACCACCACAGATGTAGTGACTTAAAATAACACACATTGATTACCTCACAGTTTCTTTGGGCCAGGAGTCTGGGCACACCTTAGCGGGGTTCTCAGAAATGCTGTAATCAAGGTACTGGCCAGAACTGGGTTCTCTTCTAGAGGCTGGACTGGGCAAGGGTCTGCTTCCAAGTTCAGTAGGGATGTTGGCAGAATTCATTGCCTCATGGCTATAGGACTCTGCTTGTTTCCTCAAACTGAGTGAGGAGACCAAGACTCCAAAGTGAGTCTGCTAGCAGGACAGGGTATATATCATGGAATAAAATTATGTAACACAATCAGAAGAGTGACCTCCCATCACCCTTGCTGTATAATGTCGGTTAGAAGCAAATCATACAATCAGCCCACACTCAAGGGCTGAGGATGATACAAGACATGAACAGCAGGAGGTGGGGAACATGGGGGGCACCATAAAGTCTGTCCACCATACTTCCTCTAAACAAATTTTCCTATGCCTGACTCCTACATCAGTATCTTCTATGACCGTAAACATAACCCTGAACATCCCTGTCAAGGAAGCAATCAGGTGGTTTGGCCAAATGAACAGGAATGGTTCTTTCATACCTAAGAGTCTAGGGTGATTTCCCCTCAGCCCTGATAGGATGAAGCTCTTCAAAGTATAACCTCTTTGACTTTCTGCTCTCTACCACGCACCCATTTCTCCCCAGCAAGGCCCATGACCGAAATGAACTGTCCAAAGAGCATGTGACAGTGAGGTGGGATAATCAGCCTTTAACACATTTAATAATCAAGACCTTTTTGCAATTCAGTTGTGAGCCCAAATTCTTTGTTTTAACGAAGGTCTTCAGTTTGTTACAGGCAGAGATCTTCAAGGCTGAGAGTTCGTCTTTTTGTCTGACTCATACACACTGCAACATCTTGGAAATCACATTTTATTTTCTTGGGTTGATCATTCATAGGGAAAAAATAAGATCTTTCTGCAGCTAATCATTTTAGTCAATGACCATTGAGTGACAGATGAGCTTCTGATGAATGAACTTGTCAACACAATGACACCCCAGGTTTCTGAAGCCTGTGGAAATGAATCATCTGGAGAGATGCTTTTCTAATTCCTGGAGGTGTTTACTCCCCTCTGCTCACCATTTAAATTATACTACAAGTACCTATCTCATTTTCTTAATGGCTTAAGAAGAGCTGTCATTCACTGTGCATAGACCAAGAACTAGGCACTGTGCTAACAAGCGTTTTGCACACACTACCTAGTCTGATAGTCAGCAATACTATGACAGGGTTAAGTGACTTGCCCAGTACCATACAGCTGGTATACTAAGGCCACATTCAAAAGTAGGATGAACTGATCCAAAGATCCTGCTCTTAATATAGGCTCTTTTAGTTTCATTCTTATGAACATAATAGACTTCTTCAAGATCAGATGAGCTATGTAGTGCTATCTACCCAATAGCAACAAACATTAGTTTAGATACACATTTTTAGTTGGTATGTGTTATGGGTTACATTTTGTGTCCCCCCCCCAAAAAAAAGGTATGTTGAAGTCCTAATCCCCAGTAACTCAGAATGTGACCTTATTAAGAAATAGGGTCTTTACAGAGGTCATCAAGTAAAAATGAGTTTATGAGGGTGGGTCCTAACCCAGTGTAATGGGGATTCTTATCAAAAGAGGGAATGTGGACATAGAGCTAGATATAAACAGAAGGAAGATGATGTGAAGAGACACAGGGAGAACTCTGTGAAGATGAAGGATTGGAGTGATGTGTCTATAAGCCGAGGAAGGCTAAAGTTTGCCAGCAAACCAACACAAGCTAGGAAGAAGCAAGGAAGACCCCTCACCTACAGGTTTCAGAAGGAGGGGGGCCTTGATGACATCTTGATTTTAGACTTTTAGCCTCCAGAACCATGAAACAGTATATTTCTGGTTTTTTAAGCCACCTAGTTTGAGGTACTTTGTTACAGCAACCCTGGCAAATGAATACAGTACGTTTTCATAGTTTAGGTGCTGAAATTTCAATCTTTGCTTCTCTAGCACGTACTACTCAGAGCAACTTCTACTTCGCTCCTGATATGCTGCTTCAAATATATTATGGGATGGAAGACCAGAACACAACTTGTTCGAATTGGTTATAAAATTACAGTAACCCGAGAGAGAGTTCACTAAGTCAAATCCATTAGCTTTAGTATATGGTAAGCTATTTTATGTTGCCCAGAGACTGTCTCTGCTTACTTTCATATTTCAGATTTGGTGAGATATTTCAGATATCTCTGGTTTTTTCATAATGTTTCTCTAGTCCAAGGAGTTTTGTTTTGCACTTACGTATCTCTAAGGGAAGTGAAATCTTTTCCAATTTACCAAAGCAGCATGTCCAGGATGATGAAATTAAAAGTCTAAAAATACTTATAGATGATCCGATTATTTTTATTGTTCATGCTCCACGTGATGCTGCCTTTCTTCCTCCCAGTGTATTGATAATATTTTCTGTTTATTGCAGCGGGATAATAGATTTTGGCTTCCGACTGCCATTTTCTGTGGAGTGGTTGAGAAAATGCCCTTGCTTGTTGTTTTGGTAAATCTTCTCTTCAGAAGCTCACCAGCCCTTGCGAATGTTTTCTCTTCCTAACTCCCATGGCGGAAGGGCCACTTGAGCCTCAAAAACAAAACGGCAGTGCAGTAATGAGGGTATTAGGTTGGTATGTTCTATTCAGCACCTGCTCCCAAGCTACCGAATAATGAATGAGCATGAATTACACATTGTGAAAACAGGAGGCTCTGCCTGCTTTGTATTGTGCGTCAGGCAGTTCCGAAAGGAGCTTTGAAACGGTGTTTCTCACACGAGGGCACCCATTTGTGAAAACCCACGTGAACAAGGCAAAGAGCTGCTCGTCTACAGGTTAACATTTAACTCGCCTGGTGCTGAGCTTTTAATAGTTTCTGTAAGGTCAAGAGTTTCGTTAATATGCAACCTGTAACTTAGTCCAAATTAAATTTTACTTTGCCTAGCCTACATTTTAGTACAAAGCTGAAGCTTCATTCTTTCAGGTTTAGTCACTTAACAAGTAGTATTGATGACTTATTTATGTGCCAGGCACACAGCTCTTGAATGGACTTTTGATTCATCAACAACTTTGTTTATTCACATGTATATTTTTAAAATTTTTTATTGAAGTATAGTTGATTTACAATGTGTTAATTTCAGGTATACAGCAAAGTGATTCAGTTTATATATATACATATATATGTGTATATATATGTGTGTCTATATATATATATATATATATATATATATATATATTCTTTTTCAGATTCTTTTCCATTGTAGGTTATTACAAAATAGTGAGTAAAGTTCCCTGTGCTATATAGTAGGTCCTTCTTGGTTATCTATTTTATATATAGTAGTGTATATATGTTAATCCTAAACTCCTAATTTATCCCTCCCCTCCTCCACTTTGGTAATCATAAGTATGTTTTCTACATCTGTGACTCTATTGCTGTTTTGTAAATAAGTTCATTTGTATCATTTTTTTAGATTCCACATATAAGCAATATCATATGATATTTGACTTTCTCTGTCTGACTTACTTCACTTAGTATGAAGAGTTTTTGAAGAATAAAAACATGGTTTCTGTCCCTTTAGAGCTTACAGTTTGGTTGAGGAGATGGACAATGAATATAATACAGAAACATAAACAATGAACAAATACATAATTAATCATGTTAGTTACAGATTCTGTTGAGTGCTTTATGGGAAATAAACAAGGATCTAGGAAAAAGAGTACAGAGTTGGGGGTGAGGGTCATTGCGCTCAAAGAAGCCTCGCCAGTAGGTGGCATTTGAGCCAAGCCTTGCAGGACAAGCAGCTCTAAGGTGGAAGTTTGTTAGGTGTCCTGGAGCAGAACAGAGGCCTCTGTGGTTGGAACATGTGAGAAAGGGGGAAGTGGTTCAAGAAGCCACAGGAGAGGTGAGCTGAAGCCAGGTTGTCTTACCATGCTCTAACAAAGGCTCTAGTTCAAACTTATTTCTTATTTGTGCTTTAATGAAAATACAGAGCCAGTCAGGAAAGGAGACATATTTGAATTTGTAATCAGTTTGGAGATAAGGATAGAATATTCACAGTGGGTGGTAGGAAAATAAGGATGGAAATCATAGAGAATGGGATCCATTAGCTATTCTAGATACTAGGGCAAAAAAGAGCCTGGAGATTATTAGTTCAACTTGCTCCCTCTATAGGTAAGGGATTGGCATACTTTTTCTGTAAAAGGCTAGATAGCAAATGTTTTAGACTTTGTAGGCTATAGGGTCTGTCACAACTCATCGACTTTGCCATTGTATTGTGAAGTCATCTAGATAATATGTAAGCAAATGAACATGATTATGTTGCAATAAAACCTTATTACAGACACTGAAATCTGAATTTCACATGATTTTTTATGTGTCATAAGATAGTATTCTTTTTTTTAATTTTTCAACTATTTAGAAATGTAGAATCCCTTCTTAGCTCATAGCCATACAAAAACAGATGATGTGCGCTACATTTGGCCCATGGTTTGTCAACCCCAGTACAGATGCTAAAACTGTGGCCCAGAGAAGCAAGTGATATGCCCAAGGTTACAAGGCAAATCAGAGACAAGGCTAAGATAAGAAATCATGTGTTCTAGCTATTAAACTGGTACTTAAAAGAAAAAAAAATAGTGTCTTCATTGATAAAAGTAATGAGAAGATATTATGTAATATCTTATAATAAGAAGATTTTTATGTAATACTTTGGTTCAAATTGATAAAGATGGCATGTTTATTTTAGAAATTTGTGGGGGAATATAGAAAAGTATTACAGAAAATAAAAACCCAGTGGTAATCTAATGTGTTTTATTTATTTCTAGCCTTATGTGGTTGAGCATTAAATACATACTGATAATCTTTTACAGAATTATCACTATATGTATAGGAATATACGAATATATACATATAGTCATATCCTTTGTAAACAAAATGAAGATATTTTATATGCTCAAATCATGTAGCTGTCCACCATGATATTCATATGCCCATAGCAAGGCTATTTGCAAGGTGTCCATCATAAGCAGTGACTGATGGCATTAGAATTATATGATGGCTCTTCCACTTACAAGAGAGGCAACCGTGGGCAAGTTACTTAGCATCTCTGACCCTCATTTGCTCTATCAGTAAAATGAAGAGACCTATATATAATTTACAGGGCTGTGGTGGAGATAAATTCTAACGTATGCACAACATCTACATAGCAAGTGTTCAATAAATTTATAGCTACTGATTAATATTGAAACACTATATCCATTTGCTTCCATTACCTTCCTTGCACTAAACTATGGGGAAAACATACTGTCCCTTCTCATACTCTAGAATACATCATCACCAAAATCACACATTTATCTTATAATACAACCATTAAGAAAACACAATATTCTCGTTTGAAAGCAGAGTATGACATAGTAGACAGGGTAAGGGGCTTTGGACTAGTCAGATCAGGGCTCAGCCTGGGGCTTCATCCACTTATTAGCTGTATGACTTTAGGAAAATTAATAAGCCCTGAGATCTATTTCTCTAATTTGTGAAGTAGATTTAATAATGTCATATATATTAAAGCAGGAAAAATATGACAAGTCCTTATTACAGTGCTCAGAAAATCAGGGATGGCTAATGAACGGAAGCCACACTATTTTCCTGCCAGTTGGAAAACAACTATGGGCTATTACGGAACCTTGGGACCTTAGAGTGCAGGTTAACTTAGAGCTCAAGTCCTACCTGCATCCAGTGGCAGAATTTCTTCCACAGCCTCTCCAACAAGGAATTGTCTTCCTAGCTTTTAAACACTTCAGAGGTGAGATACTCACTACCGCATAAGGTAGATGATTTCATTTTTAGACATGCTGAATTCTTAGAAAGTTCTTCCTTCTGTTGACTCACCATCAGCCTCGTGGTTCCCCTGCTGCCCATTGGAGCTGAACTAAGTAAGGTGTCAAGTCAAACCGGGCTCCTATTAGTCGTCACCCACTCACAGTCTTACTGGTAATTTATCTCTAGCCTCCAGGATTCCTAATGATCAGTGCCCTGTTGTGATTAGTGTTTGTTCCTCGTTAAGTATTTTGAATATCACTCCTGGTGTCAGGTAAACATGGACTGGAATCCTGACTCTTCTCATAAGAGTGGATGACAATGCAATAGTTCCTGGAATTAGCCCTCTGTGTGCCTCAGTGGTCCCATCTATGAAATAAGGGTAATAATTATACCTATTTCATAAGGTTGTTAGGGGATAATAGGGAATAGAGTATTTAAAGGGCTTATCCTTATCTCACTTGTTGCATTAACTGAGATCTATCATCATGAGTACATCACAATGGTTCCATGAGAGTTGAAAACAACTATTCATCATTTATCGTTCTCAGTTTAACACCAGTTTCTTGCCATCTAGCCCTCCCTACACTGACACTTTCTAATTACTTGTTCAATGTTTTCTGAAAGTCAGTTGAACGATTACTATGTGCCAGATACTAAACTAAAAGTTTTACATGCACCATCTCACTAAATCTTCACAACAGCTCTATAAAGCAGATACTATTGCTGTCCTCGATTTATAGATTCAGGGGGCCGAGTCTCAGAAACATATTACCAAACATGTTTCTAGTCTCAGTAGAAAACTAACTCATATGAGACTAAACAATAAAGGGGATTTATTATTCTATGATACTTGCAAGTCCAGATGTATGCCAGACTTGTAGGCTATCTTGATCCAACACCTAAGCCTGGGACTCTATGCTAACTCCTTTAAATCCAATGAATCACACACCTTCTGGAAGGTTTCCCCAAGGCAGCAAGGAAACTTCTTCCTCAGAAGCCCATAGCTTAACTCTTCTTCCTACTTAATGGCTTAAATAGTGTTACAGCCCATCCCGGCCCAATAACCAGGACTATGGAGTGGCATAACTCTCACTAGCTTAGGCCTTAGTCACAGAACCGTCTCCTAAAGTCAAGCGTGGGATAGACTCCCCCAAACAAAAGGACTACAGCGTGTGTGTGTGTGTGTGTGTGTGTGTGTGTGTGTGTGTGTGTGTGTGTGTGTGGCAGAGAGGTTAAATACCCAAATGAGTACTGAAATGATTAAGAGAATGAAGAATGCATGTTAGCAGGGCAATCACAATGTACATCATACAAGGTTATAACTTGCCCAAGTTCCCAGAACTAGCAAGTTCTCAGCTGAGATCTGAAACTGGGTCATCTAACTCCAGAGCCCCACTCTTAACATCTAGGTTCTACTGCTTCCCAAATAAACCTAGTAATGCCTGGGAACGGATAGAAACATTTGTGATTACTAACTGTATTCTACACACACACACACACACACACACACACACACACACACACACTACACAGTACAATACAGTATAGCATATACAAGGCACATGTTTAGTCCATATACTGGTATAGACATACCCATTGTAAAACTACTGACATTCTTGTATTTCACTGTATCGGTTGATAGAGCTGCTGCCTGAGCCTTCCTGTTACCCAATCCCTTTCCTGCCCCCCTTCCTCCTGTTTGCTGCTCTCTCGCCCACCAGCTCCCTTGATCCAGCAGCTAAAGTGCTAACTCCTGGCCCAGGAGGGGCCACTTAAGGTTCTGCTCCTGTGCCCCCACCAGCATCCAGATGACAGACTTTATCTGTTACCATCAACAGACCACAAGTGGTCTTGTTCCTTTCTGGTTCCTCTTACTTTGCAGACTCTTTCCCTGCCTCTAACTAGTACATTTCTTTACCTAAAACCTCCTGGGTTTGAGTGGAAGACCCAGGAGCCCTGAGTTCAGGCTGGTCTCTGTGGTGGAGTGATTTACTCTGTGTCCCCGTCTCCTTGTGTGCAGAATGCATAAATGTGACCTAGGATTCTAGCTGTGTGAATCCAAAATAAGGAAAACAATGATGATGAACGAGCATTGACTAATGTTAAACTGTAAGGCAGGAAGCCTTGTCATCTAAACATTCTGCCTCCAGAGACTACAAAAAGGTTAAAAATCTCAAGTTTCTGGGATGGTGGTACATGGCCATACTTCTCAAACTGGAATGTCTGTACTATTGTGCTGCTGGGGATTCACCTTCCTAGAACAACAGATTTATCCGGAGTAAGAAAGGTGGAATTTTACTTTTATATTAAAAGAGATATGTATATATTATAGAGTAGGGTGCAAGTCTGTGTGATTTTTAAATATACAATAGAAATTATGAAAAAAATTAAACTTGCTGCAGAACAATTTCAACCACACCCCAGACCCCTGGGAATGTTAGGACGTTCTCTCTCCTGAGAGGAAGTAAGATACGAATGTTTGAGATATAAACTAAGATTGCACCTTGCAGTTTTTGGTTGTAATCCCAGCTCTGTCTGTTACTTAAAATCTTGAACCATCTCTGAGCTTCCCCTTCTTCATTTGCAAGAATGGGTGTAATATCTAAGTTGTGGAGCTGTTATAGAGAATAAGAGAGATGTTGTCTCTCAAGTTCGTGCCATGTGCCTGCCACAGCATGGACAATAAATAATAGCTATAAAAAACAAACAAACAAACAAACAAAAAAACTATAGGGCTTCCCTGGTGGCACAGTGGTTGAGAATCCGCCTGCGGATGCAGGGGACACGGGTTCGTGCCCCAGTCTGGGAAGATCCCACATGCCGCAGAGCAGCTGGGCCCGTGAGCCATGGCCGCTGAGCCTGCGTGTCCAGAGCCTGTGCTCCGCAGCGGGAGAGGCCACAGCAGTGAGAGGCCCGCGTACCACCAAAAAAAAAACAAAAACAAAAACAAAAAAAACAAAACAAAATAATAATAATAGCTATAACCACTCTCTTGACTCATGGGAAGCACAGCAGTTTGAAAACACTATTATGGACTAGCCCCAACACCTATTCCTATGGCAATGGCACGCATTGCTAATCAATCTTTTCCCTTGGACATGGAGGCCCTTTACCAACACAGCCTGAAAGCCTTCATTCAGTCTCTTTACTTCATTTCCTTGTAATGGCTTCTGTAACTAATACTACTTTGAACAAACTGTGGGAAAGGCTGGGATTGAGTAACAACAAAAAGTAGCCAGAAAGTAGCTAAGAGTATAGATCTTAAAAGTTCTCATCACAAGAAAAATAAATGCTTAACTATGTGTGGTGATGGGTGCTAACTATATGTAGTGTGGTGATCGTTTCAGAATATACACAAATATTGAATTATTATATTGCACACCTGAAACTGATATAATAGTCATTTATGTCTCAGTTAAAAAAAAAAAAAAGCAGCAGCATCCACGTGGTAAGAAAGTTGCAGGATGATACCTGGCCCTTACTAATCCAATCCTGGCAGCTTTTTACTTCTGCCTCCTGTTCGAAATTACGTTTTTGCTTACAATTTCCCATCACACTCTCACACCCCCAAACCTCTCTTTTCTTAACATGGGTCTGTTTATGTGATCAATAGCCTTCATGTAGCACTGTAATTAATATATTATATGTACAATAAATATGATATTATAAAATAATATTATATAAATAAAATATTATATGTATTATATTGTCCCCCTCTCAAGAACTTGGAGAGGACCCAATCCAGGAGAGCATTATGTGACAAAGAATTAAATCCAAACTGTGGACATATCAGAAAGCCGTGGGACACTGAAGAAGTTGAGTTTGATTTGGATACACTTATTTGCCTGTTCCCTCTCCTCACAATACCCCATATCAGATTGCAGGGTGAGCAACTTGATTCCAGGGTAGGCGCAGTGAAGGGATGTAATTAGCCTATTAAGTTCTGCTAATGTCTTGTTAAAGGCATTCAAGTGAGAACAGCAGATATATCAGTTCCGCCTTGGACCCTGCCATTATGCACTTAGCATAATGTCTTCAAGGTTCATCCATGTTAGAGACTGTATCAGAATTTTATTCTTTTTTTAAAGCTGAATAATATTCCATATGTATATACCACATTTATCTATACACCCATCAATGGATACTCAGGTGGTTTCCACCTCTTGGCTATTGTGAATAGTGCTGCCACGGGTGTACAAATATCTGTTCAAATACCTGTTTTCACTTCTTTGGGGTATATACCTAGAAGTAGAATTACTAGATCAAGTATTAATTTCATGGGTTTTTTTGGTGTTTGTGTGGGATGTGATGGATATCAAAGGTTCTCTTTAGGACATATTATATTTATATTTATCATGGCTGCTAAACATACAGATGGAAACATCAGGCAGGAAGTTTTACATAGTCTAGAATCCCTGGGTCGGGTCTGGTGATAAAAGGTATATGATAGAAGGTCTTGCTGCCCAGTGGATAGGCTGTCGTGATGACACAGGAATGATTAAGGAGATGGGAGTGAGGAAACCGTTGGGGTGCATGTTGTTTTCAGCTCCCCAGGTGATCCTAGATATACCCAGGTTTGGTAACTACCCAGTTAAACCATCTTATTATAGATTGCCTTAAATGAAGAAGACCATTTAGGATTATTGGACAAGAGAGAAAAGATAAGAAGTGGTGCTAAAATTCTGAACTAGAAAATCTCAACTTGTTCTAGCTGGAATTTTAATACAGCACCTGGGTTTATTTTCATTTCCTTTCTCCTACTGCATGAATAAACAATCTTATCACACTGCCATTCACCCTGTAGTGACTTAGAGGTTACCTCATCACTTTTTAGAGAAACTATGTACTTAGAATCTATGCTTATATACTTTATTTTTCTGTTAAAAGTCCACTTTTTATTTTTCTTAGATTTTCCTCATAGTCTTTCTCTGAATTTAGTAATAAACATGCCTCTTTACCACTTTAAATCCCTTTGGCATGGTTCCTTATGAACCTTTCTTACCCTCCCCATCCCTGAGGGAACTATGTCTCATCTATCTTTATATTTCTCATATCCTAACACAGTGACTTATCAAAGTAGATAAATGTTTGATAAATAAATGAATAGGGCTTCCCTGGTGGCGCAGTGGTTGAGAGTCCGCCTACCGATGCAGGGAACACGGGTTCGTGCTCCGGTCCGGGAAGATCCCACATGCCGGGGAGCGGCTGGGCCCGTGAGCCATGGCCGCTGGGCCTGCACATCCGGAGCCTGTGCTCCGCAACGGGAGAGGCCACAACAGTGAGAGGCCCGTGTACCGCAAAAAAAAAAAAAAAAAAAAAGATTGAAGTAGGACATATCACCTTAAACTATGACCTCTCTGATCTCTGTATTATTCTTTAAGCTGCAAGGAAGTTTCTGGGGAAAGTGGTGGATATAACGAAGTGTGGCTAGAACAAATTTTTAAAATTACACCTAGGGATTTAATAGCTCATAAAGTGCCAGACCCACAACAATTCATTTCTCCTAGCAAAGCCCTCATAAATTCGGGCCACGAAATCATTGTGTTCGTCTTGCCACACCCAAGTCTCTCCCTTCCTGGCAGGGCTCCTCAGAGCCTCCTCCTTCCCTGGCAGACACTACCTGATGCTCACTGGTACAGGTCTGAAAGAGGTGGCAAGAGCCTAATGGCTAGTTCACCTCGAGCTTTAAACTGCAGAGTGTTCAGTGGTGCGCTGGAGTGCTCTGGTATATCCTGGTTTATGTATTAATCAAGAAACCATCCCCACCATCAAGGAGTTCATGATCCAGTTGCAGAAAAAAATGAATAGAAGTGTGATAAATGTTGTGATGGGATAAGCATACCATGCAGAGCACACAGGAGGGGCCATTGACTCAGAACTGAAAAATCAGGGAAGGCTTCCTGTAGGAAGTGGCATCTGAGCTAAGAGGTGAGGGACGAATCTGCATTTTCTGGGTCCAGTGGTTCAGGGCTCTGATTCAGGCAAAGGAACGGCAGAAGGTGAGGGGAGGCAGGGAGCTTTTAGGGGACTCCATGCACTCCATGTGGCTGGCACAGGAGCCAGATTATGAAAGGGCCTTTACTCCATGTGAGTGAATTTAGACTTGATAATTTTTGGAATAATGAAATCCATCAAAGGGGTTAGGGTGGAGTCTGCAATGCTGAGAGTTTAGCCAGGGAAACATGCAATTTGAAACCCCCTTGCACTCTGTTTTTAGCAAATTATACCCTGAACCAGAGAAAAATTTGCCACAGCTACAAATGACCGCTTATGAATCCAGAACTAATTTTAAGAACCTAATAAACTAAATGAGAAGATATTCAAAGCTCATGAAAGTACCCATGCACCTGCCTGTTGGGTGGGGCATATACTTGGTTCTATGTGTAGGTAAGAGGCTTGTTATTCATTTATATTTTCAAAAGAGGACTCTTGACACTCTTGGTCTGTCACAGACTAAAGTCACCTTATTCCAGCGACATAAAAGCCACTTGACTAGGCTGAAAATGTGTTCCCAAACCTGTTGCAGAATTTCTTCCCTAATGGCTTCTGTGAATTTGGGTTTAAGGGCTTTAATGGTACATCAGGGAAGGGCAGTAAAAACCGGAGTGTGGAAGAGTGAGGGCTGTTTAAAACTACAGAGCTTTGCTCTCATTGAGGAACACTGCTTACAATAATATTTGTTTCTTGAGGACTTCTGAAACTCTACAAGCCATTCCTCTAAGAATTTACCATCAAAACTCTACGTATTTACCATCAAACTACTGCCTTCATTGGAAGAGGGTGGATTATGTTCCCTTCTATGGATTTAAGGATCTCACCAATGCATAGAAAACTGGTCCAAATCCCTTAATTAACAACCCCAGGAATAATACTTATTAAGCAACTAGAGGCATTATAGCATCATCCTAAAAAAGATTCTAATCTCCGCAAGTTTAAAATATAATCACCTTATAGATCATTTTGTTTCTCTTTTTTATAGTCTTTAAGTTTACTTCATCTTTGTAGCTCTAGAGTTACACAGACAACAATGATGATTAGCACTACTACTGTACTACTACCTTATGACAATTTAAATGCTATATGATCACACACTACTATATGTAAGATAGATAACCAACAAGGACCTACTATATATAGCACAGGGAACTCTACTCAATATTCTGTGGTAACCTATATGAGAAAGGAATCTGAAAAAGAATGAATATATGTGTATGTATAAATAAATCACTTTGCAGTACACCTGAAACTAACACAACATTGTAAATCAACTACACTCCAATAAAATTTTTAAAATAAATAAAAATTATACATAAAATTTAAATAAATAAATAAATAAATGCCGGATGATCTATGGAGCAATACTGACACACTTGGAGCCTTTAGGGACTTCCCTGGTGGCACAGTGGATAGGACTCCACGTTCCCAATGCAGGGTGCCCGGGTTTGATCCCTGGTCGGGGAGCTAGATCCCACATGCATGCCACAACTAAGAGTTCGCATGCCACAACTAAGGAGCCTGCCTGCTGCAACTAAGACCCCGTGCAACCAAATAAATAAATATTTTTTTAAAAAAAAACGAGTCTGAGGTTTTGAATGAGAGACCCAGGTTCAGAGCCCTGTTTTTCTGTTTATTAGCTCTGTAACCTTGGGTTAAGTTACTTAACCTCTTTAAGCCTCAGTTCTGACCTAGAAATTGGGGGTATTCATGGTAACTATCTCAATTCACTGTAAGAATTGAATGAGATTGTGAGTGCACAATCTAGTACATTCATTCCTAGCTAGTACATTCATTCCTAGCTAGCATTCTTAAGCAGTTCACCTGTATCCTTTAGTTCTGTTTCTTTGTTTTATTATGAGCAACTTTCTCCTTTCTTTTTACTCCCCTAGGGATATGAAGCCTGACAATATTTTGCTTGATGAACATGGTAAGTAAATGATTTGTTTGCAATCAACCACATAACATGCATGTAGAACAAGTTGGTTATCCCCAGCAAAGTAGTACTATACAGGGAAAAAGTGTCTTACTCGGTTCAGCTGAGGTGCATGTACAAACTCCATTTTATGATGGGAGGGACCATATGGGGGAACTTTATAATTTACTGCAGTGACGTAGTACACCCTTAAATAGCCTTGCATTTACATAAGGAGAAAGTCATTCTCTTTTCAATTTTCTTCCATTCCTACTGATTTCTTCAAGAAAACCATCCCAGTTTTTTGGTGCTAGTTTGCTTTAATATCTCTATAGCAATCGTCTCCTTTTTTTTTTTTTTTCATAAAGACAGAAGAGGCTTAGAGCATTTGGTAGGCAATAGTATCTACCTAGAGATTCGTGACAGACTTTCCTTCTTGTGAGGGTAAATTGGTTTCACATTTACAGAAGAGATATCAAGTTTTCTGTTCAAAGGTTTTCAGTTACTAAAAATCAGTCCATTTGAAGAAAGATATAAAGCAGATAAGAGTATCTTTGGTACCCAGCTATGAAAGTGACAGAGGGATATGACAATGACCATGATGGTGATACATGAATGCCTGAAGTTCAAGAAGCACTGATTGAAGATGTCCTACAGAACATGCTTTGACCAACAGTGATTAAATGTGTATAATCTCTTCCTAATATTATTTTAATGTACATTTGGATTTATTTATTAGAGCAGACCTGTAGGACACACAGCCTGCATGTTATAAGTGTTACAGAGGCAATAATATCCTTGTTAAATTTTCAGAAAGCTACAGGGGAGGGAGTCCTAAATCTGCAAAGCTCTGTATCTCTTTGCAAGTGGGACTGAAACTCCACGGACCATCCATTGCTCATTATTTACTTACCTAGTTGCATTTTAAGCCTGATTTGCCAGACGCCATATGTGCTCAGAGGGCTAAGAAACATTTCTGTGTATGACCTCTAATTTCAAAGCTTGGAGTCATTATTTATTTATGGACTGTCTAAAAAGATTCTCTCCACTTTCTTCCAATGCCTTATTTCTTCCTTCCCTTTACTGCTTCTGACATTTGGGAATAGTTTCTGAATCTCAGAAATGAGGGCAATGGTGAGACAACATGAAGGTGACTTTCATTAAAGCACCAGCTATCTCTGCCTTAAATAGGAAGCAGGATCCCCTCTCACACCGGTGCAGATAAACTCTGTGGAGCTTCACAGCTGTGGACAAGGCCTCCCCCAGTCTCTAGAGGCCATCTTTGCACGATGGACCAAAAGGTGCTCTGTGTGCCTACCACAGCCTTGGGAAGGTGACCACTGGTAATGCAGAGCCTGATTTCGGGTTCTGTCCCCACTACCCCCTCACCTGCTTGCCTTTGTGCCCCATATATTGCTCAAGCATTTGTCAGGACCCTGAATGGAGACATATTGGTCCTGTCAACCAAAAAAAAGTACCTTCCATTCAGAGAACAACGTTTCGGTCTTGGATCTCAAACCTGGCCTCATCTTATTTTTACCATGAGGTCGTCCTGTTCTCTCTCATTCAACTTCTTTCTCTTCCTTATTTTCTTGTCAACTTGGTGATTGTAGATTAGTAGAAAGATCCAGGAATAAATTAATCTTTGACCCTTAGAGACTACCCTTGAGAAAGACTGTGTGATATCGTAGATAAGAGCATGGGGTTCTGAGCTCAAAACCCAGTTCTCTCACTCACCAGCTCTGAGACGCTCGACAGGTTGCCTAAAACTTCTCTGCACCTTAGATTCTTCAGGGATGAAACGCGTCCTTACTTCTCAGGGTAATTGTAAACACTAACTGACACCCTTTTTATAAAGTGCTTGATTGCCACGTGCACAAGGAAATCACTCAATAACAGTTAAATATTAGTATGACTCCGTGAGGTAGTAGGGGCTTCCTCCCCTACAGAAGGAAGCTTAGGTGACTTCATTTTGTTTTATATGACTTTATCTATATCATATAGTGTAAGTGAAAGCTGGGTCCTTACCTGTCTTTACTAAAGAATTATTTTGATTCCAGGTGGGATATACCAAGGATTGTGTGTGTCTACTTCTTAGGTCTTGTGTTTAAACAATTTTCTTTGGCACTTAATTCTCAAGCAACACCACTTTCAGTGGCCCATTCTGCCTTTCCTTCATGCATGCAGGGGGTTAAGCCCACTTTTCAAGCATTTTATTCTTGGTTGGACTGGGGCTCTGCTGCTTAGGGACTTATAAGCAGGCATCCCGGTCTGCCTGAGGGACGGTCCTAGTCTACACCTGTTATCTGGTGTACTATTTACAAAGATCTTTTTCACTCTCAAGTTTTGGGGTTTCGACAATGACTTAAGAGGGGGCTTTTCTGTACTTTTTCCCATCCTAAACTCAACTGGAGGATCACCTCAGTCAATAAGAGAAACACTGCTTTGGGAAGGACTGGACGTGCAAATGGGATAGAAGCAAGCAAACAAAAAGGTTGCGAGCCATTCTCTAAGCATTGTCCTGGGGATCTCTTTCTGGAGAAAATAATTTTTTGAGGTTATTTACTTTCCGTTTATTCAAATTCTGAAAAATTAAGCTTTCAGGCATTGCTCAGGGGCCATAATTAACTACTTTGAAATGAAGAAATTCCCGGTGGCCCTCGCTCGCTCCTCATCTCATTTTGCAGAGCTGCTCTCGTGACAACCAACTGGACCACAAATCAATGCCTGCCTTTGGGAGTGCTTTCTGGTGTGATTTTCCAAGGGTTCACGTTCGAAAACTTCATTTGTCTCCTCTGTCCACATTTATGACTTTTCACCCTTTATGGACAAGATCATGTATGCCTCTTGCATGGGGATTTAGCAACTGTAAAGGATAATTATTTACCTCTAATACACCTCCTATGCCCGTTCCTCCAAGTGAGCTGTATTACAGTATTACACCACATGGCTTATATTTTAATTCAGCACCATCAGTAAGAGGCAGAAATTTTGTTTTACTCTTACTGATTCATATTGGTTCATGTTCATCAGAAAAGACTGATATTTAAAGGAGCTAAATTCTTTTGTAAATGGAGAATCCTTCCACTGGTGTGAATGAACATTCCTTATACATCAGAATTTGACTTTAAAAAGTCTGTAATTTAGAGCATACCTGTTCTCCTTAAATGTCTCACTCACTAGTTCAGAGCCCAAGATGGCATTAGATCTTGGATGGCTCATAACCAACTGTCCTGATATATAGGTTTCATGTCCTACCAACTTAAGTACCCCGCCCAATTCTATCAGTTCAATAGTGTCTAAAATTCTGGTGTTTTTCCTAAGCTATTCAGGAAATAAGAGCTGCATACAAAGGAGCAATAATGACTCCCTGGTGTATCTGAGAGAATGACAATTACCACATCATCTATAATTTAGGTTTCTTAATATCATCCCTAGTCACAGGGAACAGAGAAAGGCAAAAACTCGGTTTGGGGGTGTGAGGAAGAAATAATCCTGCTACCTTAACAGCTTCTCCCTTGCAGAGTCCCAAAATGTACCTAAAAATCAAGTGGGTAGCATCTTAAAGCATATATATATATATATATATATATATGTGTGTGTGTGTATATATATACATATATATGTATATGTACGTATATACATATATATATATACACACATACACATGCACACACACACATATATATAGTAGAACTCTGTACCCATCCCCAGATAATCATGTATATAAGTCTCTGCTAGTGCCTAAGGATATGAATTTTTAATAAGAATCCTAGAAAAATGTGGCACACATAATCTAACTATTTTTGAGTTGAGGAAATTTTTGGAAGTTAGGAGCCATGCCAACCAATTGGTTATGGTGTCCTTGAGGGCTGTGTTGAGAAACATTCTCAGGCTGAACACAGGCACAGTGAGAAAGCGTATAAGTGATGACCACAATGATGACTAAATTCAGTGACTCAATACTATGAACTCCAATTTTTAATGTGATTCTGTGCCTCAAGGTACAGAGGTGAGAAGAACTGGCAGATCACTCCCTAGGGTGTTCACAGTGAGGAAGTTCTGAGCCTTGTATCTGAAAAACGTCACAGTAAGGCAGTGGTTCTAACTGGGGATGCTTTTGCTCTACTGTCTCTCCCTGAAGGGGACACCTGGCAATGTCTGGAGACATTTTTGATGGTCAGGATTCTATCCAGGAGAGGGAAGTACTTTTGGCATCTAGTGGACAGAGGCCAGGGATGCAACTAAGCATTCCACCATGCACCAGACAGCCCTTCACAGCAAAGAATTATCAGGTCCAAGGTCTCAGTAGTTCCAGGTTGAAAAATTCTGTTCTAAGGCTCCCTCAGGGCTGGGGCTTACGGAAGAGGCCAGAGTGGTCCCTCACACCCAAGCAATTCCTGTGTCCCTCCATCAGCAGGTGACTGAACCTTCCTCTGTGAGCCAGAACTCAGATTCCTTTCCACAGCACAGAAGGGAACATGGCAGAAGGATCCCCACGGTCAGCACAGGGAAGTATGGCAGCATCCTGGGCCTGGAATGGAGACGTCGGGGCTGGTGGCCAGGAGCTCTGCTTTCCTTGTTCAGCTTGAGGGCACCAGGCAACAGTTCCAGGAGATCCTCCCCCTCAAATGATTCCTCCCCATTGTTTACTATGCACCCTGGTGGGGGAACCCTGAGCCAACCAGCAGATAGTTCTTTTAGTTTGTTCAGCTCTTTGGTCTTAGGATAAAGTGCAACAAGTTTTGGGGCAATTTATAACCCACCAAAGAAGTCCTGGACCAAATTCTAGATCCTAATTCTAGCTCTGCTACTTCTAAGCACTGAGAACTTAGCCACAAACAGCTCTTCTGTAAAATAAGAACTACTTCATTAGGCTAAAGTGTACGAAAACCTTTTGAAAATTGCAACTAATCATATGAATGTAAAAAATACTACTTATAACATTAACATTCTTTCAACCACATTCGAAAGAAATGTCATGAGTGAGTACTTACTGCAGTCAAGATCTTCTACTAAGCCTGGTCTTCTTTTAAAAGCGTGGTCTCAAACTTTACTGGGTATCAGAATCACCTAGGGAGCTTTTTAAACACTGGGCCCCCATCCTCCTAGTTTCTGATTCAGTATGCAGAGGTAGGGCCCAGGAATTTGCATTTCTAACACATTCCCAGGTGATACTGGTGCTGCTGGTCTGGAGACTGCACTTTGAGAACCAGCTGACTCTGAAACATCCTCTACCTTCTACTTCTACATGAGCATAGCCAATCTCAGGACTGAGTCGGCTTAGAACACCTGCTCAGGCTAACGTAGAGGATCCCATGCCTGGCTGCCCGTCTGAATCACCTGTGGAGTTTCTTGTTCTGTTTCTAACGGGGATGCCTGGCTCTCCCACCAGTCCCACTGCATTGGTGTCCCAGGAGAATGAAGTCCAGGCATGTGTGTTTCACAAAATCACTCTGGAACATCTGATCATGACAAATAGCAACTTCCTGCCAAATGCTGAGCAAAGCCTTCCACAGCATTATTTCATTTGATCTTCCCAAGAACCTCATGAGAAGATGACTACTATCATCTCAACTTTACAGAGAGGATAAGTCACCTTTTTGAGGCAGCACAGCTAGTAAGTATTAGAGCCGGGACTTGAAGCCAGGCAGTCAGAGACCAGAGAACAGGCTCTTAATTATTAAGTCTCCAGGCTCACCTGTTTTGTATCAAACTTTGTGAAACATTGATCCAGTGCTTTGAGCGTGACCCGTGGGGAGAAAACAGAGAAAGAAAATACTGAAACAACCTATATTATGATAAGGTGATTTCTGGAAATCATCTGTTGGTACCACTTATGCAAGAATACCTTCACTTTCAGCTTGACGAGCGCTACTTTTACTTTATGAAAATGTCATCAGATATAAACAAAACACTTTTTGCACCACACAAAACCCTGGTGATAAAGACAGTGAGATTTATCGTTAGTGGCAGGCTGGATGCTATCAGGGAGAAGATAGTGCAGTTGGCAGGAGGAGTGTGGTCTGTGGGATATGGAAGAAGAATCCCCTCCAGTTACCACCATATCTCATCACAACCACAGAAGCATGCAAATGGAAATGCCAACACTTCACGATCCTCTGAAAGCATATGACTTTCCTGCCGACAGCTGACAGAACAGGCTTATCCTACTTCTTGCTGTGAATGTAAGGACCCTAATACACTTTGTAGGGTGTGCTCCCTGCTGAACTTAAGTGTTAGACCCACACTATATTGCCATGAGTGTGAACACTGCAGAGAGACCCTAGAGATCATCTAGTCCGCCCATGACTTTTTTTTTTTAAGGGAAACTTAGGTTCAACACAGGAAAGGAACTTCAAGTGTACGATGTATTTGGAGCAGAATTCAGGGCAGGACCTAAGTCTCCTGGCTCCCAGTCTAGGGCTCTCTTTAGAGCCTCTTTAAAAATAAAACTTGACTTTTCCCTACTTTCCCTTGGTCCATTATTTTGTTGGGAACCACTGGGGGACAACCTGAGCTATCAGACAAAGAACTACTAATGATATTAAGAAAAACAAGGAGAGAAGGAACTCTTTCTTGGCAAAGAAATAAATATATGTATCCACAGTCATGTCTGCTTTGTATTAACAACATTTATTTCTTCCAAAAAAAAAAAAAAGATCCTGTAAAGATGCTTGGAAATTTGATACTTCAAATAGTTCTTATCTGCCCCCCTCTTGATTCTCACAGGCTATACCAACTTAAAATGCTGACAACAGGCAAAAATTGCCTAAGTAGAATTTACCAGAGCGTGGGCTCTTAAAGACCAAGGTTAAAACTTTCTGACACTGAACTACAAATTTACAACCAGATATTAACCTTTTCGTGTTTTGGCACCTGGAGTGTTGCTGGTTTAGACTATATTGGTCTTGAGGATAGGATAGGATAATAGAGTTTTTACTGCCTGTACCCAATTGCAAATGGCGTACAAGAATTTACAAACTAAGCTTCCAGGTACTATTGATAAAAAAAAAAAAGCGTGGTGTGCCACTGTGTTGAATGGAACTTAACGTTCTCTGTGGTCCTTCTCCCTCTCAGGGCACGTGCACATCACAGACTTCAACATTGCTACGATGCTACCTGTGGAGACATGCATCACCACCATGGCCGGCACCAAGCCTTACATGGGTATGGGCCCCCTGAGCCACCATAGCGACTAAGAGGAAGGCTTTTTTATTCATTCCTGTAGACACCATGTACTACGGGTTCAATCATCTGTAGGGCCTTGAAGCTAGAAATGACAAGTCCCCCTCTGACTTTACCTGGAGAGCTTCTAATTTCACAGGTCTGCGGTGAGCCTCAGGACTCTCCTTTTAGCAAGCACCCAGTCTGATCTTGATTCAGGAGAGTCACGGATTACATGTAAAAACACTATTTTATGAGTTATTAAGAACAGTTTCTACCTACTTCCTGATGAAGAATAGTAAATAATTAATTCAATAAATATCTACTAATTGCCTCTGTGTACTCAGCACTGTTTCAGGTGCTGGTGATCCTGTAGGGAGCAAAACATACAAGGTCTCCAGCCCATGGAGCTTACCTTCTAGTAAAAGGAGTTAAAAAAAAAAAAGAATCAAACAGAGAAGGTACAGCCATAAGTAGGATGGTAATAAGTGATATAAGTATTATTATAACCATGATTTACGTAATCCTGCATAACATGCATAGGGCTGTAAGTTCACAAAGTACCTTCCAGTTGTAATTTTGGTTTTAGGTTTATCACCACAACAATCCCATGAATAATTCGCAGGTGAAATATTTGAACTTGAAATTAAAGGCAAGAGCAATGCCACTTTCTTTCAATATTTCATTCTCTTCCTCATGCAACTAAAGAGAGAACTAAAGAGAGGGAGGAAAAGAGAACTCTGTGCAGGGCCACCTCACTTTCCAAGAGAAAGAAATCATCTGTGGGGAAAAATGAGCCTGATTTTATATGGTATTTGAACAACTGCAAGTTCCTGGCTTCCAATTATCAGTGGGAGGAAGAAGTCTCCTTTGTCCTTCTAAAATAATGGACACATATAATTCAGCCTATTTTCTTGCCTAAAACCCATGGTACTCAAATGATAAAAAGGAATCTCTGAGGCTGCTGGCCTGATGAGTTTATTCCCCAGGTTTCCTGGGTATCCGTATTAAGGGCTATTTGCTTGGAGCCAAATCAGAAAATGTGCATCTGGGTTTTCTAAGCCTGGTTTCCATGGTGAGAGGAGTAAAGGAAGACCATCTTTCTTTTCTCTCCCCAGTGATTTTAAATACAATATCCATATAATTTGATTCTCCTAAAACTTGGCATTTCTAGTCTTTTCACGACATAGAGCTAGGAAATTGGAATCCAGTCAAGTTTCTCTGCACCTCTCCACCCTCACCCTTATAATTAACAATTACTAATATTTATTGAAAGCCTTCTAGGGACCAGACAATGTGTTAAATGTTTTGCATTCATTGACTCATTAATGTTTTCTCAACAACCCTGTGAGGCAAACTGTAATTATCACCATTTTACAATGAGGAAAATAAGAAGCTAAGTAATTTGCTCAAGATCACATGGCTTATAGTTGAAAAAGCCTAGATTTAAAGCAAGCTCGTTCTGACTTTAGAAAACCAAGCTTCTCCCTAAAAGAGAGAGGGAAATTTTAAAGTTTATGTATTTATGATTCTTAAATAGATGTAAGCCTAATTAGGTAGGCCACGCTCTTAGAAATGTTTCTAGTTTTATTTTAAAAAATGAATATCTGACTGTCAACGCTTATATTTTCATCCAGAAGTTGTTCTTGCCTTTGATTTTTGGATGGGAATCTTCCTAAGAGGTATCACAAGCGGAAGTCTGCTTTCTCTTTTTAAAAATTATGTTCCCAATAATTTGGTAAAATCTACCTAACAGACATTCACCAGCACTCATTTGATAGCATTCCTGCAGAATGTAATTAGCAATTAACCAGAAATAAAAAAAATTCTAAAAAGAAAGAAAACTAGGATGAAATACTGAATGAAGAGTATAGGAGGGCTTCCCTGGTGGCGCAGTGGCTGAGAATCCACCTGCCGATGCAGGGAACACGGGTTCGTGCCCCGGTTTGGGAAGATCCCACATGCCGTGGAGCGGCTGGGCCCGTGAGCCATGGCCGCTGAGCCTGTGCGTCTGGAGCCTGTGCTCCGCAACGGGAGAGGCCACAACAGTGAGAGGCCCGCGTACCGCAGGAAAAAAAAAAAAAAAAAAAAGAATATAGGAATATACAACATTTTCTAATGTAAGATGCTTAGCATATTATACAGCAGTTCCTCGACTCTGGCAATAAGAAGATAAGCTATCTGTCAGTTTTTTTTTTAACATCTTTATTGGCGTATAATTGCTTTACAATGGTGTGTTAGTTTCTGCTGTATAACGAAGTGAATCAGCTATACATATACATATATCCCCATATCCCCTCCCTCTTGTGTCTCCCTCCCACCCTCCCTACCCCACCCCTTGTCTGTCAGTTCTTAAGCACCTGCACCCAACAAGGAAGTTTTACTTTTTTGAATTCATCATCTTCTACCTCCATGCTCTTTCCAATCAACTCCAATCCCTCCTTCTCCCCACCCCTGGTCTGTGTGAATATCATCCAGATCACTTAGAGCTTAACCAATTAAAATATTCCTCTTCTCCAAATTAACCAAACCAAACAAACAGATATACTATGGAAAATGTGTAAAATGCTGATTAAGCAATGGGGAAATTAATCTCCCTACTTGTAGATATTTATGGTTTCCTTCCAGACCTTTATTCTGTAAACACACAAACACATTTTTTTAAGTTGGATCATACTAGAGTTTGGCAACCTAAATTTTCACTTTAAAATGTAATAACAATAATAGTAATAGGCATCATATAGTGAGAATCTATTATGTCCCAAGCATTTTGCTAAGTTTTTAACAATATATCATTAAATTTTCAAAGCAACTCAATAAAATGTTTTTATACATTAAAAATAATCGGGCCTCCAGAGAAAGTGGCATGATTATAATCACACAGCAAGCAACTGGCAGGGCACGAAGTTAAATCCAAATCGAAAACGTCTCAAGTCTGGAATGTTGATGGTGATGACAATGGAGCAGGAGGAGTAATGGCTGACATTTACTGAGCTCTTCCTATTGGCCAAGCACTGTCCTAAGTGCATGTGTGACATCATTTAAACTAAAAGCAATCCAGTGAGGGATGCCAGAGTCTAACCCTCCACACGCTGCTGTGCTATCTCTCTGCCTCTTGGCAATAAGCATGTCTCAGCCAGAACGGAAACCGCTTCTCTCTGACTTCAGAGCCTGGCTCTGGACAACTGACACTACTTATTTTTCCAGGCCCAAATATATAACTATCATTTTTAATGTTCACATGCTACAGAATTAGAGGGCTGCATCAAAATCTATTGAACCAATTCTTTATTGTTGAATCTTAGGTTATTTCTCATTTTGAAATATAAATAAATTTGTGATAAAAATCCTGTTAGCAGTAGCAGAAATATGTGCTACAATTTATTTCCCGTGATAAATCCCCATTCAAGGAATTTCTGGTCAAAGGGTATATATGTTACTGCATTTCCCTCCTGAAAGTTTGCGTTGATTTCTACTCATTTGTTCTGGAAGCATCTGAGGATATTCACTTCCTTGAATCCTCACCAGGGCTGCACTGTCAATATCTTAATCTTCGCAAAAAAGATAAGTGAAAACGGTACCTCATTATGACGTTAAAATTGCTTTTATTTTACTTCTTTTGTAAATTGCCTGTTCATGTTCTTTGCCCGTTTTCTATTAGAGTGTTAATACATTTTTTTCTATTTCTTATTATGTAAAGAATTCTTGACCTTTATATATAAAGGATATTAAATTCTAATGTATCATGTGTTATAATTTCCTACATTTTAGTTGCTGTTGTTCTTATAGCATTTTTGACATGAAGAACTGTTCCTAACATCAAACCTTAGTCATATTCTTTTGTAGTCTATTTTATTTTTTTATTTTTAAAGGTTACACTCCATTTATAGTTATTACAAAATATTGGCTATATTCCCTATATTGCACAGTATATACTTGTAGCTTATTTTATACCTAACAGTAGTTTGTACATTTTAATCCCCTACCCTTATATTGCCCCTCCCCCCATATTGCCCCTCCTCTCCTCCCTTCCCCCACTGGTAACCACTAGTTTGTTCTCTGTAACTGTGAGTCTGCTTCTTTTTCGTTATATTCACTAATTTGTTGTATTTTTTATTTTTTTTTAATATCTTTATTGGAGTATAATTGCTTTACAATGGTGTGTTAGTTTCTGCTTTATAACAAAATGAATCAGCTATACATATACATATGTCCCCATATCTCTTCCCTCTTGCGTCTCCCTCCCACCCACCCTCCCTATCCCACCCCTCTAGGTGGTCACAAAGCACCTAGCTGATCTCCCTGTGCTATGAGGCTGCTTCCCACTAGCTATCTGTTTTATGTTTGGTAGTATATATATGTCCATGCCACTCTCACTTTGTCCCAGCTTACCCTTCCCCCTCCCTGTGTCCTCAAGTCCATTCTCTAGTAGGTCTGCATCTTTATTCCCATCTTGTCCCTAGGTTCTTCTATTTTTTTTTTTTACATTCCATATATATGTGTTAGCATATGGCATTTGTTTTTCTCTTTCTGACTTACTTCGCTCTGTATGACAGACTCTAGGTCCATCCACCTCACTACAAATAACTCAGTTTCGTTTCTTTTTATGGCTGAGTAATATTCCATTGTATATATGTGCCACATCTTCTTTATCCATTCATCTGTTGATGGACACTTAGGTTGCTTCCATGTCCTGGCTATTGTAAATAGAGCTGCAATGAACATTTTGGTACATGACTCTTTTTGATGTATTTTTTAGATTTGACATATAAGTGATATTATACAGTATTTGTCTTTCTCTGATTTATTTCACTTAGCATAATACCCTCCAAGTTCATCCATGTTGTTGCAAATGGCAAAATTTCATTCTTTTTTATGGCAGAGTAGTATTCCAATGGTATATATCTACCACATCTTCTTTATCCATTCATCAGTTGATGGACACTTAGGTTGCTTCCAGATCTTAAACCACTAGTCTTTTTACTTTATAGTTTCTACCTTTGATGATATTCTTAGCAAGACCTTCTTACCTCTAGATTTAGACATGGTTACCTATATTCTTATTATTGTTATAGTTTAATCCAGCCATATATGTGGTAAGATATACAATAAGGATATGACTTCGGGCTTCCCTGGTGGCGCAGTGGTTGAGAATCCGCCTGCCGATGCAGGGGACACGGGTTCGTGCCCCGGTCTGGGAAGATCCCACATGCCGCGGAGCGGCTGGGCCCGTGAGCCATGGCCGCTGAGCCTGCGCGTCCGGAGCCTGTGCTCCGCAAGGGAGAGGCCACAACAGTGAGGCCCGCATAACACAAAAAAAAAAAAAAAAAAAAAAAAAAAAGGATATGACTTCATTTTTGTTATATTCTTAAATAATTGTTTTGAGACCATGTATCAAATAAGATCCCATACATGCTGATTTGAAACATGTTCATCATAAACTAAGTATTTTTATGTACTAGCATCTATATTCTGTGGCTTTCAAATCAATTATTGTAGCTTTATAATGTGGTTTACCACATGGAATGCAAGTCCCTTTATCCTTTTTCAGGAAACCTTTATTATTCACATATTTTATAGAGGAAATTTAGAATCATTTTTGTAAATTCCATGAATTATTTCTGTTGTACTATATTTCTATATCAGTTTTTGGCCCCTTTCTTTATGTCCTGAGCAGAATCTACTGTCCAGTTGCTTTAAAATCTGAAAGCCTGCCCTGGTCCGGGAAGATCCCACATGCCGTGGAGCAACTAAGCCCGTGAGCCATGGCCGCTAGGCCTGTGCGTCCGGAGCCTGTGCTCCACAATGGGAGAGGCCACAACAGTGAGAGGCCCGCATACCGCAAAAAAAATAAAAAATAAATAAAAAAAATCTGAAAGCCAAATAATGGAAATCCAAATAGCTAATAAATGTATTAAAGCATGGGCAAGCTTATTAGTAATCAGGAGAATGCCAATTTAAACCACCATGGAAGACCATTACATACCCACTAGATTGGAAAAGTCACAAGGTTAGTTAATGTCGAGTGTGGATAAGGATGTTGAGCAAAGTCTCATGCGTTGCTAGTCAGAGCGTTAATTGGTACAACCACTGTGGTAAATAGTTTGGCATTATCTAGCATGGGTGAAGATGCACAGCCCATCCCAGAATTTCCCCTCCCAAAAACGTAACCTAAAGACGTGTGGACCTAGAGGATTCTTACATGTATAGGAATGTTCATGAAAGCATTATTCAAAATACCCCAAATGGAAAACAATCCAAATGGCTATTAAAAGTAGGAAAGGTAGGTAAATGACAGTGTATTTGTATGGCTTTGAATGTAAACAAACTATGTGCAGCAAGTTGGATAAATTTTATACGCATAATGTTGAACAAGAAAAGCAAGTCACCAAAGAAAACAAGCAGTAAGATTTAACACATGCACACAGCACACATACCCATGTTATATATATATACACAAATACATATACATACATGTTATGCACACATCTGTTATATATATGTAATGTCATATACATATATATACACACAACATATATGTAACATATGTATTACTAAAATAGGCAAAACTAAGGTGCTCCTTAGAAATGCATACACAGGTAGTAAATCTATGTAGAAAGGCAAGAAGAAAATTACCGACAGAAATGCAGCATAGTGGTTACTTCTATGGTTGTAACAGGACAGGACCCAGTGGTGGAGTCAAGATTCTATATTGTGCCCTGTGAAAGGTTACATGGCCATTTACTTATAACTGCTTGTTAATTTTTCTTTTATATTTACTTTTCTGAATGGAAGTATGGAAATAGTTTAAGAACTAAATGAAATACTCAGCGTCTGTTTTGAGGGAAACTTAGTCCCTCTCCACCTCTATTTGTACCATCTCAGGAGCAAGGAGTCCTCCTGCAGGGTTGATGGAAGCCCTCAGCATCTCCCTGCCCTGGCTTTTCAGCTCTTTGAGGGCTCAAAGAATTACCCATCCATTATGCTTGTGTATGTTGCCATCATGTTTTTTTCTTAGTGTTCTTCCAAAATTCCTCAATGCCTAGCATACCGTGAATATTTGTTGAATGAATGAATGCATATTCAAGTGTCTTCACGCCAGAAAACGGTAAGTAGAAGAGGATTCCACTCATATAAACTCCAAGGGTGGTCCAAGACAACAGAATACACAGCTTTCATAGAGTGATGTTCATGCTGGTGGATAATTTCTTAGCACAATTGTCTGTTTATCCCTCAAAGTTCTCTGCAGCTTCTCTGAGATATCTGTCACCTGTCACCCGGAGGGACTACGTCATCTACAGATGACTTGCTGTGAGATACTGATAAGGGAAAGCAGAAGTATAGCCCACTCCATCCAGTCTGTGGGAGCACCGTGGGGTCAGGACCATTATCTCCCAAATTGCATGGGGAGCTGTGACTTGCAGAAAGAATGCAGTGACGCATGAAAGGTGAATCCACCAGGGAATGAAGCTTCCTTAGTTCTGCTACAGTGGGCTTTTATAGTCTGGGTCAACCCTGGACGTTGGGATGTCAACATTCTACCTGTCTAACTGGATGCTGCCCACAGGATTTTACTTGAAATTGAGTGCACCAGGCAGGGCAAACCTGTATGCAGGTCCCACATCACACCAATTTCCTTTGTCCAGAGCCAGCACCTTACTACCAGAGGCTTAGGTCAAGTGTGCAGCTTTTGGCTAGGTAAAATGCCCATTATTATGGATGTTTGCCTCTCCAGAAGACTGCCTAGTTTTTTGAGTACTTTCCAGGTGCCAGACACTGTGCTGAGATTTTGGCATGCATTATCTCATTTAGTTTCTCACCTCTATAGGAACTGCCGTCTCATTGTTCTGATTTTGCTGATGAAGATTCTCAAGCTCAGCCCACTGACTCGTTTAAGGTCACAATAAGTGGTGAAGCCAGTTTTTGAACACAGACAGCCTGGTTTCAGCTAATGTTTGCAACCAGGGCTTGACTGATTGATTCAGTACTGTTCATTCTTTTAACCAATTTCTGTTGAGTGACACTAAATGCCAGATTCGGTACTAGACAAGCAAACAGAGAAGAGACCTGCCCTTGCTTTGTACTTCATTTCCCCCACTCCATCCCTCAGGAGTTAGGTATATTCTTGGAAGGGTGTGTAGAAGGTAGAAGGTTCTCAGTGTGTTAGAGAACACATAACTAGGGGTGTCCACTGGGGTAAGATTGACTGAGGTTCTGCCTTCCACTGGAGCCAATTCACAGAACTAAGGGACAAAGTGTCAACGCCCCACAAGTGATGGAAAACCGTGTCTCTCTCAGAGTGTCCCGCCCTTTCTCCCCTCCCTCACCCCCAGTACAGGCTGCAGATGCTGCCTTTGCCTCTTCCAGATGACCCTGACATGGAGAGTCAATCCCATGTAGTTGGAGCTAAATTCTGAACAATGTTTGCAGCAGTAGTACAAATTTATGTCCTGATCACACCTCTTCCAAATCAAGACAATGAATATAAATATTCTTCTCAGCCTTCCTGCTTTCAGTCAGCCACACATTTGAGGCCTGATGGGATCCAATTTTTCATAGGTGCATGTTCTAAGTCAGAGGAGAATTTGTCCATTAAGGGTTGTGTATGCCATGCCTGTGTGTGTTGGTGATGAATGAGAAAGACTAGAAACTCAGAAACTTTTGCCTGCAGTGAGCAATCTAGCAATGGATGATAAACACACATCAAAGTATTTGTACCCTTTTCCCTGGTAATTTGCCTTTGGAGGAACATGCTGGGAAGATAGATTTGTTAATGCCTCAGGGAGTAAAACTGACCTAACTCTTCTGTGTTTTTCAGCACCTGAGATGTTCAACTCCAGAAGAGAAGGAGGTTATTCCTTTGCTGTTGACTGGTGGTCGCTGGGAGTGACAGCATATGAGCTGTTGAGAGGCCGGGTACCGTAGAATTACATTTCTCTTTAGTTACTCTTCCAGCAAGTTTCATTTTTACAGTGAAAGGATTGATTTTTTTTTTTTTTTTGCCAAAAGTCAAGTAGTTTGTTTCAGAGATGAAAGCAACAATGCCATGTGATGCTGGTAACACACCTGGGGATTTCCGCCCATAATTAATTCACTCTCCCACATATGGGGCCAGGCATGTGAGTTGCCATTAAATGATGCAGATAAAATTAAAGGAATTATAGGGATATTATTAACTCCCAGAGAGGGAAAATCAATACATGTCACTCCATATCTTATATAAATATGTTTGTTTGTTTAAAGAAAATAATTTTGCAGTCATAGGCCAGGGCTCTGATTCAGTGTGAGTTATTAATACAACACAATTCATGCCCTGTCTTGTTGGATTCCTGTCTTTCATCTGCCTCTTGGGTTCTGGGTTCAGTGGCAAATTAGAGTAGTTTCTTTTTAAAAGAAATATTTCTTAAACTAAGAAAATGCCTAGGAAGAATTTTGCTAAGGAAAGATTTTTTTTTCTCCCTCCCATATCATTGTACCTCGTGGTAGTTCCCTGTGATTTGATGTAACTGACAATGTATTAACACTGTCAGATTCATTTTTCTTTTCCTTTTCTGCTTAGGAAAGGTGAAACATAGTTACTGTTAGGTTGCTGAATTCATATCTACATATATAAATTCGGGGTTATCAGCTATAGTGACTATGTTACACTTAGATCCTCAGATCTTATTCGGTTCACAACTGAAAGTGTGTACCCTTTTACCAACCTCTCCCTATCTTCCCCAGCCTCAACCCCTGGCAACTATTCTACTCTGTTTCTATGTGTTTGAATTTTTGTTTTTTTAAGATTCCATGTGTAAGTGATACGATGCAGTTATTTGGCTTCTCTGTCTGACTTGTTTCAGTTTGTGTATTGGACTCAAGGTCTGTCCATGTTGTTACAAATGGAAGGATTTCCTTTTTTCTTATGGCTGAATAATATTTCATTATTCATATATATTGTATATGAATATATATATGTTATGTATAATATGCCATTATTCATTTATAATTTATCCATATATAATGAATATTGTGTGTAAATATATAATACCATATATAAGTATATATTATAGATAAATATATGTATATATGTGGGTGTATAAATATATATATGTATATCATGTACATACACTTTTTTTTTTTTTTTTTTTTTTTTTTTTTTTGCGGTACGCGGGCTTCTCACTGTTGTGGCCTCTCCCATCGTGGAGCACAGGCTCCGGACGCGCAGGCTCAGCGGCCATGGCTCACGGGCCCAGCCGCTCCGTGATATGTGGGATCTTCCCAGACCAGGGCACGAACCCGCATCCCCTGCATCGGCAGGCGGACTCTAAACCACTGTACCACCAGGGAAGCCCCACACATCTTTATTCATTCATCTGTTGATGAATATTTATGCTGTTTCTGTGCCTTGGCTATTGTGAATAATGCTGCAATGAACATGGGAATGCAAATTCTTTTTTTGTAAAGCACAGATATAACTTTTCATGTTAAAAAAAAATGCTGTTGCTCCCTAATGCCTCGTATATTCTCACACACACACACACACACACACACACACACACACACACACACACCCCTGCCTTACCCACCCCTCTCCTCCGCGACACTCTTCAGACACCTTAGCTTGGAATTCTTTGCCCTTTAGAACCATGTTAACTTTTCAGATTTTGCTTCAATTTGAATGACCCTGACTCTTCACAAACTCACTTCAGCCTCTTTGTACTCCCTCCTGTCTCGAGGCATCCCTTGGAGCTCTTTTCCTCTTGTTCCTTTGCCTATAAATATATTTTCCTAAGATAAGCCCTGGTCTTTTTTTTTTTTTTTTTTTTTTTCCGGTACGCGGGCCTCTCACTGCTGTGGCCTCTCCCTGCTGTGGCCTCTCCCATCGCAGAGCACAGGCTCCGGACGCGCAGGCTCAGCGGCCATGGCTCACGGGCCCAGCCGCTCCGCGGCATGTGGGATCCTCCCGGACCAGGGCACGAACCCGTGTCCCCCGCATCGGCAGGCGGACTCTCAACCACTGCGCCACCAGGGAAGCCCGCCCTGGTCTTTTTTTTTTTAAAAAATCACTGTTGAATAAGTTTGGAAATTGCTAAATTAAGCTTGAGTAAAGTTAAGGATGTGTCTTAATTGTAGAACAGAATCCTTATATCTCATGTATATTGACCATTTCTAAGAAAGGACAGACTTAGAAAATTCTCAATTAAGAAATTAAAAACTCATTTGACCTTCCAATCTCATCTTCTAGAATTAACAGCTTGTATTTACTTCCAAACCTTTCCTGATTTTATAAGGATAATGTTTTCACATAAATGCGCATATACAGTTATTGTTGCTTCAGTAAAAAGAGAATTATGCTTTAACCTGTTGAGACTTTTTTTTGCCACTTAAAATAAAATGTAGAACTTTCTACATCAGAACACGTAAATCTATTTTACATTTTAGGATTAAATCCATTTCGCAAATGTATCGCCCTTGTAAATTTTTCCAGGTATATCTATTTTTATGGTTTTAATCTCTTCTATATCATCAGACTGTAAATTTATTAAAGGTGAAGCCAGTGTTTTATACAGTTTAGTATTATCCACAATATTTAGCTTTCAACAGGTACATAACAAATGCTTGTTGAAAATACAGAGGAACAAGTAACTACAAAACAATTGACACATTCTCACAAAGAATCACCAAGGAGCCTGCATGTAATTATGTTTCAAAATATAGCTAATCTGAAGAAATGAAATACCAACATTTAATTACAACTGGCAACACAACTAAACCACAGAAGAAGGGTGCTAAACAATCATTTCCTCCACATTTACAAATTGTGATTAACAGAAAAATATATGCTTCAAAGGGAAATGTGCCTGAAACTTCCCTGTGGTATCTGATCTTGTCCTGACCATGGTCCCTTAGCTCTCAAGCTGCTTTGTCATCTCTCTGTGTCCCCGTTTGCATTGCCATTGTAAAGGCAAGGTCCACTTCTCTAATTTTGTATTATCCATAGTATTAGCTTATGATAGGGAAGTACGTCGTTTTGCACTAATTGTACATCCTTGGCTGCAGCTCTTTTGCTTTTGTACTCCTGAAATAAGACTATAATCACAACACCTCACTTTGTCCCATCTAACATTTTACCTTTTCCACCTTGGTTATTTTTTATATTCTCATTCTTAATTTATATGCTGCCCTAAAATTGTCTGCTATATCCTGTCATTGCACACTGTAATTTTTCTTTATAGCATGTATTCCATTGATTTGTGTGTGTGTGTGTATACAGTCTGTTATTATTTATGGTTTTGCTGAGTAGACTGTAGTCTCTACCACTGTAGAAATCCCATCTGTCCTGTCTTCATTGTATCCCCAGGGCCCAGCAGAGGTGCAGGACATTGTAGGCATTCAATCAATATTTGGTAAATGAATAAATATAAAGCTCTGGTTGTTGATGGCTTAATATGGATTTTAAAGTTTGGAACTAGAAACATACATTATTATATAAGACAAAGGTAATTTGACTATTTTGAACAAGTCAACAGAGCATATGAGGATTTAAATATATGTATGTTACATTCAGTCATATGGCCTAAAGTAAATGAAAAAAACACAACATACTTAAGCCATTTGCTTGTGTCATTTGTTCCTTTATGAGTTTATCAAAGCATTTTGTGTTTTTAGATGTCTCTAAAGCAGGTTTCGAGACATCAATGAATTGAAGAAAATTAGAAAAAAGAAAAAATGTATGTGCACATGTATATAACCTGGGAAACTTGGTGTGCCAACCTGCCCCAGCTCTTAATGGTAAACATGCAGTGAATCACATGTAGTGACCCACAGTGCCCTTGGCTTGCAAACAGTCAATAAACATTGATGACACTGATAAGGTACCCGGCACTCTTTTTCTGATACTGAGTTACAAGGGTTATTTCCACTGTATCATTACTGAGACAAATGAATTAACTATGGTCCTTTATGCAGTCTTGAGGGAAGAAAATATGCGGAAGGGGTTTTTAAACCTTGCATTAAAAAAATAAAGTTTGGTCAATCTCCCTTTTAGGGAGTCAACCCCTAGCACTTCCTGATTCCCTGGGTAACTGCTGTTGACATGCCATGCAGGGACTTAAGCCTTCCTTCACATCATCTTTTTTGATGACTCATCTTGCCGTTCATTATTTACATTTAGAGCCACCATCCTTTTTACCTTTATGTCAATAATATCTCTCCTGTATTATGTCTAATATATATTAGCCACTCTATTGAGAACTTTACATGTATTATGTCATTTAATTTTCCCAACACTCCCCTAAGGTGATTCATTTTACAGAAGTAACTTCATCTTACAGATGAAGGAATTGAAACTCAAATTGACTGACCCAGTTTAGCACTCAAATCCTTTTGCCTTCAGAGCTCCAACACTTAATTACATTATGTTACCTTTTAATAATGATTTAAAACAAGGAAAAAAATTAAACTCCTCCATTTCTCCCAATTTAGTTGGGAGAAATCGGTCCATAGTCATTTATTATCTCGAAAGGGTCAGGCACTTGATAACATATCCATATTCACTGTCCTACTGTGGTTAATCTAATATGAAAATTTTGTTCATTCAACAAACATGTAATGAGCACTCACTAGGTGCTAGGTCCCATGGGCAAAAATGTGAATATGGTAAAATCTCCAGCTTTAAGTAGCTCACTTCACATAAGGAGAGACAATTCCAGGGTGAATCCTTTATGAAACAGAGAAATCAATGTAGGTAAAGACTGCCCTCTAGTGGATATCTGTGAAAATTATAACAAAGCCACCGTTTTGTTTAATTTCTTTGTCCCTCAAGTTAGGACTATAGAAGAATCCGGTTCTCTCAGAGGTAAAAATACTTTTGCCTCATCACAAAATTCTCCGCCCCACTCCATAGTACTAGCAGCTCATAGCATTGGGGACTGGGGTTGAAGTCTTCTGGGTAACCTTCTAACCTGAGCTTAGTCATTATGATTTGAACAAGTAAAAAGAGGTGTGTGTATGGTAAAACTCTGAATCTCTTTATAATCAACACTTAAATAACAATTTTTTAAATTTCCATTTACTGAGCGCTTGTCCAGTGTTTTAGGTAAATACTTACATTAGTTAACCTTACAAAGCAGTTCTAAATTGACATCTCAGACGTGGATTTAGCCCATAGAAATGTTTCCTTTGACCCAGAGGGTTACCAACTTTTAAAAATTCCAAGATTTCACAAGGATGTATAGATTTCTGGTATACTTTTTTACAAGTAGGAAATCTGGCAACCGTGGACCACATATGCATATGGCAACACAACAATTGGCTGGAGGGGGTTAGAAAATGCTATTTAGATTTTACTAGTTGAAAATTTAGCGTGGAAGCATTTGCAAAGGAACATTTTTTCTTTTACCCTTTAAAAATGAAGACTCTTACTTCTCTCCCTTAAGAGACCGTATCATATTCGCTCCAGTACTTCCAGCAAGGAAATTGCACACATGTTTGAGACGGCGCTTGTGACTTACCCTTCTGCCTGGTCACAGGAAATGGTGTCACTTCTTAAAAAGGTAAGAAGGACAGATGCATGGCAAAAGAAAGTGATAAAAATGAAGCACATGCTCTGGTTTGAAGTTAAAAGTTAAGTTACAATATTGGAGGCAGTCATGATAAATACATTTCCAGAGTGGGTTTTGCAGCTAACGGCTTTCAAATACATGGCTTCATTAATAAGGTGACACACATGTCCTCTTAAATGTCCCAAAGACATCTCAAACTCCATGTGCCAAATGGAATTCTTGAACTCATTATTTCCTGGACTTTCTCCAGCGTTCCTGCTCTGGCCTCTCCATCCACCCACTAATATAAGCCAGAACCAGAAATCATTCATCATCCACATAGCAGTTCATCACCATGTTCATATTTGACCTTTTAAATGTCTTCTGAATCTGTCACTTCTCTCCACTACTATCTTCCTAGTCCTACTGCCATCAGGTCTTGCCTTTTCACTGGTTTGCCCCTGTACACTTTTATACACTCCATGCTCTTCTCTGCTGTGCCCCTTAGATATCTGTTCAATGCAATGTTTATTGCTTTCCCACTGTTCTTAGAATAAAGATCAAAATTATTTGTATGGTATAAAGGTTCTAACTACCCCTCAAGTCTTATTTTGGACTGTTGTCCCTCTTTTGACTACAAACAGCTTTGAGCTTCTTTTCTCTCCTCTTTGCCCTCCCCCTCCTCACCCTCACATATCATTCTCTAACCACAGGGCCTTTGCACATGCTAGTCTCACTGCCTAGAACATTGCTCCCATCCCCAGCTCTTCCAGCTCCTTCCTTTAGGTCAATACTACTAATGCGATTCACTGACTGGTTCAAGTCCATGAATTACTTCCAACAGGTCCATAACACGTATAGAAATTGAGGGAAGTATTTAAAAACTTTTATAGCAACTTGATAACTCTGATACCTCAAAGCACATGGTCAGTAGACTCATCTCACTGAATAGGGTCCAAGCCTATGCAGTGATGTTGAACTCAAATCACAAGTTGCACACAGTGTGTTGTTCTATACTAGCCATGCACAGTAACACCACATATTGACTTCAGTGGGTTGGAAATTAAACCAAACAAACAAAGAGAAATAACTGGCCCTTCTGCATAGTTTGAGAAACACAGCTTTAGATCTCAGCTCACGTATCACTTCCTCTGGGAGCCTCCCTCTGTTGTCAGATCACACAGCACGAACTTTCCTTCATCATATTTTTCCCACTTTTAAATTATACATTGCACGTGTGTGGCTCTTGGGTTAATGACCATTGTTCTTTAAGCTGCATGAGGGAAGGACCACGTCTGACTTGTTCATGGTGTCCTCAGCACTTAACACAGAGTATAACAGGTGGTATACTTTGGTATTTGAATTAATGAGGTCCACAGTTTTCCTCAGCTTTTCAAGGTGCCTGTGTTCACCAGAAAGATTAAGGACAGTTGTAGTGAGAGCTCAATCATGTGTAGTGAATAATTACGTGAAAGAAAGAATGAGGAGCCTAAGAGGATGAGCTTGGCTTTTTTCTGAAGAGAGAAAATTGCCCAGGTTGTAACTGGTCAAGGAAAAGAGCTTTGGGGGCTAAGAATTCAAAACCTATGTCTCTTGTCTATGGGTCCAGTGTTCTGTTTTGGAATAGGGATATTGCCGTTGGTGATGTCAAAGATAAAGAATGGGGGTGGGGGTCATTTTCCTTAGTTCCAAGACAGCCCTACTATCCCAAAAGTGCACACTGATGACCCATAGCTGTTACCTCCAGGCCCATTCTCAAGTGAGAGCCACAGGATTGAAATGATGTTGGCTCTGGAGTGGTTAAAGGGGAAAAAAATCTTTAATCCCAGTTCATAAAACCCAGAACTATCACAGCAACCTTAGTTACATCTTATCTTTGTCACCCCAGTATATTTTGATTAGTGGTAAAAACTGCTAAATTTTTTAGTGTGAAATAAATTTCATTTGTTAAAACCAATGTACATTTTCCACGTAAGAAGAACAGACTTTCTCTTGGTCACTTTGTATACATGACTTGATTTAATCGTAGCTAAACCTTATGAAATAGCTTATTATCCCTTTTTTACAGATGGGTAAACTGAGGTTTAGAGAACAAACTTGCCCATCATTACTAAGTTGGGGAATCAGTAATCAAACATAAGTTTGACTCACTAGGACAAGCTATTTTCACTCACCACATTGCAACTTACAAAAACCAACTCACAATTCCTTCTGACCACTCATCTATATTATTTGTTTATGGGGCTAAGAAAGGAGAACACTACTTGTTTCCTTCAATCCTATACTTGGAAATATTCATAGGGAATCTGTATGATTTTTTGCACTACAAGTTTTGACCTTCGTCATGATCTTGGTGTTTGTATTCCATTGGCAGCTTCTGGAACCGAATCCAGACCAACGATTTTCCCATTTGTCCGATGTTCAAAACTTCCCATATATGAATGATATGAACTGGGACGCAGTTTTGCAGAAGAGGCTCATTCCAGGATTTATTCCTAACGTAAGTCAATCTTAAAAAACCCATGGTAACTCTCATTCAATGCACATAACTCTGTGCGCCAGATACGCACATGGTCTCATTAGGTAACGCGCCAATCTTGTAAGACAGCCCAAATTTCTATTTTACAGATGAGAAAACAGAGGCACACACAGGGTAGGTTGACCACCAAAGGTCACACAGCTGAGTTGGGATTCTAATCTAGATCTATGTTGGGAGTTCTAGATCCTAACCACGTTTTGTGGCTTACTTTTAATGGAAAGAAGTCCTAATCCTACAAACAGTCATTTCTGGGAATCTGCCAATTAAAAAAAAAAAGTTTTCTCTGATTCCAAAGATATAGAAATTTGTATCCAAGGAGTTCTGAGTCAAAGGACTGACAGCTGCTGGGGATGGGGTGGGGTATTTATGTTTACCATGCACCCCTCTTCCTCTGGTAGTTCTATGCTGGGAACCATATTCACAATGACTAAGAGCCAAAGCGAAATAATTCCCACCGGCTATACCCAGCCAAGGTATCTGTGGCCTCCCGCAGTCGGCCGGTAAAAGCCAGACCCAGAAGCTCCGGCCCAGGGGCCAAGTGAGCGCTCTGACTCCTCTCTCCCCCCACAGCCTGATTCTACACATTCAGCTGTCGGCAGATTGGCAGAATAACACGCTCATGGAGCAGCAGGGGGGTGGGGTCCTACCTGGCCACCCGACAAGGTCCAGCAGGGGCCGCTTGCACCGTGGGTGATGCATGACGCCGTGGAGATCTAGGCACCTTTCCTGTTGTTTCGGCTCTGCCACGCGCCCGGCAATGAGCCGTCAGCGCTGCCTCGAGAGACCTTCTACCTGGACTTCTGACTTAATTGTGAATTTGAATCATCTGGGCAGCTCGTTAAACATGCAATTTCCTGGCCCTCGTGTTCAGAAACATCGTTTCTCGAGGTCTGGTTGGGTAAACTGGGAATCAACTCAGGTGATTCTGATCTACCCTTGAACCCCCTTCAAAAAACAGCACCAAAGGCAAACTTCAGAAAAATAATTATAATAGGATTTCCTTTCTAACTCATGGAAGGCTCCTTGGGAGTTTAGAAAAATAAACAAAATACAAAATCAAAGAACATGAAAAGCAAGGTTGGCAATAAATTATTTCAAACTTCAAGTGGAACTCGCAGCTGGTTATTCTTGGACCTGCTCCTGCAGGACGTAGTGTTATTCTCCGTATTCGGTTGGGTCTAGTTTTAGAAAGATACAGGTATCTAAGGAGTGAGTCAACCTGTCTTCCTTGCAGAAAGGCAGGCTGAATTGTGACCCCACCTTTGAACTTGAAGAAATGATTTTGGAGTCCAAGCCTCTTCACAAGAAAAAGAAGCGCCTGGCCAAGAAGGAGAAGGAGATGAGGAAATGTGATTCCTCTCAGGTAAGCAGTCCCCTCAGACTCAGGGTCGTGGGAATCTTCATGGCAGCTGCAATTCGTTGGAGAGCTTCTGATGGGCGGCCATCCCACGATAATCGGCTGCTTCTTGAATGTGAGGCGGAGCTGAACACCCCAGCTTCTGAAAGGGCAGCTCTGGGGATCCCAGCAGCAACATTTCACATGTGGACTCCCTCCCTAGGTCTCTGCCATTAACTTGGTTCTCTTACTGTCCTCTCCCAGCTCTCAATTCAAACTTTGCAATCTCCTAGGAGAGAATCTAATTGGCCAAGCCTAGGTCAGGTGACCATCCCTAAAATGATGGAAATAGGCTGGTTCTAAAGTACACACATGGCTGTTTTGGGCCACACTCCAAGGAATCACTGGGAGCGGCCGACCCTAGACAGGGGTGTCTGTTCTTTGCCACACGCAGAATCTTGTGATATCAGGGCTAGCAGAAGTAAGAAGTATCTATTCACAGAAAAGATAGAATTCTTTTTTTTTTTTTTTTTTTTTTTTTTGCGGTACGCGGGACTCTCACTGTTGTGGCCTCTCCCGTTGAGGAGCACAGGCTCCGGACGCGCAGGCTCAGTGGCCATGGCTCACGGGCCCAGCCGCTCCGCGGCATGTGGGATCCTCCCGGACTGGGGCACGAACCCGTGTCCCCTGCATCGGCAGGCGGACTCTCAACCACTGCGCCACCAGGGAAGCCCAAGATAGAATTCTTACACGGTTGAGCACTATTGCTGGAACTCAGGCTGAGTCAAATTAATTTTGTAACTAACCGCATTATCCTCTGTCAGAGTTCGAGGTCAGATTTCAATACGGTAACTTGAAGGGACTCAGTAGGATTTTATACATGTGGTTCTGCGTATTATAATGATGGTAAAGTGACAAACATTCATTTTGCCTCAATGGCCATCCATTCATCCACAAAATCATCCACCCGTCACCCTACCGACTCAACTAATGGTCTTCCATTCTTCCATCCCTTCTTCCCTCCATTCCTTCATTCCTGCATCTCTCCACCCCTCTATCCCTCCCCCCTTCCAATTATTTAGGCTATTTTTATTGAATCCCTATTATCTGCCACATTCTGTGCTCAACACTGGAGAGAGATATAGATATTATTCCTGCATTCACTGACATCCCTGTTCTCAAAGATTGCATAGTCTTGTGGTGAAAATAGCTCTTCAAACAAATAAGTATCCTCAATGTCCCTAGTCCTCAGGGGCTACTATACCCTTTAACGGTCAGTTAACCAAAGTCCACATCCTGTTTGTCCACAGAACTGGCCTCTTACCAGATTCCCGTACTTAAGTGTTTCCTAGGGCCCTCCAAGGAATGCTTAGCTATGCCACAAACCCATCTTGCTTCTTGCTTTTTACTGCACCCATCTTCCTCCTAATGATGTGTTCTTCTTCATATCATAACCAACCAGCTTCTCCAGGCCAGCTCCTTCCTTTGCACCTAGAAAGCTTGCCTATGCAGGCTCCTCTGTTAACAGACCCCCAAATGTAGCCAAGTACAAGACTTCATCTAAATTACAAGTTTTCTAAAGTTTTAGAGATGACAGCAATCTGTGAGTAATTTCTGCCATGCCTTCCATGTTCTATATGATCTGTCTACCTCCCCCGCCCCAACCCTTGTACTATGCCATTCTTGACCTTAAGATATTTCTTCTTTCTTAATGTAGATATCTACAGCTATAAAGTTCCCTGTGAGCACTGCCTTTCTCTGCATATCTTAGGTTTTGGCATGTTGTATTTTTGTTTTCATTCACCTCAAAATATTTCCTAATTCGTCTTGTGATTTATTTTTTGACACATTGGTTGCTTAAGAATGTGTTGTTTAATTTCCACGTTTGTGAATTTTCCAGTTTTTCTAATGCTTTTGAATTCTAGCTTCATTCATTGTGGTCAGAGAAAATATTTTGTATGATTTTAATCTTTTTAAATTTATTGAGACCTGTTTTGCAGCCTAACATATGGTTTCCTTCCATGGTTTCCTTTGACTATTTGAGCATACCTTAAATAGTCGTTTTAGGGTCTCTGTCTAGTAAGTCCAATGTTTGGGTTTCCTCAGGGATGATTTATGTCAGTTTATTTGGTTTCTTTGAATGGGGCATACTTTCTTGTTTCTTTGTACACCTTGTGGTATTTTTGTTGAAAACTTGCTAGTTGACTATTACAATCCAGTAACTCCAGAAATCAGATTCTCCCCTTCCTTCTCTAGAGTTTGCTGTTTTTTGATTGTTGAAGGCTGTACTTGCATTTTTGAGTGACTTTTACAAACTATTCTGCAAAAAGACTGTTCCTTGTCATGCATCACCGCTGCTGTCCCGTTATGTTTGCTTGTGTTCAGATAATATTTTGATAGAGATTTCCTTAAATACCAGGACCATTTTTAAGTTGCTTTTTTCTTGATTCAGTGTTTGTCTGGTTGCTATAAACCTTTGCTTGCTTTCCAGAGTTCTGACAGTGTTGGCCCTAACAGTTTCTGTTTGTTTTCTTATGTTTCTGTTGAGGGTTGGGGGTTTGGAGCTGCCTATGCCATCATTTTGCTCTAGTTTCTCCTAATCTTATAGCCTCTATTTAAAAATTAAAAGGATTTTGTTTCAAAAGAAAGAGTAGCCTTCCCTCAAAGAAGAATCAGAAAGATGGTGAATCTCAAAGTAGCACTTTATCTCTATTCAAGGATTTTAAAATGTGAGAGTCAATCTTAGCAGCTCCCTACATTATCATCATGCTTGTTTATTCATTCAGCTGAATCTGGGGGTGTGGCCTGGGCATCAGGATTTTTTAAGTTCTTCAGGTGATTCAGGTATGCAGTGACTGTTACCATCTACAGATGTAGAATGCAGGCTGTGATTAAATAAAGTAAAAGGACTAAAGTTTTCCTTTTCCCCCTGTGTCTCAGTTTCCTCATTTATAAAATGGAGTTAGTATTACTACCTACTTCATAGACTGTTCTGAGTCAATTAGTACATGTCTGCCAAAATGCTAGCCGTTGTTAAAGAAGATGTGGTACATATACACAATGGAATATTACTCAGCCATAAAAAAGAATGAAATAATGCCATGTGCAGCAACATGGATGGACCTAGAGATTATCATACTAAATAAAGTAAGTCAGAAAGAGAAAGACATACTATATGATATCACTTACATGTGGAATCTAAAATATGACACAAATGAACTTATCTACAAAACAGAAACAGACTCACAGAGAACAGACCTGTGGCTGCTAAGGGGGAGATGGAGTGGGGAGGGTTGGACTGGGAGTTTGCGATTGACATATACACACTACTATATCTAAAATAGATAACTAATAAGGACCTACTGTATAACACAGGGAACTCTGCTCAATATTCTGTAATAACCTAAATGGGAAAAGAATTTGAAAAAGAATAGCTATATGTATAACTGAATCACTTTGCTGTACACCCGAAACTAACACAACATTGTAAATCAACTATAGTCCAGTATAAAATAAAAAAACGAAAACAAAAAAAACTAAAGTGCTAACCCTAAAAAAAAAAAAAAATGTTAGCCATTTTTTACGTTTTACTTTTCCACTCGACTTCCTGACTTCTAACTTCATTCTTTTCCGTGACTCTGGTTCATGCTCACAGTAGATGCCTCTGTTGTTTCTTTGCATCCAGGATGTTCTCCACTGCCATCTCTGCTCATCAGCCCCTTTAAAGTAAAGAACCAAAAAGACTGACACACACCCAGTCTGCCTGCTATGGAAGCAAATGACTTAAGTCCTCTTTTTCTGCCTCCTGAGATTTCCACCTGCTCTAAACCCTTCAGATATTTCTGATGCCATCTCTACTTACACCAGTCTAATCTCTGTTTGCTCTGTCATCCCTGAGAAGCACATTCTAAGATTTTTAACCAGTAGTTCTCTTCTCAATCACATAAGACTCATTCGTTCCTGCATTCTGTTTGTTCCCCACTCCTTTCCCTCAGACTCTTATTCTGGCGACTCCTGTTGACTTGTCCATGTAGCTGCACTTCTGAAACTTTTCCAACTAAAGCAGAGGAAAGAGAACATGTGGCACATGAGCCCTTAGGGCCAGGGTGGGACTCACAGGGTCTGCAGTGCCGTATCACAAACTCATCTCTTGAGTGTGCATTTTACATCTTTGTTTAAACAAAACAGAGTTATATGACAGAGAAAAGAACTTGAATGAATTTCTGCATTTTAGTGATTATAATCTTGATTTTTAATGTTAAAATATTTTAAAATGTTAATATTTTAAATATCTCCATGTTAAATTTTATATAACATTTTGTATGCTTATGTATTTATGTTTATATTATACATATATTTTTGTCTATAATATATATACATACATAATATGTACATATAGAAACATGTATATGTATAAAATACAAACATACATAAAATATATAAACATGTTTATATAAACATATAAAGTATTATATAAATGTGTTAAGACATTAGATAATATTTTATATATTTTTATGTAATATTTCAATGTTAAAAATATTTGTTCTACAATCTTGGGGTAAAGCTGCTGCTCCAAGGAGCTCTATCAGATCATGTTTATCCCATTAGCTTCATGTCCCCTATTACTGATACTGGAAACCCCCAGGGTTACAGGTACCCCAACTTGAGGATAAGAGTCAGGTGTAGCAGAATCTCTTTTCTCTCCTTTGTTTTGCTTCCCCCCACCCCTTCTCTGAAAATTTCCTCTCCTTTTTATAGTTTACTCTCCCAGCACTTAAATATTTGTTCAGGAAAGGTTAAAAAAAACAAAAAACAACTCTCTGGTACTTGAAGACTTAGTATTTTCTAATTCCTAGATTTAAAAACAAAATGAATGAATGATATTTCTTCCTTCGAGAAGAATATTTGTCATCAGAAGTAATTTGGAAGTAGTTTGTTACAGACTTTTAAAACATTTGATCTGGGGCTGACACTATCCTGGGCCTGATGATGGTCATTTCTTTGAGGTTAAATTTTCTCATTATGTTGGAAAAGTCATCTAGAGATACTGACAGCCAGACAGTGAAGCAGCAAAGCAAATGCTTTGCAAATCTGTGAGAATGTCACAAATGAAGAAGGCTGCTCACCACAACTGAAGTATAATGAGCCCCAGTGCAGTTGAGGGGAACAGTCAATCAGAATTCAGTGTGAAGACATGTTTCTAGGCTACTCGTTAAATCCAAGTAGAACTGTTGTTGAACCCAAGTTTGTGTGCCTGACACACAGTGAGGTCAAACCGAAATGTCTGAGTTTAGAGCAGAGAAAGGTTTATTGCAGGGGCCAAGCAAGGTGAAAGGGGAGGAGGGGATGGGCTCAAAAGACCCAAACTCCCCGATGGCTTTCAGACAAGGGTTTTTAAAGACAGTGTTAGGAGAGAGGGTCATAGTATGCATGATCGGGTCCTAGGATGCATGTTTAGCTCATGGACCTTCTTCTGATTGGTTGGTGGTGAGGGAACAGGGTGTTTTGGAAATCTCAACCCTCTGGTTCCAACCAGCCTGGGGTCTATGTGCTCTGGTCAGCATTTAGTCACCATCCCCCCCACTTGGCTGGGGGGTCTGAGTTTCTACAGAACTCAAAGATATGCATCAGATTGTTATCCAGTTCCCTTCAGGAGGAAATGGGAGTCCCATGATTCTATTGTCCTAATCATTAACTGCTTGAGTGCTCTTTGGAACTTGGAAAAGGCCTAGGAGACTAAACCCTTTTTTCTCTACAAAGAAAAATGGGGGCACAGAGGGACTTTTATTGGGAAGGCCCTGCAGGGTCCTGCTCAGCTTCAGTCTCCCCTTCTCTTTGAATCCTGAGGGGGACAGGGGCAGGACAGAAAAGGGAATAAAGTTTTGGACAGAGAGATTAACCATAAACTTGGCAGGGGAACTCAGTTTTAGGGGGACTTGGTTTCAGAACCTCCAAACCTTTTACAGGAGGGCCAGGAGATGAGAAGCAAATAGCTGACCAGCTTAATAAACCCTTGTGCCCATCTGCCTTGAAGCCATGGTTTCTTGGGCTAAATGGCTGAAAGACATCAAGCTCATAAACCATAACCCAGGTCTTCCTTGCTGCCTCATTGTGGGGAGCAGAGAGTTGATGTATTTTTTTCCCGTTTCTTTCCTATATGCTCCTCTATTAAGCTGGTTGTGGTCTCACTCCTCCTACAAACTCTCAAATAGCATCTATTTCGAGGACACATTGGTCCCCATCGATTTGGGCCACTCAGTTAACAGACACTCAGTAGGTTATTGGCTACTTGAGGATCTTCATTGGTCTGCTAACTATACCTCTATTTTTTTTTTTCAACGTTCACCCAAAAGATGGGCCTTCTTCAAGAGCACCTTGAAACTGTCCAGAAGGAGTTCATAATTTTCAACAGAGAGAAGTAAGTAACCCCTGGAAGAACAGCAGCTCAGCAAATGGTGGAGTGTTTCAGCCAGATTCAACTTGCAAAGACTTAATATAGTTTTAAACATTTTTTTTCTTTCTGATTACAAAAATGATGCATAACCATGATAGAAAATCTGGAAAATTCAGAAACTTTTTTTTCTTGTAAGAGATTTCAAAAATTGTAATAGGTAAATTAGCTTAGTATCAGGTTTCTGTTGATGGGAAGGGCAGTAGAATTGGGCCTTCAACACTTAAAATCAATGATGTTTTTAAGAGTTAGCCTGGCTCATGCCTCTTTATAAACTGTTGGGCTTAATGCTATCACTTCAAAAGCTTAAATCTTTTCTTTTTCACTTCAATGAACAAACCCACCTTATTTTTTTCCTTTTAAGAGTCAAAAAGGACTTTAATAAAAGACAAGCCAGTCAAGCCTTGGAACAAACCAAAGACCCACAAGAAAAGGATGGCCAGAAAAACCACCTGTGAAGTCCTCAACATCTTCTTCTTGGGACATTTCCACGTCAGGAAGAGCTGACAGAGACGCTCACCTCTCCACACCTCACACACCTTAGACAATGTGACTGAATACCTTTGGAGGGAGGCAGCATGGTCCAGGGAAGAGTCCCCAGGCTCCTGGGAATTAGAGTCACCACCACGTGACCTTGAGCAAGTTACTTACCCCCTTTCTCTGCTTCAGTTTTTTCATCTAAAATGAGAACGTAATACTAGATGAGCCCTCTGCTGCCTTTTCACTGCCACCATTCTCCATTCCGTTATTCTAAACAGCCTCTATTTTTATTTTAAAAGGAATATTTGGACGCAGATTTATTTTTCCACTCCTAATTACACTGTGACAAATGGACATAGGTGGGTGATGGAGTGACTCTCTTCAGAGTTAGAAAACTTCATAGATTGGTCACAATCCCCAAATCCGACTGAAGAGGAGTAAGGAATTCATTCAGGAAGAAATGAGTGGGACCAGATTATAAGTAACACAGATTGATGAGGGCCTTCCAGTGGTGTGCTGAAGTCAGAACACCGTACCAGCTTGTATCAATTCTAAGAGCCACTATGCGCATCTGTCCCAGCACCCCGTACGGTGACGTGAAGTTGAGAGTTGAAATTGGTGATGGTGGAAGTATTTACATCATGGAAATTGGCAGATGCTACAAATCAGGGCTTTCCACCCTTTCCGGCCGCCACCGCCCACCCGACCCCGGGAAGCCAGTTGTGAAATATTAGCACACCACTGGCCTTTTTCTAGAAGCATGTTCCTTGAGAGCTAATTGTCCTCTTAAGACTACCAGAGACCTGTGTCCGGAGAGCACCAGAAAAGAACATTGTCACATTGAAAGCACCTCCACCTTGTAGTACCTGAAGTTGTATCTTATATGGGAGTTACAGTCTGTTAGAAAGTGAGGTGAATTTGGAAGATACTAAAATTTACCCTTGAAAAATTCCTTTAAATATACACAACACATGGTGAGTATCTTTTCTTAGAGAAGCCCAATATCATGAGATCCTTCACTAATGAAACGAGTAATCATTTTTGGTTCTTTTTTTTTTTTGGTCTCACTTTTGGCTAATAAAAGATGCACTAAAGTGTTGAACAGATTATACATGCCTTTATAGACTAGAATCACACACTTAAAACCGTGGGATGCCCACACATCTGAGAAGTCTAAGATTGACTAAGGGAACAGCAATAGTTACTTCTGCTTACTGCAAGAATGGCGGGTAGAATCCCCTATTTAAAATAGTATTGATATTTCACCTTTTCTTTATATTGTATTTATTTATTTGCCAAACACAAAGTTTAATTCACCTAAGTTGGGATGTAACTCTACTCTCCTGATACACAGAAGATCTTTGCAGAAGAACTATTTTTGGCAACTCACAGATGCTGCTGGGTAGTCAAGAATAAACAGGGTTGGTGGGGGATTGCTTTAACTGTTGGCCATTCAGATCACCTAAACCATGTCCTTACTTAGGGAGACTATGGGCCTCAGCAGGGTGGCAGTAAGCTGGCAACAGGGGAGACCAGACAGGTGGAAATGGGCCAAAGTAACAGACTGCCGCAAGCTACATAGGACTTTTCCAGAAGGGAGGTCACACTGGGGCAACTAGACATGGGCAGAAAGCCAGTGCTGAACTTTAATTCAGCATTGATGGTTTTCTTCCCACTGAGCTAATAGGCCCAAAATTCCTGGCCTTGAAAAGCTGTGAAATAGTGTCTCTCTACTTTAAGAGTAACCATATTTTTGTTAAGAATTAAAAGCCAGCTCTTGTGTTCTGTTTGATTCCTTTTCTCTACATTTCCCCCACATTATTTGTTTGTGCTATTTTGTTTTTCTCCAAACACTGTAAACTCTGGCTCAATTTCCCAAGGAGGGGGAATGGGTTGACAAGAGCTATAAGGAGGTGACCAGATTCTGCTCCTGGTTGGTAATCAGGAGTGTCAGGGGCCACTTGCATGTTTACCAATTTTTTTCATTTGTTTCAATTCAAGCCTTGATATGCTGTCAACTCACCTCTCCAGTTACCTGATTCTTTCTCTCGCTCTGACCTTATATATATATATCATCCCAAAGGAGAGACTTTGGGAAACACTTACCCAAGTGCAATGGGATTGGTAGAGTCTCCATTGGGATGGGAGTTAAATCATTTGTGCCATTTCATGTCTATACAGTTTATAATGGGATAGTAACCCAATACAACCTCTGTAGGTTGAATCCCTAGTTTTTACTTCCAATGACCTGATTCCATGCCTACAGCACCCTTACGGGCTGTCAAGAACCATGGATGCACTGACTAGAGAGGTAAGATGGATTTCCAGTCCTAATCAGGTTACAGACCCACACACTTGAAATGTAATATTTCAAGTTAGAAAAGAAAAAGCATTGCATCCATCAGTACAGAACGGCTGATTTTAAGCACCTCCCACCACTGGGCATTTTGAGTGTTAGGACAAAAATGTTTTCCAAAAGATAAAAGAATTCTTAAATCCTTACCATGATTGCTAGTTGTTGAAATCTGATCCTTGGGTTTTATTCCATAACTTGGGCTAAAATTTACTACCCTACAGGGTAGAACATATCTCATCTAGGTTGGTGACAACGAAGGCTCAGGGCTAAGCATTTTAGAAAACAGGGTGACTCTTAATTCCTTTTGTCCGGCATTTCTGGCATCTTTTTCTCCTCACGGCTTCCTCCCTTACCTGTGTGGAACATCTGAAAAGTGAGCAGGTTTGGAAGACCAGGAGCATCCGGGTTCTAACCCTCTGGCACTGTAGCAGAGTCACCCACCCCAGTGCATACACAGGGACCGCTAGTGGATGGGTGGGGCAGCCCTGTGACCCTGGCCATGACCCGGACTCCATGGAAGGAAAGGCTTTGCTAATGGCTCACACCCCAAAAGGCAGCACTGGTTTGGGCTGAGGTCATTGCTAGAGCAGGAATGAATGTCAAGCCACACAGAGCATTGCTCCATTAATTAGGCTCACTTAATTAATTAGTGGTTAGGCTGCTTCTGATAGTAAAAGGTTTTTTTGTTTTGTTTTTTGGGTTTTTTTTTTGGAAACTAGCTAAATTAATTATATTGCATATACCCAATAAAATACCATGAAGAAAGCATACACATATATAGTCTTTGGTTGAACCATATACCATTCATTCTAAGTGCTCTAGATTACATATACTATCTCACATAATTTCCCAACAATACTACTACTGATAGTAAAGCTTTAACCAGAAAAAAGTAGACTTCATATCATAATAGCTTTTCCAGACTGGATGGATGAACAAATAACTAGGGAGAAAGAGTGGGTAATATAGCTAGCAGGAGCCAGTGTTGCTGCTTTTGGCTGACACAGTAATGCTAAGGCTTTAATTTTTCAAGGGCTGAATGAAAAGGCATGTAAAGCAGTGAACTGTTTCAGTATCCAGTTGTCCCTGCATTCTGTCGACACAAATTCCTGTTTCCTAGAAACTGTGCCTGTGATTACCGTTTCTTACAATCTCAGTGTGTCTGATATTTAACATTGACGTTAAAAATCCAAACACAGTTCACAAACTGTGCTGTTGTGGACAGGTAGCACTTGGATGGGAAATTTGTGCTTCTGTTGAGCTGTAGCATATGTACTGTCAGTGTGCCTGTGTGTATTAAAATGTCTTCTGTACACCATAAGCCACTTTCTTCTTTGTCAGCTGTGTGTGTGTGAGTGTGTGTGTGTGTGTGTGTGTGTAATCGTTTCCCCTAGGGGTAGGGTCAAAGTCACCTGGTCTTATTTCCATTTCCTGCTGTGAGGAATGTCCTTTACTAGAGACAAGATAGTGTTAGAGATGATGTTCTAGAACTATGGAATGCAGCACAATCAAGCTGCTCCACATATGTAGAAACTGAAAACCTGACTCCTCCAGTATTCACACCTAAGGAAGCACAGCCCAGAATTCTGGATTTTGCCTTTCGCTATGACCTTAAGGCCATGGAGAGTCCCTGCACCTCTTTTTTTTTCAGCACTCTGCCTTCTTACCCCTCCACATCTTTGTCCTGTTCCACATACCCAAGCAAGCAGGTGGATGGTCCAAGGCCCATATCCCGGGACAGGAAGGTTAACAGACAGCTCTGAACTCTTGCAGCCAGAAGCAACTTCTGCCTCAGGGGAGAATCAAGGGGCCTTCCAATCACCTCTCAGACCCACAACAGCTTAGCAGCCACAGGCTAACTGGTTCCCAGGATAGGTTCTCATAAGTCTTGTGGGCTCTTCAGTCCTGCATGCAGAGTACTCTGTCGTCCAGGTCATGTGAAGTGTGCTATCTTGTTCTCAGCATCCACGGATCACAGGGCAGGATCTAGACCTTCCATTCAGAGGAATGCCAGCCTTAAGAATGCAACCTCATTCCTGCAGGCTGCTTTGGCCCTTTCATCCCATTTCCCGCTCATGGTTGGTTTTCTCTTGATGGTAACGAAGTTGATTCCAGAAAGTTCTTCAAAACCAGAGGGACCTTGTTATTCCTATTCAGTGTTCTCATTCCCCACCTGGTGGAGGTGACTCAGCCCTGAATACCTCCAGTCCCGAAGAGGTGTGAAAGTCAATGTGTGAATTGCACTAACTTAAAAGAACAAAAACAAAGAAACCTGCTTCATCCCTTTTAGAGCCCTGCAGGCTGAGATCATTTTAAGCACTGACCCTGAGCTTTACACCCAAACTTATCCTAAGCAGAGCTCAGCTGCTGCCCTAGTCATGAGCAGGGAGAGGTGTTTCACCAGTCCTGAGTTCAAGCCACAAAATGCGACTACGGGCAAAAGCTTCTTAATCACCAAACCTTGAACGTCAAACTGAAATAATTCCTTAGACGCTCAGAGTAGCTTCTGACGTGGTTTCTGAGCTCCTGCAGGGACGGCATTGTTCTGCCAAACCAAGGGGGGTTCATCACACATAAAAGCAATTCACCAGGAATTACCATCCCCTGATCCTCTCCAGCACCTGCCCCAGCCTACACACAGATACTGTGCTGAGAAAACAGTCGTGCCCTGCAGGCTTGAGAACTCTGCCGTGGCCACCTGCTGTGTTTATCTGCCTAGCATCCATGCCCTCCTCTTCTGGGATCACAAATTGATTTTCTTCGAGTTATGCAGAGTCCACGTGGTTTAGGTGGTTCAGGGGCCGGGTGTGTTACCAGGTGTGGCCAATCAGTCCCAGTCTCCAGGCCACAGTGCCGAGGTCAACGGTGAACACGTGACCAAGCTGGACCAATCAGAATCAGCCTCCTTGGCTGGCACTACGGAGAGAACCTCTCTCCCCCTGAAATCTCTTAAGCAGGTAAAAAATGCAAACTTGGAGGCGCTGGAGGTCAGTTCTGCTCCCACACGGAAAGAGCTTTCCTAAGAATGAAGCACTTACTAAAGGCAAGCAGGGCTAAGAGATGGAGAGAAACAATATTCTCCATCCAGCTATGCTTCAATCTACCCAAATCTATCCCTGAAGTTTTCAGTTACACCAGACTTTAAAAAACCCTTTCCAAAAACTGTTCTTTGCCTATACACGTCTAACATTTGCAATGAAAAATGCCCTGCATAAATTCTAATCGGATTCAGGAGTGTTTCCCCAAAAGGGTTTAGTATAACAGGTTTAGCAGAGCATAAAAGATGATATAGAAGGTGGATAAATTTTGAAAGACATAAAATTTCTCAGAGCCTTTAACTTGATTATATGTACTTTCAATCTCTCAGATTATTATAGTAAACAATCCTTTCCCCACACTCATTAGACACCTTGGGAACAGTCTGCTAAAGAATATATTTTGAAACATGCTTTGTTTGAATTTTCTCAAAGTCCAAGCTTTTAGAAAGAAGCAGAAAATGCTTTAAGGGGATGACCTAAACAAACAAACAAAAAACCCAAAACAAAACTTTTCAGGATCTGTTCTGTAGTCAGCTAGATTTATCCCAAATGGCCTTGTACATTAATGCTACATTTGATGAACATTTTAAAAAGTTAGTTATTCTCCAAAGTTTTAATAATGGCCATCTAACTCTGTGGCCAAAACAAAACCTCAAGCTCAACTGAAACTCCCAAATTTTCTCAGGGTTTACATCAGATGTGCCCTCTTACTAACCCTGTCAGTTCTATGGTGCAGTTGTCACACTTTAGGTCGACCGGCATGACACACACAGAAGAAGGCTACACAACGACAGCTGCGATTTTATAGTTATTTTAATAACCAGGTTTACATTAACAGTCACTTGAACTTTTTTTTCTTAATCTCAGCTAAACTCAAAACACAGTTTTCTTCACGGTTCAAAGCAAACAGCTCTTCGCGTTCCAGAGCTGCCTCACAGCTACCACAGATCACAGGGAGATTTACTGTCTGTCCATAGTCACCAGACACAACTGAACACCCACACACCATTTCCAAAGAGGGAACTCAAAAGGGATGCTGGCTGCTCAGGACAGCCCATGTGTACACTGGGACTCGAGCTGGAGTTTTCCAGGGGAGAAGGCCTGAGAAGCTGTGGCAGGAAGCTTCTGGGAAGATTTCTCAGGGGGAGCCCAAGTGCAGGCTTGGGATTGAGGCCTGTGGAACACAGCATGACTCTCTGCATGGAGTCATGAAGAAAAAGGCCACAGGATGACGGGACTTTGAAGAAACCCATTCTCGGGATAACTACACTGCCATCTTTAAAAAACCTAGAGGAAATCTCTCTAGTGGGGCAGCGGATTTAACAGTTCTAGTAATACCTTCTCAACTACCCAAGATGGTGGCCGTCCCAGAGAGAAGCCCAGGTGACTGCCATCCCCCCCACCTTAGAGGGGGGCCAGGCCAAGAGATGAGACAGCAAAAGCAAGCTTGGGGGAGACAGAAGACCCGGCATGGCCTCCCACACACGGATGAGATGCCAGGGAATTCTGAGAGGGCTGTGACTCACCACCATGTTCTCTTCCTAAACCCTTAGGACAGGGCTCTTTAACGGGTCTCATAGAACAGGGCACATTTGAATATAAATTTTAACTTAAGTAACAACGCATCAGAAATCAAAGTCAAGAATATGGTGGGAGTTTTCTTGGAATTCTCAGAACTTTCTATGCTTGGAAAGTTACTAATAGTACGTGAAGACAGGGAGACTTCCTCAGATACTGCTGCCCATCGTGAAGGCATACGGGTTGTTCCTACAGCATAGGAAACGTGTGTAGAATATAAAGTTCTGCTTGAGTGTTTCATTCAGAAGTCCCAAGTGCAACCAACTTGGCCATGAAAGATTTATCTTTCAAAGCACAGAGAAGTCATGGGGAGGATGAGTTGGACTCAGCAAAGCAGTAAGAGCTGCAGAGGGCACACAAGTGGATGCTCGGACTAGTCAGTCATATACGTGTCTTTTCCTCCATCTGGTGGTTATAGCTGGTACTGCAACGTATCCTAAAGCCCAGCCCAGCCAATGAGGCATATCATATATACAGATGCTTCAGATCTGACTAGCTCCTCTGCTTGCAAAACTGTCATTCTGAGTTCTGTTGTACCACAGGCCCCCAAATCTTTGAGTTATAAATCAAGAGCTACATCCTCCCCTTCGCTCACGTTTCCCTTAAAATAAACGCACCATGAAAAAGCCTTAAAAACAGCAAGACTCCTTTTATGAAGGGAAATCATCTTTTTCATGATTAGAACAGAAAGTAGCTTGCTAGGGAAATCCTCTTCCTTCGCTATTTCCAAATTCCTTTTTAGCCACGTGTCCCCTGTTCTCTGGTCTTATTAAAACCTGAAGAGATAATGGCTTCTCCTAAGCACCTGAAAGGTGCTCCAGGCCTGCTCTTTTCTTGAGAGTACTTGGTACACAGAGTTGCAGGATCAACCAGCTGGATCCCCTGAGCACCGAAGTCTGATCCCAGGTTGAATCTATTTTTCCTGCATATGGGCCTCTTGGTTCTACAGATTCTCATGGGGCTCTCAGAACTTGCTCCAGCAACTGAATTTTCAGAAGTGGCACGATAGGGAATTGGACATTCATTCTGACAGACAAGGTGGCTGCTAATGCTTTATGCTAATTTCCTTTACATGTCATGTCACTTCCACTCACTGGGAGATTCTGGTACTAAAACAGAAAGTTCTCCTAAAGGATATGCTAACGGAAGGGGAAAGAGAAGGTTCAGAATTGAGGAAGAGAACCACGGCCACAGAGCGTGCTCCTTCCTCTCCAGACTGGCTTTCCCACAGTCCTGCTGGCCTCCCATAGGAGCAGAGACTCCCTATTAATAATAAAAGCTAGGGAACATCTAAGCAAACAAATTTTTAACAATAATGACAAATCATATTCAATCATGGATGTGCCTGGATCTTAGGAGATCAAGAGAATCACTCACCCCTGGCAAGAGAAGCCCATCTCAGCTCCAGTCCTAACTTGAGAAGCCCCCTGCTTGCCTCGGTTTGCAAAGAGCCGTGAGAGGTGAGCTCCAACACGTGTTTAGAGGGAGGCGCTATTTAAGCGTGGCTGCCCTCCCCCCAGGGCCTGTGCTGTGCTCCCAGCTGCTGCCTTTTAAGAGCACCAAAGAGTCAGGGAGGGCAAGAGGAAGAGAAAGGTCCTTTCCTCTCTCCCCTCTTCCTTCCCAACCCAGGAAAGAGAAGAATTTGAAAGCAACAGTGAGGAAAAAGGCCCGACCAAACACCAGCACGACCAAAGCAGGTGGAAGCAACGGTTGGGTTTTGGTGGTTTGGTGTTTTAATAAAATGTTCCAAAGGATAAAATCTACTAGGAGGGGATGTGACAAAGTCCAGAACCCGAAGACTGCCTGCCTTCTCCACAGACCCCAGGGGACCGTGATGGCGTGACAGTTGCCCCGAGTGGCCATCTTCCGTGGAAATCAACGCACTTCATCGACACAATACACAAGACCCCTTATGCTCACCCACCCGCCTCCCCCATACACACCCTACCCCAGTCCCTCTGAGCCCTCTGCCTTGCTCTGGGCTCCCACCACCCACTCACCCCAAATAACTGGCGTCCCTTTTGTTCATTTTCCTGACGTCCCAGCTTTGTCTGTCCCCTTGTCATAAGATGCAGCACTACACACGCTCTCAACACTATATAGCGGATGCTTTTACCTTAGTGGCCTGATTGCATGCATGTAAATGGGGGGTAGAGGCGTCCAACAAATCAAGGCTATGCATAAACAGAAAACAAAGCAATATTCGTAAAGCTAGGCAAGCGAGCGTTAACATTGGAGAAACATAAGGCTTGAGGCTTATTGATTCTTTAGATCGAAACTGTTTGGATTCACTTTCCTTCTTAAATATTGGTGTACCATTTTGGCTTCAAAAGAATCGCTTCTTGCTTCTGCCCCTCTCTTTGGGGGAGGGGTCGCTTAACTCAGGGATGTGATGTTAGAACGGCCTCCAGGGGGCGCCACGATGCGCTTGCTGGCCGAGCGGACCCCCTCATCCACTTGGGTGCCTGCAGGTGGCAATAAATTCCCAGGGATTAAAAAGGGAGAGAGACAGGGGGGTGTGGACAAGAGAGAAAATGGATTAATTTGAAGAGTGTAAGACATTAAATGCCTTCCTCATCTCCCAAGAAACTTCCATTCTAGTCTGTCACAGCTATTCCAGGCTTTTCATACCCACCATCCTGAAAACAAGCCTTTGCCAGGAAAAGCCAGGGTCTTAACTGGATTTCGTCGGACCCTCGGCTTCATAACAATGATAATAAAAATAACAACGGGAATGATATGAAAAATAGATGCTCACGTTCATTTTGACAAGCAACGTTTGAAATACTCGTCAGATCATTTCATTCAGTCCTCACCACTACCCTTGAGGCAGGTACTGTTATTACCTCATTTTACAGAGGAGGTGACTGAGGCTGTGAGAGGTTAGGCAACCTGCCCAGTGTCTCACAGCTTGCAGTGGTGATAGTCTGGCCTGGGGCCGCAGCTAAAAGGAAACACTGATATGATATGCACTCATGTCCTTTCAGAAAGGAGCCGAAAAAAGGGAAACACTGATATGATATGCACTCATGTCCTTTCAGAAAGGAGCCAAAAAAAGTTTACCGGTGACGGTGGCCAGGGAGCAACGAAAAATGGCAAAAATACTGAAAAATTTCTGGCAACTAGCGTATGTGATCTCTGACAACATCACCTTAACTTTTCGCACTTTTCCTTTGTCTTCCTCCCCATGGCCCCTTATGTGTTTTCCTCCCTATCTTCTTTTTTCTCCCACTTCTTCCTCCTCTTCCTTCCCCACACAGTTACTGTCCCTTTCCTTTTTTGTCATCTCATTTCCCTCACTTTACAATTTCCAACATAGTGATGCTTATCTACACTTATTTTTTCCCATTTTAAGACTACTGGTTATTGAGCAATTGAATATTTTCTATGAATATCATAGTTCTTAAAGATTCATGATACAGCTAAGCCATGGCAAATGTTCAGTAATTGCTAGCATCATTATCATGACAAAGAAGGGGAGAATAGAATTAAAATCCTAGATTAGAAGAAGCTACTGCAATTTGAGCATAAAAATAATCTGAGCTATCTGGTAACCTGGGCAAACAAAGGAAACAAAGCATACTGCAGGGCTCTCTGTCTAACACAGAAAATCACTCTCAATTCATAAGGAAACCATCCCGGCCCCGCCCCGGCCCCGCCCCGCCAGGTGTGATCTCTAAGCAGAATTGGCCATCACTTAAACCTGATCTTTAACCTGGCTGAGCCCTGGCTTCCTTTCGCACCAGGACTTCTTTGGTTCAGCAAACCTCCCAGCTTGCGGCCCAGTGACCGTCTCCCTAGAAGACAATCTGGGTTAGCTCCCGGCATCACAGCTAACCTCGCAGCGCTGAGCTTCCCCTACCCCTTCCGTCCTCCCCGTTTACACTACCTGCGCCATCATCTTCTCCGACTCACCTGAGAGGCTAAATCCGGACTGATGGAGGTTCCTCACAGGAGGGTTGGGCCGTGTGGGAGAGCCCCGGGTGGAGCCGGCGGGGGTGCCCCCCTTGGGCGTGGTGGTCAGGTCGAACACCGGCCCGTCATACATGCCCCTGGGCACTGCGTGCAGGTCCGCCATCTGCAGCAGAGAAAGCGGGCACCAAAGTTTATTCCCTCAACAGTTAAGGGTGTGTTCTAGGCAGCACAGAGGTGGCAGTGAATTAAGTGCATGTAGTGAGAGCCAGAAAGTAATAATCGTGTTATTTTTACTAGGGATGCAATGTACAACATGATAAAGATATTTAACACTGCTGTATGCTATAAATCAAATCCTAAGAGTTTTCATCACAAGGAAAAAAAATCTTCTTTCTATTTCTTTAATTTTGTGTCTATATGAGATGATGGTGTCCGCTAAACTTATTGTGGTCACCATTCCATGGTGTGTGCAAGTCAAACCATTATGCTGTACACCTCAAACTTATGTTTGTGCTGCCCAAGTCAATTATATCTCGATAAAACTGGGAAAAAAATTAAAAGGTTATTTTAAGGAAAGGAGAAGCAGTATAAAATAAATAATGTGGGGTGTTGTGATAGAGTGACCATGGAGGTGGCGGGTGAAGGCCTCTCTAAATAGATGCGCTTCTATCTTAAGGACCAAAGGAGCTTGTTGGTGGGGCCCGGGTGGAGGGAGGGAGGAGGCTGGGGGAGGTGTGGGTGGCAGCGTTCTCAGCAGAGGAAACTGACAGTGGGAACGTCATCAAACAGAAGAACCACCCATGCGGCCGGAGCGCCGGTGGGAAGGGTAGCAGTTTGAGATAAGGTCATAAGTGCTGGAAAGCACTGCATGGGAGCTCCGTCCTCACGCTCCTCAGCACAGATCAAAAGCGGCAGCCTTGAAATGACTGTCCTCATTCAGTGGGTCTGACCCCCTGGCCTCTGGCTGTGGTCCCACAGCACTTGCCCTGGGACCGTGGAACCCGCCAGCAACATCGGCAGAGGCCAGGCGTGGTGGATCCAGAGCTCACGGTCACATGAAACAGGGCGCCTCCCCCAAAGGTGCTCACAGTCTATGATGCAAACACTGCAAGACCACCCAAGGCAGCAGAATGGCCGGCGCACAGCCTCCGCCTGTTTCTTATCGTTGCGCAGAGGTGAGGCAATGAGGACATGTCAAGTGCTGACACATCACAGGACAGCTCGTTGTAAGACTCCAAGGATGCCGGCCACAGAGGCTTCCCTCTCTTCTGTCAGTGACTCAGGTGCAGGCCCAGAGGCAAAGCTCACCAAATTTGCAGATGTTAATGATTCAGGTGAGATGATGACTATATCTGTACTCCCCCCAAACCTTGACCAATAACTGTACTTCATTAACATCTCTTGGGGTCCCCAGAGACTAAGTCACATTCATGGAAATACAAAGCTGATACCTAGGATGTTTTGAGTTTCATTCTCTTCTCTATCAGGCCAAAACTGGAGTGTGGAATTTTACTCCATACTAGCTACCTTTAAAATATCACTCATAAAGAGAGAAGAATTAAAGGGATTTAGAGCACTGTCATGAATGAACAGCAGAAAGCTGCAGGGATATTTAGACTGAAGGACAGATGACTTTGGGAACACACAGGTGCTCAGATGGGTTTAACTCATTCTGTGCAGGTGCCTGGAGAAGAACTGAGCTTGGTCGGCTGCACAGAGGTAGACTGGAGCCCAGAAGAACGAAGTTCGTTCTCCTATGGAGGCCATGGATATGGCTGCTGCCACCCATTGGGCTCTGGAGGATATGGATTCTCTCTGGCTTCTACTCAACAACTGCCTCGGTAACCCTACATCTGAAACTACAAGGAACTTCCCACATAGGAGCTCAGTAATTGGACAACCAAGATCATGCTGGGGCTATTTGCACAAAGAAGCCTTCTCAGAATTCTGAATAATTTATTTCAATTTATGTTTATGTCTCCATCATAATTCTAGAATCCTCTATTTTTGATTTTATAACTGACTGGATTATCTGTTCCTCTTCCAATAAGACATTAAATTTGAAAACAAACACAGACAAAAAAAAGAAGTTGGTTGTCACAGGCAGGGGTGGGCAGCTGCCTCATGAGATGGGAAGGCCCCCCCTCTGTTGCAAACATCCACCCAGAGGCTCGACGACCACTTACTGGGGTCTGGGAGTCGGGTGGGGCACTTACATATTGAGTTTCTGTGATTCTCTCTCTAAGAGGTACTGCAGTGGGCACCCATTTCCTGTCCCCAAGGCCCTGCCCCAATGTCACCACGACTGAAGACTCATTCTCCCTGCTGGCGAGGGTGTTGACAATAGGAAGGGCTCACTGGAGGCCCACCCAAGAACTGCCCTCAGATGAAGAGAACCTCTAGGCCCAAAGCCCCACCCTCTGCTCCGGGGCAGCCCACATCTCATACTGGTTTGTAGGTTGGGAGGGGCGGGGGTGCGGAGGGAGTGAATATAAGGCCCAGACCCCTTTCAAGGACCAGCCCAGCTTTGGTTACAGCTGCATCCCAGCCTGACCTCTCCCTCTGACTTGTTCTGCTTCCTTCATTTTGCCACAAGGGGTGATCCTGAAAGCAACACCCAGGAAACCTCCTGCGTGAAAATCTCCCCTTCGGAGCCTGTTTCCCAGGCAACGTACTCTGCAGGAAAGTTGGAAACCCCTGGGGTGGGTCCAGGCACAGAGGTGGCATGGTTCTGTTTCCTCTGGCCTGGCCCCCAGTGACTTACAAAGGGAACTCCCCCCTTCCTCCTCCTCTCCCCACCATCTCCCCCATCCCATGTGCACAGATAACTTTATCCTGTCTAACAGACAAGGTCAGTACCATGGCTCCAATCCCACAATCCCAGGGCTGGTCAAACCCTGTTTTGAGGAGCCCTAAGGTTTCCCTACAGGAAGGCGACCTGGAGATGAGTGTGGGGATACGAGAGGGCGCTGAAAAGACAGAGTTCTGGGCCTCACCCCTCCATCAGCTAGAGCTACTCTGTCTGTAACGTGTAGGGAGGTAGGCAGACATGTACGTAAACACGTACCCATATGGCTGTGTATGCATCTACCTATTTATCTGTGAAATCAGGGACATAAATAAGATTGTATATGAGCCACAGAACTTGCTTAAAGAGTTATAAACATTTGTCCCAATGGTGCAGCATCAGACAGATGTGGGATGGAACCAGGAGGTGTGCAGGTGGACTGCTGCTACTCTTTGTAAGCCTTGAAGAGTAAATTATTAACATAAAATAAAGACTTTATTTTGAATTATTAAAATGTTTAATTACTTTAAGGAAGAGCCCTCTAAAAATGGGGGGAAATCGTTTGCAAAAAAGCTTTCTTTAGCCAAGAAAGTTTTTGAAACCCCCTTTTATAATAGTCCATTAAATCTGTGCAGTGGTCCTTCGGGAAGAGATGGTTGCTGTGAATTTCTTTGGGAGGATCTAGAGCACACAGACCCCTCCCCATCTCATGGTTCCTGTCCCTGTGCTGAATGGGACACAGAGCCCATCCCCTCCACCTCTGGGCTTTGCCTGCTTCTCACCTTCCTCCGGGCTTTAATGCGCTTGTAGACATAGTCTGAGAAGGGGCTGCAGGGAATGAAGCGGCCAGCCCCCTGGGTCACGTGCAGGTTGCCATCTTCCAGCATGATCTTGCCCTGGCAGATGACCACCAGAGGAGCCCCGCGCAGCTCCATCCCTTCAAAGATGTTGTACTCTGCAGCCTAGAGACAGGGGCGAGGGACAAAGCCTTGGTTATGGGTGCAGTAAGGGCAGAAAGCGGAACGCAGTTCTCCTGTGCTTGGGATCCTGCCTTCAGCTTTTAGTGGGTGGAGGCCTCGGGAGACAGAAGCTTGCTAAGAGTGGGCTTCCTAGCGAAGAGAAGCATCCAATCTTAAGTAAGGTCCTCATGTGGAAGAAAATTTTTGTCACTGGCAGTGTTCGAAGAGAAGGTGGATAACTACCAGAGATGGTGTATGTTTGCCATCTTGTACTGGATAGATGGGTTACATGACCCTTAAATCCTCACTAGCTCAAAATTAAACAATGTAATATGACACAATGTTGAAGCAAAGGCCACTACCACCCAAAATGGGCTTCTTCCCTACCTCCTTCATTTATTCAATAAGTGCAAGGCATTATTGAAAAGTGGTTAAGGATATCAGTTTGGGTCAAGTTATCTGGGTTTGAATCCTAGCCTCACCATTTACTTGCTGCATAAATTATTTAATCTCTGCATCTCCACTTCCTTAATAATAGTGCCTACCTGAAGAAGACTGTTACAAAGATTCAACAAGTTAAAAGCACAGTGCCTGGGGCTTCCCTGGTGGCACAGTGGTTGAGAGTCTGCCTGCCAATACAGGGGATGGGGGTTCGTGCCCCGGTCCGGGAAGATCCCACATGCCGCAGAGTGGCTGGGCCCGTGAGCCATGGCCGCTGAGCCTGCGCGTCCCAGAGCCTGTGCTCCATAATGGGAGAGGCCACGGCAGTGAGAGGCCCATGTACCGAAAAAAAAAAAAAGCACAGTGCCTGAAACATAAGTGCTTGAAAAATACTCTTTTTACTAACAAGCACTGTATTTTTAAAACCCTTTCTGTTACGTACCGGGCTTTAACTATCATTTTTCACATGGAACTCCTCATGAGGAAGTCATCAGAGCTGTTCACCAATTTTTTTCCCATTCTTTCTCCTTCTAGGCACTAGGTATCCTTGTACTTCCTCACCTCCTGAAGTAAAGTATGGCCTCCGGCCTGGCTCTGGCCAGTGCAGGGTGAGAGGAAGTGATATCTCAGAAAAGCTTTCAGAGCCATGTCCTGGTCCCCAACCTCAGCAATCATAGCACGTGTAGAGTTGGTGCCTCTACCAGCCCCCAACCCTGAGTGACTGTGATGGCAGAGCCCCTCTCCTTTGCCGACCCATTTTGGAAAGCAGGAGTGTGAAAGAAACTGTTGAGGTTTTAAGTCCCTGGGAATTGGGGATGGTTTGTTATTGCAACACGTCCCTGCCTGACTATCCTGGTTCACCACAAACACACGTCTCTGGCAACCATGTTCCCTGCCCACGTTCCCCACTCTGTTCCACTCCCACCTGCTCAGGTCTTACCGACTGGTGGTTCTTGGCAGAGACGATCTTGACAGCATCTGGATCCCAGATCACCAGGTCACTGTCAGAGCCCACAGATATTCTTCCCTTGCGGGGATACAGGTTGAAGATCTTGGCAGCATTTGTGCTTGTCACGGCCACGAACTGATTTTCATCCATCTTCCCTGTGGCCTGTTGAAACGTACACACACAAAATGGTCCATCTAGGGCTTCTGAGCTCAGAGCAGGGGGACCACAAAGGCCCACATATACAAAGAGGGACCTCTGAGGTGGTGAGCACAGAAGTCCACCCAGCAAGCTACAGGATCAGCGGGGCTGTCACCATCACCCAGGGAAAATGGTTAAATGCATGGCTTAAGATGGAAGTGACGAAGAAGAACTACAATCCTGCAGCCTGTGAAACAAAAACCGCATTCACAGAAAGACAGACAAAACGGAAAGGCAGAGGACTATGGACCAGAGGAAGGAACAAGGTAAAACCCCAGAAAAACAACTAAATGAAGTGGAGATAGGCAACCTTCCAGAAATAGAATTCAGAATAATGATAGTGAAGATGATCCAGGACCTTGGAAAAGGGATGGAGGCAAAGATCGAGAAGATGCAAGAAATGTTTAACAAAGATCTAGAAGAAATAAAGAACAAACAAACAGAGATGAACAATAGAGTAACTGAAATGAAAAATACACTAGAAGGAATCAATAGCAGAATAACTGAGGCAGAGGAACGGAGAAGTGACCTGGAAGACAGAATGGTGGAATTCACTGCCATGGAACAGAAGAAAGAAAAAAGAATGAAAAGATATGAAGACAGCCTGAGAGACCTCTGGGACAACATTAAATGCACAAACATTCACATTATAGGGGTCCCAGAAGGAGAAGAGAGAGAGAAAGGACCTGAGAAAATATTTGAAAAGATTATGGTTGAAAACTTCCCTAACATGGGAAAGGAAAGAGCCACCCAAGTCCTGGAAGCACAGAGAGTCCCAGGCAGGATAAACCCAAGGAGAAACATGCCACGCCACATAGTAATCAAATTGACAAAAATTAAAGACAAAGAAAAATTATTAAAAGCAACAAGGGGAAAACGACAAATACAAGGGAACATACAAGGGAACTCCCATAAGGTTAACAACTGATTTCTCAGCAGACACTCTACAAGCCAGAAGCACAATATATTTAAAGTGATGAAAGGGGAAAACCTACAACCAAGATTACTCTAACCGTCAATGATCTCATTCAGATTCGACGGAGAAATCAAAAGCTTTACAGACAAGCAAAAGCTAAGAGAATTCAGCACCACCAAACCAGCTCTACAACAAATGCTAAAGGAACTTCTCTAAGTGGGAAACACAAGAGAAGAAAAGGACTTACAAAAACAAACCCAAAATTATTAAGAAAATGGTAATAGGAACATACATATTGATAATTCCCTTAAATGTGAATGGATTAAATGCTCCAACCAAAAGACACAGGCTTGCTGAATGGATACAAAAGCAAGACCTATATATATGCTGTCTACAAGAGACCCATTTCAGACCTAGGGACACATACAGACTGAAAGTGAGGGGATGGAAAAAGATTTTCTATGCAAATGGAAATCAAAAGAAAACTGGAGTAGCAATACTCATATCAGATAAAATAGACTTTAAAATAAAGAATGTTACAAGAGACAAGGAAGGACACTACATAATGATCAAGAGATCAATCCAAGAAGAACACATAACAATTATAAATATGTATGCACCCAACATAGGATCACCGCAATACATAAGGCAAATGCTAACAGCTATGAAAGAGGAAATAGACAGTAACACAATAATAGTGGGGGATTTTAACACCTCACTTACACCAGTGGACAGATCATCCAGATAAAAAACTTAATGAGGAAACACAAGCTTTAAATGACACAACAGACCAGATAGATTTAATTGATATTTATAGGACATTCCATCTGAAAACAGCAGATTACACTTTCTTATTACCAAGTTCACAGGGAACATTCTCCATGATAGATCACATCTTGGGTCACAAATCAAGCCTTGGTAAATTTAAGAAAACTGAAATCATGTCAAGCATCTTTTCCAACCACAACACTATGAGATTAGAAATCAATTACAGGGAAAAAAATGTAAAAAACACAAAACACATGGAGGCTAAACAATACCTTACTAAATAACCGAAAGATCACTGAAGAAATCAAAGAGGAAATAAAAAAATATCTACAGACAAGTGACAACAAAAAACACAACGATCCAAAACCTATGGGATGCAGCAAAAGCAGTTCTAAGAGAGAAGTTTATAGCAATACAATCTTACCTCAAGAAACAAGAAAAATCTCAAATAAACAATCTAACCTTACACCTAAAGGAACAAGAGAAAGAAGAACAAACAAATCCCAAAGTTAGTAGAAGGAAAGAAATCATAAAGATCAGAGCAGAAATAAATGAAACAGAAACAAGGAAAACAATAGCAAAGATCAATAAAACTAAAAGCTGGTTCTTTGAGAAGATAAACAAAATTGATAAACATTAGCCAGACTCATCAAAAAAAAGAGGGAGAGGATTCAAATCAATAAAATTAGAAGTGAAAAATGAGAAGTTACAACAGACACTGCAGAAATACAAAGCATCCTAAGAGACTAGTACAAGCAACTCTATGCCAATAAATTGGACAACCTGGAAGAAATGGACCAATTCTTAGAAAGGTATAACCTTCCAAGACTGAACCAGGAAGAAATAGAAAATATGAACAGACAAATCACAAGTAATGAAATTGAAACTGTGATCAAAAATTTTCCAACAAACAAAAGTCCAGGACCAGATGGCTTCACAGTTGAATTCTATCAAACATTTAGAGAAGAGCTAACACTTATCCTTCTCAAAAAAAAAAGAAAAAAAGAAAGATAAAGAAGATGGAAGTGACTGCTCTGGAAGTATGCATTTTTTTCTGGACATGTACATACATTTACATACTTATTTACCCCTTCTAACTCCAAAAGGGATTACAGACAGTTCACAGTAAAAACAAATGTAATTATGAGCCCATATCTCAGATAATATGTTTGTATTTGCATGGGCAGAGGATAAATATGGAAGAACCTCACCCAAATGATAACAATTGTTATTCCTGGGTTGTGGGATTATAAGTGAGTTTTGTTTTCTTTCATGTGTGTACTTTTCTGTAGTTTCCAAATGTTCTTTACTGAGCATGTATCATGTTGGTAATTTTTAAATATATATTATTTTTTAACAGTTCCAGTTAGTGCCAAGATAAATACATATACACATTCATAATTAGATAACAATGTAAAAGAAAGACCAAAAAAATCTAAGTTTGTAAGAGAAGAGACAAAAAATATTTATACTTTCCCCCTTCACAAAACAACTTGGGTAAGGAAAGAAGAATTTAGTTTAAAATCTAGTTTTGAGCTTCCTGGGAGCCAAGAAAAGGGAAACTTGGATTACACTGTGTAGATATGTACTCTATTTGGCTCTAAAATGAGTGTCTTTACAGTTTTAAAAATAAAACAGAGGGAAGTGATCAACTTAATAATGAGTTATTTATTAATTTTACTCAAATCTTAGGAAGACTTCATTTGCATGACTTTTTTTTTTTTTTTCAGCTTCTGTGATGTTAAACAAGGAAAATAAAACCTGGCCACTTTGCCAGAAGACTTTGACAGACAATCACCTGTACAGCCTGGATGACCACACACCACTCCTCGGTGAGCAAATGACTTGAGTCTTAGTCACAGACCCCTTGCTTATCATTTCAAAGGGTTATATCCAACCTTTTCAAAAGAGATAATAAAACCCTCCGAACAAAAAGAATTTTTAATTCACTATTATTTTAAGCACAGATCGTTCATACCATCAGACAAATGATCTGTGTTTCTGGTTCCTAGCCCTTAACAATCTAGAGGAGGCCTCCTCAGAACCTCAGGCCCCAGGATTCATCACTCTAGAAGGGACGTTCCCAAACCACCTGAGCCACCTGGCTCCAGAGCCACCTGAGCAGGTATGAGGCCTCATCTGTACCCCCAGCACCCTCATCAAAGGGCAAAGAGGAACAGTGGCAGGAGGCTCTGATCTGGCCCTGGATGCCCTCCTATGACCTTGATGCTTACCACGGCCTTGTCCCAGATGACAGACATCCGCTCCTCCACACCATTGGTGCCCTCGGGAATGGCTGTGAAGTTGTCCTTCCCTATGGCCTTCTGGGCAGTGCTGAAGGTGCAGTGGGCACTCCCGGAGAGCTGCAGGTCCCCACTGGCAAAGGAGAAAAACTCCATGTGAACGGGGAGGCTAGAGGCACCGCAGGGGCCCAGAGATGAGGGTCTAGGGTAAGCACGTGGAGTGCCGTGACTTGAGTTTGGAATCCTTATTCTCCCTCTTGCCGACTATGCGAACTTGGGTGAATTTCTTCCCCTCCCTAGGGCTCAGTTACCCTATCGGGGAAATGAGGGGGTGGGATTAGATCACCTCTTGTGTAACAAAAAGGACCCAAAGGAGGGATGGGACTTATCCACAGAGGGCAGTAGCAAACTAGTCTCCCTGTAATTTTGGTTAGGTGATCATCAAAACTGGGCAAATGATTTTGTTTCCCGGACCCTCAGTTGCTCAGTCTGTAAAATGGTGATGCTCGTGCCTCACTCACAGCGTTGTTATGAGGAACAATGAGACCACACGTGCAATCTCACCCTAGTGCTTGACATACGATATGTATTAACTGCTGTTACCATTACTAATATGATCACTGTAGTATCTATTAAAATACGATAGGGAAGAGCCTGTCATCTGTGCTCAACACTGCAGGGGAATTCTCGACGTTTTTTCCTCACTGCAGACTCTAGTCTAGCTGATGGATGGGCGGCTCCAGTCCTCATCCCATCGTTCCCAAGATGCCTCCACACAATGCCCACTACTTGTCATTCTGCACCAACCTGGCCAGCAAGGAGTTGATGTAGTCAGGGGTGGTTGGGTCAGGACTCAGAGGTGGGGATGTCACAAACGCAGCCGCCTTGGCCCAGTTCTTGCTCCAGTAATGGGTCCCATCTGTGCCCAGGCTGGCGGTGATGGGCTCCCCAAAGACCACGTTTCCTGGAACAGGTAGGACAGAGGCAATGGGTGATATAACGTATGTGCTGCCCTGGGCCAGGCTTAGATAATCATAGCCCCTAAGCCTACTCAAGGCTGAGGCTCTGGAGTCAGGCAGGCCTGGGTTCAAGCCCATGTTCCCCCACTTTTCTAAGCCTCTGTTTTTCTCTCTTCTAAATGGGAACGATTCTGTATTCTGTAGAAGCCACTGATTGCAAGATGCAGCATCAATTCTCAAATTCTGAGGCAAATTAACATTTGAGGCAAAAAAAAAAAAAAAATATATATATATATATATATATATATATATATATTAATTGGAAGATTCATCTTCATTTCAGAAATGTTAAAATGTGGAATAAATAGGTCCTGGAATTGATGAAATAAGACGATGTCTACTTCTCAGCCTTGTGAAAATGAAAGGTTTGGCATACACAAAGTGTCTGGCACATAAGAGACGCTAAGCAAATGTGATTTCTTTTACACCTCTTACTCTTCCCCACTGTAGAAGCCCAAAGCCCCATATGTGCCCACATCACTGGGAACTGCTACATCCTGCTGTCGCAAAGACATGCTTTGGTTCCACAAAGTAAAACCAATTCCTGAGGAAGACACATCTTATTTGCATCATGTTTGTTACTCCTTAACCTAAGGCAATGAGTGATTTGCTCAAGGACACCCAACAACCAGGGACACAGCAAAGCTGAGGTTAGCTTCCCGGACCCTGTGTCTAGAAGGAGAGGCTGGAATGTCCAAACTAAGGAGAGGGGAGGAAGGATACTGGGACATAGGCTGATCTAAACTGAGCTTCTGAAAGAAGGGATAGTGATACAGAAGGCAATCGCTATCTCATAGAAGGTGGGTTGGTACCAAGTTTCTCTGTGCCAGAATCTTGGGCTAACGATTCCTGTGCAGCCCTTGGCTTCTTTAAGTTTGGTCGTCCATCTTCCACATTCAAGTTCCCCACAAGGTGGAAGTTTAAGAAGGCTCTATGGCTAGGATTACAGGTTTTGCCTTGCTTCAACTCCAATCAATTGGTCTTAGTTGCCTGGATTTCTGTGTTGGGAAGAATTCTAAATATGCTTCTGGTCTCACTAGAAAAGGCTCATGATTGATTTGTGACGTCTGCCATGGGCAAAAGAAGGACGCAATGGCAATGATTCATATAGGACAGCCCTGCTCTTTGGGGTGGCAGTGAAAAGGATCCACACCGGACTAAAGAGAATTTCAAGGACTCTCCAAAACTATTTACCAAACTAAAGCGTATGGGACTACAAAGAAATGAAGAAATGAAAGTCAAGGCAAGCATTCAAGTACTATTAAGAGAAATACAACCTTAAAAGTAAAAGACCTCTCCCTGTGGACTCTTTAGATGGAAGACTAGAATAAGTAGAGATTGTAATTATATTATTGACACAATTGGATTTGGAGACTAGCTCTCCAAGCTGGGAGATTCTGGACAAGATGTGCTTCAATTTCCTCATCTGAAAAATGGTGATAATAAATGCCAGTTTCTCCTGGTGCTTTGTGAATTCTACATAATAATACAGTTAAACTATTTCCCTCAATGCAGGGCATACAGTTGGTCCTCATTAAATTGAAATTCCTAATGTTGATTCTGAGCAGCCGTGCAGAGATGCTGACGAGCACTTGAGGATTAAACACCCTGGGGCTTAAACAGTCCCCTGGTCCAGAGGGTAGAGTGAACCCTGCCATACACTGTCTTCCTGCTCTGAATGCTCTTGACTCCTTCCCTGAGAATGACGGTTCATGAGATGTTTATTGGCTTCCATCTCAGCAGCCGGTTTTTCATCACTAAAATAATGCCTCCCTTCCACCCTGGAGACACAGCTGTACTAGTTCTCCTTGCCAGAGAGTCACGAGCCAGAAGGCTAAGGGTGAGGAATTTTTCTACGTGGAACTTAAAATAAGACCCAGCATATAATTGAAACACACTGTCTTTGAAGCCCCCAGGTCATCCGAGAATGGGTCCCAAGCCAGATGTGGCCATCAGCAGGAGGCATGAGAGGATGGGGATAGTAGGTGGCCATGGGGAGAGGAGTGGAGATATCCCCGTGCACTTTTCTTTTCCTTTTTCCCTCCTTCAGGAACGGGTAAGCAGCACTGGGCTTCTTTCGTGGTTCTGTCCTGATGACTCATACGCAGTGAAGCAGCCAGGCCATATCATATGGAGACACTTAAAAGCCGAGCGAGAAAACAGCAGGCTTCCCGTGAGCAGGGTAAGGCAGGTGGTGCCCCAGAATCAGCCAGCTAGAAAGGCTGTCAGGGCAATTAGGGAGATTCCCCTCCCGTAAGAAAAGGGTCCCGTTTGCCAGAAGGCCAGGCAGCCGAACACCCGGCCATCAGTCAGCTGGGACTATTTTTAGCCGCCCCAGTCACTCACATGTGGAGTTTTACAGACCAGTTCTGGGTTTGGTAGATGAATCATTCAGCTTGGTCCCACTGGCACACGGCAGTCACAATCATACAGCCGGGCCTAGGAAATCCTCCCTCCCAACCAAACGCAGAGCCCTACGGCTCCTGCGTCTCAACCACTCTCTGTTCACAAGTGAGCCCATTAGTGTGTCACTGAGGACAAGAACGGAAAGCAGGAAAGCAAGTTTTGAAATGAGGGTAAACTTGAGCTTAGCACGAGGCGAGCAAAGGAAGCCGAGTTAACAGCTGTGGAGAAAAGAAGTGTAAGTCAGAAGGCCACGGGCACAGAGCCGGGTCATGAAGGCCACACCGCTGGACGTCCTTTGGAGACCCATTCAATTCCTTCTCTGAAATAACCTGTGCTACCCTGCGTGGCACAGGGCGTGGGACCTCCTCCCTGTACTCTGCCCTCAACCCTGGCCGATCAATTACACCATCTCCGGAGCAGATATTGGTTCAGAGATGAGCCCACGACCCAAGCCAAGGCAATGGCTGTGTTCCTGGGGACTTTTGCTTGAGCTATGGGAAAAGATGTTCTCTACTCCCTCACCATGCCCCCACCAAGTGTGGAGGACAAGAGCAGCTCTTAGCATTTATTCTTGTCATTGTTCATACTGAAAAGAGAGGAAAGCAGAGTCCAGAAAGGAGTAACAGTGATAGAGCCCTAATATCAGTGTTGAAACCCCTTGATCCAACCATGCCTGAAACACCCTCAACCAATAATTTACTCGTTTAAGTCCATTTGAGTAGGGGCTTTGCTGCACCAAATATAATCTTCATTAATATGTCCATTTATAAAGTTCAGATAACATGAACTGACAGTGAAAGATCGCAGGGAGGAAAAGAGATGCACCAATTCTCCAAAGAACTGATTCAAGCTGTGTCATCTCGGGCAGACCACTTACCCTTCCTGAGCCTCAGTTTACTCATCTGCCAAGTAGAAGAAATCTGGGATCCTGCCATCCACACAGGATACAGAAAGGATCCAGTGGGCTAACAAGGATGAGGGGCTTCCCTGAGAGCAAAAGGCAATGAGCAAAATAGGCACCATTTACACAGGACAGCCAAGGGAAAGGAGCCACATGGCTTGTTAGGGGCTCTGAGATCTTCGGAGCACAAATCACCTTTTTTCCTGGCTTGCGAGATGAGGTCAGCTGCGCTCTTACTCATGACCTTCGTGACGTAGAGAGGACAGTTGGTTTGGCTGGCAATGGTGATGGCACGGAACACAGCCTCAGCTTCCAGCTGCAAAAAAAAGTCCCCAGGAGTCAAGAGGAGCACGAACCTCTCAAAGTACCACTCCCCTGTCTCTACAAACTGAGAATGCAGTGCTGCACAGGGGTTAAAAGCCTGGTAGATCTGCAGTTAGACGCCCTGGATCCAAACCTGAGAACTAGAGCTTCCCAGCTGTGTTGCTCTACTGGGCTTCTCAAAAGTGGAGATCAGCCCAGAGATTAAACCCACCCACCTATGGTCAACTAATCTACAACAAAGGAGACAAGGATATACAATGGAGAAAAGACAGTCTCGTCAATAAGTGGTGCTGGGAAAACTGGACAGCTCCATGTAAAAGAATGAAATTAGAACACTCCCTAACACCAAACACAAAAATAAACTCGAAATGGATTAAAGTCCTAAATATAAGGCTGGACACTACAAAACTTTTAGAGGAAAACAGAGGCAGAACACACTTTGACATTAATCGCAGCAATATCTTTTTTGATCCACCTCCTAGAGTGATGAACATTTTAAAAAATAATTAAAAAATGGGACCTAATTAAATTTAAAAGCTTCTGCACAGCAAAGGAAACCATAAACAAATCAAAATGACAACCCACAGAAAGGAAGAAAATATTTGCAAACGAAGTGACTGACAAGGGATCTCCAAAATATACAAACAGCTCATGCAGCTCTATGTCAAAAAAACAAACAACCCTATCAAAAATGAGCAGAAGATCTAAACAGACATTCTCTGAAGAAGACATAGAGATGGCTAACAGACACATGAAAAGATGCTCAACATCACTAATTATCAGAGAAATGCAAATCAAAACTACAATGAGGTATCACCTCACACTGGTCAGAATGGACATCATCAAAAAACCTACAAACAATAAATGCTGGAGAGGGTGTGGAGAAAAGGGAACCCTTCTCACTGTTGGTGGGAATGTAAATTGGTACAGCCACTATGGAGAACAGTATGGAGGTTCCTTAAACAACTAAAAATAGAGTTACCATATGATCCAGCAATTCCACTCCTGGGCGTATATCCAGAGAAAACCATAATTCAAAAAGATACATGAACCCCAATGTTCATTGCAGCACTATTCACAACAGCCAGGACATGGAAGCAACCTAAATGTCCATCGACAGATGAATGGATAACGAAGATGTGGTATACACACACACACACACACACACACACACACACACACACACACACACACACACAAAATGGAATATTACTCAGCCATAAAAAAGAATGAAATAATGCCATTTGCAGCAACAAGGATGGACCTAGAGATTATCATGGACCTAGAAATTATCGTAAGTGAAGTAAGTCAGAGAGAGACAAACATCATATGATATCACTTAAATGTGGAATCTAAAAATATGGTACAAATGAACTTATTTTAAAAATAGAAATAGAGTCACAGACATAGAAATGGTTACCAGGGGTGGGGGGAAGGGAACGGTAAATTGAGAGATTGGGATTGACATAAACACACTATTATATATAAAATAGCTAACTAATAAGGACCTACAGTATAGCACAGGGAACTCCACTCGATACTCTGTAATGAAATCAACTATACGCCAATAAAAATTAAAAATTAAAAAAAGAAGTGGAGATAGGGAGGGTGTAGCAGGGGACAGTGGGGTGAGAGCAGTGTCTGGCCAGAGTGGGCGCTGCATCAGCATAGCTAGAGTTTTCCCTTGGCCTATTCTCTCCTCTCCCTGTGGTTATCACAAAGGCCACATGTGATGGAAGTCTTTGCTCCCCAATTTGCCTAGAGCAGAATCTCTGGCAAAATACAATATCCCGACACCAGTATGTATAAATAACCAGTGAAGGCAACTAGGCATTAAGTCCTTCCTGCAGCAATGTGTGGTCAGTGATGGGTTTGTTCCCACAGGCATTTCTTACACTAATAATTCCCAGGCTTCTCAACACAAAGATTTCCTTTATCACGGATTTCCTCCAGCCCACCCTAATGTAGAATTCATGTTTTCAAATACTCTAACCGACCCAGTTGAATTAAATGAGTAAGAAATAGTAAATCTTCCCTTATTTTATTAACAAAGCAAGACCTTAGAGCTCAGCCTCTCTCATGAGCTGGATCTGTGTTCTGGTTCTGCCACTTAGCAGCCAGGTGATCTCAGGGATGTTACACAACTTCCCAAAGACTCAGCTTCCTGGTCCATAAAGCGGGGATAATAATAGGACCTGACACACAGAGCTGTTCAGAGAATTAACAGAGTTCATCCTTGTAAGGCAATTAACTCAATCCTGGAACAAGGCAAGTGTTCCTTGAAGGCTGGCTATTGGTTGTATTGCCGATGACACCTTCCGACCGGCGGGAGAGCCTGCATTACTACCCAAAGCCCGAATTAGTCCAATTCAGCCCAATGCAGACAAGCTGGCGTTTTTCCTTTCAATCAACAACAGCTCCTTTTTGGATGGATATGACCCTCTGGTTAGCCATGCAGCCCAACACTTTAAAAAAATATCAAAAATAGCTTGCAGATACATGCCCAGTGTTTGTAAAACGCAAACCAGTCACTGCCCTTGGTCAGTGTGACTTAGGAGAAAGGCTGTAAGAACTTGGCTGGTCCAGCTAGCATCCCCCAAGCTGCACTTTGTTCCACGTGGTGAGATCAAGGTCCTGGAGCCCCAAGCACAGGTGAATGTGGCCACGTTCCTGAAGCACCCAGATGTCAGAGTGGCTGTCTCCAAGCCTCGGCTTCAGCTCTCTGAACAGCATTACTCCAGATGCTATCTAGGTGTGCTTTGAATTGAAGAGGGGCTGCCCCTCCTGCACCCATGCCTCCTTCTTCATGCCTGTGCTGACCACTCCAGCTCCTCCACGACTGCAGTCCCGGCCCCTTTGATCTCATTCCCACCCCCCCACCCACCCCCACCCACAAGCACCGCACGGTTTTCAGCACCTTGACAACATGACTATCTTTGGAAGGTTACATCACCCTCCAACTTCACCCAAAAGGGCTTCCAGTGTTGTCGAGATCTGCAGCTGAGAGGCTTTTTACTAAAAAGGAGATGGGAACAGGAGGAGAGTAGGGTTGTGGGGGGGGGGGTTGGAAAAACAAACCAAGGAACAAAAATAGACTCTGCTCAGAAATCCCCTGGCTGCTGCGGCAGAAATCGATCTTGCCAGGACTTCTCCACAGTGAACAGCATTGAAGGAAAGTTTCACAAACAGTGCTGTTCACCCTGGCCTATTCACACAGGGTAAACAATTTTCCAGTCCTTCAACTGTGATGGTCAGTGGCTTAATCTCTCTGAGCTCCTGCTTCTTTATGTAATGATAATACCAAGACTGGAGCAAGGATAACCGTTATCTCCATTAAGTGCAATGAGCATAGTACTGGGTATAGGCAAATATTCCAAAGAAGGGACCTGGTATTAAGGAGACGGACTTTTCTGGAGGGCTGTGACTGTAACCTTGATCACACAATTATAAATTATTTCAATAGGCAACAAAAATATCATTAAACACAATGGAGCTTCTAGGGTGCTAATAATGTTCTGTTTCTCCAATTGGGTGCTAGTTACACAAGTGTGTTCAGTTTGGGAAAATCCATTCCTTTATGATAGGAACAGTTTTCTCTATGTGTGCTACATTTTCTTTTTAAAAAAGATCCTAACAGGGCTTCCCTGGTGGTGCAGTGGTTGAGAGTCCACCCGCCGATGCAGGGGACACAGGTTCATGCCCCGGTCCGGGAAGATCCCACATGCCGCAGAGCGGCTGGGCCCATGAGCCATGGCCGCTGATCCTGTGCGTCCGGAGCCTGTGCTCCGCAATGGGAGAGGCCACAACAGTGGGAGGCCCGCGTACCGCAAAATAAAATAAAATAAAATAAAATAAAAAGATCCTAACAGAGACGGCCAACGGGAATACTGTGATTTCTGGTTCTGGCTCCTTCTTCTACCTGTAGTAGAGTATGGAGCTTGGGATGATACAACAGGAACGGATTTGCTTTGTTGACATGGAGGGCCTGGAATCTGCTGCAGGTGCCAGACCCAGGCTGATCTCCCAAAGCCAATGTGCTGTCAGCCATATGGGCAGCCCATTCCCAGCTCCGGGCCTGTGCCAGCAGCTGAAGTTGCTGACAGCCCAGAGACGTGGAATCAGCCGCTAGTTTCCATTCATTGGCTCTTCAGCTCCTAAGCACTGATGCTAATCAGCATTCATATTACACATGGGAAAAACGTACCTGGATGTCCTCATCACCATACACAAATCAACAGATATAATGTCTATGACAAACCCATCCGGCCCCCTGTCCATATGGCTGATATTGTGCAGGACTCATTATATGGAATAAAGGAATAGTGGAAACCTCTGAGATTCACATGATTAAGAAAGGATTTAGTTATTTACCACTCCTACTGAGTAACTGTGCAACACCCTCCGACTTGTACTGTCTTTAGAGAGATTAGGGACCCTTTCTAATTTCCTCAGGGGCCTTGAGTTGGGTCAGTCAGACGTGGTCTTTGAAAGAAATGTTCCAGTTTCTGTCTGGTATTCACAGGGTCCCACCAACTTTCAGAGATGTTTGTTCACACACCTTATGTGTGTGTGCCAATGAAGGGGGAGCTGAATGCAAACACTACAATGTAAAATGGGCAGCAGGCCATAAACCAGGCTGCTGCGATGACCGAGAGTCTCCTGGAAGATGAGGCTAAAAAAAAAAAAAGAGCCTCCATTGCTACTGCTTCTCTCCCTCCACCCCTCTCCCCTACTCCATCCTCCTGAAAATTACCTCCTCTGGTCTGCTCAGTACATGGCCTTCTGGGCCAGTTATCCCCATTTCCAACATCCGGGTTTGCTCCTAGAATGAGAAAAGAATAGAGAAGAGTTTTTATATTAGCTCAACCAAGGTTTGAAAAAGTTAAGCTGGTATATTCTAATCTAAAGATGTGTTCAAGGGGAAAAAAAGCATCAAATGGAGATGTTGAACAAATTTGTTAATTCTATATCTGGAATTACAAAACAGGGTAGAGTCTTAACTAAAAGAAGAAAAGAACCTTTAGGGGTGGCTTTTTTTTTTATTAAAAGGACAACAGTCTGTCAAAGTATCAAGTTTTTTGTCCATTACACGTCAAAAGTCGCACCAGCTCACTCATTCTTCATTTCTTTCAGAGGCAGACAACTCTGAAAGGACACTGCTTAACTCGTTTGTTTATTCATTCATGCATTTTGAAACCCGTCCATTCAACAAGATGTTATCGAGTACCTGCTCTGGGAGAGGCTCCAGGTTACACACTTGAATTAACTTCACGGAGCTTACAGTTTCCTGCTCTGTTTCTCAAAGTCTGCTCCATCCACCACCTGCATCAGAATCTGCTGAGTTGCTTTTGTAAAAGTGCAGATGTCTAGCCTTACCCAGGTCTACCAAGTCAGAATATATGAGATAAGTTCTAGGATTCTGTATTTTAATAAGCCCCTCAGGCTTTCTCATGCTTTAAATGTTCGGCTATAATAAGCAGATTCAGAATTTCACCAGACTAAATCATGCCTCTAAACAGCATTACCTGACTTAGCCTTTTGGTCAAATTCGATTTAACTAGGCTGTGGATGTGGCAGAGCTCTCTAGCCCTCATAGCTGATGGCTAACTTCCTCAGACCCAGCCAGCTTTCTGGAAGCAGGAGGCTGGGCTAATGGGAGCTGGCACAACTCCTCTGCAGCAGATCTGCAGTTTTGCAGGCATTCACACTCAAGCACTGAGGCCATTTCCTAGGAACCTCGCGCTGGTGATACAGGAGATGAAGGAGGGAGTGAGCTGAACGAGGCTTTGTCTCACCTAGAAACTATGAGACACTTAGAAAGTAAGGGATCCCTTCGCCCTGGAAAAGAAGAACTCTTTTTTTGTTTTTGTTTTTGTTTTTTTAATTCACGTACATTTTTTAAAGAGGAGGAGGAAGGAAGGTGCATATACTATCAGCAGCCACCAGAAGTAAAGTGGTCACTGCCTCTAGCTTGACATAACTGGACCAAAGGTCAGAGGCTGATACTTCCAGCAAAGTACCTCCACTTTTCATTCTTCCTGTTCCATGTATCAAAGCTTAGATTAAATACAATTTCTTCCAAACTCTGGTGACTTCTGATTCTGAACTGCCTCGTGAAGTCACACAAGGGTTGAGGTGTCCAACTAAAGCATCTTCCATCTTACACGACAATCTCTTTCCTATCTGGTCCAAAAGTGCTGGGACAACGCACAGGATGAAACTCGCTCGAACAATGGTCTCCAAGCACATTCCAATCACCAGGGCAACCTTTCCATAATACACCTGACTGAGCTCTCTATGACCTCCCGAATCTGGATCTCCAGAACTCGGAGAATCCCAGGGATCGTTCCTTAAGCTCCACGGGTGATTCTAGTGCACTGCTCACGTTGGGATGGCCTATTCGCAAAGCCACGGTGTCCCTACAGCTGGAAGGTTAAGAATAACATGTAAAGACCCATGGGTGCCACCTGACATGGGTGGGGGAGGTGTGGGCAACTAGAGGCACCGATCGCTGCTGTAATTACATCACAGTTTCGATTGCTCCATGAGGAAAGTGACCCTGTCTTTTTCACCTTCCCCCTCCAAGGTTTGGCACATAGTAGGCACTCAGTAGATATTCGTTGGACGAAAGGCTAAATACGCTGTACTCTCCGACTGCCCTGCCAGCTTGAAACTTGTGAAAATGTCCCTTGTTGGTACGTTTAGAAAATATTTCTTCTTGCTCTTTAGTCACTTTGCATAAAGTGTAGCAAAAACTCCGAGTATAGCATCTGCCTTCATTTAAATAAACAACGTGATAAAATCTTTCAGCTTGAGCTGAATTTAATAAACACATACACGAAACTCATCCAAATGGAAAAATGCCCTTATTCTTTTCCTGACCGGGAACAGATCTTCCCAAGGTGGGGCGGAGGCGGGGAGGCAGTGAGGAAGCAGACAGACTTCTGTGCTAAGAAGCCTCAAAAGGAAGCTGGAAAGGGGCTGTGAGTCGGAGCCCATCTGCCTCCACAGAGGCTAGGATGAAGAAGCAGGGAGTCTGATTGCTAGGGCATCTGGAGGGAGGGCTGGGGCGTCTGGCTGCTGCACTGCAAACTTGAGAATGGGGAGGAGAGCCAGCTCCACCACCACCAGGATGCCTCCCATGGGAGCAAGGCATTTGGAGCCTCTTCGGAAAATGACTTCATCATCTGGGTGTGCGGGGGATGTGGGAGAAGGCTGTCAGGGGCCTCACTAATTAACCTTCTCGGTCATAAGGGAGTGGAAACTGCACGCTTAACTCACCTCCTCCACTAGAGAGACAGCCCTGAGAGTCTGAAATCCTAACAGCTGGAGCCTGTACAGCCGGGGTGCTGACTCTCTGGGAGCCTGCAGCTGGACTGGTGGAGAAGGACCCTTCTCCACCATCTCTGGGTAAAGTTGTTCACTGAGGCACATCCCCCGAGAAGCTAAGATTGTGTTCTCCCAGTTGCTGGTTGTGATTCCTGGGCCAGTGACCTCATCCTTTAGAGCCTCAGTGTTCTCATCTATAAAGCAGGGAAGACGGTGGGCGCCATCTTGAAAGGCTTGGGCGAAGATTAAATGGGAACATACGAGAGCCCTGACCAGGGCCTGGCACATGGTGGGAAGTGCTACCCAGGTGGGACCTGCTGTTGGAAGCTGACGGGTCTGAGATGAGGGTCGGCCTCAATGTGTTCCCACACCCCTGCCGACCACATTCTAAAGCACAGCCCGAGTACTCAAGAGTTCTGGAATGCATCTGTTTTGGCTCCCCGCTATAGTCTAGTGCCTGGCACAAAGCACTGAGGAAATACTCTTAAAAGAATGAATAATGGTTTCTTGCTGTTAATGTTATCAAATGGACTAAGAGAGCTGACACTGTTTATTGGCTGCCGCCTCCTAGCGGAAGCCAATCCTGAACACTTCTGAGATAAACAAAACCCTGGCAAAGACACATCTGTCCATCTAGCCCACTAAGCAACCCAGGAGATGGAGAAGGAAGTGCTTTCTGCTTCCTTACAAATGATCAATTGGGGCCTTGGGGCCCTTGCTTTCATCACTCTTTCCTCAGGTTTCTCAATATGATTTCTAGGAAATCAGTGGGATGTCTGATCCCCACAAGACCTGAATTCTTTATTATCTAAGGCCGTGATCCAGGCAGTCCTGGATCAGATTTCCAGCTTCTGAAAAATGCTGTCTTAGAGTTTTTCTTTAGGACTGAGCATGACACGTACCTTGGACTCATTTTCAAAACAGAATTAGCAATGCTCTCCCACTAAATGGCCCAATTTGAAAACCTCCTCTGCCAGGATGCCTTTTCTGACTCCCCAGAATGGCCAGACAGCTCCCTGCTTTCCAGCATCTTCTGCTTTCTCCCTCACTTGTCTATTTGCCCTCATAATTCCTCCTCCTAGACTGTGAGGTCCTTGAGGGCAGGTTTTGTTCTTAGCAGAGTACTTATGAGGGTGCCTGGCACATACTGAGAGCTCTGGCAACACTGAAGAAATGAGAAAATAAATGGGAGGCAGACCCTAGCCCAAGCAGGAAGTGCACTGCAGGGAGCTGCACTGTGTTACCTGGGCAATGATATCCCCATTCTCAGCGTGCACCTGAGCGATGGCTCCCAGCTCTCCCAGACAGGTGAAGATCTCATACAGCTGAAACAGAAATAAGTCTTTGTCACATTCACAAGACACAATGCTTTTAGCAATCTCATGCAAGGGCCAACGACTACGGCCAGAGCTAAAATAAATGGGATGAACCAGAGGAAATAAGTGACTAGGGCAGAAATATAGACTAACACATGCACAACCAAAGAGGAGTGCTAATCCAAAGGAACTCTAGGAAACTGTCTATATAAGGAACCCAGCATGTCTCCTAGGCAGACAGGGAACACATCTAACAGAGTGATACTAACCCCCCTATTCTGCCTCCTGCACACACTTTAAATGGAATTACTTCCCACTGAACTCAGATAGATCTTCAGAATCCTTCTTAACACTCCTGAAAGGCACTGCAGCCTGGCCAGAAGCTAACTCAAAAGCTGAAACCTCTATCTCTTAGCCCCTCCAGGCAGACCACCCTTCATCTCCTTGCCAGGTGGTAGGGGAATTCATTTTCTGTATTTCTTCTGAGAAGCTGAGCTTTGTATAAAACAAGCACACCCCATGCATTTCGGAGAGAGTCAGAGGCAAGCTGGTACGATTACCCCAAAGAGTAGACGGCCCTCCTTAATCCCACAGGGCTGAACACTTACACTTCCCCAGAGTTCCCGAGGGCTGTAGAGTTTGTTTGGTAGATGGGAGATTTAGACACGCCCTTCCTCTTGTCATTTTGAGAAAGCTGCTGCCAGTTGAAATTTTAGCTCCCTGTCTGCCTTGCCCCGGGCATCCTGCCCGTTACCTTACTTAAAATGTAGCATGGACAGCGAGGACTTCAGGAAGCTCTCTTGCCCAGCAGTCTCCCACACTGACCACAGTAACTCATGTGCAAAGAGCCAAGGTCACCGGCAACCATAGGAAAGCCATCCAGAGACCCCAAAGCACACAGTGATGGGTTATTACCTCTGTGTTCGACACTTGATACAAATCCTTATAGGCCATGTAAACCATGAAGGAGTTCACCCCTGCAAGAGAGGGATGGGAGGGAAGACAGGAGGAAGACAGCATTATTATGACCCTGCTGCATCCTGTGCTCCCACTGTGACACCCCCGGGGCCCTGAGGGCATCTCAGGCCCCTGCCCAATGCAAAGCGGATGCGTCCCATTCTCCAAGAGCATTTTTCTATTTCCTCCTCTACCCTGTAAAATTGATGATTCCTATGACGTCATAGCAGAATGGTCTCTTCTTCTGCGGTTCCCTCCTGCCTCCCCCTCCACTGTTCCCAGCCCAGAGGGCCAACAAGCCTCAACACTGCTCGAGGCAGGATACAGTGTCAAGAATCACTGCAGCACACCAGCTGTGTACACACACCAGGAGTGGCACCACGTGCTGGGTCAGCGAGCTTGGAAAACCTAACCCCTTGAGCCTCGGTTTCCTCATCTATAAAATGGAAAAATAACACCACCCTGCTTCATAAGGTGGTTGGAAACTTTAAAAGAGACAACACATGCAGAACTCTTAGCACCAGCACGTGGTTGATCTCCTGGGAGTGGTTTATTTTGTTCTTTGTGAGTGCCTGCTCTCCACCAGGCCTGGGCAAGGTGTTGGGTCTGAGAGAGAACTAAAATCTAGAGCCTGTCCTAAGGGAAGTAACAGAGTTAATGCAGAGAAATCAAGGTTCACCTTGGGCTTAAATATCTAAGTCATCAGCGTTACAAGGAAAGAGCCATTTAATTTCTCCCCCAAATATACTATTAATAGAGTAATTTATAGAAATAGGTGGGACTGGGGGACAGAGAGTCATTTAGAGGAAAGGAGGGTAATTTTGTTCTCCGGCCATTAGGGCCATCTCAGCCCACAATATTCCAGGCCAAAAGTGGACTGTAATCTAGGACCTTCCCTACCCAGAATGGTGCAACTCAGGGCAGTTTTTCCCAACACAACCCTTCCCACAAGCCTCTGGGTCATCCGTGGTACGACTCAGGCCCTTCGGAAGGGAAGTGGGTGTTAAAGCCGTTCACTTTTCTACCTAGTTGAGATGCAATGTGAAAGGAGACACAGAAAGAAGGGAGGAAGGAGACTTCCCTGGCAGTCCAGTGGTTAAGACTCTACGCTTCCACTGCAGGGGGCGCGGGTTCGATCCCTGGTGTGGGAACTAAGATCCCGCAAGCCACGCTGTGCGGCCAAAACAAAAAAAGGGAGGGGTTAATCTCACCCTCTGTATCAGATAGTGAGAACTGGGCAGAACTTGTGGGGTGAGGGGGGGGGTATGCAAAGGAGAGCTTGTCCTCTGGAGGTCATCCCCTCCCCCTAACCCCGAGCACACTGCCTTCCACTGCACTCCCGACCTTTGCATCGAGACTGCTAATTGATAACAGTATATAAAATTAGTATAAATAATTATAATAATACTATTAGTACTAGTATCGTAGCACTATTGTTACTAGTATAACAATATTCTGCATCTTGCGGCATTTATCCTATTGCTCTGAACCGGCCTGCTTCCTTTTGCCACAGTTACTGGCACAGGCCATTCCTCATACTCCCCTAAGTCCTCCAGGGCCCCCTTGGATGCAGAGCACATCACATGTCTGCGTGCATGGAGAGGGGGTGGTGCGTGTGTGAAATACGTGACCATCAGAACACAGAAAGAAGTAAACACAGAATAATCTAAGTCAATGGGAACCTAAATCATGGACTCATAGAGAGGACATAGACACATGCAGATACACACACACACACACACACACACACACACAACTTTCAGGCCCTAAGCTCCTATCTGGAGTACGAACACATCTTTGCTTCCAGAAATGTCTTACCCTTTTCCGAGGATGCTATTATTATATAATAGTAATGGTTGGATCTTTGGAATCAAAATGATAGAGGTTAAACATTCCTAATCTCATATGTACTAGCTGTATGACCTTATGTAAGACGTCAAGCTCTCCTGACCTCAGTTTCTTCCTCTGTACAATGGGCAGTATTGCACGGAGGTGCAGAGCACAGGCTTTGGGTAGATCTACTGCTTACAAATTCTATGATCTTGGGCTACTTATTCTGAGTCTCAGGTTCTCCAACTGCAGAGTAAGGATAATAATCCCTATGTCATGGGGATCCTATAAGGAATAAGTAGGATGGCATAAAGTGCCTGGTCCATAGTGGTACCCCTATATCCGGCATTCATACTCAAGGTTCCAGGGTCCAGCAAGGAGAAGCGACTAAATGAGTGGACAGTATGGGAAGGACAGGCAAGGGGGAAGGGAGGAAGGCACATCCGGGCTCACCTTTTTCTTTGATAAGGCTCTGCACCTCCTGCTTGACGCTGTCATTCCAGTGGGTAATGTCCACGTGTAAGGAATAGTCACAGCAGCTCTTGCCATCGGCCCACTCCCTCCACTTCTCATAGGCCTCCGTCAGGCTGGACTCGGGCTCGGGCACCACGTGGTCAACTGAACAACAGAGGCCCCGCATGGGCGACTCATCGACACAGCCTTTGGTCCCCTCTGTACAGGTCTGCTCTTGCTTGCTTAGCTACGACAGCAAAGTCTCTATTTCTTGAGTATAGGATTAACCTTAGAAAGGGTTCCCGGGTGGTTTCAACGTTGCTGATGATTCAAGTGTCACTGAGCTATGGGATCTTTGGCAAATTACTAGCTTCTCTAAACCTTAATTTTCTCATTCTTAAAATGGGCACCAAGTGGGGTTGGGGACAGGGGTAACACTGCCTTCCCTCTAAATTTGTTAAGGGATTAAATGGGAAAATGCATGGAAAGTGCTTCACCTGATGCCTGGCACATAGTAAGTGCTCCATAAATATTAGCTATCAATTGATGAGCACCTACTGTGTGCCATTATTACCACTATTACAGGAGTCACTGCTGGCGATCAAAGTTGGACTCCCTTCTATGGGAAGAAGGAGGGGTTTTAAAGTTACGTCTGAGCACAAGAGGATGAGTCCTCATGTTTACTGCCGTAGGAAAGACCTAGTATCAGTTAAGTGAACTTGACGCTTGGCCCACAGATATTATTTCCATGCAAACTTTCATCAAGAATATGTTTTTTTTGAGGCCAAAACCTACTCATGCAGTACCTGCAATGGTGGATAATACTTCTAAAAAGAATAAGATTTACACCAATAACATTGGTGAAGTTAAGGCAAAAATTAGAGTTTTTCATAGTTCCCCATGGCAGTCGAGAGAAAGTATGAATTGGTACAACTTTCCTAAGAACAATTTTGAAATGTGTATCAAAAACCATGACATTTTTCATACCTCAACAATTATTCCTATGCCTAAGAATTACCTCTAAGGAAATAAACATGGTTATATGCAAAATCTGGGTCCTCGAGATGTTTGCCACTATTTATATATTTATGTAAGTGGAAAACTGGGAACAAAGTCTTACAATAGGGAAGTTTGGTTAAATACATAAATTGTGATACCTTCATAAAACGGATGTCAGGAGTCCATTTAAAATTTGGTAGAATAAAAATAAATGAATGGAAAGATATATATGACATATTAATTAGTGAAAATAGAAGGCTAAAGCACAGATGTTTATTACAATCCTTTTTGTTAAATAGAAAAAAAAAATAGCCAAACTGTGACAGTGAAGTGAGATTTATAGGGTTTTTTTCTTTTCTGCATACCTAGGGTTTTTAAATTATCTACAAAGGACATGTACACTTCTGTCATTCTTGTAAGCTTTCCTCTCTTCTCACGTGGAGCTCCTTCCCTAATGCAGAAGCCCAAGGCAGAAGCCCAAGCCTAATGCATATGTCCAGGGTTCTGAACAGGTCCAGCTCCTCGGCAAGATGGCAGAAAGCCAGGCCAAGATCACTCATTTCCTCAGCCTTCTAGCACAGGCAGCCTAAGTGCACTTATCGGAAAGCAACGTCATGGAGCTATGTTACTGATGCCTGGACCCACACCAGGGTCTTCGTGGACAGGCAGCTGCCGAGAAGTCAGCTGGCTTCCTCCCTTTGGCTGAAGAAAGGCTTTGGTCTCCCAGAATTGCACCCTTTATGGCCCTGACACAATTTTCCTGGGTTTTCACACCCAACTAGCTAGAGCTGAACCCTGCTACTACTCCCATTGAAAGGAAGCGAAAGACAGTGAGTAAGTCTACGGCTCAGGCTGTACTGAGTTCTCAAGTGGATGTATACTGTGGTAAACAGTGCTCTTGCTGACCAAGTTGGGGGCCAGGGCTGGGACGGGAGCCAATTCATTGGGATTCCTTTGGCTTAGGAAGGAGTGCCCTGGAATGCTATCTGCTCAGTAATCCTGGCATTCAACTCCCTAGGTTTCTTTGGAATTGCAAAAGTCACCAGAAAAACAAAACAAGAGAAACAACCCCCCAGCTTGCCCAATCTTAAAGATATGATTTGGTCAAAATACAACACAGACCAAATAACACTAACCACCATTGAAGCCTCCTAAGTTCTCAAGAACTGCAAGTCTCATTATCTCATTATCATTATCATGGGATGCTTCTCAGCCCCATTCTCACTGCTCTGCCTGTACTCTCTGCCCCTGCTGCCTCAGACCCAAGTTGGAAGTCCTGAAATCGCTTTTTGCCCACGATCCACAACTTTTAAAGTCCACTTTTAGCAGAGACTGGCCCAGAGATGATAAGTACTGATTCCCCACCCATGGCATACTGGGCCCCTGCTCTAAGGCAGACAGAGAAGACAGCTGCTTTCAAGGTCATGAACCTCCTGAATCTCCTCTACGCGGTTATAGGAGCTGCCAATGTCCTCACTATAACCAGCTTTTATCAGGTCTCATCAGGCAGAAAGTCTAAAAACTGAATTGAGGGGAAGTGTACGAGTTACCAACAGAGACCACTGCAGTTAACATGTTAGTTAAACTCACTCCCTAGGACCCCTCGCATGCTTTACACAAATGTGTAAAGTCGGGGGACTTACTGATCATGGTGGTACCCCCCGCTAAGGCAGCCTTGGTCCCTTGGAAGAAGTCATCCACGGTGGTCATTCCCTTGTAGGGCATCTGGAAGTGAGTGTGGACATCGATGCCTCCAGGAATCACCATTTTCCCATTGGCCTCAATGGTCTTCACCCCTCCAGGGACAATCAGATTGTCTCCAATTTGCCTGGTGAGACAGGGAAACAACCAGCAATTTAAAAGAATGACTTCCAAGATAAACATAGTATTATAAGGATTTGAAATGTTGTAACTTATGTTTATCAAAGTAGTCTTTTGCAAGTGATTCACAAGTTTAGCAATCTAGAAACACATAAGGACAAGTATCCATAACAGAAAACATTTTTTTTATTATAAGACATTGAATATAGTTCCCTGTGTTATACAGTAGGACCCTGCTGTTTATTTTATATATAGTAGTGTGTGTGTGTGTATATATACATTTATATATATATATAGTATATCTGTTAACCCCGAGTTCCTAATTTATCCCTATCCCCCTTTCCCCTTTGGTAACCATAAGTTTGTTTTCTATGTCTGTGAGTTTGTTTCTGTTTTGTAAATAGGTTCATTTGTATCATGTTTTAGATTCCACATACAAGTGATATCATAAGATATTTGTCTTTAACTTATTTCACTTAGTATGATAATCTCTAGGTCCATCCAGAAAACAATTTTTTTATAGACACAAAACAATTCTGATATGCTGTTTGGTAGGACCAAGTGTCCCGGCTTAGTACTGTAACCCCAGTGGTTTAACCATGTCTAGAATATAGGGTGTGTAATAAATATTTTTTAATAAGTGTTTTTATTATCCTTTTCATTTTTTTCTTTATTTAAAGGTCAGGAAGAACGTTTGCAGAAGGACCAAATGGCTGTAAAATAATGAACTGTTAGGAGAGACTGAAGGAGGTAAAGAATCATTTTAAAGAATAGGTGTGTGAACTTTGCTATCCTCTAAATGGGTTCATCTGTGCTCCTAATAACAAATGGAATCTGTCTGGGGCATTTCACAGCTCCGACTTCACTCTCAATTCCATCCTTCCCTGATAGTTTATCCGTCAATCACAGCTGATGGCAGATTCTCAAAGAGGAAGCCAAAGATGCAGATGCCTACACCAGCTGCTTTTGTATGGTCAGCATCTCAGTACAAGTTTCAACCCAAGGAAGGTGATTATGACAACCTCCACCAGATACAGCTTCACCCAAGAAGCTTCACAGCATCCCAGGGAGGCAGAGACGGGGAGACTGGGCTGGGAAGGAAGCCAGTAAGTATGCCAAGGGCACACTACACAAGACAAATGACAAATACAACTACTCCTAGCACAATGTAACCGCATAGACCATCTATGTTGTTTAGTTCACATCCTTGATTGAAACATCCAGTTAATTCCAGGTAGACTTATGATTCTTTTTTTTTTTTTTACTATTTATTTTATTCATTTTATTTTTGGCTGCATTGGGTCTTCATTGCTGCTCGCAGGCTTTCTCTAGCTGTGGCGAGCGGGGGCTACTCTTCGTTGCGGTACGCGGGCTTCCCATTGCAGTGGCTTCTCTTGTTGCGGAGCATGGGCTCTATGCGCACAGGCTTCAGTAGTTGTGGCACGCAGGCTCAGTAGTTGTGGCGCACAGGCTTAGTTGCTCCACGGCATGTGGGATCTTCCCAGACCAGGGCTTGAACCCGTGTCCCCTGCACTGGCAGACGGATTCTAAACCACTGCGCCACCAGGGAAACCCTAAACTTATGATTCCTAAGGCTCTACCTTATCATGAGCCCTCTCCTACCTTGGGGACACATGTACCCCACTGCCAGTGGCATAAATACTTTCCGCTTTTGTTCATAGCCAACTAAGAAAGGCACTCTGCTGGGGTAGGAAGAAGTCTAGCACTTGCCTGACAAAATCTAAGTTCTACAACTAAAATTAAGTCTTCCTGACATCTCTAAGAGTTCACCCTTACCACATCACCACTCTGCCATTCCAGAAACACAATTCAAAACACACTGTGGAAAAAATGCAGCCTTGATTGTAAGTCCATTCTAGTCCAGATACTGGCCAGTGTGTTCCCATTTCCCTGCCTCACTGATTCACCTCTAAGGGGAACTGAGATCCAAAGGCATGAAGAGTTGCCTGGCTTGGGTGTGCCTATGTATGTATGCTTCTACCAATTTTGACAACTGGTATAACACACAGTCTGAAAAAGAAAAGCCTTCCCTCCTTTTCCCCACTGAACCAATCAAGGTCCCCTTAATCCTTGAAGGCTTAGCTTCCATCTCCCCTCCTTGGTCAAGTTTCTACTGACAGCCAGGTCTAATAATTAAGAGTGTGGCTCTGCCCTGGATGTGCGCTATGTGGATTTGCAATCTTGGATCTGCTAATACTAGCGTTATGACTTCGGCCAAGTTACTTAACCTCATCATGTCTCAATTTTTTCATCTGTAAAATGTAATAAAAGTGCCTCCTTGGGCTTCCCTGGTGGCGCAGTGGTTGGGAGTCCGCCTGCCGATGCAGGGGACACGGGTTCGTGCCCCGGTCCGGGAAGATCCCACATGCCGCGGAGAGGCTGGGCCCGTGAGCCATGGCCGCTGAGCCTGCGCGTCCGGAGCCTGTGCTCTGCAACGGGAGAGGCCACAACAGTGAGAGGCCCGCATACCAAAAAAAAAAAAAAAAAAAAAAAAAAAAGTGCCTCCTCCATAGGTCTGTTGTGTAGATTAAACGTTAATCTTTGTTAAGCCCAAAGAACACTATTAGTTAAGCGTATGAAAATTCAGTAAATATCAGCTATTATAATCAATAACCATCTTAATCTCACATAGCCCTCTCCTTCCTCTGGATCTCAACTCTTCTACTAACTTAATACTCGATATTGATATTATCTGGTGATGTCATGTGCTTTGCATGTACAGACATGTCACTTCCCCTAAAAGACTCTCAGGTCCCTGGGGGAAGACAGCACGATGATTTGGGTCCCAATGATATCTACCATAGCATGTGACATGGTATGTGTCCAGTGCCTGAGACAACTTCTTTGCACATATCAGCCACTCCATCAATCTTCACAAGAAACAATTCTGTAGAAACTGGAGGAAATTATTTCTGTTTTTATGGTCTGTGAGTTAAGAATGTTGTTGGAGATGTATCATTTTATAGGACTGGATGAAGATCATGTTTATACAACCTTTTCTCCACCACCAACACACACATCCGATGGTTAAATTCCTTCTATAACATCCTTGGCAAGTGGCCTTCCAGTCTATTTTAATAGAGATGGCAAAGAAGACTCAGTTTATGTATTCAACTATGGTAGTAGGTGCCTGAATCACTGCATGAAGATGGATTGTGAGCCTGTATTTAGGGCTCAACTTTGAAAAGTTCTGTGATCAATTAGTGATGCCTGCCATGAGCTCTGGAATGAGGAAGAAGCATTTAGGTACTAAATTATTTTCCAACTCTGAAGATCTTTAAATGAGGGAACACACTTCCACCAGAGTGGACTATACACAATAATGTCTTAGTAAGAGAAAAATGTAGAATTAATCGTGGCTCATATTTTGAAGAAAGTATTGTTTTACACTGGTTGGCTTGTCTAACAATTCTGTTTTTCCTACTTCTAATATGAAAAAGTATTTATGCAAATTGGCAAGGCTAACAAACACAAATATCTTCATTCTTGCATTTGTTTATTCATTCATCCATTCATTCATTCATTCATCCATTCATTCAATGCATTGATTAATATGTTGATCTTTAGCAAGTTATTTACTCTCTCTGTTCCTCTTTCTCCTCTATCCTCCTCTGCAAAGGGGGTAATAAGAGTACTCACTTCATAGGATTGCTGGCAGATTAAATGATAAGGCATGTAAAACATTTAATGCAGTGCCGGGCACATACTATATACTCAATAAAAGGTAGCTCTTACAAAAGTCTCTATGTGTTAAGTACTGGGTTAAGTGCTGTAAATACGGAGAATAATAAGACATGGTCCTTGCTCTAAGAGGGCCAACAGTGTCAGAATTGCTATGATTGATAAAAGCACAGGGTTTTTAAAAGCTCATCAAAGGGAAAGCTAGCCTAGATTTAGGGGCTGGTAAGGAATGTTTGCCTACAGAAAGTTGTACCTAAGCCAAGTTTCCAAAGATAAGTAAGCAATCTATAACCAGAATCTTAAGCTAGCCAATGAAGCTGAACAAGATAAAAATAAAACTGAATGAGGCCAAGTTTGGCTCATATGGTGGGTTGGATATACCAGTTTTATACAATATCTTATCAATGTGGGGAATTTTGATAAGAAGCAAGTTTCCTTCTGAGCCTCTAATGAAGAAAGTTCAAAAGACAAAGCAAAGGGTACTATACACCTACTTTATTAAGCCGTCTTCCATGTAAATATCAGCGTAAAAGGACTGATCATCATTGACGATTCTGCCTCCCTTGATCAGAAGACGGTCACTCTAGAAAAGAAGGAAAACAGGAGTCATTGTCACAGCTAGGATTTCAGAGAAGAGAGGTCTGCCGAGGTTCTCCCAATTCATTGTTTGAGAGGTTTAGCAGAAACCATTTTCTTAAGACATCTGTGTGCTCAGTGTACTCAGTCTTTCTGTTAGGTACCCAGTCTTTCTCGTTTGACCCTATTCAAATTATTCTGGAGTTTCACCTCTTGCTTCTGCAACCTATCAAAGCCACTCAGAAATGTAGCTACTCTTTATATTGTCTTTTTCCAGAAAGCACTATATAATGCAAAGTGGATAACATCTACCTCAGTGCCTAGCACTCTGGTATTCTGCTGGCACTCAATAGTGATTCCCCAAAACAGAACTTAGCATCAGGCATACAATGAAATGGCCTTTAAAAGTCTTTATATGGGGCTTCCCTGGTGGCGCACTGGTTGAGAGTCCGCCTGCCGATGCGGGGGACGTGGGTTCGTGCCCCGGTCCGGGAAGATCCCACATGCAGCGGAGCGGCTGGGCCCGTGAGCCATGGCCGCTGAGCCTGCGCGTCCGGAGCCTGCGCTCCGCAACGGGAGAGGCCACAGCAGTGAAAGGCCCGCGTACCACCAAAATAAAAAGTCTTTATATGACAGGGGGATCATGTTATGTTTAAAATTCAGGATACTTATTTATACATGTGCACACATGCACACAAAGCTGTGGCATGTATAACTCAAGGTGGAGAAATTATGCAGGATTCATATTTGCTTCACTATACTCAGTATTTCTCACATTCTCTGAAACATATTTCTTTATTGCTTTTCTTGTGAAAAAATTGCTTTTCTTATGAGAAACGTCTTTTTAAAAATTATAACTTAAATGAAGTTTGGATAAGTGATCCAACTGGAAACAAGGCACATACACTCCGAGGTTATTAACAAAATATAAACATATATTTTATTTATAAGTCAGGAGAGACACAAATCACTTGTCAGCTTTAGAGATCACAGATTTCATTAAATGAATGGAGCTTAGACCACAGCATGAAGGATGGACATAGCTTTGTTGGGTTCACAGGGGAGAACAGAATCCCTAGGAGCCTGGTTGTAGTGGAACTGCAACCTGAAAACCAATAGTGGGCTGCAGTTTGTTAAGAATTCAACATACAGACTTCAACTCTCCATCCATCCACCCATCCATCCATCCATCCATCCATCCATCCATCCATCCATCCATTATTCACACATCCACTCACTCAGCAAATAAGTATCTAATATTTATTGTTAAATAGGTGGGGAGGATGCAATTGTGAGTGAGCCACGCCATCAAGGTCACTGCCTTGATGGAACTTAAGGAGAAGTCTAGCAATAAAGAAACAAAGTCATCAAAATAAGTAAAACAATGTAAAATTGTATCAAATGTCACAAAATACAAGGGAGTGGGGCTTGTTTAAATAGAGGCTGGAAAAGGCCTTTTCAGGGAAGATCAATTTAGATGGAAAACTGCAGGCAGAGGGAACAGGGTGTGCCAAGGCCCTGTGGGAGGAAGAAGTCTTGTTTCTTTGAAAACCTGAAAAAGATCAGTGTGGAGGAAGCTTAGGGATCAAGGAGGGAAATGGCATGAGATGATGCTGGTGAGGTAGGGCTTTCAAAAAAGGACATAGGTTTAATGGGGGAAGGAAGCCCCACAGACAGGCTGACTTCTGGCTTCCGAAATCAAAGACTGTGAACAGGGCCAAAAAATGAGAATTGAAGCTAGGGCTCCTCTGGGGATATAGCCACTTACCACTTACTCTCTCCTGCTTCCAAGGTATTGGGTAAGAATAAGAAATTTCATCATACTGTATTGTCAGGGGGAAGGATTTTTTAAAGATACAGATCAATGAGGTGTAGACAAAACCTACATATATGGCAAAGAAGATGTGCTAATGAGGTCAAATACAAACTACTACCACACGTGATCTCCAAGCCCCTCAGGAGCTGGCCTCTGTCAGCACATCCACTCTGTTAGGTTCTATCACACGTTGCCTCATATTTTATATGGTGGCAAAACTAAGAGACATGTAGTTCTAGCCACCTATCAGGCTCTCTGGCCACTAAGCCTTTGCAAAGATGTTCTCTCCGCCTTCTCCTATGTTCACCTACCACTGACAACCATCCTCTCCACTGTCGTGCCTCAATCAAAGGGTTTTTCCCCTAGGATGCACTACCAGACTTTCCAGCAAATTCTATCTGCTCTCACTGTGGCTGAAACAATGAATTGTTCTACAAGAGTTGGTCTACTGTTCATCAGTCTCCTGACTAGACCAAAGACTCCTGTAGCCTTAGAACTATGTGTCTTTTGATCTTTTTACCTTATTCCCATCTTCGATAGCTGTTAAATATTGGTCAAATGAATGGCTGAAGGGTGGGACATCGGAGGTTGTATTATATATCAGAATGATAAAAAGGCCATCTGAGTCAGAAAGTTATGTGAAGTGGTCGGAATATTGGACTTCTAAGGAAAAAAAAAATTTAATTGACGGCTACTGTAATCTACTACTTTAACAGTAATTGCAAAATTATAGGAGGCAGTCCTAGGACTGTGCTTCTCAAACTAGGGTGCACATTAGAAAAATATAGATTCCCTGGCCCTGCTCTAGGCCAACAACTATGTATTTTATAAGCTCTATAAACGGCTCTTAAGCAGCTATCAGCCAGCCCACACCAAGTCACAGACCAGCACCAGGAACCACGGCCCCAGACACAGTTTGTGTGTCTGTGAAGGCAACAGAAGCTTCTCCAGCATGAGCTTCATACTAATAATAATCTTGGTGACTATAAGAGTTCCCCCCACAGCTCAGTGCTTTTCTGATGCTCTTTATCTTTCTAGCAAAGAGCTGAAGTATGCTGGTTTAGGGAAAGGGGACAGTTACTGCCTGAACTGAGCCCAGCATGAAATATGACCATCCTCCTACCTGGGGGCATCCAGTCCTGAGCCACTGGGGATCATCACTTCCTTCAATAAGCATCAAATATCAACAAAGGGGAAAAAAGCTATCTCAGGCCCCTTGTGCATCAGGGGTGTAGTAAGAGGTGACCCAAGTGGAATTAACATCATTGAGATGGCATCGTTAAAAACCATTCAAATGCTAGTGAAACAAGCTTGACTCAATCATCAGGAACCTAAACAGAACACAAAGATGAACTACAGGCCTGGTGTAAGTTTCAGAGACGGGAGTAACAAGACCCCTGCTCTATGCACTATAGTATTATTAATAGTATTATTTGTCTTTATCATGTAGATCAGAGATATCAAAACCACAACTCACAGAACTCAAGCAAATGCTGTTCCTGGGGGTCTTCAGCTTGTCCCCTGAACTTTTATTAAAGTGGTTAATAAAACTGCTTTATTAATTTTAACTCTTTCCATGCATGTGAGATCCACTACAAAGGACAACCCAGGCAAACAGTCATCAGACACAGAAGCATCTAAAAGGCAAGTATTGGACTTGGCATTGAAGAATGATGCAACGACTGACCACTCCAAGGCCACATAAAACCAAACCTCCCTGGTTACGGAACATGCTTGTCTGTGAAGTCATGGACCAGCCTTAGACAGTAACACATTCTGGGGCCCAAAGCCAACAAGATGAACAACTCTGACAGCTCTGGTTAAAAGTTACCCTCGACGGTGTTAGAAAGGTGAGCATGGCTCTAAGGGGCTCTTTGCTCTCTGTTCTCAGCAGCTGAGGCGGTCAGGAACCCGAGAGCTGATGGCCAAGGAGGGAAAGTGGTCTAGATGGGAGCCAACCAATGTTTCTCAGCATTAATAGGTATAAAGGATGATGGTACTTCTAGAGCACACAGGGATAGTCCAGAGGGTATTTGGAACCCCAGATGAAGCTCTTCAGAGCCTGCAGCACCAGGCCAAGGACTCTGGCTGCTTTGGCCCCTGCATGGCCACCAGGGCTGAGTGCAGCCTGGCCTTGCAGCCCAGCGGAGTGCCAGGTGTGCCAGCTGCCAAGCTTGGGCTCCACTGGGTTCTCCCACTACTAGGAGAATTGGGCCAACCACTTAACCAGGTGTATGACCTTGAGTTAGGACTTAACCTCTCAGCACCTCAAGTTTTTTATTAGCTCAGAGTGGATAATAACACCTAGCTCACCTCTCAGGGTGGCTACCAGGATTAAATGAGGTGGATGAAGGGGGAAAGGTGTGTGTATATAAAATATCTAACACAGTAAACACCTATAAATAATAGTTATATTTATTCCACTCATTATTTACAGTACTTTAAATTTTTATAAAATGCCTTAAATTAAGAAGCATACTGGGGAGGGATTATTGTTCCCATTTTCCCAATGAGGAGATCTACACAGAGAGACAGATGACTTTCTCCAAGTGACAGCATTGATTAGTTCCAGCTGGAAGTAAATCCAGGTCTCCCATCTCTTGGCACCAAACTTCTTCTCCACCTGAGGCCACTGCACCAGTAGTGCCTAAACCATATGCCAAGTGGCTCTTTCAGACAGGACTGTCCTCTCTGTTTGACACTGCATCTGACAGTTCCAGAGCAGGAACGGCTGACTTCCTCTGCAGTAGGAAACTTCAGGAATCCAATCAGTTGTAAGCCACTACTTATAAAATCAGTGGATTAGACCTGCCCTTTATGGCCTGAATGTGTTAATGCAGTTTATAAAGGGACCTGATTTACAATCCAGGGTAGCAGAGGCCCTTGAAGTTTGATAAAGTCCAACCCTTTTTCCTTCACTAGGATATGACAATGATTAGAAAAATCAAGTATAAAAAGCAAGAGTTTGTGAGAAAATGGGAGAGAAAAGAGACAGAGAGAAACAAAGAAAAGAAGGAAGGAAGGAAGGAAAGGAGTGAGAAAAGACAGAGGTACAGAGGGGACAGGGGTAGCAAGAGAGGGAAGGGAGGAGGAAATAAACTTATAACAAGGGGTGCTGTTAAGAATGGCTGTGATTCAAACTAGAATAGAAAATGCAAGGACAGGATCTTGAACTTAAGCCGGTTGGAGATGCTGGTTCCCATTTTAGTTTTCCTCACCTAGTCTTCAATGTAAAGAACTTAAATGACCATGTCTGTCTGAGCTAATGAGAATATGCCTCCCAGAGAACCCAGAGCCCTCCGTGGATTTCTTCCCAGTCAGTAAAATCAGCCCCAGAACAGTACTTAGGACACATCTGTCCTATACTCTGCAGATATGCCAGCAGCTCAGAATAAAAACTATAATCCTAGGAAGAGAAAAAGAGAATATAAACTGAAGAAGAAGTCTTCCACAATAAAATCTTTTAGTACCTGTGTTCAAATCACAATGCGCAGACTCTGACTCTCAGTGGGGACTCAAGATCCTTTCAAAGTCCAGATGAAGGCGCAGGTGGTTATTTAAAATAAATTCCCATCTGGGTAATTAGATTTGACTCCCTAAAAAACACTCCCATGCTTAAGAATACAACAGGATGGATAGACTACACAGATGAAATCTTGTAGCTTTTCTTCGCCAAAGCAGCATCATTTAAAGACAGAGAAAAGGCTTTCTAAGATAGTCCTGGTTGCCTCAACATCGTATTTAAGAAAAGGTACTGAATAGGCTTTCAGGAGACCAGAGTTCTCATTCCACCTCTGCTGTTAAATATGCAACCTTGGGTGAGATGCACAGGCATGAGTTTGAATTCTGCAACGAACACTAGCTGTGTTTGGGAGAGTGACTTCACCTCTCTGGGCTTCAGTTACTTCATCTGTGAAATGCGGGACAATGATATCTTTCTCTCAGGGTGCTGGTTAGGATTATGGGGGTTCCTACATGTAAAGGGCTGAACTCTGCTTGGCAATTTATAGATGCTTAGTACATGTGAGCTACTATCATAATTATTCTTCCTTTCAATCATAACTGGCCACTGTACAATGGCCCTCTCACAAATATTCTAGAAGAACTGAACTAACACTTTGTTAATCAAAATCTAACAGACCTTGCCATAAAGGGAATTCCAGAGGCGCCAGTCCCCAGCCAACCCCCAGCAACTGTTCTCAGCTCCTGCCACCAGCTGCCAAGGTCAGCCAAGACTTCTTCTTTTAAACCCACTCCCCCAGGACAAGTTCCCACGGCCCCTCCAGGTCACTCTTCCACTGGAAATAAGGCTCCACGAGCAGATAACAATCTACTTGCTCTCCTCCAGCAGGAATGCGGAGTGGGTGGCAAGGTCTCAAACCTGCCCCCAAACTCACCCTCCCGGCCCAATGCATGGATCTGTTTCCAGGCCCCTCAATGACAAGCATGCCATGGAGACGGAGAGAACGAGTAAGGTCAGGGAGGAAATAAGACTTCTTGAAGGGCAATGCAGTTTCCTGGCTCTGAGTCTTTACTGAAACCGGGCATAGTTGTACAGGGCTGGCTATTACAAACCTGTGAACTGCTACAGATGAATCTCAACAACATCCCTCCTTTCTCTCACCACCCAAACATACTTATGACCAAGTATGCACCATGGAGGCTAATGGTGGGAGTGGGTGGGGAGGAGAGTGGGGAGGGGAGAGTGGGGGGGGGGCACTCCCTTCAAAGCACAGCCCACCGAGCAGAATGCATAATGAATGGCAAGCACTGTTGTCTCTTTCAAGTGTTTGGTTTGGCCCTGGAAGGACAGACCACAAGGTAGGCAAGCAGTAATGCAGAGGAAGCAGTAGCCAAGGGCAGGATCAACCGGGGCAGGGTGGCGGCTTCCTCTTCTGAACTAGAACATCAAAGCCAGCTGTGTGCATTCTTCCCCCCAGAACTTCATGTTCACCATTTTGAAGACGTAATTATCGAAGGGCCAGACAAGTGATGTGCTCTGCCCTGGGTCAGACTGGAGTGGGGAAATGAACCGTGGATGGCATCTTAATCCCAGGCCCCGATAACACTCTCCTAGTCTTTAACAGGGTTCCAGACACGGATAAGCAAGAGTGGATAACCAGACAGGGAACCAGAGGAGGGGGAGGGGAGGGATGACACAGCAATGGACAGAAGAAGCCACAAAGCCATTCCAACCTCAAGAAGGAAGGTCAGCTGGGCCTGTGAAGCCCAAACCTCAGTCACTGTTGTGCTATTTTCATGATACTGGACAGATCCTGGTACAAACTGTACTGTGATTTACTTAATATTATCCTGAAATAAATATATTTTAAAAGTAAACACTGTCTCACTCCCATAAATTCTAAGCCAGTATCACTTACCAAAAATAGACAGTAAACCTAGGAATGAATACCATAAAAACCTCATGATATTTTGGCTCCATTCTCTGCCCTCAAAAGGGTTCTGAAGGACGAGTCAGATCTGCTACCTTTGTTAAAAGGAAGATAACCCAGTGTCAGGGTGGGGCAGGGAGTGGAGGGGTGGGGTTCAAGACAAAGTAGCACTATCCTAAGACTTTTTCCTTGACCTGCTCAGAAGGTTAGAAAATTAGAAAGGGGACAAAATTTCTCTCTTTGTGGTTCAGCGTTATTGAATGCCCTCTTCCGGAATCACCTAAAATGATCTAACGTATCAGGACTACCATCCCTGCTCTTGAAACATGGACCGACATGGACCGACATGGGCTTGAGCAGTGTCCAAAGCAGAGTCACAGGGACGTCCCAGGTACTGGGCAGCACAGCACACAGAGGAGATGATTGGAATGAAGGATCACCATTTCAGAAGGTTAGGGAGGAGGAGAGAGAGGGGCAGGGTGGGTAAATCTAGTGTGAGAACAAGTATGACTTATCATAAAATAGGATGTGACAAATCTGGGTACAAGAAAAAAAATGTGGTCCATCTTTAGCTGGGCTTTGGGGAAGGAAAAATGGAAAGGTTGCTGTCTGGATGGAAACCAGCCCTCATCACAGTTTGCAAAGCCATTCAGAATTTAGGTAGTGACCAAGGGAGTTTGGAAGCCAGAACTGCATTGGCATCTCTGCTACTAACTCACTGTGTGATTTTAGACAAGTGGCTTGATCCAGCTCTGGACCTCAGCTTCTTCAGCTGAGTGAAGGTGTAGCTCTCTAAAAAGGCCCGTTTACGTATCTGTAAAGTACAGATACTAATGCCTACCTCCCCGGCTACTGTGAGAATTAAATATCATGATGCAGGGTCGGGGCACTTAGAAAAAGCTCCATGGGTGGCAGGCATTACAAATATTACTACTACTACTAATTTCACGATTGTGCTACCACCTCTATTTTATTGCTCTGATTATGTACATGTACAATTAAAGGCAAATCCAAATTGCAGTATAAATGTAAGGAAGCTACTACTATTACATATAAAGTGCCTGAGAAATGTGTTGCTCAGGACAGAGTATAAAGTAGAATATAGATTGAAGAAAAGTCAGTGCTTTAGAGATCTAATTCATGGCCACCTTTGGGACACAGAGTATAAAGTAGAATATAGATTGAAGAAAAGTCAGTGCTTTAGAGATCTAATTCATGGCCACCTTTGGTCTGGGTTTATAAGAGAGTTTTGTGTTGTGTTTGTTATTTTGGGGTTTTTTGTTTTGTTTTGCATTGTTCCTTTTAGGCCTCAAATCCATGTGTTATGGGTGAAAGCTCTCTGTCCCATATGCACACTAGGAAACTGGGGTCCAGCTATGTTCAAACGGGATCCTGTGTCCCATTAGCTCAACAGCCTGTGTAAAAGCCAAACGCCTACTTCATCAGGAAGGAGGGCCTGAAATTTCAACCACGTCTTGATTCTAGGGATAAACAGGTTTAATAATTCATTCCTGAAACGTACACTTGTGTGACTACTGGCTGTGAAGATGTTATGTTAGGTGTACGGGAAGGCAAGGACAAAACAGTCGGAAAAATTAAGCCATGACCACAAATAATAATGTGAAGTAAAAAGAGCGAGGGTAAAACTATAGAGGCAGTGAAATGATCAGTGGTTGCCAGTGGCTTGGGAGGTAGGGGGTGGGAGGGAGGGGTGAACAAGTGAACAGACAGAGCACTGAGGGTTTTCAGGGCAGTGAAACTATTGCATAAGATGCTTTAATGGCGGATACAAGGCATTATGCACTTGTCAAAACCCATAGAAAGGTACCCCCCAAAAAGAGTGAACCTTAATGTAAAACTATGGGCTTTCATTAATAACATATCAATGCTGGTTCGTCAACTGTGACAAATGTTTACCACACCAATGCAATATGTTAATAAAAGGGGAAACTTGGGGTGGGGGGGAGTGGGAGGGAGTACATGGGCACTCTTACTACTTCCTGCTCAATTTTTCTGTAAACCTAAAAGTGATCTGTTATACAGTGGAAACTAACACACCATTGCAAAGCGGTTATACTCCAATAAAGATGTTAAAAAAAAAAAAGTGATCTTAAGAGCAAAGTCTATTAATTAAGAGAGAGAGAGAAATGGGAGAAAAATCCTTCCTCTGGTAGAAATCAAAGAAGGGTCCACAGAGGCAAGCTGAGATGGGTCTTGGGAAAATGGCTAATCTGGACGCACAGGTATGATCCAAGGCAAGTGGAGGAACAATAATTCGTAACTAGCATTTACTGAAAACTTCTTACATGTCAGAAACTCTTAGAAGCTTTATGTACATTTTGTTCAATTAATCCTCAACGAAATGAATTATCTGCTGTTTTCTCCCCATTGGGTTGATGAAGACATGGCAACTTAGGGGGGTTAGTGCAGGGTCGGGTGTCATAGCCAGTCACTGGGAAAACCAAATGTATCAAGGCAAGAAATGCATTTCAGGGGAAAATTGTGGAAATGGGTGGGGTCCCTGATGCTTTGGATTCTGGAAGAAGGGGATGCAAACAGTGGCTGGCTATGGGGTCTGACCTTTATCCCATAGGTCCTGGGGAAGGATTTTGAGAAAATGAGTGAAATACAATCGCAGAGTTAAAAAAAAAAAAAAAAAAAAAGCTGACAGAATGGCCATGCTGGAGATAAAGGAAGGAACTAGTTAGAATGTAATAGCAAGCGGTGGGGGGTGGGGGGAGGAGGGAGAAAAAGCAACAACCTATATCACTCAGGATGCCAGGAAACAGATGGAATACTCCAATTGGATTATTAAAGTGCATTTAACAAAGACTGTTTAACAAAGCGTGGGCAGGGTTTAGGGAAATTAAATGGATAGGCAGCATACAGAGCTCACCAACAGCAGGGAGAAATGTCATCCCCAGGTCCAAGGAGGCCAGAGGAGTGATTACCAGAGCTGAAGAGGGCAGCTGTATGGAGAGGGCGCCTGCTGTGACCTCCAGCAGAGGCATGTCGCCACTCCACAGCAACCCAGCAGCAAGGAATCAGAGGGAAAACACCCTGACTTCGTGATCCACCCTCCCTCCAGTCCCCTAGTGGTTCCACATCAACTAAATCCAACCAGGAGCCCAAGGGCAAAGGACCTATTGGCGCAGCCCAGACAGGTCCAGGGTGTGGAGCAGGACAGAAAACCTTGGCGAGGGCAACTAAAGAGGCAAACAGAAAACATCCAGCCTAGTCCCTGAACATCCAACCATGGGACACAGTTTAATAAAACTGCAATATAGCCACACTGTGGATTATGGTGCAGCTACTTTTTAAACAGGTTATATCTATATACTGAACTGAAGAAATACCTAAAATAAGTAAGTGGCAATGTGCAAAATACGATACTGTTCTTGCAAAAGCAAACAAACAAATACTATTATGTTTCTGTGTGAGCAGGAGAAAGGTCTGGAGGGATGTATACCAAATTTGTCAACATTAGGTATGGTAGGGGAAAAGGATGCAAAGGGAGGAGGTATAGGGAACTTTTTTCTTTTCTCTTTCTCCTCTATTTACATACATTATTTCACTAGTTGCACAATGCATATGCCATTTTATAACTTTTAAAAGGGATTTAATATAGAAAATTATAAAAAGGAAAAAAGAGTAAGGAGTTTGCTATGGTCCAGATGACAGCAACAGTATGGATTAGAACATGTATGGCACACTGCAGAGGAAAGCTGGAATCTAATTAGCAACTGAAGGGGAAGAGAAAGTGACGTGCCACTATTTACAGTAGCCAAAGCATGGAAGCAACCTAAGTGTCCATCGACAGAGGAATGGATAAAGATGTGGTACGTATACACAATGGAATATTACTCAGCCATGAAAAAAGAATGAAATAATGCCATTTGCAGCAACATGGATGGACCTAGAGATTATCATACTACATAAAGTAAATCAGACAGAGGAAGACAAATACCATATGACACCACTCCTACGTGAAATCTAAAAAATGATACAAGTGAACTTATTTACAAAACAGAAACAGACTCACAGACATAAAAGACAAACTTATGGTTACCAAAGGGGATGGGGTGGGGGAGGGATAAATTTGGAGTTTGGGATTAGCAGATACAAACTACTCTATATAAAACTGATAAACAACAAGGTCCTACTGTACAGCCCAGGGAACTATATTCAATGTCTTGTAATAAACTATAATAGAAAAGAATCTGAAAAAGAATATATATGTGTGTGTGTATGTGTGTGTGTGTGTATATATATATATATATATGAATCACTTTGCTGTACACCTGAAACTAACACAACACTGTAAATCAACTATACTTAGACAGATAGACAGATAGGAAGTGAAGTGCCAAAGGTAAATGACCTTTCAAGGCAGGTTGGCCAGGAAGAACCGATGAATAAAAATGCAGAAGAGAAATGAGTCACAAAGTTGGGGTGCGAGAGTGTGAAGAATAATTTTGAGGTGCTGGTTAGCTACACACCAAATAGGCAGGAATGGGGACTTGAGATTTAACAGGCTGGTCAGAAGCTGATGGATGGAGTTGAGTTAATCCTACACTGAGATGGCCATACCAACTGAAAGGCAATGAAAGGTAGTACGGACACCTGGAATGGTAGTCAGGACCTGGATTCTGGTCCCAGCTCTGCGAACCCAAGCAAGGCACTTTGCCTCTCGGGGCTGCTGTCCACTGAATGGGACCCTCTTCGCTCTTTTAGAAGCAGCTTTCTCTCCACTTTGATCATGTGTGCCTGGCAGCTGGCTTTGACTGGGCCTTTGGAATGACAGGAAAGCCCAGTGAATTCCCACTATTGCTTCTCAGAAACAAAAAACTCTTTCACTAAATCTGAAAGCCAGCCAAAATGCAATTCCCAGAGGAGCCATGCGGGCTTGGGCCTTGGAATGTGTGAGCAGCACCTTCACATGGCAGGCAATTGCTCCCCAGCTATTTGTGAAGGCCACAAGGATTTTTCTCCAGGTCTGACCTTATACTTTGCAACTGGCCAGGGCTGCCTGGGGATTGCGGTTGCAAGCACACAACCACTGGCTTCTGCAACTTCCTAAAACTGGCCTGTGATGGATGCGTCGACAACATACGGCTGCCGTGCTGCAGCTCACATCACGTGGCCACAGAAGGGGCCCTTGGAGAGAGAGCGTGGGAGGAAGGGACTGTTTCAAAGGGCAGAGATGCTCTCGGTTTGCTCTGCCAAGGAGTCCAGACATCAGGGATTGGGTCTGTACAGGACAGCAAAGGGGCCTGCCTTGTCAGTCACTTTGCAGCTAAAAGATCTAAGTGGTGAATCTGCCAGAGCAGCTCAGTGGAATGGTGAAAAAGAGAAGGGCTTTACAGTCACAGTCCTGGCTGTAAAATGAGGACGATGACATCTGCTCCAAAGGACTGAGGTCAGGAGTCAAGCCCAAATTCTGGTGCATCGCAGTGCTCAAGAGACGCACGTTTCTTTCAAAGTTGGACTCAAATCTTCTCGTGTCAATATCTTTCACCTGGACGCCTACCCACTCTCACTGCTACCTTTGAAAAGTAGCTTGACTTTTCACCTCTCTTTAGTTTACATATAGGCCTTAACTACCTTCTTATAAGAACCCAAACATACTTCCTAAGGAGTATGGGAAGCAGAGGAGGTGGGGCATTCTCTCTTTTTTCTGGCTCTTTCTTGACACAAGAAGCAGACAGTGGTGATGACTGACTCTCTGGGTCACAGCTTTCCGGTACCTGCAAACCCACAGCTCTGCTTTCGTTTGATAGATCGGTGGTTAAGCACTGCCTATTTTTGACTCTTCGGCCCCAAACTTCTCCAGGTTATATTGACAGAGAAAACCGCAGATGCTCTGAGAACAAGGACTTCAGGAGATCAGGCAGACTTGGAATGAAATGAACCCTTGAAATAAATATAATTGAGGCACCACTTGAAAATTACCAGAACGCAAAAATGAGACTAGTGGGCAGTTAATCCTGCTGTGACAAAAGGTTTCTTCATCTTCAATGAAGATCTAAGGCTTCACCCTATAGGCACTTCCCGGGATATATTCAAGACTGCTTTCTATTTGCAAATGCTATGCTGACATTACAGGAATTGATTCCCTGTGGCTAAGAGCCCGCAGACTTCATCCCTACCTGCAAAGCCATGAGTTACCTGCTTCTCTTCCCAATGATCACTGGTTCACATTCTGTGATTCTAACACCAGGAGAATAATCTTCTTTGGAATAGTTCCAAAACAGTCTGTTCTTTTATGACGTGTCTCTGCTCAGAAATGTTTCCAAAAGTGCTAAGGCAACCGAAGTTTACAGTTGCAGGTGTTTTCTGCATACCAGAATAAGATGTGTGTTGTGACATGTATTAAATTGTGTCTAAAAGAAATAGCAAAGGAGTTAGGACCTTTGCAAGTCTCTTCAAGTCATCTCAGACGCAGCAGGTTTTCATCTATGTGTTATGACTTTTGTCTGTTATCCCAAGTCTTTTTCATCTTTCATTGATCATTTCATTCACTTGAGGTTAGACCATGGGGCAGATAGTTTAGTTGTCTTCTAATAACCCTGTTTCCTTGACACCCGTTCTCCCTAAACTACTTACTAAGGGAAAGCACATTAGTTTAAAGTAAAGGAACAACATGCCTTTTCATTCATTTATTTATTTAGCCATTCGTTCCTTCATTTAACATTTGTAAATGCCGCCTTTTCACAGTACTAGGGATACACGAGTGAACAATATTAATTCCCTGCCATTGCAGCTGTAAGAGTTGAAATAGCAAAGAATAAGTCAGCTAATAAATAAGTACTGTAATTTCAACAGTGATAAGTGACATTTAGAAAGAAGGTGAGGGACTTCCCTGGTGGTCCAGTGGGTCAGACTCTGCTCTGCAATCCCAGTGCAGGGGGCCCGGGTTCGATCCCTGGTCGGGGAACTAGATCCCGCGTGCATGTCACAACTAAGAAGTCCGCAAGTCACAATTAAAGATCCTGCATGCCGCGACTAAGACCCGGCATAGCCAAAATAACTTTTTTTTTCAACTAACAAATTTTAAAAACAGAAAGAGGTGAGGGGATGGAGGCTTGGAAGAAGGTCTGGGACTGCTTCTGATCAGGTCTTCAAAGAGGGCATATCTAGGAAGCTATCAGCCAAACTGAGCTCCACAAGTAAAGACTCCTAGAAAAAAATACTAATCCCCACTCCAAGGGTGCAGCAAGGACAGGAGCTCTGAGCTGCAGATAAACACATCAGGTCCAAGGGAGAGTGAGAAGGGAGGACAGCTGATGCCAAGACACTGGGGGCAGTGGAGATAGTTAGGGCCAGGGCACGTGGAACCTTGAGCACCATGGTCTGGGTTTTATTCCAAGTGCAACAGATTTTTGAGCTGGGGAGTGACTTGATCTGATTTACATTTGAAAAGGATCACTCTGCTTGTGCATGGAGAAATGACCTGATGGTTGGCAAAGTGGAAGCACTGAGACCATTGGAGGGTTCCTGCAAGGGAAGGTGATGGAGGCTCAGCTAGGGTGGTGGCAGGAATGAAAAATGGTGAGAAGTGGCTGGATTAAAATTCTCTTTTAAAGGTAGAGCCCACTAAGTTACACAGCTGCTATATAGCTGAGCTGGACCTTAACCCCAATATCTGCTGGAAACAAAGCCTGGCCACCTCTTAACTTGATTGTGTCTTCTCACTGATAAAGTCCAAGTAAGTTTAACCGATATGTTTTAGAAATGATAGACCACACAACCTTAAAACAGGGAGGACACAGCTGCAAGAGAGCCATCCACATTCAATATTTCAAGCACCTTCTGTTTCCCATATCATAACAAGTGGTTTTACCCACAGCTCAAGTTCATTTGATTTTTTTTGACTGATTACATATTTATCAGGTCTTACTGTTGAAAACACTTCTAAAATAAGTTAATTGTAAAACTCTGGCACAGTTTCCACATCCCCTCATGTTACAGATATACGGGTCTGGTTTCCTGCTTTAGCAAGTGTGACCCAGCACACGTAACTGATTCTCCTCTGATGGGTCAGATTTCTTTGGGGCCTGGGGCCCATTGCTATGAACATTCATCCTTCATTATGTGTAGCTGTCCACTTTGACGTGTGAAGGTATAAGCCACTGGGCAGACTCTGCAGTAGACCTCAAATACCTTGATTATCTTTTTTTTTTTTTTTTGCGGTATGCGGGCCTCTCACTGTTGTGGCCTCTCCGGTTGCGGAGCACAGGCTCCGGACGCGCAGGCCTAGCGGCCATGGCTCACGGGCTTAGTTGCTCCGGGGCATGTGGGATCTTCCCGGACCAGGGCACAAACCTGTGTCTCCTGCATCGGCAGGCGGATTCTCAACCACTGCGCCACCAGGGAAGCCCCTGATTATCTTTTAAAATTTCCCTGATCTCCATTTTTACCCTAAAATCAAGGGCCAAATATTTCCTGTTCAGTCGATTAAGTGGATTCCAGGTGATTGAGACTTCAGAGTATATTTTTTCTCTTCCTAACTTTAAACAACTTGATAACAATGGTTACTAAACTGCTTGGGTTAACTTCAGTGTAGTGGGTGAGGGTTTTAAAGTTAGACAAGGAGATGGATTTGGACCTAACACCACCCCTTAGCTAATAAATACGAAACTTTAGATAAGTTAAATTTCTGAGCCTCAGTTTCCTCATCTGTAAAGTGGAACTAATAATAACTATACTTTAGGCATGTTATAAGCATGAAATGAGATGCCGTATATAAAAATATGACTGAAAATCAAGTTAGTATGGGCTTTGGCATGGCATTATTTCTTAGAAATACTAATTACCTGGGTTTCCCTTTTCTATTCATTGAGAACTTCCCCAGTTTGAAGTTTTGAATTTTAAATGTCCTTGTTCTTAACTTCCCCCCATATTAGTTTGCAGCTGCCACAACAAACTGTCCCAGACTGGTTATCTTAAAGGACAGAAATTTATTTTCTCACAGTTCTGGAGGCTAGAACTCCAACGTCAAGGTGTCGGCAGGGTTGGTTCCTTCTGAGGCCTCTCTCCTTGGCTTGTAGATGGCCAGCTCCTCCTCCCTGTGTCTTCACACGGTCTCTCTTCTGTGTTTGTCTGTGTCCTAATTTCTTCTCATAAGACACCAGTTGTACTGGATCAGGGCCCACTCTAATGATCTTATTTAACTTAATTATCCCTTTAAAGACCCTATTTCCAAATACAGTCACATTTTGAGGTACTAGGAGGTTAAAACGTCAACACATGAATATTGAATGGACACAAATCTGCCCATAACACCCCCACCCCTCACATTTTCCCCCTGGGGGGGAAAAAATTGTGAGAAAAGCACTGAGCCAGAGCAAGGGAAATGAGTCCTTGGCCTCATGTTTTTAAAAACTATTTTGCTGTGTGACCTTTGGCAAATTATCTTCCCTCTTTGGCCCGCTTTTTCTTAATCATTAAAATGAAAGGGTTGCAATAATGGATCGCTTATTTCTCTTCCTGCCCTTAACTGAGCAAAGCTAAGTTGAATTCTCACAGCAAGGAATCTGAGATAGAGCATTCAATGAAATAACTGGAATCAAAGAACAACAAAACAAAACAAAAACATGCCTTCTTTATGGAATAAACCTAGGATGAATTTTTCTAGAAGCAGAGGATTACATTCAATTGGTTTAAAATGTTTTAGGTTGTTTAAAGCCCTTTCTCTCTGTAAGGCCATAATTTAAACCAACTTAGTTGGATAAACCAGAAACCCCATTCTGAATTTATCAATATCCCCAAACAAAGTAATCTCATCAAGATACGGGGCACAGATTGGCTTGGAGGGAAAGAGTGTATGATTTCAAATAAAGGTCTCCTTGAAAGAATTAAGGGGGAAAAAATTTAAAAACAAACGCACATACACACAGAAAATGTGAAATTAAAACCAGCTCCCAAGCTTACAGGTTAAGCCATTAAGGCAAGGGAGGGCAAAAAGGAATGGGCATATTTCCTCTCCAGCTGTGCAGCTTTTGGTCCTAAGACACTGTGTACCTCCACAAATGTCAACAGCCTCAGCAAGACAGGGAGGCGAGCAAGGGTGGTGGTGAAGGAACAAATGTGCTCATTGGAGGGAAGGAGAAAACAAAGACAGAAAGCAGAGTTTTCCCTGGAAAATGGCAAAACTGCTGGAGCAAGTGGAGTGATGACAAGAATATAAGACTAAGATTAAAGATACTAGGACTCAAATCAGAGTCTGATACTCACAAGCTGAGCAACTGTGGGCAAGTTACTCAACTTCTCATCCTGGAGTAGCTTTTAATTTAACTTCAGTTAAAAAACAGTAACTGAGGGCTTCCCTGGTGGCGCAGTGGTTGAGAGTCTGCCTGCCGATGCAGGGGACACGGGTTCGTTCCCCGGTCCGGGAAGATCCCACGTGCCGCGGAGCGGCTGAGCCCATGAGCCATGGCTGCTGAGCCTGCGCGTCCGGAGCCTGTGCTCCGCAATGGGAGAGACCACAGCAGTGAGAGGCCCGCGTACCGGAAAAAAAAAAAAAAAACAGTAACTGAAAACACACCCACCATTTCATTTTTGCTGTTAGTACCAAGATCTCGGAAACAATCAAAAAAATCAAACAAAATGGAATTAATTGAAACACTGGGATAATATGTAGGTATTTTAAATTATGATACGTAAAAACAGAGTTGCCATATGATCCAGCAATCCCACTCCTGGGCATATAGCTAGATAAAACTGTAATTCAAGAAGATACATGCACCCCAATGTTCACTGCAGCACTATTCACAAGATATGGAAACAACCTAAATGTCCATCGACAGATGAATGGATAAAGAATATGTGGTATATATATACCATGGAATACTACTCAGCCATACAAAAACGAATGAAAAAATGCCATTTGCAGGAACACGGATGGACTTAGAGATTACCATACTTTGTGAAATAAGTCAGAAAGAGAAAGACAAATACCATATGATATCACTTATATGTGGAATCTAAAATATGACACAAATGAACCTATCTACAAAACAGAAACAGACTCACAGACATAGAGAACAGACTTGTGTTTGCCAAGCGGAGGGGGAATGGGGGAGGGGTGGATTATGAGTTTGGGATTAGCAGATGAAAATTATTATATGTAGGATGTATAAACAAAAAGGTCTTACTGTATAGCACAGGGATCTATATTCGATATCCTGTGATAAACCATAATGGAAAAGAATATTCAAAAGAATATATATATATATATCTAAAACTGAACCACTTTGCTGTACAGCAAAAATTAACACAACATTGTAAATCAACTATACTTCAACTTAAAAAAATAAAATTATGTTATGAAAGAATATTTAAAACATGGAAAGATGTCATAATATATTATGGAATGAAAAGCAGGACATAAAATAGCATGAACAATATGCCATACTATTTTAATAAACAGCATATATCGTAGGAAGAAAAAATTTTAGATGGGTATACTCAAACTTGACAATGACTATCACTGAATGATTTCACTGTAGCCTATTTTTATTGTCCTCATTTTTTTTTTTTTTTTGGTAAATATTTCTACAACCATCGTGGGGTTTTTTTGGTTTTGGGGTTTTTTTGGGTTTTTTTTTGTAATTGGAAAAAAATTCCTGCTCACTTTGTAAATTTCAGTGTCCTACAGTAAACCAGACAGCTGGAAAAGCCCTAATTCAGTCAGTCTCAAATTGAGACTTGGGTTTCAGTTTCCTCATCTGTAAGGGGTAAGGGGAGACTTGACTGAGAAATTCTTTAAGGAGCTTCTGATTCCATGAGTTTTACAAAGCGCCATCAAGTCAAAACCTCAGCGGAATCTTGCTTAGGATTTATTCAAGAAGCTGGGGAGGCCAGTGTGGGATATAGAATGAGAAAGTGGCATTCAAATCCACCTGAAGAAGCAGCCCTCACTGGCATTTTTGCTAATTCAACTCAAATAGCCTTGGGGGCTGTGGGCACGGTGAGCACCCCCCTGGCAAGTTGGCTCTGAAAGTACAAACAGTGTGGAGCTGCTCCTGACATTCCCGGAAGCAAGGCTGCTCCAAGGGGAAAGCAAAAGAGCTTCCTGGACCAGGCAGGGCTCCCGAGTCCAACCCCACGCAGACCAGGGCACCCACTGGCTGTGCTTCCCATCTGCCATAACCTGACCCTCATGCCCCATTGGAAATATATGTGGAGGAGGACTTAACCCTGGACTTAAGTGAACTCCAGTTGGGACCAATGTCTCATGACCCCAGAGGTGCAAGAAGATAAAAGAAGGTAGAATTTAAGGTAGCACCGTAGAGTTGGGTTAAGAATGTGGCTCTGAGTCAGTATGAATTCTGGTTCCAACACTGAAAGGCTTGTGTGATTTAGGCCAATTTCCTGATCTCTCAAAGTTTCCTCATCAATAAAATGGGAAAACCTAGTTGGAAAGCCAACTATACCTAATTGAGTGGTTTTCAGGATTGCATGAGATAAGGGAAAGAAAGCACTTAATAAGTGATAAATACATGTTAATTCTTATTATTTTAGATGCTTCTGCGACAAGCATCACATTGCTAGGCAAAGAGACGGTGGTCAATAAAATATTTATTCAATCAAAAATAGAAGAAAGGTATTATTATACATGATTAATTATATAAGACACATTTTAATACACATAGTACTTCAAATGCATTATTTTAAGTTCCATGAATATATTTAATTCTCCCCTTTGTCTTCCCTTATAGATGCTCCCCTTAAAAAGATCTAGTGATTATTATTACATTTAGAGTACTGAGACCATCGACTGTATAGTTTACAGTCAGAAATGAGCTTGGTAAAATGTGTTTTAACTGTCCCCATCCCTCAAGCCAAAAATGAATTTTAGAATAAAAGCTAATAACAGGAATAGCTGCAAGCCCAGAGAAAGCTGACAGACACAATAGCATGAGGGACCAGAAACCTCTGGGAAAACACACACACACAAGCACAAAAACATTCCATTTTAAAATGGCCAATACTACTTGAGAAACGAGAAGGAACTACAGGCTGTTCCTTAGCCAAGCTTTCTGAAAGGTGGAGTTCACTGTGCAAATGCATACTAGGCTATCTACTGGCTGCTAAGAACTGGAATGACTTGTGGTTTCTGGGCAAAGGCAGAAAGCCCAGAAGATCAGTTAAGATCTCTGTTAGATCCTGGTTCAGTCATGTAGTTTTCTCTATTTGAAAGAGGACATAAAGGTCTCCATTAATTCTTTTAAATCATTTGCAGTAAGAGAAATGATGAATCTGTTTGCAAGTAAGAAGTACCCAGGTAGACCCCTGAAAGAGGCTGAAAATGAGGCCAGATGCAGAATTTGGAAGGAGAGGAGTGGAGGCCTGAGAAGGAAGAAGTACAAATGATGGATGGGCTCCCTGGCACATCTGCCCCAGTCAGGTCCCAGACTACAGTTAACTCTGACTGGTCTGCTAAAGCGCTGTCATGTTTCTCTTCGTCCAGTGATCCCATGCTGGTTTCTTAGAGCCAAGCCTTATCTCTTGAAAGTTAATATTCTAGAAAGTTGTCAGTGAAAGGCAGGATGACATAGAAGCCAAATGTACACACGTTCTGATCATCTGATCATTTTCTCGCTTGAAATTATTCCTGCAAGGTAAATGTTAAATAAACGTACCCATTCATTCAACAAATGTTTACAGAGGGCTTAATATGTGCCAGCCAAAGGCTACGTGCTGGAGATTCCGTGGCAATGAAACAAAAAACCATCCCTACCTCATGGAGCATCCATGGCGTTATTTGGCCTTTGGGGGGAAGTTATTTCCATCGCATGGGAGCCATCGCGTTTCAAATACTGGCAAAAGCAAAGTGAAAAGAGCTTGCGGAGCATCTATAGACTCAGAGCTGTTCCCTGTTGGTTTGCTTGTTTGTTTGACCAGTCTAGATTCGGGGCAACTGTTGCCTTTGTGCCCTTATCAATGGTAGCCTTATCCAGAAGAGACACTGTATGTTCCAGCGAATGAATCGTGGTATTATTTTAATAATACTCATTTAATTTAATACTAAAGCTCTGCTAAGGAAAGAACCTATCAAACATCATTATTCCATTGCTCTCTTGCACAGAGTCTGTTAACCAAGACTGCTCTCTGAATGAGAAAAAGGCTAGGATTTTAAGGGTAAAAAACAACCAAAGACCCTTATATCCAGCACAGATGTTGGCTGGTCCCACTGAGCTTAAGCCAACAACTACTGCCCTCATCCATTTTCTCACTGCTCTCTCTTCCTTTATGGGGAGGGATCAGAACTCCTCTCTGCAAATTTGGAACACAGTACAGAGGGCTGACCATGATCTCAGGAGAAAATAGAAGACAAAATAAAGGCTCGCAGGGTCATCTGCACTGGCAGGGATTTGGGGATTATCTAGTTCAATGCCCTCATTTGACTGATGCAGAATCTGAGAGGGATAATAAGGGGTCTGCCCAGAGTCACACATAAATTAGAGGCAAGGGCAGGCCTGAACTACAACGTACCAACACTCCATCCAGGGCGCTCTCCCTTTCCCTGTGTCATCAAACAAGAGGGCTCCTTTGCTCTACCTGTCAGAGGAACCCCTCTCTTAAAAAATAAAATCTCATTTTATCCTTCATAGCTCATTGTCCAGCCCATCCATAGAAAAAAAGACTAACTTAGCCAAGAGAATCGTGCCCTTTAGTTCCAGATGTTCCCGTTCGTTCCTGGACCATTCCCGAGTAGAGTTCCCCCATCTGGCTTAGAGTGCCGGGTGTGTCCTCTGTTCCTCGGCCTGGCTGAAGGAGAACAGAGAGCCTGGCTCGTTCTATGTCCGGGAAGAGGACAGGGACAGAGACTGAGAAGGGGCCTTGGGCCCAGATCTGCACTTATGCAAGGCAGAAAAATAGCATCTGCATTTCCACCCCGAACACACACACGCTCCTGGGGAAAAGAGCCAGAAGCTAACTCAGACAGCTGGCAGAGCAATGAGCGAACCACTATTAGAAGGACGTGGACTCAGTCGTTCCAGTGGTGATGTGATAAGGTTTGACCTGACCATTCCCACCCCTTCCACCCTGTGAACACTGGCCCCCTTTTCTGAGCTAACAGGTCTGGCTAGCTGGTGGCAAGGGGGTGGGGACAGTCACCTGTGAGTATGGAATCACTGCTTTCCTGCCTATGAAACTAACTCGTCTCTGGAGGGATCAATGCCAGGATCTTACTTTTGCAGCTGTGTGACTTTTGTCAAGTTACTTAATCACTCTGAGCCTCTATCCAGAACACAGAATGATGGTTAACCATTACAGCTATACGAGCTGTCATGAGTCAAATGAGATAACCCATGAGATTTGCGCTAAGGCTCTCGAGAAATGGTAGTGATAAACAACAGCTCCACTATCCTTACTCCAAGCACCGAGTCCCCTGTAATCTAGTTAACAGGAGAAATGTTCCCCCAGAGAAGTCATTTTTATACTAGACTCCACATACAGACTAGGGCCAAAGAAGAGGCCAAGTTGAGGGGCTCACCCTATTCCACCGAATTATTTTTTTGGTCTATTTCATACATTGAAATAGATACACACTGAATTTGATGAAAAGGGGATTTCACAGTACAAGAGTCTGAAAAGAGAGGAGCCTATTTCTCTGGGTTGTCCAGGGTCCTTCTCATTTGTTTCCCTCTGGCTACAGAAAATAGGAGAAAAGGTAAAGAAGAGCATTGATTTGAGGAGGGTGTGGCCAGGGAGCAGTCCAGTCCTCCGATTAGCATCCATTCCAGGAGGTGATGGCATATTTACATTTCCAGTCCCTTTATGATTAGAAGCAGTGATTTAATCAAAGGGAGGTACATTTACCTCCTAGGGAGACATTCCAACTGTTGTAAACATTTTGTGATTTTTCAAATATAATAAACAGACATAAACAGATCTATGAAATATGTCAATGGGTAAAGGAGAGAGGGCCCTTTAGGATATGAAGAGTTTCTTGGTTCTTTTTCAAATAATTTTTTCTCCTTAACTAAGGAGAAAGGACAGAGAAAAAGCCATTCAACAGTGAGTTGTGAAGAAACTGCTAGAAAGGGTATCCATAAATCTGTGGTCAGTCTAGGCTAGAAGCTGATTAGGACTGAAAGCAATATAGTTCAACTGAATAAGGAAAATGCCCTTTCTTTAGTTTAAGGGAGAGACTCTGTATCCAAGTCCAAATGCAGTCTAATGGCCTCGTTAGCACGTCAGAAGTTACAGACAAGCATAATTCTGAGAAACACTGTAACATAACTAACGCAGGAAAAAAAAGTTTCTGTATAACATTGTGTTAATTTTTGTTTGTGTTAGAAAACTTGTATTAAAACATTGATCCCTAAGTAGTCTCTTCCTACTCCAGACCTTTGTCAAGTCCTCCTTTATTAATTTCCACATTCCAAAGTAGTTAAGATTTCATAAATAAATCGGTGTTTCCAATCTTGCACACATTCGGGGTTCAGAGACCACTGTCCACAGTCACTCCTTCATCTGAGCCTTTCTACATCCCGGTGAGATAATGAGGGAGGATTTTTATTTATAAACTGACAGTTCTACTACACAGACTTGAATCCTCTCAGGAAATCTATTCCTCCAGAATTCCCCCAAGGGCCCAGCTGGCTCTGTCACAGCTACTAATAGCCAGAGCTCTCTTTATCCACCTGAGGCACTTTGCTAGTGTTTGAGCAAGAGGAATAACCTGGCTGCGAATCACCACAGACCTGTTCAAAAAATAAAGTAACAGAGCTTCCCTGGTGGCGCAGTGGTTGACAGTCCGCCTGCCGATGCAGGGGTCATAAGGTTCGTGCCCCGGTCCGGGAGGATCTCACGTGCCGCGGAGCGGCTGGGCCCGTGAGCCATGGCCGCTGAGCCTGCGCGTCCGGAGCCTGTGCTCCGCAACGGGAGAGGCCACAGCAGTGAGAGGCCCGTGTACCTCAAAATAATAATAATAATAATAAAATAACAAACAAACACCCCAGGCAGGGCTTGAGCTAAGGTTTCTATGATCAGATATCTAAGATGCTTCCCATTCCTAAGTCTTTGATATTTTTCCTCTGTCTTTTCTCTGGAATTTCCTTTCCAAGATGCCTTACACAGATCAAGCTGGCTTTGGGTGACATTTCTTCTTTTGGTCTCGCAAACTCTGGTCCTCCATCTCCTAATATTTGCTCCCCATCCAAAGTGACACCTACTGAAGCAAAAGGAAGGCACAGATCCAGGGAAGGAGTTGCACCTGTCCCTTCCCCAGTTTCTAGTCTAGTTCAAGGCCCCCAGTTCAACAGCTGCAGAGATCTGGGTGTTCCTCCAGTTCACATAGCTCCTTTACTTCTCCTCCCAAGTGAAAAATTCCCATGGCACCCACAATGCTCACAATCACACTCTTCAAATGAGATCACAGCGCCCTGACTACGTGCCCTAAACCAAACTCTCCAGGTCGTGTTCTGGACAGAGGATGTGTCTTCCAGCAATCCTAAACATCATACACATACACCCCAACTTTCAATGTGGCAGAAATGCATGAGCTGCAAGATAGTATTTACAAAAATCCAATTAGTATTTGCCAATAGCCAGTTCTCGGTGATTTGTCTCCTAGAGGGAATTCTGGAGCTCTTTATCCACAGCTTTCAAAATCTCTACTGCAGGTACCTCTGGGAAGCAGCTGAGGCTGTGAAGTCAGACAAGACTTGTGCTTGATTTCCAGCTTTGCCTCAAATCCTCAGTGTGCAACTCCGGATAACTGACTTCCCCTATCTAGGTCTCAATTTCCTGAACTGTAAAATGGGCTTTTGCAGAGACCCTGCTAAGAGAATACATGTAAAGCACTGGAACCTAAGTGTTAGATCTCCACCCACTCTTGCAGTCAGCTTCAAGCTGTAGCTTATATCTCAGAAGAATACAATGATTTGTCAAACTTTCTACCAGCAGAATTGAGATGGTCAGCTACCATTCCCCAAGTTTACATTTATTCAATGTAAAAAGTAAGAGAGACCATGTTATAGGATCTAAACCGTTTGCCCTACTAACACCACATAATAGTGATGGTATGGGCAGAGCCACCAAAACCAGTGGGGCGGTGAGGGACATGCACTTTGATTTCCATCAGGTGTGGAGGTTTGAGTCCTGCCTCCAACACTTATTATATCTATGACCCCGGGCAGAAGAAAAGAATCTATACAATAGAGATAACTCTAGTACCTCTCAGACAGTGTTGATTTGAGGGATTAAATGAAACAATGCATATAAGGCACAATACTTGACACAAAATAAACACTCAGTAGGTGTGAGCTGTTCTTAGTAGGAACAATTTTTAATTCATTTCTTGATTTAACCAATCATCACTAGGCATCTATGTGCCAGGCACTGTGGGAGACAGAGGAGACAGAGGTGGATGACAATACCAGGTTCCCTGATCTGACTGGCTGGGCCACCCACACTGCTGTCTCTGCCATTTAGAAGCAAGGGCTAGTATTGGGGTAAGGACATGCAGATTACTCAGGTAGGTGTCCTGAGAACAATGAGATCTGAGGCCTGAGCTACTCCCAGGGAAAGCCCCAGCTAATTCTACCAGCGACAGAGAAATAACCCCTTCCAGGAAACCAATAAATACAGGGTAGTAGGAAGGCTTTACTCTCAGGAGGGCAGCAAACAGAGGTAGAAGGAAAAGCAGAAAATAAGCAAACAAAACCTTACTGTGTCCCCCAAAATGCGCCTGTGAGGCAAAGGTACTCAGCAAGAAAGACTGCCCCCATCAGTCCTCAGATTACAGTGACATTCCAGCTACTGGGTGGGGCAGTTCACAGAACAGAATAGAGAGAGGATAGGAAACTTAACTCAAATTCCATAATCTTACCATTTTAAAAAACAGACTAGAATCGACAGCAGGAGACATATGCTCTTTTTAGATCTTTAATCATATTTTCTGTATATATAGGCCTGTGTCCGTATTTTTTTGTTTTTAGCTATACCTAGGAAGGGTATCTCACCCCTGGTAGTATGTAGATAACCATAATCATCTATGGACCTGCAAATGTACAAAAATTACAACACTGTTTTGTTCTAAAATATAATTCTTGTTCAAGGAAATACAAAAGCAAAGCATGAGAAAAATCAACAAATGGATTCCTTGCCCCCAAGGACCCACACTCCCATCCTGCCATGCCCCTCTGCCTCTCCCCAGCCCATACCCCTCTCAACAATGAATGCAAGTCAGGCCGGCTGGAAGAAATTCACAGCCACCATCCATCCCCGTCACAGCTGCCGAAGGCACAGCCTCAGCTTCAAGGCAGAGGCTGCTATGCAGCACCACGCCCCACACGCAGAGAAAGGATGGAAGCAGCACTGAAAATGAAGGATGCACCCCAGGGAAGAGCATCCAAGCGGGAACAAAAGGGAGCCCCCTGTAAACCTGGCCCGGGGATTAGGGCCCAGCCACACTTACAGGAGCTTCTGAGGCTGTTATCATATGGGCTAAATTTCTGTATCTTTCCTTAAAGGTGGCTTAAGAATGGGCATGGCTCTCAATGCCATAGCATAGGCTGAATCCATAAGAAGAACCATTGCAGTCTTCAGACTGGGAAGAAAAAAATAATCTGTTCTCTGCTTATTCCAGACAGGAGAACTGCCAAATGCACACTGGATATAAAGCAAGTGGCATACATGCAACATAACTTCCACACAGCATACATAGCATGAGAGCTGAGGTTCATGTCTCCTGAGTTAGAGAAATAAGTATAAAAATTGAGCTTTTGTCTCAATCATCTTTTAAAACAAATAATACCATCCACAGCTCTTTGCAAAGACAATTGGCACTGAGAAAAGAGTGTTATTATAAAAGACTCACTATGCTTTTACAATAATGTGAAGTCAGTGATATCAGGTAGTGGTCAAGGAGTATGGGCTTAAACCCAATGCCTCTACCTGGCAAAAGGATTCCTACCCATCCCAACTCTATCCCCCTGGGGAGTGTTGCTTCCCTAGGACCAAGTGGACAGCAGGTAGGGGTGGGGCACACGTGTGTCCGGTGAAGCTCAGGTGCATGAAAAAGGTAGGGTACTGCCATAGAAATAAACCACTTGACAATAAAGTGTACTAGAGGCAAGAACAGCTTCCTCCTGCCTGCAGAGGGGAAGGTCCTGCACTGCAATCAGGTTGTTCCAAGCCTAACCCAGCAAGTGCAAAGAGACCCATGCCCACAGCAAAACCTAGTGGATCCCGGCAAATGAACTACAGTAGCAGGTACAGCACTGCCCTAGGGCAGCTGCAGAGCCTCCCAGGGACCAGCTGATCACTTCCTTTGTTCGTCTTGCAAAGATGGAGTAGCCACCCATTCCCCCGCTACACACACACACACACACACACACACACACCATACACTACAGACAAAGCACAACCGCACTGCTTCGTGCTCAACTAACGAATGACAGTGGGTTTTCTGTTGTTTTTGTCTTGCCCCCTTTTTGAAAATGTCCATTCCAGCCTGTCGTGTCGTATGTCCCTTCCATTCGAGGCGTCATTTCAGCGCAACCTGGAGGAATCCCGCACCAGGGCGCGGTATTCTGCCGAGATAGCTGCTTGCTGGACGCCAGCGAAGATGAGGCTTCTGTACCTGATTATGGCATATCTCCTCTCCACCCCGCCCTAGATGCTCGCCCAGCGCATCTGACACCCGCCGGCCGCGGGAGGCTCGGCTTTGCACACAATGGCAGTTGGACACGGCATGTACACAGCGTGCGCCTGCCACCGCAAACTAAAACCTGTTCTAAAAACTCAGTCTTTTCTTGGGATGAGGAGGAGAAATGACAGGAAAAATGTAAATCCATCAAAGGCAAAAAAAAGTTGGTCATTCTCACTACAGCCACGTTAGCTGTCCAGTCCGAGTATGAGGCACCGAAATATGAACTGGGGTGAATACAAGCAAGGAGTAGCCAAGGTGAAGACGGATGTCCAGGCATCCCATCACCGTCGCGGGGTGGTAGGGTCGGGGGGTGGGGGCGGGGAGCCACAGGGCTGGAGCTCAGAGAGGGGCGCGGTCGGGCTACCAAGCACCCCTGGGGAAAGGTGTCATCTCTCCATACCCCGCCCCGCCAAAAGGAACCTTCTACAAAAAACACACCTCGCCTGGGGCAGCACACAGTGACGACCCAGGCGGTGCTGGGGTCCAGGGAGGGCCGAGAACCCTGTGTAATTTGGAAACTACCGGGTGGTGGGAAAGGAAGATAAAGAATCCAAAGTTCTCCACGCCACTGTTTGGGTTTCCTCTTTGTTTGGTTTTCCCCAAATCCCAGGGTCGCTCCGTCTGGGTGGCGCCCCGCCGCGCCGGCTGGACTGACCACCGCTCTCCACACACCACCACCCCCGCCCCGGCCCCGGCCCCGGGCCCCCCGTCCCTCCCCGGGTACCAGCCCAGGGAAGCCGGCGGGATCCAAGCCGCCCCCCAACCGCGCGGTGCAGCCGGCCAGGAGCGAGCGAGCGAGCCACGGCGGCGTCCGACTCACCGTGATCCGCGGGATGTTCTTCTTGCCTTGGTAGGACATGGTGGCGGCGGTGGCTGCGGCAGCTGCCTCCCTCCCTCCTTCTACTCCTGTTTGCCCGCGCCTTCCTCAGCGCACAGCGCCCCAAGATCAGGTGGAGCGAATGGTGCGCTGGCCGCGGCCGCCGCCTCCTCCTCTCGCCTCCACCCCCCTCCCCGGCTCCCGCGGCGGCTGCCAGAGACAATAGTAAATCTCCCCGGTCCCCCTTTCACCCCCGACCCCCCCACACACACCCTCCTCCACTCGCGTTCACGCCCGAGCTTTTTTTTTTTTTCCTGTCTTTTGCGGTGCCAGCTGGGACCCCGTAAGACAAGAATGGCTGATCTGCGACTCCTCCCTCTTCTCTCTTATCCCTATTGATTTTCCTCCTTGCATCTGCCTCACCCACTTTTTCTTCCTTTTTTTTTTTTCTGGTGACTTGCGAGTGCAGCAGAGCCAGCCTGCTCCACCGCCACCAGGGGGCGCGAGGGACTGTTCGGGGCGGGGATGCTGCAGTCCCTGGTGTCGGCGGCAGAGAAGCACCAGCGTAGCCCTCCTGGCCCCGCCGCAGCCCGGGAAAGCGCCCACGCCTCCGACTTGCCCGTGATCCGATTCCCCACCTTCCCCACCCTGGTTTCAAAAAGGAGACGGCCCTGGACTTCCCGCCCGGAACTCGGCTCTCCTTCGCCACCGCGCGGGCTGGATACAGCTGCCTTTGTTACCGCGGAGGCCGAGCGCCGCCTCTGCTGGTTGCTGTGTGTGTAAACAGCCGCCGCGACCCCTTAGTAAGCCGAGACCTGGGCTGACTTTGTGCAGCCTGGCCGGCCGCTGCTATCCTGAGACCATGAAAATAGGCATCAGAAAATGCGAAGCAACCCCTCACTCTCGGAGGGCTGCGAGGGGGCACCGTGTCAGCTACCATCAGCCGTTCTCTGTATTGTAAAAATAATTCTCAAAATAATGTTTTAAAACTGTCTGGCTCTCAGAATCGAAGAAAAAGCATTAAAGCTGCTCCGTGAGTAAAGAGTAGAAAACACCTGTAGTGAGAAGCCAAACGCCCTGGCACATTACTGCGCAGCCGTGGGTTTTGTGAGCGATCTGGTGCGCGCTGTTCACAATGCCGAGTTTACTTTAGGCAGGGCTGATAGAGATCAATGTGCTATTAGGAGCAAAAACATGACCTTTCGGTGCTGGAATATATTATCCTTTTGCTACCCGCTTCAAATAAACGGCCAAGGGGGACATGTTTGGAGGAGCCACTGTGGCTCGGGGCTAAGGGATGGTCGGATGGGGGAGCTTTCTCAGCTCTCCTGAAAAAAATAATCCCAAATATACCACTTGGATAACAACAACAACAAAAAATGGCTTGCTATGCAAAAATTATAAAGCCCTCTCAAGACCAGTCTCCCACGACCACCACACCCCCTTGTGGATCCTAATCCTCCCTAAATAGAAATTCTGTAGATATCACGGAGCATGACTAGGTCTGTGTTAGAGATCTTGAATTCACATTTCTCCAAGGCAGGCCACCGACGACACTTCGGGACATCTCCTCATTAACTTGAAGGCTTCCTTTGCAATAGAGAAGCTATATAAAGCATCCACAGAAAGAGGGTACAGAATACTCCAGCTTGGGCTTTCCATAAATCTGAAATGAACCAGCCTGGTCACATAATCAAACGGCAGACTAAGCCCCCGTGAAACACTCCTTCTCAAGTGAGTTAATCCAGCGGCTGGTTATTCATGGGTAACTAGACTGAATGCCGTCTTCACAGGAGAAGTCCACAGCATTCTCTACTTTATTTCTGTGATACTCTTAGAGGATGAATGCAAAGCAAAGGTCACCTCCCTGTACTCTTTTGCAAAGCACAGGGGGGAAAAAAAAGACCGAAGAAAAAGGCACGCCCTAAACATTTTGCTTTGTTCTTAAAGCTTAAATGCTGAGACCACTAGCCAAGAGTTGTGAAATTACAAAGCATTCTGGGGATTGGCATGCAAATGAGCAGGATTATATTTAGAACAGAGTAAAAAGAGAATTAACTACATACTATGCAACCCTGCAGAGGTCTCTCTGAATCTTTCCCATAGTTTTAACTGCTCCAAATTTATTTGAAGGGATCTTGCAAGTTCTTCTTAGGAAAAGCAAAAAATATGTAGGGGACATTTACAGTCCTAAAGAAATACCACTGCCTTCCTTTTTTTAATTTCATGGGTTTGTCGGGTTTTTGTTTCCTTTCTTTGCATCCTAATTATCTCTTCTGTTACTGTCATTATAATCCAGAACACTCTCTACTAAATAGATTTATACCATATTTTTGATCACTTGATGATTTTGTGTGTGTCTGTTGTTTCAAATTACAAGACTTGGTTAATCTCTTTGAGGTCAGGCTTGCATGCAAGAAGCCATGCAGAATGGGACTTGTGATGTGTTTCTCTGGATCAGACTGCTGTGAAAAGCCATGCACAGGAATGCATAATAACCAGCTAATCGGTTCAAGCTGTTGCCATCAGCAGAAATGTACAACAAACACTATTTTTTCCCTCTTTCATCCCCTTCAATCATCTTTCTCTTTCTTAAATCAAAATCAAGTGTCTAAGATGAGTTTGAAGAAAAAAGCCTTCCTTGGCGGTGCCTTTCTTATTCAAGGAATAAGAAGAAAGGCTGTGATCAACACAGGATGCCTCTGTGTCTGGCCAAGAGAGTGAGGAGTGGAACCGGCATGGATGTTTTCCACAGTAGAATGACTTAATGATTTTCCTTGGATACACAGCAGTACTTGGCTTTAGATATCTCAGGAAACTATTAGAGAGGGAGAAGGAGACACTGAGCGACTTTATGGTCCCAAAGAAACTTAATTTTGGCCACCAAACCTACCACATACATAGACTTCCCACACCTCAGTCAAGGCTACTGGCTTTATTCTAGTTGCTCAGACCAAAGGTTTGGCATCATCCAAACCTTGACTTCTCTCCTTCAGTCCAATCCAATTTGCACTCCACATCCAACCTGTCAGGAAATACTATTGGTTCTGTCTTTTACATATATACACACTATGATCTCTTCTCTACATCTACAGAGCTTCTCTCTGTGTCCAGCCACCATCAGCTATCACCTGGACTACTGCAGTAACCTCCTAACTGGGCTCTCTTCTTCACTGTTATTCATTCATTCTCACAATACTCACACAGTGTTTACCCTGTGCTACAGATGTCAATAATAATAATAATATCCCAGATCTCAGGTAGTTTATTTTATACTCTTATTCAAGAGAATACCATCTGTCATCTGCTAGCCCCCTTCTATGCTTTATTTATCTTCATAGTACTTTTTCATCACATAATATATTACTTTATTATTAAGTATTATCTTCCTTCTCATCCCTAGAATGTAAACTCCCTGAGGGCAGGGAATGTGTCTGTTTTATTCACTGCTGGGTCCTGAGTGTGTGAAATAGGGCCTCGCCCATAGAAACTGCTCAATTATTATTAGGTGAGTGAATGTAAGAATGTTTCAAACTGTGTCTGAAGAAAAAGATGGAATAAGAACTTTCCTGTAATTGAAGGGCATATGGTAAGAATCTAGATTTAAGAATATCTATTTTTGCTTCTGTAAGCCTTCTTAGAGTTTCCTGATTCCAGATTTCAGAGCAAGTGAATTCAAGATGGTGAGGAATCACTTTGCTAATAGGATACAATCACAAAATTCCAAGGCAATACATGGGCCAAAGAATGACTCCATAGAATAGATTTGGTACCTGAGCAGTGATTAGAGAGCTGTGGCTCAAAAGGAGCTACCATCAAAGTGTAAGAGAAGATCAAAGGCCTTGTGTTAATTTAAAGAACTTCCTTTTTAAAAAAATGAAGGAACTTCCCTGGTGGCCCAGTGGTTAAGAATCCATCTGCCAATGCAGGGGACACAGGTTTGATCCCTGCTCCGCGAAGAGGAGCAGGAGCGTTATGTGGGCATAACGCGGAACAACTAAGCCCAGGCCACAACTACTGAGCGTGCACTCTAGAGCCAGTCACCCACAACTATTGAGCCTGGGTGCCACAACTACTGAAGCCCATGCGCCTAGAGCCCGTGCTCAAGAAGAGAACAAGAGAAGCCACCACAATGAGAAGCCCACACACTGCAATGAAGCATAGCCCCTACTCACCGCAACTAGAGAAAGCCTGCATGCAGCAGTGAAGACCCAACACAGCCAAAAATAAATAAATTAAATTAATTAATTAAAAATGAAAAAAATGATATTGAGTTCAGAAGGAAAACTATGGACTAGAATCCAGGATGGTATACTGTTTAAGGATCTGGACTTGGGAATAGAGGGACCTCCGCCACATTCCAATTCATCCAGCTCCTGTTTCTATGACCTTCAGCAGATTATTTCAACCTTCTGAGCCTTGGTTACCTCACCTCTAAAATGAGCATCTTATTACCTACCATACAGTATTTTTGTGATGGTTTATTAATTCAGTCATTAAAACTGAGTACCTATTATGGGTATCTAGGCACTAGGGATACAAATATTTGAATAAAATTGACAAAATCCCTGTTCTCTTGAAGCTTCCATTCTAGAGAACGCATAAATCAAGAGTAAAAAATTATATAGTGTTTTAAAAAGTATATAGTGTTTAAATGGTGGCAAGTGCATTGGGGATAAATAAAGCAGGGATGGGGAAATGAAAGTAATTCCAGTGTCTTGAGGATGGGCTAGAATTTTCCATATCAGGGATCACAGAAGGTCTGGTGAGATGGCGATTCCTTGAACCAAATCGTAACAGTGGAAGCAGTGCGAAATGGTCAGATATTGGATATAATTCAAGGTTAAGCCAGCAATATTTGCTGATGGATTTGACTGCGGTATGAGAAAAAGAGGAATCAAAGATTACACTAAATGTGTCGGCCTGAGCAACTCAAAAGATGAAGGTGAGATAGGGAAAATTGTGGGAGAAATGGGATTGGGGGGGAAAGTCAGGAATATGCTGGTGGTCCTTCCTATTAAACATCCAAGTGAAATGTTGAGCGGGCAGGTAGATATTCGAGATTAGAAATCTAAGGGAACAGCTGGGCCAGAGATACAAATTTGGGAGCAGTCAACCTCTAGCTATTATATAAAGGAACAATGCTGGATGAGCTGACCAAGGACGTGAGTGCAGGTAGAGCTCTGAGATGAGTAAGCATCCTGAGGGTAAAGGAAGAACCAGAAAAAGCATCAGAGACAGTGGTCAATGAGACAGCGGGGACACCATGAGAGTACAGTATTGTGAAGATCAAGAAATAAAATTATTTCTAGAAAGAGAAAGTGTTCACATGCTGTTGAAAGGTCAAGGACGATGGGAACTGAGAGTTCATCAGTGCGTGAAATCACCAAGGACCTTGACCAGAGCACCTATAAAATGAGTATATTCATACCCACCTCACTGTGGGGTTTTTTTGTGTATGTGTAAGAGAGTATTAAATTAATTTGGTAAGATTTACTGCATACCTACCATGTGTGTATGTGTGCCAGAGCAGTCTTAAATGAAGTTGTGGAGCTCAAATCTGATTGGAGCATTTCCAAAAGAAAATCAAAGTGGAAACTGGAAACACCTAATACAGGCAACTCTTTCAAGGGGTTTTTGTAAATAGGGAAAAGTATATGGAGCAGTAACTAGCAGAGAAAGTAGAATCTAATATGAGGAAAACAGCACGGCTTATGCCAACGGGGCTGATTCAGAAAGAAGAGGAAACTTCAGGATGCAGGAGAGAAATGGAACAACTGCTGTCAGGGCTCTTGAATAGACAACACAGGTGACATCTAGTGTTCAAATGGAGCCACTTTCCTGGCTTCCCCTTAGCCAGGAGCAAGGACTGTTCCTCCTCGAGTAACCAAGGGGAAGAGTATACCAGCACAGAGACAGGCAGCTAGGTAAATTTCATGGTGGGAGTTTATGGCAGTTCTCTTCTGACTGTGTCTGTTTTCTCTGCTATCAGCTAAGACAATCTGGGAGAGAAGATACTGAAAACTAAGAGGGGAGAGGAGCTGGTATAAAATCAGTTTTTAGGAGATTAAAGGGGCTAAGGAAATACCGTGTGATTCCCTGGCAGCACTAAGGATTCCCCTCGCAGCACTAAGGATTCCCCTCGCAGCACTAAGGATTCCCCTCAGGTAGCGGCCATAAATTTAAAGAGAAACCCGTAAGCATGGTGTGGCTACACCTCCAGTCATGTACCGCTGTATACATGCAAGGCATGGAGTAGGCAGCGTGTGGACTTTCAACAAGGGTTTTGCTAGATGAGTGCTGAGAAGGGAGAAAGAAACTCAAGGGAATTGAGGATAAACCATGGGATCTAAGCTGGTTAAGAGGGAAGGGAGGGCACCAGTGTATATGGGGGTAAAGGACAGTGAACATATTGAAGATTAAATAAGATTATTCACATAAAGCTGTTAGCACAAAGTTAATTAGACAGCAGCTATTCCTACCATTATCTTTAATGTTCTGATTATTATTTGCTGAACTCATTTGTGTCCAGGACTATGTCTTATTTATCTTGGTAGTCTCCAGCTCTTTTATAAAGCTTGGAATAGAGTAGAATCAATGGGGAAAAATTAATTGAATAGAGGGGAGAGTCAAGAATATTCTGTCTTCCTTTTAACCTCCAAAATATCTAAAATAAGTGCTTAGTAATTCACACAGTTTTGACTATTAAAAATACTTTCTACTTTTTAAAAACAAATTTATACTTTGCTCTGTTAATATGGGTAAATATTTCCCCCGGTCCTGATTTGAAGGATGAAGAAAAACATAGTCCGAAGAAAAACATAGTCCCAGAACAAATACGGAAGAGTTCTGAAGGGGCAAAAGACATATGCCAGGCTTTTGTGAAATATATAGGCTATTCTAATGTGAATAAACATTTCATCTCAGAACTTCCCATTAAGTCATTTGGGTCCATTAATTTTACCTACATTTCAAACAAAGGAAATCCTAGTCGTGTACTTCCAGTGTCACAGAATGAAAATCAAAGTGGTGATTCAGCTGCTATTATTAGATGTTTACATATTAAATACACAGAAGTAACCTGACAATCCTACCCTTGAAACACATAAGCCAAAAAAAAGAAAAAAATATGATAGCCACAGGAAAATATTCCCATGGGCTTATTCCAAAATCAAACTTATATCAGCATGAGCAAGGCATGCAATCCTACTTCTTCCTGGATGGACGTTCTCATTCATTTCCTCAGTAGAGAATGATTCTGCAGGCCTCTGGCCTTCTCCGCACAAAGCCTGGGAGGCCTCTTCACGTTTCAAAGACAACTTAGTCCTGGAAATACTTTTACAGCACATTTACATCAAAGGTTGTCCATTCTGAGCCACGCCTGGGGCAGGAAAGGGCTCTGCAGCAGATCCAGGATGCAAGTGCAAACAGCCCCGCCACTTTAGCCATAAGACCCAATAAACTCTACAGCACTGGAGGTATTTGTGGTGGGAAAAGCCACCACATGAAGGTTATGCAGTCCCAACAGAAGTATCACAATTTACACTCTTAGGGCCCTGGAGTAAGAAAATTATGCACTATTTGAAAAATAGGTCCTTAAGTGCTCCTGGACCCTGGTAGAGGTGGAGGGCTTGACCAGGGTCATGAAGTGGCCAGAAATGTCCACTATGAGCTGGGTTCTATCAGACCCACCAAATCACAAGACCAAGTTGGCCAAGCAGCAGATGATCATGAGAAAGGCTGAAGGGCACAAATAAACTACCTGAGAAGGTGGCCCCGTCTCCCATGTCATCCACTACTGCTGCTCCAGTACCTTTCTGTTAGCACACACCTATGGCCCTGTTAGGATCAGCTGGTGGAGGAGGAAAACACCTGAGCCTGATTTCTAGATGGGATGGCTCGGCATCTAGATCACACTGAAAACAGACCATGGCCACTTGACAGTCCCACCCAGGGGTGGTGTTGAAAGACAATAGTGAAGAGATGTCTTTCCAAATGTCCAGAGTTTCAGATAGTATAGCTAGTCATCCACTTTGGAAAGAAGAGTGACTCAAGATTATACATAATGTTGAAGAAGAAAAGTGGCTCAAGATTATACATGGTGTTGAAGTATTCCTAGGCAGTAAGGGGAAAGATTAAAGATCAAGGAAAAGATGGCCTTAGCTAGCAGCACATGGTAGACCAGGGGAGTGGGCATAAAGAGTGAAGATACATGTATTGTATTTTAATGCCCTCCAGAGAGCATCCATCACGGAAGAGGCACTAAACGATGAGGCAGACAAAATGACTCAGTCAGCTGACATCAGCCACCCTCCATCACCCTCCACCACCCCAGTGCTGGTTCAATAAGCACATGGATGGAGTAGACAAGACATGGTGACAGGGGTAGAGGCCATGCAGGGAACCAATACCCAGTCACTAGTGCCGACCCAGCTACTGGTGCTGTCAAACATCCATGCTGCCAGCAACACAGAGCAACACTTCCTCCCCAAGATGGCATCATGCCTCAAAGATACACACAGCCACTTGCGTAGATGACCTTAGACCCCTTTCACACTGGAAAGCACAGTGATTCACTTTTACAGAAACAAATACATATTCTAGATATGGATTTGCATCTTCTGTTGCTGTGGCCTCAGTCAACCCTATTTGAGGGCTTAAGGAGTGTTTGAGGCACTGGCATGGGATCCACATAGCATCACACACCAGACCAAGGGGCTTGTTTAACAGCAAATGAGATGCAAGAAAGGCCACATGACTGCGGGATCCACTAGTTGTATCAAATACCGCATCACCTTGAACCTGCTAACCTGAGCAAGGAGGAATGGCCTACTGAAGGCACAAATGAAGCACCATTTCAGAGACGACTCCTTGCAAGGATAAGGCACCACCCTCCAGGATGCACTGCACATTGTAAATCAGTGCCCTTTATATGGTGCTGTTTCCAAAGGAAGAACACGTGGATCCCAGAAACAAGGGGAAGAAGCAGGAGAGACCCCTTTTACCTTCACTGCCAGGGACCCAATTGGGAAATACGTGTTTCCCATCCCTGCAACTCTGGGTTGTTCAGTGTCTTTTCCCCAAGGGGCAAGTGCTTCTCCCAGGGGGCACAGCAAGAACTCTGCTGAACTACAAATTACAGCTGTTATAGGGCACCTTGTGTGCTTTGTGCTCAGGGACTAAACAGGCAAGAAGGAGAGTAGGTATCCTTCTTGGTAGGACCGTGATGAGCTGGAGGAGATAGGGCTGCTATTGCACAATGGGGGCATGGAGGAGTATGTCAGACACTCTTATGATCCACAGGGGTTCTTTCAGGTACAGCCCTGCCTGATCTTGATGGTAAATGAACAAGTACACCAGCTGTAACCTGAGATGGACATGGTGACCGGGGTCTCTTACCCCTCAGAGATGCAGATCCATGTTCCAACACCAAGTACACCACCTGGACCAGCAGAGGAGTTAGCTAAGAGTGAAGGGAATCTAGAATGGTTAGGAGAGGACATTAATGAGTACTATTGTGGCCATAAGAGCAGCGTGGTTAAGAGGCCCTGAGACCCCCAAAAGAAGAGGCACACACAGATCCTGGAGTTTTTGCTCCCAGAAATTACACAAGGAGGGGTCTGCATAGACACAAGAATCTCCACCCAGCCCCCAACTCAGAGCTGAAGGACTCAGCCCCTCAGGTACTCTCAGCTCCTTCCTGGAAACTGCCCTTGTCTAAGGTACACACTCCCGCAAGGGCAGCCTGATCCAGTAATTGCTAATGTGAGCATATAAAAGCCTGGCCTCCCAGGTACCAAAGGGCAACAACTCTAATGAATTATCCCAGTTTCAGACCTATAAGGTCAACTGAAGCCTTTGTTAAGACCACATCACAGTTCAACTTCCCTCTCTGCTCAATCCTTCCTTTCCCTTCCCTTCCACAGATGCTGAGCCTAAGCACACTCCCTAATACGCTTCCTGCATCTTATTCTTCTCAGAATCTGCTTCCCAGGAAACTCAACCTGCAACAGTGAGGCTGGTATTAAATAAATATTTATGTGGAGTGACATTTTTTATTTAGTCAATATTTTTAAATATATAGATTTCATATTCAAATTTAGATTTCTTTAAAAATTGGAAAACTTGGCAATTCTGGGCTTGTAGATACACAGTGGTGCCCGTCAGCTACAACTGAAGACTGGCTGCCCTTTGGAACAAACGTGTATTCCCCAATTAGCTATAATGTCTGCTGCTTCCTCTTCCTTCACGTAGGGTTGGCTTCCATGTTTTTATGCCACCTGCCTGACTTAGAGTCACCTGAATTTCTGATATCCGACCACTTGGAGACTGAGTTATTTAGGCATTATGGAACAGGAACTTTGTGTCTCAAAGGTGAGGGCTGTTCTTTCCCGAAGCAGACTTTGGTGCCTGTTCAGAACTGAGACAGCGGTGAGTTATCTCTAGGGAACGACCTCCTCCGCAGCCCACTCTCTCTCTCCACCCGCATTGGGCCCTAAACCACAAGATTGAATCCTGGGACTGCCCAACCCTCTGCTAAAAGCCAGTTTGACAGCATGGGCTGGAGCCGCTGGATCTACGGTCACATGCAATCAGTTTCACCTTTGGGCTGAATGGAAACACATGTGATTGGATTCAGATCTCTCCGGGCCCAGCACAACAGCTCACCCCCAGATGAGGATGTGAGACTCACTCTTGGATGGAGGCTCAAAATAGCAAGCCAACCCCCAAGTGCAAGGCTGCAACCCCAGTTTATATTTTCCAGGTTTCCCATCCGCCTCCAGGAAGGGACTTTGGCTGCATGTCTTTTTTTTTCCCCCTCCAGTTTCCTGTACTCGGCTGTAGCAAAGGCTCTAGGGCCATAGGGCCTCATCAGCCTCTGGTTCCCTATCTTTTCAGACAAATAAGAATGGCAGAGACATATACCTGAGGGTCTAGCCACAGGTTTTTCTGAGCAAATTTCCAAAGGAACAGTGGAGTGGAAAACAGGCTCCTCCCACACATCACTGGTATGTCAACGAATAAGCGCTTCTTAGTTGGAAGGGTCACCTGTGTGCACTGAATCCCAAGTGAAACCCTTGATTTCCGACCTCAAGACAAATGCTGACCTGGCCCCAGGCAGAGTGCTTGGTCACTTTTGAAGGTCCAGATACTCGTTTTTTTTACTGGAGACAGTGAACAGAAGAGGCAGGAACCAGAGACTGAAATAGAGAAAAACTTAGGTTTTCCAAATTCATTTCAAATTAGCTGACTTTGGAATTAGCCCGAAAAACTTCTAAGCTTGCCTCATCTGTAAAATGGGTCAGTAGAAGAGCTGAGTGGATATGCTGACACATACATGTTCTTTCGAACATGAAAGAACACGTCTGATAAACAGATGAACTGACCCATTTAAAAGGAGTTGCTTGTGTGTATCTTTATGGCATAGAGTGATTAACAGAACAGGTTTTGGAGTCCCTGTGACAGTGAGTGGGTAAAAAATGGAGAAGCCCTGACCAACCTAGGCTCCAGTCAAATTCTACTCTTGCTTCCCTGCTGTAATCATAACCAAAGTCGATAAGGACTGTCTGAATTTACAGTACAATATACTGAGCATCTTCCAAAAAGGTATGTATAATTAATACATATTTTTAAAAGTAACCAAGTCCTGTTTTCATGACTTCATAGCCACAAATAATTTCCAATGACCTCCAAAAACCCCAAAGTATTGCTGATAAGAGAGATGAACACATTTTGTTATTGACACTTGCCTAGTTTATACATTTCCTGGGGATTCTCTATAGCAAGAGAGAAAGTAATATATAACAAGATGCTGGTTAGTAGAATAATGGTTCTGTTGTAAGCTAATGCCACTGTGGAAAACAATTATTATAAACAGCTGCATATCTTTGACTCAGCTTTAATTAAAATTAAAGTTAAGATTGGGGCCACTCTCTTTTTTCTAAGCCAGGAGCCCTGGAAATCACTTGTAGGGGTAGCTTTAAGGGAAACGGTTACTGAATATTTACACATTTACTAAACAATTTAAGGTGAATCTGTATTTAGTCTCTATTTTGTCAGCATAAAGTTGAGTTTCTCTCTAAATCCCTAAAGCTTCTGTAATGTTTTAATGCAAGGTCTCCTCACTTAAAAGCTTGGGACTATGAAAGGTTCTCATGGGAAACTACTTTATCACAAAGTTTGTTGTAAGAGATCCTACTCAGATAAAGGTAGAAACTATGTTTGCCACAGAAGGCTGATTTGACTCTTTGTGATGATAAATTTTCTGTGGTCTTGCTCACTGACTTCTCATTAACTAGTATAAAAAGATGGTAAAGGCTCTTAGAAGGACAGTACGAATGACACTCATATGACAATTTTTTTCAAGTAAAATAGAAAGTAACTAGCCCATGAACTTGAGAACATAAGATAGGCTATTTTCCATGACAACATCCACACAAGAGAAAAATATCTGAGGCAGCCACCTGCCCACCAGGGACAGAGTGAGGGACCGGCTGGTCCTCCTCCCCTGCCAAACTCCTATGACCACTGGGCCCCCCTCAAGCTAACATCACACTGGGAGATTGGCCTGCGCCCCCCTCCCCTGCACCCTGGAGCCGTCTGCCTGATGCCAGCAGTAGATTCTCCTTCCCCAGCAACGCAGGTCTCTGCACCCTGATGGCTGCTGGAGGGTGGTGTCCATAAACCTTCTTGACTGATCCCCGGGGCCGCTGGCTTTCCTCCCCACTTGGCAAGAATCCACTGTTACCCTGATAATGCCCAAGTGGGCACACAGAGAGCCCACCAGGGAGCTCAGACATGGAATCCAACTCTGCTAGTCACACAGATTGCAATTCTAAGCCATGTGGTGCCTGCTAACAATGGTGCCCCTGGACAAGTTCATTTAAACTCAGTTTCCTCCTCTGTAAAATGGGCTAATATGGTTAACTTATATGGTATGAGGATTAGGTGAAATAATGGACAGTACCTGATATTCTGTGAACGCTTCAAGAAACTGGATGGATTGACCTGATTAATTAAAATACTGCACGATGTGGCCCGGGGTACAGAGTGTTATTGAATGCACCCAGTCCAAAGAAAGCTGAACAAATTCTGTAAGGTATGTATTTTGGCACATTTTTTCCTGGGGAGGGTGAGTCTCTAGTTTTCTTCAGATTCTCCAAAGCGTGCATGAGCCCGAAAAGATCAAGCATTCTCATCACTGATGTGACACCACCTCCCAGTCCTTACCCCTAGCCAGACCTCCTCTCTCGGTGTCAAGCTCATACATCCAGTAGCACAAGGGGTGTCTCCACCTAAAGCCACAGGCACCTCTTCCCCACTGTGGTGCACCGCCCAGATCCCCCTTCAGGAGGAAAGGGCTTATGATCCCAGCTACATAAGTGCCACCAGCAGAGGCTCTCATCTGTCAGCCACCTTTGCATGTCGCTTCAGCTAAGGAGGTCCACTTTACCCCAGATGACATTGCCTTGGGGGGTGGTGCACATCCAATGATACAAATGACTCAGGTCAGATCTGAATGTTCGTCCTCTCTCCAGACCTCCTGGTAGGGCCAGCTGTGATTTCTGTTGAGGCTACATTTTCCTTCTACTCAATTCTGCTTCCTTTTCCCCTACCCCTCCCTTCCCATCCACTGGTGTTGATCTCAAGAGCATCCCATAGAAAACCTTCTGCACGTTAATCCGGTCTTATGATCTGACTCCTAGGGAAACTGGAACACTCAACATGTCTCAGATAGGTTCCAGAACCTTGTGTACTTTCTCCAATGCTTTGCACCTCAGTGGGTGATACCTCGTTTCACCTGGTCTTTAGCCAGAAACCTGAGCCTTAGTCCTTGGTGCTTTTGTAATGTCTGCTTTCCCTGCCTGGATCAACCTCAACCAGTCTGGGTCCTTCTTATCATTCTTCTCTCACGTTCAATGTCATTTATCTGGATGGGAGTCTCCAATCATTCCCCAGTCCTCTCATGTTAAAGTCTAAGATTCTTAATATGATGAACAAAACTTCCCATACTAGGCCTCTCCTCATCTCTGTGGCTTCATCTCTCTTAACTCTTTACTGTACTTTATGTTCCAATAACCCTAGGAACCAGGCATTTCTTTCACATCATGTTGTTTCCTGCCTCCAAGTGCTTGCCCATGTCATACCTTCTGCTGAAATGACCATCCCCCTTCTTAACTTGGGAATCTCCAAACAATCCTTTATGACTCAACTCAGGCACTACCTTCTCCAGAAAGCTTTCCCAGACACCCATCCAGTGACCCCTGGTGCTTCCCTGAGTCTCTGCCAAGTTCCAGCACCGCGCTTATAGTGTATGTTTTGATTATCTGTTTTGTTGGCCATCTTCCTCGGGCTCCTTGAGGGTATGGCTCTGTTTATTCATTACTGTATCCCAGGTCCAGCACAGTGCCCTAGCACATAGATAAAGGCAGTTATGAGATGTGTGTTAAATGATGGCTTTGGATGAATACGTACCAACATACATATATACATACATGCACGCATGCATACACAGACACACACACATACACAAACAACCTCATACCAAATGTAAACCCACCTTGGAGCAGAATCCTGAAGGACTAATGGGTTGGCTGAGGTGGAAAAAGTTTAGGATGGGCTTATTTGTATGACAACAGGATATTAATTCAGTTGACTCAGTGAAAACATCTTGTTAAAAAGTTAATCTCAATAAAACAATTTTTAAAAATGTGGGTGGAGGGGACTGCATTAAAAAGATTTAAGTGTAGGTATCCAGCTAGGCTGGAATCAGGATCTGTCAGCCCCCATCTCTTTTCCCCTCTAAGGCCTCACGGACATTCAGTGTTAACATTAGCTACATCCTTTCTCTAAACATTCAGTTACTCCATATTTCTTTGTTCTAATCATACTGAGAGAATAAAAGGAGTATCTCTTGGTTCTAATTCCCAACTGGAAGGAACTGGCTCTGCTTGAGCCAGGTGTTACCCTACAATCTAATCACCTATGGAGACAGAATGGGGGAATCATGACATAAACATGGCGGCAAGGAGCCTACCCATGTGGACGTACAGGCCATAATGAGCTTGACAGAACTCAAAAGACATCTAGTGATTTCTACTTGCGGTCCACACAAAACAGGCAGATGAGGGTGCACCGAAATTCATACTTCATTACCAAGGAAAAGAAAAAAATGATGAGTCAGCTTTAAGATAGGAACTAACAAGAGCACAAGAGAAGAGCCTGAAATAAGTTTTGCAATGGCGATCCTTGAAAACGTAAATCTGCCTGCTTGCCATATGCTAATAAGTGTTCACAGTCCGGATGTCACACGCATCTGCGTCGAGGTCTCTCCCTCTCCCCCCACCACCTCTTGGGCTTCTTGGTCTCTGTCTTTGATTGTCTATTTGCACGAGCTTCATTCTTTTTTCAGACCTTCAAAGAGATCAATTCCATGAGACCATAAGCAATCTACCCACTCAGTCCTACAGGTAAAACACACGAGACTAGAGAAGGCATATGGTTTGCCCACCTGGAACCCTGAAGTTAGTGACACCATTAGTGTAGGGTTCTGACTCCTAATCCAGAGATCCACCACCCATTACCTGCTGCCTCACTTCATCCTGGAAATACAGGACTGTGGGGCAGGGTGGGGTTTATCTCTGTTCAGAGCTTCAGTCACACTAAGCTCGGTCTCAGATGAAATAAAATTGGGCACAATATCAGAAAGAGATGGGTAAATCCTGAGCCAGAAACAGTTACTATTCTGAGATCCAAGACGTCATGACAAGGTGCTGTCGTGAAAAGAGAAAAAAAAAAAAAAAGAGTCAAGAGATCCACGTTTTAACCAAGTCTATTTTATGAACAAATTGTTTGACTTTAAGCAACTCACTTAACCTCTCCTCATCTCTTTAATGGAGAATAAATTATTTACTTCCAACCTCTTTGGGCTGATAATCAAATGAGATAATAGAAATGCCCTTGTTTGAAAAAAATGCTCTCCAAAAGGCTATCTGAACACCAGGCCTTCATATTATTTTTCCATCATGTCTCAAACATATCCAAAATGGATATCTGCTCGAAAGCCCATTTACCATTGTTGCTTTCCAAGTATGACCCTTCCTTTATGTACCTCTCTGTTTTTCAAATTATGTATTTCTCCAGATGCATGTTTCTACTTTCCCAGGCTGATCTCATTTGTTCATTTCCTGTCCATATTTCTAATCTCTCTAGGTTGCTCTGTACTATGTCTCTTCCTCACTAGTGTCTCTAACACCATCCTATTTACCCTCATCTGAAGATATAATTGCCATAATAGGTTTATAGCCTCTTTCCAAGCCATTATTAACAATGCAAAATGAAATGTGTCTGAAGCCCATCTCTCCAGCATCCTCCTGGAAATTGCAGCATGCCATTTTTCATTCTTGGGTTTTTCAGCCAGTTTTGAGGTCATTTCTCATAGTTCAGAGAACTCCCTAACCCAACCCAAGACCGTTTGGTTTTGTTTTTTTAATCATATGGGAACCAGACCTTGTTTCTCCTACTCCTGTTTATTATTATTTTATACTAAATAAAATAAAGGAAATAAGATAAGTTATAACATGCCAACACATGAAGCCAGGCACTTAAAGCCCTGAGAATCAATTAGTGGGCTCCTATCCAAGGATCTCCTGTCTCACAACAATGCGAGTGCTCACTGGGATTCTGCCCCTGCGTTGATCCAGAAATCAGGAAGACCTAAGTTTTCCGACTGGAATTCCAAACCCTTGTTGTTTCTTTCCAGAGGAAACCTGCAGCCAAGTTCCTCCATAAACCTGAAGAATGGGAGGTATAATCTTTAAGGCTCACTGCAAAGAAACAGTTTCTCTTCGTGGTTTTTCTCAATAAATTTGCTGACATTAGAGTCCCGTCTTTGCTACCACTACAACACTTGGCAATTTCTAAAGAAAAAGGAGTTTAAAGAAGACAGAGAAAGAACACAGAGACTAATCCACGGGTGAATAAACTTGAGAAATGGTTTCGCTGTCATATTATTGCAAACAATTTTCTTCTTGGCATGGAATTCTTTTTTGTTTCTGTTTCGTTTTTTAATTGAGTCTGGCAGTGGGTGCTTTGCCTTCTTCCAATCTCTAGGATCTATCTCTTCACTTCTTCCTGAGCGCTTCTGGCCATGGGCTTTCCCACCAGCACTTCTGTTTTTTTGCACTTTAACTTCGATTCAAGCTCCAAACAGTTGGAAATCCAGGATGAACAAAACCTCTTTCTGAACTCCCAGAAGGATATCCAAATTTTGTCAAAATTTAAAATATTAAATTTAAATATGAAATTTAAAATATTAAGAATATTTTAAACACCAACAACCTTAGACATGCTAAATTTTAGTTTCTGAATAAAGCGGAGAGAAAAACTTCAAGGACCTAAATGCCCAAAGTTAATTGCAGAGTCTGAAGAAAAGTCTAATTTAATTCCTTTCATCTGTGAAAGTAGAAAAACATGAACTTAGGGCACAGACCTGGTTTGCTAACTTGGTTACATCAAATACTGGCTTTATGAAACGGGGAAATTTTCTTAAGCTTTTTGAGTTTGTTTCCTCTTCTATTACATGGCGATAATACTACTCCCGTCGTGGACCAATGTTTGGATTAAATGTGCATAACTGAGGCTAGTAAATACAGTGTCTGGTGCATAGTAGGTGATCAGTAAACATCAGCTGCTTCCCTTGTCCTCCTATATATACAATGGGAAAATATGTCATCTTTTATTAATACACATGGCTCACTTTCTCATAATACTGTTACCAGGCTGTCATGAACTGGTAAGGGGAAAATGCCTTTTCATGAATTTAATATGAGGATGATGATACTAGGCAGGCAGCATTCTAAATGCTTTTATATGCATTATTTCATTTAATCCTCACAAAGGAAGGTAATTTTACTACAGAAAAGGATGCAGAAGTTGAGAATGGTTAAGTGACATGCTAGTTGTTAGATGGGTCAGGAGTTGACGTGTATCCTGTAAAGCATTACATGTAATGCCTGCCACACGGTCAATTCTTAATCAATACTAGAAATTTAGTGAAGGAAGAAGAGGTTTTTTTGTAATACAGTTAGATCCCTTCTTGTAATATCCTTTTATTTTTTTTACCATCTTTATTGAGCTCTATCTCACATACCATAATGGTCACCATTTAAAGTAACCAATTCAATGGTTTTTTAGTATGTTCAGAGTTGTACAAACATCACCACAATCTAAGTGGTGAACATTTCATCACCAGACACGTCTTTTATTTTTTAACATATGGATATTCAGAGGTTTCTTAAAGGAGAAAATATCATATCAAAAATGACAGTTCTCGGGCTTCCCTGGTGGCGCAGTGGTTGAGAATCCGCCTGCCGATGCAGGGGACACGGGTTCATGCCCCGGTCCGGGAAGATCCCACATGCCGCAGAGCGGCTAGTCCCGTGAGCCATGGCCGCTGAGCCTGTGCTCCACAACGGGAGAGGCCACAGCAGTGAGAGGCCCGTGTACCGCAAAAAAAAAAAGACAGTTCTCTCATACATTGTTGGTTGGGGAATGTACAGCCACTCCAGAAAATAATTGGGTAGCTTCCTATAAGACTAAATATGCATTACATAATACTGTATGTCAGCTACATTTCAATTTTTTTTAAAAAAACGACTAAACATGCATTAACTATTCAACTTAGCAACTGTACTTTTGGGCATTTATCCCCCCAAAATGAAAGCATACATTTCCATAAAAACTTGTATGGGAATGTTCACAGCAGTCCTATTCCTAAGAGCTAAAAAGTAGAAACAACCCAAATGTCCTTCAACAGGTGAATGGACAAAGTCTGGTACATCCACACAATGCAATACTACTCATCAATTAAAAGGGTCAAATTATTGATAGGTGAAAAACTAGGATGTATCTTAGGGGAATTATGCTTAATGAACAAAAATAATTTCACAAAGTGACATACTATATAATTCCACTTATATAATGCTCTGAAATTGACAAAACTGTAGAGATGGAAAACAAGTCAGTAGTTGCCAGGGGACAGGGATGAGGTAGGTAGACAATAAAGTGGTAGCATGAGGGAGCTCCTTTGTAGTGATGGAACAATTGTGTATTTTGCATCAGGATGGTTATATGAATACGCATGGAATAAAACTGCATAGAACTATACACACACAAACACACACACGATGACCAAGTTGTGTCAAGCGTAAGAACTATCTCAAAATCATACATGTACCAGTTTTCAGGTCTGGGTATCTTCTTTAAAACTCATTTTGACTTTCCTTTTGAAATGCCATTATTTTCACTTTTTATTTTGAAATGATTATAAGTTTATAGGAAGTTGCAAAAATGGTACAGAGAGTTCTTTGAACACTTCACTCAGCTTTTGTCAATGGTCACATCTTACATAACAGAAGTACAATACCAAGACCAGAAAACGAACATGGGTACATCTGTCATCATTGTTAAAGACCTGACAGAAAGATCTAAATCACAAAACAAATTGCTCAAAATGGAAAATTATTCAAGGGAATGGAAAGAACACCTTGAACAAACAGATGAAAGCAGAGCCTCAAAGCTGGTTTATAAATATAAGCTAAATAAAAGAATAAGTAAAAGATTCCATGGGAAGGGTGGAAATATCTAAGTAATTAGAAACTACAGAAGAAATCCCACAACAAGGACTGTCTTAACATGTTATCATAATGAGGACGGTGACTCAAACTCTTGAAAACACTCCTAAAGTTTTAGACAGGAAAATTATAGTGAAAAAAATCTGAAGTTAATTTATTTGGAATAAAACCATGAATAAAAAGTAGCTTGGACACAAAGTAGGACAAATGAACACATCCTCAGAAATAAATATGCAATTACTATACTGCTTCTGCAGATAATAACAGTAATACTAATGATAAGAAGTACAATTATTAAATGCTATGTGTCCAAGAACTTTCCTAGGGACTTCCCTGGTGATCCAGTGGTTAAGACTCCCAGATCCCACTGCAGCGGGCCCGGGTTCAATCCCTGGTTCGGGAACTAGACCTCACATGCTGCAACTAAGAGCTCACATGCCACAACTAAGACCCCACATGCTGCAACTAACATCCTGCATGCCACAACGAAGACCCCATGTGCCGCAACTAAGACCGGTACAGCCAAATAAATAAATATTTTTTAAAAAGAGAACTTTCCCAAATGTTTTACATCTTTTTCATAATTCGCATAACAACCTGCTAATACTGATACTATTATCATGGCCCTTTTTACAATGACAGAACTGAGACACAATGAATGTATATAACTTGATCAAACTCATATAGCAAGTAAATGGTGGACCTAGAGCTGAAATTGATATAGATACAAATGGTCATAAATCCCATTTTGAAATGCAAAATTAAATAAAGGATATGAATTAATCTATAATTTTAGCATAGAAAATTAATCCCTAATACCAATTAGTCCCTCGATCACCTAACAAAGGGAGAATCAAATTGATTTTATCGAATATTAGAATTAACCAAAGCTTTCTGTTATCCAGGGTCCAATCAGAGGACAATTTTTTTGTGTGTGTGTGTGTGGTACATGGGCCTCTCACTGTTGTGGCCTCTCCCGTTGCAGAACACAGGCTCCGGACGCGCAGGCTCAGCGGCTACGGCCCACGGGCCCAGCCGCTCTGCGGCATGTGGTATCCTCCCAAACCGGGGCACAAACCCGCATCCCCTGCATCGGCAGGTGGACTCTCAACCACTGTGCCACCAGGGAAGCCCCAGAGGACAATTTTTTGTGACTATAAAATAATTCATAATGATGAGAAAAGCAATATGATAGATTAGACAAACTAACCTTTCCAACACAAAATATAAATGCATAGTTAGGGGCAAAAAACCATGAGAACTGAAAACAGAAGTAATCAGAAGAGCTGACACTTTGGCTGTCTTATGGGAATTATAACCAAGGGTCTGGGTTTTAAAGCTCTGGAAGGACAAGAAATGAGGCCATTTGGTCCTCACCAAAGAGGGAGAGACTGGAACAGAGACCGACCCCCCCCCATAAATTTTGGTCCTTCTATGAAAAAAGTAAACTAGGAAAATCTTCTTATTAAAAAAGGATGATGACATGGAGCTTTTTTGCCTTGGCCCATGCTCTTGATGGGACATTGTGCGCGAGTCTCCTCAGAATTTGTCACAATGGGAGGATGTTCACACAGGTTTAGATTTTATTTTAAACCAGTAGAAATTCTTAAAGTGGGATATTAACATTAAAAATGATCCTGGCAAAAAAAGCACTGGGGTATCTTGCAAAAGCAAAAACATTCAAAAAGAGACACCCTAGACCCAGGTTCATTAGACTCTTTCAGAAAAGACATTACCTAACATGAACTCACAGTTAGAAATTACAAAACACATAAGAAAATAATGTACCATGAGCAAGACTTGGCAAACACAGTAAGTTTACAGACAACCAAAAACTTCATATAGAACAATCAGATACAATAAAATCAATAAGTTTAAACTGATGAAATTCCCAGTAAAAATAAGAGATAAGTACAGGAACAGAATCAGACACTATCAAAACAGAAAATGCAAATTTTAAAAAGGAGAAAGGGAATTTATCTTCTGGAAATGAAAAAATAGCCAGAGAAATTAATAGCAGATAGTTAGCCAGCAGATTAAATACATCTGAAGAGAAAGTTCGTGAGCTGGAATGTAAATATGATCAAATAACTCTAATTGTGGTGAAGAACAAAAAGAAGTGGAAAATATAACAGAGAGATTAAGAAACCTAGACATTAGTGAGATGGTTCACCATAATTAATAGGCATTTCAGATAGGAATGGAGAGAGGCTACTCTCCACGGATAATGGCTAAGACATTTCCAGAACTGCTGAAAGACACGAATCCTCAGATTCAAAAAAATGTTGCATTCAGAGGAGAAAAATCTTTACTAAAATTGCAGAACTCAAAGTCAAAGATGCTAAAGGCAAGCGGAGAGAAAGAAAGATGATCGACAAAGGAACTTAGATTCTGAAACCATATAAGATTTTGAAAGTTCCCTGACATCTTTAAAGAAATATCAAACTCCACCCAGTATAAGGTGAATGTTTTAGCATATGTTATTTATTCCTATTCTCAGTGACCCATGCAAGTCACACGTGGAAATGGTAACAGTCTTCCCTTTGGATGTAGTACACAGTTTTTCAAAATCTCTACCACATGATGAGGTTAGTCTTAAGAATGTGATCTTGGGTTCTGGAGTCAGATGGCAGAGATTCTAACCCTGACCCCTCCCACTAGAAGCTCTCTCTGACTTTGCACAAGTTATTTAGTCTCTGTTTCATTTCATGTATCTATAAAATGGTAGCACTCATAGCTTATTATAATGTTTTGAGATTTAAGTGAAATGATTCATGTAAAATGCTTAAAATACTGCCTGGAATACAAGAAACACTCAATGAATATTACTTAGCATTATTTTTATTACCATATTTCATTTGATCTTCACAATAGTACTGCAGTGGAGACTTTGTTTCCATCTTCCCAGGGAATTCTATGATTTGATAGCTAATTGCTCATTCAGAACTACAATTAGACTTTTTAGAGCTGGTACCAGAATTCATGTCTCTTGTGTCCTACCATTTTGAGCTCTCTCTATAATTACTGAGCTTATAAAAATGTTTTTAAATAGTGGATTTATCCTGAGTTATCCACTACATAAGACAACACACCTCTCAAAGCTTCAAATGTTTCTTTTGTTATTACTGGTCTCTTAGAAGTGAGTCACAGGTCTTATTAACATACACTCTGACTTTTTATTTTCATTTTATCTGTACACACCAGTCAGTGAGGACTGGCATTTAGCTGTGCATATCTCTATCTACAAGGGAGGCTGGAAAATGGAGATTTTCAAGCTGGGCAAACCGCCTCCCTCAACAAAATCGGGGCTGTCTTAGGAGACAGTTGAGTATTGGTTAGACAAAGGCCATAAGATATAAGAAGTGTGGTCTGAGACACAGAAGGCACTTTTGGAAGAAGGCAGCCAAGAGGATGCAAGAGCCTTCCAGAGTTTGTGGCCCTGCACATGCTCTGTACAGCTCTGCATAATTTGGCCCTGGCTGACCTCTCCAACACTGATTTTTGCCCAGTTTATGCCATCACCATCTATAAGATTTCTGGTTCTTAAGTATGCCATACTTTCTCTTTCACAGATCACTGGCTTGGAAACACCCATTTCCCGCCCCCCACCCCGTCCCCCCACCAGCACACACAGGCGTACACACCCACCACCAGCACAAATTTCCATCACCATGCATGCATGTTTTGCCAGGCTAACACAAATGCACACTGGGGCCACGTGAAGCCTTCCCTATCCCCCAGGTCCCAGTTCAGTCTCCCATCTGTCTCTTAGCCCCTGTGGCCCCTTGTGCAAACCCCTACTGTAACACTGATCACACCCACCAAACTGCAAGTGTGTTTGTGAACATGACCAACCTCCCTCCCACCATTTCCCAAGCTGTTAGAACCTTAAAGGCAGGAACTCTATTCTATTTTCATCAAGTCAGGTTTGCATCTTACTCATTTTTGGCTCACCAATTATTTGCACAGTATCTGGCACCTAACAGGTGACCAATAAACATCTGTGGATTAAATAAATTAATACTTTCACTCTATTTCAGGAGTTCATAAAAGGAAAACCATAGTGCAGATAGGCAGTCATAATAGTTCCCATATATTGAGGGTTTATGAAATGTGAGGCATGCTGGGTTTAGGGCTTTACATGAATTAGCTTCTCTGATTTTTTCCAACAACTCTATGATATATATACAATTCCCATGCTCATTTTACAGATGAGGAAACTGAGGCTCAGAGATGTGATTTGCCCAGGTCACAGAGTTAATAAAACATGGTGTAGGGATCTGAACTCTGGTTGTTTCTACTCCACCATCTAAATCCTTAATTGCCAGGCTATGTGGCTGAAACTCAAGCTGACTGCATATTCTGAGAGGGTGCTCTAGAAGGAAGATCCAGAGCACTGAGGAGCTGGGTGATAATGCAAATCTTGCTGTGACTCCGAGAAGGACATTTTATCTTCTCCAAAGAGAGAATGAAAAGAGAGGGAAGTGAAAGGCTAGGGGGGCTTTAGGTTGGGAAAGAGAGGAAGCAGGATGACAAATGAAGTAAAATGAGAATCCCACAACAGAGCAACCGCAGATCCAATCTCAGACAGGCATTTCATCTATTAACACCATTCTGACAACCAGCTAATTAAAGATCTCTGGGGAGAGGGTTCCCATCTTGACTCGCAAGGGCAAGTGCTGAGTTCTGAAGCCTGTTCTCCGCATGGGGCTTAGCAAAACCAGCTTCCCAGCTGGCCCAATAATCCCTGAAGCAAACATAACACCCAAGTCCCCCAGGAACACCCGCAAAGGCAGCAGATTATTCAGAAAGCAAGCTTAGCACAATAAGAGTAATAAAGGCTTACATTTATTGTGTACTTGTAATCAGTCTCAAGCAATGGAGTGGTTATTTCATTTAATCCTCCAAAAGAATATAATGAGACAGATATCATCCCCATTTTACAGGCTGGGGACCAAGGGACAGCAATTGTGTCTGTTACTTTTCCACTGTTTCTCAGCCCCAAGTTCATCCTTCTACATTCTTACGCTCTAATCTCTACGTGGCTCGAACTCTGCAAACTACATCACCCAGGGCCCTTAAACAGCTAGTTTCCTATTCAGCAAATAGGAGGCAGACAATGGAGAAGAAGGGGAAACAGAACCTTTCGTGCTTCCCTGTTCCTGTAGCTGCAGTCACTTCCAGTCTCCAGCTTCTCTCCACACTTCCACTCCCAGTTTTTGCTTGTTTGTTTAGATGTTTACATTGATGTACAGTTGATTTACAATGTTTCAGTTGTACAGCAAAGTGATTCAGTTATACATATATATATTTTTTCAGATTCTTTTCCATTGTAAGTTATTACAAGATATTGAATATAGTTCCCTGTGCTATGCAGTAGGTCCTTGTTGTTTATTTTATATATCGTAGTGTGTTTTGCCACAGCCTCTCATGGGCAGCAAGAGCAGCCAGGTGGAGCTCTCTCCTCAGAACTCTCAAGTGCCAACCCTGCAGTGCAGCCCCTCTGAGCACCCTCATTCTGACAGCCTCTTTGTTCCCTCAGCCTTGGGTGGTTGGTATTTCCTCTAGTTATCTCTAAATTCACTGCTATGTTCCTTTTTGCTCTGGCAGCTTCCAACACGTGTACACTCAATTCTCTGTATTAAATCCTTCTTTCCAAAGTACCTATTACAGTGTCTGTTTTTATGACTGAGGCTGGACAGATACAAAGATGTTGACTATCTGTCCAATATCACACAGCTTGTAAGCAGCACACTGATTACAAAGCCCAGGCTCTCCACAGAAGTTTAAATAGGCAGCTTTATCTGCCATGCGGAGCTAGGGCCATAGCAGACAATCGGTACAAATATGTTAAAATGAATCCATTTCTTAGTGTCACGTCATAATTATATTTTCATTAATAACAACAACATGTGTATAATGCTTTAGAGTTTGGAAGGGATTTCACAGCCATCACTTCCTATGATTCAGGAAATAAATATATTAGAGTTAAAGATATGACCTCTGGAGTAAGAAAGATAGTAGTTTAATCTTGGGTCTGCCATATAACAGCTGTGTGATCTCTGGAAAATTACTGAACCTTGTTCTGAAACTTAGTTTTTGTTATCTATGAAATACGTTTACTCAAACTATGCACCACATGTGACTGTTGTGATCATTTAATGTCATATAATATATAAATATATATATATATATAAAACATGTCAAGGACTGTGTAGGGTATGAGATTTTATCCTGCTTACAGCCTAACAAGTTAGCTTGTTAGTATTTCCTGCCGGCTGGCAGAAGACAGGAGACCCCTGGGTCAGAGACAAGGTTATTACTCAGGACAAAAGCATTAGCCAGTTTCATGTTGGTTTTCAGGGATTGCTCATGCCTCCCAAGTCTCATAAGGATGACGCCAACAGCCCATCATGGACGTCTGCACACACAGTGGGTTGTGTTATGGAAGAACACTGTGCTTGGTGGATTCACGACTTTTAAAGAAAGCTGAAGTAAGACTACTCTTTGTCTGGGGGAAATGTTACCTCATCTCTCAAGCTCGCTCCTCGAAAACATAGCCATGAGAAATGATCAAAGAGCCTTCAGAGCCTTGCATTTGGGGGGCAACCAGCAAGAACATGCAGCAATACTAAAAGTCCATGGTGGATCGTCTCTCCCAACAAAATTTACTAAGTACTTTCTTAGTAATGACACAGTAAATGATGGTTACCACTCTGAGTCTCATAAAACCCAGTCATGAAGGAATACTTGCCCCAATTTAGAGTTGAGAAAAGTGACTCAGAGACATGAAATGACTTGCTCAATGGTGATACCCTTTGGGGAAGTGGCAGTTATCTGTCCAAAAGTCAGAAGTCAAGACACCCAAATCCAACCCCCATTCCTCTCCAGCACAATGCCCATTGGTAAGGACAGGTGTCACATACCATCAGTCCAGGACTGGCTAGGTAGTCTGTGAGACTCAGTGCCCGTATTTCTAGAATTCTTGAACTTTAGAAGCAGAGGGGCCCTAAATATAATCTATTCTGCAGGTCCCCAGCTGTGTTTACCAGAGACCTAGTTGTCCACTGAGCTCCCTCAGAGGCCACCAAGAGTGGAGGGTGGGACACAGGAAGGGAAGGTTGGGGAAGACCTCCACCCAAGCAGCTCCACTTTTACTGGGGTTATAGATAAGATTACTTTTGATTTTTTTTTTTAAAGGAGGTGTATGCTCCTAGGAAATCTCAAACTTAACTAAACTAAAATTTGATTTTAAAAATAGAGAAACTAAGGCCCAGAAAGGCTAAGTGATTTGGCCAAATTTACACAGTAAGTTACAGAACAATGTCTCACCCTTGCTCTCCTGGCTATCAGACAAATGTTCTTTCCACCAGGCTGGGTGTGGCCTCAGATAAGTGCTAAAGCTGTTATATAATGAGATGTGCTTCGAAAAGCAGCCGGTACCAATCCACTACCAGAAAACCATGTACTTTGAATTGCCCGGCCAGACATGACAATGACCTCTCCTACCGGCACATGCAACAGAGTGCCTGAAGTCAGACAGCCTGGCGTGACTCTGAGACACTGCATAATGAGCTAGCTGATGTTCATTTATTCACTATTTCATTCAAATATTTAATGAGGGTTTATTATATACCAGGGACTGTGCTAACTGCCAGGAATACAACTGTGAAAAAGATAAATTTTGATTAAGTTACTGGAACTTTCTTATTCATCCAAAAATACGTACTGAGCACCAACTATGAGTTAAACACTGAGCAAGGGCATTGCCCTCAATGGGTTCCAGGCTAGTAGGAAAGAAGTAAATAAGAAATTATAATACAGAATAATAAGTATCAAACAGAGGTGCGTTGGTGAGTACATAGGTGCACGTCACCTGGCTTTGAGGGCCCACAGAAAAGTCCTGGAAACACTCAAGATGAAGCTGAGATCTGAAGGAGAGGGAGTGACAGTAGCCCAGCTACCTCATCTGTAAAATGGGAATAATAATAATATCTTCCCCTCAGGGATGCTGTGAAGGTCCTAAGAGATACTCATGTGAAGTGTCCAGCCTGGCACACTGGGATGGCATTACATGTTACTTCTCCCCCTATCTTCATACACACAGGAGCTGACCAGGGCCTTCTGTCTGTCTGTCTGTCTGTCTGTGGCTGATGACCAAGGAAGTCAGCAGCCCACACAGGAAGAAATCTGGCTTCAGCTTCCTTAGCATCAGGGTCCAAACAAATAACCAGGCCTAGACACTGGCCTTGGAAAGGAGCCTACACGGCTGGCCACTTTATTCAGGAATTTTACCCTGTGGCAAAGACTGTACCAAACAGTTTTCCTCCTAAAGTGGCTTCCTCCCCCGCCACCCCGCACCACCCGGCACCAAGTGATTTATGTCCCATTGAGGACCTTTTCCCCTTCACAGCCCATCTGGCCTTCCTGCCTCAGCCTGCAGGGAGGGTGTAATCCTGTGTTTGCAGCTCTACAGATGGTTTCTATGGAAATTATGACAATATTACAGTTATGGTGGAGCCACATCACTGCTGATTGAATGAGGAGACGGGACTTGAAAGGGGAAATGCGGAATTAAATATCAACAACCTAAGTCCTTAGCAACAATGACTAGTTTTTCTGTAATGTGGTTCCTACCCACAGTAACAAACAATAACAAACTAGTATTGTTCTTGTATTAACAATGTGAAGAAGGGTTATTTCTCAAATCCCTTATGGAGATTACACAGAGAAGATAAAAATCAGGCCCCAAGCCAGTGCTTACTGGCAATAGTCAGAAATGAGAATCTCACTTAAATGTGGAATCCCTAAAAAAAAACAAAAACCAAAAATACATAGATACAGAGAAACTGGCGGCTGTGGCCAGAGGCAGGGGAGGGCAAATGAGTCAAAGGGCGTCAAAAGGTACAAACCTCCAGTTACACAGTAAGTAAGTCACGGGATGTAATGGATGGCATGGGGACTACAGTTAATACTATTATATTGTATATGTGAAAGTTGCTACGATGTAGATCTTCAAAGTTCTCATCACAGGAAAAAAAATCTGATAAAAGAAGAAATGAGAACAAGGTAAAATTTTAGATAGAGGTTAGAGAATTGAGGGGTGTAACTTAAGCAACTGAATACTTCTAATTTCCACCATGTCACACAAGACCAGGCTACAACTGCATAGGATTTCGTGTGGCTTGTTAACTGCTTTCTCTAATCATCAGAAGAGCTTTGCAAGGAACTGGGAAATAGAAATGCTTATTTAGGGAAAAGGAGTGGTCAGCACCCATTAATAGTTCCCAAATGTTGAGATGATAAGGCAACCATAAAACCAGACCTCCACTGAGTGTATCTTGCCAGCAACTGTTCTTTACTTTTCTTGTGGCCTGTATTTTCTTCCATGAGAGGTTTAATCTTTTCTTTTTAATCAACTACATTCTGAGGCTTATTTAAGCAGGATTCTTTTCTTTGAAAGAGAAAATGCAAAGCTCTTATTCAGTTTGAAAAGCAATGCAAGGTCACTGTAAAAAAAAATGTGAAAAATGTTCTGAAGAAATAGAAGAAAACATAAGTTAATCCACTATCCCACTGCTAAGATTTTGTTAAATTTCTGTTTACTTTTTTATTGTGGCTGAGAGAGTGGGTTTGGGGATTCAGACAGAATTCTGGCTTTGAAAACTGTTTGAGCTCATGCAGGTTACTGAACCTCTGTAAATCTATTTTCCTACTCAAGTTGTTGATGGTGACTTGCTTCAGAGAGTGGAGGGACTAACCCAGAAACACCTTCTCACGCCTCTATGCTTCCACAGCATTGTTTTTAATGGCTCTATAGTATTCTGTCCTATGAATAGGCCATAAATTATTATTATTATTATTATTATTATTGGCCATAAATTATTTACAATGTCCTGCTATTGAGTCAGGTGTTCTCTATATTTAATATTAAAATAAAAAGCGACTTCCTATAAATAATCTCTAGTCCTTCCTTAGCTTCCTATGTATTATTCAGCAGAGGGGTTCAATTCACCTAGTTTATAGCAAATACACTGAGCACATGTGACTGTGGTGAACATTAAGGAAGAGCAGCCAGGAGTGAGTGGCGGGTCCTGCCCTCACAGAGCTGAGCTAGTGTGCAGAGTGGAAAGAGCACTGGGCGGGGAGATAGGAAATTTGGGTCTTAGCTCCACCCTTCCAACCCCCTTCTTGTAAGTGTGTGACTTGGGTATGTGATCTAATCTTTTTTTTCTCATTTGTAAAATCAATGTAATTAGAGAACTTCCCTCCAAGGTTTTTGTGAACGGAATTAAACTAATAAACGTAAAATGCTTTTAAAACGTGCCTGGCACAGCACCATTCACAACAACCAAAAAAGCAGAAATGACCCAAATGTCCATTTGCTGGTGCATAGAAAAACCAAATGTAATATATCCACACAATAGAATATTATCCTGCCACAGAAAAGAATAAAGTACTGATGGGTGCCACAACTTGGATGAACCCTGAAAACATTATGCTCAGTGAAAGAAGCCAGACACAAAAGGGCTTCCTAGTGTATGATTCCATTTATATGAAATGGCCATTACAGGCAAATCTATAGAGACAGAAAGCAGATTAGTGGTTACCAAGAGCTGGAGGGAGGGAGGCATGGGGAACAACTGCTTAATGGGTGGAGAGTTTCCTCTCGGGGTTATGGAAAAGTTCTGCAACTAGATACTGGTCACGATTGTCCAACATTGTAAATGGACTTACTACCACTGAAATGTACTTTAAAATGGTCAAAATGATAAATTTTGTTATGTATATTTTACTACTGTTTTAAAAAAACAGTGCCTGGCATGTAATAAGCACTCAATAAATTTTATTTTTCATCTTTATTCCCATCTTGGGCTCTCAGTTTTGCTATTTCTAAAGTGAAAGAGACAAAATGATCTCCGAAACGGCTTCTAGCTCTGAGATTCTACAGTCTAGTTGGAAAAAATCTGTCTTGTGATAGAGAACTCTTTTCGTGAATATCCATTTCCTCCCCTCCCCCCACCTCTGACCTGATGCAGGCCCAGCTCCCAGCTTCTGAGTGCTCATTTTTTGAAGCTGCCATCACCTCTTCCACACGAACCCTTCAAGTACCTGACAGATCCCCAATGGCTGGTGACCCGGAAGAGGCTCATAGTGGACTCTCAGTAAATATCTGTTGGAGCCACAAATGGTTGAGAGAATCAGTGAAGGAAACAGTGAGTGGATAGTCACTGACACTGCCTGCAGGCCTCAAGGGGAGCCAGCTGCAGTGGAGTTTCTGCCTCCCAAGTCAGGTTTCCTGAATGGTAAGCACACATCTTCCAAGAGGTAATAAACACCAGCCCAAGGATATCCTTAACCTGAAAATCCTGATCACACTTCTATTGGATAAGCCATCATGTCAGCTCTCAAATCTCCCCATTTTTAATCTGTTGACAAGTCTTAAGAGTAGGAGGGTGGTTCTCTTTCTGCTTGGGTTCAAGTAGGCAGAAGGAAATTTAAAAAAAAAAAAAAAAGAGTGAGTGAGCCTAACCTTCTCCCCATTCACTTAATACTACCACCTTCTGTTAACATCTCCAGGAGGTCTTCTCCACAGGCCCCTCTCCTCTCTGCAGCTCCAAGCTGTTTGCTGCCCTCGCACCTCTCCTTTTTCAAGCACCCCAGCAAAGCTTGACCTCCTCCTTCCTAATCGCTCAGGCTTCCTTTCTTTCTTTCTAACTGTCATGTCCAGGTCATCCTCCTTACCCTGTCCCTTTCTCCTGTCCTTTACAAAGCCTTGCCTCCACTTCATATTTCATTCTTTTTTTTTTTTTTTTTTTTTTTTTTTTGCGGGCCTCTCACTGTTGTGGCCTCTCCCGTTGCGGAGCACAGGCTCCGGACGCGCAGGCTCAGCGGCCATGCCTCACGGGCCCAGCCGCTCCGCGGCATGTGGGATCTTCCCGGACCGGGGCACGATCCCGTGTCCCCTGCATCGGCAGGCGGACTCTCAACCACTGCGCCACCAGGGAAGCCTCATATTTCATTCTTTTAAAATAGCTTGCATAGTTCTCCTCTTCATGGTCAGATATGTATTTATTTGTAATGTCCTCCTCCAATCTCAGACACCCGGAAAGAGGGACAGGTGTTTCCGAGCCTTTTAGACGATCTTGCATAGTTCCTATACCTACTGCAAATTTCTACATCTTTTCATACTGACAAGTTGCCATGACTCACTCTGCCATTCCAACATACACACACACACACACACACACACACACACACACACTGATGCCCCTTTTCTTATATTCAAGATCAGGGGTTAGCAAACTATTGCTCTTCGGTCAAATCCAGTGCAACACCTGATGCTGCAAATAAGGTTTTACTGGCACACAGCCACAGCCTTCATTTACATATTGTCTACGGAAAGCTTTGCTATATAGAGTTTAGTAGTTGGGACAGATAGCTTATTGCCTGAAAAGCCTAAAGTATTCACTATCTGGACCTTTACAGAAAAAGTTTACAAACACCTATTGTAGATAATTGAGTGACACCTAATCCTTTCATTTGCAGACACTTAGCTGAAAGCAAGCATTGCCAGATATTGTCTTCATTTCAAATCACCTCCACCCACTTCAAACTCCCTGTTCCCCACCTGTAATCTCACTGGCTTCCTGACTCTCCCTTGGTGGTGTGTAGAAAACTGTAGAATACAGAAAAGTGTATCTCTGGAAAGGTTTCCCCTCACTACCAATTGTGTGACATATCATCATTTATCAACTGTATTATCTTCCTTCTTACTCAGTATCCATTAATCATACAATTTTCCATTTCATTGGCTTTATTTATTTCTATCTAAGTGACAGGATGTAGTCAGAGGAAAACAGCCCTTCCCCAGCCCACTTCCAACTCCCTGTAAGCACAGCATCTTTTCTCTTTGGACATAGTCTAGCTTCTTGGAAATAAACCAAGTGATTCTGCCCTCAAAAGAGACTGGCGGGCTTCCCTGGTGGCGCAGTGGTTGGGAGTCCGCCTGCCGATGCAGGAGACACGGGTTCGTGCCCTGGTCCGGGAAGATCCCACATGCCGTGGAGCAACTGGGCCCGTGAGCCATGGCCGCTGAGCCTGCGGGTCCGGAGCCTGTGCTCCGCAATGGGAGAGGCCGCAGCAGTGAGAGGCCCGCATACTGAAAAAAAAAAAAAAAAAAAGAGAGACTGGCATTGGGCTTCCCTGGTGGCTCAGTGGTTGAGAATCCACCTGCCGATGCAGGGGACACAGGTTCGTGCCCCGGTCCGGGAAGATCCCACATGCCGCGGAGTGGCTGGGCCCGTGAGCTATGGCCGCTGAGCCTGCGCATCCGGAGCCTGTGCTCCGCAACGGGAGAGGCCACAACAGTGAGAGGCCCGCGTACCACAAAAAAAAAAAAAAAAAAAAAAAAAAGAGACTGGCATTAATAGTGGTGTGTGGGCTCCAGAATCCTGCACATCTGGATCTGAGCTCCATCTCTGCCACGATCCTTTGAATACTATCTGCCCTTAGCAAGTGCCTTTAAATCAGGTCAAGCAACCAGCAAGCCACAGCACCCAATAAAAATAATTATTAGGTGAAAGCAAAAATAAACAAATGGGACCAAATCAAACTTACAAGCTTTTGTACAGCAAAAGAAACCACAAACAAAATGAAAAGACAACCTATGGACTGGGAGAAAATATCTGCAAACGATGCAACCGAGAAGGGCTTAATTTCCAAAATATACAAACAGCTCACACAACTCAGCAACAACAAAACCACCCAATCAAAAAATGGGCAGGGCTTCCCTGGTGGCGCAGTGGTTGAGAGTCCGCCTGCCGATGCAGGGGACACGGCTTCGTGCCCTGGTCCGTGAAGATCCCACATGCCGCGGAGCGGCTGGGCCCATGAGCCATGGCCACTGAGTCTGTGCATCCAGAGCCTGTGCTCCACAACGAGAGAGGACGCAACAGTGAGAGGCCCACGTACCACAAAAAAAAAAAAAAAAAAAAAAAAAAAAATGGGTAGAAGACCTAAATAGACATTTCTCTAAAGAAGACATACAGATGGCCAACAGGCACATGAAAAGATGCTCAACATCACTAATAATTAGAGAAATGCAAATCAAAACTACAATGAGGTATCACCTCACACCAGTCAGAATGGCCATCATTTAAAAATCTATAAAGAGGGCTTCCCTGGTGGCGCAGTGGTTGAGAATCCGCCTGCCGATGCAGGGGACACGGGTTCGTGCCCTGGTCCGGGAGGATCCCACATGCCGCGGAGCAGCTAAGCCTGTGAGCCATGGCCGCTGGGCCTGCGCGTCCGGAGCCTGTGTTCCGCAATGGGAGAGGCCACAGCAGTGAGAGGCCCGCATACCGCAAAAAAAAAAAAAAAAAAAAAAAAAATCTATAAATAGTAAATGCTGGAGAGGGTGTGGAGAAAAGGGAACCCTCCTACACTGTTGGTAGGAATGTAAATTGGGGCAGCTACTATGGAAAACAGTACAAAGTTTCCTCAAAAAACTAAAAATAGAGTTGCCATATGATCCAGCAATCCAACTCCTGGGCATATATCTGGACAAAACTATAATTCAAAAAGATACGTGCACCCCAATGTTCATAACAGCACTATTCACAATAGCCATGACATGGAAACAACCTAAATGTCTATCAACAGAGGAATGGATAAAGAAGATGTGGTACATATATACAACGGAATACTACTCAGCCATCAAAAAGAATGAAATAATGCCATTTGCAGCAACGTGGATGGACTAGCAATTATCATACTAAGTGAAGTAAGTCAGAAAGAGAAAGACAAATACCATATGACATCACTTATATGTGGAATCTAAAATATGACACAAATGAACTTATCTACCAAACAGAAACAGACTCACAGACATAGAGATCAGATCAGACTTGTGAAAAAGGGGTGGGCGGTGGGGGAGTTGGACTGGGAGTTTGGGATTAGCAGATGCAAACTATTACATAGAAAATGGATAAACAACAAGGTCCTACTGTATAGCACAGGGAACTATATTAAATATCCTGTGACAAACCATAATGTAAAATAATATAAAAAAGAATATATATATGTATAACTGAATCATTTTGCTGTACAGCAGAAATTAACACAACACTGTAAATCAACTATTCTTCAATAAAGTAAATTTTTAAAAAATAATTATTAGGTATTTGGTGCATTTCATGACAACTATCTTGAGTCCCTGTCTACTTCTTCCTTCCCTTGTTCTATCTCCTGGTCTCTTTCTAGGGCCTCCTAACTTCCGGTATTTTCTGCTTTAGCCACTGAGCTCACCTTTTGGACTTGACCAAACTCTGCTTTCCTATTTCGATTCTGAGAGCCCCATCCTCTTACTCTCCAAAAAGTCTCACCAGTAGATATTTTATTCTGGATAATCCTCTTAGCCAAGCCAGTGCCAGGTGCTTGACCCCATTCAGAACTAATTCTTAGCTGCCATCACATATTAGGAGAACAGCAAAGTGGTATAAAAAGCAGTTGGACAGTCTAAGAGCTTAAATCCTTTGTCCATTTCTAGTTATATGACTACAGGAAGTCAAATAACCTCTCTGAGATTCAGTTTCTCTCCCAGACTACGCAGCTATTAATACTTATTTTGTAGAGTTATTGTGAGGATTAAAGACAGTAGTACCTTGCATAAATTAGTATTCCATAAATGGATCTCTGCATTAGAACACACCTTGAACCTCATATTTGTGCCCTAAACTCAAGGAAAAGTAAAATAACAATAGATTTTGGTGGGAACTACTTTGGTAGAGAAAAATTCTATTTTTTAGTGGATCTCCTTTTACAACTTTAACTTTCTTCCTGTCCATATTTTTATCTCCAGCTAAGATTTAAAATCTTCTTCTTCCCATGTCTTTTACTTTGTCCCCATTTACCTGGCTTTGTGTCCCCTTAATCTCATCTGTTATTGAGCAATTTGGCCCAGACTGTACCCGTCTTTCTTACAGAATTTACACAAAATACTTTCCTGGCTTTATACACTGCAGAATCCTGCCCGTGAAGTTTCACACAGGAAACAACCATTCCATACTCAAGTGTTCCTGCAGCTGAAAATGACCACACCACAGGTGTCTACTTCTAGGAATTTTCCACTGACAAATGGTAATGAAGTGAATATGCAAAAAGATTTAGCTAGAAGGAGGTCTATCACTTCCTTATTTGCAGTAGCAAAAGAAGAGAAAGTAAAAATGAAGTCAAAACTGAAAACAAAAATATAAATGTCCAATTAAAAGGCATAAGTGATTAAATATGTGATGCCTCACAGTAGAGTACTATACTGCTATTATAAGTTATATTTTAGAAAATCTTTGATGCTCTGTAAAGACGCCATAATAACAAGTTAGAAAAAATAGTTTAGGGTTTCAGATCCAACATGTAAGGAGCTAAGAAGTTGCCACTCCATCCTGACAAGGAAATTGCTGAGCAAACTAACACACAAACAACTCTTAAGGTGAGGACACAGGGAAAACCACTGCCCCCCAAACTGGAGAAAACAGGTGAATACAGAATCACAACTTACCTGAACAGAAAATCAGAAGCAAACACTACCAAGGGAACCAGTGCCAAGGTAGGAAAACCTGAACTGGGATTGATGAATTCTGGAGGCTCAGCATGTGGACAACTCTGAGAGTTAAAAACTCCAGGGGACCCAGTTATCCAGTTAACAGAGACCCCTCACAGTTCTGTGACTGTTACCTCCAAGAGCTTTCCTTGGACCTCAGAGTGAAAAATCCCCTGCTGCTTCTGGCAGAGAGGGGAGAAAAAGAACCCTTTTGAAATACACCAGAGCATTCTGTTCTTCTTAACAAGGCCTGCCTTCAGAAGTAACTAATTAATCAGAGCCTAACCTCCCTGAGGCAGAGGAAGAAATACCCAGCACTAGCCACCTCCAGCCTCCTGTGTGGGAGAAGGAAAATACACAACTCCAGCCCCCTCCAGCCATCCTGTCCCATCTAATAGGTGTCAGGGGAGGACTGTGAAATTGGTGAAGTTCACAGTTCAGAGGCACAGGTTCACCAAAAGACTGAGACCTAATCATAGCACTACAGAATGCTTCCCCTACATCCACATCTTACCACCACATTAGTAAAGGTCTATTTATTGTAGTTCCTTTTACCCAGTACATTATGTCCAGTTTTCAAAAATAAAATAACAAGGCAGGGACTTCCCTGGTGGTCCCGTGGCTAAGGCTCCACGCTCCCAATGCAGGGGGCCCCAGTTTGATCCCTGGTCAGGGAACTAGATCCCACGTGCCACAACTAAGAGTTTGCATGCTGCAACTAAAGATCACGAACGCTGCAACAAAGATCCTGTGGGCCACAACTAAGACCCAGCACAGCCAAATAAATAAATAAATATTTTAAAATAATAATAATAAATAACAAGGCATACTAAAAGCAAAATAAACAACAAAAAATACCCCACAGTTTGAAGAGATTGAATAAGCATTAGAAACAGAGTCATATGTCAGGAATGTTGGAATTATCAGACAAGGAATTTGGCAAAAGTATGATTAATATGTTAAGGGTGTCAATGAAAAAGGTAGACAACATGCAAGAACAGAGATATAATATAAGGAGAGAGATGGAAATTCTAACAAAGGATAAAAAAATTGCTAGAGAACAAAAACACTATAACAGAAATAAAGAATGTATTTGATGGGCTCTTTAGTAGATTAGATACAACTGAAGAAAACCTGAACTCTGAATTTGAGGTTATAACCACAGAAATTTCCAAAACTGAGGAAAGAGAAAAAAGACTGAAAAAGAAAAAAAAAAAAAAAAACAGAAGAGAATATCCAAGAACATTGGGACAACTACATAAGGTGTAACATGTACATAATGGGAATACCAGAAGGATAAGAAAGAAACAGAAGCAATATTTAAAGCAATAATGACTGAGAATTTCCCCCAAATTAATGTCAGACACCAAACCACAGATCCAGGAAGCTCACAAAATGGTAAGCCAGGGCTTCCCTGGTGGCGCAGTGGTTGAGAGTCCGCCTGCCGATGCAGGGGACACAGGTTTGTGCCCCGGTCCGGGAGGATCTCACGTGCCACGGAGCGGCTGGGCCCGTGAGCCATGGCCGCTGAGCCTGCGCATCCGGAGCCTGTGCTCTGCAACGGGAGAGGCCACAACAGTGAGAGCCCCGCGTACCGCAAAAAAAAAAAAAAAAAAAGTAAGCCAAAAAAACAAAGCAAACAAATGAAAAAACTACACCTAGGCATATCATATTCAAATTTAATTAAATCAGAGATTTTAAAAAAATCTTGAAAGAAGCCAGAGGGGGTAAAAACACCTTACCTACAGAGGAGCAAAGAGAAGTATTGCATCTGACTTCTCAGAAATGATGCAAGCAAGAAGAGAATGGAGTAAAATACTTGAAGTACTGAGAGAGAAAAAAAAACAGACTAGAAATCTGAACTTGCAAAACATCCTTCAAAAGTGAAGGAGAAGTAAAGACTCTCAGACAAACGAAAATTGAGGGAATTTGTCGGCAAGAGATGCCTTGTAAGAAATGTTCAAAGAAGTTCTTCGAAGAGAAGGAAAATGATATAGCTCAGAAATTTGGATCTACATAAAGACAGGAAGAGAGCACAGGAGAAGGAACAAGTGAAGACAAAATAAATTTTTTTTTTTTTTTTTTTTTTTTTTTGTGGTACACGGGCCTCTCACTGTTGTGGCCTCTCCCATTGCAGAGCACAGGATCCAGATGCGCAGGCTCAGCGGCCATGGCTCATGGGCCTAGCCGCTCCACGGCATGTGGGATCTTCCTGGACCGGGGCACGAACCCATGTCCCCTGCATCGGCAGGTGGATTCTCAACCACTGCGCCACCAGGGAAGCCCAAAATTTTTATTTTTAATTGATCTAATATGTAACAATTTGTTCAAAATAATAATAGCAAAAATGTATTCCTTTATTTATTTATTTATTTATTTATGCTTATATATAAGTGAAATGAATATCAGCAATGACACAAGGAATAGGTGGGAAGAAATTAGAATATTTGGTTACTATATGGTACTTGTACTACCTGTGAAGCAGTACAGTGTTATTTGAAAAGTAGACTTGGGTTAGTTGTAAATGTATATTGCAAACTCTAGTGCAACCAATAAGAAAAGTAAAAAAGAAGTATAACTGATATGCGAAGAAAACAGAGAAAATGGAATCACATAAAATGCTCAATTAAAATCATAAAAGGCAAAAAAAGAATGGAAGACAAAAATAAGAACAAAGAACAAGGACAACAAGTAGAAAACACTAACAAATCCAGTAAATATTAACCCAACTATATCAATAATCATTTTGAGTGTGAACGGTCTAAATGCACCAATTAAAAGACAGATTGTCAGAGTTGATCAAAAAACACAACCCAGCTATACATTGTCTACAAGAAATCAACTTTAGATATAAAGACACATATAAACTAAAAGTAGAAAATATACCATGCTAATACTAATTAAAAGAAAGCAGGGGTAGCTATATTCATTTCAGAGCAGACTTCAAAGTAGGAAAGTTATCAGGTATAAAGAAGGGCATTACATAATGATAAAGGGGTCAATGCTACAGGAAGGCATAACAATTTTTAATGTATACATGCCTAAAATCAGAGCATCAAAGTATGTGAGGCAAAATGTGATAGAACTGCCAGGAGAAATAGATAAACCCACTGTTATACTTAGAGATTTTAACACTCCTCTATCCAAAATGGACAAATCCAGCAGGCAGAAAATCAATAAAGACATGGTTGAACTCAACAGGACTATCAATAAACTAGATATAACTGATAGCTACAGACTATTTCATCCAACAACAGCAGACTATACATTCATCTCAAGCTCACACAGAATATTCACCAAGATATACCACATTCTGGGCTATAAAACATACTTTAACAAATTTAAGAGAATAGAAATCATATAATATTTATTTTCAGACCACAATAGAATTAAACTAGAAATCAATAAGAGAAAGACAGCTGGAAAATCCCCAAAATAATTGGAGATTAAACAACACCCTTCTAAGTAACACATGGGTCAAAGCAGAAATCTCAAAAGAAATTTTAAAATATTTTGAGCTAAATAAAAGTGAAAATACAACATATCAAAATCCATGGGATGCAATTAAAGCACTGCTTAGAGGGAAATTTATAACACTGAATGCATATATTAGAAAAGAAGAAAGATCTAAAATCAATAGTGTAAGCTTCCATATTAAGAAACTAGAAAAGAAAGACAAATTAGATCCAAAGTAAGGGAAGAAAGAATAAAAATTAGAACATAAATCAACTAAATCAAAAAAAAAAAAGCAATAGAGAAAATTAAACCAAAAGCTGATTTTTCAAAAAGATCAATAAAATTGATAAGCATCTAGGCAGGATAATTAAGGAAAAAGAAGACATAAATTATTTATATCAAAAATAAAAGAGGGGACATCACTATAGATCCCATGTACACTAAAAGGATAATAAGGGAATATTATGAAATACTCTACACCCATAATTTTTATAACCCAGATGAAATGGACTAATTCCCTGAAAGACACAATCTGCTAAAACTCACACAAGAAGAAATGGACAATCTGAACGCTTAATGGTGAGAAACTCTAAGGAACTGACGTTATCCAACTTCAACACTTACAGTAATCAAGACAGAGTGGTTTTGGCAAATGGATAAAGAAATAGATTAATGGATCAGAATAGAGAACCTAGAAATAGACCCATATAAATACAGGCAACTGATCTTAGACAAAGGAACAAAGGGAATACAATGGAGCAAAGATAGTCTTTTTCAACAAATGGTGCTGGAACAACTGGTCATCCACATGCAACAAAATGAATCTAGGCACAGATCCTATACCCTTCACAAAATTTAACTCAAAATGGATCACAGGGCTTCCCTGGTGGCACAGCGGTTGAGAATCCGCCTGCCAATGCAGGGGACATGGCTTCGTGCCCCGGTCCGGGAAGATCCCACATGCCGCGGAGCGGCTAGGCCCGTGAGCCATGGCCACTGAGCCTGCGCGTCTGGAGCCTGTGCTCCGCAACGAGAGAGGCCATAACAGTGAGAGGCCCGTGTACCACAAAAAAAAAAAAAGGATCACAAACCTAAATGTATCAATAAAATGCAAAATTCTAAACCCCTAGAAAATCAGATAGAAGAAAATCTAGATGACCTTGGGTATGACAATGACTTTTCAGATACAACAACAAAGGTACAATCCATGAAAGAAATAATGGGTAAGCTGGACTTGATTAAAATTTTAAAACTTTTGCCCCACAAAAGAAAATGTTAAGAGAATTAGAAGCCACAGACTGGGAGAAAATACTTGCAAGAGACACATGAGATAAAGGATTCTTATCCAAAAAATACAAAGACGTCTTAAAACAATAAACAATAATAAAATGAACAACCCAATTTAAAAATGGGCAAAAGACCTGAACAGACACCTCATAAGATGAAGATATACAGAAGACAAGTAAGCATATAAAAACATGTTCAGCATTGCACGTCATTAGGGAATTGCAAATTAAAGCAACAACGACATACTACTACACGCCTATTAGAATGGCGAAAATCCAAAATAGCGATAATACCAAATGCTGACGAGGATGTGAAGCAAAAGGAATTCTTATTCATTGCTGGTGGGAATACAAAATGGTACAGCTACTCTGGAAGACTTCTTACTTCTTCTGCTTTGGAGATTTCTTACAAAACTAAACATACTCATCATATGATCCAGGAATCATACTCAACTTACTCAAATGAACTAAAAATTTATGTCCAAGAGAATGGACTTGAGGACACAGGCGGGGGACGGAGAAGCTGGGGCAAAGTGAGAGTAGCATTGACATATATACACTACCGAATGTACAACAGTTGGCTGGTGGGAAGCAGCTGCATAGCACAGGGAGATTGGCTTTGTGACGACCTAGAGGGGTGGGATAGGGAGGGTGGGAGGGAGGCTCAAGAGGGAGGGGACATGGGGATATAAGTATGCATATGGCTGATTCACTTGGGTGTACAAGAGAAACTAACACAGTATTGCGAAGTAATTATATTCCAATAAAGATCTATTTTTAAAAATAAATAATAAATAAATAAAAGAGAAAAAACAATCATGTCCACACAAAAAGCTGCAAATGAATGTTTACAACAGCTTTAGGTCCTAATTGCCAAAACTTGGACACAGCTAAAATGTCCTTCAGTAAATGAATGGATAAATAAACTGTAGTTAATCTAGACAACAGAATATTCAGTGCTAAAACATAATGTGCTATCAAACCATGAAAGGACACAGAAGAAATTTAAATGCATATTACTGAGTAAAAGAAAGCAATTGCAAAGGTTAGATATTATATGATTCCAACTGTATGACATTCTGGAAAAGGCAAAACTATAGAAACAGTAAAATATTTATAGTTGCCAGGGGTTAGAGGAAGTGGGGGGGATGAACAGGAGGAACACAAAGGATTTTTGGAGCAGTGAAAATACTCTGTATGATACTGTACTACTGGATATATGTCACTATACATTTGTCAAAATCCACAGAATGCACAACACCAGGAGTGAACCCTAATGTAAACTATGGACTTTGGGTGATGAGAATGTGTCAATAGGTCCATCGATTGCAACAAATATACCACTCTGGTGGGGGAAGCTGATAATGGAGGCTATGCAAGAGTGGGCACAGGAGAAATATGGGAAATCTCTGTACTTTCCACCCAAGTTTGCAATGAACCTAAACCTGCCCTCACAAATAAACTTTATTAGATGTTTTAAAAAGTGGTTAAAAAAAACTGTTTAAAAACAGATAATACCGCATGTTCCCACTTTTATTTTGGAGTAAAGATAATACACTCTTGTGTTAATGGCAGTTTTCTCTGAAAGATTATGACAAAAGGCAGTTTATGTTTTCCTAAGTGTATCTATTTGGTTCACCTTTGTTCCTCTAACATTAGTTTTTGATTGCTCATCTACATAGCTGGTGCTTAGTAAATGTTTTTGAATCAATGAGAAAAGAGAATATTAGTGCATGAAGGGAGATTTGGGGAATCCTCATCATATTTATGGTGACCCTTGTTATCCACGCCCCAGTGGCCCAACCCCAGACATATATTTATAAAGAGTATACTGAACACTAGCCATCACCTGGCCTGCAGCCTCATCACAAGCCTTCAATGGTTTGGAACTTGTCTCTTAGATACTGGTCCATAAAAGACGATATGTCCCTGAAGGACTCAGGGTGACAGTGAACTCATTAATGACTATTATATTCATATTAGAACCACTGACTGCTATGGCTTTGTTCCAAAGATCATAGACTTACAAGCACTCACCCAACTGGGAGGGCAAGATGAACCACCAGGGTACAAGAAAAAAATATCAGGATTTATATTTATGAAGATAACTCTTCTTTTTTAGTTTGTACTTTTTCTTTGTATCTAATAATGTCATAAGATATTAATATATTATTTGTATATATAATTTTTATATATGCACATGTGTGTACATATATGTATATATACATATATATACACATATATAGAAAGAGAGCATGCTGAAAAAATTTTTGCATAAAGGTACACAATCAGAAAAGTTTATAGACCACTGGTCCAGCCCCTTCATTTTAGAAAGGAGGAAACTAAAACTCAGAGAGAAGGGAGGTAACTTGCCTAAATTGTATAGCTAGCTGGTTAAAGGAAGCTAATGCTTTATCCAGTTGTCTTTTTTTCTGCCTCATCTCACTGTTTTTTGGATGGAGTTGAACTATTTTTTGAATGCCATGTGAGTCCACGTTAAGAGTACAGATAAATTTTAATATGACATTTTCCTGAAGGTTTAGTTTTTTAAAAGTGCTTACACACCCAAATAGACCTCTGCCTCCTCTTGCAAAAGAAGGGCTGAACTTGCATTCAAGGATTCCATTCCGCTTGGCCAGATTTCCTCTTCCTAGGAAGCTTTATCCACTGTCTCACAGGAACATTATTTGATTACTGGAAACTAATCATAAAGAGAATCAGCTATAGAAATCACTCACAGAAAAGTATCACAGACCTTCCTCTGGCTTCTAAAACATTACTTACAAGAGCCATCAGCAAAACCTTGTCTCCAGGGCCCATTACTTTGAGGGAACTCTGCCAATCGCAGCATTACTTAGAAGGCACGTTTTTTATATCCCTCAAATGCCTACTGTCAGACTAAACTAAAGTTCTGAATGGTTTCAAACACATCCAAGTTTGGCTAAGTAAATGTACTCCCAGATTCAAGTGTGGCCTGAGGGCCAGGTAAGTAAGAACATTTTTTCCCAGCCTGAGTGCAAACTTTACTTTGTCCAAGCAGCCCACTACAGGGTTTCGATTTGGATGACCAGAGAGGCCTTTATAGGCCTAGAATTCTATTGCCAGCTGTCTTCCTTTGTGTAGCTTAAGGAGGAAGACTTCAATTTCTCTGAATCATTTTGAAAACCATCACCCAGGACAACAAAGACAAATGGTGAAAGGTAAGAGGCACAGCTCATTTGTTTCAAATTCTCTCCTCCTAGACCCCAAAGCCCTGCTGACTTCATAGGGAAAAACCTTGCACAAAAGTGGCCCACGTGAGAAGCAGGGAACTAGAAATGACCCCCAGTTCCCGAAAGGGAGTTATCAGTAGACCCACATAATCATGTCTTCACTTTGTTTTCACTGGATGACAGAGTCTGCAGAATCATTTGCTCTTGGCAGACTATATATCATAATTCTCCTCCCTTTAGTAATTTCCTCACTGCTAGAAGCGATTTCCTTTTTGCATGCATGGAAACCATCTTGACAAATGGTGAAAAAATATTTACTTTTCATTTAGAATTGCTTTTTTATGTACTGACTGTCAAAACTCATAAACAAAAAGTTGTGTGGAAGAGTTTGGCAATATGAATGCCTATCATGAGAAAAATGTAAATACATAATTTAATAAGGTGTTTACAGATAGATCCAGAACCACAATAGAAACAGCCAGTGATACCTCAAACCTGGAACATGGCATTTGGAGTATAACTCAGTGACATTTTTTACATTTTTATTCTGCCAAACACTTTTGTTATTTAACCCTTTCATAATTTATTTTTTTTTATTAACTACACTCATTTCCTTCAGGTGGGAATTAATAACTAGGTATGCTAGAGACAAAGCATATTTTAATTTTATCACGATATTTTAAAAACCTCTTTCTATAGCTTCAAAATAAACTTGGAAGAATAAGGATTTTGCAGCAACTGTTCTCAAAGACTGAGCAACTGAGCTCCAAGAATTCTGAATAATGGACTGGCAGGGAGATGGAGGAGATGGTTTCTAAGGTATATGTAGTGGGAAGGTCCGTCCTTGCCTTGCATTACAGTAACATGCCCGGAAAAGACACAGATAAAGAGATAGAGATAGAGATGTCAGGCACATAGAAAGTGCTCAAAAAGAGATATTTATTATCAAATCTGCAGATAGTCCAAAACTGGAGTAAGGGATATTGTACTATAGAATTAAGCTTCAAAATTATCATTATAATAGAAAAATGAGCAAAATGGTGATGAATATTACAGAGGGAAAAAGTAAAATCCTGCAGTTAAAATATTTTTTTCCTTTTGGTTTTGTTTTAAGTTCAACTGTACCAACATAGTATGAAGATATCCTGGCTTATGTGGAAAAGTTTCTGAAGGCTGAATGACATGGAGTTTATTATGGAGACAACAGTAGGACATGGATTAATGAATTATTATGTGTAATCTTTACTACAGAAACATATGTTGTGTATAAATCACGGAAAGTAACTAGCCTAATGCATTTTGCCATGGCCATATCCCATCTAGAACACTGTGTTCAGTTCTGGGCACTATATTTTCAAAAGAATACTTACAAAATATAGTATAACCTGAAAAGGAAATCCAAGTGATAAAAGGCTCATACAATGCAGAGCTGAAGAAGCTAGGAATAGTAAGGCTACAAAAGAGAATTTTAGGAAGAATGTGATAATTGCTCTAAAACATATAAAAGGCAGTAAAAATCAATGAGTAACAGTAACTAACATGTATTGAGCACCATACGCAAAGTAGTCACTGTTATCTGCATTTTGCAAAAGAGAAAAACTAAGGCACAGAGAATAAGTTACACATTTATGGTCACATAATTTGTAAGGGTTGAGCCAGTTTTCATCCCACTAACGCACCCCAGATCTGGGAGAGATCTTAAAGCTATTTCCCAAATATTTCTAACCTCTATCTTACAGGATCCCAGTAAGATTGTACTTTCTCAGTTCTTTCGAAGTTGGACTTGGACTGATGATTTGCTCTGGCCCATGAAATATGAGCATAAGTCATGCTCATGACTTCAGGGTGGGAGTTTAAGAGGCTGTGAGCAATTTACCAAGTGCTTTTCCCACCATGGATGTGAGGACATGGGACCTCCATCAGTCTAGGTCTCTGAGGAGCAATAATGAACAGAGTGGCCCTGCAGATCCATCACAGACAAGGAGCAGGAGCAGAAAACAGTTATTGTTTAATTAAGCCACTGAGATTTGGGGACTGTTTGTTACTGTGGCATTACCCCTACTTTTCTGACAGATACACAAGCCTACATGCCTAAAATGATTAAGATATCTCAGAATAAGGAAACATAGTTATTATTATATTTCCAGTGGTCAGAACTAAGAATAGTTTGTAGAAACTACAGGTGGTAGGCTTGGGCTTATTTAATTTTTTTAACGTAAAGTCATCCAAAATTGCTTCATGAAGAAGTGAGCTCCCTGAAAATGGCAGTATTTAAACAGAGGCCAGATGATGATTTTGTACCTATGTAGCAAAAGAGATGGCTTCATTAAGGGGGTTTTATCAAACTTTTATCCAGCACCTCCAATGTGCCAGGCATTTCAGCCACAAAGATAAATCCAAACACCAGATCCCTATCCTCAAGGAGATAATCAAGTTCAGAAGTAGATAACCTCTGCTGTCTCTTCTAACAGTGTGATTCAACGAAATTAGGGATAATAACATGGTCTGGATGAAGCTGACAGCAAACCCAAACTTAGAAATAACCATGTAGCACTAGAAATCCTGGTTGTATTATTATTTTTCAATTAAGAGGCAAAAGTACAGGGTTTGCAAAAGGAAGGAAAACGAAAGACTTGTTGGGTTTAAAAGAGGAACATTTTCCCTTTCTCTAGTTACCATTCTTAAATCTTGCAAACCAGGCATATTATCTGGCTTACATCAGGGGTGTTCCAGCAAAGGGAATAGCACTGACTCAGGGCAATTGTTACCGACCTTTTCCATCACCTCTCCCACCCCTTAGAGTCAGGAAGGGAACATTTCAATAGTGATCAAAGTCAGACCTGAAGAGAGGCAATAACCTTTCCCCAGGGCCATTCTTCAGTTTAGAAATCAGCCAAACCCTTTCCAAAAGATCAGAAGATTTTCCTAAAAGGGTATTTGAGCAAGGCCTAGAAAAATCCTGTATACTAAGGATGATGTGAAAATCACAAACTAAATAAGTGATTCCAAGGCACAATGACATTGTTCCCCAAAGGCACCTTAAAACAGTACTAATTTCAGTACTTTCTTTCCCACTATTAATACTTAAAGCTTTATTATTTTTAAACTTCCAAAAATCATGCAGTGCAGAGAAGCCCTGTCCTTTCACTGGCTCGCTGCATTTTAATGGAAAAACATCTAAAACTTGGGTTAGCGTTAACTGTAATTGTTCCCAGGCAAACATTTCCATTTCAGGTTATTATTCATAACAGTATTAGTGCAGTATAATATATGCAGCTGGATTTTGCAGCCATTATCTAGACAAGGGTGAGGTATCTGATTACTATTGTTCCCCAACTCAAAAGCATCCGTTTGAACTCTGAATACTCCAACTCTGCTCAGGCCCTGAATTTTCTGAACTATGGTCCTGATTTTCTATGAAATAAACAAATAAATCAGGGCAAGCTGGGTTTCAGTGCCATATCTTAAGTCAGCTCAGTGTGACATGAGTTTCTAAAAAACACACATACAAGAAATTGGCTTTGGCACAAGGAAAAGCAGCAGGGAACTTGCAGCTCGCTCCAGTTTAATGTGTACCCTTAATCCTCTCGCCCATTTTTCAAAAAATACAATACTCTTCCAAAGACAGCTGGATCCCCAGTCTTGTGCCAAGCTACCTACACAAATATACTTTTTACAAACACAGATGTGAAATGTCGATCTAGGACAGAAAAGAGGCATGGGGTTTGGGGAGTTTAGTGGCTCCACACTCAAAAGTTTCAGGGACAGAGCTGATGTCGGAAGAGTGAGAGGGGAGACCGCCCACCCCGTACTTTCATCCGGGTACTATGGAGATGACCCCATTTTCCCAGGACCAGTCTGCCCTCTGCCCTGGTGACCTGGCTTGAGATTTAATCTAGAGGCAGAGGGGAGACCAAGACAATTGTGCTGATGGGTACTCAGACCTAGAAAAGGGCTGGAAATCACTCAGCACTCCTGGGCTGGCCGGGCTGACACACCCACACAGAACCGATGGCCCGGGGATGCGGCAGGGAGGCGAGGGGACCCACGTACTCCGTCCCGCGCGCACTAAGATGCTACAGTTGAAGACACGCACGAATACTCCAGATCCGGGCCGGGAGGGCTCGCTGCACTCAGAGGAGGATGCCCTTTTCCTCCCCCTAGTCCTCCATCCCCTTGCAAAGTGAGCAGGAAAAAGTTGCGCCTGGGCCATGGCGCCCCGGGCTGGAAAGGGAACGAGGGCAGGCGGAGAGGAGATCCGGGCCCACCTACCTTGTCCTTGGGGCCGAGGTTCTGCAAAACCTCCTTGCCCGTGGCGCTCCGGATCTCCACCCCAGCGGGAGCGGGCGACGCGGGCGCGGGCTCCCGGCTCTCCTCTCGGCCTTGGCCCCGGCGCGGTGTGTCCCCCTCGGCGCCAGATCTGCTCCCCGAGCCTCGGACGCTGCCCTGGCTGCTCCGGGGAGTCTTCGCGCCCCGCTGCCCCACGCTCAGGGCATCGAAATCCAGCGTCTTGCTCTCGAAGGCGCCCTCCACGTTGCAGAACATGCCGCCGTACTTCTGCCGCGGGACCTGGTCCGTGGTGCCCGGCCTGGCCAGGTACACGGGCAGATCGTCTTCGTGGGAGCTGTCCCAGCCTCTGCGGCCCGAGGCCATGGTTGGATCGCGACAGTGGCCCACGGGTCCTCTTCCCGAGAGGCGGAAAGGGCAGCCGCCGGCAGCGTGCGCCGAGCCACAGTGATTGGGGCGGGAGGAGGCGCCTGAGCCTTCGCGCCAGAGGCGGCAGTGCTGCTCCGGTTCCTGCCAGTCCCCTGCGAGCCCCGAGCCAGCGAGCGCGGCGCGGGGGCCGGAGCAGCGGCGTGTTCTGCTCGCCCGCCTCGCCCGCCCTGCCGGCCGCACCTCCTGCGCGCCCAGACCCGAAAGTGTGGCCTCCCGCGATCACGCTTCCCCGCCGCCCATCCAAAGGAGAAATCCAATTTGGCGCGCGCGCGCGCGCACACACACGCACGCTTCCCGCTCGCCCAGCAACCCTCAGAGTCACACTCAAGAACTCGCCTCACTCACACGTGCGCACAAACCCTGCTTTACACACACTCACTCCGGAGTTGGCCTTCCAAACACAAGTCTCTCTGCCCTACTAAAAGGTAAAAGAAACCTTATTGGCTCAGGTGGGTTGATTTAAAAGCCAAATCCTTCCTGATTTAGAGCAACACACATGCACAAACTCAGATTTACCAGACTCACATTCCCAGACCTGTCTCATCCTAATCTTAGAACTGTCTCACGATTGCTCCCAGTTCTAGAATCTGCCTCACAAACCTGCACCCTCACATAATGAACTCCTGAATTATTGGTTTACAGAGCCATACAGACAGACCAGCTTACTTCACTGACAATCACAAAAACCTGTAACTGACTCACATTTCAACCCATTCTTACTTCATATCTACCACCCTAGATTTTGCTTTTTATCCACCCTTAATTTGCATCACACACAATTACGCGACAGATCAGACTTGCCTTGCAAAATACTCTTCATACCCTGTCTTCATAGCACAGCCCCCTGGCTGATACCTCACTTACTGAGGCCAGAACTGTACCCTTGACCTCACACAAGGGTCCAGATTTACCTCAAAAATGGACAACCAAAGACTTTGCTGTTCCTGTTAGCTGACACACACACAGGTTTTATTCGTGCTGGGACACACTCTCACAACCTCATCCTCTTCTCCACGTCCACCCACATGCACTCTAAGCCAGACTTTGCCACATAAACACAGAGTTCACAAACTGTAGAGCTCACATCTTAGGTGCCCACACAGCCTAAAGCCTGAACCTGTAACACCCACCTTCAGCTGGGCCCCGTCTCAGAAATTCACTCATGCAGTTATTTAGTCTTCCAACATGAACTGCATGCCTGCTATGCTCTTCAGAAGGTACTGGAGCAACAGTGTGAAACAAGGCAGATGGGGGCCTGTCCCCAGCAAGAGTATAGACTACAACCACCCATCTGGGTAGCTCAGTCATTCACTAGTCTGCCCAAGTTCATCTTCTGAATTCTCCACTACATCATAAGCTCCATGAAGGCAGATACCCCATCTGTTTAGTCTACCTTTGAATATCTTGAGTCTAGAGCATCTGTAGGCACCTAAGGTACTCTGTAAATCCTTTTTGAATGAATGGATAATGATGACAATAATAAAAACAACAATAGGGAACATTTATGATGTGGTTGCTGTGTGCCACTCATTAATATAATTGTTTCGCATATATGTATTAATTCATTTAATGCCCATAAGCATCTGGCAGCCTTCTCGTGCACACAAACAAGATCTTTAAAGGCATCTGCACTGAAATTGATGAACTGAAACTCTGAACTCCAATATGAGGGGGAATTAGGATACTGGAAAATGGGATCTCATTGACAGGCCTGTAAAAGCCTTGGAGGTTTGAGGGATGGAAGTTGACATGAACTCATATCAAAGCCAAGTATGTTGACACAAGTTATACTTATCCCGAGTGAGGAGAAAGACACTTAAAAACTGTCTGTGTTCTATCAAAATTACTTGTGATTTCTTAAGCTGACTTCCCCTGGGCAGCTGCTCCTTTTTAACAAATGCTGGTTGATGATGGTTGGACTCAGAAATTCATGTGAGAAATCAGGAAAACAGGCCATTCCCTCCCTCTTTGCTCCCATAGGTTACTTCCCCCCTCCTCTTTCCTATTGCTCTCATCTTTCCTCCTTTCATTAATTCACCTACAGACTGTTAGTGGGACACTTGCTATGTGTCCAGAATTGCCTGGGTTGCCTTCTCTGTGAAACACAATTCTAGTGGCAGGGAACTGACAGTGAGTAAGAAAGATTAGGTCGGATAGCCACAAGAGCTATGAAGAAAATAAGATAGCCAACATTTTAATTGGCTGGTCAGGAAAGACTTGAAGTCTTCCCCATCTGACTCTATAAACGCCACTGGCACCTCCACCATCAGCAAGGTCAACAGTAAAGATATTAGCTAACATTTATCAGGAATTTATTCTGTGCCAGCTTCAGTCCTAAGGATTTCCACTGCGTCTTGATTAATCTTAATAATGCTACAAGGCAGGTGCCATTATTTTACTAATGAAGAAGCTGAAGCTCTGAGTAAATGCCCAAGTTATGACAGAATCATAACTGGAAGCAAAATATGATCCAAGAGTCCAAGGTTTCCTTTGAGACAAGCACATTCTGAATGTAGATGCAGGCTTGTCTGTGCTCCCACGTGTGGGCGTAGATAAGCCCCATTTTTAGAGCCGCATTGCCTCATGACTAGTCTGTTGCGATGTGTATGCTCCATAATTACATTTGTTGATGAAACATCACATTTAAGAATCAACAGCTGCATATGCACATATGTGTTTAATTAAGAAAGCCAAGCAGTCTTGAAATGAAGACTGAAATGGGAATGGCTGATCTGACTCCAGTTCTGCAACTATGTGGCCTTAGGCCAAGCATCTTACTTAACTTCTAGATGTCTTTCTCCTTCATATTTACCTCACCCACTTGACAGGATTATTAAGGACTTCATTCCTTGAGTAAGACATTGTGCTGAGAATTCCATATGCATTGCCTTAACCTTCCTAACAACCCCATAAATTGGGGATGATTATTATTCTCATTTTACTGGTGGAGAAAACGAGGCCTACACAAGTTAAGTCCCTTGCCCAAAGTATCATGCCTAGTACTTCAAGCTAGAATTCATATCCTCTACCAGCTAACTCAGAGCCTGTGCTCTTAAAAAGCACTCCACAACAGAGTTCTCTTGTAAGAATCCAAACAGCCAGTTAAAGACTAAAAGTAAGATGTTAACAAAGGAAATTATTCTAAGTACCCCCAGCTGTTGTTGGGCAGAAGTTAATTAAGACAAACATTCACATAAAGAAATATCCTACCAATGTCCACCCAACGAAGGCCTTAGCCCCATGAACACATAGTGATTTTGTTACATCTTTCCCTGGTAAGGTAGAGGAGACATTACTTAGGGCAGTCACAAACATAAGAGCAACATTATATCTATGGCCACCTTAAGTCACTTCCTAGTGAAAAATTTATCCAAAACCATGTGCAAACGGCAAGCTATTTCTATAACATGGGCAACAAAATAGAGCTTTCAACTTGTCACACACCAGATCAAATTTGCATTTCCTGTAACTGGAGTAAATGACTTGCCAGTTTGCACTGAGATGACTTGTGAAGTGAGCCCATTGCATATCCGATTATAACTTTAGGGAAATGTATTCCGGAGGTGCCTTCTATTACCTATAGATCAGAAGAAGGCAGAGAGACTTCTTGACAGTAAGCAATGACATGCATGGAGCAATCCCAATACAGCAGAGGCTAGGATAACATTTTTGTTTGTTTGTTTGTTTGCGGTACGCGGGCCTCTCACTGCTGCGGCCTCTCCCGTTATGGAGCACAGGCTCCGGACACGCAGGCTCAGTGGCCATGGCTCACGGGCCCAGCCGCTCAGCGGCATGTGGGATCTTCCCGGACCGGGGCACGAACCCGTGTCCCCTGAATCGGCAGGCGGACTCTCAATCACTGCGCCACCAGGGAAGCCCTAGTATAACTTTTATGCGAAATAAACTTCACTGCAGTCTTATAAGGCAAAAATCTACCCAACAGAAGATAAAATTTTAATACTCACTAAGGCTGTGCCTCCATACTCAAAACAAGGAGAAAATAGAGGACTTATGCAGTTTACCTTGACTCAAAAGTGAATTTAAATATCTCTGATCAGAACCCACCCTCTGTCTTTTCCTTCCTTGAATTTCAAGAATTTGAACCTACATTATCTCTTTCCCACTTCATGGGTACAGACACTAGACACCTAATTCTTCACCCTATAAATGCCATATAGGAATGAGACAATTGTTGCAAACTATTCAGCACTCTACCTGACACACAGTAGGTGCTCAATAAACATTAGTTCCCCATTTCCTCAGAGTATATTTAGATATATCATTAATATCACACAGAGTTTGTAATAACGAGCTTAACCATGTGCTGCAACTTTAACTTTGCAGGGGTTTATGGAGCGAATTGACACTGTAATAATGTTTTGTATGTTTAAAAATGACTATTTTTAATATACTTCCATCACACTCTAAGAATTTTCCTGACAGGCCACTAGTCCATTTCAGCTCAATATTTGGTGACCAAAGTGTTCATTAGAAACCTAAAAACAGGTTGTTTTTCAAATATATGCACAATGATAAAACCATGTTATAAAAAATTTTAATAATCCCAACTGTGTACACAGAAGAAAAATCCCTGCTATTTCATGAATATATACACGTAGGGGGGAAACTATAAGAATACATATAAAAATATTAACAGAAAGATGAGTTGTAGGATTATGAGTAACTTTTAGTTTCTTCTTTCAAGCACTTCTATATTTTCCAAAATCTCAAAATTTCTATAAGTGTGAATTAACTTTTAATAATTATAAAGTCTGTGATTTTTTAAATGCATGTCCAGGATGTTATTTTAGATCAAAATACATTTATTGAGCATGTTGAAAATTGCTGATGGAGAATTATTGAGCAAAGCTGTTAGCTCTCTATTATGAAGACCTATTATCTAAAATGAAAAATAAAAATAAAGGAAAATTAAGCTCCTCATCAGAGTCAAGTTGTCGTCTCGTGCAAAGCATCTCAGCAGTTGGACAGCTGAGTGAGAAAATGATCATTATGATGAGGTGTGAAATGAGGGCTTATAAAATGTCCTCGAGGCAAATCCTTTCCACCAAAGGATTAGTTAATAAGACAAGACATAATCACCTTCCTAGTGTGGAGTTGTTGGGGGTTCCCTTCCCCATTTTATACACAAAGCATCTCTATTTGATATTACTTTTCTCAAATGTTTGAAAGCCATTCCCAGTCACGGAAGTTTCTTTTGCCTTAACTGTGAAGAAGACAAACGTTGAAGTAGCTGCTAAGATGATAAAATAGATACTCAACGTGGAATGCTCTAATGCTCTAATTTCCTTGATGCCAGTTCACAGGTGCAACTTAATCTCCTAAATGAAAATCTCTAAGTAAGGGCCAGACATAAATTGAGTTAAAGGATAAAACCGAAAAAACAAACAAAACTTATAACCTGTCCAACCTCTTTACAAGCCACAATGTTCATAATACGTTTCCAAGATTTTTAAAAATGTACTTATTTTGTTGTTTTTCCAGTTACTCTTCTGTTTTTTTGCTCATTTACAAATTGATCTCATTGGTTTTACATTATTGTTATACCAATCTTCCTCTGATTATTCAGAATAAAAATAATTCTCTCTTACCTTTTGCCATTTAGAGAAAAATATAACAATAATGAATTATTAGCTTATCTCTCCCTCCCTCCCTCCCTTCCTCCCTCCCTTCCTTCCTTTTCAATGAAAATTTCAAAACTACAGAAGAGCAAAGGGTAGTTTAACAAATGCCCATGTATGCATTCTCTAGAATTTATAAATGTTAACTTTTCATCATATTTTAATGACATATATTTTAAGCAATAAAAAATAGAGTTGAAGTGCCCTATGTATCCCTTACCTGTTCTTTCTCTCTTTCTCCAAATGAAAAAAGAACCATTAATCTATATTAATCTCTCATATTCTCCTAGGGTCTTCTATCTGTTGGAACTTGATCCTTTACGATTTTTATAACTCTTTTTCTTACCAAATAAACTACTGTCCTTATTTAATTACTTGTTTAAAAAATAACCACTCGTCAGGGATAATATACAGAAGCCCCTTACTCCTAGAGAGCCAAGACTTGCAAAAGTAACTTCAGGGTATATCCTGTTAAAACAAAGGTGATCATACTTCATGCATTAGGGCAGAACATGTTCAACTCAAACTCTAATAGAAGGTGTGTGTCTTCAGAAGACTGAGTTTCTGAATCAACCAATACTAATTCTGTTAGAGACAGGGCCAAAAACCAACCAATTTTCTCTTAGTGGAAATATTGTTGTTATCGTAACTTGAGTGGCTCAAGGACCCCAGACATGAAATGTACACTTAACATTTAAAAAGATGACTTTATTTCAGTTTTCCCTTGAGCCTAAATGAAGTAAAACTCAAAGAAAGGTAGTCAAAAGAAAAATGACAATCTAAAAAGAGAAGCTTTTTTCATTGCAGACAGAAATTTGCTGGCTCCACAAGACTAGCGAACATCCTGGCTCCAATATAAATAGCTGACAGGCAAGAGTATGAACGACAGATACTACGAGATATGGGAGAAAAAAATGGAAACATGGTGAATAATTCTTTCATTGACAATTTTATAGCTATGTACAGATTCAGAAAACATGACAATGTTTTGGCATTTTGGCAATGTCTTCGTATCCCAGGGCTTTTGTCTGATTTCATTTTTTCCGTTAATAAATAACATTATTCCTCCAGATCTTTTAAAATTCAGAAGAATGGATAGGAAACAGGATCCCTTCCATGTTTCAAGTTTTTATACTGATTTATATTGGAAACATGAAGAAAAATGTAGAGAGATAATTAGATTAATCATATAGCCCCAATTTCCATCTCTGATTAAGAATATCAGAGTATTCATGTGGAGTGTGTTACATTTGAGAAACACGTGGGACTTGAAGTCAAGAAAACTGGACCGACAACTGTGGGTCCGCCACTGGCTTAGTGAATTTGGGGGAATTGCATAAACTTTCTACTTCTGTTCCCCTCCTCAACAAAATGGGAATAAAAAGCTGTGGTGTTGAAAAAACAAATGAGATATGGCATACTAAGCTGCAACAGTTCTCTATAAATGTTGTTGTTTGATTTCCTTCCGTGCCTGGCACCAATTTCTGTGATTCAACAGATTAACAATAAACATGTGTTGAATTAATGGTATCTGGAATTTTTATTTTTTAATTGTAGGTAGAACTGAATATAGTATATAGCTAATAATTACGAATCAGTCTAAGTCATGACCAAAGTGAAAACATATTTTGGGAAACCAAGTCAGATTACCTTCTATTCTAATCCTAAAACTCTTAGGCATTTGTCTCCAAAGGTATCCTAGACCAAAGATACAGTCAGATGTATATGTGAAACTTATTATATAAAAATACACTAAAAACAATAACAGACAGAAGTTTTTAAAGATTGTTATTTTCAAGCAGAGCTCATATTAAAATTTACTCAGTTCTGACTACATGATGTCTAATAACGTATTTAATAATTTTTAACGTGGACTGGTCACTAGGAATTGTAACATTGTTTATTTCTTTTCCAAAAAATATTCAGTATAACTATACACTCAAACAATACACTACAAAATCATTAGTATATCAGAAAGAAATAATTTTTTGGCTATAAAATTTATACCTACAAAAATATACATTGCAGTCTTTTACAATAAGATTGACTGACTTGTTCTGGGAATAACTAGAGTATATCAAGATGGACTAATCTAAAATTCTTAAAACCATACATTTATTGAGTACATAATTTAACAGGGTTTTCAAAAGAAACTGAGGTTAACTACCATGCAAAAATTATAGTAGATTAATTACCTCGTGAAGTATTTTATCTTTAATATAATTAATTCATGGCTTAATTTTAACTAAAAATTAATTCTCAAACTAAAAAATGTGAGTGACTCGGGATTTGGATAGGACTTATAAAACGTCTATAATATTGTGATAATTCCAGTGGATGTACCTTGGCAATTACCCCATAACAAAATACAATAAGGATGTAATATTGTTAGCTGGATTATTCTTTGTTATGGATATAATTTTTGACACTGGCTGGCAAATCCATAATTACTTATTTAAAAATTCAATAGTCAGTAATTAGAATATAATCTTAGATCATACAATGATGATTTATTTTACCATTTGGATTTTTTCCAGTGCTTTTTACATCTGGATCCTGAGAAGTCTTTAAGTCAGGACAAGGCATAAATGAAAACTCGCCATGGGGAAGGCAGATTCACTTTTATTAGAAATATAACTATTTCTGTAGATCGTTAAGTACTCTTTCCCAAGTTCTAGAATACTTGATGATACAGAAATCAAGCTTGCTTGTTGTTGTTTTTTTAACCTTTGAAGACACTGAAAACATCTAAGAAACCACTTTGAAACTTGTCCTTATAAAAAACTGTGAGTTCTTGAATTAGCTTATTCAATCTTAAGAAGAGAGTTGAACATTTTTGTCAAGGGATGAGAACAGTTGTGGGAAAACCAGTGATTCAACAGCAAAGCAAAAAGCTTAGAGCTGTGACTGATGAGACGAGCAGATTTTTGTCTCACTGGGGGGCAGGGTGGGGGATGAAATACAGGAGTAAATAATGCATATGAGCACCTGAAGAAAGGTTTTATGTAATCATTCTCTCTGTATAAGAGTATTACATTTCTATTGCTATATGACAAATTACCACAAATTTAGCAGCTTAAACAATACACATTTGTTATCTCACAGTTTTCAAGGGTTAGGAATTTGGGGACAGGTTTATCTGGTTTCTCTGCTCAGGTCTCACCAAGCCAAACTCAAGGTATCAGATGAGGCTGAGATCTCATAGCAGACTTGGGGTCCTCTTCCAAGCTCCTTGGATGGTGACAGAATTCAGTTCTTTACAGTTGCAAGCCCACCAGCCATTTTCTGTCACACAGGGACCACTCCCAGCTCCTAGAGGCCACCCTCATGTCCTTGCCATGTGATTCCCCTTCCTAGGTAGTTCACAACGTGGCTGTTCACTATTTCAGGATCAGCGAGAATCTCTGTTGCTTTCAGTCTCTGACTTCTTTTCAAGTCTCACCTGATTAGGTAAGGCCCACCCAGGATAAGCTCCCTAACTTAAAATCAACTGATGAATGCCCTTAATTACATCTGCAAAATCCTTTCAGAGCAGGACTTGGATTAATGTTTGATTAAAGAACTGGGAGAAGTGTATACAACTAGGATAGTGGGGACTGTTGGGGGCCATTTTAGAATTCTGCTTGTCACAAAGAAACATATGCCAGAATCTTTAATAGGTGAGGATTTCATACTAATGCTTTTTTTCCATCGGGAAAGTTGTTGAAAAGTGGGCCAGGGACTTCCCTGGTGGTCCAGTGGTTAAGACTCAGTGAGCCCAATGAAGGGGGCCTGGGTTCGATCCCTGGTCAGGGAATTAGATCCCGCATGCATGCTGCAGCTATAAAGAGCCCACATGCCACAACGAAGGTCCCGCGTGCCGCAACTAAGACCTGGCGGAGGCAAATAAATAAATAAATATTTTTTAAAAAAATAGAGAGAAAGAAAAGTGGGTCAGCCCAGCCATGTCTTACATGTCTATACAATTCGTTCCACTGCTTAGCATTTAGTGCTTAAGACTATACTAAGTATCAAAATATCTACATTTATAATATTTGAGTATGGTTATATGGATATGGATATGATCAGATGATTCAAAATTATATTTTAATAAAAGAATTTTACTATATAATATTCATGGTGCCAGCACAAATGCACAAAACTATTGTACAGTGCCCAGTGATATGTAATAAAATATATATTGAATTAAATAAAATGCTTTGTCTTTTTGTTGAGTGGGATTTTTTTGAGAGTCCTTGTGAAGCAGTGGGAGGACCAATTAGGGGATCTGGATTCTATTTCAGGCAGCATCAATTACTAGTAGAGGGCTCTCAGGCAGGCCACTTCAGTTCTCTGAATCTTTACAGTGTACACAATGGAACAGTAAACCTAACAGATGTCTATTTTGAAAAGTTGCTATAAGGATCCAAGAAGATTGGTAATATAATGTGGAAACTTATATGAAATTTAGGGAGAAATTCTTAGGCAAAATCTTGATGAGTTATTAGTTGTGTAAGACCCCCCACCCCAAATATTTAAGCCAGAGAAGCCAAATCTTGTGAGTCAGATCAGTGGCAGACTCTTGCTTATGCAGCCTTCATCAGCTGGTCCTACTACAGCCTCAGCAGCTCACTTCAACTCTAGGTGGCCTCAGAAGTTCTCATGACGAGGTTCAGAAGTGGTCTAAAGTCGGAGACTTGAGGACTTAATTTATGTCCATGTGGCTAAGTCAGACAGCTCCTCTGCAGGAGACACCTTTGCAGGACTTTTTCCATTGAATTGAAATAAAAATTCCTTCTCTTCCTATATCTTTAAAAGGGAATGATGGAAGTACATAGGGGAAGATTCAGGAGTTTTACCTTTTATACATGTTGCAAAAGTTAAGTGCAAATCCAAAAGTAATCTCTGTAATTACTACTACAGCTGACTTGTGGCATCTATCCTGGCAGTCAGCAAACGACAGCCTACAGACCAAATCCAAGCTCAATGCCTTTTTTTCTGTGGCACACAAACTAAGAATGTTTTCTACATTTTTTTAAGAGCATGAGATCTTCCATGCCCTTTATTATTTTCTAAAAATATTTATTTATTTATTTGGCTGCACTGGATATTCGTTGTGGCACACGGGAACTTCATTGTCGTGTGCTGGATCTTTGTCGCAGCATGCGGGATCTTCAGTTGCAGCATGTGGAATCTTTTAGTTGTGGCATGTGGGATCTAGTTCCCTGACCAGGGATTGAACCCAGGGCCCCTGCACTGGGAGCGTGGACCCTTAGCCACTGGACCACCAGGGAAGTCCCCCTACATTTTTAAATAGTATGAAAAAAACTAGGAGTTCATCTTAAAAGTCCTCAACACAAGAAAAAAAGAAAATAACTCTTACTATATATGGTGATGGGTATTAATAACCAGACTTATTGTGGTGGTTGTTTTTCAAGGCATACAAATATCAAATGTTGTACACCTGAAACAAATATAATGTTGTATGTCAATTATACATCAATTGTTTTCAAAGGAATTACAGGGCTTCCCTGGTGGCGCAGTGGTTGAGAGTCCGCCTGCCGATGCAGGGGACACGGATTCGTGCCCCGGTCCGGGAAGATGCCACATGCCGCGGAGTGGCTGGGCTCGTGAGCCATGGCCGCTGAGCCTGCGCGTCCGGAGCCTGTGCTCCCGCAACGGGAGAGGCCACAACAGTGAGAGGCCCACGTACCGCAAAGAAAAAAAAGGAATTACAGAATGGTAATGGTTGCACACCATTGTGAATATACTAAAAACCACTGAGTTATACACTTTAAAATGGTGATCGATTTTATGTTATGTGATTTTTTTATCTCAATAAAAAACCAAAATAAGCGGCAAAAAAATCATACAATATTATAAGACATGCGAAAATTATATGACTGAATTTTCAATGTCTACAGATAAAGTTTTATTGGAAAACAGCCACACTCAATTGTTTACCTGTAGCCTACGGCTACTTTCGCACTGCAACTACAGAGTTGAAAAATTGCAACAGAGACTGCACAGTTCACAAAACTGAAAATATTTATCTGGCCCTTCACAGCAAGAGTTTGCTAACCATTGATCTATAGTGGGTTCAGGCTGGTAAATATATAGCAAAATATGTTCTCATCACTTCTGGGAATGTTTGTAGGTACACCATTTTTACTTTTTTTTAAATTAAATTTTTTTTTTTTTTTTTTTTTTTTTGCGGTACGCGGGCCTCTGGCCTCTCCTGTTGCGGAGCACAGGCTCCAGACGCGCAGGCTCCAGACGCGCAGGCTCAGCGGCCATGGCTCACGGGCCCAGCCGCTCCACGGCATGCAGGATCTTCCCGGACCGAGGCACGAACCCGTGTCCCCTGCATCGGCAGGCGGACTCTCAATCACTGCGCCACCAGGAAAGCCCTGGTACACCCTTTTTAAAAGGCAGTTTGACAATAGATAAGCAAGAGTCCCAATACATTCTAGAAATTTGCATGCATCTCCCAGTTATTTCTGCTGCAGGTGATTCTTAATCAGGGCACATTCTGAGAAATGCTGTCCTCTGTTATCTCTAATTGGATACTGTCTCTACCGAAACTCTTTTTGTTTCGTGTTGCTGATGCTTCCTAACTTGGAGAAGATTCCCAGGTCTTACTTCCTTGTGCTGGGGTAGGTGAAAATGCTTCTCTAGGAACTGTTCTTTCAGCACCACACCCCATAGGTCCAGTCAAAGGCAGTTCACACACCTAAAGGCAGTTTAAACACCTGAATGAAGTTTGGGAACTGATGGATCATTCAAGGAGCAAATCCTCAGAACTCTCAGGATTCCCTGTAATAAATGGCAATAGTTCATATTGATTGCAAATCATACAACTTGGGATTTTTCCTAATTATACTAGAATGTCCTGACTGGTTCTAGATTTTTTTTTTCTTTGAAAAGAGTGTTTTGACCTTTTGTGTGGAGGCAAGGATTTATAGTTTCAGAGTCAGGAAAAAGATCTTGCACCTTACAGCATACCATCCTGTTTCGGCTTTTTTTTTTTTTTTTTAAGCCAAAACACTCTGCTTTAAATTTTAACATTAATTCCAAAGAGTTGAAATTGTGTTCCAGGTGTCAAGAAGGACAAAAAATCTGGACTGACATTAGCAATTTAAAATTAATCTAATTGCTCCCTAGTCCTGTTTCTAAATCTGCACCAGACTGATTTTAGCTAATGTTTCTATGTCTGTCAAAACGCAAAGTTTGAGAATGGCCCAGGAAAAGTTAATAATTGAAAAAGAAAAGAGAAAGTCATTGATCAAGTAAAATAGTTCTATACAGTCCTGCTATAAATAGCTTTTGGTTCCACCTCACCAAGGCTGGCAAGGCAAGGATTTCAAATATGGCATGTGGTGCCACCTAGGTGGTTTAGTGTGGAATACAGAAATTGGAATGAATTCCATTATTTAAAAAAATTTTTGAGAGGGAGGAACTAAGATGGCAGAGTAGAAGGACGTGCTCTCACTCCCTCTTCTGAGAACACCAGAATCACAACTAGCTGCTGGAAAATCATCAACAGGAAGACACTGGAACTCACCAAAAAAGATACCCCACATCCAAAGACAAAGGAGAAGCCACAATGAGATGGTAGGAGGGGTGCAATCACAGTAAAATGAAATCCCATAACTGGTGGGTGGGTGACTCACAGACTGGTGAACACCTATACTACAGAAGTCCACCCACTGGAGTGAATATTCTGAGCCCCACGTCAGACTTCCCAACCTGGGGGTCCGGCAATGGAAGGAGGAATTCCTAGAGAATCAGACTTTGAAGCCTAGTGAGAATTGATTTCAGGACATCGACAGGACTGGGGGAAACAGAGACTCCACTCTTGGAGGGCACACACAAAATAGTGTGCGTGTCGGGACCCAGGGGAAGGAGCAGTGACCCCAGGGGAGACTGAAACAGACCTACCTGCTAGTGTTGGAGGGTCTCCTGCAGAGGTGGGGGGTGGCTCTGTTTCACCATGGGGACAAGGACACTAGCAGCAGAAGTTCTGGGAAGTACTCCTTGGCGTGAGCCCTCCCACAGTCTGTCATTAGCCCCAACAAAGAGGCCAGGTAGGCTCCAGTGTTGGGTTGCCTCAGGTCAAACAACCAACAGGGAGGGAACCTAGCCTCACCCATCAACAGTCAAGTGGATTAAAGATTTACTGAGCTCTGCCCACCAGAGCAACAGTCAGATCTACCCACCACCAGTCCCTCCCATCAAGCCTCTTAGATAGCCTCATCCACCAGAGGGCAGACAGCAGAAGCAAGAAGAACTACAATGCTACAGCCTGTGGAACAAAAACCACATTCACAGAAAGATGGACAAGATGAAAAGGCAGAGGGCTATATACCAGATGAAGGAACAAGATAAAACCCCAGAAAAACAACTAAATGAAGTGGAGATAGGCAACCTTCCAGAAAAAGAATTCAGAATAATGATAGTGAAGATGATCCAGGACCTCGGAAAAAGAATGGAAGCAAAGATCAAGAAGATGCAAGAAATGTTTAACAAAGACCTAGAAGAATTAAAGAACAAACAAACAGAGATGAACAATATAATAACTGAAATGAAAAATACACTAGAAGGAATCAATAGCAGAATAACTGAGGCAGAAGAACGGATAAGTGACCGGGAAGACAGAATGGTGGAATTCACTGCTGTGGAACAGACTAAAGAAAAAAGAATGAAAAGGAATGAAGACAGCCTAAGAGACCTCTGGGACAACATTAAATGCAACAACATTCGCATTATAGGGGTCTCAGAAGATAAGAGAAAGGACCTGAGAAAATATTTGAAGAGATTATAGTCAAAAACTTCCCTAAGATGGGAAAGGAAATAACCACCCAAGTCCAGGAAGCACAGAGAGTCCCATACAGGATAAACCCAAGGAGAAACACTCCAAGACACATAGTAATCAAATTGGCAAAAATTAAAGAAAAAGAAAAATGATTGAAAGCAGCAAGGGAAAAATGACAAATAACATACAAGGGAACTCCCATAAGGTTCACAGCTGATTTCTCAGCAGAAACCCTACAAGCCAGAAGGGAATGGCATGATATACTTAAAGTGATGAAAGGTAAGAACCTACAACCAAGATTACTCTACCTGGCTAGGATTTCATTCAGAATCGATGGAGAAATCAAAAGCTTTACAGACAAATAAAAGCTAACAGAATTCAGCACCACCAAACCAGCTCTATAACAAATGCTAAAGGAACTTCTCTAAGTGGGAAACACAAGAGAAGAAAAGGACCTACAAAAACAAACCCAAAACAATTAAGAAAATGGTTATAGGAACATACATACCGATAATTACCTTAAACGTGAATGGATTAAATGCTCCAACGAAAAGACACAGGCTTGCTGAATGGATAAAAAACTAAGATCCATATATATACTGTCTACAAGAGACCCATTTCAGACCTAGGGACACATACAGACTGAAAGTGAGAGGGTGGAAAAAGATGGTGGAAAAAGATATTCCATGCAAATGGAAATCAAAAGAAAGCTGGAGTAGCTATACTCATATCAGATAAAATAGACTTTAAAATAAAGAATGTTACAAGAGACAATGAAGGACACTACATAATGATCAAGGGATCAATCCAAGAAGAAGATATAACAATTATAAATATATATGCACCCAACATAGGAGCACCTCAATACATAAGGCAACTGCTAACAGCTATAAAAGAGGAAATAGACAGTAACACAATAATAGTCGGGGATTTTAACATCTCACTTACACCAATGGACAGATCATCCAAAATGAAAATAAAGAAGGAAACAGAAGCTTTAAATGACGCAATAGACCAGATAGATTTAATTGATATTTATAGGATACTCCATCCAAAAAGAGCAGATGACACTTTCTTCTCAAGTGCGCATGGAACATTCTCCAGGATAGATCACATCATGGGTCACAAATCAAGCCTGAGTAAATTTAAGAAAATTGAAATCATATCAAGCATCTTTTCTGACCACAACGCTATGAGATTGGAAATGAATTACAGGGAAAAAAAACATGAAAAACTCAAACACATGGAGGCTAAACAGTACATTACTAAATAACCAAGAGATCACGGAAGAAATCAAAGAGGAAATCAAAAAATACCTAGAGACAAATGACAATGAAATCACGATGATCCAAAACCTATGGGATGCAGCAAAAGCAGTTCTGAGAGGGAAGTTTATAGCTATACAAGCCTACCTCAAGAAACAAGAAAAATCTCAAGTAAACAATCGAACCTTACACCTAAAGGAACTAGAGAAAGAAGAACAAACAAAACCCAAAGTTAGCAGAAGGAAAGAAATCATAAAGATCAGAGTAGAAATAAATGAAATAGAAACAAAGAAAACAATAGCAAAGATCAATAAAACTAAAAGCTGCTTCTTTGAGAAGATAAACAAAATTGATAAACCATTAACCAGACTGATCAAGAAAAAGAGGGAGAGGACTCAAATCAATAAAATAAGAAATGAAAAAGGAGACATTACAACAGACACCACAGAAATACAGAGCATCCTAAGAGACTACTACAAGCAACTCTATGCCAATAAAATGGACAACCTGGAAGAAATGGACAAATTGTTAGAAAGGTATAACCTTTCAAGACTGAACGAGGAAGAAACAGAAAATATGAACAGACCAATCACAAGTAATGAAATAGAAACTGTGATTAAAAATCTTCCAACAAACAAAAGTCTAGGACTAGATGGCTTAACAGGTGAATTCTATCAAACATTTAGAGAAGAGCTAACACCCATCCTTCTCAAACTCTTCCAAAAAATTGCAGAGGAAGGAACACTCCCAAACTCATTCTATGAGGCCACCATCACCCTGATACCAAAACCAGACAAAGATACTATAAAAAAAGAAAATTACACACCATTATCACTGATGAATATAGATGCAAAAATCCTCAACAAAATACTAGCAAACAGAATCCCACAACACATTAAAAGGATCATACACCATGATCAAGTGGGATTTATCCCAGGGATGCAAGGATTCTTCAATATATGCAAATCAATCAATGTGATACACAATATTAACAAATTGAAGAAGAAAAACCATATGATCATCTCAATAGATGCAGAAAAAGCTTTGGACAAAATTCAACACCCATTTATGATATAAACTCTCCAGAGAGTGGACATAGAGGGAACCTACCTCAACATAATAAAGGCCATATATGACAAACCCACAGCAAACATCATTCTCAATGGTGAAAAACTGAAAGCATTTCCTATAAGATCAGGAATGAGACAAGGATGTCCACTCTCACCACTATTATTCAACATAGTTTTGGAAGTCCTAGCCACAGCAATCAGAGAAGAAAAAGAAATAAAAGGAATCCAAATCAGAAAAGAAGGAAAACTGTCACTGTTTGCAGATGACATGATACTATACATAGAGAATCCTAAAGATGCCACCAGAAAACTACTAGAGCTAATCAATGAATTTAGTAAAGTTGCAGGATACAAAATTAATGCACATAAATCTCTTGCATTCCTATACACTAATGATGAAAAATCTGAAAGAGAAATTAAGGAAACACTCCCATTTTCCACTGTAAGAAAAAGAATAAAATACCTAGGAATAAACCTACCTAGGGAGACAAAAGACCTGTATGCAGAAAACTATAAAACACTGATGAAAGAAATTAAAGATGAGACCAACAGATGGAGAGACATACCATGTTCTTGGATTGGAAGAATCAATATTGTGAAAATGACTCTACTACCCAAAGCAATCTACAGATTCAATGCAATCCCTATCAAATTACCAATGGCATTTTTTACAGAACTAGAACAAATCACCTCAAAATGTGTATGGAGACACCAAAGACCCCAAAGAGCCAAAGCAGTCTTGAGGGAAAAAAACAGAGCTGAAGGAATCAGACTCCCTGACTTCAGACTATACTACAAAGCTACAGTAATCAAGCCAATATGGTACTGGCACAAAAACAGAAACATAGATCAATGGAACAATATAGAAAACCTAGAGATAAACCCATGCACCTATGGTCAACTAATCTATGACAAAGGAGGCAAAGATATACAATGGAGAAAAGGCAGTCAATAAGTGGTGCTGGGAAAACTGGACAGCTACATGTAAAAGAATGAAATTAGAACATTCCCTAACACCATACACAAAAATAAACTCAAAATGGATTAGAGACCTAAATGTAAGACTGGACACTATAAAACTCTTAGAGGAAAACATAGGAAGAACACTCTTTGACATAAATCACAGCAAGATCTTTTTTTTTTTTTTTTTTTTTTTTTTTTTTTTTTTGCGGTATGCAGGCCTCTCACTGTTGTGCCCTCTCCCGTTGTGGAGCACAGTCTCCGGACTCGCAGGCTCAGCGGCCATGGCTCACGGGCCCAACCGCTTCATGGCATGTGGGATCTTCCTGGACCGGGGCACAAACCCACATCCCCTGCATCAGCAGGCGGACTCCCAACCACTGTGCCACCAGGGAAGCCCAGCAAGATCTTTTTTGATCCACCTCTTAAAGTAATGGAAATAAAAACAAAAATAAACAAATGGGACCTAATGAAACTTAAAAGCTTTTGCACAGCAAAGAAAACCATAAACAAGATGAAAAGACAACCGTCAGAACGGGAGAAAATATTTGCAAACGAATCAATGGACAAAGGATTAATCTCCAAAATATATAAACAGCTCATGCAGCTTAATATTAAAGAAACAAACAACCAAATTCAAAAATGGGCAGAAGACCTAAATAGAGATTTCTCCAAAGAAGACATACAGATGGCCAAGAAGCACATGAAAAGCTGCTCAACATCACTAATTATTAGAGAAATGCACATCAAAACTACAATGAGGTATCACCTCACACCAGTTAGAATGGGCATCATCAGAAAATCTACAAACAATGATTGCTGGAGAGGGTGTGGAGAAAAGGGAACCCTCTTGCACTGTTGGTGGGAATGTAAATTGATACAGCCACTATGGGGAACAGTATGGAGGTTCCTAAAAAAACAAAAAATAGAATTACCATATGATCCAGCAATGCCACTACTGGACATATACCCAGAGAAAACCATAATTCAAAAAGACACATGCACCACAATGTTCATTGCAGCACTATTTACAACAGCTAGGTCATGGAAGCAACCTAAATGCCCATTGACAGATGAATGGATAAAGAAGATGTGGTACTATATACAATGGAATATTACTCAGCCAAAAAAAGAATAAAATTGAGTCATTTGTTGAGACGTGGATGGATCTAAAGACTGTCATACAGAGTGAAGTAAGTCAGAAAGAGAAAAACAAATATCGTATATTAACACATGTATGTGGAACCTAGAAAAATGGTACAGATGAACCTGTTTTCAGGGCAGAAGTTTAGACACGGATGTAGAGAACAAATCTATGGACACCAAGGGGGGAAAACCGCAGTGTGGTGGGGATCGTGGTGTGCTCAGTTGGGCGATTGGGATTGACATGTATACACTGATGTGTATAAAATTGATGACTAATAAGAACCTGCAGTATAAAAAAAACAAACAATAAAACAACTAATACTAAACTGTCTTTGGGTTATTTTTATGGAAATATGTTAATATAAATGTTTCAGACATTACATGAAATTTCTAAAAATCTTATATATTCTGGTATAATGTTATAAATCATAATTGTAGTTATTACTTTAAAATGTATATCTCAGAAATAACTAAATTTCCTTGTCATTTGCATTATTATGAACTTTCATCAAATCTTTAACCGTGGTCATTTTTAAGTCTTTTGTCATTTACAGACAGTTCTGGGTATACTCTGATGCTTTTGCAAAAATGTTCCTATAAAAGGATTTCATTTTCAACGAATTCATGGAAAAGACTCTGACAAGTACAGGTTTCTGGTAACTGACTATACTGCTGAACTGAATGAATAAGCATTTTCAGAACTCTAATGGAAAACGGATGAATTCGTAAATGCTAACAAAAGATCAAGATAAAAAAAATTAATTACATGGGACTGAGTGAACTGATGAGGATGACTATAATTTTTGTGACTTTCTGTTTGAATAAAAAAAAAAATCCCACAAGGACTCAGAGGCAAAAAATATACAAATCAATTTTCACTGCAAAGTAAAGGAGCTGTTACAGTGGAGGATTATTGGACTGAATGTCAATATTATGACATAGTATGAGTGTGTTTCGTGTTTGGTACTTGCAGTCATTGTTGCTTTTGTTGTGGTCATCCATTTACAATGCTTGGTGTCAGTTTATTTATCTCTTGTAAAAATAAAATACAGTGTGTGTGTGTGTGTGAAACAACAACAACAACAACAAAACAACAACCAAGCAACACCATAGAAAAGTACTTGGTATGTTTGGTCTTCACTAGGAAGAAAAATGATAAGGGAGGAGTTGAGAAAACTAGAACATTGATGAGAAATCTGTGAAAATTTGAATTATTATATATATTTTTAATGTTGGCAGCTAATTCTGTATTTTGTAAAACAGTGTACAGGCAAAACAACACATCCATGGGCAGCTGGCCTGTGCATCCCTGAATTTATTGATATTACTGAATGTGTTTTTAAAAGTACATATTTCTAAATAAAAAAATAAAAAATAAAAATAATAAAAATAAAAATATAACTTCTAAAAAAAATTTTTTTTTCCAAGGGTCTACCACATGTGGGCACTTTGCTATGAACAGCTGATGCATCAGTCATTGTGGTATAGGGGCTCCCAACATCATGGGGGAGACAAATTTTGAATAAACAATATGTAAACACAGCATAAGCGTTACCAAATAGATCAGCTCACATGTGGGCCACGTAAAGCCATCTTTGGAAGGTATGGGAAACCGAGTTCTAAAGAATGAGTAAGGAGAAGGAAAATGAACTTGAAGGAACACCTCTCAGAAGAAGACTGTATGCAAAAGCCCAGAAGCAATAGTGTGGCTGGTATTTGGAGCTGTAAATAGTTTCTATGAGCAGAGGGGGAGGAGAAAAGAGTGAGAACTAAAGTAAGTAGACATGATACATGTATGTAAGAACATATACGTAATTGTCAATGTGTAAAAAAAAATCTATTAGTTTAAAAATTTAAAAATACATGTAGATAATCTAGAAGAGGTGGCTCAAAGGGAAGAATAAGGAATATAGAGTATCCGGTGCCTGCTAAGCCCTCAAAAATGTGAGTTATTAGCGTAATAAAAACACAAAGTAGCAGTGTTCTGAGATGGAGACCTTATTTGTTCTCTGATTTGAGCTAGAACAAAGGGCAGAATCTGGGAAGGCCAAGAAGGAATTTAGTGTAGTGTTTAAGAGCCAGAGAGACTTGAATTCAAATCCAGATGTTAAATATTAGCTCTGTGCCCATGGGCAGGTTTTCAACCTCTCTAAGCCTATTTCCTCATCTGTGAAATGGAGATAATATACTTCATTCACAAAGCTGTTGTGAGGGTTAAATGCAATACTATATGTAAAATAATTAGCACAAATTGACTGGCACAGAGAAGTCACTCAAAAATGGTTGCTGGTATTATTACAAAAGGAGGCAAAGGACATGTGGCAGAGATTGGGGAATGTTCCCAGAAGATGAATGGTGATAAGGACAATTGTCTCAGCTGGGCATAAATTCCTCTTGCTGTGGCTGGGTCTGTTGTAAAGAATAATCCCATGGATGAATAGGCAGCCAGCCATGATAGCTTGATCTTCCACACTGGTTCTAGCCAGCAAATCTCCTGAGTGTGAGTAGAATGTGAATCACCTGCTTACTGTAAATGAGTTATTATTATTCACTCAGCAAAGAGGGAAAAAGTGCTTGGTCAGAATTAATCAGCTTAAAAAACCCTTATTTTAAATTCATTACATTTGAATATGGTAATGAGGCATTTGTCATTTTTTATAACTCTTTGTGGGGGAGAGTGTCTATTGTAGGATGGAAAAGGATTAACATTTAATCCTAAGAGTGTGCCCTTCTTTTTTTCCTTTTTCCATATTCATGGAAGACTAATATAATATTTGTTGCATGTCCCCACTTTACAGATAAGCAAACAGGCTTTGAGTCTGAAGTGATTTATCGTAAAATGGTGTTAAAAAATCCAGATTTTTCTGACTCTGATGATTCTCAGTTTCACATTAGAATCACTTGGAGAACTTTTTAAAGCTAATGATGGTCAGGGCCTACTTCTAGAGGTGCTATGAAGTTGTTCAGAGGTAAACAATTTCTAAATATGAAATTCGTTGGTCAAAAGCAACAACCTTTTTTTAAGTCTTGCTAAATACATGATTAACAAGTTTTTAAATATGGCCGTGCTGCCTACTGAGGAAGCAAGCTGAACAATCAGTGGATTCCCCTCTCCCCCTGTGCCCCTCTGCTTTAACCAGTTCAGAACACTTCAGAAGCAGGTTGAAAGCTGGGAGAATGAATTCAACCCTTTATGCTGTACTGAGGGCAGGGAGTAGTTCCCCCCACCCCCGGACCTTTGCGATGAATCATTGATAGCCTTAATGTGGTGATTTTTCAGTCTCATCAGAGAACAAACCCCTCCAAACATTCTAAATAATCAGAACATTATCTAACACTGGAATGAAATTGGTCCACATCACTTAACCAGTTGACCTTGAAGGCTTACTTCTCCAAAGGAAAGATGAACTCATTTCGCTTTATTTATTTTGTGGCACAGAATAAACAAGAATTTTGAAAAGTGGTCTCTTGTTAGTCTGTGAAATTGCAGTGATCACACGCTCTGTAGCTTCTTGCAGTCACTCCCTCCCTGAATTACACTCACACCGAGTTCTGGTCTTGGAGGAGATGGAACAAAGGCTGAGTCAAAATCTCTTCTTTGGAAGGAGACACAAGAGGGAGGAGATATGGGGATATATGTATATCTATAGCTGATTCACTTTGTTATACAGCAGAAACTAACACACCATTGTAAAGCAATTATACTCCAATGAAGATGTTAATAAAAATAGCAATTTATAATACTTAATGGACACTAGTTTATAGTGATACAGTTTTGTACCACAATAAATGTAATTATGATGCAAAAAAAAATTCTCTTCTTCACGTGCATACCCCTATTGCCTACTGACTGGAAGAAATGATAAAATGATTCCATTCTTTTAAAATTGTCTAAAGCAGTGAGTCTTAAATTTGGGTTAATCTTCAGCCCTTTTAAGTAGCTAATAAAAGTAAGGCGCCCAGAAGAAGTTATTAAAATATATATACTTCAAATATTCACCTATCTTGACCTCTTAAGAGTTCATGAATTCATAATTAAGAAACCTGACACTTTAGGAAAAAAATAGATGTGGCTTTCAACTTTTACCAATGCAGATGAGCACATAGCAGAAAATCAGACAATTCAAACCAAAACTATGTATCAAAATTTTTTAAAAATTTGTTCTGATTCAGATAAAACAAAAGCAGCTTAAAAACAAACAAACAAAACTTTCCTCCTAAAAAAAAAACCAAAGCAAGCACTGTGTTTGGTTCCCTGAGATATAATTTCTTCCTCGTGAGCATAGTTCACAAATTGCCATGTGTGTGCAGATAAAGGCTGCTTCTCCCAAGCTGGCTTTCCAGTTCAGTCTACCCTACTGTTTCTGGGTTCTTTATCTTCTTTTTGTCTTTGTCTTCCTGACACCCAATCAGAGATACTTATAAAGGAGATTTTTTATCAATGAGCCAAAAAGAGAGACAGTAAAATGTAAGGTCATGGAGGACCCAAAAATGTCTCAGAAAATACATTAGCAGGAATTGGCTAGAAAGGGATTCTAAATTGGTACCTTGAAAATGGGTCTTCTGAGACCAAAATAACCCTGATAATTGTGCCTCTGCCCATTTTCTATTTTGAGTCAGAGGAGAGATTTGTAAGAAATCCTGGGAGAGTGAGGGTGTGGGAGCTGGTCTAAAAGAAACAGGAAGGGCCCATTGTCTGTCAACTAAGAGGCTTTGTTTTGAAAATCCCAGGGCTAACATTTTAATGATTTATTTGCAAAGTGGGACAAGATTGCAGAATAATAGCTCAAAGTTTGATTGGGGTTTGATTCTACCTCTTTCTGTCACCTCAACTTGTCCTCCTATACATGGAACTGTGACTGTGAATACTTGAGATACGTGACTGGAAAAAATTTGCTTTCTGTCTTTAACCTGCTAAGATTTACTGGGGCCCAGAATTTACTTACATGTTTCCTTATTAAATAATAATATCAATAGCTGGTATGTATTGAGCCCTTACTATATGCCACACATTGTTTAAGGAGCTCATGTAGTCCTTACAATAATCCTATAAAATATGCTCTATTATCTCTGCTGAGGCACTGAGAGGCTAAGTAGCATGCCTAAGGTCAGAGAGCTTAGGAAAAAAAAAAAGTGGTAGATCTGGGTAGATCTTAAACACAGGGAGTCTAACTGCAAGTCCTGTATTCTTCACTACTACACTTTATTTCCCCTGAACCCATTTCCTCAGTGAACCTTGATGATCTGAGCAATTTAATGAAATTCAATCTTGGTAAAGTATAATTTTCAAAAAAAGGTTAAATTATGACTCTCATATAGATATAAGCATGAACATGTGTCAAAGATTTTATTAACCTGTTAATGAGAAAACTAGGTAGGTGTTAAAAGTGCCACTAAAAAAAAGACACATTTATAGATCAGGAATATTGAAATGAACGTGATATAGAGGTGATAGAGGACTCTTCCACAATGGGAGCCAGAAGTCAGCTAGACTTCCTCCACTGGATAGAATTTGCATGTCTATAGACAAGACTTATTTTACGTTGCTATCAGTTATTTACAGCTTACAAAATTGTAACTCCCATGGAATCAGAATAAGATAACACTGGAAGAATATGCTATAGACAATGTATAGTTTTTCACTTAAATACAGTTGTTTTTTGCTTTGTTTTTTTCCTATAATACGAACATTTCACACTTGTTCCTCAAACCCAGAAAGATTTACAACTGATAGGTGTCAAAGGCATTTTAGAAGATAGACATATGAATAAAAAATGACTTACAAAACTACCAGAGCAGACATTCATAAATGATTTCAACAAGGCAGATTGTTAAAGAATATAAATAAGGGAAGGAGAGATTCATTCAGCTCTGAGAACCTATTAGAATTTCTATGTGAGGCATTTAGGAGAGGCAATCTAGTTGGAAGAGGGGACTGGAGGCTATCCTGAAGCTGTTTTTAGATACCACTTTACATAAAACTAAGAAAAAGTAGATCATCTCTGTTAAAGAATTCCATGGTGCTTGGTAGGAGCCATTAAAGCTATCTCGTGGACTTCATTTGAAATCTAGAAAAATTCCTTGGTATTTAGATTACTTGGGAGTTAGTACAAAAATGTAGACGTGCTATCCAGACAAAGGGGTATCTTGTTCCAAGACACAGAAACCAAGAGAGGAGAGGTGACATGGGAAGGGGAATGATAAGAAAGAGGCAGTAAGAGGAAAAGAGTGTGCCTCAAAACCCAGCACTCCCTCAGCCTATGCAGGTCAAGACACCTACTAAGCTTAGTGTGCTCTAAGCTCACTAAGCTCACTAAGCTTAGTGAGCTTAGAGCACACTAAGCTCTGTTCCTTTCACAAGGACTTGACAGCAGAATACTCTACCTTCAGCCCAGAGCCCTAGCCCCAGCATAAAAGTAGATATTCAATATGTATATATTTCCTGAATGAAAAAAAATATGGAAGGAAGAAAGAAGGAAGGAAAGGAGGGAGGGAGGAAGGGGGGATGGAAGGAAGGAGAGAAGGAAGCAAGGAAGGAAGGAGGGAAGGATGGAAGGAGGAAAGGAAAGAAAAAAGGAAGGGGGGATGGAAGGAAGGGGGGAAGGAAAGGACAACATTGAACTTCATCTAATTGTTCCTCAAGCTTTACTGTTTCAGGGGAGAGAGAACCACCAAGGACCACCCTTCCCATATGACTCATTTAAGACCCTCCTCCACACTGCCTCATGATTCCTTGTCTACTTCCCTCTATAAACCACAGGTCTCTGTCCTTTCCTTTGAGATGCTCCTCATTAATGAACATTTTCCATATTGCAATAGCCTAAATAAAATCACCTCTTTCATTGTCCTGTGCATTTTTGTCTTTCACAGAAGGAAAGAAGAGTTCTGGACCTAATCTCTGGATCTGAAGAACCCTCCTGTGGGTCTGTGGTTTAATATAGGGTGAAGGCATCCAAGCTTTTAATTTGTTTTGACTGCATCCTCCTTATACACATGAAAGAGCAGGGACCAGGCTGCTGTGAAAGCCTCAGAATATAACTTGGCCAAGAAAGAAGAAACTATTGTCAGTAGCGCTGGCATAAGCATCTTTGTCTTTGGGACACAGGGTGAATCCAGGGACTTGTTTGAATTCCTCATTTGGGGGATTAGGGCCTATAATGGAGAGTGTTTTTCCTTCCCTTTTGGACAATGGACTGGGGTGGGGGGTGAAGATTTGAGTTGACTAACAGCATGAACAGAAAGACTAGTTTAGAGTACGAAATAAGAATGTATTTTTACTTATCCAAAGATGTGGCTAAAGGTGGATGCAGCAACAAAGCTACCTTTGACCTGCTTAAGGAAAAACAAAAATCAGGGAATTTATTGGAAGGATTCGGTATAACTCAGTACTTGAAGAAAAAGTTGAAGAATAAGCACAGCTCTGAGATATAGATGGTAGAAAGTGAATGGACAGTGATGAGCGGTTCCTACTCCTTTCAGCCTCACTGTCCCTCTGCCAAAGAATCAAAGTCCAGGGAAAGGGCATCTGATTGACAGGACTTGGATCACATGCTCACCTCTTGGCAGAGGCAGGTGGCTCAATCCTGATGAGTTGATTGACAGTAGCCAAAGTGGGAGAAATTATACAGCAAAATGGGAGGTGGGAAGGACTGTTACTAAAAGGAAAAGTCAAGGATTTGGGGAAGGCAAAACAGCAGCTTTACATAGAATTACCACGTAACTCAGTGATTCCACACCTAGGAGATATAAAAACATACATCCACACAAAAACTTTTACCTGAATATTTCTAGCAGTGTTATTCATAATAACCATAAAGTGGGAAGCCTAAATGTCCATTGACTAATAAGTATATATTCATCCAATGGAATATTATTCAGCTATAAAAAGAAATGAATCGCTGTGCACTGGGCAGTCCCCACAGGTTTGTCTCTTGCTTCAACAGTGTTTGGACGGAACAGACCCAGGGTCGCCCCTTGCTCCCCCCTCCAACTACCCTCCAACCTTTTTTCCAGTCACAACCTTCGGAATCAGCCACTCAGCTATCCTCGGCCTCCAGGCCCAGCCAACACCATTTTTTGAGCTTAGTTCCTTATTATCAATTAAGCATGAGCTCCCAGATTCGTCAGAATTATTCCGCCCAGGTGGAGGCCGCCATCAATCGCCTGGTCAACATGCATCTGTGGGCCTCCTATACCTCCCTCTCTCTGGGCTTCGATTTTGACCACGACGATGTGGCTTTGGAGGGCGTGGGCCACATTTTCCTTGAAATGGCTGAGAAGCACGGGGCCACCCAGCGTCTTTTGAAAATGCAAACCCAGCGCCACGGCAGTGCCCTCTTCCAGGACGTGCAGAAACCATCTCAAGATGAGTGGGGCAAAACCCAGGATGCTAGGGAAGCCACCATGCTCATGGAGAAGAGCCTGAACCAGGTTCTTTTGGATCTACATGCCCTGCACTCTGCCCGGCAGACCCCCAGCTCTCCCCCTGGAGAGCGGCTTCCTGGAGGAGAAGGTGAAACTCATCAAGAAGATGGCGACCACCTGACCAACCTCTGCAGGCTGGCTGGTCCCCAGGCTGGGCTGGGCGAGTATCTCTTCCAAAGGCTCACCTCAAGCATGTCTAGGAACCTCTGAAGCCCACGGCCTTTGAGGATTCCCTCTGGTGTCAGGGCTTCTGCCCAAAGCCTCTCTCTGCAGCCACCAGGCAGCTTTTTAACCACCCTGGGGCCCTCTCCCAAGACGTGGACCAAATGGAAACAATAAAGCTTTTTGCAGCAAAAAGAAAAAAAAAAAAAAAAGAAATGGAGTAGTGATGCATGCAACATGATTAACCTTGAAAACATGCTAAGTGAAAGAAGACAATCGCAAAAGACCATATATTGTATGATTCCATTTATATGAAAAGTCCAGGATAGGCAAATCCATAGAGACAGAAAGTAGGTTAGGTAGATTAGTGATTACTGGGCACGGGGAAGGAGGGATGATGGGGATTGCCTGGTAGTGGATACTGATTTCTTTTAGGGGGAAAAATTGTTTTATAATTATAATGTGGTGATGGTTGCACAACCCTGTGACTAAACTAAAAACATTGAATAATATATTTTAATTATATGAAATGTGAATTAATCTCAATAAAACTATTTATAAAGAAGCAGCAGCTTTTCCATAACAATATTGTTATTGCAATAACGAAATCTGTTCTAATTAACTTTTTTGTTTTTACTTGTTGATAAAGTAGGTAGAAGCTACTGGAGCAGATCTTAAGAGATAGGAAAGGAAGTCACTGGTCAGTCATGAAACATAAATTTCTCCTTTGGAACAGGGCATTGTTTTATGTTAGGAACAACTACCACCAGTGTGTTCCTTAGTTAGCTTTGTAAGTTATCAAACAAGTATGGATTATTCTGTCAGTCCCTTACAAATGTGTCAACCAAACTAAAACAGGACCTGTCCAGAATGAAACTCACATGAGGCAACATGGAATACTCTAGAGGATGCAGGCTAAGAAGTAGGAAATCTGAATTATCTCCATTGATAAGCCATTGACACATACTTGGTAAAAGACTGTAGGGAAGTTCCTGCCCTTCTCCAGGCTTCAGTCTCCTGACATGGAAAAAGAGAGAGATGGAATAGGTTAGTAATTCCCAAAGACCGGTTTCTCATTAAGGGCTGTGATTTAATATTTCCTCAAAACAAATCAATGTAAACAAAAAGTGAACCAATGTAAAGAAAATTCTAGGCAAATAGTATGGATATTGTAGAGATATGGCAAAAACATGTATTAGTGTAAGAATTACTGAAGTTTGGCAAATGCTACATGATACCTTTTGCTGTAATCTGGTTACGTGCAACAGAGGTGGGAGAATCCATTATTTTGTAAAGCTGGATTTTACCCCATTTATTTGATAAAAAGTTTCTAAATAAGAATGATATTAGTAAATAATTATCATTTGTTAAGTTTTATTATGTGCCAGTCCTGACAAATAAAGGGAAAGTTCAGGAAGATGTTATGATCAGCCTAAAGTTTAGGTGAGTGGGGAAGGCTTCCCCAAAACTGAGGCTGGAAGGATGATAAGATTTAGTAAGGTGAAGGGCTAGGGAGCTTTTTGTAGGTGCAAGGGCATCGGTGAAGGTCTACGGTTGAAACTGAACATGTAGTTCATCGGGGGAGCTAATCTATCCCACGTGGTTGGAACATAAAGAATGAGGGGGAGAGAATTCGATCAGCCACCAGCACTTACTGAGCACACACCTCACTTCCCACAGTGTGCTAGGTGCTTTGCTTATTTCATTCAAGCCACAAAAAACTCTCTGGGGTAAGCATTTTTACTCCATTTTACAGATGGGGACTGAGGCTTAAAGTTAAAATACCTTGCTTGTGGCTGCAGAGCCAGTAAGAGGGAAAGCCTGGATTTGAACACAATCACATTGCTTCCAGAGCTGGTAGGCTAAGCCACTACACACTGCACACTGGTCACCTCAGCTTCTCCAGAGCATTGCCGTCCCTCAGATTTTCCTTGGTCCTAGCTAGACGACAGACTGATTGAGTCATAGACTCCTTGCTCTGTGAACCTGGTTAGGAAGCCTATTGTTAAAGTAAGTAAGACACTTGGAAAGCATAGCCAAAGCTATTAAAATTCTATAAGCCAGCTTTCTCCAAGATTTTGCACTTGGGAATGAATGTCAAAAGGACTTGTTAGGAAATCATATCGTTTAGAACTTCCATATAATTTCTTTCTCGTTAACACAGAGATGAGAAAGGTAAAAATAAGTGTTTTGTTTTTTCTGGGGAAAACTGTAAGTCTTTATTTGGGACAATGATTGAAAAATAATTGGTCAGTTTTTGCCTCCACACTATGATTTGGTACAGAAAGGGCAAAAGTCACTCTTCACTACATGTATAAGAGGCTTGCTTAAAGTTGTGTAGTTTCTCAGGGTTCAGTGTGTGTTCCCCATAATAGAATAAATCTCTAATAACAACACACAGCACTCCTCCCATTGTTGATGTTCAAGTTCTTATTCCACACCTCCAACTGTATTGTTATTGAACAAAGGCTGAAGAGGGAAACACAGAGCGAGAATTTCTATGCTACCCATTCCAACTTCAACAGAGGGAACAAGTGACCCAAACACTTTAATTCCAGCCCAAACTTTGAAAGAAAGCACTTTCGTTAATGTTTGAGTTCATTATCTTACCATTGGACCTAAATGTAAGGCCAGACACTCTCATATTCTTAGAGGAAAATATAGACAGAACTCTCTATGACATAAATCACAGCAAGATCATTTTTGACCCTCCTAGAGAAATGGAAATAAAACAAAATAAACAAATGTGACCTAATGAAACTTAAAAGCTTTTGCACAGCAAAGGATACCATAGACAAGACCAACAGACAACCCTCAGAATGGGAGAAAATAGTTGCAAATGAAGCAACTGACAAAGGATTAGTCTCCAAAATTTATAAGCAACACATGCAGCTCAATAACAAGAAAACAAACAACCCAATCCAAAAATGGGCAGAAGACCTAAATAGACATTTCTCCAAAGAAGATATACAGATTGCCAACAAACACATGAAAGAATGCTCAACATCATTAATCATTAGAGAAATGCAAATCAAAACTACAATGAGATATCATCTCACACCAGTCAGAATGAACATCATCAAAAAATCTAGAAACAATAAATGCTGGAGAGGGTGTGGAGAAAAGGGAACACTCTTGCACTGTTGGTGGGAATGTAAATTGATACAGCCACTATGGAGAACAGTATGGAGGTTCCTTAAAAAACTAAAAATAGAACTACCATACGACCCAGCAATCCCACTACTGTGCATATACCTTGAGAAAACCATAATTCAAAAAGAGTCATGTACCAAAATATTCATTGCAGCTCTATTTACAATAGGCAGGACATGGAAGCAACCTAAGTGTCCATCAACAGATGAATGGATAAAGATGTGGTACATATATACAATGGAATATTACTCAGCCATAAAAAGAAATGAAACTGAGTTATTTGTAGTGAGGTGGATAGACCTGGAGTCTGTCATACAGAGTGAAGTAAGTCAGAAGGAGAAAAACAAATACCGTATGCTAACACATATATATGGAATCTAAGGAAAAAAATGTCATGAAGAGACTAGGGGTAGGATGGGAATAAAACACAGACCTACTAGAGCATGGACTTGAGGATATGGGGAGGGGAAGGGTAAGCTGTGATGAAGTGAGAGAGTGGCATGGACATATATATACTACCAAACGTAGGGTGGATAGCTAGTGGGAAGCAGCCACATGGCACAGGGAGATCAGCTCAGTGGTTTGTGACCACCTAGAGGGGTGGGATATGGAGGGTGTGAGGGAGGGAGACGCAAGAGGGAAGAGATATGGGAACGTGTGTATATGTATAACTGATTCACTTTGTTGTAAAGCAGAAACTAGCACACCATTGTAAAGCAATTATACTCCAATAAAGATGTTAAAAAATAAAATAATAAATAAATAAATAAATAAAATAAACCCACTGCACCACCAAAAAAAAAAAAAAAAAAAAAAAACAAAACCAAAAATAAAATAAAGGCAATGTTTACCCATGATGGCTAAGGATTGGACCTATATTTTGGATAAAATTGTCATTCTTTTGGCCTATTCCTAAGAGGCATTTTTAAATGGAGTCATAACAGCTAAGATTCCCTATTGTATTCTTTTAAATAAAATGCTCATTGGAAAGGAGAAACGTTCGGGAAGTTAGAAGATTAAAAAAACTAAAAGGTTTTTCTTTTTTCTAATGTGATCACTTTGATGGCTTCAATGGTCCAAGAAAGATGACTTGTACATTTCAAAGATTTCACACCATTCTTTCTGTTCTTCATTTCTCTGTGTTTGCACCATAACTAAAAGTCAGTCAAGTGTATGTCCTGGTTAGGAGTCTGCAAAGATGATTTAGGATGACCAACTGGCCCTGTTTGCCCAGCATTGAGGAGTTTCCTGGGATGCAGGATGTTCAGTTCTAAGATCAGAACATGCCTGAAAAAATCAGAATGAGGTTGGTCACACAAAGATGGTATTTTTTTGGCCTAGTTAGAGGTCTCTGTTTAAACAAACCAGAGAGGACACTCATCCCTTGTCTACTGAGTCACAGTCTCCTGTGAGCCCAATCACTTATTATTTTTAAAAGCTTCCCAGGTTGTTCTGATAACCAGCCAGGTTTGGGAGTTTCTGAGATGCTGCAAGTAATTCCTAAGTAGAATCCTTTCTATCGGTCTCAAATGGAAAATGCAATCGATATAACATTTCCTTTTTCTAATTTTTGTAATATCTTTGAAGTTGAGCTGTGTTTAAAAACAAAAACAAACAGCTTCCATGAGAAGAGGGATGGCTATAATCCTAACATTTCACAAGGTGCATGCTCTTGTGAAGATTGACTTTTGTCCAAGACCCCAGGGACTGAAACATCAGCTACCTATGTGGTTTTGAGAAAGCTGAGGGTTACATTTGGCCTCAATGATCTTCCATTCCCTCTGGTCTCTCATCCTTCATGGAGGGAGAGAGATGGGAAATGGAACTCTGGACAATTTCTGCTACTCTCAGACTCCTCAAATAAGATGCTGACTTCCCCCACTTTTGACTTCAGGTTCTTAATTCGTCTTAAAGCTTCAGTTCACAGCTTTACATTATAATATAATCTGTGTTTATTACAAAATATTTGGAAAATATAGAAAAATAAAAGAAGAAAAATGATCCAACCGTCTTCTCTCCAATTCAAACAACCTTAATATTCTGATGTATTTCTTTTCTGCATTATTCCTTTGTATTGCTTTTGTATTATAACTGTCATACTCTATTTGCATACTACATTATATTGCTTTTTAAGTAACTGAACATGCTCCTATATCATAACATACCATAAATAGTACATTTGATGGCTACATTACATTTAAAGAGGATGGGCACAATTCAATTTATCAGGCTCTTGGCTAACTTTCCAGAGCAATGTCTTTAACATAATCTACCAAATACTTGAAGACCATTATGAGACACAAATCCCAAAAACATAATCTGGAGAAGAATCACTATCCTGATGGTTCACCTACAACTAAGTCTTTCCTTTAGGTTAAGAACAGGTCATTTCTCAGGAATATTTCTTTATTTTGGTACTTTGTTGGGGTTGTTTTTCATTTAGATAATAGAATAGCGTCAGATAAAATTTTAAAAAGAAAAAATCACCCATAATTCCACTGCTCTACCAAAGCCACTCAAAGGTATATAGACACATAGATTCTTATACAGCTATCATCATACAATGCATGCAGTTCTGTGTTCCTCTTTTGCACTTACTATTACACTATAGTCATTGTGCAATGTTATTACATAGCCCTTACAATTATCACTTTTTAAATGGTTGTGTAATCATCTGCAAGTTATTGTCTTTGGCAACACATTTCTTTTGGTTTAAGAACAGGTAACAATTATACGAAATAACTGAGGAAGAAAAAAATTACTTTAAAAAAATTATTTGAGCACATTCTAAAGCAGTGATTTTCAGATTCTGATCCTTGGTATATACCCCAAAGATTACCATGGAATAGGAGTTGAGGAGAAATCTGGGATGACCCAGTCTTCATTCTAGCAAAACATTTCTCCTTTGTTTTCTTTTGAAAATATGCTCTTAATCAAAAATAAAGAAAGGAAGAGAAAAATGTATAAAATTAAATGATGCAACTTTTATGGTAGAATCTGTCATTAATTAGCAGTGTGACCTTGGGCAAGTTACACACATGCCTGAGTTTCCTTGCCTATAAAATGAGGATACTAATTACTAATTTTACCAAACTCACTGGGTTGTGATAAAGATGAAATATATGTGTGATATATATCGATTGCTTAGAACAGTGTCGGGCCCTAACTATTGTATCTGTTTTTATGAAATAAATAAAATAAAATACGGGAGAAAACAGCACCAGGCCAACAAATCTAGAGAACGTTCATGTGAAATTTAAAGCAAGAAATAGAACATTCGGACAGTGATAGATCTATGGATGGTAGTGATAGTCCCCAAATAGGAAAAAACTTACCCACAGGTTTGGGGGTAAGATTATCAAAGTATCTGACTAGACTCTGATATTTCATACCTGTGTGACTTTAGGCAATTGACTTAACTTCGCTAAATCTCAGTCTTCTCATCTGTCAAAGAGTGTTAATAATATTAACTATATCATAGGATTCTTGTGAGCAGTAAATCAAGTCATCCCTATGAAGTATATAGTCCAGGACCTGGTCCATTCTGCATCTTCAATAATAGACAGTTAGAACCTTCCCAAGTACAATGTATGTTGATCACTTACTGGAATTGTTTTGGCATATCCACAACTTAAAGAGCCAAAATGCACAGCAGAAATTAATACGACATTAAATCAACTATGCTTCAATAAAATTTTTTAAAAAGAGCCACAAAAAAATGCTACATATGGAGTCCAGGTGGTCAGGATGGAAAAGAATTTTGGTTTCAACTTGCAAAAAAGACAATAGAAGGAGGAAATAGACACTGATATCTCTCTGGAAGTTAAGGTGCCAAGACCCTCGTATCCATAATTGCAGGCAGTGGAGTTTGGGGAAGCATGGGAAAGATGTGAAAAGCACTGCCTTAGGAGTTAGGTGACCTAATCCTAGTCCCAGATTTGTCCTAAACTTGCCACATGGCCTTCAATAAATCAGCTTTCTGCTTCACTCTTAAATTATCCCCTGTCTAAACAGTGGTGGTTGAACAAAAGATAACCTCAAAGATCTCCTCATCTCTATTATTCTTATGGAGTAAGGAGTCCTTTGCTATTTTTAGAATCTCTGGGATCATCAAGGTTCTGTGGACAAGAAGGTGTTAAATTTTACAGAGCGGCATGCAACTTTGATGAAGACTGCCATTTGTCAATCAGTTATATCGCCTCTACCTTTTTTCTCTATAAGAGAGAAATTATCACATTAAATAACCAAGAATTGGTGGTTACATTCCCGGAGAATAAGAATGGTTTGAAAGAGTCTGCTCTTAAAAAAATATTTCTCCAGATATTTATAGTTGGAATTCTTGTATTTAGCTTAACCACTCCCTTGTCTGTGAAATGAAATGAATTACCACCGAGCCTTAATATTGTCTCTGGCTCCAAGCAGAGGGGAAAAACAGTTTTGGTCAGCAATACAGTAGAATTAGAGAATATTTGCCTTATTTAATCATGGTCTGGCCGAGTCATTCCGATTGATATTGTTTGGAATGAAAACTTTACCAGATGTTCACTTAAATGAGCTAGAGAGATTAATTATCAGTCCCACCACATTATCCTGAAGGGTGGGTATAATCATCTCCAAGGAATTTCCTGGAGCCGGACACAAAGGTTGCTGACTGTAATTACAGTTAACACTTTATGAAATACACACGATGTACCAGTCACCACTCTAAGTGCTTCATATGTATTAATTCATTGAGTCCCATAATACCCCCTGAAGGAAGGCACTAATGTTATCCTTTTACAGGAATGAAGTCACTCAGCTAGTAAGTGGTAAAGGCAGGATTTGAATCAGGAACGTTGACCCATAGGCCTACGCTTTTAAAACTACGCTATACCCATTGCCCAATACTATACCCTGTTTTTGACCCAAGGTGCTGTTAAAATTTGAATGAATTAGGCTTGTCATTAATCTATAAGTGGGTGAAGAGGAATCTGAACTATTGTGAGCAGGGAAAAATATAATGTCTGACCTGAGGGAAGGAAGAATGCTAAATTTTGGAGAAAACATTCATATACCTGATTAGAATCTCTTGGGTTACCAAAAAAACATATCCACCGTTTATTCCTCTTTTAGAATAATTTGAGGAATGTAAGGGGAATTGAAATTTAGACCTCTACTCCTTGTCTGCATAAGATATCTGGAATGTTTTGTTGCTATGATCAAAGCCATGCAGATAATGTTGGTTGATGCTTCTTGGTTAACCTTAAGAAGAAGCAAAAAGAACCGTTGGATTTTCCTCATTTCCAGTGGAATCCCAAATATTTCTTTGTTCTTGGGGTTTACTGGAAGTACTATACTGGTTGACATTGACATTCTTCTGAGCTTCCTATCTGAGAGCTCCCTTATGTTTTGTTAGCATGTACTCTCCAACAATACAAAGAAAGCATAACATGTAAGCTATCCATTTAGGTTTTGAAATAACAGAGTGGTTTGAAAAGGGTGTTGGTTCTGGATGCGGAGATTTGTGGACAGAATCTTTCAGAGCTGAGACTGAGAACTCATAATGTATTTGAATGACATAATTTCATCTCAGACTCAATCCCCCGTTTTTTTTCTCTTAAAGACTGTGTTAAAGATATTTTTATTACAGGATATATATTTTTTTCTTATTCCTCTCTGTGAAGGTTTTCAATCCATTTGCATGCAACACAAGCTTTCCTCTATATAATTAGGATCCCAGAAACTTGGAGCAGTTGGCTATGACATTCGCATATAAGCAATTTTGTCAGTTCAAGCATCATGATATGACATTAAAAACTTCAGTAATAGGATAAGAAAGATTGCAAGGGAGGCAGCTTTGACGCAAGTTAAATATTTTGCTAATCACAAGCAACCAAAGAAATTGGAACTCAGATTAAGACTTTGATTAGCTAAAATATAGCCTATCTTAAAAGATGCCATCACTATTGTGCCTCCTTATAAATACAGAATTTCTCCAATAGGAAATAATCTGTCTCCTATCACGTGGAATTTTTTTTCCTTTTAAAGAATTTATTTTTTCTACTATTAAAATAATTATACATTATCAATGAATAAATCAGAGAAAAGTAGAAAGATTACCCAGGGTCTCACCACCTTCACACTGGTACTTAAACTTAGGCATACCTCCACTTAGTTATAATTATGCTTTGCATATAAATGCTGCATCCTTCATTTTAAAGGCTGAACTGTATTTTTTAATGTATAGAACCATAACGTTTAATGGTTTTCATAATAGTCTTCTCGAGTGGATGCCCTGTAATTTAACTACATATTCCCACATTCCTAAACTAATAATGTCTCCAACTTTTCTATTCTAATAAATATTAGTTCAGTATTCATCTTTATGCCAAAACATTTTCCTTTTTTAGGATTATTTCTTTGGATTAGCTTCCCTCAAGTGGAATCACTACTCAAAAATGTTGCATTCTGAAGTTTATTGCAGATAAACAAATTTTATCAGCATATACTAACTTCCTGCAATAAATTCACCCACAATACACTATTAATTGGTTTGTCCAATTCCAAAAATAAGGCTTGGAAAGCAGAAAGTCACTGTTTCCCAAAGGCATTCTGAATTTTTGTGTTGCTTTAACCAGAGTTTCTGAATTTTCCTTATGTTACTTTACCTTCTTGTTTTGGCATGTATTTCTGCCATGAACTTAAGTCCTGGAGTTTATTCACTGGAAGCTTCTGACTTTGATCGTGGGCTGCTTCCACATTGATGAATTCCCTCTTGTGGCCTTAATCTTCTGCATCCCTCTCAGTGAGAGTGAGAGTAGATACTGTGGCTATTTCCCCACAATGATTCTGTCTTCCCTGTGTCAGTTCTCTGGGGGACTGGCCCTACCATGGCTGCAGAGGTGGTCCCTGATTTAACCTAATTGACCTTTTCTTGCCCAACATGCTATTGAAACCACTCTGGTCATTTCACCACTGACCTCCCTCCATTTTGTTCAATCTAATAATCAATCTGCAGCCCCCATCTTACTTGACCTCTCAGCAGAATTTAGCATAGTTAATCACTCCTATCTTTTTGATGCACTTTCTTCACTTGGCTTTCAGGATCAAATCAAGTCAGGATCTAATCAAGAAAACAAAAATTATTCTTAGCATTTGACAAGAGGGAATTTAATTCAGAGCCTTGATAACACAGGTGGCAAAAGAGAAGAAAAGGAGAAAGTGAGATAACGAGAATGGGCAACTGCAGAAACACGATATCAACCTTGGCTCAAGGAACAGAGAGGAGAGGAGGTGTCCATGGGCTTGAAGGACCCAGCAGAAGCTAGCATCATGAAAGGTTTGTCTAGCAGAAGCTGGAGCCAGAACAGAGGTACAGACACAATAAGAGACACCACCGCAGAGAAGGAGAGGAATCCCTGGTTTCTCCTTTTCTCCCTCCAATTTTCCATCAGTGTCCTTCATAAACTAATCCCAGCTGGAAACTAACTAACATCAGAATCTTGGAAAAAGCAGCTTGCAGTGGTCAACGCCACTGCCATACAGACTCAGGAAGAAGGGGAGGAGGGACAGAAAGAGGGTCTACAGGGCCAAGTCTGCCACAACAGATTGCTTTATCCCCTGCTTTACTGGTAACTCCTTCTCTGTCTTTCTACTGGCTCCTCTTCTTCTCTCTGCCCTCTTAACATCGAGGTTCTCCAAAGCTCAGTCCATGTTCCACCTTCTTGTCTAGTTATCCAAAAATGCTCAACAAATTCTCGCCCACAAACCCTAAATTGTTTAGAACAACAATTTATGGTCACCTCTCATGATTCTGTGGGTTGACTGGGCAAAGCTGGGTAGTTCTCTTTTGGGATCTATCAGGAAGTGTGTGGTGAACCCTGGGATGTGTCGATCAGATCCTGCTTCAGAAATGAACAAATTATTACAGCACTTGCTGGGAGTCTGGCTGACAGCCCTCAGCTGTCAGTCTTTTTCAGGGAAAGTCTCAGTTTGTGAGGGTCACCTCACCCAAGTTCTCATACCCTTCCCAGAGTAGCCCATATCCGAGGACTGGTTAATATAGAGGATATAAAGCACAACACTTTCATCCCAACTTGGGGCAGATACAGGGGATTATCCCATCCTCAGAACTCCCTAAAAGCATCAGTTGAGGTTCTGATGGAATTGCTTAACAGCGTGATTTCTCCCTTTGTCAATCCTGTTTCCACCCTTCCCTTGCATACATTCCATAGGCATATATCCCCAAAGCACTCCCCAATGGAGCCTCTGTGTCTCAGAATCTACTTTCTGGGGAACCCAACCTACAACATGGTTGCACTCAAGATGGTGGCTAAGGCTGGAGTCATCTAACAGGTTGGTTGGGCTGGACATCTACGATGCCTCAATCACATAGCTGGCAGTTGATCCTGACTATCAAATGGACTATCAATTGGAATGTCTAGACATAGCGTCTCTATGTGGCCTGGGTTTATCTCACCATGTCCACTGGGTTCCAGGTGGGACCACTCCAAACATAAGTGTTGAAAAGGCCTGAGTATACTGTTACTTCCTAGAATATTAATTCTATTGGTCAAACAAGTTACAAAAATTCAAAGCGAGGAGTATTAGATTTCCCTCTTGATGTGAGGAACAATATTCACATACAAGGAGGAAAGAAAGGATGGAGGTTTTCGTTGTAAACTTTCTACCACATCTTTTCCTCTAGATCACTCCATTAAAACTGCTCTTGTTGGGCTTCCCTAGTGGTGCAGGGGTTAAGAATCTGCCTGCAAATGCAGGGGACATGGGTTTGAGCCCTGGTCCGGAAGATCCCACATGCCTCAGAGCAATAAACCCTGTGTGCCACAACTACTGAGCCTGCACTCCAGAGCCTGCAAGCCACAACTACTGAGCCTGTGTGCCACAACTACTGAAGCGTGCATGCCTAGAGCCTGTGCTCCGAAACAAGAGAAGCCACTGCAATGAGTAGCCCACTCAATGCAACGAAGAGTAGCCCCCGCTTGCCGTAACTAGAGAAAGTCCGTGCGCAGCAACGAAGACCAAACGCAGCCAAAAATAAATAAATTATTAAAAAAAAAACAAACCCTCTTGTCATGATCACCAATAATCTCTATATTGCTAAATCCAATGCTGTATTCCCAGTTGTATTCTTACTTGATCTCCCAGCAGGATCTCTCACTTCTTTGACAATCTCATAATATCTACAGGCTGATGACTCCCAAATTTTTACTCCTGTTCAGTCCACTCTTACAATCTATAAACTCCTACAAGCAACTATATGCCAATAAAATGGACAACCTAGAAGAAACAGACACATTTTTATAAAGGTACAACTCCCAAGACTGAACCAGGAAGAACAGAAAATATGAATAGACCAATCACAAGTAGTGAAATTGAAACTGTGATTTAAAAATACCCAACAGGGTTTCCCTGGTGGCACAGTGGTTGAGAATCCACCTGCTGATACAGGGGACACGGGTTCGTGCCCCAGTCCAGGAAGATCCCACATGCCGCGGAGTGGTTGGGCCTGTGAGCCATGGCCACTGAGCCTGTGTGTCCGGAGCCTGTGCTCCACACAGGAGAGACCACAACAGCAAGAGGCCCGCATACCACAAAAAAATAAAAATAAAATAAAAATAAAAATACCCAACAAACAAAAAGTCCAGGACCCGAGGGCTTCACAGGCAAATTCTATCAAACATTTAGAGAAGAAGTAACACCTATCTTTCTGAAACTATTCCAAAAATTGCAGAGGAAGGAATACTCCCAAACTCATTCCATGGGGCCACCGTCACCCTGATGCCAAAACCAGACAAAAATACCACAGAAAAGGAAAATTACAGGCCAATATTACTGATGAACATAGACACAAAACTCCTCAGCAAAATACTAGCAATCCAAATCCAACAATACATTAAAAGGATCATACAACATGATCAAGAGGGATTCATCCCAGGGATGCAAGGATTATTCAATATACATAAATCATTCAGTGTGATACAAAACATCAACAACTTGAAGAATAAAAAACCATAGGATCATCTCAATAGATGTGGAAAAGCTTCTGACAAAATTCAACACCATTTATTATAAAAATTCTCCAGAAAGTGGGTATAGAGGGAACATACCTCAACATAAGAAAGGTCATATACGACAAACCCACAGCTAACATCATATTCAATGGTGAAAAGCTGAAAGCATTTCCTCTAATATCAAGAACAAGACAGGGGCCTTCCCTGGTGGTGCAGTGGTTAAGAATTCTCCTGTCAATGCAGGGGACATGGGTTCATTCCCTGGTCCGCAAAGATCCCACATGCCGTGGAACAACTAAGCCCATGTGCCACAACTACTGAGCCTGTGCTCTAGAGCCCACAAGCCACAACTACTGAGACCACATTCTGCAACTACTGAAGTCTACACGCCTAGAGCCCATGCTCTGCAATAAGAGAAGCCACTGCAATGAGAAGCATGCACATCACAATGAAGAATAGCTCCAGCTTGCTGCAACTAGAGAAAGCAAGAAAGCCCATGCACAGCAGCAAAGACCCAATGCAGCCAAAAAAAAAAAGACAAGTATGCCCACTCTTGTTACTTGTATTCAACATAGTTTTGGAAGTCTTAGCCACAGCAATCAGAGAAGAAAAAGAAGTAAAAGGAATCCAAATTGGAAAAGAAGTAAAACTGTCACTGTTTGCAGATGACATGATAATATACATGGAAAATCCTAAAGATGCTACCAGAAAAATTCTAGAGCCGATCAATGGATTTGGTCAATTGCAGGATACAAAATTCATACAAAGAAACTTGCTGCATTTCTATACACTAACAATGAAAGATCAGAAAGAGAAATTAAGGAAACAGTTCCATTTACCAATGCATCAAAAAGAATAAAATACCTAGGAATAAACCTACCTAAGGAGGCAAAAACCTGTACTCTGAAAACCATAAGACACTGATGAAAGAAATTGAAGATTACACAAACAGATGGAAAGATATACCATGTTCTTGGATTGGAAGAATCAATATTGTTAAAATGATTATACTACCCAACGCAATCTACAGATTCAATGAAATCCATATCAAATTACCAAAGGCATTTTTCACACAACTAGAAAGAAAGACTTTAGAATTTGTATGGAACCACAAAGACCCCAAATAGACAAAGCAATCTGGAGAAAGAAAAACAGAGCTGGAGGAACCAGGCTCTCTGACTTCAGACTATACTACAAAGTTACAGTCATCAAAACAACATGGTACCAGACAAACATGTCACAAAGAAAGAAAACTACAGGCCAATATCACTGATGAACATAGATGCAAAAATCCTCAACAAAATACTAGCAGACAGAATCCAACAGCACATTAAAAGGATCATACACCATGATCAAGTGGGGTTTATCCCAGGAATGCAAGGATTCTTCAATTTATGGAAGTCAATCAATGAAATAAACCATATTGACAAACTGAAGAATAAAAACCATAGGATCATCTCAATAGATGCAGAAAAAGCTTTTGACAGAATGCAACACCGACTTATGATAAAAACTCTGCAGAAAGTAGGCATAGAGGGAACTAACCTCAACATAATAAAGGCCATATATGACAAACCCACAGCCAACATCGTTCTCAATGGTGAAAAACTGAAACCATTTCCTCTAAGATCAGGAACAAGACAAGGTTGTCCACTCCCACAACTATTAATCAACATAGTTTTGGAAGTTTTAGCCACAGCAATCAGTGAAGAAAAATAAAAGGAATCCAAATCAGAAAAGAAGAAGTAAAGCTGTCACTGTTTGCAGATGACATGATTCTATAAATAGAGAATCCTAAAGATGCTACCAGAAAACTACTAGAGCTAATCAATGAATTTGGTAAAGTAGCAGGATACAAAATTGATACACAGAAATCTCTTGCATTGCTATACACCAATGATGAAAAATCTGAAAGAAAAGTTAAGGACACACTCCCATTTACCAATGCAACAAAAAGAATAAAATGCCTAAGAATAAACCTACCTAAGGAGACAAAAGACCTGTATGCAGAAAACTATAAGACACTGATGAAAGAAATTAAAGATGATACAAACAGATGGAGAGATATATCACGTTCTTGGATTGGAAGAATCAACATTGTGAAAATGACTATACTACCCAAAGCAATCTATAGATTCAATACAATTCTATCAAACTACCAATGGCATTTTCCACAGAACTAGAACAAAAAATTCACAATTTGTATGGAAACACAAAAGACCCCAAATAGCCAAACCAAACTTGAGAAAGAAACACGGAGCTGGAGGAATCAAGCTCCCTGACTTCAGACTATACTACAAAGCTACAGTAATCAAGACAGTATGGTACTGGCACAAAAACAGAAATATAGACCAATGGAACAGGATAGAAAGCCCAGAGATAAACCCATGCACCTATGGTCACCTTATCTTTGACAAAGGAGGAAAGAATATACAATGGGGAAAAGACAAACTCTTCAATAAGTGGTGCTGGCAAAACTGGACAGCTACATGTATAAGAATGAAATTATAACACTTCCTAACAGCATATACAAAAATAAACTCAAAATGGATTAAAGACCTAAATGTAAGGCCAAACACTATAAAACTCTTAGAGGAAAACATAGGCAGAACCCTCTATGACATAAATCACAGCAAGATCCTTTTTGACCCACCTCCTAGAGAAATGGAAATAAAAATAAACAAATGGGACCTAATGAAACTTAAAAGCTTTTGCAGAGCAAAGGAATCCATAAACAAGAAGAAAAGACAACACTCAGAATGGGAGAAAATATTTGCAAATGAAGCAACTGACAAAGGATTAATCTCCATAATTTACCAGCAGCTCATGCAGCTCAATATCCAAAAAACAAACAACCCAATCCAAAAATGGGCAGAAGACCTAAATAGACATTTCTCCAAAGAAGATATACAGATTGCCAATAAACACATGAAAGAATGCTCAATATCACTAATCATTAGAGAAATGCAAATCAAACTACAATGAGATCTCATCTCACACTGGTCAGAACGGCCATCATCAAAAAATCTACAAACAATAAATGCTGGAGAGGGTGTGGAGAAGAGAACCCTCTTGCACTGTTGGTGGAAATGTAAATTAATACAGACACTATGGAGAACAGTATGGAGGTTCCTTAAAAAACTAAAAATAGAACTACCATATGACCCAGCAATCTCACTACTGGGCATATACCCTGAGAAAACCATAATTCAAAAAGAGTCATGTACCACAATGTTCATTGCAGCTCTATTTACAATAGCCAGGACATGGAAGCAACCTAAGTGTCCATCAACAGATGAATGGATAAAGAAGATGTGGCACATATATACAATGGAATATTACTCTGCCATTAAAAGGAATGAAACTGAGTTATTCGTAGTGAGGTGGATGGACCTAGAGTCTGTCATACAGAGTGAAGGAAGTCAGAAAGAGGAAAACAAATACTGTATGCTAACACACATATATGGAATCTAAACAAAGAAAAAAAATGGTCAGAAGAACCTAGGGGCAAGATGGGAATAAAGATGCAGACCTACTAGAGAATGGACTTGAGGATACTGGGAGGGGAAGGGTAAGCTGGGACAAAGTGAGAGAGTGGCATGGACATATATATACTACCAAACGTAAAACAGATAGCTAGTGGGAAGCAGCTGCATAGCACAGGGAGATCCGCTTGGTGGTTTGTGACCACCTAGAGGGGTGGGATAAGTAGGGTGGGAGGGAGGGAGATGCAACAGGGAAGAGATATGGGGATATATGTATATGTATAACTGATTCAGTTTGTTATAAATCAGAAACTAACATACCACTGTAAAGCAATTATACTCTAAAAGATGTTAAAAAAAAATGGCAGAAGACCTAAATAGACATTTCTCTAAAGAAGACATACAGATGGCCAACAAACACATGAAAGATGCTCAACATTACTAATCATTAGAGAAATGCAAATCAAAACAACAATGAGCTATCACATCACACCGGTCAGAATGGCCATCATCAAAATATCTACAAACAATAAATGTTGGAGAGGGTGTGGAGAAAATGGAACCCTCATACACTGTTGGTGGAATGTAAATTGACACAGACACTATGTAGAACAGTATGGAGGTTCCTTAAAAAACTAAAAATAGTACTACCATATGACTCAGCAATGCCACTACTGGGCATATACACTGAGAAAACCATAATTCAAAATAGTCATGAACCACCATGTTCATGGCAGCTCTATTTACAATATCCAGGACATGGAATCAACCTAAGTGTCCACCAACAGATGAATGGATAAAGAAGATGTGGCACATATATACAATGGAATATTACTCAGCCATAAAAAGAAATGAAATTGAGATATTTGTAGTGAGGTGGATGGACCTAGAGTCTGTCATACAGAGGGGAGTAAGTCAGAAAGAGAAAAACAAATACCATATGCTAACACATATATATGGAATCTAAAATTATTTTTAAAAAAAGTTTCTGAAAAAACTAGGGGCAGGACAGGAATAAAGATGCAGACGTAGAGAATGGACTTGAGGACATGGGGAGGGGGAAGGGTAAACTGGGACAAAGTGAGAGAGTGGCATGGACATATATACACTACCAAATGTAAAATAGATAGCTAGTGGGAAGCAGCCACATAGCACAGGGAGATCAGCTCCATGCTTTGTGATCACCTAGAGGGGTGGGATAGGGAGGGTGGGAGGGAGATACAAGAGGGAGGAGATATGGGGATATATGTATATGTATAGCTGATTGACTTTGTTATAAAGCAGAAACTAACACACCATTGTAAAGCAATTATACTGCAATAAAGATGTTAAAAAAAAACACAGAAAAAAACCATGGTATTGGCACAAAAACAGACATATAGATTAATAGAATAGGATAGAAAGCCCAGAAATAAACCCATGCACCTATGCTCAATTAATCTACAACAAAGTAGGCAAGAATATACAATGGGGAAAAGACAATCTCTTCGATAAATTGTGCTGGGAAAACTGGACACCTACATGTAAAAGAATGACATTATAACATTCTCTAACACCATATACAAAAACAAACTCAAAATGGATTAAAGACCTAAATTGAAGGAAGACCAGATACTATAAAACTCTTAGAGGAAAACATAGGCAGAACACTCTTTGACATAAATCGCAGCAATATCTTTTTCCATCTATCTCCTAGAGTAATGGAAATAAAAACAAAAATAAACAAATGGGACCTAATGAAACTTAAAAGCTTTTGCACAGCAAAGGAAACCATAAACAAAACAAAAAGACAACCTACAGAATGGGAGAAAATATTTGCAAAGGAAGAGACTGACAAGGTATTAATCTCCAAAATATACAAACAGCTCATACAGCTCAATAACAAAAGAACAAACAACCCAGTAAAAAATGGACAGAATATCTACGTAGACATTTCTCCAAAGGAGACAAACAGATGGCCAATAGGCACATTGAAAAGTGTTCAACATCACTAATTATTAGAGAAATGCAAATCAAAACTACAATGATGTATCATCTCACATCAGTCAGAATGGCCATCATCAGAAAGTCTACAAATAATAAATGCTGGAGACGGTGTAGAGAAAAAGGAACCCTCCTACACTGTTGGTGGGAATGTAAATTGGTACAACCACTATGGAGAACTGTATATGGAAGTTACTTAAGAAACTAAAAATAGAGTTAGCTTATGATCATGTAATTTAATATACTTATTTATTTTGTTTATGTCTTCCCCTGGAAGGTAAATGTTTTGTTCTGTTTAAAAATTATTATTATAAGCCCAGTGCCTTTTAGAGTGGTGGGCACATGTATGGGGACCCAGTAAATATTTGTTGAATGTATTAAGTTAATAAATGAATGAATGAATTCACATAGGATAGTGTAGATGGAAATAACTACTTTTCCAGTGAAGTTATCTTGCATGCTTTTTTTTGTTTGTTTGTTTGTTTTTGTTTTTTGCGGTAAGTGGGCCTCTCACTGTTGTGGCCTCTCCCGTTGCGGAGCACAGGCCCCGGACGCGCAGGCTCAGCGGCCATGGCTCACGGACCCAGCCGCTCCGCGGCATGTGGGATCTTCCCGGACCGGGCACGAACCCGTGTTCCCTGCATCGGCAGGCGGACTCAACCACTGCGCCACCAGGGAAGCCCTCTTGCATGCTTTTTATATTGATGTTCTACACAGTACATTAATACTTCCGGTAATTCTGAGTAAATATCTTACAATATTCAGTTCAATAACTTCTTGCAAATGAAATATTACATACAAAAGGGCAGAAAACGCATGCATTTTACATTGGACAGTTTATGCAAACCACAAGGATAAACACACTCACACACAACCACTGATATCCTTGTGTGGACTTAGAAGTTTATTGGGAACTAATGTGAGTCTCTTACATATTCTCACTTCTTAGAAGTCACCTAGTTCCCTTGAGGTTGGAGCTACATTTCCCAGAGAAGCCAATCTGCCTATTCAGGTCACTATTTCTGACATGTTGCTCAGAAGCCTTGAAATTAACTCTCTGGGCTGATTTTACCTCGCTACATTGTGTATGTCCCAAAGTCAAATCCGAGTCAACCCTGTGTATATCTGTGAATTACTTTGAGTCAAAGAACAAAATAATAGAAATGTCATACTTCCTAATTAACTTACCTTATGGCCCAATAAGGAAAGAAACCCTGGTTTGGAGGAGGGTTCTAAATTGTTTCTTGCAAAATTGGATAATACAACCTCTTCATTTTATGTTGTCTTGTTTTTTCCATCTGATTCTAGGGAAAAGGATTCAGCCATATTCAGATGAAAATGGTGTCCTGAATAGGAGTGTAAGTAAAACCTAAGATCAGAAAAGGAACATCTGGACTATAAGCTGATGATGAGCACATGTGGAACGTAGATGATAAGATGGAAAATAGTCTCTAAATTTCTCCCTGAATCACTTTTTGGTTCCCAAAGAGTTAATCACAGATGGATGCTTGGGAGTCCACTGTGTTTGATTTCTTTTGCACTGTTCTGTCCATTGCCCAGTCTCTGTTCCTTCAATCTTCCTGGTCAAGGCCATGGTCAGGGTGACCATAATCCTTGCTGTATCCTGGGAGAATGGGAGAATGGTGCTAGCTCCTTTATAGTCCTAAGAGTAGAATTAGGATGCACAGCATACCAGGCAAAGACATCTTCCTCTGACTGATACTGGCTCTCTCTCAGAGTAATATTAATAAGAATTTTTTAAAAATAGTAAGCTAAAAGACTTCTCACTAGTAGTTAAAAGGAAAAAGAATAAATGGATTTAGGAGTATAGTGGGGTATCTTGCCATGACAGACGTACATAAGGCACTTGGTATAGTAAAGTTATTTAGGTGTAAACAGGGGTTAGGCCTAACAAGGCAGGCACTCAAAAGAACATATTTGTTGAATCAATGAGTGAACCAATGATTTAAATCTTGTGTCCAGTTTTTTTCATTTTTATTTTATTTTATTTTTTTAATTTTTGGCCACGTGGCTTGTGGGATCTTAGTTCCTGGACAAGGGATTGAACCCGGGTGCTGGGCTGTGAAAGTGCTGAGTCCTAACCACTGGACTACCAGGGAATTCCCTATCTTCAGTTTTTAAGTCTCTTCTACACTCAACTTCTTTCAGCTACAAATTGTAATAATTAGGATTACATAAAATAATGTTTGCAAAGCACTTAGCACAGCACAAGCACAGAGTAATTGCTCAGTAAAGACATATTTTTACTATTCTACTTGACAACTTCACAGGTTTGAACAAATTGCTGAAAAATGTTAAGGGAGAGTCCACACAAAATAAGAGAGTTGTGTTAGACCAATGAGGTTGAAAATGATGGCTTCACAGTGGTCCAACTTCTGCTTTGCTTTGCTCCTATTATTGCAGGTCTGCTAGATGTATCCAGAAGATTTCCTGCTAGCTGAATATATGAATAGTTTTACCCGGTACAGAGAGCTATATAATTATCTATCTAGGTAGTCACATTGTCTTCATATTCTGCTGTGAGTCTCCTTAAGGATTGTATAGAGACACTGGAAGAAAATCCTGCATTGTAACTCCACTTTTATGTACTTGATGTATCAAGGATCTGTAAAAGATTTGTTGCTGCTCCCTTAAGAATGTTTGGAAACATACTGACATTGGTAACTCACAACAGTATTTAGTTATTTATTTTATTTGTATATCTTCTAGGAACTGGATATATAACAAAAGAACCAACAAAGATTTATTCCCTGTCCTAATGAAGCTTATGGTCTTGTGTGTGAGACAGAAATTAAAGAAGCCAAGTAAATATACAACTACAAGTGTAAGTAGTGATGAAAATGAGGGGGTTTTTTTGATTGGGAGCTCTGACTATTAAACTTACAATGAAATATTTTGGGTGGCAAAATGACATCACCAAATATAGAAATGATTGGGTGAATGGATTTGAAATTTTTTTTACAGAAAAATACACATATCACTATTTTTTGGTAAGAATCTATTCAAATGCATTTCAAATTGGATCTCAAATAGCTAATTGAAAGAAGGAAGGAAGGAAGGAAGGAAAGAAGGAAGGAAGGAAGGAAGGAAGGAAGGAAGGAAGGAAGGAAGGAAGGAAGGGAGGGAGGAAAGAAGGAAGGAAGGAAAGAGAGAGAGAGAGAGGGGGAAGGAGGAAGGAAGGAAGAAAGAAAGAAAAAATTCCTGCTGTGCAGAGCAATGAAAATGGTAACACAAATAGATTTGTGGAAATGGAGGAACTTTTTTCATTTTTCTAAGCCTTTGAACAGCTCTGAATGGAATTAGTGGCTTGTGGGGAACTGACAGCAATATGTGATTTATTGCTTAGTTCCTTTAAGAAATGTCATTGTTTTTAGGTTATATTGTGGTAAGGCTAGAGTCTCTTCTATGAACAGTGATGGAGACTGAAAGTTTGTGATCCTGGGAGTAGAGAGCAAGTATCACCTTGGATCTAGTGGGGGCTAACCCTGAATCCAACCTTATCAAGGGTCCTCTTTTTCAAAAACTTCTCACTGAAGTGTAACAGGGCACGAATCGTAAGTATGTAGTTTGAAGAATTACGGCAAAGTGAACATACCTGAATAGCCACTTCCCAAGGAAAAAACTAGAACATTACTAAAGATCCTGCTTGCGCCCCCTTCCCAATTATTACCCCTACCTCTTCAAGGTCCTTACTACCCTGACATTTAACAGTATACATTCATCTCAGTATACAGTATTCAACACTGTAGGTTCATTATATATTCATTACACTGTTTATTTATAACTAGATGTATTCATTGCATATATATGAACCATTAATTTCAAACCATTCATTCATTTGTGCAATCAAAGTACCTAATCCTTTGTGTCTTTTTTCTCTCAATATTATTTTTGTGAGATTTGCCCATTTTTTTGTAGTGCATTTATCATTATTATTGCTATGTAGTATTCCATGGTATAAATTTATTTATTTGTCCATTCTACTCTTGATAGACATTGGGGTTGTTTCCAGTTTGAGGATATCAAGAATAATGCTGAGATAAACATCTTTCTATAGAGTGTTTAGTGACCACACACATGGATTTCTACTGGGAATACATCTAGGAGTGAATTGCTGGGCCATTGGTTTGTGTATGTTTAATATTAATAGATAATGCTAAACCATTTTCCAGTGTGGTTATAATCATTTTTATTCCTACTGGCACTATATAAGAATCCCATTTTGAATTTGAGAATGGTCAGTCTTTTTAATATTAGCCATTTTGGCATGAAATAACCTCATTTTAATAATGTCTATTTAGGCAGTCATTTTTTTCTTTGTCAACTAATTTTACATTCATGTATAATAGTTGGACATAAATGTTACTTTGCCATAATTCACTTCTTAAAACTACATACTCTAAAAGCTTCGGTATTCACCAATTCCTGACCCCTCTACATTATCTTCTAGATATTATAGTAAAAATAATGATAACATGGGCTTCCCTGGTGACACAGTGGTTGAGAGTCTACCTGCCAATGCAGGGGACACGGGTTTGTGTCTTGGTCCGGGAAGATCCCGCATGCCGCGGAGCGGCTGGGCCCGTGAGCCATGGCCGCCGAGCCCGCGCGTCCAGAGCCTGTGCTCTGCAACGGGAGAGGCCACAACAGTGAGAGACCCGTGTACAGCAAAAATAAATAAATAAATAAATAATAATGATAACAATAATAATAGTTAAAGCATCTTGAAGGCTTACAATACGCCAGACACTATTCATTTATTCGTATTAACATCATTGAATTAATTTATTCCTCATAACACCACTAGGCGATAGGTTCTAGTATTATCCTCTTTTTAAAGGGCCCAGAACTGGGGCCCAGAGAGATAACTTGTCCAAAGATGCACAGTTAGTAACTGGTAAGACTTGGGTTAAATCATAGGCAGTCCGACTTCAGAGCCAGTGTTAAAGAATAATTTGCATTACTATTTCTCCATAGATAGTAGAAAATCTAGACTCTTCCCATTAACCTCAAAAGTTCTTGAAGGCTTATATTTTTTCCTATTCATTTCTTTTTTATATTGCTGGCTTCTGATGAGTATTTACTGTCACTCTTACCTTCCTATCTATCTTATTCTCCTGTAGGTTGAGTATGACCCAGATGTACCTACAGCATATTTTTCTTGATTTTCTTAAAATATCCCAGTACAAAGAAATGTACTATATTAGTTAAAGAGAGTTATGTCACATAACAAAGCTAATGATATAAAATTTAATATAAGGTTTTCATGTTCCTAAAATCCTATTGTCGGTCAGACCACTAGCAACGGTCACTGGCCAATTTCTCTGCATATCCTCACACTGCCACCATTTTGTTGCTCCATTTCATCCTCTCTTTAATATATTCCTTTCATATCTCCAGTCTCTATATTCAAACCCCATTTGTGCCTTTCTTAGCCTTTTCACCATTCTAGGGTTACTCTAGAAAACTTTTAAAAATCTTCTTTTAGATATAGAATTATTTAGTTATTTTGATCTGATTTCTTGGCCTTTCAGTCTATCTCTTGGGGCCTTTATTTTCCCAAGCAAAATGGATGATCATGGTGCTTTGCTGACACTGTAGTCTTCTATTAACCTGATCAAATTCTTAACCATGGCCTCTTCATACCAGTCTTTCTTTAAGTGGATGAAAGCTTGTATTAGGTGAAAAGAGCTGCTATAACAAAGAAACCGGAAATGCATAACGGCTCGAATACAAGAGAAGTTAATGCTGTGGCCTTACCACAATATAACCTAAAACAATGACATTTTGTTTTAGGAATGCTGTCCTTTTTTAGCATCAAGTTAGGGGAAGGAGAGAGAACAAAGAGGATGAGAGCTGGGAGATTTTTATGACCAATCACACCTAGTCACAAGGCAGCCAGGAAAACATTTTCTAGCTGCAGACCCATGAAGAGAATATGGTTCTGGAGTCTGGCTGGCAGTCTCTGCCCCTGGGCAGGATGGAACTCTATTCCCTTCTGCTATGAAATGGGCCACCTCCCCTACATCAAAATGATGGAAACAAAAAGTAGTTTAAATGATGGAAACAAAAGTAGTTTCTGTCATTTTGAAATTTTAGGAAACCTGTCTGATTAAACATAGAACAGGGAATGTGCCTATGAAATAGGTTTTGGGTGGCTTCAGATGCAATGGGACCAGGGAAGGGTGGGAAGCAGGAGATCAAGGTTCATATGGACCAGAAAGAGGAAAAGGGGAAAAAGAAGAGCAATCTACCTGCATCACTGACCCCGGGTATTACTTTGCCTTTATCATACCTCTATTTATAAATCCTTTGTGTTCAAAGCACTCAACAAAGGATCCATACTTTGCAATTGTTCCCTGTGAGAGATGAAGTAGGAAGGATGTGATTTCACAAATGGGGGAAATGGGAATTCAAACAGGTAGATGTCATGCAATAAGGGACTCTAGGCAAGAATCTGAGCTTCCTTGTTCATTTTATGTAATGACCGTGTAATGTAATACTGTGTGTGTGTGGCAGAGGTGGGGAGACAGGGGGTTATGTTTGATCCCCCACTCCCTCTTTCCCTTCTATGGTTAACTCCATGCTCTTTGCTGAGAAAGTTGACTGTATCTGGCCCAAAGGGAGTGGACATTTTACTATCATCTTTTAAAACTATTTCTATTTGGAGGATGCTGGATAACTGACAAATTGTATTCCAGTTTAACTACATTTTTTGTCTTTAAACAGTTGAAAATTTTTTCCTTTTCATTCCCATTTTTGCTCTCCAACAATGAGTTCTCTGCCTTATGGTTGTATCTACAGGTATTTATCTACAGACATTCACTCTCCCTCAGATTATTAGAGGGCAGGGGCAATAAGCAGAAGTGGGGAGCAACACTTTTCTGACTTTTAGATATAGGATCTACCCTCACTCAATTTGTTGACTATTTATAAAGGTATGGAAAACAAAGGGATAGTTTGAAGATTTTAAACTAAATGTTGGTAAGAACAAATATTACTGATGGGTATTAAAATAATATGGACAGGTGCTCCTGCACCTTTATACACTCCTATACTGGAAATATTTCCACATAGTAAATGGAGAAATCTGTAGTTGGTATCTTTTGATAAGGACAGAACAAACATCTTGGAATTAGAGATTACTCTGTTGATAAGCATTTATTTATTTATTTATTTAATTTCAAAGCAATTAGTTAGGAAGCTAAATATTGGTTAAAGAGGAAAAAATTTGAAGTCAGTGCCATGGTAGACTCCTGACTTTGGCACTTTACAGTAGTGTGATATCAAGCAAGTTACTTAATCTTTCAGTGCCTCACTTTTCTAATCTTTAAAATGGGAATAGTAATAATCATATTAATAATAATCACCTTACAGGTTGTTTGGATGATTAAATAAGTTATTGAAGGTTAAAATGGTTAGCACAGTATTGGCTGTTTTATAAGGGAAAAAGTGGTATCCTCATTGATGTGTTCTAAAATCTTAAATTTAATTCATCACTTGCTCCCCAACACCTAAACACACACATACAATATACACACAGTAGTCTACAATCCACATATATTAGTGCTTGGTGTATATTCAACCAAGCTTTTATTCCTATATAAATAAATATGTACATGTACCTATTCATATAATACCTATTTATATTTTTTATTTAATAACAAATTAAAATAAGATCTAATTAATAATCCTATTCTGTAACTTCATTGTTTTCCACTTTGTGTTTCTTGGCCTTTATTCTAAGTCTATTATAAAGACCTATTTTTAAATTTTTGCTTAGGATTCCAATGTTTGAATGTGTGGTTTACTTAACCAGTCCTCTACCAAAGGACGTGGGAATACTTAAAATTTTTTCACTTAATCACACAAAATAGTGAAAACCCCAAGTATCAATACCATGATATACACCTTTGGAATATTCAAGGAAATGTAGTGAAGGAGGAGCCAGAGATTCCAGTCTTTGTAAGGGTCATTTGTCATCATTTTAAGGGTGTCAACACTGTGACTACATGACTTGTTCAAGTTATAAAGCTAATAAGTACTGAAATGAGATTCAAATCCAAGTCCCCTTCCTTTCAGCACAATAAGAAACTATGGTAGGGGTGGGGTGTTGGTAAAGGTACTGGGCCCAGAAATATTTGATTTTGATCTTAAAAACTAGGGATCAGAGGTGATATGTGACTCACCCAGGATCACACAGCTCGCAGGTGATAGATGACAAAGATTCTCTCCCTAACCAAGCTCCAGCCAGGCCCTCTGAGATCTCTTCTTGACTAGGTCTCAAACTTGGCCTATAAAAACATGAACAAAATGCTAACACCAGAAAACTACTAGAGCTAATCAATGAATTTGGTAAAGTAGCAGGATACAATATTAATGCACAGAAATCTCTTGCATTCCTATACACTAACAATGAAAAATCAGAAAGGGAAATTAAGGAAACACTCCCATTTACCATTGCAACAAAAAGAATAAAATACCTAGGAATAAACCTAACTAAGGATGCAAAAGACCTGTATGCAGAAAACTATAAGACACTGATGAAAGAAATCAAAGACAATAAAAACAGATGGAGAGACATACCATGTTCTTGGATTGGAAGAATCAACATTGTGAAAATAACTGTACTATCCAAAGCAATCTACAGATTCAATGCAATCCCTATCAAATTACCAATGGCATTTTTCACAGAACTAGAACAAAAATTTTTATAATTTGTATGGAAACACAAAAGACCCCAAATAGCCAAAGCAATCTTGAGAAAGAAAAACGGGGCTGGAGGAATCAGGCTCCTGAACTTCAGACTATACTACAAAGCTACAGTAATCAAGACAGTATGGTACTGGCACAAAAATAGCAATACACATCAATGGAACAGGATAGAAAGCCCAGAGATAAACCCACGCACCTAGGGTCACCTTATATTTGACAAAGGAGGAAAGAATATACAATGGGGAAAAGACAAACTCTTCAATAAGTGGTGCTGGCAAAACTGGACAGCTACATGTATAAGAATGAAATTATAACACTTCCTAACACCATACACAAAAATAAACTCAAAATGGATTAAAGACTTAAATGTAAGGCCAAACACTATAAAACTCTTAGAGGAAAACATAGGCAGAACCCTCTATGACATAAATCACAGTAAGATACTTTTTGACCCACCCCCTAGAGAAAAGAAAATAAAAACAAAAATAAACAAATGGGACCTAATTAAACTTAGAAAAATTTGCACAGCAAGGAAACCATAAACAAGATGAAAAGACAGCCCTCAGAATGGTAGAAAATAGTTGCAAACAAATTAACAGACAAAGGATTAATCTCCAAAAGATATAAGGAGTTCAAGCAGCTCAATATCAAAAAAACAAACAACCCAAACAAAAAATGGGCAGAAGACCTAAATAGACATTTTTCCAAAGGAGATGTACAGATGGCCAACAAACACGTGAAAAGATGCTCAACATCACTAATCATTAGAGAAATGCCAATCAAAACCACAATGAGCTATCACCTCACACCGGTCAGAATGGTCATCATAAAAAAAAATCTAGAAACAATAAATTCTGAAGAGAGTGTGGAGAAAAGGGAACCCTCCTGCACTATTGGTGGGAGTGTAAATTGATACAGCCACTATGGAGAACAGTATGGAAGTTTCTTAAAAAACTGAATATAGGGCTTCCCTGGTGGTGCAGGGGTTAAGAATCTGCCTGCCAATGCAGGGGACATGGGTTCAAGCCCTGGTCTGCAACGATCCCACACACTGCAGAGCAAGTAAGCCCGTGTGCCACAACTACTGAGCCTGTGCTCTAGAGCCATGAGCCACAACTACCGAGCCCACGTGCCACAACTACTGAAGCCTACACACCTAGAGCCCATGCTCTGCAACAAGAGAAGCCACCACAATGAGAAGCCTGTGCACCACAATGAAGAGTAGCCCCCACTCGCCTCAACCAGGGAAAAGCCCATGCGCAGCAATGAAGACCCAAAGCAGCCAAAAAATAAACCTAAAAATAGAACTACCATATGACCCAGCAATCCCACTACTGGGCATATACCCTGAGAAAACCATAATTCAAAAAGAGTCATGTACCACAATGTTCATTGCAGCACTATTTACAATAGCCAGGACAGGGAAGCAACCTAAGTGTCCATCAACAGATGAATGGATAAAGAAGATGTGGCACATATATATAATGGAATATTACTCAGCCATAAAAGGAAACAAAATTGAGTTATTTGTAGTGAGGTGGACGGACCTAGAGTCTGTCATACAGAGGGGAGTAAGTCAGAAAGAGAAAAACAAACACTGTATGCTAACACATATATACAGAATCTAAAAAAAGAAATGGTTCTGAAGAACCTAGGGGAAGACAGGAATAAAGATGCAGACGTAGAGAATGGACTTGAGGACACAGGGAGGGGGGAAGGGTAAACTGGGATGAAGTGAGAGAGTGGCATGGACATATATAAACTACAAAATGTAAAATAGATAGCTATTGGGAAGCAGCTGCATAGCACAGGGAGATCAGCTTGGTGCTTTGTGACCACCTAGAGGGGTGGGATAGGGAGGGTGGGAGGGATGGAGACACAAGAGGGAAGAGATATGGGTATATATGTATATGTATAACAGATTCACCTTGTTATAAAGCAGAAACTAACACAACATTGTAAAGCAATTATATTCCAATAAAAATGTTAAAAAAAAAAAGATCCATATACCACAATGGTCACTGCAGCACTATTTACAATAGCCAGGACATGGAGGCAACCTAAATGTCCATCAACAGAAAAATGGATAAAGAAGATGTGGCACATATCTACAATGGAATATTACTCAGCCATAATAAGGAACAAAATTGAGTTATTTGTAATGAGGTGGATGGACCTAGAGACTGTCATACAGAGTGAAGTAAGGCAGAAAGAGAAAAACAAATACTCCATGCTAACTCATATATATGCAATCCTATAAAAGTGGTACTGATGAACCTAGTGACAGGGCAGGAATAAAGATGCAGATGTAGAGAACAGACTTGAGGACACAGCAGGGAAGGGGAAGCTGGGATGAAATGAGAGAGTAGTATTGACATATATACAGTACCAAGTGTAAAATGGATGGCTAGTGGGAAGCAGCCGCATAGCACAGGGAGATCAACTCTTTGCTTTGTGAAGACCTAGAGGGGTGGGATAAGGAGAGTGGGAGGGAGGCTCAAGAGGGAGAGGATACAGTGATATATGTATACATATAGCCAATTCACTTTGTTGTACAGCAGAAACTAACACAACATTGTAAAGCAATTATACTCCAATAAAGATGTAAAATAAATATAAATTAATTAATTAATTAAATAAAATAAGAAGAAACAAAAGCAAAATGCTAACATCATTTCTACCAGCTCAATGCCTCACCCTTAGAATGACACTAGTCCCTTTAAAGGGACCACCTGAGAAAACTTATGGCTGCCAAAAGAATTTACTGTTTGTTCCACCAACACCTGAAGATGGGGTCCCCTGTCTCTCAGCCCCTGTGGGAGGGGAGGAGCCCAACTTCCATACATGGTGTCAATTAACAAACCAGGTGGGATTCACATGGACCAACCCCACCTTCCCAGTTTTTGTAAGTTTTCACTTTCCTGGTTCTACTGAGCCCCCACTCACCATCCTCCCTTTTCCCTCAATCTCCCTTTAGAACACCCAGTCTCCTTTGTACAAATCAAAGTTGAGTTCTGTTCATGCTGGACTCTTTTCCTATTGCAGTAGGTTACTACTGACTAAAATCTGTCCTTACCACTTTAACTAGTATCTGGCTTATCTTTGACATAGAACAGGCTGCCCTAGAACCCAGATTGCCCTTTCTAATCTTGAGCTCTTCAATGAATCCCAGGATTTTATCTTTCGGGGAACCAACAGTAATCCAGAATACTACTGTAATGCTGAGTCCAGTGACTCAGGCTGCTGGGACATTCTGCTCCATGTTCTCTCTTTTTCCTTTCTGGAAAGTGAAAGCTTAGCACTGTGACTGATAGTTTCTCTCTTGGCAGCAAAAAGAGAAGGGATCACAGGCAGCTTTTAGTGTGCTTGCTGTCACACCTCTTTTAATATATCCCCTAGGTCTGCCAGGTTTCCTGGACTTTCCACATTAGTTCAATCTTTAAAGTCTCAGAGGCTCTTTATCAAATGTGTTTATTCATAGGAACTCATTAGGACTTTTGAAAAACATAGACGTATATTGTATTAGTTTTTAGACAGCAGGATGAAAAGGAAATGGGGCATAGTTAATTTTGATGGAGAAGAAGAAAGAACTATGAATTTCTGGATATAATGAGAAGGAATGTGATGGACAACCAAGATTGTTATTAAATGCCTAAGTAGAGGGACTGTCCAATGGCAAAAGAGGTTTCTTTTTTTTAAAATATAACAACCTTATTGACATATAATGAATCACATAGTTCACCCATTTCAAATATACAGTCTAATAGTTTTTAGTATTTCACAGAATTGTGCAACCATCAGCACAATAAATTTTAGAACATTTTTATAACCCCCTCAAAGAAACCTTTTACTCATTAGTACTTACTCCTTATTTCCCCCAACCCCCTGAAGCCTTAGACAACCAATAATCTACTGTCTGTCTCTATAATTTGCAGAAAAGGGCTTTATTTTGTTTTGTTTTTTCTTGTTTTTTTTTAAATTTTACCATTTTAACTATTTTAATGTATACAGTTCAGTTGCATTAAATACATTCACATTGTTGCTCAATCATGACCATTCAGCTCCAGGATTTTTCATCTTCCCAAACTAACACTCTGTACCCATTTAACTATAACTTCCATCCCTACTCCAGCCCTTGGCAACCACCATTCTATTTTCTGTCTCTGTGAATTCGACTACTCTAGGTACGTCATATAAGTGGAATCAGACAGTATTCGTTCTTTTGTGACTTGCTTATTTCACTTAGCATAACATCTTCAAAATTCATCCATGTTGTAGCATGTGCCAGAATTCCTCCCCTTTTTAAGGTTGGATAATATTCCATTGCATGTGTACATCACATTTTGTTTATTCAATCATCTGTCTGTAGACACTTGGGTTGCTTTCATCTTTTGGCTATTGTGAATAATGCTGTTATGAACATGGGCATACAAATATCTGTTTGAGATACTGCTTTCAGTTCTTTTTGGTAGATACCCATAAGTGCAATGCCTGGATTATATGGTACTTCTGTGTAGTTTTTTGAGAAACTGCTGTACTGATTTCCATAAAGGCCACACCATTTTTTATTCCTAACAGCAATTCACAAGGGTTCCAATTTCTCCACAACCTTGCTAACACTTGTTATATTCTGGTTTTTTTGATAGTCGCCATCCTAATGCGTGTAAATGGGTATCTCATTATGGCTTTGATTTGCGTTTCCCTAATGATTAATGATGTTGATCATCTTTTCATGTGCTTAAAAGATATACAAAAGCCCTTTGTTTATCTTCTTTGGAGAAATGGCTATTCAAGTCCTTTGTCCATTTTTAAATTGCATTGTTTGTTTTTTGTTGTTGCTGAGTTGTAGGAGTTATTGATGTATTCTGGATATTAACCCCTTATCAGATATATGATTTACAAATATTTTCTCCTATTCCATGGGTTGCTTTTTTACTATGTTAATAGACTCCTTCAACGTACAAAAGTTTAAAATTTTTGTGCTGTCCAATTGATCTATTTTTTCTTTCATCGCCTGTGTCTTTGGTATTATATCTAAGAAATCCTTGCCAGAGCCAATGTCATAAAGCTTTCCCCTTGTGTTTTCTTCTAAGAGTGTTATAGTTTTAGCTCTTATGTTCAGGATTTTGATCCATTTTGAGTTAATTTTTGTATGATATATGGTAAGGAACCAACTTCATTGTTTTATATGTGTATAATCAGTTTTTTCAACACCAATGTTGAAAGCAAAGGAAGTTCTTAAAAGAAAAGTTAATGTTTTATTTTGAGGTCCTTTTAAGCAGAGCCTGTGGCAAGAACTTATTTACAGATAGTTTATTTGGCAAGTGATCTCAGGAATCAGGAGTGAAGGAAAAGGAAGATTGGCACAAGGAAGGATAGAAACCCAGTATAAAGGTATATTACGGAGGTTGCTGCCATAAATGACAGAGGCTTGGTTCACAGCAGCACTGTTTACAATAGCCAAGACATGGAAGCAACCGAAGTGTCTATCAACAGATGAATAGATAAAGAAGATGTGGTACATATATACAATAAAATATTACTCAGCCATAAAAAAGAATGAAATATTGCCATTTGCAGCAACATAGGCAGACCTAGAGATTATCATACTGAGTCAGACAGAGAAAGACAAATATAATATGATAACAAATATAATATGATAACGCTTATATGTGGAATCTAAAAAAATAGTATTTTTTTAGAATGTTTACCAAAGGGGAAGGGGTGGGGGAAGTATAAATTAGGAGTTTGGGATTAACATATACATAATAGTATATATAAAATAGATGAACAACAAGGACCTACTGTATAGCACAGGGAACTATGTTCAATATCTTGTAATAACCGACAATGGAAAAGAATTGGACAGAATATTTAGACAAATACATATATAAATTTTTAAAAAGGAAGAAAGTGATCAATGTCATGTAGGAGATACATAGGGGAGGGAAAGGAGGTTTCTAGTAATGGGTAACAAAGGCTTCAAGAAAGGTCACATGTAAACTGAGTCTTGAAAAATGAGGTTTATACATTGATTCATTCAAAAAAAATTTATTGATGGCCTTTTGTGTGCCAGAGACTTTACTAGGAGCTAGGGATTCTGTGGTGAGCAAACAAAAATAGTCCCTGCCTTACTTAAACTCTAAAAGAAAGACATATGATTTATAAATTAATTTATCAAATTAATAAGCAAGATAACATAAGATAGTGTTAAGTGCTATCAAGGAAACAAAATATGACAATTTGATAGAGGGTCGAGCTGGGATTGGAGGGGTATGACTGTGGATAGGGTGACCACAAAATTCTCTAAGGAGAACACATTTAAGTGGAGACCTGAACAGTGATAAGAAGGCGTCAACCCCGTAACTATCAGAGGAAACTATTCTAGACTAAGAAAATGCAAAGGCCAGATGCAGGGAAAGGGCTTGCACATTTAAGGAACGGAAATAAAGGCAGTGATTCTGGAGAGTAAGTGCCAGGGATGGAAGAAGGCTATGCAATGAAGTCAGATGGATGGGCACAGGCCAGGTCACACAGGACCCGGTGGGGATCCCACCCAGTAAGGCCTTTGGAGTTAATTTTTGTGCCAGGAATGTCACGGGAGGGTTTTAAGCAGGAGAGTGAACTAAAACAATTTATATGTTAAAAGCTCATTCTGGCTGCTGTGTCAAAAACAGACCACGCAGGACAGGAGCTGACAGGCTCAGCCCAGTGCTGAGGCTCCTGCAGATGTCACCCAGGTTGGACTTGGGGATGTCTTGGTCCAGGCTGGTGGCAGTAGAAACAGAGAGGAGGGGAAGCTTAAGACTCAGTGTTGGAGGTGGGCCTGAAGATTGCCTTGGTTGTACTGAGATGACAGCTGGAGGCATGGACAGAAGTGCCAAGTCAGGCAAGAGGCTTATAAGGAAATGAGGCCTTTTTCCTCCTTGAATGGTTTAAGAGGGCCACTGATGAATAAATGATGGAGATGTGGCTTTGAAAGAGATCAAGATGGTGAACACTGTGCAAAGGAATCGGACTTAATTCTATAGGCAATGGGGAATAGTTGAAGATTTTTTAAACAAAAGGGTGATAGGAACCAAGCTTCGTTCTTTGTCTTGTCACCATTGGGTCAAATAGCTCATAAATTTAACCAGAAAAACAACCACAACAATAGTGTGCATAAGTGTGAGTGTGTGTGTGTGTGTGTGTATGTGTGTGTATTTAAGCAGGGAAAGTAAAAGCCATTTGGACAGTAAAACCAGTGACCTTCTTCTTCAGAGGTTAATTTACTTCTCTGTTTATTGATGTTGCTATGGTGATGCTAAAACACTAGCCAGGAGGACAGAGAACAGTTGACTGTCTCTGCACTTAATAATCTGATTTTATGTAAGACATCAAGAAAGAATGCAATAACTCAGGCCCTTTGCTGCGAGCATTAAAAGAAACCAGATGAGGCTGAGCTCACATCCTTTCCAGCCACAACAGTGCCCCTCCTTGGGTGCAGGGTTTCAGGCCCAGCTGTCTTGGCACTACCCAGCCTGACATTTGGAGGAACTCACCCTGCATTTTGCCTCCTCTCTGCCTTTCACTCCCTCAAACGAGAATATTGCAAACAGCCCAGAGAGTGAAATAAAACCACAAGGAAATAGAAAAGGAATTCTGCCTATAAAAGGGGATTTGCAAAGGGAAGCTAGTTTCATTGGTGTATGGAAATGACTCCCTCCGAGTATTAGCTGATATGGCCCTAAGCATGGGAATGGGAGAAGCTGCAGATTTTTATTTAGATTTGGATTTTTCCACTTTCTTTCAGGAAGTTGACGTTTGGAAGCTGGTGGTCAAGGTATTTTTTTTCCTTAATTAGAAACACATTCTTTCTGTTGTTGTTTAGGATAAAACCACTGAATTTTTCACTTTTCTCGATGTCATACTAAGGTTATGTTCTCTAACTGGATTTTTTGATGAGAGCAGTAAAAAACAAAAAGGGACCTTTCATCATTCCAAATTCTAAACTCTGAGCATTGCAGATTTTTAAATAATATCTCACTTAAACCTCCTAGCAATCATAGAAAGTATTAGTATTATCCTAATCTCATAGATGAGGAAGCTGGGGCTTCACTGGTGTGGAGGCCCACTGATTATTACGGCGTTACATGTGATGTGATTTGAGCAGTAACAAGAAAGCCTGCTGCCATTCTGAAATAGCTGGGACTAGACAGTTTTACATGCATAAATTTTTCTTTTACTCAAACATTAGAGGATTTCAAGAATGGTTCAAAGTCCAGTGCAAAATTAAGGTTAAACCTCATAGCTTTGACAACCCTGTATTTAAGAGAGTGAAAGCTCCCTTTCTCCCAGTCTGTGATGACTTTGTAAAATCACAATATCCACAGCACGTGCTAGAACGAGATTCTGAATCAATATGATGTATACACACTTAAAATCTGACAAAACTTTCCTGAGATTCAAAGGCTAATATATTTATTCAACATAACCCAAAACCATTTTTAAGATAAATTAAACAAATATATTCACCCTTGCCATCTGCTCCAGGTTAATTTTCCAATAGTAAAGAAAAATGCTGCACATCACAATAATAAGACTTCTATTTGACCATCCTCTTTTACAATCTAGCATGAGGGGCCTTAAAATGAGCATCTTTAAAGTATATGCATAGGGCTTCCCTGGTGGCGCAGTGGTTAAGAATCCGCCTGCCAATGCAGGGGACAAGGGTTCGAGCCCTGGTCCGGGAAGATCCCACATGCCACAGAGCAACTAAGCCCATGGGCCACAAGGGCTGAGCCTGAGCTCTAGAGCCCACGAGCCACACCTACTGAGCCCACGTGCTGCAACTACTGAAGCCCACGCACCGCAACGAAGAGCAGCCCCCGTTCACCGCAACTAGAGAAAAGCCCACACGCAGCAACGAAGACCCAGTGTAGCTAAAAATAAATAAATTAAAAAAAAAAAGCAGCAGCCAACCCACAGCTGCAGCCAGTTAAAAAAAAAAAGGTTAAAAAAAAAAAGTATGTGCATGGCAAGAAGTAGAATGCCCACATGTAACAAGAGTGCAAAGGAATATATTGATAATTTTAAAGTGCTCATTTTATCAAGAGATGCATGAACAAATAAGATGTGGTATACACACACACACACACACACACACACACACTGGAATACTACTCAGCCATAATACAGAATGAAATTTTGCCATTTGCAACAACATGAATGGACTTGGAGGGCATTATGCTAAGTGAAATAAGTCAGACAGAGAAAGACAAATACTGTATGATATCACATATATGTGAAATCTAAAAAATAAAACAAATGAGTGAATATAACAAAACAGAAACAGACTCACAGATGTAAAGAACAAACTAGTGGTAACCAGTGGCGAATGGGAAGGGGGGAGGGGCAATAGAACGATGGGGGATTAAGAGGTATAAACTACTAGGTATAAAATAAATAAGCTACAATGATATATAATATGTACAACACAGGGAATATAGTAAACATTTTATAATACTATAAGTGAAATATAACCTTTAAAAATTGTGAATCAATATATTGTACACCTGAAAGTTATATAATATTGTTCATCAACTATACCTCAATAATTTAAAAAAAATTTACTCATTTTAAAGTTCACTCCTGCCCAAGTGCTAGAACAAGACACTGGGGAGTTGTTACACAGTTTGCATAGTGCCAACTGTCCGATACGCTTGGTGGAGAAGTCCAATGGGGTGATCACTGGCTTGGTGAAGGGCAAAGTGGTCTCCTTCAAGAGTATTAAGTCTCAACTTCAATATCTCTTCTTTAGGGAGGATTCCCCTGACACTTTAGACTGGGCACTGTCCCTTGATATAGCTACACTCTCACCCTCCAACTTTCATTCATAACATTTGTCACAGATGTAATTTAAACCATTATTTGGGTAAAAATTTGTTAATGAGTGTCTTCTACACTACAACATAAGGTCCATGAGATGATGTCTGTCCTGTCACTTTTTGAAGGTGAATAAGACTTACCACTCAATGATTAGCACAAAACCCCTCCAAAAATCTCATAAATGCCTTCCAGCCTTCAGCAGTGCATAGTAGAGACGATGGCCCCTATGCTCCTGAGGACTCTTTAAGGTAACATAGGTGTCTGGTAAGAAGGGAGTGGGAGTGAAGGAGTAAACACCCTCACCTCTGCCTCTATCACCTCCTTTCTCTAATCTCTTATTGTTCCTTCCCATGGGCCAAACCCAACAGAAGCCAGTGGGCAAGGGAGTCTGGACAATATAGTCCAAAGACATCAGTGTCTCAAGGCACAGACTAGCCCAGAGAAGAGCATAGAATGGATCAAGTGGATCAAATTTTGTGGTATAATAAGAAATATATTTAATCTTTGTCCTGGGTTCCTGGCACAAAGCTCCCCAAACCATTGTAATTTCCTAAGTGATAAGATTACCTTTTGTTATTCATGACAAGCTCTTTCAACCACACCTGAGTTTATGCTAATGAGGTGATTTAGAGTGAGGTCCCAACAAAACTTCAGGATGGGGCTGGTCACCAAAAAAGATCAAGTGATTAAAGGGTTGGGGGACTTCCCTGGTGATCCAGTGGTTAAGACTCCATGCTCCCAATGCAGGGGGCCTGGGTTCAATTCCCTGGTCAGGGAATTAGATCCCCCATGCCACAAGTAAAGATCCAGCGTGCAGGGCTTCCCTGGTGGCACAGTGGTTGGGAGTCCGCCTGCCGATGCAGGGAAAGCGGGTTCGTGCCCCGGTCCAGGGGGATCCCACATACTGCGGAGCACTGGGCCCGTGAGCCATGGCAGCTGGGCCTGCGCATCCGGAACCTGTGCTCTGCAATGGGAGAGGCCACAACAGTGAGAGGCCCATGTACCGCAAAAAAAAAAAAAAAAAAAAGAAAGATCCAGTGTGCGGTGACTAAGACCTGGCACAGCCAAATAAATAAATAAATAAATATATATATATATTTTTAAAAAGGCTTAAGACCAGACACAGAAGGCCATGTATTAAAGGGTTGGAACTTTTGGTCCTACCCATTGACCTCTGGAAAGGGGAGGGATGCTGGAGACTAAAGCTCTATAAAAATTCGAAAACAGCAAGATCTGATGAGCTTCTGGGTTGGTGAACACTTGGAGGTGGTGAGAGAGTGGTGTGCCTAGAAAATGCATAGACGCTCCATAGCCCTTTCCATACAACTTACCTTGTGCATCTCTCTCTTCCATCTGGCTGATCCTGAGTTATATCCTTTCATAATAAACTAGTAGTCTAGTAAGTGAATGCTTTCCTGAGTTCCGTGAGCTGCTCTAGCAAATAAATTGAAACAAAGGAGGGCATCGTGGGAACATGAGATTCACAGCCCCTAGGTCAGAAGTACAGGTGGAAACCTGGGACATGAGATTCCCATTGGCAGTAGGGGGAGGGGGAGGGCTGTCTTGTGTGACTGAGCCCTTAACCTGTGGGATCTGAGCTCTCTCCAGGTAGATAGTGTCAGAACTGAATTAAATTGTAGGACACCCAGGTGGTGTTGAAGAATTGCTTGATGTATGGAAAACTCACAGATCTGGTGTCAGAAGCGAAACAGCGTTGTAGAAGGGGATTGAGAGGAGAGGAGACACACGGGGGTGTGGGTTTTCCTTAGACCAGCACAGCAGGGAAACTCTCACATTTGTAAACTTGACAGTTATCAAAGCACTCCTTCAATCCTCAAAGCTGGGGATTGCGAAACTGACAATGGTATGAAATAGGGGAACAGGAATTTAGGGACTTGCCCAAGGTTAAACAGCTCCACAGCACAACTCGACCTTTCCTTAAGTAATCTGACCTGCATCCAGTGTCTCTGTTGTATTTGTGCTTCCCACCTTCCCCTACCCTCCACAAACAAGATACCATTGTAGCTAGAGATTCTTTGGTGCTAGGGCTGAGCAATGCGGGTGGTTCGTGTTCTGTTTCTTTTCTGTTTATTTGGGGATTTTGCCTCTATTTATAAAATATTATCTCTTTGTGCCTGCAGTATTTGTTGTTGTTGTTGTTAATGCGCCCAGAATCCTTCATACCCTGGTTTTAGATGAGTTATGGCTAACAGGACGCCTGATTAGTCACACTGAGTTGGGGGGGGGGGGGGATGGGGATGCTCTTGTAAACCTACACAGGGCTGCCCCCTGGGGGCCAGAAGAGTGAGCCCCTCTGGCAGGGAGTGGAGGGGCTGCAAGAGGCTGAATTAAATTGTAGAATTAAATTAAATTAAATTAATTTAATTTAAATTAAATTAGGTGAGAATGCTTGCAAGCCTCTGGGCTTGGTGGGTTTACCCCCAGAAAACTTCAGTAGTGACAGTCTATGGGGCTCTTTTATGCCAACGTATAGTTTTTCTGTGCCTTACTTTTCTCTTCTCTTAGATATCTAGATTCAGCGAAGATTACCAAAAACTAACTTTTAAAATTTAATAGGTGCTTCTTAAAGAAAACTTAAAAAAAGACAAAAATTGCCCATAATTCCAACACCAGAGAGAACATTTTCATCTAAATCTTTCCAGTCATTATTCTCTGCATAGATATACACGCCTATTTATATAAAATTTATTTTAAAATGCAATTATTCTATATACACTGCTTTGCAGCTTACTCTTTCATCCCATATGGTGTTTTAACGGCATAGATTTTTCAAATTTCATACAGAAATTTTCTCAGCTATTTCATATCCAGAGTAATGCCATAGCTAGAAGTGAATGCCCTCCCTGGTGGTGGTGCTGATATGGCTGGTCTGAGGCCCACATTCTGAGATCTACACAGGTGTGGTGGAAAGAACTTCAATCTAGGAGCCAAAAACATGTCTTCAAATCTTGGCAATGGATTCAGGATAAGTTTCTAAACCTCTTAACTTTAGTTCTTTTATATAAAGAAGAGATCATAAAAATCTGAAGATGCTTAGCACAAAGTATGTATTTACAGTTTGTGGAATAGTTATGTATGTCTGGTTATATGGAAGTATAGCTGAATTAGAATCAGATCATCACAGAACAGTTAGTTGAAGGGAAAAGCAGAACTCTTCACTCATGTCCCCTAGTCCCCCCTCACACTGCACCAAAAGAATAAAATCTGCTGTCAAAATAGAAAGGAATGTTCATTAAATGGCAATGAATTTAAGAGATAAATTGATCCCATTTTGCCTTTTCAAAGTATTCAACAAAAAAGAATCTACAGGGGCTTCCCTGGTGGCGCAGTGGTTGAGAATCCGCCTGCCAATGCAAGGGACACGGGTTCGAGCCCTGGTCTGGGAAGATCGCACATGCCGCGGAGCAAGTGGGCCCGTGAGCCACAACTACTGAGCCTGCGTGTCTGGAGCCTGTGCTCCGCAACAAGAGAAGCCGCGATAGTGAGAGGCCCGTGCACCGAGATGAAGAGTGGCCCCCGCTTGCTACAACTAGAGAAAGTCCTCGCACAGAAATGAAGACCCAACACAACCATAAATAAATAAATAATTTTTACAAAAAAAAAGGATCTACAACTCAAATGAGATTGGATTGCCTAGCCGTCTCTGCTCACCCATCGGCAGCTGTAAGATTGAATAATTTCTTTTGCAAATACACTAACATCTCAAATATATGTCCAGATTTCATAAAATCCACTTCTCCTGTTTTTGTTCTTTTTCTGTTTTCTGTCCTGGTGCCAGACATGTTCTTTCTTTTTTCCAACTCTCCTTTTCCATGGCCTCCCTATGAAACCGAGCTGTACATTGTGGGGCTCCTGGGGATGGAAGCCTTTCTGTCCCCCATTTCTTGTTTGTAGGGAATAGACTCCAGCCTCCATGACCTTCCCTGAATCCCAAAAGGCAGATTCCAACAGTTGCTAATCAGGGAAAGGAGGAAATGCAAAGAAAAGGGAGGAGCACATATTACACACACAGTTGTGTATATACATAAGGTACATAAAGTTCCCTGAGGTGGGGCCCGGGCACCCTGCTGGGGTCCAGCCACAGTTGTGTATATGCATTGTGTACCCATAGTTCCTCTGTGGACACATAGTATGTCCACTATTGTGTATGTGCATTGTGTATCCAAAGTCTTTTTGTGGACACATACGATGTACACAGTTGTGTGTATGCAATGTGTACCCAAAGTTCCTTTGTGAAAACACTGTATGTCCACTATTGTGTATACGCGTTGTGTATCCAAAGTTCTGTTGTGGAAACAGAGTATGTACACAGTTGTGTATATGCATTGTGTACCTCCCCACCCCGGGGGTCCTGCCAGGGAGGGCGACAGATTCCACCTCAAGGGATACTCATAACAATATCTTTGAGATCTTTATAGAACTAAAACCCCCAACAAAAGGAAGATGTTAACATTCTTCATTCTAGATAACCTTGAGAAACTCATCAGGATACCACCTGAGGCTAGATTAAAGGAACCAGAAAAGTTCATCAGGAGACCAGATTAAAGGAGTGCAGGCCCTGCACAAACCCTGATCCTCCCCTTCCTTGAACGATTTCTATAAAACTCCTCACCAAATTCTCCTGGTTGGGACACACAGTTTTTGGGGGCACGAGCCCACTGTGTCCCTCTTTGCCTGGCAAAGCAATAAAACTGTTCTTTTCTGCTTCACCCAAAACTCTGTCTCTGAGATTCGATTTGGCACCAGGGCACAGAGGCCGAATTTTCAGCATCACCTAGTCTGCTGGCTTTAACTTCTTTTCCCTCCAAGACCTTCCCTCTGGACCCCTTCACAGATCTTTCCTTAGGAAGTTCTTGGCTTCTTTAGTTTGTATCTTCATATGCATTTCTAGGAGTCTGGTGGGGCCTTGTGTTTTTCTTGCATAATCATTATCATTTGAATTTTTTTTTAACTGGCATTCAAAAACAGAGTATAGAATTAGACTTTTGTGTTTCTCTTTTCAGCTGAGGAACTTGCCAGCTAGACTTTTGTGTTTCTCTTTTCAGCTGAGGAACTTGCCAGCTATATCATCTTGTAATACTTGATAATAATTTTTTGTGTGTGTGGTACACGGACCTCTCACTGTTGTGGCCTCTCCCGTTGCGGAGCACAGGCTCCAGACGCGCAGGCTCAGCGGCCATGGCTCACGGGCCCAGCCGCTCCGTGGCACGTGGGATCTTCCCGGACCGGGACACGAACCCGCGTCCCCTCCATCAGCAGGCGGACTCTCAACCACTGCGCCACCAGGGAAGCCCTTGATAATAACTTTTTAAACAAGGACATACCCTTAATCACTCTTTGTGGCTTCCCTTACCAGGTTAGGGACAGAGGGAGCCATGATTGTCCTGGGAAAAATGACTTGTTCCACCTTTACTGGGAGGCCCTTGAAGGGTTGGTGGTCTAGTTTCTTACGGGTGGGGGCCATGGTAGGTGTAGATGTCAGGCTGAGTCAGTCGGGTACCTGTCTGTGTCCCAGGAAGTTATTTGTATGAAAACTGAAAGAGCAGATTCTTAAGTGCTGTTTGATTCTGGACCCCAGTGACTGAGTTCTGAAGGGCCTCACACTGAGCTCAAAATTGGAGGATTAGGTTATTTTGAAATACCACCCTGGGTGGCTTTAGCTTGGGGATAGGTAGTTACAGTTTGGCAAAGAAAAAGAGTAAACTAAAATAGTTTAATTAATTGACCAAATCAGGCCAAGATAAAATTTCCAAGGTTTAAATGTTCAGGTACTTACTGAGCAAATGCTGTCCTTTACTTGAATTATTTAGGTAGTTATATCTAATTCACTTGGTTGCTATTTTCTTGTTTATTCCCATGGAGCCTAGCATACATACCCTCCAGCTTCTTAGTGTGAGGATTGCAAATCCTTCTCTGCAAACCCAGAGCAGTGGGGGAAGGGTAGAGGATGGCTGGTTTCTTTGCTGTGACCTGGTCATTTTTCATACCTCAGACTCTTGATTTTACATAATAATTTTTTGTATGTGTATGTGTGTCAGTTGTCTGGGGGTTATGGCTCACATAAATACATATGAGATTACTCAAATCATTTTTAAAATAATTTGGGTATACTTCTGATATAAACAGAGTCCACTTATATAGAAGGGAGGTAATGCACAAGTGGAAAGAGAATGGAGTGAAGGGAAAAAAAATACCACCTCAAAATACTCCTCTTTGGGGCTTCCTTGGTGGCTCAGTGGTTAAGAATCCGCATGCCAATTCAGGGGACGTGGCTTTGAGCCCTGGTTTGGGAAGATCCCACATGCTATGGAGCAACTAAGCCCGTGCACCACAACTACTGAGCCTGAGTGACACAACTACTGAAGCCAGTGTGCCTAGAGCCCGTGCTCTGCAGCAAGAGAAGCCACTGCAGTGAGAAGCCTGTGAACTGCAACAAAAAATAGCCCCTGCTTGCCGCAGCTAGAGAACGCCTGCATGCAGCAATGAAGACCAATGCAGCCAAAAATAAATAAATTTTAAAAAATTTTTAAGTAAAATAAAAAAAAATAAATTAAATAATCATTATTTAAAAAATACTCCTCTTTGGCATATAGGTTATTTTGGGATGATTATTTTAGAAAAGCTGCAGACACAGGAGAATCTCCAAAAACAAGCAGAAGTTAACCTTTATACTTATATTTATAAGGGAAATCTCTATTTGTAAGGGTGTCTCTACCAGGAAGAGGAGGATGGCCAAATCTCTAGAAACTCTTACCAATGGAGAAGGCATGGACTTAAATCCTTGTTAACTGCGCTTTGCCTGTAAAACTTCCATAGGTGCCCTCCTCCCCGCCCAACACATCTTTCTTTTGTCGTTAGCTGAAGGTATTTAAGGTGGTGACTTGGGCCATTTGGGGAGGTACTCAGTTTTCCTGGGTATCTGCCACATATATAGGAGGTATACATATTATTAAACTTTTGTTTTTCTCCTGTTAATTTGTCTCTTATTACATGGGGTTCTCAGCCAAGAACCTAGAAGAGTAGGGGGAAAATTATTTTTCCTCCCCTGCAGGAACTATGGGGGAGAAGTTGACAAAGAAGATATTTTGAAGAATAACAAGTTAATTAGGCACCAGCTTAAAGAGACTGAGTTTAAAGAAAATGAAAGTCTGGGCAAAACTGATGGAGATTAGATGATATTTCTGGGGATTGTGAGGATAATATCTGGGACTCGTCTTGATGATCATCTGTACATGGTTTTAAATTCTTCCTATCTTGGAAAGAAGGTTCTCACCCCACTGGTCTTGTCTTAAATTATAAAGTCAGTTTCATTTATTGAGTACATTTGTAAGCAACTCTTTGCAAGAAATTGCCCTCAGCAGGAAACCCTTTTCTTGTCAATTTAAGCAAAGCTACATAGTAATTAAGTTTTAATTCAAGGGTCTTGCATGTTCTACTCATCTCCCATCCTAGCACACCTTTCGTATCTTTTGATCACACAATATCTTGCCTAACCTGTTGGTTCTTTCCATAGAGCAAAGAAGTAGAAATGGGGCTTCCCTGGTGGCGCAGTGGTTGAGAGTCCGCCTGTCGATGCAGGGGACACGGGTTCGTGCCCCGGTCTGGGAAGATCCCACATGCCGCCGAAAGGCTGGGCCTGTGAGCCATGGCCGCTGAGCCTGCACGTCCAGAGCCTGTGCTCCGCAATGGGAGAGGCCACAGCAGTGAGAAGAAATAGAAAGGAAGAATAAGTAATTAACAGCTGACTAGATCTCTTCTCTAGCTTCCCTTTCAGTGATCTTGCGAACAAACTGTGTGAACAAGATAGCATCTAAAGAAAGATCACAAGTCAACAAGCCTGCACGCAGTGGGGGATGGTGACAATTCTGACCCCCAATCTCAATGATTAATTGAGATTACCTTTCTTTTTCCCTTTAAAAACTTTCATGGTCGAACAGAATCTTGGGAAATGGTTTTTGGGAGACACTGAGTCCAACTCCCCAGGTTGCTGGCATTCTGATTAAAAGCAACTTCCCTTGCTACAAACAACTGCCTCTCAGGGGACCTGAGTTTGGTAACACTTCCTAGGTAGATAGTAAGGTTTCTTGGTGTCTAGGGTTCCAATCAATGGGCAAGTTTATTACCACCATCTGGTACCTCCCCTTGCTTATACAGAGAATAGGATAAAGGGAAATAAAATTGGCAACACCATGAGATACAAGTTATGCTAGTTGGGTTGCAGCATTCCTGCTAGAGAAGTCTGGATCACAACAGTCTCCACCTGCAAGAACAATATTCAGTTGCCATTCCTCAATGGGCAGTTCTGAATTCCCTCTGCTGGAGGCCAGAGAGGTGTGCTGATGCCTCTGTTAAGTTAGAATGTCAGGCTTCAGGGTACAACAGGGATAGCTGTGAACTTTGGTGCATGATGAGTTATAACAATCTCCCATTTTCTTCCCTGGAGATGACTAAGCCTCATGGATACCTCGAAACATAATGGCTTCACCAGCATCTCTATTTTTTTTTTAAACTACTATACTGGATTTTAAGCACTACATGCTCCTCTTAAAAATTTTATGTGAAGTGTGGCTAAAACAGGGAGGAGAGTTTAGGGCTCTTGGGTGAGAGTAGAGGTGGGAAGAGATTAATGCATCATCCATGGTTTCAATGGTGGGTATTCTGCTTTCAGTGAGGAGCAAAATGTTTCTATCTCGACTATAAGCATACTAAATTATTGAATTTTCATAAAAGTTGTTATATGGTTGTTAGTTGGCTATATTTTCTCCACTTTTTCCAGCGAAGGAAACCAAGTCTCAGAGAAGTAATGTTAACTTGATCAAGAGCACATAATCTGAGCAAGAAAGAGCTAGGCCTCCAACCTCAATCCAGTGATGCCAAAGGTCAGTATCTTTCCCCTGTATACCTCTGCCATCTAAAACCCATCGCCCATTACCCAACTCAGGCAGTTAGAGGAAGGGAGTACCACTGAGGACTGCTGCTCTGACAGTTATTCCTAAGTAGTTACCAGTTGTCTCCTCCCACTTTTGTTTTGAGGGTGGAGGCAGGTCCTGTTCATCTGCCAACTTCTTTATTCCTTAGAACTGATAGATCTTGGGATTCCAGTTCAAACTTCAGTTTGGCGAAATCTGAGCCCAATGAATCATGTCATAACCACATCAGGGTGGGTTGTTTTCTTTCTTTTTCTTTTTTTGTTTTTCCCTTAGCCAAATAGAGGCTGAATGGATGGGCTCTTGGCAACCTCATCATATCTATTATGTGCTCATCATTATTTAAACAAATGGTATTCACTGGGGTCCAAGTTAGAAGAACACGACACAGAGAAGGCTTTTTAACAGTCAGTTGGACTGCTCTTCCCTTTTCCCAAGTCTTTTGTGTTCCCTGAGGATCCCTCAAGTGTGCAGCAGCTCACAAAGGACTAAGATGGACAAAGCCTTTGTCTGGGAAGGGAGAGCCAGTCAGTCCCCTTTGCCCCTCTGCAGATGTCTTGATCCTTTTGGCTATTTTCTATCTCTATTTAAATACAAAAGTGCTGATGAAACACTGTTAAGGCACTGGGGGCTGCAGAAGTGTGTGAGTCATGTGCAGCTTTTTACAAGGTCAAGTATAATAAAGAATCAGTATAGGCACTAGGACTTATGCAGCAGAGAAAGAATAGGTGTTGAAAGATGCTGGCTCTACAGACAGTATGCCTCAGTTCCAAGAATTATACAAGTGATCTCGAAAATGCTTTAACCTAGCAAGACTTAGATCCCTCATATGTAAATGGGAACAATAATTATAGGTATTTCACAGCATTAATCAGAGGTTTAAGTGAAATATTGCATGCAGCATGGTTATTGGAACATTTCATGCTTTTATTAAACTCTCGCTTTTATAATTATAGCTGAGGATAGATTTATGGAGGGAGGTGGCCTTGGGTCCTGGAAAGGAGAAAAATTATAGAATGTTTCAGGCCCAAGTCCAGGAAGTCATGAACTCTGGAGAATAAAAGCATCTGTAATTTATCTTTTTACTCTAGGGTATAAAGTTAGGGAAATATTTTACACATATGAAAAGTTTCAAGTAAGCTACTCTGGTTTAACACATTGATGCTTAAACATAATTTCCCAAGCCACACTTCCACAAATAATAGTGCAGGAAATATTTTTTTAAGTTACCTCCTTGAATCCTATACAAATGGGTACTTTGGTTTAATATATTTGACAAACTCAGTGTATTTGGAAACTCATCATGAATATTAGCATACAGTTTCTGAGCAGGCCTATATGAAAATAACATAATTCAGCATTAACTAAATAAATCTGAGTATGAAGCATTGTTGTTTCTATTGCACCTGCTGTTGTTTGGAGTGAGGGAGCAGAAAGGCACACATAATGACACCCTGAAGAATGGAGGTCCATGGGACTTGGTTTGGGAGCTCCGCTGATTATTCCCAAGCATGGAGTTGGCTATAAGCTGGCTCACTCAGATGTGTGGTCAGCTCAAGTGTTTGCATGCAGGGCGTCTAGTCCACCCAAAAATGCAACAATTATGGTGACACTAGGCATTGCTCTAAAATAGTGGCTCTAAAGGGCAGTAATTCTAAAGACTCAGGAGCTGAGAAGTCTTAGCAGATTGAGCCAGGCAGCCTTACCTCCAGAGGAAATACTTTATTGTGATATGGGGACCTGGCATCAGAGTTTGAGTGGCTTTTAATTAGCTGAGTTTCCAAGATGTTATCATTATCAAATTGTTTCTAAAACCATATACAAACTTATAAAAACCCTACTCACACCAACACTTTCCTACTGTAGTGTACAGAGTATATGAAAGGTCAAGACATTAGGTAGCACTGAGAATGTAGGGGAGTATGTGTTAGATGTTGGAAAAGAGTAGAGGCAGGGGAGGAAGACAGAGAAAGAGAATGATGAAGCTATTTTCTCTTAATTTGAGAATATATATATGAATGCAATATATAGATGAATATTATTCTTATATTGAATCAGTAACCATATTTTTAGATTATCTAGATATATAATTTGTTTTTGGGGGAGAGGAAAATCTAAAGATAATTGATGAAAATTTCAATTTTCTTTTATATATTTACAGCTACATAACTGTAGCCTAAAATTTGCTGTGATTAAGCTTTTGTGAATTACTTAGCATTTCATAGGTTGCTGGCACTGCAACATGAGAACTTCCTAATTCTGAGCTTTTTGGGTCTGAGTCCACCCACTCAGTCTAATGCACTGTGTCTTTGAAAAATCTCTTTCCCCTAATCTCTTTATCTTTAGTTTCTTCCAATGTAAACGGAGAATAGTAACAGTGTTTCTGGATTTTTATGAAACAAATAATATACTGCAGTCATTCCTAAATACCTGTCCATATATTGAGGTTAGTTCCATAACAAAGTTTTCATGGGTATATAGTAGAATAAGAAAAAAAAGATCACTGTGATGAGTGTTAATCAAATTTTATACAATTTTTTGTGTGTGTGTGGTACGCGGGCCTCTCACTGTTGTGGCCTCTACTATTGAGGAGCACAGGCTCCGGACGTGCAGGCTCAGTGGCCATGGCTCACGGGCCCAGCCGCTCCACGGCATGTGGGATCTTCCCAGACCGGGGTATGAACCCGTGTCCCCTGCATTGGCAGGCGGATTCTCAACCACTGCGCCACCAGGGAAGCCCAAATTTTATACAATTTAAAAAAATAGAGATAAGTTCTTTCTATGCTTTTGCTTTAAAATCTTCTTTATTTTACAAAATACCTTTTTGAGGTTTCTCCCTATTTCCCTCCTATTTTACTAGTAGGTAAAATCTCAAAGTCTCAGAATGGATGAATTGATGATATAGAGACACTGGGCTCAACACAGATATGAGTCAGTGTTCCCATGAATTTTGCTTTTGTATGGAGTTATTCCTCTGTCTAGCAGTAGAGAGAGAGAGAAAGAGAGAGAGAGAGAACTTCAGATATAACATTTTTGGGTGAGTCCTTCTCAAAAACAGTGTTTTTGTCAATGGCAAAACCTGAAAGCCTTCCCACTAAAATCTGGAAGAAGACAAGGATGCCCACTCTTACCACTTCCATTCAACATAGTATTGGAAGTCCTAGCCACAGCAATCATACAACAAAAAGAAATAAAAGGTATCTAATTTGGAAGAGAAGAGGTAAAATTGTCATTATATGCAGATGACATGATACTATATATGGAAAACTCTAAAGACGCCACACAAAAACTACTAGAACTGATAAACAAATTGAGCAAGGTAGCAGGATACAAGGTTAACATACAGAAATCTGTTGCATTTCTGAAATATCAGAAAAGGAAAGTAAAAAAAAAAAAAATCTCTTTTAAAATCATATAAAAAACACTGAGGAATAAATCTGACCAAGGAGGTGAAAGATAAATGCTGAGAACTATAAAACATTGATAAAGGAAATTGAATCCATTGGACCACCAGGGAACTCCCTGAAGATGATTCAAATAAATGGAAAGATATCACATGCTCTTGGATTGGAAGAATTAATATTGATAAAATGGCCATATTACCCAAAGCAATCTACAGATTTGATCCCTATCAAGTTACCCATGACATTTTTCACAGAACTAGAAAAAATAATCATAAAATTTATATGGAACCATAAATGACCCAGAATTGCCAAAGCAACCCTGAGGAAAAAGAACAAAGCTGGATGTATAACCCTCCCAGACTTCAGACAATACTACAAAGCTACAGTAATCAAAACAGTATGGTAAGGAATAAAGACGCAGACATAGAAAATGGACTTGAGGACACGGGGTGGGTGAAGGGTAAGCTGGGATGAAGTGAGAGCGTGGCATGGACATATTACACTACCAATGTAAAAGAGATAGCTAGTGGGAAGCACCTGCATAGCACAGGGAGATCAGCTGGGTGCTTTGTGACCTAGCGGGGTAGGATAGGGAGGATGGAAGGGAGACTCAAGAGGGAGGAGATATGGGGATATACGTATATATATAGCTGATTCACTTTGTTATAAAGTAGAAACTAACACACCATGGTAAAGCAATTATACTCCAATAAAGATGTTAAATAAAAACCAAACAAAACAAAACCCAGTATGGTATTGGCACAAAAACATGTATAGATCAATGGAACAGAATAGAAAGCCAGAAATAAACCCACACACCTACAGTCAGGAGGCAAGAATATACAATAGAGAAAGGAGAGTCTCTTCAAAGAGTGGTATTGTGAAAGACGGACAGCTGCATGTAAATCAATGAAATTAGAACACACCCTCATGCCATACAAAAAAATAAACTCAAAATGGCTTAAAGACTTAAATATAAGACTGGACACCATAAAACTCCTAGAAGAGAATATAGGCAAAACATTTTCTGACATAAATCATACCAATGTTTTCTTAGGTTTGTCTCCCAAGGCAATAGAAATAAAAGCAAAAATAAACAAATGGGACCCAATCAAAACGTAAGTTTTTGCACAGCAAAGGAAACCATAAACAAAACAAAAAGACAACCTAAGGACTGGGAGAAAATATTTGCAAATGATGCAACCGACAAAGGCTTAATTTCCAACATATACAAACAGCTCTTACAACTCAACAACATAAAAACAAACAACCCAATTAAAAATGGGCAGAAGACCTAAATAGATGTTTCTCCAAAGAAGACAAAGAGAAGGCCAAAAGTCACAAGAAGAGATGCTTAACATCACTAATCATTAGAGAAATGCAAATCAAAACTACAGTGAGGTGTCACCTTACACTGGTCAGAATGTCCAGCATTAAAAAGTCTACAAATAGCAAATGCTGGAAAGGCTGTGGAGAAAAAGGAACACTCCTATACTGTTGGTGGGAATATAAGTTGGTGCAGCCACTATGGAGAAGAGTATGGAGGTTCCTCAGAAAACTAAGAATAGAGTTGCCATATGATCCAGCAATCCCACTCCTGGGCATATATCTGGACAAAACTATAATTCAAAAAGATACATGAACCCCTCTGTTCATAGTAGCACTATTCACAATAGCCAAGACTTGAGAACAACCTGAATGTCATCGACAGATGAATGGATAAAGAAGATGTGGTACGTATATACAATAGAATACTACTCATCCATAAGAAAGAATGAAATAATGCCATTTGTAGTAACATGGATGTACCTAAAGATTATCATACTAAGTGAAGTAAATCAGAAACAGAAAGACAAATACCATATGATATCACTTATATATGGAATCTAAAATATGACACAAATGAACTTATCTATGAAACAGTCTCAAAGACATAGAGAACAGACTTGTTATTGCCAAGGGGGGTGGGGGAGGGAGGGGTTGGAGTTTGGGATTAGCAGATGAAAATGATTTCAACATAGAGTGGATAAACAACAAGGTCCTACTATATAGCACAGGGAACTATATTCAATATCCTGTGATAACTATAACAGAAAAGAATATGAAAAAGAATATATATATATATATATTTGGTTTATATATATATAAAACGAATCACTTTGCTGTATACCAGAAACTAACACATTATAAATCATTATACACTTCAGTTTCAAAAAAAAGTGTTTTGGGGGCTTTCCTGGTGGCGCAGTGGTTAAGAATCCACCTGTGGGCTGCCAGGGCTCAGCGGGTGCTTGGGCTCCAGGTGCACAGGATGAAGATCGAGAAGGTGAACAGCACCACCCAGATGCAGTGCATCACCTCCCACAGCCACGTGAAGGGGCTGGAGCTGGACAAGAGAGGGCCTGGCCAAGGCGGTGGCCTTGGGGCTCGCGGGCCAGGAGAACACGTGCAAGGTACGTAGTGTGATAGTGGAATTAATCGAAAGCAAGAAAATGGCTGGAAGTGCAGTCTTGTTGGCAGGGCCTCCTGGAACTGGCAAGACAGGTCTAGCTCTGGCTATCACTCAGGAAATGGGTAGTAAGGTCCCTTTCTGCCGGATGGTGGGGAGTGAAGTTTACTCCACGGAGATCAAGGAGACAGAAGTGCTGATGGAGAACTTCCGCAGGGCCATTGAGCCACGGCTAAAGGAGACCAAGGAGGTATATGAAGGCGAGGTCATGGAGCTCACCTCATGTGAGACGGAGAACCCCATGGAGGGCTAGGGCAAGACCATCAGCCACATGATCATAGGGCTCAAGACAGCCAAGGGGACCAAGCAGTTGAAACTGGACCCCAGCATTTTTGAAAGTTTGCAGAAAGAGTGAGTAAAAGCTGGAGATGTGATTTACATCGAAGCCAACAGTGGAGCTGTGAAGAGGCAGGGCAGGTGTGATACCTACGCCACAGAATTCGACCTTGAAGCTGAAGAGTACATCTTCTTGCCCAAGGGGGATATGCCCAAGAAGGAGGATATCATCCAAGACGTGACCTTGCATGACTTGGACGTGGCCAACTCACGGTCCCAGGGGGGAAAAGACATCCTGTCCCTGATGGGCCAGCTCATGAAGCCAAAGAAGACAGAGATCACAGACAAACTCCGAGGGGAGATTAACAAGCTGGTGAACAAGTGCATCCACCAGAGCGTGGCAGAGCTGGTTCTGGGGGTTCTGTTCATTGATGAGGTCCACATGCTGAACATCGAGTGCTTCACCTACCTGCACCAGGCGCTGGAGTCTTCCATCGCCCCCATCATCATCTTTGTGTCCAACTGAGGCAACTGTGTCATCAGGGCCACAGAGGACATCATCTCTCCTCACAGCATCCCTCTCAACCTTCTGGACCCAGTGATGATCATCCGGACCATGCTGTACACCCTGCAGGAGATGAAACAGATCATTAAAATCCGAGCTCAGACAGAGGGAATCAACATCAGTGAGAAGGCGCTGAACCACCTGGGGGAGATTGGTACCAAGACCACTCTGAGGTACACGGTGCAGCTGCTGACCCCGGCCAACCTGCTGGCCAAGATCAACGGGAAGGACGGCACTGAGAAGGAGCACGTCCAGGAGATCAGTGAGCTCTTCTACGATGCCAAGTCCTCAGCCCAAATCCTGGCTGACCAGCAGGACAAGTACATGAAGTGAGACGGCTGAGGTCTTCTGCAAGGAGACTCTGGGTGGGCCTGGGTCCTGTCCAGCCTGTAGGTAGGATGCTTGCCCCCAGTTTGGGCTCTGTCCCCACTCGGACGGGTGGCAGTGTTGTCAGTTTAGTGTGGAAGGGTTTCTTTTTAAATTATTGTGACTCCTCCCGTGGTTGCTTTGAAGGAATCCTGCCTTATCTGGTGTGTTTTCTAATAAACCCTGATAGGTTATTTTGATGATTAAAAAAAAAAGAATCCGCCTGCCAATGCAGGGGACATGGATTCAAGCCCTGGTCCGGGAAGATCCCACATGCTGCAGAGCAACTAAGCCTGTGCACCAAAACTACTGACCCTGTGTTCTAGAGCTCACGAGCCACAACTACTGAACCCACATGCCACAACCACTGAAGCCCATGCACCTAGAGCCCGTGCTCCGCAGCAAGACAAGCCACTGCAATGAGAAGCCCGCGTACCGCAACGAAGAGTAGCCCCCACTCACCACAACTAGAGAAAGCCCGTGTGCAGCAATGAAGACCCACTGCAGCCAAAAATAAATAAATAAATTTTTTTTTTAAAAAGTGTTTTTGAACAGCTGCCTTAGAGATGTCGTTGGTGCCTATAGAACCAAAGTGAATTGCTCCCAAGGGCATGGTGTGGCCTGATTAGCACTGAACTTCTACAGACAGCAACAGGCAACAGAATTGGGAGAAAGCCATGGGACTCCCTTATCCAAATGTGTCTGGCCAGTGTCACAAAGCCAAATATGACTTTGAGTCCTGTCAGTCACTGACATTTTCTCTCTCTTTTCTCCCCTATTCATGTTAATTGCTATAGGCTCATTTCTTAATTCACTTGAGAGACATTCACTGGGGTCCATCTTTTGTCAGGTATCAGGCTGAGTAGTTTACATACATTATTATCTCATTTAATTCATTCAACAGTTTAGTGAGGCAGGCATTATTTTCATCTTCAATTTTCACAGATGAAGAAATGGGCTCAGGCCCCTATGTGCTGTACAAGGGCCACTGATCAAGAGTCATCTAACAGGGTTCAAGCTCAGGTGTCTCACATTCCGAAGGTCACAGCATGGACCATGGAAAGACAGGTCCTTCTGTATCACAGGCAGACCTATGGTGGCAACATTATAAGCAAGGACTTGGAAATATGCAGACCTCAGTTGTTGCTGATATCGTTTTTAGTTTGTTTGGAATATTGAGAAAGTAATTGTCTAACATTGATGGTTGTTGTCATGACTAAATTAAATACTGTATATAAAATCCTAGAATAAGCTTTTTTGAAATGGTGACTGTCAATAATAATGGTAACAATAGTAATTGGACTTTGATGTGGGTGGTATGACACTTTGTAGGAGGTAAGAAAATATATATAACAACGTGAAGTATAGCAGGAAGTTTGGCAGTTGGGTAGCAGGCTTGAGGAATTGTAATTAGAGATACAAAGATCATTGGAGGTGGGTTCCAGTGTGGTGAGGGCACCCTTGTTGAGTCCATCCTGGCCTGGTGGGCCCCGGCAGCCTAAGAGATGGAGTACAAGTTTGTGTGTGGCCACCGAGTTCACAGAGCTTTGTTCCACTCCTGCTGGGGAGGGACATGATCAGTGAGGGATGAGGTTCATGCAGCTGAGACTTTGCGAAAGGAGTCTGTATGGATGAGAAGCTGAGCCAGGCTCCCGAGGGGAAGCCCTCCACCCTGGCTGTCTGGTTTGTATTAAGTGGAGTCAGTCTCTGATTACCTTGGCCAAAAACCCTTTCCCCAATGGCCCAGGAACTGAAAGATTAGGATCCTTCTGGCAGCTGCTGGCATGTTCTGAACCACAATGTTTGAATTTACTCCAAGGCTGGGAACCAGCTGCCCCATGGAGTGAAAGACAAGGGAATTTCACATGTGCAAGAACCTGAAAGGGGGGAACTTGCTCTGGAAGGAAATGAAGTCATAGCTCTTGCAAGCACAGCATTTCCTCCAGACTGGGGGATCACAGCCATGACTTAGACAGCTTGAGAAACTAAAATCCACTATTATAATGTATATTTAGAACGGGAAAAATTTAGGGAGTGTGGCATGTTTATTTATCATTTATTTGCATACATTTTCAGTGTAGATAAGGCACATCCTTCTCCAGAGGATGACTCATTTCTCTTGGATTTTATCTTGGGCGTCATCTGAGAGGAGCAAGGAGTAGTGTGCTTAACTTTAATAAATCTTCTGCATTTCCTATACATTTATACATATCTCCTCAAGAAATAGCTTAGTTAATAGTTACTGACTGTCTGCCAACTGAATTGTCATAGATAAATATATATATTTATGGCAGTGTATTTATATTGTGATAGATAGGTAGATAGGAATATACATACATATATTTAATTTATTTTGAAATAATTATAGATCTACAGGAAGTGGCAAAGATAGTATAGAGAGGTTCTTGCGTACACCTCCCCCAGTTTTCTCCAATGATTATATCTTACCTTACAACAGTGCTATATCAAAACCAGGAAACTAATATTGGTACAAGGTATGCATAGGTCAATGTCATTTTGTTACATTTACAGGTTAGTGTAACCACTCCCTGACTCAAGATATAGAACTATTATATCACCACAAAGGTCTTCCCCATGCTACCTCTTTATAGCCACACCCATTTCCTTGCCTCCACCATCCCTAACCCCTGGCAACCCAGTAATTTGTTCTCCATCTCTGTAATTTTGACATTTTGAGAGTGTTGTACATATGGAATCACATAGGGGACCTCATAAAATTGGCTCTTCTCACTCAACGTAATGAACTTGAGATCCACCCAAGTTGCATGTATCAATAGTTCATTACCTTTTATTGCTGAGTAGTATTCTATGGTATGGTTGTACCACAATTTTTTAAAGCAAATTGTCCTTTTGAATGGACATTTTGGTTATTTCAGTTTTTTGAAATTACAAACAAAACTGCTATGAACAATAATGTATGGAATTCATTTGGATATAAGTTTTCATTGCTCTGGAGTAAACGCCCAGGAGTGTGGTTGCTAGGTTGTATGGTACGTGAATGCATAGATTTCTTTTAAGAAAGTGCCAAATTATTTTCCAAGTGACTGTACTACTCTACATTCCTACCAGCAATAGCTGAGAGATACAGTTTCTCCACAACCTTGCCAGTATTTGGTATTGTCACTATTTTTTATTATATCTGTTCTAATAGGTTTGAAGTGACATCTTATCATAGTCTTGATTTGTAGTCCCATCAGTTGCATTGCTATATTTAAACAGCCTTATTGGAATATAATTCACATACCATATAATTCACACTTTTAAAGTGTATAATTCAATGGTTATTAATTTATTCATAGAGTACTGTATCCATCCCCACAACAATTTTAGAATATTTTTATCACCGCCCAAAGAGACTCCTTATACCTTAGCCATTAACTTCAAACCTTCCACCTCCCCCCAGTGCTAGGACACTACTAATCTATTTACCATCTCAATAGATTCGCCTATTCTGGACTTTTTATATAAATGGAATCATATAGTATGTGGTCCTTTGTGACTGGCATCTTTCACTTAGCACAATGTTTTCAAGGTCCATCCATGTTGTAGCATATATTGTTACTTCATTATTGTCAAATCATGCTCCAATGTATGGTTATGCTACGTTTTATTTATTAATTTATCAGTTGATGGATATTTGGGTTGTTCGACTTTTGGGCTATTATTAATAATGCTGCTATGAACATTTATGTGCAAGTTTTTGGTGGACATGTTATCAGTTCTCTTGGGTATACACCAAGGGGTAGAATCTCTAGATCATGTGGTAACTGTATATTTAACCATTTGAGCAACTGCAAACTGTTTTCCAAAATGGCTGCACCACTTTACACTCCCACCAGCAGCTTATAAGGGTTACAATTTCTTCCTTGCCTAAAGTGATCATTATATTTCTTTTTGATCATTGTCATCCTACTGTGATATCTCATTGTGATTTGCATTTCCCTGAAGTCTAATGATGGTAAGCATTTTTTCATGTCTTTATTAGCCATTTGTATATTTCCTTTAGTGAACTATTTTGATACTTTGGCCACTTTTTAATTGGCTATTTGCTTTTTACTACTGAGTTTGAACATATGTTTATATATTTTAGACACATGTCCCTTATTAGATATAAGATTTTCTGAATTTTCTCTTATTCTATGGGTCATCTTTTTACTTGAGACTGTTTTTTGAAGCATAAAAGTTTTTAATTTTGATCATGTCGAGTTTCACTATTTTTTCTTTTGTTGCTTATGCTTTTGGTGTCATATCTAAGAAAACATTGCCTAATCCAAGAGCATGAAGATTTACACCTTTCTTTTAAGAGTTTTATACTTTTAGCTCTTACATTTAGGACTATGATACATTTTGAGTTAATTTTTGTATATGGTGTGAGGGAGGAATCCAAATTCATTCTTTTACATGTAGAGACCAGTTGTCCCAGCACCATTTGTTAAAAAGACTATTTCTCCTCCATTTAATTGTCTTGGCATTCTTTTTTCTTTTTTGGCCCTGCTGCTTGTGGGATCTTAGTTCCCTGACCAGGGATCAAATCAGGGCCCTTGGCACTGAAAGCACAGAGTCCTAAGAACTGGACTACCAGGGAATTCTCTGTCTTAGTATTCTAATCAAAACCAACTAATCAACTGACTACATGTCACATTTTTTAGAATTTTTTTTTTTCTATCCTCAAACTCCAGTTCCTGAGAACTAAGCAATTTAGCTTCCAAAGGATTGACTAATGCTTGATCTAAATCTTCAGGAGCAAGGATTTTAAAACTGTGAAGAGTCACTTGTCCCTTATGTTAAATGAGATCTAGATACTTTTTAGACAGTAACTTTAGATCTGGATGAGAGGAAATACCCAGTGGCTAACTGGGTATTGGATAACTATGGGGAGAAGGGGAATAAGAGAAGGGGGCCAAGAATACATGACAATCCCAAAGATCAACTTTACTTTTTCAGTTTTTCTCAGCTGTACCTTTAACTACTCTTGGGTTTTGATTGTTTGGCCTCCCTCTAGTCTCCACAGTATAGTATGGCCTCACTCTGGCTAAAAATGCAAGATTTTGCATCAGATAAACATGGGATCCAATCCCAGATCCTTTGTTGCTTCCTACCTGTTTGATCTCTTCAAACTTCAGTTTCTTCTTTTGCAAATTTGGGATAACAATTATATCTACCTCAGTGGATTGTTTGAGCACTAGGTAATACAGATAAATATGTAGCACTACCATGGCATATTAAAAATATTATCCATTATTATTTTCTCTATCCAAAATAAAACTTTATCTGTCCTGTGTTCTATTCCCTTGGATCCTGCTTTGTAAGATGGGATAATCCGCTAATATGATGTTTAAAAATCCTACTAACCTCTTAGTAGGTTTGGCATATTTTTCTTTAGGGGAGTAGAGAAGATTTCAATTTTCTTGTATGCTTTAATTTCCTGAGTGTATTACAAGCTGTATTAAATTACATTTACTATTTGGGGGTTTTAAGGGTCCTAACGTGATACTAAGCTTCTATTAACATGTGATAGAAAGGGAAAAAGTCCAGGAATCTGTAAAACCCCATGGCCCTTCTACCTACTCCCTATGACTGTAGGCAAGTTGCTCACCTGCTGTGAGCCTCACTGTCACCACTTGTAAAATGGGGATAAAATATCAGCCTGGACTCTTGCGCAGAGTTGCTATGACATTCAAAGGAGGTAAAAACTGTGCAGAGATTTTAAAATTGTAAAGTTTGCTGTATCTGTAAGATGGCTTTTATTATTTCATTGAAGTACACAACCAGTGAACTCTTTGACAAAATATCAATATTAAATTTTTTTTGTTATTTTTCATTAATATTGTACTACTGTATCAGTGGCCTTAAGAGATATAAAAGAGGACAGTAAGGTTAAAAGCTTTAGCTATGAAACAAAGCAGGAAGTCAAATTCAGAATGCACAGTGTGGTTCAAGGCTGTAAGATGCTTTGAAGGGTTAATGCTCATTGTTTTTGCATTCTTTTCTGAAACCTTAGTGGGCTGGCTCTCTCAAGGCTTTCTTTCTTAGTGGTATGATCTTTGGTAACAGGAAATAGATGAACTCAACTTATAATTTTCAGAGCCTTAATTTTAGGGCCAAAGAAATGGTCTCACAGGCTTTTGTCTGGTCATTTAAGAAACCTGATACTCCACTGTGTGTGTGTGTGTGTGTGTGTGTGTGTGTGTGTGTGTGCACGCAGGCATGGTCACAGCAAACGTATTTGAAATTCACTGATTCTTATAATTTAACATCAGGTTCTTTTGTTACATTCAAATACAATTAAATTATTTTGTATTTAAAAATAGGATCTACTATAGAACTCCATTTCCCTAAAAGTAGCCTTAACCCCTCTCCTTCCACCTGAATATTTACAAAGAAAAATGTCTAAAATGATGGTCACCTAACGATACTGATGATTAATTCTGTATGGTATAATTTCGGGGGAAATTTTACTGTCACCTTTATATTTTCCTATATTTTTCCTATATTTTTCCCCCAAACCTTTTTATTTTAAAATAATTATAAACACAAAGTTAGGAAAATAGGAGTCCCATGTAGCTTCTCCCTATGGTAACAACTTATGACTATAGTACAATGGCAAAGCCAGGAAATTGACTTTGGAACAATACAACCTACAGACTTGATTCCGATTTCACCAGTTTTGACATGCACTGATTTGTGGTGACACCCCATCTTAACTCTATGTACCTCTCAGTGAGCACTGCTATTAATTATAGTGGTAGGGTGGGTTATAGAGCACACTACACTTTAAAGGGATAAACACATACCTACTTTAAAAAGGCACATTATTGTTCATATGGTAACAAATTGGCAGGAAGTTACCTCATCCTTTCAGAATGACTAGTCAGGATGTGCTTGAGCTTATAACAGTCCTGAAGGCCAGTTGTTAAATATTCAGGAATTTTGTCATTGGTAGCTTGAAATCAGCCATGATGGAAGCACTTACCTCAGAGAAATCTGCAAAGAGTATAAACCAAGGCTCGCCCTCTCTTCCTTGAGCCTGCTGACCAGCACACCGCTGTTTGCCTGGCCATTGACAGCTTGTCTTGGCTGATCCAATTTCTGCATATACGTCTCCTCACCTCAGGCTCGGTAAAATCTTATTCCCCAGTAGGATGTTTCCTTATCATTCATGATGATTTTTTCCTCTGGGCTGTAGACTAGGCAGCTAGATAGTCTAAAAAAAAAAAAAAGAATTTTCTGTTGATGGATTCTAATACCTTCATTATGGCCTTTCTTAGTAACTCACTTTCATTTTGCCCAGGGACTTTCTGGAATACGTATTTGTTTTTAACTCCAAGAGAACGTTTGGATGTGTGAGAGAGAGGCAGTAAAATGACGAGTGGGAGGTAGAAGGGGTCTTGAGTGCCCTCTCCATTCCCACCAAGCAGGCAGTGTTGAGTCATCCACACTCAGGGTCAGCCCCGCCTTGATTCCCCCGGTCCCATCTTTTTCTCTGTAGGCTGCGGGAAGTCAGTGGTCCCTTCTGTTGAGGCAGAGGATAGGAAATGGGAAGAGAACCTTGCTTTCCACTTGAAAAGGGGTCAAAAGGCAAAGAGATTCTTTGCAGATCACAGTGGATTCATAAGCTTTCATACAGTGAAGGGCCGTATCCTTTCATCCTCAGTCAACAAGTGTGCTGTGTTTCCTGGTACCCTTAGTACATTACTTGTAGACAGAAAAAGAGTAGAAACAAAAACAAAACTTTGCTATTCTGTCTTCTCCCCTTGTCTAAGTATGTTGCTCACTTAACAGACTTGTGTCAACTATTATATGTATACTTCCCCAGGCGCTGTGGGAAAGTAGTAAATGTTCTCTCACCTCAAGGACCCACTAACTGTCCGGAGACAAAAAAGTACACTGGCAGCCCAGTAGACAGGAAAGAGTACAAGCTTTGAAGTGAGAGCTGAGTTCAAATCCTAGCTCGGCCACTTACTAGCTGAATAAACTTGGGCAAGTTACCAAACTTTTATGTGTTGGTTTCCTCATTAGTAGATGCAAAGTTGTTTAAAACACAAATGGTAAGAACTGGAACCCTACCCTGTACCATGCATTTTATGTCTGTTTTTATACTGTTTCATTTTACTTTATCTAAATTTAATCCTTACCATAACCCTGCCAGGCACTTTGTATTATTTCCATTTTATGGATGGGAAAATTGAGCCTCAGAGACATTCATTAACTTGATTAAGGTCATAGAGCAAATGGGGAACAGGACTGGGATTCAAAAGACCACTCTGGAGGCCATACAGCCTATGAAAAAAATGTATTAGAAAATTCTGACACTGGTAGGGGCTCAGCAATTGTTATGTTGTTATTCACTTAATATATAATTAATTATATGTTAGCTATATTGATAATTATATTAATATAATTATGTATCATAATATATAAGATTACATAATGTATTATACAATGCATTAATTATATGAATTAAGTGGAAAGTTGACTAAACTTGGAGTCGGATCATCTGACCCACACTGGCTCTGCTGTTTATTAGTTCTGCCAATAGGCAAGTCACTTACATACCAGTAACTCTCCTTCATACACAGGCATGAGTGAGACATGGTACCTGTTGAATAAATATTTGTTGAAAACTGAAGGAATAAACGAAGGAATCAACGAATGAGTAAATGTTTGTCTCTTCTGGGTCTTAAAAAATGACTATCGTGATGTACACAAATGAAAAATTAAATAGTTAATGCTCACATGAAAACTTCATTGTCAGTAGTCTGAGTCAAAGGTACCCCAGACCACAGCGGTTCCTTATAGCGACCCCTGTGGTGCCAACGGGGTACTGCAAGGGTTATTGCATAGGCTTCCCGGTAATGCCTGATGTTGGCATTTTGCCCAGGATTTGTTTGCGCTGCCCCGTGTTTGCTCCTCCTCTGCTGCCTATTAACCCTAGCCTGAGGAGTAAGATTTTTGCTTAGTCCTCTATATAAATGCCTGCCTATTCACGTAATATTGCAAAGCTCTGGCAGAATACATATCGCTTGGCTTTGTTAGAGAGTGCCAGGAGTCAGGAAGGATTGTGAAGGCAGGGATGTCTGGGGTAAGATGCATATACTATTCTTTCATAGTTTATGGTTTTATATTGATCTTCTATACTATATCCTTTTATACTTATAAATGAACTGAAGACTTTACAAATGATTAAAATGTGACTTATGAAGCCTACTGTTGACCGAGTCCTTATATCTCAGCCACACATGAAAACTTTCGGTACTAACCCTGCTACATATCTAATTTAATTCCCACAACAGCCTAACAAGGGAAATTATCTTCGTTATCCCATTTTACAAAAAGGAAAGGAAGGCTTCAAATGTTTCAGTAACTCAGTGACACACACCTAGTGGCAAAGCTAGGGCTGGGACCCAGTCTGTCTTCCAAACTCATATTCCCTCTCATAACAGAGTAGAAAGAAAAATAGGCCAGAAAGAGAAAGGACCAATATAACTTGGATTCTGCTTTATGTCCATCAGTAATTAAAATAAAATGGAAGTACCTGGCTTGTTTTGAACTGTTCTTTCCCACTGCAGCCCCTATATAACTGGGGAGATGCCAGCACTAAGAAGCAGGGATCCTTTGCCAATTACAGAGTGATGTATAAAATGTCATTTACAGTTAAGAATGGCAGACTAATAGAATAAAAGCTTATCTAGTCAATGTTTTGTACAAGCAATCGGAAATTATTGTTTTTTTTCATTCTTGTGCTTCTTGGGAGGTAAATATTTTTTAAGGACGAATCATTATTTTTTCTTTAAAAATTCCTTTAGGAAACATAATGTGTTTTGGCAAAGATATTTAAAACATAACACTGCCATTTAAAAGAATTCAAGTACATTCACACAGAGAAACTCTAGACACAATAACATACCTTCCCTTGTCTGTTCTCTGGGAAGGACTTGCTTTAGAGGGGGAGAATTAGGGACTGAATCTGATGAACTGCCTTGACCCTTTTTGTCTGGCATCTTAGTGAGTCTGGAATATTTTGAGGCTGTAATTGGTCTCTAAGTTTCCCTGAGCCTTTGTGTTTGCAAATGAATTTGCAGCCTGGGTAAAGACAACAACCCAGCTTCCCTGAAGTGAGGAGAGGCTGAAAACAACCAAGATGGTGAAAAACCACACCAGAAAAGTGGACAAGACAGTGTTTATATTTAGATTATTGCTTTCATATGGACGTGCAGAAGAGAAACACAAAAACAAGAGACACAAAATGCCCCGTAAAATCAACTTCGGCTTTTCTTTGCGCTGACCCTTTTTCCTGGACTTCTAGACAAATGCTCCCCTCCTGTGGTCAGAGGGTAGAATACAGGGGAATAGAGAACTTCAACCGGAAGGATAAGGGAAGCGAGTAGGGAATGTGTTAGTCTTTTTGCCTGTTTTCTGAAGAGCTTTTGGTTTATGGACCAAAATTATTGTTCAAAATATAAAATAAGGTAACAACAGGAAGAAATAGCAAAACCCTTATATAATAACAAAACCAACCAACAAAACCCCAGAAACAACAATAAAATAAATTTCCAAAAAATGACCCAGTTTACCTGTTTCCACATTCATGGAGCCTTCTTTTATCATCCAAATGAGAAGTGATACTTCTCTAAAAAATGAACAAATGAATATAACAAAACAGAAACAGCCTCACAGATATGGAGAACAAGCTAGTGGTGAGAAGAGGAGAGAGGGACCGGTGAAGGGCAAGAAAGGGGAAAGGGATTAGAGGTACAAATTACTAGGTATAAAATAAATGAGATACAAGGATGTAAGTACAGCACAGGGAATATAGCCAATATTTTCTAATAACTTTAAATGGAGTAGATCTATAAAAATATTGAATAGCTATGTTGAACACCTGAAACATATTGTAAATCAAGTCTACTTTAATAAAAACATGGAAAAAGGACTCCCTCCACAATCTAATATATAAATAATAAAATTAGGATAATTTACTGAGACTCTGCTAGGTATTAGGAAATGTATTAGCTGCTGAAGATTGAAAACTGAAAATAGCATATTCTCTGCTCTCAAATAACTCAGATTTAATTGGGGGTATAAGTGGGGATGAACAGAACAAATAATTTTAATTACCTGGTAAATGACAAGATGAGTACACATAGAATGCTTTGGGAGAAAAAAGGATATTGTGTCCAACTCTTGAGGAAGTCGATGGCTAAGCTGAATATTTAAGTTTTAGAAGAGGTATCCAGGACATAAATGGCCATGCTGAGAGTTTGAGCCTTATTTTCTATAGCTGGGTTAGACAAAATAACAGGCTTGTGTTGGCTGCAGTGTCTTACCCCAGCCCCAAATTCCATGTTTAGTTCCATAAGCGTTTGAAAGTCAACCCCAGGTAGGCATGGGAAAGCAAGGAGTAATTTTAAAGATGAGAACAAGCTGCTATGATTTGCACATTAAATCAAGCTGGAAACAACAAGTAGGGTATATATAAAGAGGACACAAGTGGAAGCAGTTAATTTAACTAAGAAGCTGCTGCAAGGGTTCAGGCGAGAAGCTCTTAATAGAAGTGATGGAGAATAGAAGACAGGTGGGAGAAGTAAAATCAATAGAACTTGTGAAGGACTGGATATGGAGGGTGAGGGAAAAGCAGGAGAGAATTAAGCCCATGAAACTATCATAATTCTATCTAACAGCTCTCACCGACTTGGGGGAACTAGGAGAGGGAACAGGTCTGGAATCAAAGATTAACTCAGGATACTTAGTAGATGGTGGCTTTTAACCCTCCCGTATGGATTTCTATTTCATTGTTTTGGGGACTTAACTGCCTTATTTTACCAGAAGTTCATCGAGAGCAAGGAACATTTCTTGTCTTATATCCCTTAGAATGCCTTTTGAAAAAGCACTCTTTTCAAATTGTTAAAAATGTCATTCTCATAAAAATTAATGAGCATGTGTCCAAGTTTTATGTACTTCATTAAATAAAGAAACCAGTAGAATAACTGACCTGATTCAAGAAAGATTTGAAGAATGGGGCAAAGTATGGTGAAAGAAGGCAGTATGCTAGAAACCAAAGTGGTTAATTTGTATATAGGACAAACCCCTAATCTCTGAGTTTTTCTTTTTTTATCAGGCAAAAAAAAAAAGTCTCACCTTATCAACTTTCTGCAAGTTAGCTTCTAGCTTTACAGGGCTGTAAAACATCTGGGCTCTCATCAATTGCTGCATTTCCCCAGAGTCAAAAGACTTTTCAATTGACATATTAGAAACCACTCTGAAATGAAATTAGAAAGACAAATATTCATCATTTTGCTTTACTTCCATGTTTTGAATATTTTTCTACATATTGATACTTTTCTATAGTAGCTCTAAGAATACTTAATGTGCAGTTAAAAAATACTGAATTTATACCCTGTGGCTGTACAAAAATACATCTGAGGTGATGTAAATTAAAGGCAAAACTAAAGTAAATTAAAGGCAAAAGAGTGAAATCAATAAAGTAAAAAGAAAATAGAAATAATCAACAAGATTCCATAATTAAATTTTAGATTTGTTCATGCATTTCTAGGCAGTCAGGGCAAAATAATTTACATAATAAATTATTTCTTATTATAAAGGAAGAAGAATCTAGTTCTTGAAGTGGCTGTTTTGTTTTCTCTTTCTCCTTCTAAATTCTGATAAAGAGTGTCATATGGAGCTTCATGAAGATGATATAGATGTAGTGGCCCTTGTTCTCAATATTTTTACAGTAATTACAGGCACAGATTCCCAATGCCTCTTTGTTATAGAGCCTATTGATCAAAACCAATGGTTTCATATTTATAAGTGCATCTGCATGCAAAAATGTATTTGTTAAACACATTTTTATTTGGAGCATTTTCAGTAAGCAAAAAAGCCTTCATCATTCACTCTGACATTTCGTATGTAAATACAAAGTAGCTTAAATAAAGTAAGCATTCTTTATCAGCCACTGGACACATATCTTTACCCATGGGGTAGGTAAGCACTTGACTACACATCTGCACCCCTATGAAAGCTGCTCACCTGTAGGTCAGAGGCAGAGCTGTATCATGAGCCCATAGGAAGAGTCCCTTTGAGTGGGCTTTGTATGAACCTAGTGGATGTTTACTTGTCCCACTGGTACTATGGTAGGAAGTGTTCCCTGCCCCCATTAATATCTCCAAAAGACACCAGGGTACTTTGTTTTGGAGCTAGAAGAAGTCAGTTGAGCTGTTGACATGATTAGCATATTTGAGTTATATATCAGAACTGGAGTTCATCAAAACTTTTCATTTATAACATTAGACAGAATTCATAACAATAACTGCCTATTTCATGGCATGCTGATATGCTTGGTACCTTTCTCATAGAGACTCAGGCAATTGTAAGTCTTCCTCAAATAACGTAGTCATGATGTCTTGAGTGCTGGGGTTGTGTCTTATTCTCTGTTTTAGGGATCTGACGTGACACAGGAGATGGTTCCTATAAAAGGGTAACATAACTTTAACTTGATGAGCGACATTTTTTGCTAGTTAAAGAGAAGAAGTTGCAACTTAAGAACCATTCTTAGCATGGATTTTTCAAGCCCACCCCCAAAGACTAATATTATTTTTAATTGTTTTCAATAGTGACCTATAAAATTATACCTCACATTGTGCCATATTGGTTCTTTATTTGTTTCATGTATACATGGGTCATTTCCCACATAAACTGTAAGCTCTTTGAGGGTCGACCCATTCATACCAGGCCATAGGGATGGACCTATAATGGATGGACATGTAACAGACGCTTGTTAACTTGTTACGTCTAGTGGGTCTACAAGGTAGAGAAAAAAGGTAGGTGGATAAAGGAAAATAAGTAATAGCTAGAATACAAATGGCAAATAGCTGGCAAGATTCTTCCCCAAACTATATTCAGAGCAGGCATGCTAATGACCATAGTTCCCTCGTCATGAGTGTAAATTGTGCCTTGGACTCCTCACCATAGTACCCCTGGCAGGTACAATAAAAAATTCAGAGTGGATAGATGAGAAGAAACCTATTTACCATCTTTGATGTAGAGTTTGTTCCCCAACATTATATGGATAATCCTGATTTCCCTCACCCTGCTTTTCTAAAGTAGATTAAGAGTTAAAACAAAACAAAAGCCTATGGACAATGCAAGATAAAGTTTTTAAAAATGCAGTTTGTTTTATTTTTATATAAACTAAAACACCAGAGCTCATTGATTCCTGTATTAAATACATAAATTATAAAATAACCATTCATAAAACTTTACATACAATAAGTTGATTCCAATCTCTACGGTAATAACATACAGTACATGTACATGTTTGGTGTACTTTAGAGGATCATTCTGGTGAAACTCAGTGAATTTATATTTTTCTTCCATTGATAAACAAGCACTGAAGCAATATATGGAGTCATGCTAATGAGATGGAGAGAAAGAACCCCAACTGAAGCAGTTGATTGAATGAAAACTCTGAGAAATTGACCCCCTCGCTGCATTAATACAGTAGACGTCTGGGGAATTACGTATTCCCATGCGTGGGCCTTGTACTTGAGTCCCCGCAGAATTGTATTGTGGAGGTTCAAGCAGGCATAAACCCTTTACAGAATGAGATTTTTAGCTGATAAAAATATGTGACTTTGGGCTAATATTAATACTGTAGATTGTGCTGGACTCTGTTGCTCTTTCCAGAAAAACCACTGGCATCACCAGAAGGCTAGTTTATGGGCTTGGGTAATTGGAAAACCAATGAGTAGTTCTTTGCCTCAGTCAAAAACAGGGAATAGTAGTAATGGACAGAAGGTAGAGAAAAGGGAGAAGAGACAGGCAAGCAGAGGAAGAGCACAGATACCAGATGCTAAACAAAAACATGAGTTACCCAGCAGCATCAGAAAACCCCTTCCCAATTCCTCAGTCCTAGGACAGAAGTACACATTTAGTAAGCACTCACACCATCATACTATATACAGAATGTATATGTGTATATATCTACATCACATTTTTATAAAAGTGTTTGGATTTTGATCTGCCTCATTGTGGGAAGTTATTATGGTTAATGGGGGGAAATAGGCACATTTTGTGACTTATCAATCAAATATAAGTGATTGCTGTTATCAATGGATGCTGGGGATCTGCTTTTGGGAAACTGCATCATCCACACTAGAGTAAGTTTGTAGATGCTTGACTGTAGGCAAAGTTGGACTCCAAGTTGTTTATCTACAGCACTCCCACCCTACAGAACTTTGATATCACAAGGATGGAAATATAAGCATGGGTTCAAAGACCTCGATGCAAAAACACAGAAACAGGGAACTTCACCCAATCAACCACCTGTACCTCTGAGTTTCATATACTAGGTTGAATACAGCAAATTATAGTCCTTTTATTTTTGCCACATTGCTCCTTGAAGTATATCTTTAGTGATTATGATTAAGCATTGGTGTTGTACTCTTAACGACAGAAGATTTATTTAGAAAGAACTAAACTGCCAAACTAAAGGCAGCAAAGGAATGTGAATCTCCTCTGCCTAGTACTGAAATGGGATCACAGAGGATCAACTCCAACTTCTGTTATGTCTGAATCCTCCTGCCACAATGCCTGAGGTTCAGTCTCAAGACAATATATTATATAGAAATGACAAGGCAGTTAAACAGTATGGAAGCTTTTGGCCCTCAAGACCATTTGACCTACTTTTTTCCCTTTAGAAAGTAGAAGTCCACTTAAGGAGAGGCTAGGTTCCATCCTGGAAGCATTAACTCATGACATAAACAGTCATCTAAGATTTGCTTTGATGACTGTCTCTCAAGTTATATCGAACTTTTTCAATAAAGCAGATAAATATATACATACACATTCATATATATATGTATACATATATATACTGTACCATTCTGACAGATCAAAAATGCAATTAAATATTAAAAAAATAAAATGTCTATGCTGCCCATCTATTTTGATGTAATATAACACATATGATCCAGTTATTTAGCATCAACACAAAACTGATGAATACTATTTTTACAGTTTCCATGAAAACCTAGGCAGGTTAAAAAGACATGCTTCATTTTAAAACAATGAACTTATGAATTACGTCGAAGACATTGAACACATGAATTATACAATGGGTTTACAGAAAAAGTTGACAATAAATAGGCAAAAAGGAACAAATTTGCCAGAGATTTATTTTAAATGGAAAACCACAAAAGTAAGTTGAAATAAAATACTGTAGCGAAAATTTGTTTGGCAAAACTTTATTTCTTCTATTACTAGTGGAAAATATATGTCCTCATTCTACTCCAGTGATGACCCATGAGCCTTCTACATCATCTCTATCCTTTAGAAGAACATGCCACCTACGTGAGCAGTTTTTTTAATAAATGGAAAAAAAATCAAAGCAAAATTTATTCTTCTACCCCTAAAAACCTTGCTCTTGGCAAAAATTTCATTTATATGATGTAAGTTAAAAGGGATTTGATAGTTATTTTTAGCAAATTCTAGTGTTATCTAAAACAAAACTTGGGTGGCCATTAAAAAAAGTTAGACAGTCAATTTAGTAATAGATGCTTTCTAGTTTTATAGTCAAATATAGTCTTCTATTTCTTATCCCTTTCTCATGAAACTTTTCCTGTCCTCCATAGCCGTGCTAAATTGGGACTTTCATTTTTATCTCAAACTTTTTTTAATATCTTCAGTTATGTTTATTTTCCAAGAGATGAACACTTTGTTAAGAAAAATTAAGTAAAATGAACTCTGAAGAATGCTGTTCTGATTGCTGCTAACCCATTTGCCAAATATGTCAGGATAGTTAAGATGTATAAATTAAAGCAGATATTAAAGACCCAAGTGGGGATCATTTGATCTCTGTAAGAAGTGGAGTCACTCTCCATCATTGAGACACTTTTTATGCTTGCTGAACATAGTATGCAAGGGAAGCATTCATTTAGATATGGTCCATTTCTGTGGATCCATGAGTGACTGGAACACACATGTACAATTTTGCTGTTTTTTATAATTGTGGAAATGGATAACAGAGAATGTGCCTATCAAAATATTTAGCCCTGTCCCAAGATATGTTAATTTTGAGGACCATGAGTGAGGTATGGTTAAAAATATCACCTTTCAGCTTAAAATCTTAGAGAAATTTGCTAATCTCCTGGATCTTAAGCTAACCCCCCTTTTTTTTGCATTTTCCCTAAACACATCTAAAGCTGCTTAGATGGTCATTCTCATGGGCATCGCTCTTGTATGATTTTGTGTGTATGTGATACAATCAGATTTATAGCAGATAAGGTACATGATTAAACTACATTATTTCAATAAATATTTCTGATTGTTCAAACCCCAGTCAGTGCTTGGATATAAAATTTAACCTACAAGTTTCTTGGTGGGGAAAGCAAGATGAAGAGGAAGAAAGTAGGTTTGGTGGAGCAGATGGGGTATGAATTTGCTCAGATGCACCCTGGAATGGCCAATGGAAAAGTCATCTAAGATATGGGAGAGTAATTTATCCTCTTCCATATGTTCTGACTGAGATTTGAAAGTGTTGGGTCACAAACTGTAGTAGCACCCTTTTTCATATTGCCTGCACAATGCATGTACTATTCATACTTAATATTGAACCTACCCAGTTGAACAAAGAATCCAGCAGAAGGATAGTTATATTGTATATTCCCAATAGGACATCTCACAAGGCCTCCCCCTCCAAATGAAAGGGATAATTAGACTAATTATGTGATAGTCTCAGTTCACTTCAAACCTTAATTTCATGTCTGGCTCTCCTATGATAAAAGTGGAGTTTTGTATTATGGCATGCATATACATACAGTAAGGAGAGCTAGAAAATGCTTATCATTGAAATTACACATTCTTCTAACTTGTTCAGTAGCATGAGAATGATCTATTTACTATAGGTGATTAGGGATCCTGGTTCTGGATCGCTCAATCTTTATTGCTAGCAGTTGATGGGAAAGCTTCAGTGCTACGGTGCTTAGATTGAACCAAACTGAAGCACTATTTTATTACACAGGGGACTCTTTCTCAACAACACAAGAAAGTCACATATACCAGTCATTATAATTACAAAGCACTTCGTGCTACTTTAAGCACCTCTTGTTCCAGAATTGCAAAAAACCCCCTCAAAAAACAAAAAAGAAAAAACAAACAAAAAACCTTTATGAAAAAGCATTTTAACCTCATTTTGCAGACGAGGAAGCTGAGGCACAGAGAGGTTAAGTGACTGGGCCAAAGATACCTGGGTCAGCAGTAAATATAAGAACAAAAAGTGGGATTCCTGCATTGTAGCTTTTCTTGTACATTCTTCAGTTATTGTTCTGGCTTTGAAAATGCCAGTGCTAAAACTGAAGAATAAGATACTGAACCCATGTGTGGAAGAATTTGTGTAGCATTTCACAGAAAGAGTTTCTGGTTCCCTATACACATTCTTAATGCATGGGAATGCTAGCCCTGTAAATAAAACGTTGACAATTTGAAAAATTGAGGCTGTTTGTTATCTACAGTAAATGAGGCTAAAATTAGCTTTTCAGGAACATTTATTTGCTCTCAGAGCCGAATCCAAGACTCAGTATTACATAACTTAGGAAAGTACCAGTCTTCTAATTGTCTCTGGTAGAAAATGACCTTATCAGTAACACAATGTTACTTTTATATAAAAAAGTAGAGCTACCTTGTTGCTGTCAGATCTCTGGGGAAAAAAAAACATGTTATCAGTCTAAGTGACAAGAGGTCAGAATGCTCTAAGCATATCAGGATACTTCTAAAAATAATCATAATTTCATTTAATAGTCACATCTCTGTAGTAAACTCAACTGTTGGTAGAAGTTTACTTATCATCTCTATTTGTATCAAATCACATAACATGTTATTTGCAGGCAATTTTAAGCAGCCATTTGAAGACCAGTATTTTGGAAATGGAAATATTCAGAGGTGCCTCTGGCCCTATAGTCTTGACATTCTAAACAGAACTAAGTCAGGGAGCTTGTGATTTAGAGCATCATCTTCTTAATTTTCAATATGAATGAGATCAGTTTGTTGTTCGTGGAGGACCACAGATGTGACAGAAGACCAAGGAAGCATCAACATCTGCTGTTATTTCTTATGTTGCATTCGCCTGGGTCTTTCACTTTGGTTGCCAGTTTAGTCGGGGTCACTGTGATTCCACTTCTCATTTGTCATGTGTGGAATGCATTCCACAAGCTCCACTGTTTGCAGAAAAACAAACCAGACACTGCTTTTCTTCTCACTCAAATTGCAGATGTCTCAGTTCCTGAGTTTTAAACAATAATAAAGACAGAAAAGCAAATCCCTGTAGTAAGAAACCAGACTTTTCAAATGAAATATTTTATTGTAAATAGCTCCTCATAGGTATTCCTCGTGCTTCAATCCCCACCCACCCTTATTTGTTTGTTTGATTTTTTAAAATGATGTTTATTTCAGGACTAGTGTTTCCATGGGGTGTAGTGTTACATTAAAATGACATCCCCTGCACAGCAGGGGTAGAATGTTTCTTTGTAACTTTGGTTCCATGTCCAAGACACATCTTTGCTTGATCTGCTGAAACTGTTTCCATTGCTGAAATGTTTTCTTCAGGCAATCTATGTTTATTGTTCTTTCCTTCTGGTTTGACCTACACATGTTTCATTAAATGCAGCATATATTGTAGATTTTCAACAGGGTCATGTAGGAACTGTCAAGTAAGAAACCTTGAATAATGGCTTTAAAATACACAGCTGTAGTCCTGGCTACATTATAGTTCTAAGCGTTTGATCTCCCTTTCACTGCTGTAAACATTTCTGCCATCTTTGAAGGTTTAGAAGTATCTGCTTTTCTGCAGTCTTATCCGTGTTTTCGGTTATTCTGTAAAACAGAGGGAGAAATTCTTTAATCATCATTTCTGTCAATAGCTGAAACAGAATAAAAGCACAAACTCTTTTTTTAAAAGAAAAAACCATCTTTTATTTTTTACCACCTCTTGGAACTGCATGATCTTGTGCATGTTATATAAAGAAAATTTCTAAGCTTAATTTCTTTAATTTAAAATGAGAGAACAGAAGTATCTATTTCAAGGGTTACTGCAATGTAAGGCATGTAAAGCAATTAACAGTTCTTGTCTCATATAAGTGGCCTGAAATATTAGCTATTATCATTATTGCCTTCTTTCTGGGACCTTCTAAGCCAATGCCTTGAGAAGCTCAATTAAAATATTATTTTCATTTTGTTGTATTTTAAAAAATTTTATTGAAGTATAGTTGATTTACAATGTTGTGCTAATTTCTTCTGTACAGCAAAGTGACTCAGTTATATATATACATATGGATATATATGGATATATATTATATATATATTCTTTTCCATTATGGTTTGTCACAGGTATTAAATACTGTTCACTGTGCTATACAGTAGGACCTTGTTGTTTATCCATCCTGTATATAATAGTTTGCCTCTGATGATCCCAAACTCCCATTCATTTCTTCCCCTAAACCCCTCCCCCTTGGCAACCACAAGTCTGTTCTCTGTATCTATGAGTCTTTTTTTGTTTCATAGGTATGTTTAGATTCCAAGTATAAGTGATACCATATGGTATTTGTCTTTCTCTTTCTTACTTACTTTGCTTAGTATGATAATGTCCATCCATGTTGCTGCAAATGGCATTATTTCATTCTTTTTTGATGGCTGAGTAATATTCCATTGTGTATATATATACATATATATATATATATCTCCCATATCTTCTTTATCCATTCATTTGACAATGGACATTTAGGTTGCTTCCATGTCTTGGCTATTGTAAATAGTGCTGCTATGAACATAGGGATGCATTTATATTTTTGAATTTGCTGGATCATACAGCAACTCTATTTTTATTTTTTTAAGGAACTCTCATACTGTTTTCCCTAGTGGCTGTACCAATTTAAATTCCCACTAACAGTGTAAGAGGGGTCCCTTTTCTCCACACCCTTTCCAGCATTTGTTATTTGTAGACTTTTAAATGATGGCCATTCTTACTGGTGTGAGGTAATACCTCATTGTAGTTTTGATTTGCATTTCTCTAATTGTTAGTGATGTTGAGCATCTTTTCATGTTGCCTATTGGCCATCTGTATGTCTTCTTTGGAGAAATGTCTATTTAGGTCTTCTGCCCAATTTTTTGATTGGGTCATTTGTTTCTTTGTTGTTGAGTTGTATGAGCTGTATGTATATTTTGGAAATTAAGCCCTTGTCAGTAGCATAAGATATTATTTTAAAAGCTGGTCTATCTATGTTTTTCAGTGACTTACTTTTATGTCACCTTCCCTCCCCAACAATTGTATTTAATGGCAGATGGTCTCTACCCCAAGGTCCTGACCTGAGGATTCCCTGGGAATTTTGCCACACAGATTTCTTGTTTGGTCCCAGAGTATCTCTGAGAAGGTATTTCCCTGGGCTATGCCAGTCAAGTCTCTTATCCCTGTTCCTCTTTAAGTCCATGTGTCTGGGTTTTTGCTTGGGTAGACGTTTAGGACATAATATGCTATTCCAATAAAGCCAGAAAATGGCACAGAGGACATGTTACCATGTGCTGCCTAAGGACATGGCCTTTAGGCCATGGCATGGATGGAGAAAATGGGATTTCCATGGAAAAGTCATTTAAATTCTCCAAGGCTTAATTTCCCCATCTATAAGGTAAATATACGAATTCTGTAGCAGGATTTTACTGGCACTCCAGAAATAGTGACCAAGATCCAAAGTGGTGGAAAAGGAGGCATGTAGTACCTTAAGGATGCTTCCAGTCCACCATACAGAGGCAAATTAGAGATTCAAAGAAATTCCTGCCATAGGTGCCATAGGTGCAAGTTCGAAATATTTCGAACTTGTATTTGCAGAGCTCCTTTGTCTACTCCCAAAGATTAGATTAGACTGAGATGAAAGAGTGACTGAGTCACAGAAGAGAATCACTGGGAAGGAACTGCCATAGTTGGGATGAAAGTACACTGTGGGAGGGAGGGGAGGGTGCTAAAAAGCATAGAGATTGGTGGTGCTGGCACAAAGAAGACATGCATTCTATTGCACAAACACAGAGCAATGCTCATCTATTTCTCATCCTCCTTTGTCTATCTAGGCAGAGAACCGCAGAGGAATGGCAAGGCGAAACAGGGGCAGTAACTTCCTTCCCAACAAGAGCTGAGGCCAGTACCACCAATGATGAGATCCAGAGTTTCAGTGGAAGGGCTTGGGCCCCAGCCAGGCAGGGAATAGTGCACTGGGCTTCTAAAGACTTCACACATATGACCCTCCAAATGGCCCCATCACCTCTCATAGAAAATACAACAAGAACTGGTCAGTAATAGCCAGCTTCAACCACCAGGGAGGGGGCCATAACCACTGCCCAGGGGTTGAGAGGCATGGATCATTTTCCCTCTTCCTCTTCCCTGCCCTCCAGAAGAGCTGAACCTTGAAGAGGGCAGAGGAAGAGACCTCTTGAAGCCAGCTCGTGCATCTCCTTCACCATGGGGTTAAGGGAAGAAATGAGATGAAGCAGAGACTGAAGCTGAATTTTTAAATTAGGCTAGACTTTCAAGAACTGGAAATGACTAAAAAAACTGGGGAACCAACCTAAGATTTAATTAAAGGATGAGAGAGGGAAATAAGTGAAAGCCTTGTTTTGATAAAAATAGATTGCAGGGCTTCCCTGGTGGCAAGAATCTGCCTGCCAATGCAGGGGACATGGGTTTGAGCCCTGGTCCGGGAAGATCCCACATGCCATGGAGCAACTAAGCCTGTGCGCCACTACTGAGCCTGCGCTCTAGAGGCTGCGAGCCACACCTACTGAGCCCGTGTGCTGCAACTACTGAAGCCCACGAGCCTAAGGCCCGTGCTTCGCAACAAAGAGAAGCCACCACAGTGAGAAGCCCGCGCCGCAACGAAGAGTAGCCCTCACTTGCCGCAACTAGAGAAAGCTCACACACAGCAATGAAGACCCAACGCAGCCAAAAATAAATAAATAAATTTATTTTTTTTTAAAATAGATTGCTCAGACTTACATCCTACTGAGATGAGAGCCCCAAACAACTCGTTACAGCTATAATATTCCCATAATCCCTGGTAAAGAAGAGAACTAATCTGAACCTGTATAAAAGATGCTTTAAGGTGTGTGTGTGTCTGTGTGCACGTGCACGCTCTCTCTATAAATATATATGTATATACATACACACACACACCCAGTGTTTTTATATATAAAATAAATATGTAAACATAAAAGTCTTTTACTTGCAAATTTTCAATTTATATAACCTCAGAGATAAATCCTAAATTCTGTTTCGAAGCACGTATGCACCATTTCTCCCCATCACAACTGAAGTAAAGCCCATCATTTGAGTAAAACCATGTTGGTTTTTAAAAAAAAATGGATTTATAGGCAGTCTCCCAGAATGTTAAATTTCTGCAAATTGAGTATCTGTAAAAGGAACTATGATTTCTACAGCAAAGCCAGGTTTATTCAAACAGGTGTTATGAAAACTGAAGTAGTATCCAATGGGTCACCACAGATGACCCATTTTCAATGACCTAAAGGTCAGTATGCTATAACTAAAACTGTATAAAATACAAATTCATCTTTGATTCAGAAGGCCCTTCTGGATATTACAAAACCTCAGGGATTCTTTTGAATGTATTGCTCTACAGCGCTGAGCTTTAGTTTCCTCCTCTGTAAAACAGTGACTGCAGTCATCCCTTCTGAGAGTTTACGACACGCCACCAGACTCTAAGTTGATGAATACAGTGATGTCATTTCTGACTTCTGATTCTAGTATCCAAGTACCTGTCACATTGCCCAGTTCACAGAAGAAACCTAGCAAATATGTGCCAAGATCAATTGATAGGCTACTTATGTTCACTGTTCTTCAGAGTTTTCTAACTGTTAGAAGTTGGTTCAGATCCTTTATGGACCACGTACTTAGAGGCACATTGATTAACAAACTGTAGCTAACTCCTGTTCTCTGGTTATGACAAATAGCCAAAAATCATGAACAGCAGTCACACCCTATTCCTGATTTCCATATATGCTTTTCATAGTAAAGGGTACCACCATCTAACCAGTTATACTGTACCATCTAGGACCCTAAGGGCCATTCCCAATACTTTTCAATCTGTCAACCCTTATATACAACTTATCGTACAGTATCCAATAAATGGTAGCTGTTATTCTTACTTCCATTTTATAGATGAGGAAACTGATATGGAGGATTGTTAGATTATTGGTCCATGAGAATCCTAGTAAAGAAGATAAATAATTTTGAATGAAACTTAACTGAAGCTAGAGGATCAAGGAAGGCTCCCCTGAGTCCCTAATTTTACACTGAGATGGGAAGGACAAATGGACATTAACTAGTTGATGGTGCTGTTGGAAATGTGGTCCAGGTAGAGGGAAGCACGTCTCAGAATGCATGATCTAAAACAGAACGCTTGGTGTGTCCTAGAAACTTGGCTTTTAATGATCTTTTCTATGGGCTAGGTACTATATTGGTTACTTTACTTATATAATATTACTTAATCCTCAGAAAAATAGTAGATGCTATTACCTGCTAATTTTTAATTAGGAAATTAATGTTTACAGGGGTATAATAGTATCTATTTTCCAGAACTGTTGTTAAGTATTACATAAAATAATGGACACAAAATGTACTTTTTCAGCTGCAAAACAGGATGTCCTCTTCCTTGTTATAGTGTCATTACTATCATTAAAAATGCATTTATTGATTGTCAACTATGTGCTAGACACTGTCTAGGTATCTGAGATACAAGGGGAAAGAAAACATCTATGGTCTTTGCCCTCACGAACTTTATATGCAAGGAAGGCGAGAGGCAGTAATTAAAACAAAACAAAACAAAACCAAAAACTCCAAATGCATATAACATTTGACTGGGAGTGAAATCTAGGAAGATTTCCCTGAGGGAATCACAAGTGAGCTGAGATCTGAAGGATGAGTGAGCAGGTGTTCACTAGATAAAGCAGCACAGAAAGTATAGTTGTTCCTCCGTGTCCATGAGGGATTGGTTCCAGGACCTCCCACCAAAATCCAAGGATGCTCAAGTCCCTTATATAAAGTGGTGTTGTATTTGCATATAACCTATGCACATTCTCCCATATACTTTAAATCATCTCGAGATTACTTACAATACCTAATACAATGGAAATGTTATGTAAATAGTTGCCTGCATGCAGCAAGCTCAAGTTTTGCTTTTTGGAACTTTCTGGAATTATTTTTTTCTGAATATTTTCCATCCACAGTTGGTTGAATCCAAGGTTGTGGAACCTGTGGCTATAGAGAACTGACTCTACTCTGCACACAAGGGCTGAATGGGCAGACCTCTGTGGTAGGTGGAAAGGAGTATAGCTCATCAGGGTAAATCTTGGAATAACACGAGGCCTCAGCTAGTCTGTAGTTAGATCAGACAGGGCTTTTTTGGCCACATTAAGGAACCGTGATTTGACCCTAATGATGATGCTTTCCCAGGAAGTGGGCATGATTAGATGGGTGTTTCCTAAAACTCATTTGGGCTGCTGTATGAAGAGTGAGTTATGAGAGTGTCTGAGAAGCACTGACTCCAGTAAGTAAGATATCCCCCCTGTGGAGTTGGGGGAGAATATGTTTATGTATTCTTTCCTCTGTTCACTCATTCTTTAAGTTATTCTCCAAACAACATATAAAGAACAAACTGGATAGTTATCTTGGTGTTACATTACTATGCTATCCAGGGCCCTGATCTAACAGGTCACAAATCTGCTTTCACTTTCATTTACCCAGCAAGTTATTCATTCATACATCTGCCCTTCAGTCCATCTGTCAACTTAAAATTTATTCAGCACCTAAGTATATATAAGGCATTGTTGCAGACACTGAAGATACAAAGATGAATACAGCATAAGCCCTACCCTATGCTTTACTAACAGTTTAATGTGTGAGACGGATAGTGAAACAATTTTAATACGATTAGATAAAGGCTAATGGATATGTTTACATAAAGGAAGGGCTGGTTAGCTAGCATATAATGCTGCATCAAAAGGACTTCTTTTACCAATATAAAAGAACAAGGAGCAAAATTCTCCTATTTTAAACAATGTATATTGTAGATATTGGTCAATTGCCATTTGTTTTCCACACTCGCCTATAGGCATTATTGGTAAGAGGGACTGAAAAAAATGTAAATGTAAATGAGAAATAAACATTCATATATTTTAATGGAGAATTTGTAACTAATCAGCTGTGGCTGTTTTTATAATACAGCATTTATTGCTAAGTTTTTTGGAGATCAGAACAACAACGCAATATTATGTGCCTTTTAACATGGTTTATGTTACTAGACAGGAAGCGAAAATATTGAGCTCTCAAGTCAAAAATTCATGGTTGACACCAGAGAAGTATCGTTAAAAATGAACTAGAATATGTGGATGAAGAATCACGATCACCTGTTCTCTGTCTGGTCTTCCCAACTTCAAAATAAACAAAGCTGGTTCTGTTTTGTTCTTCACTAATCCATCCCTCCTCAGAAGAGGAGGATTTTCAATGGTCATTGTAACCTGGATGTAACAACTAACCTGGGGATAGCTATTTTTGCACTCCTCTCATTTTCTTCTTTCCTTTGCCTTCCTGTGTAAGTGTCTAACATGGAAGAATTAGTGGTACACTATTTATTAGAATAAAAATACAGAATACTTGGAGGAAAGAAATACATGAAGGAGATTGAGAGGTACAAACTTCCAGTTGCAACATATATGAGTCCTGGGTATGAAATGTACAGTGTGGGGAATATAGTCAATAAGTTGTAGTAACAACTTGTAACTAGACTTATTGTGGTGATCATTTTGAAATGTACAGAAATATCGAATCACCATGTTGTGTTAACAGGAACTAACATAGTGTTATAGGTCAATTATACTTCAAAAACAAGTAAACAAACAAAGAAACTCATAGAAAAAAGGATCAGATTTGTGATGACCAGGGGCGAGGAGTAGGGGGAAGAGGTACTGGATGAACAATCAAAAGGTACAAACTTCCAGTTATAAGATAAATAAGTTCTAGGGATATTATGTACAACATGATAAATATAATTAACGTGATTGTGTATTATATATAAAAGTTGTTGAGAGTAAAACCTAAGAGTTCTCATCACAAGAAAAAAATTTTTTCTTTTTTTAAAATTCTGTAGATGCTCACTAAATTTACTGTGATAATAATTTCACGATGTATGTAAGTCAAATCATTATGCTGTATACATTAAACTTACACAGTGTTGTATGTCAATAATATCACAATAAAACTGGAAGGAAAAAAATGAACACATGAGCAGATGGTATCTCCCAAAACTACATGGGGTTCCCCTACTTAAGGTAAAAGTCCCACGATAACGCACTAACTGAGTTATTTAGTCAGCAACCACTGAAAGCAGTAAGGGTACCTTAGGAGCTTTCAGCAGCTTCTAGATCATTACTGATAAAAATGACTTAGGTAATTGCTAAAAGGAAAGAAGCATAAGTCATTTCATTTTAAGGAGGCTATCTTTATATACAATTTAAGTTAGTCTTAGGTTTAGAGCAGAATATAAATCATTAATTTAATAGGAAATATATTTTTGTGGTTATTTGCAGCATGCTCTTACTACCCGCCAATAAGAAAGCACTTTTCTTCCTTACTTCCTCCTACCTCTCTCTTGCCTGCTTTGGACATATAAGTAGCATTAATCAGTTTCCAGTAATGTCTTATTCCCTTGTATTATTGAAATCCAGATTATTCTCAGAAAAGAAGAGATGAAAAGGTAACTACTCCTTTTGGTTTAGGTGGTAAACTACTCGGCAGTACTTAGAGGTTTTATTTTCAAACTTGTATATTTGCAAACTCAGTAAATGTGATAGCCGACTTCTTTTTTCTTTTTTATAATAGCTAAGAGTTGCTGATTACTGAACCATGTGCCAGTCAATGTGGCAAATCCTTTATATGTACAATCTTATTTAATTCTTTCAACATAATACCATGCTGTAGTTAATATAATTATAACCATTTTATGGAATAGGAAACCTAATCTTGGTCTAAACCTACCATGACATAGCTAGTATATGGCGGGATTCAAACTTAACAGTAGAGTTAACTTCAAAGCTGTATACCCTACTCAGCCTTTTTGCTCTACATATTTTTACTACCCAGATTCACTGCCACATTAATTTGCTATATTATTATTCTTAATTATAATTGCATTTTTTCATTCGACCATTCCCAGGTGTTAATCACGCACGCCTCTGGAGGAAAAGCAAATCAAATGTTGCATATCCCTCGAGGAGTTACAAAAAACTAGAAAAGGTATGGAGATGAGCACATTGCAATTTCAAAACCCAAGAGCTATGTAGTAGTACACAGATTGTAGATAGGACCCCTCTGATTGCTGATATATATGAACATAAATAATACTCAAAATGTGAGAGAAAGGCCCTCTTCATTTGTGAGGCAGAATGGGGTTAAAAATGGACTCTGGCGTGAGCCTGTCTGGGTACAAATCCTAGTCCTGCCCACTGTAGCTATATGGTCTTGGGAAAATCACATGCTGTAGTTTCTCCAACTGTAAAAAGAAGAAATAAAAGCAACACCTACTTTCTAGGGGGTTTTGTGAGGATTAATGTATCTATTGCTTAGAAAAGCACCTAGCATGTAATTGTTAGTCATTATTGATATTAATGTTCAAGCCTACTCATTTTCTAGCTAGTATTTATGTATTTATGAAGTTTGATTTTTCTTCCCTACACCACCATGTAGTACTTGTGTCTCAATGAACTTTATTTGCCTCATTGATTGACTGTTATTTGGGGGATGGGAGGGCTGTTTGTTTTCTCATGCTCTGGCCATTTTGACCCTTTCCTAGAGAATCTCGCCCATTTCTCTTTAGATATTTTCATTCAGTTTAAGAAACTAAGTCCTCTTCCTTATGTGCTGCAAGGTTACCACCCCTCTTGTCAAACAGAGGATAATTCTCAGTCTGAAAAGAAAATGTTTTGGAGGAAGGAATAAAGCCAGGGAGTTGGGTATATGAGGATAAAACTTTCTCGGGATATCTGCTTCACTCCTTCTTTGTATCAGGTCATGCTAAAGTACTTTTGCTTTTCTGTTTCACATCCAGGTAACAGAGTTGATACCCACAGAGAGAGAAAGTGTCTCTCTTCCATTTTTCAACTTGTTATAGAAAATGTTAAGTAACGTGAAGTCCAGGAAAAATCCCTACATAATATAACTTAATAGGATAACCAAAGTGGACACACACCATGGTAAACAGATTTAGAATAGCAGCTAGCTCTTGTTTATTTTTAAATAATGGTGTTAAGGTTTGTGGTTTCTGTACCTGGGTAGACATCAGAATCACCTGGTATGCTTGTTAAAAATATAGATCAATCTTTACTCTCCACCTTTCTCACCCTCTGTCTCATCCCCATGTCCAGTAATCTGCTTCATTAAATAGGAGGTAAGGCTTTGGAATCTGTATTTTTAATAGCATTGGGAATCACTGTCTAAGATGATTTATACTTGTATTCATAAGAAATTGACTTGATAATATAATAATAGTGAGTCTTCATTTTTTTTCTAAATTGACACTGAAAACTATCTTATTTTAAAACAAGATCCAATTTCCCTAAATAGCCTTTTTTCCTGAGTCCTGACGAAGAGGGACTGGGAGAAAGGGTTAAAAAAATCAGTCATTTTTAACTTGTTAGATTTACAGAAGCAGAATTTTCAACCTGGAAGAGACACTAAAAACATACTCATATTTTTTTACTTTGCAGATACAGAAATGACTCTTTCAGTATAATGAGGGGCTGCAATGAGAATTCACAGATCCACAGACATCATGACTTCCCAAAGCAAGACAGTTAGCTAGAAAAAAATTCTTGATTTCCATCATGCTTCATGGTTGCTTCATTTCTTTAATAATCACCCAAATGGATTGGATCTATTTCTCATTTTATGGCATTTAAGATTGGCATTTAAATACCCAGTGTATTTGTTTTTTAAAAACATGGGCATAGTAATTATATGCAGCATCCTTCTTATCAAATACCTCTTAGAAGCACATTTTGAGAATTAAATGGAATCTTACCTGTAAGAGGCACCTTGACATCAAGGCCATAGAATAAAGGCAAGAGAGAAGAACAAGAATAGAAACAGAAACTGCAGAAGAAAAAGAAGAAGATTATGTAAATCTGAATTTCTGTACTGCCAGTCAGGTTGTACAAAACCTCAGCTTTTCCACTTTGCTCAAATCTGACCATTTCTCATATATACACCAAACAACTTTTATTTCAAAAAACCATACCTTTTATTTATCCACTGGTAAAGCAATGCAATGAATAACTGGTGTTCAACTAACATCGACTGATACATTTTAGAACTCTGAGAGGGTCTTAACAGGCAATCGGTCTAAGCTCCTAATTTTATAAGTAAGAAAAATAAGCACAGAGCAGTTAATCAATAGTCTAATTGCATATAATCTGATGGTATAGTGAAGCCTAGAGCTTAGACCTTCCAAGTCCTACTATATTACATGTTATTGTCTCTATTTTTAATGTGTGAGAGGGTAATTTAAAAAATTAAAAATGATCAAAGTGTACACAATCACTCAATGCTATCATTATTTGGTTAACGTGTTAGGTTTTAGGACTAAGGCAGAGCAGGAAGAATATTAATCTGTAGGGTAAACATACGATCACTTATCCACAGTGGGGCACTCCTCAGAGGGAAATGGAATTGTATTAGTAATTACATCAGGGCAACAGGTATAACCTGGGTCTGTCCTGGTTGAGTGAGGATATGTGGTCCTCCTACTGGTATGAACTATGCTTATTCATCAGAAATAACTTCACACAGTGAATGAATGCTGTCACTCCAGGCTGTCATGCTTCTGAGATAGATTTCTCCTTATTTGACTCACAGAAGTTAAATGGAGTCCGATATTTCTCTCTTCACCAAGAACCTTCACCAGAGAAGCAGATACTTGGATGGAAAATATACTTGTGTAGCACTGGTAGAAAACCAACTTTATACTAATTATAAAATGTCATAGGTCAGATCAGTTTTTTCAAATACTGATTTCCTCAGTGATTTACTCTTACAGAGTCATGAAGTCTTTTGCCTTGTTATCACACTTCCGGAGGCTTCTGTTGGACATGACATTTTTGAATAGGGTCCTGTATGGCAGTCTCATATTGGGCATATTATTTGCATATTTCCTTTAATGCCATACTTATAAGGCTCTTGCTTCACTGTGGCAAAATTGCATGAACAAGTTATAAACATGGTGTGAAGAGCCATGTATTAGTGACTGGTCTAGTACTATGAAAAGCAGAAACTCTGTCCTTTTTTTTTTTTCCATTCCTTGAAGATGGATAGTAATAGGATGGCACATGTAGCAGGAGTGGATGGAGGAGAGGAATGGAAGGCTTCCACTATTCCCATGAGAAGGTCAGGTGTCAGAGCTACCTCTCTGGGCATGAGGGGATGCCCATCACTTGACTTACAATGAGAGTCTAAATTCCATGCTATGTGGTAGGCAGGCTGTGGCACTTAGGGTCAGATACCTGACCGCTGGTCTTGATTTGCCATAGACTGGTTATATGATTTGGGGAAAGTTGTTTAATGTCTCTGAGCCTTTGTTTTATTATCTGTATAAAAGGGGAACATAATATCTGTGGTATATTTCTCAGGATAATTATAATTAATTATAATAATTAATATTTATTATAATTAATAATTATAATTAATGATAATTCATCATCAAATGAGATGATGAACATGGAAGTGCCTTGGATGGTGAAGAGTGGCACATAGGAAGCAATTTTGCTATGTTTGTTTTTATCACCTGATTTATACTCACTGTGTGCATGGGAATTAGGAACAAGGAAGGAATACTGTATGTACCCTGAGAAGGTGTTCAAGTACTCCAGGGGAAAGAATGAAGACTATCCCTGACATAAGTGATCTTTAGCCTTTTTTATGCTTTTGGATAAGTAGAATTGAGGTCAAGTGAATAGAAGGTACTTTATAAACCTCATCTGTCATTCCAACCTTTAATCGAAAACCAACTGGATTGTTTTTGAAGTGGCTTAGTTTAGTACTACGTATGGAATATGCTGCTTTGATAGCTAAATAATCGTCATTTTCTGTTTTCTATTATCATAAATATTTAAGAAGTTCAGACCTGTAAAATGAAAAGTTCACACTTAATTTGGCTAGGGTGGTGACGTGACTAGATGTTAGAAAATTCCTTTATTTGGTTGTTTTTCCTCAGTTAAGTGGGGACTGAACTGAATGAAGTTTCTGGGGAAGAGCTGGCAGCTTCCTCCTTGAGCCACCCCAGGACTATTTACGAATTAGCAGAGAGACTGACTAGGACCAAGTAGCCATTTAAATACGTGGAAAACGGAAGATAGCAGGTGTGTCCTTTGACAGCCAGGGAAACTGCGGACAACCCCTGCTTTCTATGGGTCTTTCTGCCAAACACTGGGAAATTAGACGCAGCTTTTCGTTTACTACACTCTTACCCTAAAGAACTAAATAGCATACTTTGGAAATGAGGAAAATTCAAATTTAAAATTTTGTGTAAGATATGTAACTTTACATTTGGAAATTTAAAAAAATATACTTTAATTTGACTTATACTTTTTCAGTGTTTCCTAATTTTCATGTAAGTGACCTCATTTTTTTCCTCATGGAACCCATGAGAGGAGGTGAGGGTGAGTGTTACCATCCCTATTGAATAGATATGGCTTAGACACAGTGGATAAAGTCACTTACCCAAGCTCAAATAAGTACATGAAGACCCAGCCTGCCATAAGAATCTAGGTGGCTGATTGTTTGGCTACTGGACCCTACCAGTGGCCTTTGAGCTCACATAAGGGCAACTATAAAAGCCATCTGGGATGGACCAAATTCTAATCACTATTTTGGAAATGGCAGGTGGTTTGCTATTTGCTTCTTGGGTGCCCATGAAAGATACTGCAAAACAACCATGCTTTTTCACAACACAGGGATTCAGGCTGCTACTTCCAGTCAATGAGACTGGAACTCCACAGAACACCTCTTGCCATCCCTGCTGTGTTCCTTGGCAGGGCGCCCCTGGCATCCTAGGCAGGATAATTATTTGTTATGCAAGACTGTTGAACTCACTGTAGCTAAGGAGCATCCCTGCGCTTGCCCTCTCCCTTCTCCCAGAACACACACATTTCCAAATGCCCTCTTTACCTCACCCCCACCCCTGCCAAAAGTGTTGGCTGACTTGGAAGAAGCAGTTCCTCTCTCAGACCACTGGGGAAGTGACATGAGGGCATAGTTTTGATGTGTCAATCTAAATTTCTGAATGTATTATTGAGGTGAAATTGCAGCACAAGGAGGAAAGGGCTTTGTATGAATAATGGGAAAGACTTTTTTAAAAAGGGACTAAAAAGATTTTAAAAAGGAAGAGGAATGTAGAGTAACAAAACTCAGAAGAAACTTTTGGCAAAGAAGTGAAGATGGGAAAGGGAAAACTGAGGAAAGAAAATACTTATAGAAAAGGACAGGAATCAACACAAAAGGCAAAAATGTAACTGAAGGCAGAAATTTTGCTAGAATCCTGGTGCCTGACTACAGGCAGAGTTTACATTTACTGTAACTATACCTGCCTACACAAGATACACAATAGCTGAGAAGAAAGAAAACACAGTGAGTGAAAACAATATTATTGTCTGATCTGAAAAATAAAGATTGAAATACATATTGAACTTCACATGTACCTTTTCTTCTAAGTCCTTTATCTGTCTTTTCTGGATGTCTGTTTTATCTTCTAAGTCACGAATTCTCTGAAAAAAAAGGGGAGGGAAAAAGAAGCTTTTCAGTCTGTTAAGTTAAACAAGAAGATCATTCACCAACCTAAACACAGAACTTTCTATAAAAACATAACATCTGGAAATGTCACATACATGATTTTCTATACCCAGAGGGTTATTGCATGGATCAAAAATTACCCGTACCCACAGTGAAAATCATTGTCATTGATTATATTTTAAAAATATTTGCCATCCCTTTCTCTTCTGGGTCAGTCTAGCCCTAAAGACCCCTTCCCTGTGAGAGAGGTATGATTCTCACCCCACTGTCCTTGGGCTTGGTCAGGAGACCTGTTTTGGCCAGTGGAACGTGAGTGGAGTGAGATGTGGGAAAGCCACATCCTTGTAGAGACAGCTGTATGTCCCAGAACTAGAGAGCAAGAAACAAACTTTGTTGTAAACCATTTGATTAAGGTTTTTGGCTGTTTATTACCTCATTAAAAAATGGCTAAAACTGGCTCACACAAATGCAACTATCCCATCGGTTTCTGTTCTACCTTATATTTTTTTTTCCAACCTCATTTCAAATCTGTTTCAGGGTGGAATTTCCTCATGAAACAGGACTGACCAATTTTCACAAAACAAGGTAGCGATTCCACTTCAAAAAAATTCAAAAGAAGGAACTGACAAACTAGGGAAAAAAAAAACCATTAACAAGAATAACACAAGTAATCCTGAAGACAAAAAAGTTCCAGAAATGTCTTTGAAATTACCTGTAAACTATAACAAAATTCCAGTAATTTAAGTAGCACAGATTTGAAATCGACATTACATAGACAATAATTTATAAGTGAAAAGAGTCTTCAAATTTCCTTCTGGCAATCTAAAGGCCTTGTATGTTCATGGTACAAGGTTACACGGGGCAAGCTTGTAATTTAATGCCTCTTTTGTGAATAATTAGAAAATGGAGAACTGGAGTCTAAGAAGAAAACAATGGAAGCTAAACAACGTGATAATATAGAAGGAGAGGTTTTTTTTTTTTAGAAGGAGAGGTTTTACAGTGCAATGTGGGGAGACAAAAGGGAGGCTAGAACAAAGAACAGTTGAACGTGGAAATTATATCTTCCTCTCTCTAAACAGTGGTTCTCAACTGGGGGTGATTTTGCACCCCAGATGACATCTGGCAATGTCTGGACATTTTTAAAAGTTAGTTAGTTAATTTATTTTAAAGTGTAATACTCAGTGGTTTTAGTATATTCACAAAGTTGTGCAACCATCACCACTATCTAATTTCTGGACAGTTTTGAATCACATGTGATCACTGGTCACAACTTGGGGGAGGGGTGCAACTAGCACCTAAGGGGTAGAGGCCAAGGATGCTGCTAAACATCCTGCAGTACACAGATCAGTCTCCACCCCCCCTGCCCCCCCGATAAAGAATCATCAGGCCCAAAATGTCAGCAGTGCAGAGACTGAGAAATCCTGCTTTAAAGGAAAGAGGGTGAGGTTTGTGCAGGAAGGGAGGGTGTGTTTTGTCAGAAGGACCATGAAATTATGTGACAATGAATGCTGATGTGTGTGACAGTGAATGATAAATGTGTGTGATGTGTGTGCTTGTATTTCCGTAGTACTGCGTATGCTCCAAAGCTACACAGTGAAAGTATAAATTTGCTAGCTATTTCTACCTTGAGTGTGCAAGAACTTCCTTCATATGTCTGCTGGATGTAGAGGCAAGCACTACACCAATAAAATCATGAAATTACTATGGCATCTATTCAGCCACCAAGCCTGTGCTTGTTGGGCACCTTCTTACATGTTCAGGACTGTGACGGATGTGATGGAGAATACAGGCAAGGCATCAATTAGTTCCTGATCTCAAAGAACTATCACATCCAGACGGGGAGAAAAAATGTAAAACACAGGGAAAAACAGATTAAGCAGAAAAAGTAAACAATGGCGAAACTATGCACAACTTCATCGCCAATCTCTAATACCCAGTACAGTGTTTAGCACAAAGACGCTGCGTATACATATTTATTAAATGAGTTAGGTAAGCTACATTGTGTGCTGCGGGCTTTATGTCTTTGCCCTTCCCATGTGCTTGCCAGCCTGCCATCCAGTCTAACAGTAAACTCTATGGAGTCCAAAGTAGATCCCTTTTCTACAACTTTTGGTCTCTACTGCTACTAAGTATACCAAGTCCCCCATCACGACTGTGTGAGAGGTTACTGCCGGCTCTTCCTGCTTCTAATCTTGTGCATCCTATATCCACCTATAGCAGCCAGTGTGAACTCTTAGAATGTGAAATGATCACGGCAGCCCTTGAGTTTTAAGGGGGCGAGGAAGAGGGAGAGGGGGAGTTAGCCAAGTTGCTCTCAGAATAAAACCCAAACTCCTTCAAGGCCCAGCATGATCTTGGCCTGTCTTACCTCTCCAGATTCATCTCATAACAACCTTCCCTTGGCTCCATGTGTTCCTGCCATACTGGCCTTCTCTCTGCTCCTTAAATATTCCAAACATTCCCGTGAGAGAGACTTAGCTCCTGCTGACCCTAACTTCTGGGACACCTCGCCAAAATCTTTGTGTGGCTGATTTCTTGGGATTTTGACATTTTCAGAGAGGCCTGCTCTGATCAGCCAGTTTAGAGTGGCTAATCCTACTCTCAAACTCACTCTCACTCTCTCCCTCTCCCTCTCTCTCTCTCACACACACACATCTTCAGAGCACTTATTGACACTCTCTGAAATTGCCCTATTGCTCATTTGCGTTGTCGCTTTTTCCCTCTTCATCTGTAGGATACATGAGAACAATGACCTTCATGTCTTGTTCCACCATCACATTCCCAGCACCCAGCACAAGCAGGCCCTCAATAAATGGTTCTGAATTTGTGTATAAAAAGGGTATGGAATGTCGATTTTTTCAGTAGTATGTAGTTCATTGTCTTCATCAGGGAGAGCATTCTGAAGAGGTGGATCTAAACTGGGACTGGAAAAATGAGAAGATTTTGATAAGTGCAGCAGACTCTGAACGACATTTTGGGGTAAGCAGTCAGAAAAACAAAGGCTTGGAGGTGGGAAATCATGGCCTAAAAGGTACGGGAAGAGTTCTGCATGAACAGAGAGGAAGGTAAGCTATGAAGATTGTCTCAAATCTGGGTTTTAGGGGAAGAGTAGCCAGCTACTGAAGGACCTGGAGATAGCACGACTAGACTCAACTGGAAATTGGAATCATGGAGGCTTTTGAGGAAGAATATGACATCAGAAAAGGTGAGAAGGACAAGGAAGACCCCAGGGTTTTCAGCTTGAGTGCTTTGACATATGGTAGTTCCACTAACCAAGACAGGCAGATGGGGAGAGTAAGGGAGAAGTAAGGATAAGAATGTGTGTTTAGGTATGTTTTATATGAGTTCACTCTAAAACATTCAAACAGAAATGTCTAATAAGTGGTTAGTGATATGCTCTAGAATTTAGACTGCATTATAAACTTATATATGACAAATCCTGGCCAATGCCTTCTGGAATAATTCTCTCAAATCAAAGCTACTGATTGAAAGGAAAGAAAAGTAAGAAATAACTGGAAAGGCATATGCTAATGAACATCTGTTTGGGTGACAGTAAATGTCAATGAAACTCTCTGAGGCTTAGAAATGTAATATACTTAACAGTTCAGACTGGGTAACTTAAAACAAAACAAACAACCATCTCTTTTGGGAGTGAAGTACCTTAGCTGACTGAAGACACACAAAAGCATTGACAAGGCTTTAATCATAAAAAAATTTAGATAACTATTTGTCCATCTTAAAAACAAATACTTCCGTGGTTCCATGACATACCTCCTTCTTTGCTGAAATTAATTAACTGCTATTGCAGCCTAAGAAATTTATGCAGAGGACATGTTCATTCCCTTATAGAAGGAAAGAATGCCTGCATTGATGCAATGATACCATACAGTCTATTACTGAAAGCTTTAAAACTCTCTTCAGAGTCAAAATCCAAACCTTTATGATGGAATCTCAAGAACCAGTGAAACAAACATGCATGTGTTTATCATCTCTGGGACAAAATGGCTTCAGAGTTCCCTGTTAACTTGGGTAATTTGTTAGGCTGTAAAGATCCACAAAAAATAACCCCTGTTCCTTTTCTACTCACCTTGATCTCTAATGACCACATGATTCTTACCTCTTGTATAGCCCATCTGGATTTTGTACCAGTTGATTATTTCAGCTTATGAGTACCAAATACCCTAGCCTGGAACTTTCAATTCTGGAATTATTACAGAATCTGCTTTTTGACCAGGACCCTAGTTTTTGCCTGTCAATCTATGACATGAAGAAATAGTTGTAATTAAGAATTTTGGCTATAAGTTAATATTGGGTGTTTATTTTGAGCCTTGCTGGTCTAGATAAATCATATAAATTATAGATGACTCAAGCTGTAGAAGACAGTATAATGCAATGTTTATGTGCACTGGAGTCAGGCCAATCTGGGTTGTAATTCTGGCTCTGTTGCTTACTATCTGTCATCTTGGGCAAATCACCTAAGCGCTCTTTTCTTCAGTATCATGATCTCTTAAGCTGGGATAATAAGAATACTTACAGTAGTGGGCTATTGCCAAGATTAAATGAAATGATGGAAGTAGAGCCCTCAGTTTAGTTCCTGACCTATAGCAAATGCCAGTAAATAAGAGGCAGCTTCCATACTTTGTTGCTGTTGCTGTTTATTCTGGGAATAAAGAGAAAGGTCCTTGTTCCCTTTTATCCTCTTTGGATTATTTGATCAGGCTAGGTTATGGACTGGGATGAGTAACAGCAGGGAAGCATTATCTGTGTCCTGGAGTGAGTCCCAGAGAGTCCCTTCCCAGCATAAGGGACATAATCAGGCTCCATGAGATTCAAGGGATATTTCATGACAAAGTAGTTGCAAAAACAGTAGCATGACACAGTGCTTCTGAAGTGCCAATTTTCTTCAGATTAATTCATTATAAAATCATCGTCCTGTTTCTGAGTGTAGGTGGAAAACAATAGTTATTTATTTTACTCTTTGAACATAGCTTCTAGCTCCCAGGCTTCTCCCTACTCATACTCAACACTATGTACTAAGCACTTGGTCCCATTTTCTTAGTACCATCCAACATAGATGTAGTGACTACATCCTCACCTGATGGGCTTGCTGTAAGAGCTCCATTCTCTCCTGTAGAATCTGACAGTCGTACTCTCTGCTCTTCCTCAGCATCTGCCGCCGTAACTTTTCCACTGCTGTCCTCAGCTCCTCTTGCTGTTTTTCAGTTAATAATTCACCAAACTTGATAACAGTTTCTTGCTGCAGAGCATTGTACAAAGTCGCTTCTAGTTCCTGGATTCTCTGGCACATAGAATTAGAAAAGCTTGGAATTTAGCATCTTACGTGTGGTGTGTGAATGTACACGTGTGTACATGTGGAGGGATGTATTATTTTAGTCTTACAGGATCCTAGCAACAAAATAAATTTCAAAGCTTATCCAGCTTAGGGACTATCTTGATGGTGCAGTGGTTAAGAATCTGTCTGTCAGTGCAGGTTTGACCCCTGGTCTGGGAAGATCCCACATGCCGAAGAGCAACTAAGCCCGTGAGCCACAGCTACTGAGCCTGCACCGTAGAGCCTGCGCACCACAACTACTGAGCCCATGCACCACAACTACTGAAGCCTGCACTCCTAGAGCCTGTGCTCCGCAACAAGAGAAGCCACTGCAATGACAAGCCCACGCACTGGGACTTCCCTGATGGCACAGTGGTTAAGAATCTGCCTGCCAGTGCAGGGGACACAGGTTCGAGTCCTGGTCCGGGAAGGTCCCACATGCCACAGAGCAACTAAGCCCATGCGCCAGAACTACTGAGCCTGCGCTCTAGAGCCCATGAGCCACAACTACTGAAGCCTGCTTGCCTAGAGCCTGTGCTCTGCAACAAGAGAAGGCACCACAATGAGAAGCCCGCGCACCGCAACGAAGAATAGACCCCGCTCACCACAACTAGAGAAAGCCCGCACACAGCAATGGAGACCCAACGCAGCCAAAAATAAATAAATTTATATATTAAAAAAAGAAGCCCACGCACCGCAACGAAGAATAGACCCCGCTCACCACAACTAGAGAAAGCCCGCACGCAGCAATGGAGACCCAACGCAGCCAAAAATAAATAAATTTATATATTAAAAAAAGAAGCCCACGCACCGCAACGAAGAATAGACCCCGCTCACCACAACTAGAGAAAGCCCGCACGCAGCAATGGAGACCCAACGCAGCCAAAAATAAATAAATTTATATATAAAAAAAGGAAGCCCGTGCACTGCAACAAAGAATAGACCCCGCTCACCACAACTAGAGAAAGCCCACACGCAGCAATGGAGACCCAACGTGGCCAAAAATAAATAAATTTATATATACAAAAAAGAAGCCCGTGCATCGCAACAAAGAGTAGCCCCCCAGTCGCCACAACTAGAGAAAGCCCGCGTGCAATGAAGACCCAACTCAGCCAAAAAAAAAAAAAAAAAGCGTCTCCCGCTTAAATATCCTTTTGATGATCCCCTTTATAAGATGCCATAAGGATCATCTAGCCAATACGTGAACTCCTCTGATGATGGAGAATTTGTTCTTTTTCTTGGGATCCTGTCCATTTCACATACTTTTCATTTTTAGGAAGTCCTTACTTTGTTATAATAACTGTATATCCTTCTATTTGCAAATGTAGCTGAAAATAAGTTTGTTCTCTCTTTCATTTAACAGATATTTAAAGACATGTATCGTGGTGGCCGTATTTTTAGAAATAAGCAATGAAAAGTGGTCCAAGTTGGAATAAAATACTTGAAGTTGGAGATATTTCACACACACAATGCCACCTCTCTTCCACATGACACACCTCTGAAGATGGCTTTACAGTCTCCATTTTTTTCTTAAAATAAAAATTGAAAAAAAAATAAAAATTGAGAAATATAGCCTAGAGTCTTTGTAATTGGTCTGTTTTTTAATACTCTTGAGATTTATAGTTGCTCTAGCTATAAAATGCTTCCTTGAGGCTTTTCTTTTTTAGATGAAGAGTCTACTGCTTCTTATATCCCAGTTTGCTTTTCTTTCACATGCTTCAGATACAGTTACCAAAATCTATCATCTTATCCCCTGTGACTCTGATGTAGGTGAAAGGACATGCCCTGGTGAGGGATGTTCTCCAAGCTCCTGTCCTGGACTAAGCAGGTCTCATGTTTTAAAAGTTAAATATATTAATAATTATCTGAATGGTCTTCAGTCCTAGAACACACACACATGCAGTTTAATCTTACCGTGTGTAGGCAGAGACGGCAAGGCTAAAAGGATAGGAAGGGAGGGAAAAATTACCTCCTTCTTTATTCTCTAGTCAGCAGCCAATACTCATCCTCTCCTTTCCCCATCAGTCAGTGCTCAGAATCTCTTATTCATCTTGGGTGGGGAGTACTAATTCATCTTTGTTATAAGCTGGGGCTAAGTGCTTCACTCTTTTCCCAAAAGTGACTCAGGCTGCTTCCAGGAAAGCATTATAAAAACCTCTACTAGCAACTCCTCGAAATGTTCCTCTTTTTCTCTTGAGTCATTACAGTGTATTATGGTGGGGGGCAGGGTGGTGTCTACACAGAGAGAAGAAATGCAAGCTGTAGTCCAATATTAGGAATGATGCTTTATGAATTTGGTACAGGGGAGTGGATCAAATGTGCTCCTCAGTCAGCACAATCTTCTGGAGGAGAGGAAAAAGGCACAGCCCATTTCCCCATGTATTCTTTTTTTTAAATTTTAAATTTTATTTATTTTTTTATACAGCAGGTTCTTATTAGTTATCCATTTTATACATACCCATATATTCTTACTGCGGCTGGATGACGGTAGTTAAGGCCACAATGTCTGGAGTCAGATCTAAATACTACCTACTTGTGTACCAAGCTGGGCCAAGTTCTTTCTCTCTCTAAGCCTTCATTTTCTCATATGTAATATATAAATAATAATATTCCCTCTACCTCTTAGGGTTGTTGTCAGAAATAAATGAATTAAAAATATGTATCACATTAAATACATCATTATTTTATCCCTAGATTAGGCTCCCCGACAATCAGATTTGATTTAATACAATTTCTCTTTAATCTACATTGCCATCCAATCTGTTGTTCATTTAAATATTATTTAACAACACAACTCAATTTTTTAAAAAATGAAGTATAATGAAATATTTTTAACTATTGTAAGAGTATTATAACAGCAAAGAACTAGAGATATATTTGTTCTAAAATGAGAACTGGAAACCTCTGAATAAATGAGCTGCACGTTGTGGTCTATTCAAATACATGACATGACAAATTACACAGGATGCTTTACTCCAGAGCATGTAATTGTAAACACTCGGAGTATCTCTAATGCTTATTGTACCTACCATATATGCTTGGTCGAGAGCTTGTTTCCTGTAGTCTAGTTCTTCTTCCAGATAGCCTTTGATTTTGCAGAATTGTTCCTAGAGAAAAGGGCCACATTAATAGAAAGAGTCAGCTTAGTTAATGAGAAAGTGATATATAAATTGTATTGATTAGTGTTTTCTCTAATTCCACTGTAAGACAAATCACTAGTATTTGTAGGGTCACAGATTTTGTCTTGAAGGGAAATAGTTCAACTTTTATAGTTTCACACAGGAAATGTACAAATCAATGGAAAGAAGAAAAAATATATAACAAACAATCCACATGGAATGTCTTAAAGGATTTTTATACCAATTTAAGAGTATGTCATTAAGGATAGATTTTTGTTTGTTGGTTGGTTGGTTTGCTTTTTGGCCTTACTGCACAACATGTGGGACCTTAGTTCCCCGACCAGGGATCAAACACATGCCCCCTGCAGTGGAAGCATGGAGTCTTAACCACTGGACCACCAGGGAAGTCCCTAAGGGTAGATTTCTGACAAGATAAATGCTACAGATGCTAACTAATAAGTATATCTATGTAAATATACTGGGATAGTATATTTTTGTAAGAATGTTATGAAATGTAATAGAGCAAAGTTGTATAATAAAAAACAATTTATTCAAACTCATCTGTGTATCATTAGCAAACACAAAGATAATTTAGAGAGTGGGCGTGAAGTTAACCACACATATTGCTCCATCCACATACCAACTAACTGACCAATTTATTCATCTGCCTCTGTCTCGCTAAGACTTATGAAGGGGTGGTGGAGGCAGGGGGTTGGGAGAGGGCATCTGCTTTAAGAAGAATCATGGGGGACTTCCCTGGTGGTCCAGTGGTTAGGACTCTGTGCTCTCACTGCAGGGGGCATGGGTTTGATCCCTAGTCAGGGAACTTGGGCCCTGGTGTGGCCTAAATAAATGAATAAATAAATAAATAAATAAATAAATAGAGTCATGGGAAGGGGGAAATGGGAGTTGTCGTTTCATGGGTATAGAGTTTTAGGTTTGCAAAATGAAAAAGTTCTGGAGATGTGTTGCACAACAAGGTAAATGTACTTGACATTACCGAATGGTACACAAAAAAATTGTTAGGATGGCAAATTGCATGCTGTAGGTTTTTTACCACAATTTAAAATAAATTTTATTTTAAAAAGAAAGAAAGAAAAAAAAAAGAATGTGGAGGCAATTCCATCCACAGTGCCACTTAATGAGTGAGTGTCTGCTCTTGCTGCAAAGCCAGAGTGAGCTGGGAAACGTAAATCTGATGTTCCCTTGCTTGTCCTCAGTTTCTGTGTGGTTCTCATATTGCGAGCATCTTGCCAGTGGCATTAAAAAAATGTATCTTTGTATAGAACATAGCTCCAAGCACAAGTCAATTCTTTCTCCGTATGCTTAACAAGGAACAAGGACCTCGTCCAACACTGAAGGTAAACTTGATTGCATCAACTTTTGAGAGAGGATATGTCTGCATGCGATTTTGCTAGTGACTTTCCTAATTACCTCTGAGCTCCAGTGCCTAGAACAGTGTAACAAGCTGACTGCTTAATTAATATTTGTGCATTTAAAGAGTTCAAGGGTATTTTGAATATAAACAGTTCTTGTTATATGTTTTGACTTTACAGCCTAACCTGCTGGTAAAATGTAAGCCCTGCGTAAAATATGAGCAAATGATTTGTAAGCTGTCATATGCTATATAAATTCAACTTGTTGTTCTTACTATAGGATTCCCTAACCTGATAGGAATCACTACCTGATTTTTAGTAATAATGATAACAGTAATGACAGTACTGTTATAAAAGTCTATGTATTGCTGTAAGTTAAAAATGACCAATTCCCAGGCTTGGGGATTAAAAAAAAAAAAAGCTAATAGCGGCAAACTACACACAACATAAAATTTATAATTGCAACCATTTTTAAGTAGTGTTAAGTATATTCACAGATAAGAAAGTTCCACAGAAAAAAGTTTCACAGAAACTTTCTTATCTTCAGTAGCGTTAAGTATATTCACAGTGTTATGAGACCAATCTCCAGAACTCTTTTCATCTTGCAAAACTGAAACTCTGTACCTATTAAGCAATAACTCCCCATTTCCTCCTCTTAGCTCCTGACAACCATCATTTTGCTTTCTGTTTCTATGAATATCACTACTGTAGGTACCCTATATTAGTAGAATCACACAGTATTTTTCTTTTCGTGACTGGCTTATTTCATTTAGCATAATGTCCTCAAAGTTCATCCATGTCATAGCATGTGTCATAATGTCCTTACTCTTTAAGGCTGAATAATATTCCATAGATGGATATACCACATTTTGCTTATCCATTGACAGACACTTGGGTTGCTTCCATGTTTAAGCTATAGAGAATAATGCTGCTTTTAACACAGGTGTACAAATATCTCTTCAAGAGCCCACTTTCAGTTATTTTGGGTGTACTCTCAGAAGTGCTGTTGCTGTATCATATGGTAATTCTGTTTTGAATTTTTTGAGCAACCACTAACCATATGGTTTTCCATAGCAGCTGCACCATTTTACATTCCCACCAACATTGCACAGGGTTCCAGTTTCTCCACATCTTCATCAACACTTGTTATTTTATGTTTTTTTGTTGGGTTTTTTTTGATAGTAGACATCTTAATGGGAGCGAGGTGGCTTGGGGATTTTTAGTACCAAAGTTACACCCATCATTTCTGTAAATTTGGTGGAAAAATTATTTAGCCTAAGAAAGAAAACACCTAACTGGATTTTATTCAGCATTAGTTCTGAAAATACTACAAAATTACAACATGATATTTCTGGAGGCTATAACTTGAAATTGTGGGGTACTTCTGGGCATTCTGTTTCCCAGTCTATACACAAAATAATGGCAAGGCTACAAACGTCCATCCGTGCCAGATAAAACTGCTAGAAAACAGTTGTTTTCCATTTGTCTTGTCAATTTTTCTTTTGTTTTCTGATATTTCATTTTTACTCACCATGTCACTTTCCAATTCCATCATTTTCTGGTGCAGGGCAGCCTCTGCTCCTTCAATTTGCTGGATCCACTAAGGGGTAAACCAGACACAAGTGTTTGACATGATTGCTTGACATGGTGTAAATGGTACTGCCTCTTGAGCTGCTTAGTCTCTTCCCCTTATATCTCAGGAAGCAGACTAAGAATTGGAGTGAAAACTTTGTACATTTTAACTCTTAGCTCAGAAGCAAGTTTATAAATTTCCACTCATTCATTCATTCTTCATTCAACGAAAGCCTTCATTGATATCTACCATGTGTGAGGCAATGTGCTAGGTACTAGGGCTGTGATGGTGAATAAGACCAACACATGTTTTGCCCTCATTGGAGGACACCATGGGAGGCTTTCTTGGAAATGACAATTGCACTGGGTATAAGGAATGAGTCAGAGATGACTAAGCAAAGGTGAGGGGCAAGTTCCAAGCAGAAGGTATGTCTAATTCTCCATGATTGGAGAAAGCATGATGAAAGAAAGAAGGCCAGGAAAGACTGGAGAAATGGCATTTTTTTCAGTATATGACACTGATTACAGCTAAATGTTGAGGAATCATTTTTGTTGAGTGGAGACAAATTTTAAATCACACAGAAAGACCTTATCTTTCCTAACACTTAGAATATATCATTCTGTTAGATGGTGTTGATATTAGCCTAGATCAATACCCTGAATGAATTTAGACTTTGAATAATATAGTGTGAGCCTACCACATATATGGTTTCAGAGAATAAATTGTTATAATGGGTCTCCATCAACTTAACCATAAGCTTATCCCTCAGGGAGGCAATTGGGCAAATAATTAAGTGTGTGGGTCCTAGAGGCCAACTACCTTGGGTCTAATCCCAATCCTAGCTTTTCATGGCTATGTGGCCTTGAAATGTTACCTGGTTTCTCTTAGCCTCAACTTTCTTATCTGTGAAATGGGATTAATAATAATGTGAAGATTAAAGGATGTAATTAACCTAAGGTCCTACTGACAGTGTACTGCACGTACTAGGTAATGAATACATTCTAGTTTTTGGTTAACATTCATTTTTTTACTTCCACACTGTTAGAAATTTGCCTCGCTACCAACTATTTCTTCTTTGTTTGAAATAAATTATGTGGTGTACTGAGCTTTTTTCTATATACTAAAGCCTTGGTATTCACAAGGGGCCACCATATCCAAAAGCCTCTTGGCTGTAAGGAACATGGGGAAAGAAAAAAGGCTGTGGACACTGGTGAGGTGCTAATCTCTCAGCTCTTGTACATACACATGGCTTCCCTCATGAAACAAATTTCAGTGCAAAGTCATGGGTTTCTTGCAAACAGCCTCATATTGCAATTGTGTACCATCAAGCTTTATTAAAATGTTTCCTCTTGCTTGCTGCCCATTTACCACTGAGAAACAAATTCTCTTGTGTACCATGTTTGTTTTTTTTAAATATTTATTTATTTGGTTGTGCTGGGTCTTAGTTGCAGCAGGCAGGCTTCTTACTTGTGGCATGCATGTGGGATCTAGTTCCCTGACCAGGGATCGAACCCTGCCCCCCTGCATTGGGAATGCGGAGTCTTAACCACTGTGCCACCAGGGAAATCCCACACTATGTTTTTAAGAGAACCGTGAAGTGAAGTAGTCTGGTCATGGGCTTTAGCTATAGATTTGTATGTTAGCTCCCAACTCTGACTACATGGATGATGCAGGATGAGGAATGAACAGCCCAGGCCACAGTTTTCTCACAGATAAAATGAAAATAGTGCATGAATATAGGGTGGTTGTGAGGAGCAATGAGATAATGCATAGACAGTATTTAGCATAGTCCTTGGCCCATAACATGTCCTCACATAAGGTCACTGCTCTTATTATTTTTAATACGAAGTCACAATAGGATTTCCGTGTTGGAAATTTGTCTAGGCTCAACCTCTGGCTAAAGGCCACACTCTCAGATGGTAGAGAGATAATTCAAATGTGTGGTCTCAGGAAGTTCAAGATGATATTTACAATTACTTGGAGGTAGAAATGTTTATCTGTGAATCCCAAACATGGGGTGTGTGTGGCTTTAGCTTATGAATTGCAAAGACCATGAACGTTTTAAGGACAAGCTTGTGTCTTATTCAGCTGGTTCCTCACTTTCAATCACAGTGCTAAGTGCATAAGGCATCACCCCTTGATTGTTTAATCTGAACCCCTCAAACCTGTTCTGCAAAGGAGGTTAAGTGGAGGCACGAACTAATACGTCAAAGCTTTACTAGAACACCTCCTATGTGCTATAGGGTACTTTCTGCTTTTAGTAGGAAGCTTGAGAGAAAGCTTGCAATAAAGAATCATAGCCCTTCATGACTCCAACTGGATGAGATGTTCTGGTGTGAAAAACTAGGAAAACAAAGAGTGAAAAACAGATCCCAGAGTTGCCCTCGTGGAGTGTAGAGTCTAGTGAACTACAGAAAAAATAAATAAATAAAAAAAGCATGGTTGTATTACAGTTGCTAAAAGCCATGGTAGCAGAAGCACAGGTCACTGTGGGAACACAGAGTGAGAAGACCTAACTGGGCTTCGGTGAATAGGAAGGCTTCCCCGTGTATGGGAGGGTCTAATGATTAAGATTTAGCCAGACAAAGGTAGAAATGGAAGAAGAGAAAATCTAGACAAAAGGAACAGTCTAAAGGACCAAGGGATGAAAATATGTAGAGGTAGATAGAGACAGAGACAGAGACAGAGATAGAAAGAGAGAGAGAGACAGAGAGAGCTAGAGGAGAGAGAAGAGAGGCGAGAGGAGACTGGAGCCCCAAAGGGATTTGTGCATGGCTGGACCTTGGTTGGTGACCAAGGAAGGAAGTGGGGTGCTGGAGAAATAGGTAAGAGCCAGCTCCCATGGGGCCCTCTTGCCAAATTCTGGATTCTAGACCTATGTTAGGGACAATGTGGTGCTATTAATTTGATCACAAAAGGAAATGGAAAGTGATAAGGTCTGTTATTAAATTATGAAGGGAGGAAGTTTTTAAAAGAGCAAATCCCAGATATTTCACATGAAATACTTCAGTATATGTCCCTAACACTTAAGGTCTATATAAAAAAAAACATAACCACAAGGCCATTTCCACACTTTGCAAAATTAACATTAATTCCTTTTGTCATCCGATACCTGGTCCATATTAAAATTTCCCCAGTTGTCAGCAAAATGTCCTTTGTTTCACACTTGGTTTGCTTGAATCAGGATGCAAAAAAGGACCATTTCAATATTTCTTAAGTAACTTTTTATCTTATAGCAATTCTTCCCTCTCCCTCTGCCATTTTTCTGAATGTCATTGTTTTGTTTGAGTAACTTAACTGGGTCATTTGACCAGTAGAATTCCCTCATTTCAGACTGGAGCAAGGTGAATGCTTGCTCATGGTTTCATTTAATTGACAACATGCTTTTTTATGCATTTAGAAATTAAGAAAGCATCTCAAGGAACTTATAGCACATAAGTTCTTACTTTATCCAGCCATGTACACATGACTGTCAACTATGTGCTGATTCTCAAGGTGCCCTGAATACAGCCAGTTACCAGGTTTCTTCACTTGGCTCTTTCCTTTTTTCTCTCTCTTGCATTTACCAGGTTTAGACACAAGGGGGTGAGAGAACGCTCAGTGTTGCTCTTCTGACAGTCCCCAGGTTGGGCTTTCTAAATGAAGGTGCAGGGAGCCACCACCAAGTTACAGAATTAGCTGGAATAACTGGTATGTACATACCCAAGGAAAAGCCCACAGAAAGAGCCATGCTCCGATTTACCACTTAACAAAACCCTTCTTTATTGGTTTCCCAGCTTGGTAAGGATGGCTTAAGTAATGTAATCCAGGTTTTGCATTTTTACAGAATTATATTTTTAAGAGACTTCAAAGCAAGAATTATCCACCCACCCTAAATCAGTGTGTAGACTCTTCTTTTGTGTGTTCTCATTCTATCTGGGTTATATCACCCTGAAGAATAAAATATTTATTAGGTATTCAATAATGCAGAATCATGTGCAAAGAGATTGCCCTTCAACCCCAAGTGTTAAGCCAGACACTGAGATGATTTGAATGTTAGTATGATTTATTACCTTTTCTGCCAGGGACAGCACAGTGCTGGCCTGAATTATAGCCACTTGCTCTTCATTTCTTAAATTCTGTGGTGGGAGTTGAAGGTGTGGGGAGAAAGAAAATAAGCTGAAAACACTTTTTGACATTTACACTATAAGAAGATACCGCCTAACTTGCCTGCCACATATGCATGCATGGAACATTCACAAACGGCCTATTCTATTTAGTAATTATTCTTAACTAAGAGTTCATTCAAAACCTGTAAAAAGTACATTAAATGTGATGTTTTTATATCTCTAGCACTGACTTGATTTTATGTTTCACTGTAAGCATACTGCATTAATAGTCATAAGAAAAGCAGAAACCAAAATGAAATAAAGATAGTGGGAAGCAGCCACACAGCACAGGGAGATCAGCTCCGTGCTTTGTGACCACCTAGCGGGGTGGGATAGGGAGGGTGGGAGGGAAACACAAGAGGGAGGGGATATGGGGATATACGTATAGGTATAGCTGATTGACTTTGTTATAAAGCAGAAACTAACACACCATTGTAAAGCAATTATACTCCAATAAAGATATTTTTAAAATGAAATAAAGAGTTATCTCTTCATAGCAGTCTGATGTGATTTAATTGATTTTGTTCTCTCCTTTGGTAATTTTTCAAGGGAAAAAAATAGTGTGACTACTTCAACCTACATACATCATTCATCTAGTATCTCAATGAATGGTCCTCCCACTGAATTAATATGCCTCGACCCTGTCTGGAAGGTGTTTTTAGAAAGAAAAGGGATTATAGTTTCCTAGTGCATTTTTATGGGGCTGCCACCAGCCCTACTATTCAGCAGCATTTACAACTGCATGACTGATTAATTTCACCCCGTATGCCTCCCAGCAACAGTCAGAAGGTAATTAGCTTTAATCAGTGCAGACCCAGTTGGCATTCAAACCTGAAACCTATGCATGAAAAACACCTTACCAGTTCCCACTTCTGCCACTACCTTCCAGAGATCCTTACAATCCCTTAGCTGAGTGGTTCGATAGATTGTTGATTCTTTTCCAGAAGCCGCATGCTTAAGTGAACCTGCTGTCTCACTTGCTATTATTTTTTTGTTTTTTTTCTATTTATTTATTTAATTGAAGTATAGTTGATTTACCATGTTGTGTTAGTTTCAGGTGTACAGCACAGTGATTTAGTTATACACATGTATATGTATAACTACATATATACATATATATGTATAAATACATTTTCAGATTCTTTTCCCTTATAGGTTATTACAAAATACTGAGTATAGTTCCCTTCACTTGCTACTATTTTACACGTGATGCATTGGCAAGTATTTCTTGCTTCTCTTTAGGCAAATTCATATCTTTACTGCACTTAATTCATTACTTACCCCATTATCACCCAAGATATCAAGCTGCTTTATGAGATCAGGGATGTTCACATCCTGCAAAATCAAGGAGATTCATTCAAGTCATGGCTTACCGTTCTATCAGTGCCTGCCTGAACCTTGAGTTAGGACATTTTGAGACCTGCTCTTCCTTGGTTTGTTTTCATTCAGGCACAGTTGGTTTTACATTTCCACTTTGCTTCCTATAAGCTGTGTGAACCTGGGAAAACTACTTAACAGTGCATTTTCAATTTCGCCAACTGCAAAATAAATACTTCCTTCATAGGCTGATTTGAGGATAAAGAGATTGTACATGAAAGCGTCTAGGATGTACTAAGGACTCGGGATTTGCTCAGTAACTTTTTTTCTTATAATTGTTGAAAATTGTTTCAACTGTGGTAGATTTCAAGTATTAAGAAAAGTAACAGGAAAGAAATTTAAATAACCAACCAATTTCATTCTAATTAATGGAATTCTGACGTGGTTGAGATTTTGACTGCCACATAGAAAACTACAGAGCAGTTCTATTTTTTAGGTGTTTAGCATTAATTCCATCCTATGGAAAACAGCTGATTTTTATTATAGTCCCTGAGTCAATTTGAAGCAGCTGAACTCCATTTAAAAGAGTTCCATTGTATGTAAACTACATGCACTGATTAGGTTGTTTGTGATTTATCTAAAAACGTCTAAGGAAAAGACAAAGTAAAGTGCTTCTCACTGAATTAAAGTTGAATCAGAAAATTGCTTTGGTTTACAAATTTTCAGGCAGCCCAGGAAGGCCAGGAGTTTAAACAACATGAGAGTGGTTTAAGACAGAAGTCAAAGAAGCACAATTTTCGACCTAATTTCCACCCCATTAGTACCACTTTCTCCTTTTTCTCAGGTTCAGATAACAGAATAGCAGATCCTTACTGCCAGAAATACAAAAGTCTAGCTCAATCTCAGAGGTAGAAAGAAGGCAACTAAAGCAGGTATATTTGGCAGCTGAGAGTGGGAGCAGGAAGGGCCATGCAGAAGGTAAGGAGAGACCAGGAAGAGCGGGAGGCTTCCTAGCCTTACCTCTGGAAAAGTCAGTCACTATGTGATTCTGTTACATTGAGGGACAATATATTTTCCAGGAGATGGAGCCACCTCCACTTGACCTTAATATTTAAAATGTATTCCAATATCACTAAAGATAAAATTATATTTTGTCTAAGTGAGCAACATGTTATAATCCCCAGGGCCTTCCAAAAGTGAAATCCCCCCTAAAACATCCATATCAAAAGAGATGGTGGGCAAGATGATTTCAAGGTTTCTTCTAATACTGAAATTCCAAGATCATGAATTCCATAGCAATTAGAACAGCACAACAAAGGGACTCAACAAATACCTTTTTATCTGGCATCCTTGAGATATGTTTCTTAAAATATTGAATTTATTTAATATTTCCTCCAGATAATCAAGGGTAATTATCTTAATATTTTGATTCTGTATCACTTTTATGTTACTCTGTTCTAAATAATCATGGCTTCCTATTTTTTTGTTTTTGTTTGCTGTTACCATTCATACATCTGTCACACATTTATTTTGTGTATGTTGTCGACTTTCTCATAGATGTGACTATTTTCAGTTCCTACATAGTTTGTATCAAAATGACACCCAGTGACTGAAAGACAAAACAGTCACACACAACCTCCCCTTTTCCAATTCCCAGTTTTTCTACTGTCTACAACATACACAAGGAAATATCTGCCTACCTTGACACCTTCTTTCATACAGTAGATCTGTAGAGCACTCACACCATCTGAGAACGGGTGAATTTGCAGATTAAATGGAGGGGATCGTCTCTCTCTTTCCTTGAAATACAGTGAAGAATATATGGGAATTAAAAAAAAAAGCAACAACTGATTAATCACTAAACCAGTTGTCTGTGGCCTCTATGCTATTTCAGCAGCTTATCAATATGCCATATGGCAAAAAAAAAAAAAATCGAACTCAAGATCTTCATGCTTGAATTTAATGGAAAAGAACTGATAAGTCAACTAAGAGATGTGGGAGAAGAATTTAACATGGTGTCATCCAGTTTTGCAAATTTTTTGATCAAGGAAATGTGGGAGGTGGAGTTCCATTTTAAACTACATGAACATTTAGAGCTTTCAGGTATCACAAAGAATGTTCTTCTGACCATGAAGTTCTATGGCATCTCATGGTCTTTTGCATATTCAATCCACTCAAGCTTTATTAGTAAGATTCGTGTGCTACCAAAGATGACTTAACTCTTTTTCACTGAAGCATACCAACTGCTAACATTATCCAAACCTAATGTAAAATAACCTCAAGAAGAAATTGCTGGTAAAATAACAAAGAAATCAAATGGGAAATTTTCTTATCCTTTACATATCAGCGCACATTCAACCAGACCCTAAGCCAGATTCTGCACGATACAATCAAAATCCGATTTGATTGATATGTTTTACTTAAAAACAAAGACTCTGAAACTTGGTCAAGTTAACCAAAGTATTTCCTAAAACAAATTACCTTGCTTCTTAGCCTTTTGCATAATGCATTACAGAACAAACAGTTTACTTACAAATTCAAGGGTCTACCAATAAAATGTTTTTGTATATAGTAAATTTTAAAATATAATTCTTGAAATAATATTTTCCTGAGTCAGAATTCAATGAAGGATGGAAATGATTATTTAAAAGCAATAAATATTGATAAAGTTTGAAATATATTATTCAAATTATTTTAAAATTATTCATTAGCCTTGTTCATAAAGGCAACAGTGTTGTAAAGTATAGTATCTGAGCAGACAATTCTGAGTTGCATCAGTGCTTCACCACATACTAGTCACAGGACTTGGGCAAGTTATTTAACCTCAGTTGCCTCATCTATCAAATCTTGGTTGCGGTTGTGAGGTCCAATGAGAGTGTGTATCTGAAATGCTTAAGTTAGCACCTCACACAAAGAATGGGTTCAGGGCTTCCCTGGTGGCGCAGTGGTTGAGAATCCGCCTGCCGATGCAGGAAACACGGGTTCGTGCCCTGGTCCGGGAAGATCCCACATGCCGCGGAGCAACTAAGCCCGTGAGCCATGGCCGCTAGGCCTGCGCGTCCGGAGCCTGTGCTCCGCAACGGGAGAGGCCACAACAGTGAGAGGCCCGCATACCGCAAAAAAAAAAAAAAAAAAGAATGGGTTCAGTGCACGTTAATATTTTATTATCATTATCATCATTTCCTTACTTCTAGCTCTAGATTTCGAAACTCCAGCAGCTCATTCTGGTCTCTGGCATCCTGCAGTTCCTGTTGGAGCCGGTGATTTTCTGCCTCTTGTTTTTCTATCTGATAAAGTAAATCCTCAAGTTAGGTGGACATTGCGAAAAGCATCTACAACTTTGCAAAGCAAGCATGGACAGCATTCATTTACACGGTGAATAAATCGTCTAGACCATGAAAAAAGTCCCAAGTAGATGTGAATAAAATAAATTTTTGGTTTTCCCTCTAGTTATCCTTTGGTTGAGTTTTTCGGGTCATAGAAGGAAATACTGGAGGATGCCTCCATTCATTGAGGTAAAGTCTAGGGACCCTATGAATAGTGAATCTGTCCCTTGCTGTCTGGGACAGTGTCCAAGAACTAGATTTAATGGTGCAAATAATGGAGACTGACACCTCTTATTTCTGGAGTTACAAGTTGTTGAAGAAATATTTTTTTAAAACAGCTCTGATTCTACACAAAAATTTGTTGAATTCCAGTTACCTGCAAAATAAAGCTGAAGTCCTCAATGGAATTCAAAAACCTTAATAATCTGCTCACCAGATTTAGGTGTTATCACTGTCATATATACACACACACACACACACTCACATGTGATCACGCACACTTGAATCTAGTAACCCAGATCTACCCTATGTTCTGGTTACTCCAGGAGCTCTGTCTATGCTCACCTCTGCCTGAAAAGGGCTCCCCCATTCCCTTTTCTACATGAGAAAATCCTACACTTCCTTGACATCTCCTACCATAAGAGCCTTCCCCTGGCTCCTCAATCCAAAGTGACAACTCTCCCTTCTGTTTTCCCATAGGGCTTTCCTGTAGGACATCTAGTGTAACCTGATCAAGCATGGAATTAAGTTAGTTGTGTACAAACCTTCCTTGCCCTGTACACAGTGCCCGTGTCCAACAAGGGATCAGAACATTTTCATGATCTAGGTTTGGGGCTGCCTTCGATATTAGCTGTGTGGGTGGGTCTTCTGTACAGTAACTGTTTAAAATCTTGAATTTAGAAATAAAAAATCAGGGGCTTTTTAATGTAGGGTGAATCTTACTTTCTCAAGGATAAACACCTGAAGTAGAATGTTTAGCTTTATTGTCACTTTGGTTTTCTTTTACTCTTAGAAGGCTGAGCTCAAAAAATTCCCCTTTTAGCCCAAAGAAATCAAGACCAAAGAAAATCAGAAAGAAGACATAATGGGAGTTATTTTTTTAGATGTTAATTAAGTGTAATAACACTTATTACTGGGCATCTCGGAGACTACTAAAATCTTTCTCTCATGGCCTCCTGATATAGAAAAATTATAGAAAAATAAAGATGGGGGAAAGTGAGATACTATGTAACATTAATTTATGTAGCCATCTCAAGTTTTTTCCACTAGATTTTTGTGGTCTAGTAAACTTTTGAAAGTTTTTAGAAGTTGACTACTTCCTAGAATCTTGGATTGACATCAGAGATGGGATATCTGGGGAGATTCCTGGATCTGGTGGTTAGCACTAGCCATCATATTAGTGGTTCACAGGTGGCTACAATTCATAGACCAGGGCTAATGTCCATAAAGTTTCTTTATAGGGACCCATAACCTTTCTGAGAGTACCAGTCCTCAATCCTGGAATACCCACCCCTCTTCTATACATCAGCTCTGTCTCTCATCATGTAGAAAGTGAGACAGGACCAGAGGGAGGGGAGGACAAGTATCTTCTTTACCTTTTCATGCTTACCAGGGTGTTGTGGTTAACTTTTATTACTTGTCAAGGCTAGTGAATATTGGTAGAAACAATCCTAAAATAATTTCTATATAACTCTATGTCACCCTACAGAATTATTTCCCTTTTTCAAATGGGCTTTCAAATTGTCTTTCTGACAAGAATAATATGAGATTATTTTGTAAACGTTTCACATCATCAAAGGGAAATACCAAAGGAAAAGCCGCATTTGAACTTAAAATGATCTCTGTTGTATTTCACTGCCCCTAATCAAAAGTCTATGTTCAGCTAACCCAAATTAATTCTATCTATTGGGCCGAAACCATGCCTTTGCATCTTGATTTGTTCCAACCTCCTGGAAATGCTCTTTTGTGCTCTGGATGCATCTTTTGAAATGTTCTTTCATAAAAAATAAACAAACAAGCAGCCAACATTAGCAAAAAATTAACAGTAAGAACACAGTCTATGCTAGGTTGCAGCACGTCCTTGCACAAAATAACAAGTCCTATTCACGGGGTGCTCTTGTAGATGGACAACCACATAGGATGTGTGCATGTGTGGGTGTGTATATATATACGTACAGTACATATACAGTATATATATATGGGTAACAAATCAATAGGTTTCAGGGATCACATCCTTTCAAGTCGGCACAACGCCCAGTGCAGAGCCATGCACACCACGTGCCACTCAACTGATGGTGATGGCAGTGACAGAGATGCAGTTGGGCACTCAGCAGAGGGGAGCACAGCGCCAGAAAAGCCTCCCCATCCCCTAGCCCCTGTGCCACTCCTGAGAGGACCCCCTGCTGCTCCTGGATCTCTCATCATTCTCTCCTCTGCCCCACTAGGGTGTTGCGCCCCACATACCTTTTCTAAAAGCTCCTGGTTTCTCTTAATGAAAAGTTGTTTATCTTCTACCCAGTGTGAATCCTGTTTGACAAAGAATATCGCGCAGTCAGCATTTCAGAGTGGCATGAAAGAGCATGTGTTGTCAAACCACTTTGCCAGAGCCGTCTTCTCTCCACCCAGATTGTTTGCCTGCCAACGACTGGTAAATGACACCCACCCCGGCCTGCTCCTTATTCCAAGACATTGGGGCCAAAGTTGCCGGGAAAATTTAACCCCCTTTTTATTGTCACTCACTATCCCTATCTTTTTAAGTCTGAATAATCCAGGACCAGCCTTCTGGGGACTCAGAAGTGACCACACAGGCAAAAAGTGAAAAGGGTCAGAATGCACACAGGCTAGATACATATGGATGGAAAACATTAAAATGCAGAACCATAAATGTAGCATAGAGGCAAAGAATGCAGCTTGAGGGGTGGGTCTTGGTCTTAGCAGCTCATGACCACTCTAGGCTATGTGTACAGGGCTCCTCTTCCTCTGGCATTCTCTCTCTTGCCCAGCCTCGTTCACTGTTGTAGCTGGGTTCACACTCTGGCCAACAAAACACCAGGGACAGAAACAGAGAGTTGAACATTCTGACACAGTTTGGGAAAGGTCACTGTGGAGAGCCAAGCTGTGTCCTGGATGGGCCCATGCACAGGGTGATCTAGAGGAAGGTCAGATTGAATTGTCTGCATCTGCAGGAGTGGAAGAAACCAAATGCCTACCTGCCCTTTCTGAGCCAGAGTCGCTTCCAGATCTTCAATTTTGGCTTTATACCTTAGCACCTCTGCCTGGAGTTGCTCTTGAGCCTAGTGAAATCAAAATTCCAGAACTCAGTAAGTAAAATGGCAACTCAACATTTTTCTTCCCCTCATGTTCCTTGATTAGAATTCAACAATTGAGAAAAAAAAAAAAGAACTTTCTATCACCAAAGAATATTTTCAATCTATTTTTACAACCTAAATTCTCTGTGTACAACTTTCAGTGGCTCCCTTTACCATCAGGTTAAAATTCAAACTGTTTAGCTTGGGATTTGAGAACTTCTCTTATATTTCCAATCTTTTCCCACCACTATCAACTCAGGGTCCATCCCTTACCTGCTGGTGATCTCCTTGTTTCCTAAATATGCCTTGTACCTCTCCGCTTCTCTCTTTATTTGAACGACTTCCCCTTCTGGAAAGCCTTCTCCCATTTTGCCTCCCCCAAATCCTTCTGTTCTTTCAAAGCCAACTTTGTGCCCTATATTTAAATCTAAATCCAAATCTATGTATGTATGTATATATGTATCTATCATGTGTTTTGTGTGTGTGTGTGTGTGTGCACATGTGCGCACATCAGCAGTTTGGGACACTGATTTTTATGGAACAACCTTATTTCATTTAGTCTAGTAATTTTTTAGATTCACTTGTATTCTCTCTTAATATGATCCTACTTTTTGTGAAAAAATAGCTTTTTAAATTTTCTGGTTATACACATATTTTTTTCCTTGTCTTATGATCTGGATAGGTTCAACAAAGTTGAACAAAATCAGTGATGGTAAATATTCTTTTCTTATTATTCACTGTGAGGAGAATATTTCTTTGGACTGTTAAATGTTATATTTACCTTTATCAGGTTAAAAAATTCCAAGCTTCGTTTGATAAGAATTAATTTAACTTTGTTGGTGCAGTGGTTAAGAATCCGCCTGCCAATGCAGGTGACACGAGTTTGATCCCTGGTCCGGGAAGATCTCACATGCCTCGGAGCAAGTAAGCCTGTGTGTCACAACTACTGAAGCCTGTGTGCCTAGAGCCCATGCTCTGCAACTAGAAGCCACCACAATGACAAGCCCGTGAACCACAACGAAGACCCAACGCAGCCGAAAATAAATTTTTAAAAAAAGAATTATTTTAACTTTGAATGGGTGTTGAGTATAACCTATTTTTTTTTCCTTGTCTTGAAGTGATTAGGTCTTCTGTTTTCACTGATACTTTTTCATCTATACTAACTGTTTTTGCATTTCTACTTTCTTTGAATTTACCCTACTACTCTTTTCCCAACATCTTGATTTGTTTTAGACTATTTTGCTCAGAATAGTAAGTTGTCTTACTTTAAAGGCCATAAACAATGCTAAACCTGTATTTTGATGGGAGAGTGAGACTAGAGAAAGAGAACTGGGTTCTATGTCGTCACCTCTCCAAAAAACAAGGCATATGCTATTATTTCAATTGACCAATCCTACGCTGGTAAGAATGGGTAGTAAATACTGATAAAGGAATCCACAACTCTTACAGTATTAGGGCACAGACATGAAAGCACACACACACACACACACACACACACACACACACACACACACACACACACATCCCTTCCTAATGACTGCTTACCTGTCTATTCCAAATCATGGTGGGTTTTCTTTAATGTTTACTCTCTTGTGTATGTGCATGCATGTATGTATGCTACCATTTAAAAATATAGCTATAATATCTATCCTTTCCCACTAACCAACTAACAGTAGTTCCTACAACACTCCTCAGTATATTGTAGACCTTCTATTTAGGAAGTAGGATAAAATCACTGGATGGTCACACTCTTTCTTGCCCCAAGTAAACTAACCTATGAGGCAGTTATGGCATGATGGTTATGACTGAATTCAGAAGGACGAGGTTCATATCCTAGCTTTCATCTAAGCTACAAACCCTGGTTTTAACCTAATTAAGCTACATTTAACTTCTACTAAGCTACTATTTCCTCTCCTGTAAAAAGGAGTTAATAATAGCATCTAACTCATAGAGTTGTTTTAGGTTTACATGAGATAATGCATATAAAGTACTCAGTACAATGCTTGAAACACAGCAACGACTCAATAAATATCAAGTATTAGTACTGTATGTGGTTTTTTTTTAAAAAAACAGACTTATGAGAGGCAGTTGCAACATAATGGAAAAAACAACTGACCCAGTATGGTATGACTTGGAATCCCAGTTTTGCATTTATTAGCTGTGTGATCTTGGGCAATTCAATTAACCTCTCCGAGCCTCAAATTGCTCTTTTATAAAATACCCCCTTAGGGGGCTGGCACATGGGTCAAGTGAGATATTGTTAGTGACAATTCTCAGTAAGCTGTCAATGTAATGCTGTGCACTTATTAACTAGGAAAAAGAACTGGCTAACCATTGCTTTTGAAAGGTAAAGTTTTTCTTTTTTAAGCAAGAAACTGAAAAACATGGATTACCAAAATTCAACATTGTTTAACTTTAAAAATATGTTTTCAAATAGCAAAAATAAGAACTATGTACTCAACTATCTTTAAAGGAACAAAAGCATCAATCTAAGCTGGTTCTAATGTCTCTAGATCCAAGGTTTGTTGACATAAAAGATAAAGCAGTTCAAAACTGCAGTGGAGAGAGGGTACAGAGAAAGCTACCCTATTGGTACTTTTATGTCTGCAATACTTTTATGCTGTGACTGTCGCAAGCCTATTCAGGGCACTCTCCCAGATGTACACTAACCTTGGCTTCTCTTTCAGCATCAATGATGCCTCCAGTCTGCTCCTGCAAGAGGGCATAGGCTCTTTGGAGAGCTTGGTACTCTTTTGTTAATTGTCGGAATCGTAGCTCAGATTCTTCAGCTGCTAGACTCTTGAGGTTAAAGAAAAATGTTGAAAAATAATTATGTTATGTTCAGGTCCTGTGTTCAATATGAAATATTAGCATTTGTCCATTTTTTAAAGAGAAATAAAGGTTTGTATGATATTGTATGATATTGGATTCTATGTGATTTTATTCTTAATTTTAAAATTTTATTCTTAATTTTAAAGTATGTGTATGGGCACAAATACACATATGACACTTTCTAGATGCGCATTTCAAAAATATTTAAGTATTCATTAATAAGAGAAGCATTTGCTTATTTATACCTTTCTGATTATTACCCATTTGGGCTTGGATTACAGACAATTTTGGATCAAAATGAGAAAAATGTACACCCAGATTTTGGATCCAAATTTGAGGAGATGATAATCAGAGTTTTAGTTTCAGTTCCTTTCAATACATTCATATCTAACAACTTCTTCCCCAGATAAATTATAAAAACATAGTTTTACAGTGTTAGGTCCCAAACTTCAGAGCATAATACAATCACCAAGGAGTTCTGTGAAAAATGCAGATTTGGGGGTTCCACCCTCAAGATCCTGAGTCAGGAGTTGTGTGGTCCAGGAACTTTCATGGTAATTGAACCCCCTAGATAGTTCAGATGAAGGTGGCTGACAAAGAAACTTGGCTAAACACCGTCTTAGACTTATTTAAAAGCTGTTCCTCTAAGCTTCTTCTTTGGTTCACTCCTCCTCTGGATGAGGAATCTGGGAGAATAATTTTAATTTGAAAGAAGTCTTCAAGTTACAGAGCTGAACTTCAGAGAAGTTTCTACAAGGGCTACATAACATAGGTGAAGCTATTTCTGAGAGGTAACAAAGTCAAGCACAGTCTCAAAATTGGTCACTATTATGAGATTATGTGCTGTTCATAAAGCAGATAAAAAGTGAAATGGTTTTCCTCCCCCTTCAAGGAAAGATGTGGTGACAATATCACAAAAGGTGAGAGAAGTGAAAAAGCTTACATCATCCAAGTCATCATCAGGAGTAGCTGGCGTTCGGTCTGTTCTAAACGAGGCCATGGATGATGTTTCTGAGTCCATGGAGTCCTCATCGTAGCCAATAAATGGGTCCAAAACAGGTCTCTAATGGAGGGACAGTACATATTTACCAATAAAACTAACAGTGGGGAACGTCAACATATTATTAAAGCACTGTCAACTGGCAAACATGCAAATGAACAGAGAAGACATAGATCCTTTAATGCTTCTTTGATGAAATAAACATATTAGGCATGAACACAATAATTCCAATAATGGTTTGTCCTATGTTATTTCACTTCTGATATTTCAGAGGAAGATTCATTAATATTTGGGCTCTTCATAAAAACACTGTATCCTCTTTATGTTACATTTTATACCATGATGATTTTATGTCATTTACTCTGTCCAGTATTTAAAATATAATCAAGGAATTCTGAAAGTCCAGGCATCTATGGGAAGGGGATTATCAACTCATATCATCTAATTCCACATCCAAATCAAATGATGCAATTGTTAAAAGCAAAAATCAAACACATTGACGAATTAAATAACAAAACTTTGTGGATTATAAGAGGCTATACAGATATTCGTGGATTGAGAGTATCATTATCAATAATATGGCCCAAGTGAATAATGAAAATATATTCATCAATTATAGGATGGGTACCAGATGCTAATATTATTCAGGGGAGACATCAAATCGTAAGTACTCTTGCATGTTCTTGGAGTATGACTCTCCAGCTTGTCAGATAACCCTTTCTACGTCAAACCTAGTGGCTTCTTCACTAAGACGAACTCATATTAAAGCAAACTCTTTCAGGTTAAGATCCACAACGCAATCATTTTTGGACTTCTGAGAACTGTCAAGAGAAGAGGTTTTCTTCTGGCAGATAAACCCCCGGGTTTGCTGCAATTCAGGAACATCTGATTTATCACATCTTTGCAGGAAGATTCCTTGGCAAGCCTCACTTCTCTGGCTCTGTGTGTGACAAAAGCCTGATAACCTAGTTTTCTCATTACCTTAATTGGCTTGGAACTTCTTCTATGCTTTCTCCTACGAATGAGCTTTTCCCGGTCCTGGAAAATAGATTAATGACTTTTCAGATCTTGAGTTGGTACATATTTCCCCGTAGGGTTTTTGTTTTTGTTTTTTTCCCCAAAGACAGAGTTGCTTTTCCCCTGAGGCATTACATATTTCTATTTAAAATAAGATTATGTTTTGTAAATTTTGGCAACTTTGATACTTAAGTATTTTCAAAGGAAGAATATTCTACAACTTTTCCTGATTATGTGGATGAGAGCCTCACAGTCAGGAAGTACACTGTATACACTGTGTTGCGAAGTGGATTCCAAGTGTGTTATACTTGAAATCAAGAACAAAATAGTCATTCGTGTTCTCCCAAAGCACAATTCTTCAATTTTCTCAGATCCCAAATTATTTTAAATTTAGGTGTTGAAAAAATATTATTTTATTTTAAAGAATAAAACATTCTTTTCACTTAATCACTTGAAAAGCATAGAAAGCTATCTTTTGACTATGCTTGGACCCTTGTTTTCACCTGTAGCCTCTGAAAATGGGAACAGGGTATCGGCTTGGTTGGAATCATCTAGTGTTTTCTTTTTTTGGACGGGGGTGGTCCTTGTTAGAATGTTCTGGGAAATTCAAAGACTATCTAGAAATAACGATCGATTTCTTAATTCATTCTTTTTGTGAAAGGAGATATCCTGGGACTTTGGTGTCCACCTGCTAAATACTCCATATACTTACTGTACAAATTCAAAAGTGAATGGAGGGACTTCCCTGGTGGTCCAATGGTTAAGAATCCGCCTTCTAATGCAGGGTACACGGATTCGATCCCTGGTCTGGGAGCTAAGATCCCACATGCTGCAGGGCAATCCCGTGTGCCACAACTACAGAGCCCATGAGCCACAACTACTGAGCTTGCGTGCTCTGGAGCCCGTGTACCACAACTAGAGAGAAGTCCATATGCTGCAACGACAATCCCGTGTGCCGCAACTAAGACCCAACGCTGCCAAATAAATAAATAAATATTTTTTTAAAAAGTGGATGGAATAAGTGACACTTATGTCTTCTTGAAAGTCTGTTAGACATGCCTCAAAATTCTGTAAGAAACTTTTAGCTTAAACTCAGGATACTCAAAGCCAAGCAAATTCCTGGACTAGTGAATCTGTGAGATTTATGAGTTATTAAGGATGTGGAAGTGAAGTGAGGGGCATAGAGCTTTGAAGCGCATGTTTAAGAAATAATCTGGTTAAGCCAGTGGTATTAACTTTTTTGATTTTTCACCTTTATAAGTAAAAGTAATTTGATCATGCAACCTTAATATATCCAAAACTTTTAAAATTTATACTTAGATGACCCTCCAAATGTAGCATATGCATTATAACATACACTCAACATGGAAAATTTTAAAAGGGTGAACCATAAATAATTATAAAGCAGAATTTATAATCTTTTCTTCCCTCAATGGCAGTAAATCATCTTGCTCACCCTACTCTGGATACTACTGCTTGAAACTCCCCCATCACTAGTTCACCTCTGTAAGCCTTGGCTTGGTTCTGAAGTGAAGAGTGATCACAGATGTCATTCACAAATAAAGACAGAGTCAAAGAGGAAAACCCAAACGCATATACAGGTCTTAGTCCAAAGTTGTAGGTAACACAGGCCTCAGCCAGATGCAGATGGGAGTAACAACTGCTTTACCTACTTCAGCAGGTACTGAAGTCACAGTCAGAAGATCTGGACTGGAATTTCAGCTGTTATTTCATTATGATATTGTTGTTCATTTGACAAATATTTATTAAACTACCACTATGTGCCAGACACTGAATCAGGTGTTGGGAAACAAGAGACCTATGGTCTTGTTATTGTAGGCAAAATATTTAATCTCTTAGCCTCAGAATCTTGATACTGGATAGCAATTATATGATACATCACACAATCCACCTACTCACATTATCATGCATTTGGGAATTATTATTATTATTATTATTATTATTATTATTATTATTATTATTATTATTTGCGGTACGCAGGGCTCTCACTGCTGTGGCCTCTCCCGTTGTGGAGCACAGGCTCCGGACGCGCAGGCTCAGCGGCCATGGCTCACGGGCCCGGCCAATCCGCGGCATGTGGGATCTTCTTGGACCGGGGCACGAACCCGTGTCCCCTGCATCGGCAGGCGGATTCTCAACCACTGCACCACCAGGGAAGCCCACCAAAATTATTAAGTGCTTCTAGTGTATGTTGATTTCTTGGCTACTTGTCCTTGGAAACAGCTTAGAGTTTATAGATTAATCAAGACCTACCCTTGTGAGCTCATCAATAATGTTCTGTTGTTCAATGACCTGAAGTTTTAGAAACTCTGTCTCTTGTTCTTCATTAGCTTGATCGAGGTCATTCAGAGACTTTAATTTCTTCAAGGGTGGATGAGATGTAATTTTTTCTCTCTGGGTTGAAAAAAAAAGAAAGTTCAGGTGGAGACTTTGAAAATCCCAAACTTTAGTGGATAACATAAAACATCTGTAGAAACTTTATGAGGCTACAGCTAAATGTGAAAATGGCCCAGCTTCAATACACACACACACACACCAGCTGTAACACCCTCAAGTACATTTTGTCTGCTGTAATAGGTGGAAATCATTGGGAATGTCTGAAGATCTCTACAGCTGGACGGGAAGTCTGTGAAGGAGTACGTTAGCACGTCACTTCTATATATAATGCAAATGATGGCATCTATTCTCAGTTACTATGCAAGATCTTAGGAGAATGTGGGGTACCCACTGTATGGTTCCACAAAGTGCACGTTAGTGAAATTCTTGGAAGGAGGTTTCTTTTTTTAAAATTTTATTAATTTTTAAAAAAGTTTTATTGACGTTTAGTTGATTTACAATGTTGTGTTAATTTCTGCTGTATAGCAAAATGACTCAGTTATACATATATACATATTCTTTTCCATTTTGGAATATCACAGGATATTGAATATAGTTCCCTAGGCTATACAGTAAGACCTCGTTTATCCTGGAAGGAGGTTTCTGTGGCTGAGGAGCTAGGTTGAAACTCTACTTCTCTATTTTGGAGCTTTTGGAGAGTGTACAGATTCCTGGAAGTGCTCTCATCGTTCTGCAAAATTTAGAAACCCCACAAAATTCAGAGCCAGCAACCTTCTCTTGATTTCTTCCTTATGTGTTCCTTGCTTACATAAGGGAAAAATCTAAGCTTTCACAAATAGCATTGTATTTTAAAAATAAACTGGAAAAGACCAGGAAGTCAGGTTAACAGAGTAATAAAAAGAAGGAAGCTGCAGTTTTGCAGAGTCTGTGGTACACACCATTTCTGAATTTTCCTTGGTAACGGCTTTTAGTTTCTCTTCCATGCGCTGCAAAGACACCACCAGTTCATCGTTTCTCTTGGCGAGGCACTTGTTCCTTTCCAGAAGAGGTTTACATTGTTTTTCGGTTTCCCGCACGCGTTTTAACTAGGAAGACATAAGACAATGTGTCCCTTGTATTTAGAGGCTGAAAATAACTTCCTTATACCAAGAGCCACCAAAAAGAATGTAAAATGTAAGGCACAGAGCATGATATTTTAAACACAAACATCCAAAAATGATGTAAGAAAATCCCTAATACTAGTAAGAAAATGAACTCACAAGAGGAAATGGGCAAAAGACAAAGGGCAAATCACACAGGCTACCCAAAAGGCCAATAGATATTTGAAAAGTTACTCCACCTCATTAGTAAGAAGGAAAATCCTACAATAAGAATATACATCACACCCAACAAAATGACTAAAATGACCAATTATCTTTGCATGTTGACAAAGACATGGAGAAACTACAACTCTCATACGTTGTTGGGGGAAATGTAGCTGTTAAGACAACTGTGGAAAACTGGTAGCAATTGCTGAAGCTGACTGCATGCATACTCTATGATCCAGTAATTCTGTTCCTTAGTATATTCCCCCCAGATATGAACACATTTTCTCACCAGGACCTGTAGCAGCACCATTAACGGCTACAAATTGTTATGAAACAACATTAATGTCCATTAACAATAGATGAATATATATATTTATCATATAATTATATATACATATCGTATATTGTTTATACTTTTACAATATATATATATATATAATTATATTGTATATAATTGAATATGATAGAAAGTGAAAATGAATGAATTCTACATGCAACACAGTGGATGACTCTCACCAATGTAATGCTGAGCAAAAAAGCCAGACACAAAGGAGTAATTATCATATGATTCCATTTACAACACATTTTGTTGTTGTGTTTGGTTGGGCCGCACGGTTTGTGGGAATCTTAGTTCCCCAACCAGAGATTGAACCCAGGCCCTGGTAGTCAAAGTGCCGAGTCCTAACCACTGGACCACCAGGGAATTCCCTACAACACATTTTAAAAATGGCGATAGACATCCATAGTGAGAGAATTCAGTATAGTGGTTAACTTTAGAAGGATGGTGATTGAAAGAGGTCACACAAAGGGGAAGTTCTGAGATGCTGGTAATCTTCCACTTATTCATCTGGGTAGTGGTTATATGGGTGTTTCACACTGGGCATATTTACTGAGCCATACCTTTATTATTTGTGCACTTTTCTTTATTATGCTATACTTCTATAACATCGTATACACTACTATAACAAAGTGTTAAAAAAATAATAAAATAAAAAAATTTTGCTTAGAACTCACCAATTCATTTCGTTCATCTCCAAGCAAGGTATTCCTGTCTTCTAATTTTCTTATAGTGGCGTTCAACTCAGCTATTCTCTTTTGATTTCTTCGCAAATCCTACACATGAAAATTAAAATTATTTCTTCAATAATACTTTTCACAAAATTTTAGAATACTGCTCATAATAGTTAATAGGCTTGGTTCCTTTCATTTGTCTCATGAGTTGAGAGTAAAATGTTCTCTTATTCAGAGAAGAGTAAATATTTACCCTATTCCGATCCCCAATATTCACTGCTTGGGTTTAAGATCAAGCCTGTTTGAAATTGTAAATGATTCCATGTGGCAGGTACTCCCTGGAGTCCTGGCTCCTGGCAAAGGAAGTGGTAGATGGTTGGATCAGTTTATGAGATCTGTGAGCTGTGAGACCAAGGTCACGCTGTGATTACATGAGGTTCATCCCTTGTGTCATGGTTGCACATTGCTTCCCACAGCCTAGACAGATGTCCTGCTATTACTCTTAGCCAAAGAGAGGATAAAGCAGGATATAGGGATGGGATTTGCAAATTCCTGCATACCCCGGAGAAAAAGTTCAGACTCAGAAGGCTTGTGCATTACCTTCGTGTACAGAAGACAGTAGATTATAGGATAGACTTCACTGGTAGATTCTGCCCAGATCAGCTGGCTTCCCCACTGGCATAATAGTCATGGAATCACTTTACACACAGCAGTCATAGATTAATTCTGTGCTCTAGAGTCCATAGGACCTATATACTTGCAATTCCATTATCATCTTACATTTTGATAGTGCTGTACTGTTGACAAAGCAGTTTCACACACACTCTTCCTTGATTCACAGTATCCTAGAGGATTCAGCAGAATCGGTAAGATTCAGGGAGGTCGTAAGTTGTTCAAGGTCTATACTAATATGTATTGGATGCTGTGTGCCAGACACTATGTTCTATATTTTACATATCTTTTCTTCTAAGCCTTAGACCAGCTCTATGGGTACCACCATTGCTTCTAGTTTACAGATGAGGAAACTCTGAGCAGTCAAAGGATCTGTCTAAGGTCACACAGCAAATGGCAGATCCAGGATTTAAACTAAAGGGTATGACTCTAAAGCCCATTCTCTTGACAATCTTACTACACTGCAGGTTAAGTGTCAGTGATAGAACTAAAACTTACAACTGCTGAATCCTTGTTCAGTATTCTTTCCGCCACCTACTGGGATATATGTATATATATACACATATATTCATAAATTATTTATTAGGCTGTTCAAAGTACTACTTTGGAACCTATCTCTGTTCCTAAAAAATACATTGTCATCTTTTTTAGCGCTAAATTATTCGAAAGGTATAAGATATGAAAGTAAACTATATACAAGCAGATTTCTATCACTAAACTTCTGAAAATAATTTCTCATATAAAATGAGGAAAATCCAGGAAAATAAGTGTCAAACTCAATCAGACTTGAAGCTTTCAGATGATGATTATAAATGGTTTAGTCTTTTACACATTTATACATTTTGACCCCTGTACATGACAACCATTTTTACCACTTTTCAACTCAATTGTTCATACCAGGGAAAATGACCAGTCTTGGCAAGAGGCAAAGTATTTCATCTAATTTATGATTCTTATAATATGCTGATGTTTGGACAGGTATCACAGCTAGAAAAATTCTATAAAGGATTTTAAAAGATATGTAATTCTCTTGTGATCAGCTAATGCAGTACAGACCACTTTGTTGTCTATGAGTTTAGAAACCTTGCTCCCAAGATACTTGCTTGTTTTATAGTAGGAGGTGGAATTGATTGCTCTGTAGTAAACAGGAAAAGAGCTTAAGTGAAAAGTAAAACTTAGGTGCTAAATAAAAGATGACTCCTGAGTTTTTAACTTCAACTTGAATAGACTTACAGGACTGCTGCAGTGTTCAGAGCCATCTCCTGCCCTTCCCGGAATTTCTCGTTTTGGACTGCTCATGTTACATTCAGCCTCCTTGACCAGAAAGAGCTGTTCATCCAAAGCCTCCTTCTGCAGTTGCAGTTTCTGTACATAGCCTGTTTGGGTCTCCAGTTCCTTTTCCAGGGAAAAGATGATCCTGTCCTTGGCTTTGATTTCATCCATCTGAATTAAATGACACCCATGACATTTTATTTAACAATGCTGCAAAGAAGTGCATTTTTACAATGGTACGAGCTTAACTTTTGTTCTGCTGATTGACATAGGGGAAAAAATCATGAATATGACAAGTATACTGAATTCAGGAATCAGACAAGGCAAGAATATGTAATGAACGTCCATCCTAGACTAATTAGGTGTCAAGGAGGGTAATTTTTTCTCTCTAGTATATCCTATGTAGGTGCTGTGATTCAATATATTGTTTGAAACAGTCTGGTTTGGTTGGATATGGAAAGCAAAAGTTAACTTTAAAACAGGTCATTAGTGTTAATAAAGACAGATGCTAAATATTCTACTACAATGTTTCCCAGGACAATGTGTGATGTTACCTCCTGTTTGGGGGAATGACTTTTGAGTTCAGTTTAAATAGCAGTAACAACTATGAACAGGTCATGTGTAACTGAAGAAGCTACAGTATTTCCAGTAGCCTCATCATTTCCTAAGGCCAATATGTTTGCATTCAAGTGGTGAAGTTGTCCTTCCATGGTTCATGTTGTTTGGCTCTTTCCATTCCTATACATTTTTCAGGGAAGCCAGTTCTTAGCAACCATTTTACTATTACAGTCAGAAAATCATGGTTGGGACAAGAACCAGAATAGAAAATACCTGGTAATATTAGTCACTATTTTCCCACCTATATCTGTGGGATATATTTATTGACCCCAACACTCATTTTTGTTAAGCCTGGGCATGGCCTCAGAAATACTTCTCAACTAAAGGCCAAAAGCATTTGATACCAATTGATCAGAGTTCCACTGGACTGAAAACTTTTTGCCATCCCTGGGTGAGGCCTAGTGAAGTTAATATCTATAAATAATCTCTGAAGAAAGCATAGCCATTAGGTAAAACCTTTCTTCTCATTTCATTATATTCCATGAGAATCTTAAAAATGGAAATAGAATAGACACATTTAATACAAACAATATTATACTGTTCTCCTCTTTATAAAAATGTCTCCTTATATATAAAACAAATCACTTGGTATAAATCTTTCTTTGCTGTGTTCCTAAGACCAAAATACGTATTTATATATATTTGGGACAGAAACTGTGTTATACAATCACATGTTCCCACATGTAACTCTCTGTGAGCTACTGCCTCCAAGTCACAGGATAAAACTTTAGATCATTTTTGGGAGGCCATGATGCTGTGACATCATCTGATAACTTGGCAAGTAATCAAACACTGTCCTGTTAATTGGGGAGTAAAAGCACTGTCTTTATTTTATCTCCTTGCAGGAGACTTGAGTCCAGTGTTACTCTTATCTAAGTAGCACGTTCCTTTGTTAGATCTGTCATCTATGGTTTATTTCCAGTTTACCGTAGCTCCAGATCTGTATGCTTCTACTCGGTTCTTATGTACCCTACATAACTGAACTGGCTGGGAAATCACCCCATTATACCCATATAATCAGCCTCATCATTATAACTGAAATTTATTGATCTTTTTCTACATTCAAGGCATTCAGAGCCTTACACACCTTGTCTAATTTTATAACAATCCTATTACATAGGTTCTGTTATCACCATTTCACAGGTGACGACTGAGGACCCAAAGGGTTAAGAACTTGGTCATGGTCATATGGCTAATAAATGATGAAGCCTGATTTAATATACAGTCTTATGAACCTAGAGCCCATTCTATTTGGCACTATGCTATACTTATGCCAAGGTAATCCTTCCAGCATTTTCCCAAAGTGGTTTTCTGTAGAATATCCAGTACCTAGTGTCAAGGAGTCTCTATTGCATGCTGGTTATAAATATGGACTCTGGTTTCAGAATACTGAAAATCTTCCAAATTTCTAGTTCTTAGATGGCGAGGGGGTACATACCAGAATTCACTGGGAAAACTTTCTACACTGAATAGCTCCCATTTCTCTCCTTTTCAGTTCCAAAAATAAAACTGGGTGTTGCAGTAAGAACAGGATTAGAAGGAAAAAATGAAGACAAGTGCATCTGTATTAATGAAAAAGTTTCCCCTGTTCTTCTGTTTGTACCCAATTTTTGAACCAATCTTCAGACAGATTAGATTTTACATTGTTATTAAGAGGGATTTCATGTCTGCTTCTGCAATGTGCTGGTGAAAGGAAATCATGGAAAAAATTGCAGACCAACAGGTAGATATATTTGTAGATTTTACATTAAAACCATCGACAAGCAAAAATATTTAATGTAAAGCTTCCTTTTCATTTACCTACCTGCTGACTCCAGAGTTCACAGTCTTGATTCTTTCTTCATCAGCCATTGTTGTCTTAAAAACCAAAGGCAGGGCAGAGACCAATATTTCTGCACTGTGTTTGGTCTTTATTGTCAACCAATGTGATAGTATGAATTGCAGATAAAGAATTTGGAAAGTGTAGCAAAGGCAACATTTTACAGTCACACTGTATTGCAGTACAAAGAAAATCACACGTTTAGTTTTCTAAAATGTTCTACGATAACCATTTTTTACATAAAATTGAAATTCTAGAGATATCGTCTAAGGAACATAATTGGAATTCTTAGAATATAAATGCTTAGACCTGGCACACACAAGAAGGAAAGTGTAGTTTTTCCTAAGAAAATATTTTTAGAGAAGCATAAAGTACACTCGAACAGGTGATAGTTAATATATAACCAAGATATAACTAATGTTAAACATTCTGAATATAGATGCATATAGATACTTCTAAGACAAGGCCAATCTGCAACATTATAGCTTTCACACAATAATTCTATTTGTTTTACTTTTAAGCATAGTGAGAGACTGACGTGGCTTTTGGTCATACATATTAAAAAGAAAGACTTGGCTCAGTAGGGGTTGAAGGAAGTCTTGGAAATTTGTAATAGCAAATAAGCTATTTAGGAATGACATCCAATTTAAGAATTATAATGGCCCCTATTTTGAATGGCCCCTGTTTATACTGGGAAAGAAGATCTATTTGTAAAATGACTAGGGTTTTGATAGCTCTATTTCTTGCTTTCAGACACGGTTCCTGGAGAGAAGACAGGTGAATCCCAGAGGATGTTCCCAGTGGCTGCCATTTTCAGACACCTTGAAAGCCAAAGAAACTTCCCTTTCCCCGGTAAAAACCTCAAAACATTTTATAAGTGGAAAGCCTACAAAACATGCTGATTTTGGAAGAGTTCATAATTCAGAATATTTCCATGGACATCCAAGAAAACAGGAGTCATTAAACCCATACTCTCCATACGTGTGGGGCTGGAAGAATCCAGTTTTCATGAGCAAGGTGACTCCAAAATCTTTTACCTTTTACAATGCCAATTTTGGCCTGGGCGCATCTACTTATCTATTGACCTATCTTGTATCTTGGCCATAGCACTAGACAGAAGGAGGGCACTGTTTATAATCCACTCATGAAAGACACCTGAAAAAGCAAACCCCACAGCGCTCTGAAGCCTGGAAAGAGAATGGTTCTGCCCTGGGTTACTAACCAGCCTCCGAATATCCCGCTCCGACTCCCACTTGATCTTGGAGATGGCTTCTTGGTGGGACTGATGCTCACTCCTGAGGTCCCCAGCCTTGATTTTATCCGCTTGGATCACATTGCTTAGCGCCTCATCCACCTGCTTCTTGGCCGTTTTCAGGTCCGCAATTTCCTGTAAGAGCTTAAGGCGCTCTGCATCAAACAGTTTCCGGGCCTCCTCGCGGGCCTCGATGGTGAGCGCTGTCCTTACTTTGTCGCTGCTGCCGTCCCGGAGCGCACACAGCGCCGACTTGAGCCTCTGGATCTCCCCGTCCCGCACCTTCACTGTCCGGGCCATTTCCTGCTCGTGTTGCTTGATGAGATTCTCCCGCACGGCCTGCAGCTCCTTCATCTTCTCCTCGTGGAGCTTGGCTTTGAGTTCGGTCACCAGGACCGTGTGTTTGCGCTGTTCTAGCTCACGGATCCTTTTGGCTTCTTGAGTTTTCTCTCTTTCGAGTTTAGATACCTGAAGGCAGAGAGGTGAAAGGATAAAAAGAGGTGAGCCTCGTCAAACAGGTGTGCTCCTAGGCAGGACTGGCAGCTCAGACCCCTGTGATCTCTTAATGCCTTGTCTCTTTTCAAATTCCAGCCCCCTGTGGAAGGAGCAAGGGGAACCACAGGTCTTTTAATACTGGGAATGCAGTGGGAAAGGAGGAAATACCCGAGGGTGCTTACATTGCTTTGTTCAGACAAATAGTTGATGTTCTGGGGCCTTACTGCTCTGTGTGGTCTGCAGACAAGCAGCACAGGCGTCACGCAGGGGCTTGTCAGAAATGCAGGGGCTCCATCCCAGACCTACGAATCAAAGCCTGCAGTGTAACAAATCCCCAGGTGACTGGTGTACACGTTAAAATTAGGAAGCGGTACTATAATAGTCTTCACCCTGGTGAGGAGTTCAAAACTGATCACCTGGAGAGCTTCCTAGACTACACATCCCTAGCAAGGTCCAAACTGATAAATGTGGGTGTACCGGGACACCCAGGTTGGTCCATAGTTCAATATTATGATCAGGCTAAGAAATTGGTGCCTAAAGTGTTAGTATAAAATATTCCTCCGCCCCTTTTTTTGGAAGAGAAGCTAATTGCTGCTAAGGGGGAGGTGAGAAATGAAGACAGTTGATATGTCCTCAACTTTACCCTTCTTACTATGGCAACTTGGTTCCACCCTCAAAATTACTACAGATACACACACACCAGCCCAAAACCCTGCAGTGCAGGGCCCTGTGCTAAAGGCATTCAGTGGCTGTTGTTATTTCTGCTACATGGGTGTCTGCATCCTTCACTACCCCGCACTCTTATCTCCCTCTCTCTCCCACCTAAGCCAACACTCCAGGGAATTTAATAAAGTATTCCTTCTCATCTTTTCACCTGTCAAGTATTCTGGTTTAAAAAATTCTCCTGTGTTTTGTACTATTTCTAATGATAATATAGGTTTCTTCATAGATTAGCAATGGCACTACTTTAATTTGGCTGCGAGTCTGTCTCTGATTCAGTAGATCAGGGTAGGGCCCCAGCATTTGTAGCTAAAAAAGCCTCACCAGGCTCTTGTTGTACTGTTCCCCTTCCCCCTCCTCATCTCTGCTGCCTGTCTTTGTTCCTCTGTCTCTGTCATTTGCACATATACACGCACACACATACAGCCACACAGTAACCTGGAAAAAGGGAAGAACTGGGCAGCCCCAGGAGTAATATCTAGGTGAGTGATACTGAGTCTCTGCCATTTGTAAAATTAGAACGTTTCATAAAATAATTAAGAGCCCTTCCAGCTGAAAAATGTTAAGATCCAAATTCCTTATTGAAACCATTGTAATTATAATGTAAAGTGTCTTGAGATTTCACTTACCTTAACAGTTTACCTACCTTTAGCTAGAACAGGATTTTCTAAGTCCACATGGCATTTTATGAATATTTTATTTTAAAGGCACAGCAATTATTCCCATGTAGGTTATTCTAAAAGAACTCAGGGCACAAGGAGACTTGGCAAAATATGCAGCCAGGCATCCCCAGATGACTGTCCTTGGGTCTTGCCTCCAGCCTAGGCTCAGGTTCCCTCCCGGATGCCCTTTAGTTCATATGTTCTAGAGCTGCGCTGTCCCATGCGGTGGCCACTAGCCACACCAAGCACTAGCAATGTTGAAAATCTGAATTGAGCCCTGCCCTAAGTGTAAAATACATACCCGATTTTGAAGACTTAGTATGAGGTAAACATAAATATCTCATTAATAATTTTTACATTGATTACATGTTGAAACGATAATACTTCGGATAAATTAGGTAAAATAAAGTATATCATTAAAATCAATTCTGTTTAGTATTACTTTTTAAAATTGTGGTTATAAGAAATTTTAAAATCACATATGTGGCTTGCGTTTGTGGCTCATATTATATTTCTTTTGGACAGTATTGTTCCAGAGTTCTTGGAGGTTCATTTAATGAACCGAGCTTTCTTCACACTGCTGCTGACATTCTCTTAGTAAAGTCCTGTTATGACCTGATTTATGTGCCAGGACTCCTTTCTGTTGGGGAATAAGATCCCAACACTTCAACTGCATCTTTCAGCTCTCAGGAGACTTGGTTGGACTTCCAGCTCCCATTTCAACTCCTCACTCTACCTCTCCAGGCACGGGGGATTATCCTATTTTCTGCACATGCCCTACATCGCTGTACCTGTGTGCCTACCTGAGTTTCTTCTTCCTGACCTACCCTTCCCTCAGCTCCTTTTGGGATCCTTTCATTCCTCATGACCCAACTAAATGTCACCCTCTCTGATCATGACACCCCAATCACCCAGGAACAAGCTTATTTCTCCTGCATTTGTCTTGTCAGTGCAGTTTGCTAATACCTACTTACTGGTCTCTTCCACATTTTTCTTTATGCCGTACTTTTTTTACATACTTCTCTGTCCTCACCACCTCCTCTCCTACCTCACCTCTGATTGGAAACTCCTAGAAGGCTGCCAGTGAGCCTTGTTCATCTTTGTCTACCCAACGGTTGTCAGCACAACACATGATAAGAAGACAAAGAGTATGTGTGGAATTAAAGAACATAAGCCAATATGTTTCCCTGGCTAGCCTCGTAACCAGAGGCAGGAATAATATATCCTGTCAACGTTTTAGAGAACGAACATAGGCTTGCACTGTTACCTAGAGCAGCCTTCATCCATCCCTTCCCTGTATAAAACAATTAAACAAAAAAACCCCTAACATATAATGTTTGCCTGTCCTCTGTTTGATGTTTCTCTCAGTTCTCCAGTGATGAAAACCTAAATTTAACTTTCCATTTTTCTACAATGAACTGAAGAAGTATCTTCTAGACCATGAGTGGGCAAACAACAGCTCATAAGCCAAATCTTTCCTGGCCCCACCCCCCATCTTTGTTAATAAAGTTTTATTGGAACACAACCAGGCCCATCCATTTCTATATTGCCTATGGCTGCTTTCATGCTACAATGAAGTTGAGTAGTTTCACAGAGACTGGCCCACAAAGCCTAAAATATTTACTGTTTTGCCCTTCACAGAAAATGTTTGCTGATTCTTCTTTTAGATAATGCACTTTTTGACATGAGGGGGGCCTTATTTTTCACTGATTTAGAAACTCTGTAATTTACTTTCCATCTAGGACCTTGGGGAAGTTAACTTTAGCTTGAGTGATAGGGAATGGGATCACCTTCAATTTCAGCAGGACATATTTATGTTCCTTAGGCATTTGGAACAGTATCATGCCAATTAATAGCTGATAGGTAACAAGTTACTAAGGGAATTTTAGCAACTCTTCCTAAAACAATAAAACGTTGTAGTAAAAATGGATAAAGGGTAATGAATTCTGGGTTTGTATTTTGATTTCATCATCTGCTGTCTCTAAGAAGGTTGCTTTATTCTGAGGATCTTTGATTACAATTTTAAAAATACCTGTAAAAGAATTATCTTTAGGATTAAATTAGATAGTGAATGGGAAAGTAGCTTGAACTGTAAAGTACTATAAAGTGTAAGGTAGTGATATTATTATTGGATATGAGGAGATACTCTTGATCTAAAATTATTTGTCAAATTCTCTGCAGGTGCATTAGATTGTACTACTTTGTGATTCCGTAATTTCTCTAAAATTTATTTATAAACACTAATCTTTTGTGTGTAGACTGGAGAGGAAATGAATGAAAAAGAAAAAAAAAGTGAAAATACAGGTGTATGGGAAATACATTCCAGCATGAAGACAAAACTAACACTGGCCTTTTTGTCTATCACATAAAAGGAATCCACAGAACTCAAAGAAAGTTCAAAGGTATTGAATTACATTTGGCATTTTTTGTCTGCTTATTTTGGTTGTCATGGAAACTGTCCTTTTTGGCAGGATTTCTAGGTATGATTTTTTATAGGCTTGGGAGAAGAGTTTCACTGTGAAGGAGATACAAAGAATGTGACTGACATCTGGGAGAAAAAAAGAACCAATAGAAATTTTGTAGTAAAATCATTTTCTGAAAATTATTTGCAGCTTAGATTGCACCACTAAGGAAATAGATCTTAATATCTTAATGTAAATTATGAGAATGAGTATACAAAGAGATGAAGAACTACCCCTGAGTAACAGTGAAAAAATGTGAAGATGATAATACTTTGAAATGGAAAAAATTATTTAGTTGATTGGAGAGAGAATCAATTTTGTTAGTGGAAATGTTTTATGGAGAAAAATTTCAGCTCGATCACATAAATAGTAAGCATTTATTGAGGGATTAACTTACTATGTATGAGTTAGGCAATTTTTTAAAGGCTTTACACCTATCAGTACACTTAACCTCCTAGGCAGCTCTGTGATGTAGGTAGTATTTGTTGCACCTGAATTTCTGATGAGAAAAGTGGGGAACAGGCTCTACATAAGCACAACATAAAGAGGCTGATCAGAGTCCAGTGTGGGCCAGGAGCCAGGTCAGGTCAGATCCCAGATCTCCTAGTTTGCTCTGAAACCTTGGGCAAGCTGGGGCCCCTGACTCAGCCTCAGTCTCATGTGTAAAATAGAATTGGTGATATCCTTCTCACATGATTGTTGCGAGGCTTGACTTCCATAATGTAGCAAAAGTCCTTTGGAAAGGCTGGAACACATGGGAGGTTAATAATTATTAATACATGGTAGATACTAGATATTAATTTTGATGAACATAATAGTATATATTAATATTATACCATGCAATGATATACTAATACCAACAACAACATAAATCTAAATACCCACATTATGGTAGTAAGATGAATGTTACTATTATTACATTATCAAGACCATAGCAACTATTTTCCTAATAGATAGAGATGTTCAAAGGTAACATTTTCCTCAAGATGTCTTGAGTTCCCTGGTGGCATCTAATCTTAACTGGGAAGACACCTGGATTATGTGTACGAAGAAGGACTGGGGGGTGGGGTGGGACAGGGCCAGGGGGTGAGCACTGAACAGAGCTTTGAATGGTACACTTCCCATATCCCTTTTACCCCAGAGGTCATCCATAAAATAAAATAAAATAAATAAAGATCATTAGGAAAATTTAATCCAGCTGGGGAAAGCTTCCACTATGACAGAAGGAAGAAAATTCATGACTAGCCCTCCCAGGCCTCACATTATATTTTCTTCTTCTGTCTTCATTCTGTTCTGGCCTTTGAAAAATGCCACTGTAAGTTCTGCCAAGATAAAGAGGGTGGTGTTTGAGCTTTAATGTGACCTTAGAAATCTAGGATTAAACATTGGACAGCCTGTCAAAGATAAGGAGGATTGAGAGGTTATCAAGACAAGACAAGCTAGCAAAATGTTCAGCTTGGATTATCTGTATTGGATGTTGCTGGAGATCTAAACTCATGGTAGGCTGGCAGGGATTTTCGTGGGCACTGAGTAACTCTCCAACAGGAGATGTGAAGAGGGAAAGGCTGCTGCCACAGGAATGTGACCCATAAGGGAGAAGGGAGAATTTTTATACAGCCTGGGGAAGTAATAAAAGCTTCTCTCTTTTCATTTCTTGCTTTTAGCTACTTAGGTTTCCTGAAAATAAAACTAAATTTGCAGAAAGCAAGAAATACTGGATGCCCAGTGTGGTCCCTGAACCTGGAAGCTCTAGAGTACTAGCCTGAGGATAGAGAAGGTTGGCTGGTTTTCTGAGAGTGCCCTGGAGGCAACAGAGTGCGGTGGAATAAGACAGCATTACCTTGATCACCGCCTTGGAGAAGATGGGAATTCCCATTTTGGCTGCTCTACTAGCTGTGTCACTAGGAGCAAATGAGTTACATGGTTAGAACTCATTTTCTTTCTCAGTGAAATCAGAATAGTATCGCATACTGCCTTTGTCCCAGGCTCTCTGTGAGGACTGCTTTGCAGTCTGAAGGGCTTTCCAAGGTGGCAACTGCTGTCTGGAGCCGACTCCTCCCAGAGCCTGCCTCCCAGGCCTGTTGCCCCCCTGCCCCTACCCTTGGAGCCCTGTCCTCTGCTCCTGCTTCATCCCCTCTGTGCCTGTGGGGTTCACCCTAGCTGCAGACTGCCTCTGAGGGAGAAGACCAAACCCTGGGGAATTGGATGGGTGGATTTCACATCTCACTGCAATCCCTAGTGTGCTTACACACCCTGATCAGTGGATCATGGTGTCCATGGAGCAGACAGACAGGGAAATACCGTGGCTTAATGGCTCAGTGCTGCTCTAAGAAAAACAGACCTGGGTGGAAATACTTTCTCCACCCAGGCTTGGGGTTGCCCACCTAAATAAGTACTATAATGTACTTATCCCTTGGGGTTGTTGGGAATGTTTTAAAAAGAACCATGGAAATTCATTCAACAAGTAGGACATGTCTCCTACGTGCCCTGCAGCACTGCAAGCTCTGGGGATACCTTACTTAGGGGATCCCTTAAGCAGACATGGTCTCTTACCCATAGAAGCATATATTTCATTGGGGTGGGGGCAGCAGGCAATAAACAAGCAAATAAACGAATAACATAACTTCAGACAGTACAGAGTCCTGTGATTAAAGTATTACAGGGCGATGTGATAGAGTACATGGAACTAGGGGAACAGTGTCATCTAATTCGGTGGTCAGGGAAGGGTCCCGAAGAGCTAGAGCAGTTTCCTTTCCTAACTAATCCCGACCATTTTGCAAGGATCTTAGCTCTTTTATGTTGTCTACAATCTGCTCGTTTTATAGATGCACAAGTGCAGGCCCAGAAATGACAAGATCATCCAGCATAAAGACCCCACCCCGGGCTTCCCTGGTGGTGCAGTGGTTAAGAATCCGCCTGCCAATGCAGGGGACACAGGTTCGAGCCCTGGTCTGGGAAGATCCCACATGCCACGGAGCAACTAAGCCCATGCACCACAACTACTGAGCCTGCGCTCTAAAGCCCACGAGCCACAACTACTGAAGCCCACATGCCTAGAGCCCATGCTCCCCAACAAGAGAAGCCACTGCAATGAGAAGCCTGTGCACCGCAACGAAGAGAAGCCCCTGCTCGCCGCAACTAGAGAAAGCCCGCACAGGGCAACGAAGACCCAATGCAGCCAAAAAAATAAGAAAATAATGAATAAATTAATTAATTACAGAAAAAGACTCCGCCTTGTGTTCTTTCCTACCCACCACAGGCTCTTCACAGTTATATCCTCTTGGCCCTTATGCCTGGAGTCCAGGCAAAATGACCTACCTATCTACATGGTTATTCCTATCAGCGACTGGCGAATCTTTTAGATAATTTCTACTCACCAGAAGTTGACTGTATCTAGTAATTTTGTTTCATTTCCTGCAGTGGAAATGCAGGCATCTGTGGGAGAAGTATAGGGGTATGTTTCCACTCCCTCTCCCACTTTGTTTCTCCATTTGAAAATTTGCACAGTAGTGTAAAGAAAAGTTCTTACATTCTCTCTTCCTCTGCCTAAACTTTTCAGTATTTTCCAGACCTTCACATATTTTAAGCATAGGCTTTGAAAGACATGGAAACAACCTAAGTGTCCACTGATGTAAAATGGATAAAGAAAATGTAATATATCACACACACACACACACACACACAATATTATTCAGCCATAAAAAGGAAGGAAATTCTGTCATTTGCAACATTATGCCAAGTGAAATAAGTCAGACAGAGAAGGACAGATAATGTGTGGAATCTAAAAAAAAAAATTAGAGCTCATAGATACAGGGAATGGACTGGCAGTTGTGGCCAGAGGCAGGATGTAGGAGATGGGAGAAATGGGCGAGGGGGGTCAAAAGGTACAAACTTCCAGTTATACAATAAGTAAGTTCTGAGGATGTAATGTACAGCATGGCGACTATAGTTAACAATCCTGTTAACAATATTTGAAGGTTGCAAGGAGAGTATATCTTAGAGGTTCTCAATACAAGAAAACAAAACTTTGTAACTATGTGAGGTGACTGATACTGACTAGATTTATTGTGTAATCATTTCACAATTTATACATATATCAAATCATTATGTTGTATACCTAAAACAAATACAATGTGATATGTTTTTTTAAAACATTTTTTTAAAAGAGCATTGGCTTGGGAGAAGAGAGAAGGGGAGTTGAAGACCCAGCTCTTTCACCGACTAGCATGTGACTCTGGGTGAATTGCTTTAGCTCACCAAGCCTCGGTTTCCTCATCTGTACAATGTGGATCACAACAATGCCCACCTCAGAGAATGGTAGTGAGGATGAAGTGAGATAACTGAATTATAACACAACATGTTTGACACTAATGCCTCAAAAAATAACACACACATACTTAGGAAGTAAACGCGACTATTATCCTATATGACAGATGACGAAAGGAAGATGCAGAGGGATTTCATAACCTGCTCAGGGTCACTCAGGCACTAAAGGAAAGAGCTGGGATTATGTCAGGAGGAAATGCAGTTCTTACAGTGTGTGACAGATAGTAAACATTCAAAAAAGTCTAGCATTTGTGACTCTGCTCTACTACAATGTGTTCTGCAAATGTCAATGGGATGATTTGTCTTTCTGGAAAAATGAGTAATGCCCCATCACTCCAAAGGTTTCTGCTCTTTAACTAGTCCATTCCCCAGTGGCTAAATTGTCATTTTATCATCATAGCCTTGGAGCCAAACTGACAGTGTGAATTCATGTGTTGGCATTGTTCATATTCTCTCTCTTAAAGCTTGGGCCTTTGGAAACACAATTGTATTTATTTTTAAAAAAACTGCTTTATGACTTGTTTGCCCTCTAAATTCCCTTTGCTCTTTGGAGAATGCTGCTGACAGGCAGTGAGGCTTTGCTGTGGCCCCTGTGCTGAGACTGTAATTAACTGCCGTGGAGAGGGAGACGGGGGAGGGGGCAGCAGAGGGGACAATAGGGCAGTGCTTTTATTCCAGGGTCTGGCTTCTCGTCTCTTGTTAGAGGAAAGGGAGATTACCCCTGACCTGCTGGCTTAGACACCAGGGCCGGGCCCTGGATAAACAGGCAGGATAAACAGCTCTGTCTGCGGTCAAGAGTTGCTCCTTTTTAAAGGCTTGAATGTGTGGAAAATGGCACGGTGGGGTCTCTCGGGCCTCTGCCTCTTTAAAATCTCATGAGCTTGCTCTCTGTAAATCAACGGCAGGTTATGGTTGCTGGTCTTTAGACGGATAGGTTTCTTCCTGTGAAGGTAGTTTGTCATTCTGTTGTTACTACAATTAAAGGAGTCTGCCTCCCTTGAAATGTTATGTTGCCCCAGGGAAAGTTAAAACCAATGAAATGTTTATAGATTGTCAACCTGGAAGGAATCGTGGAGTGGAGTGTTTGTTAACATGAAGGCAGAGAACCACCTCCATGGGGACTGTCTGGACTGTTTGCTGGAATTGCAGCCCTGATCCTTAACCCACCTACTTTATTAGAATCCTTGGATTGTGGGCCCAGGGATCTCAATTTTTAATAAGTTCCCTCAGGTTATTCTAATGCCCAGTGATGTTTGAGGGACACAGATATGGAGGAACAGATTCAGTCACTGAATTACAGATCGAGATATTGAAACACTGAAATTTGTCCCCAAGGAGAGATAAAGACAATATTCTGGTTTTCTGACTCTTACATAAAAGTTTTTGGGTTTTGTTTGTTTGTTTTCATTTTTGGACATCACATTCCTTTTAGCTTCATGGAAACTATAATATCCTTCACAAACTTTACACTGGGGTCTGGTTAAGGTCAAGGCTTAGCTGAGACAGGAGGCCAGGAGCTTTGGCCAATCCAAGCTTTATTATTGCTCAAACCAGAAGAAATAGATTTGGGTGAAAATAACTAATTAAAATGTAATAGTAACATCAAGGAAGAAGAGGTAGATTAAAAAGAATAGGGATATCTGTTGGTTTGTGATCTATAGCTTGATCAAGAATGTTTCCTTACTACAGAAAGCGTTATTTCTTTAAGGCAACTTTATGCTGACATGGCTGTCTCTAGTTTGCAAAAATGTCTTATGCCTGTCACATATTTCAAAATGCTTTCCTCTCCATGACCCTGTTTGATATCCATACCACTCTAGTAAATAAGTGTTAGCATATTCATTTAAGGGATGAGATTCAGAGAAGTAAAGAGACTTTCTTAAGTCTAGTTAGCAACTGACTCAAGCATACAGCATTTTAGAAGGGATATTACCATGAATTCTTTTTTTTTTCAGAGTTTGCTATGTGCCAGGCAGCTCTCTGAGCATCTGACATGAATTTTCTCATGTACTCCTCATAACTCCTTTTTGTACTTGTCTAACTTAAACCTCATCCCAGCTCTACAGGATAACAGCATGTGACTGATGAAGAAGCTAAGGTATAGGGAAGAAATCACCTTTTGGTCATGTCATTCATCTACTCGTTTAACAAATACATGTTGAGCTTTTCAGTTCTGGACATTTATTTAGGCTCTAGGAATAGAGAGGTAAGATGAGACTCTGTTGTCCTAGAGATTACACTTGACTGGGGAGAGAGAAGCATTAAACATGTGAATACATAAACATAGAGACTGCTCTGAGATGAATCAAGAAGAGGCAGGCCTTAGGGAGTATGTGGGCCCAGGAAGTGCTCTGTTTTGGACACTGTGGTCAGATGCTTGTACTAGGGCTGACACCTGAAGGAGGTGAGGAAGGGGCATGCCGCTGACTGGGGAAGAACAAGGGCAAAGGCCCAAATGTGATGGGCATGTGTCTCCTGGTCCCACAAAGAGGCTGAAGCAGAGTGAGCTGGGGGAGAGTCCCTGCGGTGGTGGGGAAAGCCCTGTGACTGAGAGGCAGGAGGCCTCTGCAGGGTTCTGAGCAGTGGAGTGGCACCAGGGACACATCTGAGAAATGCCACAGGGGAAATGACTACAGAGGGCAAGGGTAGTCATTGGAAGCTACCCAAGGCCATATATGCCTATTAAGTGTCCAGAGGTGTTGGTGGGGGCAGGTGCGGTCTCAGTTTTTACATCTGGCACCCTGGGGAGGCAGAGCTCAGCTCCACGGGCAGGTTTTGCTCATGTTCTGTCTATCCTGTGCTCAACTCTCTCCTGCCACACGCAGGGAATCTCGATCTGTCCAGGGGTTGTTGCCCTCTCTGGCAACCAGCAGACAGGAGCCCACTGAGGCAGGCCAGCGGGCAGACCCAGGCCAGAGCCTCCCAGGCTGCAGCCTCGGGGAACCTCACTCACCTTGGACTTCTCTTGATGCAGCTCTATCTGGATGTCTGTGAGCTTGGTCCTGAGGTCTTCGTTGGCAGCTTGAAGGGCGACAATGAGCGCCTCGGGCTTCTCGCCCTTATTTCGCCCTTTCTTGGACATTGTTCCTCTCTGAATGGAGTCTGTTGGTGTTTAATTCCTCTCAAGCAGGGGCTCCCATGTTACTGCTGCTTCTCCTGATTGCGAATGCTCAGCAGCTACTGCGTGCTGCCCCTCGGGAAGGTCTTCTCAGCCGCTGTCCTAGAAGCCCTGGGAGAGGCAGAGACAGCAGTTACCACTGTGACCAAGACCTGGGCCATGTGACCGTCAGGCACTCAGCCTGAGCTGCCTGCACGAGCCTCCTCCCGAGGGCTCCTGTCCACTTGGTGCATCAGTTTAGGGCCGGCTTTCCAAAGGGCTAGTCTGGTCATGTCAACGCCCTGCTTAAAACCCTTCAAAGGCCTATGAATACATATATGAGTATATCTTTCACATCTCAGAGCGCTCTTTATGCCTGAACCTGCCCATTTTCCTAGCCTCACCTCCTCCACATCACTCACTTATACCCTGGCCGTAAGGAATGTCTTTTTCTGATTCTTCCTCTCTTCGCATAAGGACTTTTCATTTTTCTCCATCCTCTGCCGAGCCTCCTCACATGGTCCTCCCTGTATCCTCATCCTCACATGCTGCCACACAGACAGGTTAGTCTGACTAACCTTTATGACTCCATCAGGTCTCAGCTGGCATATCAGTTCCTCCTCGAAGCCTCACCTTACCCCTAGGTTAATACATGCCCTTGTTATGTAAGTGCGGTCACCTCTATAATCTGTAAGCTTTGTAAGAGCAGGAATGTGTTGTTTGTATTTACAGCTTGCTTCTCAGGATCCATCACAAGACCTGGGACATACCAGGCACTTAATTAGTATTTGTGAAAGGAAGTCACTTATATGATGACCTATGGTCGCCCTATAGAGAGATCCAACTTTAAGAAAATCTGATATATAAAGTTCTAGAATTATACAGTGGATAAACTGGGAGAAGTGGGGATTAATTATGCTGAGTTAATTGGGTCACTCACTTATTCATTTAGTCAATAGGCTTGTATATGTTGTGCTAAGTACAGTACGTTGAAATTGAAATTGTTAGCTTTCCAAGGCAAAACCAACAACAAACCTTTATCCCTATCTACCTATCTATCTATCTGTCTATCTATCTATCTTCATCATCATCACCATCATCTATCTGATAACTGTCTTAAAAAAATAAACACTAGTTGTTTCAAAAATATAGATAAGAACTTTTCCTTCTCAAGAGAGAAGTAAGGAGTAAGGAGGGCTCCCTGAAGACGGTGGCATTGCCTGGAACTTTAGGAGCGGGTAGGATTGTAACAGGTGGAGAAACAGGTGAACCTTGGGTGAAGGAAACAGCAGATGCCAAGGTACAGCAAAGAGGAAGCATAGTAACTATTTTGGGGGAAATGGGGGCCTGATTAGTTACAACCCAGGATATGGTTGATGGGCATTAATGCTGGAAAGGTTGCCTGGAAATGATAGATTCTGGGAGAACTGGTATGCCATCCTTAGAATTTTGGCATCTTTTATTTATTTATTTATTTTTCAGTAAGTAACAAGGAAGCTGTAGGAGCTCTTGGCAGGTAGATGCCCTGATATAGCAGTACTTTCGCGTGGTTATTCTGGTGGCAGAGTGGGGAGAGAATGAAGGCAGGGAGACCAGATAGAAGGCTATTAAACTTGCCAAGGTGAAGGATGATGACGGCCTAGTCAGAACAGTAGAAAGAGGAGAGAAAAAAGAGAGATGTATCTTGATTTACAAATTCTTAAATGTGTTATAGGTACAAGGAGGTAAGAAAAATATGAATACTAAACTGTTAGAGTCAATGCAAAAACCATGACCAGATAAAGAAGATACTAGAGAGTTTCCCATGCAACCTTTCAGAAAATTGAGTATTGTGTACATCTAGGTGCTTCAGTCCAGAACTAAGGGGAATTCCTGCTGATGATCCATATGTTCTAGCAGCTGCTGCTCTACCAAGACCCCTGGTATTCAGCCTTGAGGACCATGCTGGGATCCTGGGCTTTCTGCCATCTACCCATGAGCACTGGGGCCATGCCCTTTGGAGAGTGTCCCTAGGGAAAGGGGATAGGAAAAGGTTAGGAAGTTGGATCCGCCTGTCTCCAGCCATCACGGAGCTGTCCACCATATTCCAACCTCGGCTAGATGCTGGAGTTGTCCTTCATGCTTGTTTTGCGAATGTTGCGAAATCATTAAAGTGTATGGCTGGGAGACTTCTAAGTGGTTACCATTCTTTGTTTTTAGAATTGAAATGAATTCAACAAGCATTTCATTGAAAATTTGTATGACAAATGCCACTAGGCACAAAGATAAGTAAGATAGTACTTAACTCCAAGCAGGTTCTGGGTGAGTAAACTCATGTGTATACAGTTAACAGGTTTCTCTTCCTCTAGTTGCTCTCTAGATGTTGCTGGTCCCCAGGGCTTCGTCCTGGCCCCACCTATACGGTTATGACTATCAGTGCTATATCCATAGCCCTGACCATTCCCCAAACCCCAGACTCATGTATTCAACTGCTTCCTTACCAAATCCATTTGGATGTCCAATTGGTATCTCAAACCTAACCTTATCCTCCCCAAGTTTTCCCATATCAATAAATGGCACCAGCACATGCCCAGTTATTCCAGATCTAAGCTTAGAAATCATCCCTTTTTTTTTTTTTTTTTTTTTATCCCTTATTTCCCTTATCCGGTCCACTAGGAAGTCTGGTTTGTTCTACCTATAAAATATGTCTCACTTTGGTCAACTTTTCTCAAATCCCTATGGTGCTGTCACAACACAGAGGAAAGGGCAGTTTGGGAAAAGCTTCCCAGTCACTTCCTTGCCATATCGTCATCTTGAATGAAGAATGGGCTTTTCTAACTGGAGATACTCAAATGGCAGAGGAAGGAACTTGAGAAAAACATGGACCCACACAATTGATGTATGTAGAGAAGGTTGTAAACTGGGAGAATAGAGACTGGGGTTAGATTTCACAGGCTCCTGAATAATCGATGATTAAATTTAATTCATAATGATTAGATTTCATTATGTAGAAATGGAGAAACATAGCAGCCTTTGAATATAAGTGTAATAATAATAAAAGCTTATGGTGACTGATTGCCATGAGCCTGTCATTGGATTCAGCAATTAAAATACTGCTCTCATCTAATTCTCACTAAAAATAGGGGGGGGGGGAATAAAATGATTCACAGAAAGATTAAGTAACTGGCCTAAGAGGACTGAGTGGAAAGCTGGTGAGGCCCAGATTCAAATCCAGGCAGTTTGAAACTGAGATCCAAGGTGTGTACCCTGGGCTAGCCTGCCTCATATTTGCGTTTTAGAAAGGTAGCTCCAGCAGTGTGATGGAGGATGAGTTACTAAGGAGGGAGAGAATGGAGGCAGGAAATTAGTGAGTCTGCTTCAATGGTCCAGGTGAGAAATAATGCAGCCCTGAATGGGGCCATGGCCATGGGGATGAAAAAGGAGGTGGCAGCTCTGTTACATGGAGACTTGGATGGAATCACGTCCTACTTTTAAACATTACATTCTTCTGTCCCATTGTAAATAACGAGTACCAGCTCTCTGTCATTGCTTGCAGCAAGAATGTGCAAAGCAACAGCCATATTTTACATTTTAATTTATAATCCTTTCCAAAAAATATAAAATATGTGCCTGACTTCACATATTTTTAGTCTGGGAATTATCATGAATTTCATCCCATAAGAGCTGGAAAAAAGAATAGGATTAATAAATTAGACATGTTTAGGAGAGAAAAAAAGCATCACAGGAAGTTGAGGATGGAATCCATTTATAGATACCTTAAGGTAAGCAGCTGTTCATATGTATGGCCCTACCTACCCCTCTGTTGGAGAGCAACTTTCCAAAGTCTTTTCCAGTTGTGATGGGTGCCTGGCAATCTCATGATTCTCATATATAATTTCACTAAAATGCTTCTGTTGCTTTGTGCTGCCCCCTCCCCGTTTTGGACAGCTTTATTGAGGTATAATTCACATATCATAAAATCCATAACTCAGTTTTTTAGCATATTTACAAGGTTGCACACCATTACCACAATCAATTTTAGAACTTTTCATCATGCCAAAGAGAAGCCATACCTATTAGCAGTCATTTACCATTGCCTGCCCAACTCTCCCAACCCAGGCAATCACTAATTTAATTTTTCTCTCTATAGATTTGTCTATTCTGGATATTTTGTATAAATGGAATCATACAATATGTGGATTTTTTTATCAACTGGCTTCTACTTCAAAAGAGTCACCCATAATATAGCATGTATCAATCTTTCATTTCTTTTTATTGATGAATTATATTCCACTGTATGGTTGAAACTGAATTTTATTTATCCCTTCATCAGTTGATGGGCACTTGTGCTGCCTTTCCTTAAGCAGTTTGAGGTCAGCCTTCAGGAAAGGCTGCCACATGCAGAGGGACACCACCCCTCAAAGGAGCATGCTCCAGAGCATAAAGGAGAGCTTGAAGGGATCACTGCACACAGATGGAATGTTTCTGGGCCACCCTCAGAGCCCTTGTCGCTGATCACATCTGATGTAGCAGATGATCTGGAGGAAAGACAGAAGCCTTGTTCAGCTAAGGGACAATCCTGGTGGGAGGGGGTGAGCAGGGGGAGACGGCTTCATAACTTAAAAAAACTTGAAGGAATTTTAAGTGATCCCTAGGTTTCCAGTTCTCAGCTGCAATGATGGTAGTGCTAGCCTCAGGCAATGCGGTGAGGTACCAAAGGTGAGAATTTTAGCTTATCCTCTGGTCCTACCCTGTCCTTAATCAGATACCTCCCATAGCCACCAAGGCTGAATTTCTCTGCAACCAAGTCTCTGATAAAGATACCAGAAAATTTAGAGACAGGCTCTCAGGCGCAATTGCATTTTAAAATAAGGACCACTATTTGAGAGCAAATTTTAATGTAGGAATATATTATCAATGGAAGAGTTATAGTCATCATTCATTCATTCAGTAGACATTTATTGAGGAGGAAATACTGGGTAGTGTTAATTTCTCATTTAAGATTTTAAACTATTTCTATAGACAACTGTGTTAGGAAAAGCAAACTCAAAGGCTCATTTTTTTTTTTTTTTCTGTGTGCAGACCCACAAGAAAGATTCTGAGATCCATTATTTCCTCTTTGTATGGTAAGCAATCTTTGACATTCCAAAACCCTGGAGTGCTTGCCTATAATATTCTAGATCATCATAGCTTTTGTACAGATAATTATTATACTTTATCTGCTTACTCACCTCATACTGTGACAGTTGAATACTACTACTACTGCTGATTATCATCATCATTATTATTATTGACCATTTACTACTGCCAGCCACTGGGCTAAAATGTTTACATGCATTATATTTTTAATGCTCTGAGGTAGGAACACAAGTCATCTAGTCCAGCCTCAAATGTATGACTTATGAATACTTTTTACAGCTATCCCCACTGGGAGGGATTGCCATGTAAATAATGAACTGCAAGTCTGAAGCTGTAATGAGTGCTGTAACAGGGAAGCAAACCAGGCACTACTGGAGCACAGAGGAGGAGATCCAATTCCCTGGGGAGGACTAAGACTGCTTCTAACAGAACGGAAGGCTGAGCAGAGTCTTGAATGATGAGAGATGATTTGTCATGTGGTTGAGGAAATAAGGAAGAAGTGAATAAATGTTATATGAGAAGATTTAGTAAGAATTATGCATATACCAAGACTATTGATTAACTTGAGTTAGGGGGAGGATGGAGGAGGGAGAAGAGAATTTGGAAAGGGCTCATTTTTATATCTGATACTAAGCGCATCTCTATTCTTACATCTCATGTAAAACATTAAATTCGGGGGAGGAGGGTTCTACATGCTGAGCTGTAGACTAAAAAATTGTTGAATAATAATGCTATTGAAATCTTTCTATATGTCAAGCACAGTATTTACCATTGCACATATAGTTTCTCTCTGAAACATGTTCTTGATGTAGATATCATTTTCCCATTATGCAAGAGAAGACATTAAAAATTCTAAATTTGCCCAACTTTACACAGCTTGTATGTCTATGAGCCATTCATTGATTCAGTTGTTTCTTGACAGCCTATGATATGTCTGTCAAAATTTAAAATCAGGTCAGCCTGATTCGAAAACATTCATTTTAACTACAACATAGCACTTATTTCTCCTTTAGGATCAGAAAGGGAATATCATTTTTTAAAATCTATTATTAGCTTTAAAATTCTCAGATGAATCAAAAATAAGTCCTGCTCTATAGAAATCAAAGCATAAGGCTGCAAACACATTTCTTGTCCAGGGTGTTTCAAAGATTTAACACAAGGCTTTGTATCATTATTGCAGCAATGCACTGAGCCCTGACTGAAGTAGTCACTTAGGGCATTTCAGTGATAAATCCCATTCTTCAGGGCACTTATAACCTAGCAGTTAACATTTTTCCTGTGTGAAATCCGGTAAGACAAGCCAGTACTTTACTCCTGCAAAACAGTGCACACAAAATAGCTATTAAGTCTTAAATGATCACATGAGATAGATAATTAAATAAGATGGGATTGGAAGCCTGAATCTAGAGCTGTGGTTGAAAAACTTCTTATAGTGTTGACCTGGTGCCTTCAGACAGTCTAACAAAATACAACCAATAGTAGTAAACAGTAATCAGTAATATTTCCCTTGTATTCATTCAGATGGGGTAACAGAGACTTAGTGAAGATTAATGATTGACCTTCATTCAGCCCTGAGCTGGTAAGTACTGATTGGGGAAGATTTAATCCAAGCTGTTTGACTGTAGAGCCCATGTCTTCACCCTATCATTCAGTGCCTCTCTTGGAGGGTGGTGATGAAAATTCCATGGACTAAGGCAGGTGAAGGGTTTAGCAAGGTATGTATCAAATAAGAGCTCTTTTTAAAAATGAGTTTATTTGACAAATGCCTATTTGAACACTTAATAGCTGCCAATCACTGGTCTTGGCACTGAGTAAATAAATGAAAACAGACATAATCTCCAGCTCATGGAGGTAACATGTTAGTTGGGAGAGGCACACAATAAGCATGATAAATAAATAAGTACTCTGCTAGATTATGATAAAGTTCTATGGGGAAAAATAAAAGCATGGAAGGTGATGGGAAGTGTCCAGGTAGGTTGTGATTTTAGATAACGGAAAGCCTAACCAAGCAGGTGTTATTTGGCTAAAGACTGGAAGGGGTGAGCCATGCAGATGCCTGGGCGGAAACATTCCAGGAGTGCAGGGCAAGTATAAGAGCTCAGCAGTGGGCACAGACATCCAAGTTCCAGGAGCTGAAGGAAGCCAGCCAGGCTGGAGAGAGTGAGCAAGCTAGGACAGCAGCCAAGTTGAGGGAAGGCAGCATGTGCAAACCATGCTGTGCTTCTTAGGCCTTTTTTTTTTTTTTTTTTTTTTGGTATGCAGGCCTCTCTCACTGTTGTGGCCTCTCCCGTTGCGGAGCACAGGCTCCGGACGCGCAGGTTCAGCGGCCATGGCTCACGGGCCCAGCCGCTCAGCGGCATGTGGGATCTTCCTGGACTGGGGCACGAACCTGCGTCCCCTGCATCGGCACGCGGACTCTCAACCACTGTGCCACCAGGGAAGCCCCTTCTTAGGCCATTTTACATCGACCTGGGCTTTTATTCAGAGTGAGGTACCATTAGAGAGTTTGACAGGAGGGGTGCCCTGATCTGACTTGGGTTTTAGCATCTCACTGACTGCAATGGTAAGAGTAGAAGAATTTTCGTAAGAGTGGAAGTAAGGAGACTGGCTTGGAAGCCACTGCAAAAATCCAGCTTAGAGATGGTGGTGGCTTAGGTCAGGTTGAGAGCTGTAGAGGTGGTAGGAGGAACCAGATATAAGCTGCTGTTAATCCTTTCTAAGTTGGTGTTTGGCCACAATTACAACGAATCAGTTGTTAAGCTGAGATGCAGAGTCACATAGGGCTGAATGAAGTATTAAACAGTATGCTAGGGTGTTTGTCTCTGAAATTTATTAAGCTCCCACTCTAAGAAAGGCATTATGCCAGACACTGCAGATGAAAGAGATGAGGGTGACTATCCCCGCCCCTTTGAGAGCTTAACTCTAAGTAGTAAGAGGACAATATACCACAGCTATATGTGGAGGCAGAATGTGGCCGTATGCATTCTTCCAATGAATATTTGCTAGATGCGGTTTTAGGTGCTGAAGATCGAGACAAAACTCCCTGCTCTCATGGAGTTTATATTCTAGGAGAGCGAGACAAAAAACGAGCAAGAGAAATATATAAATTATATAGCATGTTAAAAGGTAACAATGGAGCTTCCCTGGTGGCGCAGTGGTAGAGAGTCCGCCTGCCAATGTAATGTGGGGGACACGGGTTCGTGCCACGGTCCCGGAAGATCCCACATGCCGCGGAGCGGCTGGGCCCGTGAGCCATGGCCGCTGAGCCTGCGGGTCTGGAGCCTGTGCTCCGCAACGGGAGAGGCCACAACAGTGAGAGGCCCGCGTACCACACACACACACAAAAAAATTCCAAAAGGTAACAATGAAGGACTTCATAAAGGTCAAACCCATACCTGCACAACACTGTAATTGGGAAAAACTAGGAACAATGTAACATCCATGTGAAAGGAACTGGCTTAATAAGGTGGTATGTCCAGTCTATAAACTAGTATACAATAGTTATAAGATACATAAGTAGATATACTGAACCAATGAGACCAGCTGCACTTCAAGATATATTACTGAATCAAAAGAGCAATATGATGAACAAAACACAAAGTGTAATTTTTAATATACACACACACATACACCACCATGTGCACATATATGTATATGAAGTCACAATATATTTTGGAAAGACACGGGTGAAGGGATCAAAAAAGCTTCCCACATACTTCACATCATTTGCTCCCAGGCCTCCAACTCCTCCCTTCTCAACTGTGGGTCAGTCTCCAGAGCTGTGTGGCAGTGTGGCCACTGCAAGATACACTGTGTCATCCTCTGTGTGATAAGCCCCACCTTCATGACAGCTCTGACAATGACATACTTTGATCTGTCTCTGGGAAAGCTGAGACCCTTAGAGTGGACAGGTCAGTCCTGGCTGAAAAAAAAATATCTTGTTTCTTTCCTGTCTCCCAGGATCTTCCAGGGGGTTTGGAGGTGACTGAAGCCTCTTTCTGGCCCCTTTCTCTCCCACCTTTGTCACCATCTTCTGGCCCAGTGCCTCACTCCACTCAGCCTTCCCAAGCTCAGCAAACGTGATAAGCCACTCCTGCCAACATTCTAGCAGATAAGGTTTGTGTTTACAGACTCTCCCATCCCCCTGATATTTGAGTTTTATTTTAGAAAGGGGTTTAGGAGACACAAGCATTGTATGAGATTTTATATGAGAAAATTAGTGTTACCCATAAACCACGGTACATAAACTCAGTTATTAAAATGATTAATATTAACTCTCCCGGACTTCCTGGGTGGCACAGTAGTTAAGAATCCGCCTGCCAATGCAGGGGACATGGGTTCGATCCATGGTCCGGGAAGATCCCACATGCCACAGAGCAACTAAGCCCATGCGCCCCAACTACTGAGCCTGTGCTCTAGAGCCTGTGAGCCACAACTACTGAGCCCGTGTGCCACAACTACTGAAGCCCGCGTGCCTAGAGCTGGTGCTCTGCAACGAGAAGCCACTGCAATGAGAAGTCTGCATGCAGCAATGAAGACCCAACACAGACAAAAATGAATAAATAAATAAATTTATAAATTTATAAAACAAAACAAAAAACTCTCCCACCTTTTCTACTGTACACAGATTAAATGTTATTGTTATTATTAACCTTCTCACCTCCTCCACAGTAGACAGATTGGGAAATGATATTAATAAATCTCCCCATCCCCCAGCCCTGCTTTTTCTGTCGCTGGGAAGATATTTGCATGAACTGTGCTGGGCTTAAAAGGCCAAGGATTTTTAATCTTCCCTGTTCCTAGTACTGCCTAGCATTCTTTCTCCTTTTTTCCTTTTTTTTTTTTTTCACAAGTTTACAAAGTGCTCGAATACCCTTTAGCTTATTTAACATTCACAATGAGACTCTGAGACATACTATGATCCCCACTTTACAGATGACAAAACTGGCCCTCAAAAGCATGAAGTCACTTACCCAAGTTGTTACAAAGCTGGGATGTAACCTAACTTCTTCCAAGCACTGTGTTCATGTAACACAACCCGAGCTTGGCCAAACAGACTTTCTGTCCTACAGCCTCACCCGGAAGAGGGGAGTGTTTTTCCCTCTTTCTGCTCAAGGACACAGGAGGTGCTGTTGATTAGTGGGATGCAGAGGAAGGAGCACTGGAACTACAGTGGAGGTGGCCAGGCTTGTGACTGTCCACAGCTGTGTGAGGGGACACCAAGTAGGAGCCTATGTGCTGCACCTGTGCCTCTTGAGTCTGCACGTCCTTGAGTCTGCACGTTCTTGAGTCTTCACTCCTGTGTTTCCCCGTGCATGCGTCTGTTTCTGTGTCCTTCCTCCAAGTCATCAAATAGAACGCCCCTTCCTGCCTCAGAACCTTTACACATCCCACTCCTTCTGCAGGGTCCTCTCTTCCTTCAGAGTCTAATGATCTCAGCTCAAATGTAACTGACTCAAGGAAGCTGTTGTAGGTTGAATTGTGCTCCCTGATAAAGACATGGTCAAGTCCAAACACCAAGTACCTATGAATGTGACACTATTTAGGAAACAAGGTCATTTCAGATGTAATCACGTTAAGATGAGGTCATACTGGATTAGGGCCCTAATCCAAGGACTGGTGTCCTTTTAAGAAAAGGAAAAATTTACAAACAAATGCACAAACACAAAGGAGAGAAGGCCTGGACAATGGAAGCTGAGATTGGTGTGACACATCTACAAGCTAAGGAACACCAAGGATTGGCAGCAACCACCAGAAGCTAGGAGAGGAGGCATGAAGAGGTCTCCTCAGAGCCTCCAGAAAGAGCCAACTCTACTAATAACTGGATTTCAGATTTCTGGCATCCAGAACTATAAGACAATACATTTCTGTCATTTTACCACCAAGTTTGCGGTCATTACGTTAGCCCTAGGAAACTATAACAGAAGCCATCCAGCTTTTCCAGAATAGGGAAGGTTCATCTAGTGCATGTTTTCATAGCATCAGCTATTTTTTTCTAAATAGCACTGTAAATAGCATTGTGGTTATATATTTGCTTTTTTTTTTTTTTTGATCAATATTTATCCCCCCACTAAAATGGAAGCCCTATGTAAATGAATAGTGTTGGGTTTTGATCACTATAATGAGGTTTAAAAAAAAAAAAAACCCAACAGTGACTAGCATAAAAACAGCACGGTATGCAATGAACAATTTTTAAATGAAAGAAAGAGTGAATGAATGAATAGGTTGATGATTGGCAAGAAGAGAGAATGGCACTTGTAATTTTGGCCTAGGAGTGTGGGTAAAGCATCTGAAACCAGAACAAAGATCTGTTTCTCTCTCAAACTCTGTTTCTCTTCTCTCTCCCTCAATCTCTGTCTCTCTGATTTCTTGCTTTTGTCAAGTTAGATTAGAACATTTGTCTTTTTAAAAGTCTGTGGGGAATGATAAGATTGACAAAACAGTTCATGGTAACAGGGAAAACTGTCAACTGATAAATACTGTAAAACTGTGAAAATATGAAAACAAATGATTTCTTTCTGTAAGTTAGAGAAAGTGGATTTTTTTCACTGTCCTATCAAACAGTATAATGATAATTATTTGTACCATCAATTTTGTATACAATTGAAAATGGTAGATAATTTTTATTTAATGAAAACAGCAGAAGTCATATATATTTTTTTCCTATCTTTATGTTAGCTATTTACAAACATCATCACATACTCATATATCTTAAAAAGTATAGGAAAATGATGTTGCATAATGGTTAAGGGCAAGAGCTCTGGAATCAGACCCCAGGCTTAAAGGTCAGCCCTAACCACTTAGGGTGTGATCTGGGAAACATTACTTAACTCCTCTCTGCCCAGTTTTTAATTTCTGTCTCATAGGTTGTTGTATGGATGAAATAAGCTAATATATGCAAATACATACAAGAGTAATTGGCACTTAGTAAAACTCAATACATTTTAGCATTATTATTACTATTAGACATCTGACAGTTATGAGACCATGCTAAGTAGTCACTGAGATAATCTCATCTATTTATGTCATAGCTACAAATTACAAATCATTTTCCCTGTTTATCTTCCAGAATTAAAAAGCAATGAACAAAATAGACTGGTGGATGATGCGTGGGGTTAGGGATGGCAAAGAGATTTTACAAACACATTTCTTTGTAATAAGAAGTACTGAAAGCTTAATTAATCTTTTATTTTTGGCAAGGGGGTAAGGGGAGTAAAATGTCAAATAATGGAATTAAAAATTAAGATGCCCTATTTCCATTCTTTTGAAGCAATTAATTAATTTTTATGGTAATTTTTAAGTTCAAATTTTTGCACTTTAGTCTTAGTCCTGTCAAGTCAAAATTTCAAAGTATTGTTAAAAACTCAGGTTAACAGAATGATTTAAATGGTTTAAAGACTCAGAATTATAATTAATTTGGGGGTTGAACTTCTGATCACACAAATCAGATTTCAGTAGAAAATCAAATCCATTAAACATATCTGTGGTGTTCGCTCCTTCTCAAAGAAATACTTATTTCTAACAACATTTCCATTAACTGGTTTATTAAAGAATTTTATGGCAAATTAATTAATATATTTAAACTGATGATAAGAATAGCCACACTGGAACTTAGCTCTTTTCTTGGTGTCAAAGAAGATCACTCTCATTCCATCTTAGATTTAATGGAGTTGTCTGCTGGCAGCTGCTACCACTTATACTGGAAAAATACTGAGGTTTAAAAAATTCTTTTAATGGTCTATTTTGGCTAGAGAAGATAAAGTTCATTTGAGAGGGATGCCAGCAGCTTGTTATCTTTTAGGGTGTTTCCTATCTTGCCTTCGTGGCTAATTTTGGGATCACATTTCGATTATGGGCAGCTTAAATAGAAACAGGACTCCTCCGTGGGCTGTCTGCATCACAAGTAGTCATTACCCCAGGCCAGAACTTCCTGAGAGATGGAGAGGCCATGCAGGAAAATGAGCCACCCCAACAAGATTCCTACAGATCCTATCATTGTCTGGAAAATGGATAGGCTATGCTTGTCAAAGCCACTGTTTTTCATCCTCTCCCACTCCCTCTTTGCAGCTGGTGATTTCCATCTGCAGCTTTTGCAGTCTGATGTGTAATTTGGCCTCTCCTGACTCCCTGAATGTGCCTTCATGTTACATCTTCTTTTGAGACTGCACCTTTCTCAAGGTTTTCTTATCTCTTAGTATTGTTCAGATTCATTCTTCTTTGTTGTTGAGAGTCAGAGTTCAACTTTGAAAAAAATACAGTAAAGATGGAAACAAATGAAAGAAAATAAAACATAGAGAACTAAACTGTTTTGACAGGGATAGAAGTTAAGTTTTATGTCCTCTTGGCCTTTTGACAAAAGTAATGCATATATATGTGGCTCAGAGCTTATCAAATTGTGACAAATGTTGTGTTTGTTTAAGGTTCTACAATGGAGGCCGAGTAACTTGAAGGCATAGAATAAAATAGAAGTACATGCAAGTAAGTCAATTTGTTTTACTATATGACCATTCCTAGACACAGGACCAGAAGGATTTTCTCCCCTCATTCTCAAATTTAGACTGAGGATGAGTATTCATGATCAGTTAGAATCATACCAAACTGAAGACATAAATATTAACACTCAGAGCTCTTTTTTTATTAAAGTATAGTTGATTTACAAAATTATATTAGTTTCAGGTATACAACATAGTGATTCAATATTTTTATAGATTATACTTCACTTAAAGTTATTTATAAAATAATGGCTAATATACAATATATTATTTATTTTATATATAGTAGTTTATACCTCGTAAACCCCTACCCCTATTTTGCCCCTCCTCCCTGCCTCTCTCTACTAGTAACCGCTAGTTTTTCTCTTTATCTGTAACTGTTTCTATTTTGTAAATAAATTCATTTCCATTATTTTTTAGATTCCACATATAAGTGATATCATATGATAGTTATCTTTGTCTGACTTACTTCACTTAGTATGATAATCTCTAGGTCCATCCATGTTGCTGTAAATGGCATTGTTTCACTCTTTTTTACAGCTGTGTAGTATTCCATTGTGTGTGTTTATATATATACATATATGTATGTGTGTGTGTGTATATATATATATATATATATATCACATCTTTTTAACCCATTCATCTGTTGATGGACACTTAGGTTATTTCCATATCTTTACTATTGTAAATAATGCTGCTATGAACACTGGGTGCATGTATCTTTTCAAATTATAGTTTTGCCTGGGTATATGCCCAGGAGTGGGACTGCAGGATCATATGGTAACTCTAGTTTTAGTTTTTTAAGGAACCTGCATACTGTTCTCCATAGTGGCTGCACCAATTTACATTCCCACCAACAGTGTAGGAGGGTTCCCTTTTTTCCACGTCAGCACTCAGGACTCTTATGGAGTAATTTTTGTACTAAATTTGGCAGTTTATAGATAGCTACCAATCCAGTTAAATTAATTGCTCTTTAGCACAAGCTTAAACAAAGAAAAGCCTATATATTGGCTGAGAGGATAAAAAAGAAAAGCAAACTGGCACCAATTTCCAAGTTTCCTTCCACACTCGTGGAAATGAGCAGAACCCTGCAGGGCCCCCGCCAGGTACAAAACAGAGCAGTTAATGATTAGGACAATCGAGTCAGAGACTCAGTGTCTGGTGCACACTCCTGAGTTGTTTTACAGATACTATAACGGCCACCAGAGGAAAAAGCTAACTGCATGATGACCAGACTATAGCTATGACATAAGCTGCTCCATCTTCAGAGCAGTACTGAATCTATGGCTAGCACTATACCAAGAACTGGCCTCAAGAGAATGGGATTAACATTATTGTTCACAATAATCTATATCTTTGTGGGCATCAAAATAATTGTAGCTTGCTCTGCCCGTATATGTAAGTGGGCAACTAAAACTGTCAGCAAAGAGATGTGACAGACCCATGTCAACATCTTCCACTCTGAGAATATGGCACCCTATGTCAGCATGAAGTTACAGAAGACAGATGTTTGCCCATAATCCCATAAAAATGGAATGATGTTCTGACAAGTGGGGATTTGTAAGCGGCTCTTTGCAGGAAACTGCCTTGAGCAGGAAGTCCCTTTCCTTGTCACTTTAGCAAAGCTATATTGTAACTTTTAACCAGGCACCCCCGAACTCTACTCATCTCTGGCTCAAGCCCACCTTTCAAATCTTGTAATCACACAATACATTGCCTAACTTGTTGTTTCTTTCCATAGATTGAAGAAGTAGAAATGAAGAATAAGTAATTAACAGATGACCAGATCTCTTCCTTAGCTTCTCCTTCAGTAATCTCCCAAACAAACTGTGTGACCAAATTGTGTAAACAAGATAACATCTAGAGGAAGATCATGAGGAGACGACAAGCCTGCCCACAAGCCTGCACTCAGCGGGGGATGGCAACAACTCTGACCCCCTATCTCAGTGATTAACTGAGATTACTTCCCTGTTTCCTTTTAAAAGTTTCATGGCTGAGCAGAATCTTCAGAGGGGGTTTCTGGGGGACACTGAATCCACCATCTCCCCAGACTACCGGCATTCTGATTAAAGGCACCTTTCCTTTCTACCGACATCTGTAAGTATGTAGTTGATTTAGTAAGTGGCGAGCAGTGAGACCCCCATTCGATAACACTCCACAGGGTAGAACACTCTCAAAGATGCAGGCTTGTTTTCCTTAGATTTGAGGCAGGCGAAATTTATGATGGCTTCTCTTAGTCTGCAGTTTGGTTATACCGGTTCCCGTATTCCTTTAGAGAGAGCTAGATGCACTGGCTTCCTTCCTATGGCATTAACTAATGGAAACAGCACTTTCCAACTGCAACAGCCCTAGCCTGTGACCAGACATGTATGCTCCTCCCTAGCTTCTGACCTACAAGGCAAGGCTTGTTTCTTTCTTCTCCTACGTTACAGAAGTGGAGGGTCTATCTTTGTGGGGGCAGGGGGAGTGGAAGGGGAAGGGGAGAGAGAGAGAAAGCTCAAGGACTTTTTCTTCATTTATACTCATTTAATGCATATTGATTTATAGGAATTGAGGATTTACTTGACTTAGACATAAATTATATAAAATCAAAACATTTTTTTTTCTGAAAAATTATGCAGAATAATACATAGATCTATTATATTATATATTTTAAAACCACAATGAATCCAGTATCTAAAATCTGAATATAATATTATGTTAATTTGCTTCCATTTTAAAGGAGAGACAAAAACAAAACAAGATTCTATGGGGATCTTCCCAATATACAGACTGCTACCTGTCTTAACTTTTCTTGTCCCAACAAAGGTTAGGTCATTACAAAAAGGATGTTAAGATAAATCCCTATGGAGGATGGACAAAATTTAGTAAGCAGATAATGAATGCCAGCCATGATTAAGAATTTTTTCTATATGAAATGAGGTTTATTGAGGCTGACACGTTACACAGCTTCAGGGCATGTCACTCGTATATGCTCCCTAGTGCTGTGCAAAGTGGTGATATAAAAATATATATAATATGGTCTTTCATTGGTACACTGTGGTCCCCAGAATAATGACATTTCAGCATTAAAAGCTCTTTGCTATCTGGCCCGAACCTCATTTATCACAATCTGTGTAATCTAAGATTTGGCTGTAAAGGATCTATTCGCTACCCACCTTTTGCTGTAATTAACATATACTCTTCTACCCCTCCTGCCTTTGCTCATGCTGTGACCCCCATCTAATAGAGCAAAGAATATATACACACCCAAGTATTACATAGGGTATGAAAAACACTAAGGCACACCAAGTTTGTGCTGTTGGTGAAGGAAACGGAAAGAAAATAGAGCTGGAAAGGTAATTTAGGCCAGTTAAAGGCCTTATTTAGTAGGTCACAGGGTTTGCTAATGGTTTGAATAAGTGCATGACAGGAGCAGAGTTGTGTATTAATAAGACAAATGGATTTGGTAAGAAAAGTATTGCAATTGTTAAACAAGACAGAATCAGGATCTAGCCACACTGGATATGGATAAGGGTAGATGTAGTGAGATTTCCAGGGTAAGAAAAGATAATTTACAGACACATTCTGGGAAGTTGTCTACAGTGGTAAAAAAGACAATTAGAGAAGGAGTCTTTTAAGAATAAAACCATGACTAAGGAGAGTGGGTAGAAAGACAAGTGGGGTGGGAATAGGGCTGAGGGGCTTGGGTAATAAAGAGGAATTAAGGAGAATTTCATTTCCATCCATACAGTGAACTAGTTTTCTTGAACATTTTACCCACTTAAAAATTACCTAAAATTTATAGATTAACAACAATAGCAACATCCAGTAACAAAATAAAAATAGGATGCCAGAAATGTAAACAAATACCACAGATGGCTTTATCCTAGGAACATCTGCCAAAATGTGATGACTCTTGAGCACTGGGAACAGGAAATAAACCCTACTGTTTGCCACAAGTAAGGCCTTACTTTTTATGAAGGAGGCTGTGTAAGATTTCCAAAGAGAACTAAAAATCAACCTGCTCTACCAGAAGAACACTAAGACAAAATGCCTATTTCAAACTTGCTGAAGTGTGAAGAAGGGAGAAAACAATTTCCTGAGATGGAACCACAAGTCATCCTTCATGGGGATGTGTGGCCTGAACGTATACCACCTATTTTTAACTACCTGTGTTAGGTAAAAACACGTTGGTTGAAAAACCAGTGCTCTAAGTGAGCAGAGAGAAGCAAACTCGAAACCACTTTGTGAAACATACCCTTAACACAGACCTCAAAGAATTACCCCAAATAATGTTCCAAGGTAGAAAGTTTACTGAGGAGGAGCAGACAACAAAATCAGACTAACAAAGATTCAAATACTGAAATTATCAAGCATACTACATAAAATATGTATGTTAAAAATACTTTAAAATAAAATAAGAGATTAAAAATATAAGTGCTAGTTATAAAAATAGAAAAATTTATAAAATAATGAAAATAACCATATAAATATGATTTATAAAATAACCAAAATTGAATTTTTATAAATAAAAATAACTCAAACCTTTAGGTAGAAAAAAATATAGTTAAAAAATTAAATTGGTGGTGAATATCAGGTTAAATACAGATGAAGAAATATTGAGTGAATTGGAACACAGAGCTGAAGAAAGTTTTCAGTAGCATGAACAAAAAGACAGAGATTAACAAAAAGCATATACAAGAGGTTAAAACAAATGGAAACCAGAATAAGAAAGTCTAATATGTATCTCATGATATCTCCAGGAGGAGAAAGTAGGCAAACCTGGGGAGAAGTAACATTTGAAGAGGTAATGGCAGCCTTAGAATTTAGCAAGTGTCTTGTGAGGGAAATTCAGCTATGTGTTTGTGTTTCCTCATTGTGTCACTGCTAAAAGCTCTGATCAGGACCAAGCCCAGGGTCTTAGCCTGTAGCCAGAACCAAGAATTAGCAACTCTCCAAGGGAAGACAGCAACTGTAGATCTTCAGATCACCTCCGAAAGTTTCTCACCTCTGTGGAAATTTAGTCCCTCTAGTCTTCCTTGCTTCTGCAGCTCTCTAATGCCTTTAAAGTGTGACTTGTGTAACATGTTTGGCTTTTCTTGTTATTTTCAGTGGGAGTATGAACCTGTCATGAATTACTTCATTCTAGCAGGAAGGAAAATTTAGGGAGGCTTCTTTGATATTTAAGCATATTCAACTGGTTAGAGCATTTATGAAGGGACCATTGTGGCTAAAGTGATAGAGGAAAAAGTTGATAGCTGTGAGTGAGGATATGTAAAACCTTGTAGGATATAGTAAGGATTCAGTTTTACAAGAACAAAATATGGAAGGAACAAAATATGGTAAGGACCAATGTAATGAATGAAAAAGTCTCTAAAGATAGGGATAAGGGGCTTCCCTGGTGGCGCAGTGGTTGAGAATCCACCTGCCGATGCAGGAGACACGTGTTCGTGCCCCGGTCCGGGAAGATCCCACATGCCGCGGAGCGGCTGGGCCCGTGAGCCATGGCCGCTGCGCCTGCGCGTCCGGAGCCTGTGCTCCGCAACGGGAGAGGCCACAACAGTGAGAGGCCCGCCTACCACACACACAAAAAAAGATAGGGATAAGATATAAAGAAGGAATATGATTCTGGGTGGAGGGAGAGGGTATCCTGGGATTGGACTGAAGAAGAAAGCTTGGGTCCAAAGACAGAGGAATAAGTTAATTCATTTTGCCATCAGACACTGGTTGGTGGTTGAGTGGTAAAGGCAGAGTATTTTAAAGATAAAGAGAATGTGAATTCTTTATCTTTAATCCTCATAATTAGTGCAAGAAAGATGATAAGCAGTCTACTGGAAAAGTAAGGAGAGAATCTTCTTGTTAGCAAAAGTTAGGCTTCAATGATTCTAAAAGCTACTGCCCACTCATTTTGCTTGCTCATCATCTCTGCATTCTTCTGGTAACTCCTTCAGGGAAACTCTTTCAGGGAAACGTCCCTCTTCCATTTCCAGTTCATATGGTTTCAGTAGAGTCAACTGCTTTCCCCCTCTACCTCTCTCCTACTTGCCTGGCAAAAGGTTGGTACATGATCCAGAACTGACCACAGCAACTGATTCTAGGATGAATACAATTTTGTGATTCTAGGATGAACACAATTTTGTGTAGTGGAACTCAATTCCAGGACTTCTGATGGAATTATTTTGCTTGAATTGATGGAATGTTTGTTTGGATCAGGTAGTGGCTACCTTGCCAACACAAGAGTTAACACAGAGAGTGCAGTAGAACTCAAGAGGGAGGAAGACTGAGAGTCAGCAAGACAGAACACTGAGAGAGAAAATAGCACTAACATGTCTGACTATATCTCTCTCTCCAGACTCTCCATTTATATGACGTAATAAATCATCTTTACTGCTTACATCACTTTGAGTTGTGTTTCTGTCGCTTGCAAAAGAATAACTTCTGACAAATGCACTTGGCAAAATTTGAACTGGATGGAATTTATTTGCAATAAAAAAGAAGCTTCACGAGGCATAAAAAAGCCAATCCTAGAATTTCAAAGTAGTATAAAACCCCAGAGATAAAGATGATACCCAGGGAAATGTTTTGACTTGCTCTAAGTTCTGTAGTCAGTTCATGATAGATCTACTACTAAAGTCCAGGTCTCCCATACTTTCTTCTCTTAAGAAGAGATGGGGTTGTACTTACCCCTTCTCTCCTTGCCTCCCCCTACTTGGGCTTTTGGTGCTAGAGAGGACAAGAGGAAGAGTCTCCAACATTAGAGGTGGAACAAAGTAAGAGGAAAGGCAAGTAGCAAGGAGGGATTTACTCTTTCTGGGGACTGAATTATCCATTAATAATCAATCAGCTTCTCCATGGAAAATCAACTGGATTCTCTGTGATAACTAACATGGTCATTTCTCAGTAGAGAAGCCTGGCTGAGATTTTCCTTCCTTAACTTCTAAACATCTTTGGCTGTCAATAATCATTTGTATTAATACTTGATACTGCTGACAATCCTGACTTTGAAGAAAGGCTCTGGGGTGGAGTTAAGAAGCTCCTCTGAAAAAACATCCCTGCAGTGTGACAGTGTGTGCAGGCAGTCAGAGGACTGCTGGAGCTGTGTTTGTTCACTTGTCCGAAAAATGCAGCACTTATTGGATAGAACCAGAGAGAGAAAACAGCACTAACAACACAGCAGAGTGCAAACAGCAAGGTACAGGCCAACAACCGCACACACACAAATCAGCTGGGATAATTCTATCTCATCATCTGCTACACCCAAGATGAGTGAATGAAATCTGCTCATTGGTGCTGTAAGTGAGAATATGCTTTGCCCTAGAGGATAATTGTCCTCTGATTTCTTGATTATTTGGAATTTCTTTTGCATCAGTTAAGCCCATTGTGAATGTACAGAAAAACGTGTCTTGCTCAAGCTGTGTTTGAACCTCAGAGTTCTTTATGTGAGTTCACTATGTGTGACATCTTTTCTGCACCTTAAGCAGTGGATTACTGGAGCTAGAAGGGAATTCAAAGACTACTTAACTCAGAGACAGTAAATGGTCACTTGGCAAGTAAAGAATATGTTTGAGGAACTGCGTGACATTGGCAAAACCCTCTTCACTTTGGGCCTCAACTCTCAGGTCCGCAAAGTGAGGGTGTTGGACTGAGGGAAACCTACAGTCAATTCCAGGGCAGAAATGCTCTGACTCTAACCTCAGGATAAAGTGTGTGGTTGGGAGGTTGGTCATTCAGTTTGACACAAAGCATTGAAAGAGAGCAAAAGTTCAACCTTATGTGTGATGAAGGACTTGCAATTTAAAATTCCACTTTTTACCTATCAGAAGAAAACATTTTTTAAAATGCACTGTTTGGGCATGAATGTGGGGAAACACGTTTATATGGCAATGGGGGTGTAAACCAGCACCTTTCTGCAGAGCAATATGACAACATATTTAATAACTGAAAATGCATACACCATTTGATTTAGACATTCTATTTCTAGGAATTTATGCTATACATACACTTACACGTGTGAAATTACCTTTGTGTAAGGATAGTCATTATAGCTTGTTTGTAATAGAAGCAAAACACTAGCAACAACCTAAATATCAATGAGAAAAATTCTACAGTGAAATATCATGCAGCTTTTACAAATAAAAGGTAGCTCTGGCAGAAAAATGTTAAAATACGTTAATAAGGAAAGACTTGCAAAAGTGAATTACCTTAGCTAACTGATTTAAAGAAAAGCTCAAAAGTGATGCTAGCTTTTAAAATCTTCCTTAAGACTTGAGTATCCAGAACGGGTCTAAGGCCAGCCAAATACATTCCAATAAAGAACTGACCAGCAACTCCTTTCAGTCAGCACTGGCAAGGATGGGATCTGCGGACTTTGGCTGAGGTATCCATTCATGGTATTTTCCCTTGCCTTATTCCTCTTCTTACAGTTGTTCCCTTACCAGCGATGCTTGTGTGTTACTATTTTCTATCAGAAATACACAAACTCGGGACTTCCCTGGTGGTGTGGTGGTTAAGAATCCGCCTGCCAATGCAGGGGAGACGGGTTCAAGCCCTGGTCCAGAAAAATCCCACATGCCCTGGAGCATCTAAGTCCATGCACCACAACTACTGAGCCAGTGCTCTAGAGCTCGCAAGCCACAACTATTGAGCCCACGTGCCACAACTACTGAGCCCGTGTGCCTAGAGCCCACGCTCCGCAACAAGAGAAGCCACCGCAATGAGAAGCCCGTGCACGGCAATGAAGAGTAGCCCCCCGCTCTCCTCAACTAGAGAAAGCCCGCATGCAGCAACAAAGACCCAAAGCAGCCAAAAATATATTAATTAATTAATTAATTTTAAAAAATAATAAAAAAAGAAATACAAACTTTTTCTTAACACGTTATAGTCACCTGATAAAATGAACACCTCTTAAAAAAACATAACAATTACAATATTGAGTACCTACAATGTGCCACACAGTATGTCTAGAAATTTATATAGATCTTGCCATTTATCAAAAAAACTATGGTCTACCTAAATGTTATCTCCATTTGTCAGATGAAAAAACTTAGCCTCCGAGTGGTTTAATAATTTACTCAGAGAATGACAGCTAGTGAGGAGTTGAAGTTAGTGCTTCATTCTTTCTGCTATGAAAGCTTAAATGTGTTTACCTGTGCGTTGTACTCCTAGGCCTTCTTTGAGGGCAACTGTATATTTTTCATACAGGAAGTTAAACAGTTTATACAAGGCACTGTGATTTAATTCATATTAATCCTATGTCCCATGCACGGCGCTAAGTCCCTGGCAAGTACAGTCCAGCATTAGAAAGTCCAGAAAGGCCAGAAATGGACATGTGCTCTCAGTGATACTGGCTGCCCATGTTCCATGTATAATCAGTATTGTTAAATGCAGTGCTTCCCAAACGTCAGGCATTTTCATTCTTCCTTCACGATTTTCACTATATCTACACACCAACTATAATATTATTTCTTTATTTTTTCTTTAAATCAATTCACTTTTTTTCCCTTAAAGTCTATCAATTTTAGCCTCCATCGAAGTAAAACCAAAGCTGTGGTATGCTAGTAACATTTTCTAGTATATGGAACGATAAATACATTGCTACGGGGAAAAAGAAAACAGTCAGTGTCCCATCTAATGATACACTTTGGGAAATCCTGGATTAATGCTAGATTGGGGCAGAGCAACAATGCCCCCCTATGCCCCGTGAGATTCTCTCACTCAGTTTTATGATGCTGTTGCTACCACAGTTTGGTTAGCATTGGTGCATCCTCCCTGGTGACAAATCCCACTCCAAAATGGACAGATATATACATGTTTCATCATGCATTTTCCCTTAAATGTTTGACTCAGACTACTGATGTGGTATGTAACAGTGGGTTTGTGATACTGAATTTGTGATGAGTCAATGTTTGGTATGTAAATCAGGTCACAAATAGTAAGTCAAGAGTCTTCTTTAGAAAAATGGAATTGTAACAAGATGTTGTTGGCAAGGAGCCATAATCTGAACCAAATGCTTCCACGGAACAGAACTTGGGCTGTTCTGATGTAGGCTACATTGACTAGTCAGGAAAGTCTGAAAAAAGCTTAAGCTGAGGATGATTTCTGAGCAAGGTTTCCTAAGACAGAGATCAGAATGGTGGTTGCCAGAGGTGGGGGTGGAGGATGGAGGGTGGGCAAAGTGGGTGAAGGTGGTCAAAAGGTACAAACTTCCAGGTATAAGATATAATATACAGCATGGTGACTATGGTTAACAAGACTGTATTGTATATTTGGAAGCTTCCAAGAGAATAGATCTTAAAACTTCTTATCACAAGGGGAAAAAATTGTAGCTATGTGAGGTGACGGAATTTGACTAAACTTACTGTGACAATCATTTTGCAATATATGCACCTATCAAATCACATTGTTCACCTTAAACTTATACAATGTTACATGTTAATTATATTTCAGTAAAACTGGGAAAAAAATTTACATTGTACACAGAAGAAAAAAGAAAATATACATACAAACAACCCCCAAATGTTTATGTACACATCTATAATTATTTATATATATATACATGCCTACAATTACACATATATAAATATTTCTATACATACACACATGGATCTATATACATATCTCTATATAGATATGTACATATATACTGATGTGTATAGTATGCATTACAGGATATTTTAAAAATGCAATTAAATATTTTCTGTGGTCTATTGTAACTGAGCAAGTCACATATTAATGACTTACTCCAAAGTCAATATAAAGTAAATTGGGGACTTCCCTGGTGGTCCAGTGGGTAAGACTGAGCGCTTCTAGTGCAGGGGGCCCAGGTTTGATCCCTGGTCAGGGAACTAAATCCTGCATGGATGTCTCAACTAAGAGTCTGCATGCCGCAACTAAGAGGTCCGCATGCTGCAATGAAGATCCTGTGTGCTGCAACTAAGACACAGTGCAGCCAAAATAAATAATAAATAAATAAATATTTTTTTAAAAACGGGAGGTGAAAATATTATTCGTCTTTCTTTTCTTGTTCTCCTGCTTGTACTTTTTTCTCAAGTCACATTATACTCTGCTTTGTACTTCATTTATCACTGTGCCTGCCTCAGCTCTCCATTGGACTACAAATTATCTAAAGGCAATGATACTCCACTACTCTTCGAATCCTTCAGTGCCTAACACAGTGATCTGCATACAACAGAGGCTTAATAAAATATGAAGGAGTACTAAATGAATAGATGAGTCCAGAAACACAAGCTCCATTCTGAGCTCTTTTATTAATTACCTTCTTAAACTTAAGCAAGTCATTTAATTTCCTTGGAATGCAGTTTACTCACCCTTACAATTACAGAATTGGTTTAGCCTCCAAGGGATCCTGGAGATTTATTTTGTTTCACATATTTTAAAAATTTCAAAAACTATTATAAGTGCTCCATAACACTATGGAGATTATATAGATTCTTCTGTGACACATAACTTTATCATTTCTTCCATTAAATATATTAGCTATCAACAAAAGAAAATTCAACTAAAATATCTAAAACCAACAGGTATGCATTATATATACAGTGAAGTGTCAAGGAAAACTAAAATATACAATTTGTGTTCTTTTGTAAGTAGCTTATTTCACTTAAACGTCAGAAATCCTAGAATCCAGCCTGAGTTTTGCAATTTACTAGCTGGGTGACCTTCAGTAACAAGTCCATTGAATTCTAAGGCTCCATTTCCTGGTCGGTAAAATAAAGATTATGATACTGGCTTTATCTCATTCTTAGGGTTGTTGTGAGGTCCATTAAGATAATTTATGTGAAAGCAGTTTATATAGTGCTGTACGAATGAAGGCTGTAGTTTTATACCTCAATACCAATGTTTTAATGGTATTCAGCTATATATTATTATGGCACAATGAACTCAAAATGCACCAAGTCTCTGCTAAAGAGAAACATAAACTAAAAAACTAAAATGATAGATGTGACAGGAAGCAGCTCTGAAAACTTAATTACATTATGCAAATATAAGGTACTGTTATTATTTTATATCTTGATGCAGATTTCTGAATCAGTTACAGGGACACATTCCAAGTAGTAAATGACTAGGTAACAAATTAATGTATCTGAACAGAGAGAAATAGAAATGTTTATACTATTTCCTAAGAAGTCTCAATTAGGCTCTTCAAAATTCAAAAATTAGGCTCTTTAAAAATAACTTTTTTTTTCTTCTGCGACTTACATTTTTTATTGAAGTATAGTTAATTTACAATGTTGTGTTAATTTCTGCTGTGCAGCAAAGTGATTCAATTATACATATATATATTCTTTTTCATATTCTTTTCCATTATGGTTTATCACAGGATATTGAATATAGTTCCCCATGTTATACAGTAGGACCTTGTTGTTTATCTATTCTATATATAATACTTTGCATCTGCTAATCCCAAACTTGCAATCCATCCCTCCCCCACTCCCTCTCTGCTTTGGCAACCACAAGTCTGTTCTCTATGTCTGTGAGTCTGTTTCTGTTTGGTAGATAAATTCATGTGTCATATTTTAGATTTCACATATAAGTAATATATGGTATTTGTCTTTCTCTTTCTGACTTACTTCACTTAGTATGATAATCTCTAAGTCCATCTATGTTGCTGTAAATGGCATTATTTCATTCTTTTTTATGGCTGAGTAGTATTCCATTGTATATATGTATCAATACCACATCTTCTTTATCCATTTATCTGTCAATGGACATTTATGTTGTTTCCATGTCTTCGCTATTGAAAAATAACTTTTCTTATTTTTATTTTCAGAGGGACTTTGAGAACATGGGCTTGATGGCAAAAGAGAATATGACTATTACTGCCAAGAAATAGATGTCTGTGCCTAATACAAGGGGAACAAACCCAGAGCCTACAATTTCCTAGGGTCATAATGAGGTAGTTCCCAGTCCATAGAAGTAATGATAAAATGGTATATACTCTATTCATTTACTCATTTATTAGTTCACTCAACAAGTATTTATTTTGCTCTGGGTACTGTGATTGAAAGTGGGGACTCAGTAGTGAATAAAAAGGATGGAGTTCTTTCCTTCCCAGACTTTTCAATCAGGCAGAGAAAACAAATGTTTAAAGAACATGGACCAGGGAAGTATGTCTCTAAGAAGGCAAAGAGCTTAATGAGACAGATACTTATGGGAATTGGGGGCAACCTAATTTTATTAAGCTTCAGTTTCCTCATGGATAAAAATGGAACAGTGTTATCACCAATGTCATGAGTACTTTGGAAGATTAAATGAAACAATGGGTGTAGATCATAGTGTGTGATAAATAGTAACTTCTTACTAAATGGTAGACTTTAAGGGGTTGATACAGATATCTTTACCAGCTATACAACTTTGAACAGTTTGAATACACTTTATTTATGCCATGTTAGAACATTCTACAAGGAACCTTACCTTATTAATAATTCAGATCTCTAAAATGTGTGACATGTTGCCCTTGGACATCGGTTTTCTTTTTTTTTTTAGACATATTGGATTAGTGCTTTTTTTTAAACATCTTTCTTGGAGTATAATTGCTTTACAATGGTGTGCTAGTTTCTGCTTTATAACAAAGTGAATCAGCTATACATATACATATATCACCATAACTCCTCCCTCTTGCATCTCCCTCCCACCATCTCTACCCCACCCCTCTAGGTGGTCACAAAGCACTGAGCTGATTTCCCTGTGCTATGCAGCTGCTTCCCACTAGCTATCTATTTTACATTTCGTAGTGTATATATGTCCATGCCACTCTCTCACTTCATCCCAGCTTACCCTTCCCCCCACCATGTCCTCAAGTCCATTTTCTATGTCTGCATCTTTATTCCTGTACTGCCCCTAGGTTCTTGAGAACCTTTTTCTTTTTTAAAGATTCCATATATATGTGTGAGCGTACGGTATTTGTTTTTCTCTTTCTGACTTACTTCACTCTGTATGACAGATTCTAGGTCCATCCACCTCACTATAAATAATTCAATTTCGTTTCTTTTCATGGCTGAGTAATATTCCATTGTATATATGTGCCACATCTTCTTTATCCATTCATCTGTTGATGGACACTTAGGTTGCTTCCATGTCCTGGCTATTTTAAATAGAGCTGCAATGAACATTGTGGTACATGACTCTTTTTGAATTATGGTTTCTCAGGGTATATGCCCAATAGTGGGATTGCTAGGTCATATGGTAGTTCTATTTTTAGTTTTTAAAGGAATCTCCATACTGTTCTCCATAGTGGCTGTAGAAATTTACATTCTCACCAACAGTGCAATAGCATTCCATTGCTGTGCAAAAGCTTTTAAGTTTCATGAGGTCCCATTTGTTTATTTTTGTTTTTATTTCCATTACTCTAGGAGGTGGGTCAAAAAGGGTCTTGCTGTGATTTAAGTCATAGAGCGTTCTGCCTATGTTTTCCTCTAAGCGTTTGAGACTATCTGGCCTTACATTTAGATCTTTAATCCATTTTGAATTTATTTTTGTGTATGGTATTAGAGAGTGTTCTAATTTCATTCTTTTACATGTAGTTGTCCAGTTTTCCCAGCACGACTTATTGAAGAGGCTGTTCTCTCTCTCCATTGTATATTCTTGCCTCGTTTATCAAAGATAAGGTGACCATAGGTGCATGGGTTTCTCTCTGGGTTTTCCATCCTGTTCCATTGATCTATATTTCTGTTTCTGTGCAAGTACCATACTGTCTTGATTACTGTAGCTTTGTAGTATAGTCTGAAGTCAGGGAACCTGAGTCCTCCAGCTCCGTTTTTCTTTCTCAAGATTGCTTTGGCTATTCAGGGTCTTTGGTGTTTCCATACAAATTGTGAAATTTTTTGTTCTAGTTCTCTGAAAAATTCCATTGGTAGTTTGACAGGGATTGCATTGAATCTGTAGATTGCTTTCGGTAGTATAGTCATTTTCACAATGTTGATTCTTCCAATCCAAGAACATGGTATATCTCTCCATCTGTTGGTATCATCTTTAATTTCTTTCATCACTGTCTTATAGTTTTCTGCATACAGGTCTTTTGTCTCCTTTCCTAGGTATGTTATTCTTTTTATTGCATGGTAAATGGGAGTGTTTCTTTAATTTCTCTTTCAGATTTTTCTTCATTAGTGTATAGGAATGCAAGAGATTTCTGTGCATTAATTTTGTATCCTGCTACTTTACCAAATTCATTGATTAGCTCTAGCAGTTTTCTAGGAGCATCTTTATGATTCTCTATGTAGAGTATCATGTCATCTGCAAACAGTGACAATTTCACTTCTTCTTTTCTGATTTGGATTCCATTTATTTCTTTTTCTTCTCTGATTGCTGTGGTAAAACTATGTTGGATAACAGTGGTGAGAGTGGGCAACCTTGTCTTGCTCCTGATCTTAGTGGAAATGGTTTCAGTTCTTCACCATTGAGGACAATGTTGGCTGTGGGTTTGTTATATATGACCTTTATTATGTTGAGGGAAGTTCCCTCTATGCTCACTTTCTGGAGAGCTTTTATCATAAATGGGTGTTGAATTTTGTCAAAAGCTTTTTCTGCATCTTTTGAGATGATCATATGGTTTTTCTCCTTCAATTTGTTAATATGGTGTATCACATTGATTGATTTGTGTATACTGAAGAATCCTTGCACTCCTGGGATAAACCCCACTTGGTCATTGTGTATGATCCTTTTTATGTGCTGTTGGTTTCTGTTTGCTATTATTTTGTTGAGGATTTTTGCATCTATGTTCATCAGTGATATTGGCCTGTAGTTTTCTTTTTTTGTGACATCATTGTCTGTTTTTCGTATCAGGGTGATGGTGGCCTTGTAGTATGTGTCTGGGAGTGTTCCTCTCTCTGCTATATTTTGGAAGAGTTTGAGAAGGGCAGGTGTTAGCTCTTCTCTAAATGTTTGATAGAATTCACCTGTGAAGCCATCTGGTCCTGGGTTTTTGCTTGTTGGAGGATTTTTAATCACAGTTCCATTTCAGTGCTTGTGATTGGTCTGTTTATATTTTCTATTTCTTTCTGGTTCAGTCTTGGAAGGTTGTGCTTTTCTAGGAATTTTTCTATTTCTTCCAGGTTGTCCATTTTATTGGCATACAGTTGCCTGTAGTAATCTCATGATCCTTTATATTTCTGCAGTGTCAGCTGTTACTTCTCTTCTTTCATTTCTAATTCTATTGATTTGAGTCTTCTCCCTTTTTTTCTTGATTAGTCTGGCTAATGATTTATCAATTTTGTTTATCTTCTCAAAGAACCAGCTTTTAGTTTTATTGATTGTTGGTTTTGTCTCCTCCATTTCTTTTTCATTTATTTCTGCTCTGATCTTTATGATTTCTTTGCTTCTGCTAAGTTCGGTTTTTTTTTTTTTTTTTTCCCTGTACATGGGCCTCTCACCGTTGTGGCCTCTCCTGTTGCAGAGCACAGGCTCTGGACGCGCAGGCTCAGTGGCCATGGCTCACGGGCCCAGCCACTCCGCGGCATGTGGCATCTTCCTGGACTGAGGCACGAACCCACATCCTCTGCATCGGCAGGTGGACTGTCAACCACTGCGCCACCAGGGAAGCCCTGGGTCTTATTTTTAAATTCTTCTTTCTCTAACTGCTTTAGGTGTAAGGTTAGGTTGTTTGAGATTTTTCTTATTTCTCAAGGTAGCATTGTATTGCTATAAACCTCCATCTTCAAACAGCTTTTGCTGCATCCCATAGGTTTTGGGTCATTGTGTTTCTAGGTATTTTTTGATTTCCTCTTTGATTTCTTCAGTGATACTTGGTTATTTAGTAGTGTATTGTTTAGCCTCCATGTGTTTGTATGTTTTACAGACTTTTTTTCCTGCAACTGATATCTAGTCTCATAGCACTGTGGTCAGAAAGACACTTGATACGATTTTAATTTTCTTAAATTTACCAAGGCTTGATTAGTGACCCAAGATATAATCTACGCTGGAGAATGTTCCATGAGCACTTGAGAAGACAGTGTATTCTGTTGTTCTTGGTTGGAATGTCCTATAAATATCAATTAAGTCCATCTGGTTTAATGTATTCTTTAAAGCTTGTGTTTCCTTATTTATTTTTATTTAGGATGTTCTGTCCATTGGTGAAAGTGGGGTGTTAAAGTCCCTTACTATGACTGTGTTACTGTTGATTTCCCCTTTTATGGCTGTTAGCATTTGCCTTAGGTATTGAGGTGCTCCTATGTTGGGTGCATATATATTTACAATTGCTATATCTTCTTCTTGGATTGATTCCTTGATCATTATTTAGTGTTCTTCTTTGCCTCTTGTAATAGTCTTTATTTTAAAGTCTATTTTGTGTGATATGAGTATTGCTACTCCAGCTTCTTTTGATTTCCATTTGCGTGGAATATCTTTTTCCATCCCCTCACTTTCAGTCTGTATGTGTCCCTAGGTCTGAAGTGGGTCTCTTGCAGACAACCGAGATACGGTTCTCTTTTTTTAAAATCCATTCAGCCAGTCTATGTCTTTTGGTGGGAGCATTTAATCCATTTACATTTAAGGTAGTTATCAATATGTATGTTCCTATTACCATTTTCTTAATTGTTTTGGGTTTATTTTTGTAGGTCTTTTCCTTCTCTTGTGTTTCCTGCGTAGAGAAGTTCCTTTAGCATTTGTTGTAAAGCTGGTTTGGTGGTGCTGAATTCTCTTAGCTTTTGCTTGTCTGTAAAGGTTGTAAGTTCTCCATTGAATCTGCTGTGTAGATCTACAGACACTTGCTGTGTAGAATAATCGTGGTTGTAGGTTTTTCCCTTTCATCACTTTAAATGTGTCCTGCCACACCCTTCTGGCTTGCAGAGTTTCTGCTGACAAATCAGCTGTTAACCTATGGGCATTCCTTTGTATGTTATTTGTTGCTTTTCCCTTGCTGCTTTTAATATTTTTTGTTTGTATTTAATTTTTGATAGGTTGATTAATACGTGTGATTGGCATGTTTCTCCTTGGATTTATCCTGTATGGGACTCTCTGTGCTTCCTGGACTTGATTAACTGTTTCCTTTCTCATATTAGGGAAGTTTTCAACTATAATCTCTTCAAATATTTTCTCAGTCCCTTTCTTTTTCTCTTCTTCTTCTGGGACCCCTATAATTCAAACATTGGTGCGTTTAATGTTGTCCCAGAGGTCTCTGAGACTGTCCTCAATTCTTTTCATTCTTTTTTCTTTATTCTGCTCTGCAGTAGTTACTTCTACTATTTTATCTTACAGGTCACTCCGTTCTTCTGCCTCAGTTATTCTGCTTTGATTCCTCCTAGAGAATTTTAAATTTCATTTATTGTATTGTTCATATTGTTTGTTTGCTCTTTACTTGCTCTAGGTCCTTGTTAAACGTATATATTTTCTCCATTCTATTTCCAAGATTTTGGATCATCTTTACTATCATTACTTTGTATTCTTTTCCAGGTAGGCTGTCTATTTCCTCTTCATTTGTTTGGTGTGGTGGGTTTTTACTTTGCTCCTTCATCTGCTGCATATTTCTCTGTCTTCTCATTTTGCTTAACTTACTGTGTTTGGGGTCTCCTTTTCGCAGGCTGCAGGTTTGTAGTTCCCATTGTTTTTGGTGTCTGCCCCCAGTGGCTAAGGTTCATTCAGTGGGTTGTGTAGGCTTTCTGGTGGAGGGTACTAGTGCCTGTGTTCTGGTGGATGAGGCTGGATCTTTTCCTTTTGTTGGCAGGATCACGTCCGATGGTGTGTTTGGGGGTGTCTGTGAACTTATGATGTTAGGCAGCCTCTCTGCTAGTGGGTGGGGTTGTGTTCCTGTCTTGCTAGCTGTTTGGCATGGGGTGTCCAGCACTGGTGCTTGCTGATCATTGAGTAGAGCTGGGTCTTAGCGTTGAGATGGAGATCTCTGGGAGAGTTTTCACCATTTGATATTATGTGGGACTTGGAAGTATCTGGTGGACCAGTGTCCTGAACTCAGCTCTTCCCTAAGAGGCTCAGGCCTGACACCTGGCTGGAGCACCAAGACCCTGTAAGCCACACAGCTCAGAAGAAAAGGGAGAAAAAAGGAGAACAAAAGAAAAAAAAATCAATAAAATAAAATAATTTAAAAAATTATGTAAAATTAAAAAATAATAAAAAAAGAAGAGAGCAATCAAACCAATAAGCAAATCCATCAATGATAGCAAGCACTAAAGACTATGCTAAAAAAAAAAAAAGGAAAAAAAAAGGACCAACGGAACCATACAACAAATGGTAAAAGCAAAGCTATACAGACAAAATCACACAAAGAAGTAGACACATACACACTCACAAAAAGAGAAATAGGAAAAATATATATATATATTAAAAAAAGGGAAAAGAGCAACCAAATCAATAAACAAATCTACCAGTGATAATAAGCTCCAAATACTAAAGTAAGGTAAACATAAAACCAGAAACAAATTAGATGCAGAAAGCAAACCCCAAGTCTACAGTTGCCTCCAGAGTCCACCGCCTCAATTTTGGGATGATTCATTGTCTCTTAAGGTATTCCACAAATGCAGGGTACATCAAGTTGATTGTGGAGATTTAATCCACTGCTCCTGAGGCTGCTGGGAGAGATTTCCCTTTCTCTTTTTTGTTCGCACAGCTCCAAGGGTTCACCTTTGGATTTGGCCCTGGCTCTGCGTATAGGTTGCCTGAGGGTGTCTGTTCCCAGCCCCCAAGACAGGACGGGGTTAAAGTAGCAGCTGATTCGGGGACTCTGGCTCACTCAGGCCAGGGGTAGGGAGGGGTATGGAATGTGGGGTGAGCCTGTGGCAGCAGAGGCTGGCATGACTTTACAACACCCTGATGCATGCCGTGTATTCTCCCAGGGAAGTTTTCCCTGGATCACGGGACCCTGGCAGTGGCAGGCTGCACAGGATCTTGGGAGGGGAGGTGTGGATAGTGACCTGTACTTGCACACAGGCTTCTTGGTGGCTGCAGCAGCAGCCTTAGTGTTTCATGCCCATCTCCGGGGTCCGCGCTGATAGCTGTGCCTTGTGCCCATCTCTGGAGCTCATTTAGGTGGTGCTCTGAATCCCCTGTCCTCGTGCACCCCGAAACAATGGTCTCATGCCTCTTAGCCAGTTCCAGACTTTTTCCCGGATTCTCTTCTGGCTAGCTGTGGCACACTAGCCCCCTTCAGGCTGTGTTTACACCGCCAACCCCAGTCCTCTTCCTGGGATCTGACCTCCGAAGCCTGAGCCTCAGCTCCCAGCCCCCACCTGCCCCGGCGGGTGAGCAGACAATCCTCTCGGGCTGGTGAGTGCTGGTTGGCAGCGATCCTCTGTGCAGGAATCTCTCCGCTTTGCCCTCTGCACCCCTGTTGCTGCATTCTCCTGCATGGCTCCGAAGCTTCCACCCTGCCCATCCCCTGTCTCCGCCAGTAAAGGGGCTTCCTAGTGTGTGGAAACTTTTCCTCCTTCACAGCAGGTGAAGGTCCCAACCCTATTCTTTGTCTCTGTTTCTTTTTTCTTTTGCCCTATCCAGGTACGTGGGGAGTTTCTTGCCTTTTGGGAAGTCTGAGGTCTTCTGCCAGTGTTCAGTAGGTGTTCTGTAGGAATTGTTTTACATGTAGATGTATTTTTGATGTATTTGTGGGGAGGAAGTTGATTTCCACATCTTACTCCTTTGCCATCTTGAAGCTCTCTGGAACTTGATTTTCTGATCCAAGTTTCTGAGTTCTGACCTTTGCCTTTGTCTGAGGTCTAACTTCATACCTACCATCAGACTTATGTCTGAAATGGTCTCTCCTGTTCTCGGCTTCCCTTCTTGGCTACAATCTACACTCATCTGCAGAAGCTATGTTTCCTACCTACTCCAGATAATACTGCCTGGACTCCTAGGATCAAGATTCCCACCTGGTCTGCTCCATCCTGAGGAAGGTATTTAGTGAATTTTGTTTGTAATAAAGCAAATTATGCTCCATAAGGTCTCATTTTGATATCCATCATTTTATAAATTCGTTTCTCTTTTTTATTTTGGTGTGAAAATGATCATATTTTGCATAGAGTCCTTTGTAAAATTCCATGAAATCTGTTGAAACAGTAGGAACACACAAGCCAGGGAGCAAATTTTGGAGTTTTTCCACTAATAATACTTACACAGGGCTTTATTCTCCTCTCTTTGTGTGTCTTTCTCACATTATAAAATTGCTCTGCCAATATCAGTTAGTGGAGGGGGGAGGGAATATTTTAAAGCTAGGAATTGAATGTTTCACTCAGTTGCTCCCTCATCCATCTTAATTTAGACACCATGAACACACAGCACCTAGTACCCACCCCTTCCACTCTGATGGCAATAATGGTCATGTCTATGAATGTTTACAAGCAAAAATGGAAGGGCACACATTCCAGATTCAAACACAGACACTTCCCATTCTCCTTCTCAAGGCAAAGCTTAAACAATAACCCTAGCTAAGGATTGAAATAAATATTCCTTGTTATGCTGAGTTCATAAATTCAAGTAATTCTAGTTAGGCAGATTCCTTTAAGAAATATGGCTAACAATTTAGATATGTGTACAAGGAGGGAGGAAAGTGAGAGTAAAGGAAACTGTCAAAACTGGCAATCTCCAAAAATAAACACATCCTGAATATTAATAATGCATTGTATAAATTTAATTTGTTACACTTTACATATAAGATATTTCTAGCCAGGAATGACATAATGCTGCTGACTTCAAATTTCTTTTCACTTCAAAGATTGTAGATTATAGAATTAGTATATCTTTATTATACTAATAAAAATTGCTTAACATTTGTTTAACTTTTTGACAGTTGACTATGTCTTTTTGCAAATGTGAGCCTTCCATAACATCAAGTTTCCATTTTTTACATGAGATATTTTTTAACAAATAGCAATAATGTTAGGAAAAACAATATAAGCTAAACTTTATTGAATGTTCACTAATTACCATATACTATTCTTGGGGCATTACATGCATCAATTCACTTAAATCAGTCTAAAGAAGCAGGTAATTCCTTTTTTATTTATGAGGAAATTAATAGTAGGAAAAATGGTAAATTTTTAAGTACATTGAGGATTCTATTTAATTAATAGCAGACTGGATAATTCTGACCAACTCTCAACCAATAAAGACAATTTAAAAGGCTGGGGAGAAAAATCCCAAATTTTAAAAAGTATTAAAAACAAATAAGATTATAAAGAATTACTAGTCAGATTTGGGGTTAAATAGAAACCCAGAGCCAAGAAAGCGCACAAAGCACCCTGGGGCTTTTGGTCTGACCATATTTGCTGATTCAGGAGAGAATGGCTAAGCGGCTGAACTGAGTTTTTGATAGACCAGTAGGTCTAGAGGAAAAAAGTTGGAATCCAATTAAACTGTCCTTGCTTTTGGTTGAGAACTCAGAGTGCTGCATACTAAAAGAAAAGATGAAATATAAGCAAACAAATCTTCATAAAAACTCCAGGCTGGCTGTGAGACATCTGGATGACCCAGAAAATCTCAAACCCCAAATATAGATTAAGGTAAACCCAAATTGCTGTTACCCTCAGGAGTCTGGGAAAGGCAAAAGGAAATTGACTTGGAGAAGTCAAATAATTTATATTAACAATTATTGAAATACCATGCTCAGCATACAATCACAGGTGACCAAATAAATGAGGAGACAAGATAGCATGTGTAAGAACCAGCAGAACCAAGATACAACAGAAAAACACAAAGACTTCAAATATTGTAATATTATTAGAAAGGGCCTATAAAACAACTATGCGTACTTAATTCAAGGAGATAAAAATCAAGCTTAAAAATGTTGAAAGGCAACCTGAAAGTATAAAAAGTGATATAGGAGATTTGGGAAAGAACAAAATAGAAAGTATTAAGCTGAAAAATCAAAGAGCAACAAAAATTAAGAAATCAGTAGATGAGTCCATTGGCATTTTAGGTACAACAGAAGAGAGACTCAGTAAATGAAAGAGAGGTCAAAAGCATGGAGAGATCAAAAGATGAAAAATGACTCAAGAGACAAGAGAAGACACAGGATTTTGAGTAAAAGTTTGGCACATGTTCCACAGAGCCATGAAAGGATCCAAAAGACAGAATGGGGCAGACGCAATGTTTAAAGAGATGATGGCTAAATTTTTTCTAGAATTGTTGAAATACACCAATCCATAGACTCAATAAGTCCAATAATTACCAGCAAAAATCAAAGATAAAGAGGAAATCTTAAAAGCTGTCAGAGAAAAAGAGAGATGGCTGGCATATAAAAGAACATTTATACTGACAGCTAACTTCTCAATAGAAGCATGCAAAGCATAAGACAGTGGAATGATATTTTCAATAAGTTGAAAGAAAGTAACTGCCAAACAAGAACCCTGTGACCACTGAAAATATCCTTTAAGAATAAAGGTAAAATAAAGACATTTTTGATGCATACTAAAGAAAACCCTAAAGGGTATTCCACTGGCAGAAGGAAAATGATACAGGAAGGAAAAAGGAGCAGAAAAAGTGATAAATATCTAAGCAAATTCTAAATGAATGCATTTCTTGCAATGTATCTATATAATTATAATTCACAGAAATAAAAGCATATACTTCCATAATTCAAGAAGAGTAAGTATAGCTTTAAGGATGAGAAGAAAGATAGACATGTAAAGTTAGACTTTGATAAGTCAAGCATATGTTATAATTACTAGGGTTAGCACTAAAAGAATAAACAATCTATAACTTCTACATTAGAAAAAAGAAGAAATTCAATGATCACAAAATTACCTATCAATCCAAAAGAAGTTAAGAAAGGAGAAGGAAAAAACCAATATAGAACTCCTGGGGCAAACAGAAAACATTTAATGAAGTAGTAGATGTAAAGCCAAATATCAGTAATCACATTAAATTTGGATGAATAAAATATACCAGTTAAAAAGATAAAATTGGCAAACTGGGAAAAACAAACAAAAAAAGCCAAAATCATAGCCTAATTTAAAGAGTCCTATCTATAACATAAGGATATAAAATAGTCTTAAAAATACATATATTTATATGATTTATTTTATGTAACATAAAAACAAAATAGAAAATTGTGGCGGTTACATTAATACCAGAAAAATAAATTTTACTAGAGATGAGTAGGGTAACTTTTTAATGATAAAATTCATATTCTGCAGGAAGATTTAACAACTCTAAATTTGTGTGTAACTATCCACATAGCCTCAAAAAAAAAAAAGCAAAAGCTAACTAAACTATAAAGAGAAAGGGAAAAATCCATAAATAGAGGGAGGCTTTTTTTTTTTTAAAACACTTCTCTCTAAGTAAAAGATAGCCCCTTCAAGACGTCTAATGATATTTTTAGTTTTAAATCATATTTCTTCCATGCTAAAGTATGGGAGGAAATGGATGTCAACTTCCTTATTTTTTTCCCATGGCTGGGACCTCTTAGGAAGGATTTCACCTAGAGATGAAAAGTATTTCAAAAACCATACTCCAGGGCTTCCCTGGTGGCGCAGTGGTTGAGAGTCCGCCTGGCGATGCAGGGGACACGGGTTCGTGCCCCGGTCCGGGAGGATCCTGCATGCCGCGGAGCGCTGGGCCCGTGAGGCATGGTCGCTGAGCCTGCGCATCCGGAGCCTGTGCTTCGCAACGGGAGGGGTCACAACAGTGAGAGGCCCGCGCACCGCAAAAAAAAACAAAAAAACAAACTCCACCATACTTTCAACAGGTCCTATTTATCCTAGGTATTCATAAATAGTTTGCAATGCAAACGTATTTGAAGGTGGAACATTTTTTAAAAATTTAGAACCTGGATTTATTTGAATATGCAAATCTACAAAATCAGAGTTAGAATGATCATAGATTGCCAAGCTTCTCAAAGCTACTTTTTCTTTTTTACAGTTCTTTCTTTTTAAAATTTAAGTATAATTAACATACATTATACTTAAAGGTCCAACATTTTAAAGCCAATGAACTCAATGATTTCTAAAGGGTCCTCCAGAGCTTAACATTTTAATTGCTAATTGCTATTTGTACTGTCTACCCAACTTTGCTGCAAATGACTAATCTTAGTGTTTTACTGCTTGTTGTAATTATCACATGGATGCTTTTATAAATACCTGTGCAATCTTTTAAGAATGCTGTTATAACTTGCTATCACATATTTCAGGCGTGTCTACTTGCTCTTTTTAGTTATTCCTCCCTCCTTTTTCCTTTCCTTCCCTCCCTTTCTTCTCTTTTCTCTCCTTTCTACTCCCTCCTCTCCCCCCTTTATTTTTTCTTTGTTTTTGATTATATGCTGTGCACATGGGAGGTTCTTTGTGTAAGGAGTGGCGGTTTCCTGAACATTCCTCTCCATGATTTCCCAAATTTCTAAATCCTTGAGGATTTGCACCAGAGAGCTCCAGAATTCCATAGATGGAAATTTCTTCTTTCTTTTCTATCTTATAGAGTGAAGAGAATTTGACCTGAGATTTTTTTTTTTTTAAGTATGTGACCACCAGCCCCAGCAAAGTATAGCTAATGAAAGGATAACATGGGACTATGTTAGTAATAGGAGAATGGTGACAATATTTTGGTTATATTAGAAATGAAATAAATAAAAAACTAAACCATCTGATTCTGAAGATGTCAAGTTTGTTGTTTTGTCTGATAAAACAAATCTATCTGTAATTTACTATTCTTTTAATGCCACAATAACTAATTTTCTCAAAGAATTACCTACTTTGAAAAATTAAAAGTAGAAAATATAGTTCATTTCCATTTGTAACTTCTTTTCTTTTCTTTCCCCTGCAACCTCATTTCATATTGTTATTGCAGGGGAGAATGCATTACCTTTACAATGCTAGCATAGTTAGTTCATAACATCAGCAAAGCATTTCTGGGAGAAGAAAAATATGAATATTATGTGATAAATTACATTTTGCATTTTGAAAAATTTAACCATGCATCATTAGCATAGTATTGAATCTAAAGGAAATAGCAGAAATTTTAGAATATAACCCATAAATTTTACATTTCAATAGGGTTGACTTTTCTAAATACTAGGGCTTTATACCTTGTTACTCCCATTTTATTTTATTTTTTTTAACTGAAGTAGTTGATTTACAATGTTGTGCTAATTTCTGGTGTACAGCAAAGTGATTCATATACGTATATATATATATTCTTTTCCATTATGGTTTATTACAAGATACTGAATATGGTTCCCTGTGCTATACAGTAGGACATTGCTATTTATCTATTTTATACATAGTAGTTTGTATCTGCTAATCCCAAATCCTAATTTATCCCTCCCCCCTCCTTACTTCTTTGGTAACTGTAAGTTTGTTTTCTATGTCTGTGAGTCTGTTTCTGTTTTGTAAATAAGTTCATTTGTATCATATTTTAGATTCCACAAGTAAGTGATATCATATGGTATTTGTCTTTCTCTGATTTACTTAACTTAATATGATAATCTCTAGGTCCATCCATGTTGCTGCAAATGGCATTATTTCATTCTTTTTTCTGGTTGAGTAGTATTCCAGTGTGTGTGTGTGTATATATATATATACCACAACTTCTTTATCCATTCATCTGTCAATGGACATTTAGTTTGCTTCCATGTCTTGACTATTGTTAAGTATTGCTGCAGTGGACATTGGGGTGCATGTATCTTTTTGAATTAGTTTTCTCCATATATATGACAAGGAGTAGGATTGCTGGATCATATGGCAACTCTACTTTTAGTTTTTTAAGGAACCTCCGTACTGTTTTCCATAGTGGCTGCACCAATTTACATTCCCACCAACAGTATAGGAGGGTTCCATTTTCTCCACACTCTCTCCAGCATTTATTACGCTACTCCCATTTTTTTTTTTCTTTGCGGTACGCGGGGCCTCTCACTGTTGTGGCCCCTCCCGCTGAGGAACACAGGCTCTGGACGCGCAAGCCCAGTGGCCATGGCTCACGGGCCCAGCCGCTCCGCGGCATGTGGGATCCTCCCGGACCAGGGCATGAACCTGTGTCCCCTGCATTGGCAGGCGGACTCCCAACCACTGCGCCACCAGGGAAGCCCGTTACTCCCATTTTAATATCAGACATAGAGAAAAACAATATCATACATCACATGTAATCAGATACACAAAATCCAGAAATATATGTATTTTGTATGTTGAATTATATGACACTGAGTATCTTAACTAAACATTTGATAAACCAGCATATAATACTGTGATTTTAATATCCACTTTCTAGTTTACATAAATCTTTAAGAAACAAAACAGTTCCATTTCTGCACATAATCTGTGAGAGAAGATTTCATCATTTGAGAATAAGATACAATTAAACTCAACAAATCAGCAGCCTCCCACATATGTTAACTGGAATATGGAGACCAAGTAAAGTAACTCTTCCAACAATAGGAAACGTTAGTGTGCTCTTTTTAAAAAAAATTATTCAAACAGTTTAGGAGAAGAGTTAAACACAATGACTTTGTACATTCCAGGTGGTATGTTCTCTTACAATTGCCCCTTAGGGTTATTAATGTTAATTTTGGACAATGCCATGGGGCAAAGTTTGGTCACTGTTTTCAGAAAAAAACCCTTTTTGCTGTCAGTGCTGGGTGTTCAATCATACGGAATTTTTTAAAACAGGTAATCATTGATCCAAATATAGTAAAAAGTTGATACTCAATATTCACTAGATGATTCTCTATTACTCTTTTATGCCTTTTGCCATAGTTATTTTTAGCAATTACAGCTCTGCCTGTGCTCATTCATTATGCAGTCTGTATAAACCATCATTAGACATTACAGGAAAGAAGAGCACATAGCTTAAAAAGTGCTATTGTATTTTATTCACCAGCTATGGCTATACAGTTGTCTCTTCACAGTAGCCTAGGGATAACAATCTCTAACACATTAGCTTTTTTAAAAATATAATGAATTGTCTAAAACCCCAAAGAAGAGATGCATAACATATCTGAGACATACAGTGTTAAAATGATCTTGTACTTTCCCACCACCTGTGAGAAGGCATTTTCACCTCTCCAAAGGGGCTTCAATCAAATTCAATCCAATATCAAGAAGACGCTATTTATTATAAAGAAGAACAATCCACTTTACCAGATACTGAATTAAAACCTTATTTTGTGGCAGGCACACTGTAAGATGACAGGGTTAAAAAGACAAATAAGAAGTTAATTAAACAAATTATTCCTTTGTTCATAATTCTACATTTAAAAAAAAACACTGTCAAGCATTGAGATAAGTCCCAAGGATACAAGACACTTGACCTCAATTTGTTTTTTTAATTCTAGAATACTTATAATGCAAAGCAGTTTTCTTTTACCATCGAATGTACCATATGCTCATAAATGAAGGCCCCATGTAAACATGCCAAATGTACATTTTCTAGCATTATTATTTTTGTCATCTTCCTCTTATTTGTTAGTTACTACACCTGCCACTTGACATGAGACAAGGTGTTGTAGAGAAGTATCTTTTAATATCTTTCTTGCTCTTCAATAACAATAACAACAATAAAAAGAAAATCCATCTAATGTGCTGTGTCCTGTGTGCCTGGCATTGCGCTATGTGTTTTATAGGCATCCACTTTAAACCCATCTGAAAAACTCCATCAAGTAAGAACTACTATCGTTTTAATTTAATGTAAAGAAATGAGATTCAGAGTGATTTACTAAATCCCTTGAGTTAACCAGGCTAATAAGAAGCTCAGCTCAAACTCAAACTCAAGTCTGCTGCATGGAATGGTGATACAGAAGGAAGATTTTCTGGTACCCACTCCATCTTCATGATGTCTTCACAAGTTGGGGCAGTTTAAACTGATTTGCAAAAGAGTTGGATCAGTAGTTTTCATTTCCTTTTTAATCACTGTCTAGATAGATAGATAGATAGATAGACAGATAGATAAACAGACAGATAGATAGAACTCCTTATATGATAAGGGTATCCCTGCATTAAGAGTTGGCCAACATCAGTTTTAGTTATAGATGCACGACCTTGACAACATATTTAACAGTTCCATGTTTGCTTTCTCATCTATAAAGTCTTAATTCCATCCTTGCCTAGCTTGCCTCCTTACTTTCAGGAGGATAAAATGAGAGGATATTTGAGACAGCACTTTGGAAACCTAAAGAATATGCTGAAGTGTCATCCATAAAAACTAGGGGGAGAAGAGAAAATAAAGGACAAAAATCACCAAGCTTTACCCCCCTAAAGTGCTATAATTTCAAAAGGCTAAGGCAGGGTTGGATGCTGTCACATAAAAAGCTTTGCTCTCTTAAATGTTTATTCTCTGAAAAACTTTCCCTGCAGAGAGAGAAACACAAGAGTTTGTCCTTAATGGGGAAGCAGCAAATTCAGGGGTTAGGGAAGGGGAATTTGATGTCAGCTGTACGTGGTTTGAAATGGGCTTGGCCATTTCATCATCTACAAGACCGAAGAAGTTGTTTAACTTCCGTAAGCCTCACTTTCTTGTCTACAAAATAGCCTTAATAATATAATAGCTATCTGAAAATATGGTTGCAAAAGTTAAATAAAAGAAATGTTTGCAAACTGCACAGCATTGTGTTTGGCTCTGAGCCTGGCACATAGAAAATGCTCAGGCTCTGCAGAGTGGTACATTGAGTGATTTTCTACCAATGTGCTTGTGTTTGTTTTTTTAACCATGGGCCAAGCCTGAGTGATTTCAGGCCATTTTAAGTTAAGAGAGAATGCAAGCAGATTAAGGTGCTAGGAAGAATCGAGGCACGTTTGTTAGACTGGAAGAAAGTGAATGAGCAGGGAAGGAAGGTGAGGGTTTCAGGCCAGAGGCACAGGACAATGTGATGCAGAAACGAGATTCGTATCAGTTCCATTTTGAATGGTCTAGGGGAGAGAGATCAATAAAGCCACGAAGATATAGTTTGGCAATAAAGGGCACTGCTTGGAATTTTTAGGGGGAAAGAAATCATTAAAGATGAAAAGAGTCCTTTGGAGATGTGGGATAAGCAATGGTAGTATTCCAGTTCACTCGGGACAAACTTGCTTCGCAGCTGCTCTCTGGTGTAACAATTAACAATGCTCTAAAAGTATTTAGGTCTTGGGACTTCCCTGGTGGTGCAGTGGATAAGACTCCACCCTCCTAATGCAGCGAGCCTGGGTTCAATCCCTGGTCAGGGAACTAGATCCCACATGCATGCCACAACTAAGGAGCCCAGGAGCTGCAACTAAGGAGCCCGCTTGCCACAACTAAGACCCGGTGCAACCAAATAAATGAATAAATATTAAAAACATAAAAAAATAGAAGTATCCAGGTCTGGACTAGGAATTATACACAGTTGCCCCTACTTCTGAGGCCTGACAATATCAGGGGATTATTTGGAGGGATTCTGGATAAGGTTTTTACAGGAATTGTGAAAGCAGCAGATCCTCGAATAACATGCTGTATGTTATTTAGAGGTTTTGCATCATCTCTTAAATTCATGGTCATGTTTACTCAGGAAAAAGAGCCTCAGATTTAGAGTCCCAGAGAACACAGAAATGCTCTCCTCTTCCTTTTATCTAGATTATTTTGCTCCAAGATAATCCCAACAATAGTTTTGAAAAATAGGTCACCTAGATTTCAAAACTATTTTGTTTCGAGCCATCTGGGGCTGAGGATGGTTTTGAAATGAGCCGTTCTTAGTATCATGGCTGAAACCTGACATAACACATTTATATGCCCATCTGCCAGTGTTGCAGCATTGTTCTGGGTATTTGATATTCAGAAGATGTATCAAGAATTTGAACCTCGGAGAAACAAACTACTCAGCATTTCAATTAGGATCAGTGTGTTGTGCATACAAAGCATCATTACCGAAAATCTTGGAACATGTTGGAATACGTGGGTTTTAAAAAGTAAATACTGCCGAACAGTTGCAAGTTAGATTATATTCTGCATGGGCAATCTCTTTCCCTCTCCCTGAGCTGTTCTTCTGAGAAAGGTGATTAATACAGACTCCTGATTTGCATCTCCAAATTCCAACCACCTTAGCTTTCCAGTCCATGTTTAGTTAAGTTATTTTCCGCACATTTAATTGACTCTGTATAAAGCTTTGATTAAATGGCAGATAAGAGAACAGGTCATGTGACTCCATGTAGTTCCCATAACACCGAACATAATGATAAAAAAGATTAGTGGCTTCATTTGGAATCATTGCCATTTTTATGCCCTTCCCCCATTTTGCTGGAGTAATTCTTAACGTCCTTCTCTTTTACCATGTATTTGTGTGGCTTCCAGAGTTCTATTCATAGCTGCTATCATCATCACAGAAAAAAGAGATGGCTCCATCTCTTGTAATAAGTGGAGTGTGTTATCATTTAAATATGGCCATTTCTCCCTATCTGCCTCAATGGTGGATATAGGAGAAAACATAGGGCTTATTGTTATCCTTCAGATAATAATGACCGATACTACTAGTAATAATAACAAATGTGTATTGAATATTTACTAGGTGCTAAAGATCTTACCTGCATCATGTCAATTATCTTCACAAAAAACTGAAGAGGTAAGTACTATCACTCCTATTGTTCAAGTAAGGAAACAGGATTAGAGAGGTTAAATGGCTTGCCAATGTCACACAGCTGGTACTTTTTCATGAGCTGGGGGTTTAAGCTCAGAACTGTCCGGCTTTAGAATTTGCTCTTAATCTCATGCTATGATATTTCTCTTTCATAATATGAATTTCTGACATACCTAACACCACCCTGCCGTTTGATCCTACAATGTTATATTCGAATTCTTCTGTCCTCCCAGCACCTTCAAGGAAATATCTAAAGTAAAAATCTTTATGATGCTTATAGAATTTAAAATTGATAACAGATCACCTGTGCAAAACTGTTACTCGTAATTAAATTATGGTTCAGGTGAGGATTTTTTAAATCCATTAAACTCTGAGGTTCTTAATGGGAGAGATGCTATCAATCATTTCATCCCCACTGATGAGCACGATAGTTGACAGGTGGTTGTCACCAGGTAATGCTTATTGAATAAATGCGAATTAAAAAGAAAAAACTTTACTCATGATAATATCACTCACTTTGGTTGTGAGAGAGGCTCTGTATTGAAAAACTGAAATGGGCAATTTCAGTCCATGCTGGGCTCTGTGTCTGACAAAGGAGGGGAGGAACAAAGGAAAAGGTCTGTCTTTATGTTTATGCTGTTACTGTACTACCTGATTCTTGCCTTTCCTAATTATTATCCTTTTGGGTTGGTATTTTCCATTTTATTCCCTATGCCCTTTTGTTTTCTTATTTATTCTTGATATACTTTCCATCCCTCCATTTGCTGTTGCTGTTTCAGCATCTTTGTAAGTAAGGTTATTGACAAAACAGATTGCTTTTCAAGAAGAACAACAGAAATTGATTCGGGGGTAAGACTTACAAACTACATGCAGATCATAACAAACTGCTAATAAACTGCTTGCTGTGTCTAATGAGCATGAACAGAGTCTGATTTATCCTCTGTGTAAAAGGAGGAGGTGTAGGAGGGCACCCTGAGGGCCCTTGCAGACATCTGTGTGAGAAGAAAATGCTCTATTGCAAGAAACAGCAAACAGCCTTCTCCCAGGCAGACTGCCTACCCGTTTTGCAAGGTTCAGTGCAGAGGGTCAGAGGGGAATCCCCAAAAAGTGGACTCTTGTGGATCTGCATAAGCTGGGGTCAGCACCCAGGAGATCCTTGCTATTCGGGTGTCTCTATTTCTATTTCAATGTGTTTCTCACCTGCCAGCCCTCAGTTTGAATGCTAGCTCTGTCAACAATGTCGCCATGGTCAAATTACCAAAACTGTCTTAGTTCCATTGTTTGAAAAAAATGGATGGCATCACACTCAAATCAGCAATTTATAGAATATGAAAGTGATTTTCAAACAGTAAAGCTTACTTCAAGTGTTGCTTGTTATTATTACAGGAATTATCTTCCAAGTATTTCCACCAACTGAATTCTCATATTTGTTAACGATTAGCCTTAACTGGCCATCTCAAAATTCCGTTTGTTAGGCATGGTACTAAATGTTGCTATTGCACTTTCTAGCACAGTGGTTGAGAAGTCAGGAGTCTGATGGCTCTGGTCTCAGTTTGCAGTCCGACTAATTACCATTCTGGGCAACTCATTCTCCTCTCTGAGCCTCAGGGCAGATTAAATGAGGTAATTCCTATAAACTAATGCTCTTTCCCGCCTCATATTCCTTATCCTGGCTTAAGAAAGAAACATAGTAAACTGCTTCTCATCTACCACTCTCAAGAGATGGGGTTTTCTAGTTCATGTAATTTCTTGATTAAGATTAAAATTTTGTTTCAATGACTACCAAGAACATTCCAGAAAGATTAATCCATTTGATTTAAAGAATGAGCATTAGCTATTAAGGGGTATCTTAAAGTTCATTTCATCAAAACCCCATATTTTAAAGGTTTCTGATGTTGAGTATTTACATGGATTTTTTTTTTTTTTTTTCAGTACGCGGGCCTCTCACTGCTGTGGCCTCTCCCATTGCGGAGCACAGGCTCCGGACGCGCAGGCTCAGCAGCCATGGCTCACGGGCCCAGCCGCTCCATGGCATGTGAGATCTTCCCAGACTGGGACATGAACCTGTGTCCTCTGCATCAGCAGGAGCCACCAGGGAAGCCCTTACATGGATCTTTTACACAGATTTTATGTAAGCCCCGTATTGTTTCAATGTTAAAATTTTGAAGATATTCTGGTAACTGGTAGCAACTTAAAGATCTTAAGGTCAATTCTTCATACACACCTGCTATGTATTACTATCGCCCAGCTGAGTTCCCAAGGGAAGACAGAATTTTACTAGAAGAGATTGAAGAGACACTGAGCCTGATAGAGATTTGATGTATCCATAGTTACTATTATCATATGAGATAGTGAATGAAAAATATTGCCTGCCATATCAGTAAACAAAGGATGTTGCAGCCATCAAGCCATCACATTAGCGTCACCCTAGCAGTGAGCCCTGAGGGAACTGAGGATAGAAACAGGCGTCATCAGCCACTGCAGCCACCCCTCAACGATGTGCCAAGGGAACTCGGGATCAGAAGCTACAAGACACTGGCCCCAGATAGCTGAGGTGCACATCAAAGGAATGATTTCAGGGAGCCCAGACTCTTGCATCTTCCCATACATAGAAAAGCACTAAATTCCTTAACCTGAAGTATCTGGCTTTCTTTAGTTAACAATAATCTTTTGATGTTTTGACTACCTAGTCTTTGTTGCAAAAATTCCTATATATCCTGGCTCCCCTCTTGTCTCCTTGGAGCAGTCCCTTAGAGTTATCTCTGAGATGCTGTGACCTGGGCTTAAGTCCTCAGTTTTGTCTCAACTTTTAGGTTGTGCATTTCTTTTTCAAGTGACAAGACACATGATTTCTAAGACCTTATAAGTGTTCATTTACCTCTCTTACTACTGGGATGGGCGTTTGTCCTTTTAGGTAAGGTATTTGTTGACTAGCTGATGTCAGGCCCACTAATCTCCACTAAAGAACACAGATTTAGAAAAGAAGCCAGAATATTCCCAGAAATATTTATCATAATAATAGACATTTGGAATGCTGTGTTTAATTTTAATTTCTTAGATTTAGTATTGCCTGATTTTGCACAATGAAAATACTTCCCACTTTAATGTCAAAACATCTCTTAATAAAATTAATTATAGAGCTGAAAGCATATGATTATCACTATGTCTTTTCTTTGTGCCCTGCTCTAGCCTTGCTGTAACTCTGCTCTTTTGGTGTTATAAATCAGGACTATAAATAAAGGTTATAACTTTTAATCTTTTTGGTTTTAGATCAAGACATTCAAGTATTTTTTTTCTTCCTGGAGACAGGGAGAAATAAAGAAGAAAGTACTCACCAATAAACAGCACTGAGATTTTAATTTCCCTTAGCAGAGATGGTAATGATACAAATTTAGAAGTGAAGCCGTCACAGTTTGGAGCTGTCACTCCGAACCGGCTCTTCCCACAATTCTCCGACCTTTATAATCTTTGAGGTATACATTCTTTTTTTGTTGTTATTAATTCATTTATTTTTGGCTGCGTTGTGTCTTCATTGCTGCGTGCAGGCTTTCTCTAGTTGCATCGAGCGGGGGCTACTCTTCGTTGTGGTGCGTGGGCTTCTCGTTGTGGTGGCTTCTCTTGTTGTAGAGCATGAGCTCTAGGCGTACGGGCTTCAGTAGTTGTGGCTCATGGGCTCTAGGAGCGCAGGCTCAGTAGTTGTGGCAATGGGCTTAGTTGTTCCACGGCATGTGGGATCTTCCTGGACCAGGGCTCGAACCCATGTCCCCTGCACTGGCAGGCAGATTCTTAACCACTGCGCCACCAGGAAGTCCCTAAGGTACACATTCTGACCAAGAATGCATTTAAGCTGTGATAGATCTCTAGTTTTAGCTATCTAAAAAGTATACAGGAATTGATTCCAACAGCTGCTGATTGATTTTAAGATTCTGCTCATTAAACATGCTTGTTCTTCTATTGGAAAATAACATTCTCATTAAAGGTAGTCAGGATTCTCCTTGATTAAGCTGAGTGACTTAAATGTCTCAGTCAACACAAGTGTCTGATGGAATATATATACACACATACACACACTTATTTTCAAAATGTTAATATGATGGTTTTAAGCAGCAATGCCTTGAAGACGAGAATTTCAGGTTGTGTGTTTTATAAGAAAATTCATTGTATGGAAATTCAATGTATAGTTCAGGTGATTACTTAGTACTGAACACTATTTTAGCACTTCCCTTACAGAACTGTTAGATTTATAATGTGTGTTAATAAATATGAAGTTGATGATTAACAGCTTGGCTTTATAGTGAGAAAAACTTAGGATCAATGACTGGTTCTGCCACTTACCAGGTGTGTGACCTTGAGGCAGTTACTTTTCTAAGTTTTAATTTCTTACATCAGAAAAAAAGTGATAAGAATATCAGCCACCTCACATGACTGTTACTGGGATTTAATAACATCATGAGATGATCATAAGGTGATGAACACTAATGTTAACATATTAATGAAGGCTGAAGATATAATAGGTGTTGCAAGCCAAAGAGAGATACCAGATCAAAATACAGTACATTTTCAGCATATGTCCTGAGAACCAGTTTCATGACCCTTGGGTCTTCACCCAAGGATCTTTAAAAAAGATGTAGAATATAAAGTGTTGGAGGGTGGAAAAGAGGAGGACTTTGTTTAGCTGATTTTGGAAAAGAGGCTTCAGAGGATGGTACGTCACACCTGCTCCTTAAACCTCACCAAAGGGAAGTGATGGGGGTACCCATCCTCACCACTGAAGCTTAGCGAGGGACTTTAATGCGCCCACTGGAAGAGCTTGATACGGCTCTCCCAGATCCTTAAAGGCAATGGACTCGAGTCTGACTCCCACCAGGGAAATCTGGAAGGCAGCAGAGAGGCCGGTAAGCTGCTTTGCTGGGACAGTAGAAGAGAGTTCCTCCTGCAACTGTATTCTCTCTAACAGCAAATCAAAGAATATGTGAGTTTACCCTCAAATTTAAGCCACATAAGAGAAGAAGCTGGCCTTGGGGTGTTTCACTTATGCCCAAGAGTGCTACCTGGAAAAGGCAATGGGATTTCGTCCATGAGAGTCCATTTGGAGTGTCCTTCTAGAAAACTGGCCGTGGAATGAGCAGGTGGCCGGCCAGAGGAGGAACACTGCCTGACTCATAAGAGTAACAGCTCTAGGGCCCATATGATAGCCTCTGAAGAACTCTCAAAAATGTCCACAAGAGGGCTTCCCTGGTGGCGCAGTGGTGGAGAGTCCGCCTGCCGATGCAGGGGACATGGGTTTGTGCCCCGGTCCGGGAAGATCCCGCATGCCGCGGAGCGGCTGGGCCCGTAAGCCATGGCCACTGAGCCTGCACGTCCGGAGCCTGTGCTCCGCAACGGGAGAGGCCACGGCAGTGAGAGGCCCGCACACCACAAAACAAACAAACAAAAAATGTACACAAGGTAAAAGAGTCAGCTTTGAACTCTTTGCTCTTGTGGAGAAAAAGCAAAAAGGCCACGGGGAGAGAACACAAAGCCATCTTGAAATAGTACCGGTTCAAGTAAAAAGAATTCCCACATGCTCCTTTGCACTTCCCTTTCCCAATGTTCCAGCCGTCGTGGAGGGTGAGAAAAAGATAAGGACACACCCCCCCCGCCACACACACACACGCATGCATGCACACACACACGCATGCACGCACACACACTGCAAGACGCCAGCTTCCAATATTGGTCAGAGAAAATCTAACATCACATCAAGTTCAGTTGTGATCACCCTCTGGGACTAGACAGTCCAGTTTCTAAAATAAGACTATGTGTGATTTAAAGAGATCACAGGACTTTCTATTACCTAAGACTGACCAGAAAAGTCACAGCCCTGCCCATTTTCCACTCATGGTCATGGAAAGACTATGCCTAGAATCTAAGTTTTAAAGGGAATAATGAAAAATTGTTTTAAGTGTTCCAAGTGTTTTAATGTGTTCCATGAGCCATGCTTGTTCAAAGTACAGCTGATTATGGGTATAACTAGTTCTCTCTCTTGTTTTAACAACTAGAAAACCTTATTTCCTGGACACCAGACCCATTGAGTCACACTCCTAACCAGCTATACTGGCTTTGGCCAGAGGCCATCACAGAGAAGGCATTCTTGTTACACATACTCCTGCACAAGGTCATGTAAGGGTAAATAAAATGTAAGGTAGGAATGTAGGTATCACTAAGATCTAATGCCTAATTATAGAATCAGAATGGAGGACACACATTAATCACTCAGATAGAGAGAAGAAATTGAAGACTAATTGCCATGACATATGTAAATATATATTGTCAGCACACTCTGAAGCCAGACTGTACCTTGCTGGGGGTTATAGAGCTAACCGTGGCAGCTGGGACAAGTAAGTCTGGTCATAGTCTTGTTTCTAAATGATAAGCCACTCCCTGTTGACTGAGGGCCTTTCCCAGGCTAGCACCTGGGGGTTGTCCCCATGACACTTCCCTTCAATGCCATCTCTCTCCCCACTGATGCTCAGCATATGTGCATTTACAAAAATTTTCAGACAACTTTGAAGTAGTATGGGATGGTCACAATAATCCTGAAATCTTGTCTTGCAGGTTCTTCTCTCATCTTTCAGGAATCATGAGGCATAATGAATGGACTAGAGTCAAAGCTCTGATATCAGGCTTTGTCTTCAGAACCAGAGCTTAGCACAGCAAATGACACTTAGGATGTGCTTGATAAAAGACAGCTGGAAAATAAAGTGCTTGTTATCATGACTGCAACCCATCTTGAAGAGCAAACCTCACATATAGGGTTGGTGAAGAGGAACACTGTCTCTAAAATGACCTGTGAGTTCCTTTTATGTGGGGAAGCACTGGAATAAAATCATAAATTGCTAGAGCTGGAAGGCCCAGTGAGATGCTTTATTGTAGCCCTTCATGGTATCCTACACAACTAACTCTTCATAAGGGCCTGCCTTCTTAGAATGATGAGTTGATGAGTTCAGAACACTGTCCATTCAGGCCTGGAAGTACATTACAGACATAGCCTGATGCAAAAAACCTAATTAACTAAAACACAAACTTGTTAAGCTAAATTGTTAGGCTACCATATGAAAAACTTACCTAAATATTAAAATAATTTCAGCACTTCTCCAAATATAAATTAAAAACACACGTGGTATATTTAAAATAACTTTGATGATAACTGCATTGCAAAAAACTTATCAGATAATCAACTTTTTTTTTCTGTCTTTCGGTACGCGGGCCTCTCACTGTTGTGGCCTCTCCCGTTGCGGAGCACAGGCTCCGGACGCGCAGGCCCAGCGGCCATGGCTCACAGGCCCAGCCGCTCGGCGGCATGTGGGATCTTCCCGGGCCGGGGCACGAACCCGCGTTCCCTGCATCGGCAGGCGGACTCTCAACCACTGCGTCACCAGGGAAGCCCAGGTAATCTACTTTTCAACAAATATACCTTTTCCAGCTTCAGAATGTGACTGCCAAAATGCTACTTCTTGGGGAGTATAACTGTGAGCAGCATTTATGATGTGTCTAGTCCTTTGAATTTTATTACTTTGTTTTCTAATTTTCTAAAATGAACACATACAATTTGCTCAATATATAAGAAAGTAAAGGTTATAAATGTAAGTATGTACCTTTTTCCAAGAGGCTTCTTTGATGAATTCACCCGAAAATTAAGAAACCTATGTTTTCCTTTGTAACTGTCTACAGAGTTTGATGATATATGTGTTACTCCATGCAAGAAGATACTTATCCAGAAGACTGATAGAGGTGGGCAGTACTTATTCTAGATTTTAACTACAGGAAAGTAATTTCCTTTCAGCAATGCACAAGAAAGTGTTTTCTTCCTAGCTTCAGGGAAAGCCTGTGAGCTGTAGTTAAGTATTGAATTAACGCTACTGGTGTAGAATCAATGGTCAGTACAATCAATACCTGAGCCTGACTGAAACGTGAGTATAGGTGTCAGCAAAACTGCCAAAAAGAAACAGCATTCGAGATGAACTCCTGCTGCTGTTCCAGGTCACCTAACCTTAACAATCAAGGTGACAACACCGTTAATGTTGACCCAGTTATAAAAGACCCAGCTCAAGGTTTCATTTGAATGCACACATATATATACACACAGGCACACAATATTCAAAGACAACAGTTCTGCCACTATCAAACCACACTGCCAGTGTCCTGTGACCTTGATATCACCTTACCTGTGACTGTCTCTCTCGGCTCCCCACAAACCAAGTGGATCATACATATTTTTAAACGACTGTATTTTTTAGTGGATTTTTGGTAGGACTCTGGTGGGATTGCAACATATTCCTTAAGATAATTAGAGACACCTTAAGCTGTCACAAAAGCAGGGCTAGTCGGTGCTGCACTACTGGCTCGGTGGTGTGTGTCATAGCCCACTGCTTGCTTATTTGATGCAACTAAGGTACAGAGCAGCCCCCTCTGAACCCCAGCCTCCCGGGCAGGCTCATTCCCTCTGAGATCTTGCTCTCTTCATAAATCAACTCATTCTTGAGCTCTTCTGTGGGGAGCAGCAAGTTTGTTTTTTCACTCATTCATTCCTTCATTTATTCAAGAAATACTGATTGAGCATCTACTCTGTGCCAGGGGGAGAGGAAACTACCAGTGAAGTTTGATTCTCATGGAACTTACGGTTTTGTGAGGGAAGGCACACAATAACAAAACAAAAATAAGTATGCAGTATGGCAGGTGATGATAAGTGCTAAGAAGAAAAAGTAAAGCAGGGTAAGGGAGGGAGAGGTGGAGGTTTATTCATGCAGCATGGTCAAGAAAGTGCATTGGGAGCAGTCAATAAAGGCTTGTTGAGTAAGTGATGGAGCGCAGCTGTGCACAATCTTACATTTGTGAGTAAGTTGGTCAGGTGGTCCTTTAAAAAAACGATGACCTGTACTTAACTCTGCTACCTATACCTATCTCCAGGCGTTTCCTTTTTAACTTATTTAGTTGTTAATCAACCCGACACTATTTCTGTGTTAGGAGCAAATTAATTACTGAAGTATGAATATTAATGGCTTAGAAGAATGCCTAGCACAATGCTTGGCATAGCATCAGTATATTACAAGGCTTGCAGACTTACAGCACTGAAAACCTTAAATAGGACTGAGTTTTGATTCTCCCCCTTAGAATTGCATGTACTATCCTGGTCCTCAGTGTTTGGCTTTCCTCTGTAAGAAAGCTTTCAAATAATAACCATAATCATAATCGACTTTATTGAGTGCTTGCTGTGATAAATAAATGTGTTGCTGCATTAATTCTTTAGATGATCATTTTATAAATCCTTACACCCACACTATGACAAAGTACTCATGGATCCTTCCTTCTATGGAGGAAACATGCTCAGAGAGGTTAGGTGACCGGCGCTGCATCACACAGCTTGTAGGAGGTAGGACACCCTAGGCGTCAAGACTATCTGATTTGAGCAGATCAGTGTTTGTCATCACTCTCACGCATATTGTCTCAATAAGCCTTATATTATCCACTTAATTTAAAATAGCTTTCACGTAGAAGGCTGGTTAATCAAAGTACAAATATTGCTTACGGTATTCGAATAACAGTACTTTAGTGGGTGTGTATGGTGAGAAATCCTTTCTAACTGGAATCTGTGTATTCCTCATAGTAAAATGCAGGCATCAGACTTTTATCTCAAAGGAAACTTACATCCCAGATAATTTAAAAATCTCTTCTCTTAACTTATGAGATGAAGTTGAGGTTGGGCAAAACAAACTCAGATTAGATTTTCCTTACTGTCTTTCCATTATCCTGGAAAATAATTCATGGATGAGCTACCTGATTGGACAGTCCAATGCTACTCTCAGTATTTATCTGAGAATGTTCTATAGCACATCCTATCCTATTGAATGTAGGGAGTCTGTCTTTGTTTTCCTTCCCCTGTTTTTGGTCTAGGGTATCACCCCTGAGTTAGCTCTGATTTCCTTGTGAATTCTCCAGAGCTACCAGAAGGCCCTTGAAGCCCTTAATCTCGTAGTGACTTTCTTCTCCAAAAGGCTCAGTTTTGCAAAATAGAACTGAAGATTATGCTCTTGTGTGGAGGTTGGCATTTTTCCAATGTTAATCAAAGACTGGGTTCAATATCCCTTCCCTGTACTACCCAGCTATTTCCCCTATTTTCTTTCTTTCTTTCTTTCCTTCTTTCTTCCTTCATTCCCTTCTCCCTCCCTCCCTCCCTCCCTTTCTCCCTTCCTTCCTTTCTTTCTCTCTCTCTCTTTTTCTTTCTCTTTTTAAAATGCAAGATGCCGCCTTTGTCTTTCAAAGAAAAAAAAAAGACAAGTAAATGAGCCAACACAGGGAGTTGGCCTGTCTCCAAAAGTTAGCTGGAGATATCAAGGACTTATAGGATGGTTAGTAAACTACGCTTGGCAAAGGAGAACAAGTTTTCTCCAGGTTGTCATGCCATATTTTTTTTTAATGTCATATTTTTTTGATGATACTATGTCTATGACAAGGAGCCACCAGGTTCCAACTTGACCTTTTCTATGACATTATTAAGAACATGCTAAGACTCTTAAAAATGCACTGGAGAGGGCTTCCCTGGTGGTGCAGTGGTTGAGAGTCCTCCTGCCAATGCATGGGACACGGGTTTGAGCCCTGGTCCGGGAGGATCCCACATGCTGTGGAGCAACTGGGCCCATGCGCCACAATTACTGAGCCTGCGCTCTAGAGCCTGCGAGCCACAACTACTGAGCCCACGTGCCACAACTACTGAAGCCCGTGCACCTAGAGCCCGTGCTCTGCAAAAAGAGAAGCCACCGCAATGAGAAGCCTGCACACCACAACAAAGAATAGCCCCCGTTCACTGCAGCTAGAGAAAGTGCACGTGCAGCAACGAAGACCCAATGCAGCCAAAAAAAAAAAAAAAAAATTGCATTGGAGAAACATTCTATGATGTTTATAAATAAATTGCCAAAGGCCAGCTGTATTAAAAAAATAAAGTCCAAATGTAAAATAGATAGCTAGTGGGAAGCAGCCACATAGCACAGGGAGATCAGCTCGGTGCTTTCTGTCCACCTAGAGGGGTGGGATAGGGAGGGTGGGAGGGAGATGCAAGAGGGAGGGGATATGGGGATATATGTATACGTATAGCTGATTCACTCTGTTATACAGCAGGAACTAACACACCACTGTACAGCAATTATACTCCAATAAAGATGTTAAAAATAAATAAAGTCCAAAACAATTCTTCAAAAGTTACGTATTTTAAACCTATTAAACCCATCAGTACTGTTTCTAAGCAAAAGATGCAAAGCAAGATAACTGTATTCCTCACAAAAAATAATTACAGCATTTATTATATAAAATTAATCATAGTTCACTAAAGGCTGTAAGGTCTTGCAATGGGACAAAAGTTTTAGATTTTATGATGGACATTTTTCAATCCTGTCAAGGTAGCTCTGTGACTGCACACAGAACCTCACGTGGACAGAGCATCAAAGTTTAAATGTGAGACCCTCTTTGGAAATGAGGTCTGCCCTCAGCCCGTACTGTAGACCCATTGAGTGCTCCCCAAACAACAGATCCTATGGGAAAACACAGACAGACAAACCTGGGGGGATGAAACTTAGATTTACACTAGCAAACACTTACCAATGACCCGAGGACAGCACATCAGCAAAATATTTACCAGTACAGGAAAATAAAGACTAAAACTGTTTTGCAATGATTTGGATAACTCAAGACCTATTCTTTTAGATTCCTAAGGTTTTGGATTTTGTTAGATTCTGTTGGATTAACCACTCCTTGCTTTATTTAAACAAAGACTCCCAAGATTAACAAAGTCTTGTCTTGTAGTCTCTGCAACACCACTACAATGATTAGTGACTGTCTTTGCTGTGGCCAAGTTATTCCCTTAGCATCCACCCAGGAGGATAAGAATACACACCCTTCCCTCAACACTCCAGACTGAGGTTTCAGTTCTTATGGTTGATTTTTGTGGCCTTTTGTAACTCTCCCCTTTTATTGTTAACGATTGTATTTCTCACATCTGCTATGGAGCCTGCAAATAATAGACTCTCCTTTGACCTACACACTTTTTTTTCCCTAAGAGCTTAAAGAACCAACTTTGTGGGCAGCATTTAGAAACAAAAAGAAAGACACAAACAACCTTGGGGTGATGTTATTATGAATTCAAGATACAAGTTATCAACTGTAGTACCTGAACTTTTGTGAGTTTATTTTTGTTCTCTTGCTTATTCAGAGACTTTCTGAGCCTCACATTCATCATCCATAAAATTGTGCTCAGAATTTTGGTGAGTATTAATACAGTCATATAGTTAAAAGATATATCGTGTGCTTATAATAATATAGGCAAGCATTTTTAGTCATTATTGTTTCTGATTATTACTTGTGTTAAAGATAGATGAGGGTTCCAGAAAGATGAATTCTGGGGAGGTGAAATCAAATTTTGAAATTCTGAGAGTATAGGATCCAAGCTGAGAAAATCCAAAATAAGTATATGGTTAGAAAGACATGGACTTTTGCATGCTTCAGACTTAGCCAGAGGAAACAGAGGAATAGGTAAACTTCTCAGGATTCTCTGGAGTGTCCAAGCCATCCTGGATAGCAGGGTTTCACCAGGCTCCAAGCACTGCTTAGTGGCCTTTCATTCAGACGTGCCTGATAGAGGTATTTCCTCATCTAATCCTCCCTAGAAAAAGCCTGATGACCTAAGTTGTATTCATGGATAAAAAAATAGTAATAAAATTAACACGGAGATAGACCTCTAATCTGTCAGAAGAAGAACAATTTCCTGGATTCGGCTGCTCTCCTGAGAGTTTAGGTGTGCTTATACCTTATAAACTATTCATAAATATATTAATATGTATAAATAAAATAAATATAGGAAACACAAATAACAAATACATTAAATAAAATTTATAAATTTCTATTTTATATAATTTATATATACACACACACACACACACACACACACACGCAAAGTATTTATCATGGAGCCAGAAACCTGTAAAGTACTCAAGAAACATTAGCTAGTTCCATTACTGCGGAATTAAATACCTGCCAAAACACCAGCCAATTATATAACTCTATATTTTTCTCCATTTTTATACATACATCTTTATCTGTCCACCCATTAGTATAAAAATATACACTTTTTGGTTTTCTAAAAATGATTTTTACTCAGAAATTCTCAGTTACATACATTTGAAGAACTACTGCTGTTCACATATTTAACTTAATAACTGGTAGTCCATTGGTCTGCTTTAGCATGATCTGTTTCATGATTCCTATATCTTTGAACATGTATAAGTCACACACTTATTCTGCTAATAAAAAGGAAGTCACCAGATGAGCCAGTGCCCATAAGTTTGTACTTTTTAAGGCAGGAGATTGAATTTTTCTCAAAATAGTCTTCACCAGAACCAAGCCTGCATGCAGAAAAAGCTGTCTATGTTTCTAATGCTTATTAACGATTAGTCAGCATTACAAGTCATAGGACATGAAAAAGACTCCATGTAATTTAAATGCGAATGCCCCCCTACTTGCTCACATGCCACAGTACCTTCATTTTTTTACCCGGCAGAGTCATGAGGAACTCTCTTAAAAAACAAGGTTATTTTAAATGTTGGTGATGCCCTGGTGCATCCAGAGAAGGCTGTGCAGTCAAGCACAGGGGAATGAACTGCTCTCCATTTCTCTGCTGGGGATAAAGGCTGGAATCATTTAACATATAAATGTCCCTTCAAGAAAAATTGCTTAAAGCACACTTCTGCCCAGCTACCAAGAGTTTATGTTCTGAGGGTAAATTAAACAAGTTGAAGGACAAAAATTACAACCCTGGACACAGCTGGCTTGAAAACACGACGATTCTAGCAATAAAAATTGTTAATTACCAAAGATGTAAATAAACGGACAGAGGCTGACATTCTGCTCTGATGTATTTTCACGGCCAGCATCATATGGCATGTGAACTAATTCAGTAGCCATCTACCAGTCTCCCCTTTTCCAGGCTCTGCTTCCTGCAACCCATCTTCAAGGTGCCATCAGGGTTCTGCCTGAGAGTGTCTCTTTCTACTCAAAATCAGATTCCTTTCATTCCATTTAAAACCACTCCAAAGTTTAACACCAGCTGACCTTTTTCAGGCTTATGGTCCAAGACCTCCTCCCTCATCCTAAGTTCCAGCCAAATTGAACTCTCACTATTCTCCATATATGTGCTGTGACTTCCTGTCTTTGTATCTCTGCATAAGCTATTTACTCTGTTTAGACTATCTAAATGCAAAAATTCCCTCAAGGCCCGAGTTTGCTGAACTATTTACTTCCTGATGTATATTTTTCAAAGTGCATCTCATAGGCTACCTCTTCTGAGGAACCATTTTCCCATATGTTATTATTTATAACAATAACTGGGAAGATTTACTGAACATTAACACTGTAATGGACATTCTGCTAAAGGTTTCCTAGACTTGTGTAACAAGTGAGAAAAGCACAGTGTTAAAGAGTGCGGAGTGCCAGGGTTCAAATCACGGCTCTGCCACCTACCTGCCAATGAACTTGAAAATTTATTTACCTTCTGTGTGTTCAGTGTCATCATGTGTAAAATGGGCATAGCTATAATACATTTAAGACCTAACAGAGTTATTGTGGGGATTGCTATGTGAAATAATATATATAAAGCCCTTAGAACAATTCCTGGCATATTGTAATTACAATATAAATATCAGCTGCTGCTACTATTATACCTCACCATATGCTACAAGGTAGATGTCCTCATTATTTCCATTTAAGAGATGAAGAAACTTCAGCTTAGAAAAGTTGAAAGTATGTCCAAAGTTATGGAGCAAATATGTGATACAGAACACACACATAAACCTGTCGACTCTAAATCTCTAATCTCACTTTCTGCAGACTAGTTGTTTTTGTTTTCAATCTAGTGATTTCCCTAAGGGTAAACAATAACAGCAACAACCATATTTGCTAATATTTATCAAATACTTACTATGTGCTAGGCATGGTACTGAACACTATCCATGCATTTATCTCATTAATTCACACAGCAGATTTAATAACTGAAGACCACCCTTACCCTCATTTTATAGAGGAGGAAACTGCTTTACAGAACCTTATTCAGTCACACAGCTTATAAGTGACAGAACTAGGATTCAAAACCCAGATTCTTATCTGAAATGCCACCCTGCCTTACTTTTAGCTGGGTTTATTCCCTACTCTTCTGTTTCTCCAGCTCTCTTAGCGGAAGCTATTTCTATGTCACTGGGCACTTTGTTAGCTGTGCTTCTGTCAGACACCACTGCCAATCTGTCAATCACTGGAAAAGCAGAACCCTGTCCTATTCACACCGCCTGCCTAACAGCATCTTCCGAGAAGTACATACTAATAAACCTTGGACCGAACTGAATTTCATGTGGTATGTTGGATCGTGAAGAATCAAATGTTGCACAGAAAATGTTTTGCCTGTATGCTGACACGTTAAGTTATAATGACAAAGAGCTTGAGTCCAGTTCTTGTACAAATGGCTAATAAATGAGAAACAACTTTCACATTAGTGAAGAGGCTCAGCCTTGAAACTGGATTCATCTGGAATCAATCCCCAAGCATACTAACTTTGTTTTATTTATCCATTCTAAATCTTGGTTTCCTCATGGACAAGTAAAATATAAGAATAATACTCCCTCTTAGAGTTTCTGATAGGATTCAATGTAAACATTCATAAAGCTACTTAGCACTGTGACTCATACATGGTAAGCACTCAGCAAAGTTTGCTCTGTAAATAAAAACCTACATATTTTCAAAAGTCAAATAGGGACTTCCCTGGTGGCCCAGTGGTTAAGACTCCACCTTCCAATGCAGGGGACACGGGTTCGATCCCTGGTCGGGGAACTAAGATCCCACATGCTGCCGCAGGGCAACTAAACCCGCACAAAGCAACTACTGAGCTCGCGCGCTCTGGGGCCTGTGCACCGCAGCTACTGAGCCTGTGTGCTCTGGAGCCTGCATTGCACAATTAGAGAGAAGTCCATGCGCCGCAATGAAGAGCCTGCCACGAAAGATCCTGCATGCCACAACTAAGACCCGACGCGGCCAAATAAATAAATATTAACAACAACAAAAAACAAATAATTAAAGAATAGCTCCTTGATCATTCAAGCAACTGCTCTTTTCCAGATGTAAAATCTTCCTTAGGGAAGACCCCAGATATTGTGAAATAAATTTGAGCAAAGATGAGTGAACAGAAAATAAATAACTCTCTAGGGAGAAGTGCCCTGAAAGGGCCAAGCATGTGAGAAATGGCAGGAAGGGGGACCATTCTGTGGTAAACGTCTCCATTCTTAACCCAAGGGACACAAACCCCACTGGGTGTCTTCGTGTTTTTACAATGTGTGATAAAGGCCCTACAGTGAAGGTTTTCCTTTGTTCTCCAGTCTCACTGACAGTGAATTTCACATGTAGAACTCATTTATCTGGAAACTCTGATGTCTAATGTATTAAGAATTGCAAAATTAAAACTGGGTGTAAAATATTAGAGGTGATAAAATAAAGAGTGAGCACATAGATTTCCCAAGGAATATATCACTCATGTTTCCAGCAAATACTATATTATATATATGTATTTTTCCCAATTAATCAATAAAGAAATGTATATTACATGAAATTGCAGCATTTGAAGGTTCCTGACTATTATGGACCAAATTATGTGCCCCCCAATTCATATGATGAAGCCCTAACCCCCAATGTGGCTGTATTGGAGATAGGGCCTGTAAGGAGGTAGTTAAGGTTAAATGAGCCCATAAGAATGGAGCCTTAATCTGATAGGACTGGTGACTTTATCTGGAGAGGAGACACCAGATGCACATGCACAGCGGAAAGATGATTTGAGGACAGAGTGAGAAGGTGGCCTTTTACAGGCCTGGAAGAAAGGCCTCACTGGAAATCAACTCTGCTGGCACCTTGATCTTGAACTTCCAGCCTCCAGAACCATGAGAAAGCGATTTTTCTGTTTTTAAGCCTCCCAGTCTGTGGTGTCCCATTATGACAGCAGGAACAGACTAATATTTGTATTACATTATTTCCTGTCTTCCTATAACAATATGTTTATATTCTTCCAATGAAAATGAGGATGGCTTATTGGACAAAGGACTTTTGTGTCTCTTTCAAGTCAAGGAGTCCATTTGGGAAATGTAGTTTGGATCACCTGACTTTCATACTTCAGGCAAAAAAAAGAATTTTAACACCCCACACATAGCACTTGTGTTATAAAGTATCTCTTTATTAGGAATCTCTAAGTACCTCCCTCCAGACCCCAAGCACAGGCAAAGGGCCATGGGAAGACAAAGACCAGCCACACAGCAGGCATCAGTATAAACTTAGCAATGATATGGGCTCTTTGTTACATGGATTTTACTCTTTGTCCTTCTGAAATTTAAATTTTTTCCAATTGAAAGGGATGGTACAATTCCATCTTTTTCAGCCAGCCATGCTTGGCAATTGTGTGTCAAGAGGCAGAAGAAAACCATGGCCAGAACTGACTGATAAGGTTCTGCAGGCTTAGTGGTAGTATGGTTTCCACTGATTGAGAGTATTTATTTTCTTAGTTTTCTTCCAAAAATATATTTTGAGGCCTGCTGTGTGACTGGTACTGAGCAAGGCTCTGGGGATAGAGCAGAGAAACAACAGCCTTGGTCTTTGCCTCCAGCTTCAAACTAGGATGTAAATACAGACCACAATATGCAGTTAACCACATTAACATATACAATATTTTCTGATGATAGTAAGTACTGAAAAGATCATAAAAGATAGCAATGGATAACTTTACATTATAATTTGGATAGAGTCTGAACTGTGGTCATGGCCATGCTAACACAGGGGAGGAGAATTCCAGGCAATTAGTGTAAAGGCCGTGTGGCAGGAATCACCTCGGTGTGCCTGAAAATCAGAAGGAAGGATGGCGTGGCTGGGATTCAAAAGGGGACTAGATCAAGAGGGCCACGTAGAACATGATCAGGAGAGATGGGGATTCTTAGTGCTCTGGGAAACCATTGCAGGGGTTTAAGCTAAGTGAGTCTAACTACAAACAACGGTCTGCAGGCCAAATCCAGGCTGCAGCCTGTTTTGTAAATAAAGTTTGACTGGGGCACAGCCAAGCCCAGTCATTTAATTGTTGTCTATGGCTGCTTTTGTGCTACAAGGCCAAAATTGAGCACTTGAGACAGACTATATGACCCACAAGACCTAAAATATTGACTAACTGGCCCTTTATAGAAAAAGTTTGCTGTAGGGGAAGCATGGGGAATAGTTAGGAGGCTGTGCAGTCATCCAATGGAGAGGTGATGGTGGCTTGGACCAGTGTGTTTGATAGCAGTACAGATGCCAAGAGATGAACAGATCTAGGACATGCTTTGCAAGAAGAGCTGGCAGAATTTCCTGAAGAACTAAACATAGTGGGAGAGAGAGGAATGGATAGAGAGGAATCAAACTATTTCTAGCATTTTGCCTTGAGCAACTGGGTAGATTAACAAGGTCCTGTACTGAGATAGGAAGCTCCTGAGGAGGAGCAGCTTCGTGGAAACAGTAAGAATGAAGAGCTGTTGGAAAATGTTCAGTTCAAAATGCATTTTTATAAGGCCTCTCTGCTGCTTTTTCCCCTCCTCAGTCCAGTGCAGTTATTCCCAAAGCAACCCAATGACTTGTTCCCCCCTTGTTGCATAACACAAACAAAACCCACATGGCCAGTAGAATGATAGCTGACATTTCCTTGGACGCTAAACCATAAACATTCTGAAGGCAGGGGCCATGCCTGCATTGCACACCATCATATCTCCATGGCCAGCCTAGCACCTGGCACATAGAAGAAGCTCCATAAATAACGGTTTCGAAAGCAAACTGAAGAAATAGTAACCATTCACAGAGAACTTACTATGACATCAGGAACTCAGTGTGGCGCTGCACATAAATTACATTATTTAGTCCTTACAAAAATCCCGCAAGCTAGTTGATGCTATACCAATTCTACAGATTTGGAAACAGAGGCTTAGAGCAAGGGATTAAAAGCACAACTCCCTGCCCTACAGAGCTGAGCCAGGAGATAGAAATGGGTGAAGGGGAGGCAAGTATCGACAATGGGATGCAATAGTTGGATGTACTGTGGGATGACAGCCTTCTTTAAGTGGGCAATTGCTTCTTGGCTGCCACTGAAGCTTGCTCTGTGGAAAAGCAGCTACCCAATATTACCAGGTCTGCTTTTTCAACAGAAATTGAAAATCCAGTTTTTTATAAACTGAAAACTCTCAAAAAGTAAAAAAAGACATTGTCCTAGAGGAAGCAGTAGAGAATCCAATCCTGGCAGGCATCTCTCCTACTTTTCTCTGTGTACTAACCTCCTTTCTAGTGGGGAGAAAAGCTAATCTAATCCTTAATAAAAGTTATTGGTGAATCTGGTATAACATACTGTCCCTGTGGGCTCAGTTAAATGTACTTTTTGTTAAAGATGTTTCTTATAACAGCTAAGGTTTCACTAGGCACTTGCTTTTTGTGTCTAGCATTCTGTAGCCATTCTCTGATGTTTGAACATCTGCCTGATGCCTAGAGTGAAACCCCCAATCACACTGAGTGGCTAATAGATTCGTGTAGTTCTTCTAACGCGATGATGCAATACACTGACCTCACTGTGCCAATAAGCCCTGCAATTTTAGAACTAAAGATACTGAATGCTTCCTTTTCAAAAAAAAAAAAAAATTCATTTCTTATTATTAAGTCTGCTTTTTAGAGACTGGATATTATACTGATGGTTCCAGCTTAAATTAATTTCATAAAATGGGAGCTTAGAAAATGCTATAATTGGCTTATCTTTTCAAGTTTAAGCAAAACAACCACTAAATGGTGTAATGAGGAGGGAAATAGGATGTTTAAATTATCTAATGAATTGAATTTGGTGAATAACTACTGAATGTCTATTATATGCCAGGATCTGTGCTAGGTCCCAGGACACAAAATGAACAAGCCATTGCCCTGCACTCACATTCCAGTGGGGGAAACATCCATAAATAATAAAAGATTGAGACCCATGCTATAATAGAGGGATTACAAAATGCTCTGGGAACTTAGATAAAAGGATGATTAACAATGACTTCATGTGGGCAGACCTGGGAGAAGTCCAGGTCAAGGAATGCTATACAGGAACAGTTACTACTCAGCTCTAACTTTAAGGATGGCTGGAGTTTCAGAATTCAGGTATAAGGAGAGGTGCATTCTGGGTAATACAAGCTATTATCTATCAGAAATTTACTATAAATAAGGTACTATACTGAGCACTTATACTCCATTCTTCATAACAACCCAATGAGTTAACTTGTTTTAAATGCCCATTTTTCAGATTAAGAAATAGAGGTCCAGAAGGTTTGTTTAGTAATTTAGCCAGGGCATTATAGCTAGTCATTAGCAAAACTTGTATTTTATTCCAGGTCTGTGTGACTTCAAAGCTTGGGCTATTAAACACTATATTCTATCACCAGATAGGGTAAGAAGCATGTATATAAAAGATTTTGGTTTAAGGATTAGAGATTAGTCCATTATGGGTAGATGGTAACTTGCATTGATGTGTGTTGCAATAGGGGTACAGGTAGGGAGCAGCTGTGAATATTTTGATATAAGACTTGTAAACTGGGTCCAGATTTTAAGACTGCAGATTTGGAGCTTTACTCCATAGTCAGCAAGGACTCTTGGGATGATTGTAAAAATCAGAGTAACATGATCAAGAATGAGCTCATTAGATAAATCCAGGATCTCTGAAGCAGCTTTGGAGAAACCAAATGCTCGAAAACCTGCTAAAGGGTTACTGAAATAATGCAGACAAAAGAAGATGACGGTCTAAACTCAGAGACTGGCATTGAGGACAAAAAAGAAGATAAGGATGTATAAAGATGTTGTGGAGGGAAAAATCGACATGATTTCAGAATGGATTTATGGGAGAGATAAAGGAGAGGTATCACTGGTGATGCTAGGAATTCTGGCTTGAATAACTGAGTAGGTGTTGATATGAAATGTGGAACAAGAGGGAGAGGTCTATGGATGTTCAAATTGATAAGTCCAACAAATAATTGGTAATATGGAAACTTGTCTTGAAAACATAGATTTAGGAGCCACAAAAAAGGGGAGATCATCTACTCCAGGCAAAGTGTGGGAATGAGAGGAAATAGACCTAAGACACAATAGCAACACCAACAATAGTTTCATAAGGATGTTAACAATAAGGTTTAACCAGATATTAAGCACAATTCTTTTCAGAGCCTCTGTAATTTGTTTTAGTTAATTGTTTAAAATTAACCAAGGTACAGTAACTTTTCTTTTTTTACAGCTATTCCATCTACAAGTATTTAATGGCTAGAGGGTCTGAGCATTCACTAATACTAGGGTATCAATAAGCTAGGCATATTCCAGTTGGGGACCCATAGTGATAATTGAGATAATTTACTTTAATCTACATAGGTGTGTATATCCTATATTGCTTTAACAAAAAGGAACACAGCTTACTTAAAAACATTTATATAAAAGTATCATAAACAAATAAGTATATCAGTACAAAGAGAAAGGCCCAACATAAACATTTAAATGTTTTTTAAGAAGGAATAGTCACTGTGATTACTAATGTTCAAACTGCAGTGGATTAAATGAAAGTACAATGCTTTGAAAGAATTCCTTTACAAAGTACCTTATATTTTTATCTAGTGACAAAAGCATCAGAATGAAGCATTCTACTGAAGACAATTTGCATTTGTGTTGTCTTTACAGCAGAAATGATTTGTCAGTCAAGGTCAATAGAATCCGAGAGGGAGGCTCTTGCCCTCCCTCCTTACCCTGGTACGTGCAGAGATTAGAATAGTCTAACTATTTAGCCTTGGAATTACTACATACTTCACCTCTGAGCTATTCAGAAAGGCTTTGTTCATGAAAAGTTCTCATGCTTATAAAACATTAAACAAGATCTTGTTCCATGTGATGTGCTGTACTACATTTTTTTTTGTTTGAATAACTGAAAAAGCTTTATAAACAAGACCTAATAAATCTCTTTAAGACAGTCGTTTGTGGGAACTCTTCCCCAGTCAATGGAGACTGGGGACAGGTAAGGGGAGAAGAGAGGCTGAGAGGAGAAAAGGAGGGCGGACAGGCACCCTCTGTCATCTAAAGTCACCAAAGAAGTTTGGGGCTGCACACATTTCTCCTCTAATTGTCCTTGTCTCTATAAACAGCCAGCGCTCTACCCTTCCCAGGTGGTAGCTGCTGTTTCTACAGTTTGCCATCTGTTAACACAGGTGAGTAACAGGGAACAAAACACTAAAAGTGCAGAGGGCAGGAGATAAAAGAAGGAAGATAAGAAAAATGAACAATTACTGGTGCTTCTTGTGTTTAGGAAACTATGCTAGATGCTGTCATATTTACAGTAGGCACCTAATAAATACTTAGTTTCTTCCCTTTCACATAAATTATGCTATCTGATTAAAGGAAACTAGTATTCGTAGAGGAAAAAAAGAGAATCCCTGTGATTTAAAACTGCTGGTCATGAAATAAGCTAATTTATGCATCAGCACGGAGGCATGAAGGAAAGGGCTGGTGAAGTGCTGGTCAAGGTCAACTTGTATGCTCTGTGTAGTGATTATACCGGGTAGGACTCATTCCATTCACATATAACATTACTACCAAAAACGAAGAACTCAAGGGACAAGGGACAGAATTAGCCACTGGGACAAAGAATACAAATTAACCATAGATCTCTCTTCTCTAGCTGAGAACTCTTCATAAATGAAGTCATTGCCTGAGTTTTTGCCTTTGGTAGCAGAGCGGAGACTGTGATGGGGCATTAGGGAGACTTGTTTTTACTCCTTCTACCCACAGGGTTAAACTTGGTCCTGACACTTTTGTAGAAGTCTAGAGAAGACCTTTGAAAAGCTATAGCTTTCACAAGACAAGAGAGCTACTGAAAGCAAGTCAGGCATAGTATCAAAGGGGCTCTGGAGTCAGATGGGCCTGAGTGTGAATCTAGTTTCTGCCACTTAACTTGAGCCTAGTTATATAATCTTTGAATCCTGGTTTCCTTTTCTATGAAATGGGCCATAACAATAATATCTGTGATACCTGCTACTCAGGGCAATTATCATAATGAAATGAGATGAGGCAATGTGGGTATTTGGCACAGTGCCAGGCAGGTGGTAAAAATTCAATACATATTACTTTATGCTGGTAGCATTTTTTTTTAAATACTGGGATGATAATGCACTTACTTGTGAGACCTAATATAAATCTATACCATTTTTAGAGCATTCTGAAGATTTTTGATAAAGACATATAATGGAAAATTTGATGTATTTAATTTATGTATATCAATCAATACAAAATTTTATACATACACATCAATCCACAAGATCAGCTTCTTTTTTCTTTTCTGGAATGTATCAAGTATTAATGATGATTAACTTGTTTTTCATCTCAAAATACAAGCCATAAAGTTTTTTTAACTAATGCATAAGCTATATCATATGTTATTTAACTTTTAAAGGACAAATTTATCTATTAAAAGGCTATTCATCATCAACTTATCTTATATAAGACAGATGTAGTAATGAACAGATTAGTAAAGATTCAGAAAATAATATGGGTCCCTAAAGCTTGATTCCTCCAATTGAAGTGTGAAGACAATAATGAGAACACAGAAGTACTGAGGTAATCAAAATGTACATTTTTTCCTAATTTTACAACTTTACCTAAACAGTTATAACAATGTATATGGCATTGTAACAAATAATGTAAATAATTTCTGTTGGTAACAGAAAGATTTATTGATTAATTGCTAAAATACAAATGACAGCTAATTTTAGGAAAGGTAAAAGTAACTTCTTTGAAGGTATATGTAATATTAAATAGAGCAAAGAAAAATATATTTTAAAAACTTAGACAACCTACAGTTTATACCATATATCAAAATAAACTTCAGGTTGCTTAATAAGTTAACTATGACTTTCAAATCATAGAAAAAGCTAAAAATGGACTATCAGCAATAACTTTCAAAGCAATAACTTTCTAAAGTTTGAAAAAATAGAAACTGTATTTCACAAAGACAAAGTTCAACAGAATCAAATATAACGGCTTTAGAGTTTTATACAATGAAAATCCCAGTAGAACACACAGAAAGATACTATATATGTAGGCAAAAACTAAACAAACAAACAAAAAGGAAAACAAAGGTCCCAAGAGTGCAATTTATGAGGCTATGTGTAGTTCAGGAGCATCATTAAGGCCTTTCACATACTGACTAATTCTCCTACTACTTATTGGAAAGCATTCACTGTCCACTTTATACTCTTAGAAACCACTGTATCTCCTCATACCATTGTGCCGTCTCTCATTTTTGGTGATAGAGGACTCAAGGGTTGGGGAGAGAGGTAACAGATTTTCAGGGTTAGGGTGTGTCTTACTCTTTGATCTGATTTCCATCCCTAGGCAAATTATTCCCAGAAAATAATTGAGAGGAAGAATAAAAGTACATGCCTAAAGATGTTCATATCAGCATTATCTAATAATGGAAAACAAAAGAAAATAAAGGAAGGAAGGTACAGGGAGAAATTTATTTATTTATTTATTTTTGGCTACATTGCGTCTTCGTTGCTGCACACAGGCTTTCTCTAGTTGTGGCAAGTAGAGGCTACTCTTCGTTGCGGTGCGCGGACTTCTCATTGCAGTGGCTTCTCTTGTTGTGGAGCACAGGCTCTAGGCACGCAGGCTTCAGTAGTTGTGGCATGCAGGCTCTAGAGCACAGGCTCAGTAGTTGTGGTGCATGGGCTTAGTTGCTCCGTGGCATTTGGGATCTTCCCAGACCAGGGATCGAACCCGTGGCCCCTTTATTGGCAGGCTGATTCTTAACCAGTACACCACCAGGGAAGTCCACAGGTGGATATTTTTTTTAAAAGGGAAGGAGTGAGAGAGGGAGGGAATCAATAGAGGAGAAAAGAAGAAAAAAGGAAATGACCTGAATGTCCAAAAAATATGAGCTGGTATATCAATTAATTATTATTTTAATTAATTTATTTATTTATTTTTGGCTGCAGTGGGACTTTGTTGCTGCGCACTGGCTTTCTCTAGTTGCGGTGAGTGGGGGCTACTCTTTGTTGCAGTGTGCTGGCTTCTCATCACGGTGGCTTCTCTTGTTGCAGAGCACAGGCTCTAAGAGCGCAGGCTTCAGTAGTTGTGGCATGTGGGCTCAGCAGTTGTGGCTCATGGGCTCTAGAGTGCAGGCTCAGCAGTTGTGGCGCATGGTCTTAGCTGCTCCACAGCATGTGGGATCTTTCTGGACCAGGGCTCAATACTGTGTACCCTGCATTGGCAGGCAGATTCTTAACCACTGTGCCACCAGTGAAGCCTGATTAATTATTATTTTTTAAAGATAGTTTTGTAGACGATGCAGTCACATGGGGAAATGCTTATGTGATCTCTGGTCTAGAGCATTCATTCAACACATACTTGCGTGCCTACTCTTCAGGCATTGTTTTAGGCTTCAGGGATATGGAAATGAACAGATAGAGTGCTGGTGGTAAAGAAAACGCAAACACATCCTTAAACAAAATATCAGAGACAAGTGTTATACAGATCATTAAGATGGAGTGAGGTGACAGAAGTGTCTGTTGGCTTCTCTAGATTGGATGATCTGGGAGGGCCTCTCTGAAAAGAAGACATTAAGCTGGGATTTGAATGATAAGAAGAAGGCAACTTCTTAAAGTAAGAGAGAACTGCATTCCAAGAAGAGCGTGTCTGAGGTAAAGGAAGGGAAGCACATGAGGAAGACAGTAGTTAGTATAATTTGACGTTAGAGAGGTGTGCAAGGTCAATTTTCAGGACCGTGTAAACTTTGATAAGGAGGCTGTACTTATTAAATGATTTCGAAATGAGATTTGTGATCTGATTTATGTTTAAAAGGATTGCTCTGTTTTCTGTAAGGAGAATTTACTGTAAGAGGGGAGAGAAACAGGCAATCCCTCTAGTGAGTTGTTGAGGTGTCTCCAACTGTGACTAGGAGGGTGGAAAGAGAGGTGAAAAAGTTAGACCAGCTTAGGGGATGTTCTGAGGTAAAAGTAACAGGATTGTGCAGATTGGATTTGGGGTATCAGGGAAAGAAAGAAATCAAGGGCACCTCCACAGATTGGCTTTAAAAATTTAGAGGATATCAATGTCATTTACCAAGATGAAGACTGGTGAAGGAATAATTTGTGCTCAGGGTGACGTGCACATAAGTCAAGAGTTCTGCTTTGTCCAAGTTAAGTTTGAGAGACTAGTAAATATATCATCAGAGATGTTGAAGAGGTGATTGAATATGAGCCTGGACTTCTGCGAAGGCAGGACTGCACATGGGTGTTGCCATCCCATGGAGGAGAATGGGTGAGATTACCTGGGGAGAGTATAGCTAGAGAGCTGAAGAAGGTCTGGGACTGAGCCTTGCTGTACTCAAATACTTAGAGGCGGAAAGTAGAAATGGGACCAGCCAGAAGAATGGAGAAGGGGGAGCCAGTGAAAGAGAAGAAAATGTCAGTGAGTGTGTAGTAAAAGAATCCATGAAGGGAAAAACAGCAAGAAGGGACTGGTCAACAGTCTTCTTTGAGGTCAAGATAAGAAAAGGTCAAGATAAGGAAAGGACTAAATGACTGGAATTTCCCATCACAGTGGTTGTTGGGGATTTGAAAAATGCAGTCTCAGGGGAGTGATGGGAATGGAAGCCCATCTAGAGCAGGTCAAGGAGAAAGTGTTGGTGATAGGTGTAGACAGCACAAGAAACAGATTTTTCAACAGGTGTTGCTGTGAAGGGCAGACTATAAATGGGATAATGACTAAAGGGGATGTTGAGGTCAAAAGAGGAATATTTTAAGATTTGAGATACAAGAGCATATTACATGCTAATGTGAAAAATTCAATTGAGAGGAAGAATGGATGATTCAGGAGAAAAGACCTTGAGAAGGTGAGAGGGGATAGGATCCAGAACTTACAGGCTCCTCTCTGGCCTTGACAGGTGCAGGGAGTCTCTTCTATTGAGAAAAGTATGAGGCCCCCCCCACAAAAATATACACTCTAATTAGAACTACTACCTCGTATATGTATTAGCCAGACTGGAAGGAAAGAGGAGTGTTTGATGAGTTAAGTGAGGATACTAAGGGGAATCTTCTTCCTCCTTGTGTCCTTTAATATCTGTTTTTATAATAAATAGAAATTTTTTAAATAACAAATTCTCAAAAAAGCTGCTAAATCAAGGTGCTCTCACGAGTTACACAGCAAGAAAAGAGCTGACAAATATACAGTTGTTTTGACATATTAAAACACCTGGACTATTATATTTTGACAATGTGATGATTTTGATGGTAAATACTATATATTACCCCTATATTCTTCATAGAGTTAATAAATGCCCATATAGTCTTACTATGTGCCACACTGTTATACGAATTTAATAAATATCAACACATTTGATATTCAAAACAATCTCAATTATGTACATAGCATCATTATTCCGATATGAGGAGTCTGAGGTACAGGGAGGTTATTAACTTGTCCAGAATCACACAGCTAAAAAGTCAGGGAGCTGAGATTCAAACCTCAGCATTCTGATGCCAGAATCCTTGCCCTGAACCTCTCTGTTGTGCTTTGGATATGTTATCTCATTGCATCTCAACAACAAACTTTTAAGAAAAGTATATTATTATACACTTAACAGCTAAGAAAAGTGAGACTTTGAAAGGTTAAATAACTTTCTCAAGATTATGCTGTTTAGGTGGCTGGACCAGCATTCAAATCTGTATCTTTCTCTCTACAAGTGTATGTTCTCAGCACTTAACGCTATATAAGTTTTAGAAACGGAAAAAGTAAAAAGTTTACATGTTTCATCACTCAAAAATGCTGAATAACTATGACGAGTGGTATAGAAAGGGAAGTTTTTGATTAAGGGAATAAAACAGATTAAATTAAATGATGAAGAAGATAATTAAATATTTAATGATATTATATGCATTGGTTTATAGGATAGTAATAGTTGCTGAGCTCAAGAATTTTACAATCTGGACATGTTTCATTCCATATAAAAGCCATTTAAAAAATATGGGATAAAAATGTATATGTCTAAATTATATATAGAGAAATACATATAGGAATTTATATTTCTAAAAATAATTCATGTTCATTGGAAAACAGGCTTTACAGACAAGCAAAAGAAGAAAAAGGGGAAGGCGAGGAGGGTGAGAGGGAAAGAGGAATAAAACCATATCTGGAAAGGATGTGTGGGTTTGTTGCATATAATTCCAGACATTGTATACACACACATATACAAACACATTTTTATATAAATGGGATCATACCATGTGTGTTTTTCAGTTACCTCCTTTTCTAACTACAACCGTATTGGGAGCACTGTCTATATCAACAAGTAGGTATAAATCATTATTTTTATGATTGCATTATATTCCACTGTTGGATTGTACTCTAATTCACGTAATCTTCTTCTATTATTGGATGATTAGGTTGTGTATTAGTTTACTAGGGGTACCATAACAAAACACCAGAGGCTGGGGGGCTTAAGAACACAACTTTATTTTCTCATAGTTCTGAAGGCTGGCAGCCCAAGATCAAGGCGCCAGCAAAGTTGGTTTCTGATGAGGCCTTTCTTCTGGCTTGCAGATAACTGCCTTCCCCTCGTGTCCTTACATGGCCTTTTCTCTGTGTCTGCACATTCCTGGAGTAACCTTCTTCTTCTTACAAGGATACCAGTCATACTGGATTAAGCTCCCTCCCTTATGACTTCATTTAACCATAATTACCTCTTTAAAGGCCCTATCTCCAAATACAGTCAAATTGGGGCTTGGGGCTTCAATGTATAAATTTGGGGGGAGAACACAATCCAGGCTATAACAGGTTGTTTCCAATTTTTTGGTAGTATAAATCATACTGATGATAAATGATAAAGTGATTTTTATCCAATCATCTCCCTAGGATATAATCCTAACAGCATAATTGCTAGGTCAAAGAGTATGTCATTTTAAGGCCTTTGGTATGAACTGCCAAGTTGTTTTCTGGAAATGTTTTTTCCTTTGAACTTCTGCCAGTAGACTATGAGAATGAAAACACAAACCATTTTAAAGAACAATATACATGTGTAATATTCTCTAACCCTCAACTAAATCCCACCTCAGGCCGTTGTCTCTTGACTGCCTACCATACGTGGTGAGTGGCCCCAGACAACAACATTTTCAGTCCCACCTGAACTCTGGAGAGAACTTCATGAGGAAGGAAAAGAATTAGAAGAGCCTGGATTGACTCATTCAGAGAGTTTCCTTTAGTGTCTTTGTTGCCTGTTTTTAAATTACTCCTCCTAGTTCTACAAACTGCATTAAGAAGATAAAACCCAGGCACTTTCTGACAAAGAGAAACATGGTGGAACAGAAGAGTGGGCATGTGCTGGTTAATTTGGGGGAGGCTATGACTGTCTTCTCTAGCTTCCTGTAAGTTAACACAGTTGAAAGGGAGCCTTTTCCCACTCAGGATTCTCTCTGTAAATATTCACTTCTGCTGTCTCCTGCAGAGGTCAGGTTATTACAGGCTTTTGCATATCCTAGAGGCACTACAGGGAATTAAGCTCAGAACACTGCTTCCTCTTCATTGCCTTTTGTCTCAAGTGTGCTGCCTCCACTATTGGGAGAATAATTTAGAGGGGGAGAGGAATCTCAAATTGAAATAAAGAGAAGGTACCTTCTTTCATGCAAGGAATAGAGAGAGCCAATCCATGTATTCATGTCTTTAATACTGTTCATGGAATAGAGAAGTACTTTAATGAATTAGGCACTTTGAGGTTTAATGTAGTTTTGGTGAGTGGAAAAAAAAATCATGGGGAAGGTACCAAGAGAGGAAGAAAACTTGGCATGAACAGGGAAGGCCATTTAAAAGCAAGAATTGATTATATTTAATGTTTCTATCATGACATTTTACCTCAATTATGTCAAACACAAAGCAAGAGTATACAAAAGTAGAAAATTAAATAAAATGATAAATGAGCTACAATGTGAAAGTAACATATTATCAACCAGTCAGACAATATGGTGAATGGAAAACATTTAGAGACCCAGAGTCAGACAGTTGGGACACAAACCAGCTGTGTGGCCTCAGGCAAGTATGCAACTTCTCTGAGTTTAGTCTTCTTCCAATACTTATGAGGATATTAATACCAATTTAACAGAAGAATTAACAGGCTTAAATGAGATAAGCAAAACGCCCAGCATAGTACATGGCATACTGGATGCACTCATAAAACAGAGGCTTCCTTCCACTTCTGGAAAATGGAGAAGGACTGTAAATTCTTCAAGAGCCTTTCAATATAGATGTGGAGACAACATGAGAACATTTGAAACAAGGAGAACAATTATGCACTAAACAGTGTGGCAATGATCACAAGCACGATAGGAATTCAGACAAAGGGAGAACTGAGTGCACAGAACTACTCCACCAGTGAAACATTTGTCAAATTGTTGGGTCTTACATACTGGGTGTCTGGGATAACTAACAGAAGCAAACTGTGGAAAGAGAATGTTGAAAGGGGGTGGGTGAGGTAAGGGATGCTCGAGCAGACACAAAAACTGGTAGGGACACTGAATAAAATTAAGCAAAAGTGACAAATGAAACTCTTCAACTGACCTATAGTCTATGGAAAAAGCAATTCATGCTCATAATAGATACAACAAAATATAATTAGAATGACTAAGAAGGATTACAGTATGAGTATGTGCTGAATAAATACTAATAGATAACAATAATGATTTATTATTTTGTAAATTAAGAAAAATATCCATGAATAAAAACCATTTGGTCATATATTCCAAAAAAGAAATAACCCCAATATTAATTTGCAAAACTATTAGTAGATAGAACATCAAGAAGGCTCACTTTTTTCTATTGACAATGATAACGTAATCACTCTGGTTTGCCTGACCTGCTCTTATGGCTTTTTCTTTAATATCATAACAGCTTAAATCTGGCAGGAGAGCATTGCTGGTCTTCATTTGGCTTGTCTAAATTCTAGGGCTTTCATTTCCTACATATACTTATGATTGATAATTATTTTAATTCATGTTTTTTAAGAAAACAAATAAGAGAACAATGAAACAATTTATCTTAATGGTGAAAGAATATGAGGCCTGCTTTTCCTTCCCTAATATACATCAGAAACTTTCTAAAATATTCAGCTAGAGGCAACATAAAAGTCTTTTTTGGAGGAACAAAGCTAGAGGCATAACCCTTGTAGAGTTCAGACTATACTATAAAGCTACAGTAATCAAAACAGTGTTGGATTGGCACAAAAACAGACATATAGATCAATGGAACAGAATAGAGAGCCCAGAAATAAACCCACACACCTATGGTCAATTAATATATGAATATACAGTGGAGAAAAGACAGTCTCTTCAGCAAGTGGTGTTGGGAAAGCTGGAAAGCTATATGTAAATAATGAAATTAGAATACACTCTCACACCATATACAAAAACAAACTCAGCATGGTTTAAAAGACATGACACCCTAAAACTCCTAGAAGAGAACACAGGCAAAACATTCTCTGACATAAATTGTAGCAATATTTCCTTAGAGCAGTCTCCCAAGGCAAAAGAAATAAATGCAAAAATAAACAAATGGGACCTAATCAAAATTAAAATCCTTTGCACGCAAAGGAAACCATAAAAAAAATGAAAAGACAACCTGTGGATTGGGAGAAAATATTTGCAAATGATGCAACTGACAAGGGGTTAATATCCAAAATATACAAACAGCTCATACAACTCAATATTTAAAAAAACAAACAACCCAATCAAAAAATGAGCAGAAGACTTAAATAGACATTTCCCCAAAGAAAACACAGATGGCCAACAGGCTCATGAAAAGATAAACATTGCTAATTATTAGAGAAATGCAAAACAAAACCACAATGAATTATTACCAGGACTTCCCTGGTGGTCCAGTGGTAAAGAATCTGCCTTACAATGCAGGGGATGCAGGTCCGATCCCTCAGGGAACTAAGATCCCACTTGCTTCAGGGCAACTAAGCCCGCGCAACACAACTGCTGAGCTTGAGCGCCTCAACTAGAAAGCCTGTGTGCCACAAACTACAGAGCCCACACACGCTGGAGCCCATGTGCTCAGGAACCCACGTGTCACAACTACAGAGCCCATGCATCCTGGAGCCTGTGCACCACAACCAGAGAAGAGAAAGAAAACCCACATGCCACTAGAGAGAAGCCCGTGCACCACAACGAAGAGCCTGCATGCCACAACAAAAGATCCCATGTGCCTCAACAAAGATCCTGCATGTATCTAAGACCCAGCACAGCCAAAAATTAATAAAATAAATCTTTTAAAAAATGCAATAACTATTACGTTAATATTAAAATTATTTAAAAAGTATTACCTCACACCAGTCAGAATGGCTGTCATCAAAAGGCCTACAAATAACAAATGCTGGAGAGGGTGTGGAGAAAAGGGAACCCTCCTACACTGTTGGTGGGAATGTAAATTGGTGCAGCACTATGGAAAACAGTATGGAGGTTCCTTAAAAAATGAAAAATAGAGTTGACATATGATCCAACAATCCCACTCCTGGATATATATCTGGAAAAGATGAATTCTAATTCAAAAAGATACATGCACTCCAATGTTCATAGCAGCACTATTTACAATAGCCAAGACATGGAAACAACCCAAATGCCCATCAATAGATAGGTTGCTTAAGAAGATGTGGCATATGTATACACACAACACACACACACACACACACACACACACACTAGAATATTACTCAGCCATAAAAAAGAATGAAATATTGCCATTTGCAGCATCATGGATGGACCAAGAGAATATTATACTTAGTGAAATAAGTCAGACAGAGAAAGACAAATATAAGATATCACTTATATGTGGAATCTAAAAAAAACACAAATGAATTTATATACAAAACAGAAACAGACTCACACATAGAAAGCAAACTTTTGTTTACCAAAAGGTAAAGGGAGGGAGGAGGGATAAACCAGGACTATCAGGTTAACAGATACAAACTACTATACATAAAATAAATAAGCAACAAGGATTTATTGTATAGCACAGAACTATATCCAATATCTTGTAATAAACTATAATGGAAAACAATCTAATACATATATTTTTAGTTATCTATATCTGAATCACTTTGCTGTACACCTGAAACTAACACAATATTGTAAATCAACCATACTTCAATTGAAAAAGGGGAAAGGTCTTGAATAAATAACGTGAGCTTTCATACTAGGAAACTAGGAAAAAAAGAGCAACATAAAACCAAAGAACACAAAACAAAAACAAAAAAGTTCTTTTTGGTTTGCTTCTTGTCTTATTAACCAAGTAATATATGTTCATTGGAAAAAACCTAGGAAACCTTATCAACAAAAATTTTTAAATGAAAAATAAAATTCACCTATATTTCTACCACCTTAATACTTTTTGCATTAAAAAATTTTTTTACTAATTATTATTTATTTATTTGCCACACTGTGCAGCTTGTGGGATCCTAGTTCTCAGACCAGGGATCAAACCCAAGCTTCCACTCCCATCCCCTGCTGGCAATGGAAGCTCAGAGCCCTAACTACTGGACCACCAAGGAATTCCCCACTTTTTACATTTTTATATTTCCTTCATGTCTTTTTTCCCTATGCATATGTGAACATATTTTCAATAGACAGAGTTTTAAAATCTAGGCTTTTCACTAAATATATTCTAACTGTCTTTTCATATCATTAAATTTTTTGTACCTGTAATATTGTTTAAAATGTTTATAGCACATGCCTTCTGCAATGTTCTTTCACCATATCTTCACTATATTCCAACAAGTCAAGGCAATTTTATGCAGTCTTACTTTTTACAGTTATATATTATAAATTTAAAGCTTACATTTATGTGCATTTTTGAGCCATCTGCAATTCCATCACCCTTTCTTAAATTCTAGTCTACTCCTTAGATTGTGTTTCTCCTTCCTTTTCTCCCTCTCTCTCCCTACTGCACCTCCCTTGTGGAGATTGTGGGCTAATGGGAGAAATAAGCAAGGTCCATAAATAACTGTAATCAGTACCACAAGCAAATAAAAGGACTTTGGATTTCAAAAGAGAATTCCTCCATCAGTTTGCAAATATGCCTACACATCTGAAAGCAAAGGAATGAAAAGACCCTTCTCAACACTTTGCTTTTTTTCTTTTGAGAGGAGCAAAGAGGAAAAAAAGGTGCATCTTCTTCTCTCTTTTTATAGTTGAAAAAAAAAATCAAGAATGGACAGGAGAGGACCTTCAAGGTGGAGGAGAGGTAAGAAGTGGAGATCAGCTTTCTCCCCACAAATACATAAAAAATACATCTACATGTGGAACAATTCCTACAGAACACCTACTGAACGCTGGCAGAAGACCTCAGACTTCCCAAAAGGCAAGAAACTCCCCACATACCTGGTTAGGACAAAAGGAAAAAGAAAAAACAGAGACAAAAGAATAGGGACAGGACCTGCACCTCTGGGAGGGAGCTGGGAAGGAGGAAAGGTTTCCACACACTAGGAAGTCCCTTTGTGGGCGGAGACTGCGGGTGGCGAAGGGGGAAGCTTCGGAGTCACGGAGGAGAGTGCAACAACAGGGGTGCAGAGGGCAAAGCGGAGAGATTCCTGCACAGAGGATCAGTGCCAACCAGGACTCACCAGCCCGAGAGGCTTGTCTGCTCACCTGCCGGGGCAGGCAGGGGCTGGGAGCTGAGGCTCGGGCTTTGGAGGTCAGATCCCAGGGAGAAGACTGGGGTTGGCTGCGTGAACACAGCCTGAAGGGGTTAGTGCACCACAGGTGGCCAGGAGGGAGTCCGGGAAAAAGTCTGGAGCTGCCGAAGAGGCAAGAGACCATTGTTTTGGGGTGCGTGAGGAGAGGGGATTCCCACTCCGTGTGCCAACAGAAGACAGAGCACTGCCTAAGTGAGCTCCAGAGACGGGCACAAGCCGTGGCTATCAGCCTGGACCCCAGAAACGGGCATGAACTGCTAACAATGCCACTGCTACCATCAAGAATCCTGTGTGCAAGTGCAGGTCACTACCCACAGCACTCTGGGAGCCTGTGCAACATGCCACTGCCAGGGTCCCATGATCCAGGGACAAATTCCCCCAGGCACACACATGGTGTGCCTCAGGGTGCTGCAATGTCACTCTGGTCTCTGCCACTGCAGGCTCGCCCCACATTCCAATTATGACTACCATACCCCTCCCTCTCCCCAACCTGAGTGAATAAGAGAGCCCTAATCAGCTGCTGCTTTAACCCCCTCCTGTCTGGGAGGGGAACAGATGCCTGAGAGCAGCCTACATGCAAAGGCGGGGCCAAAACCAAAGCTTAACCCCAGGAGTTGTGTGAACAAAGAAGAGAAAGGGAAATTTCTCCATGCAACCTCAGGAACAGCAGATTAAATCCCCACAATCAACTTGAAAATCTCTGCATTTGAAGAATACCTGATCAGACAACAAATGTTCCCAAAATTGAGGCAGTGGACTTCGGGAGCAAATGTAGACTGGGGGTTGCTTTCTGCATCTGATTGGATTGTGGTTTTACATTTATCTTAGTTTAGATTTAGTGCTTGTTATCATTGGTGGATTTGTTTATTGGTTTGTTTGTTCTCTTCCTGTTATTAACAATTATTTTTTAAAAAATTTTAATTTTTATTTTGTTTTTAAAATTTTATTATTATTTTTTATTTTTTAATGTTTTTTTCCTTTTTTCTCTTTTTGTGACTGTATGTGTATGTTTCTTTGTGATCTTGTCTGTTTATGTTTGCTTTTACCATTTCTCCTAGGGTTCTCTGTTCATTTCTTTTTTTTTAGCTATTTGTTTCTTTTTTTTTTTTATAACTGTGTGTGTGTGTGTATGTTTCTTTGTGTGATGTTTCTTTGTTAAGTATCACTATTACCATTTGGTTTGGGGTTGTATCTATTTATTTTTATTTCTTCCTTCATTTTATTCTAAGCTGTGTGGCTGGCAGGGTCTTGGTGCTCTGGCTGGGTGTCGGACCTGAGCCTCTGAGGTGGGAAAGCCGAGTCAAGGACACTGGACCACCAGAAACCTCCTGGCCCCATGTAATATCAAGCAGCGACAGCGCCCCCAGAGATCTCCATCTCAACACTAAGACCCAGCTCCACCCAATGGCAAGCAAGCTACAGAGCTGGATGCCCCATGCCAAACAACTAGCAAGACAGGAACACAACCCCATCCATTAGCAGAGAGGCTGCCTAAAGTTACACTAAGTTCACAAACACGCCCAAACACACCACCAGACGTGGCCCTGCCCACCAGAAGGACAAGATCCAGCCCCATCCACCAGAACACAGGCACCAGTCCCCTATATGAGCCACTAAACCAACCTCACCTACTGGGGGAAGACACCAAAAATAATAGGAACTACGAACCTGCAGCCTGTGAAAAGGAGACCCCAAACACAGTAGGTTAAACAAAATGAAAAAACAGAAATATGCAGCAGATGAAGGAGCAAGGTAAAAACTCACCACACCAAACAAATGAAGAGGAAATAGGCAGTCTAACCTGAGAAAGAATTCAGAGTAATGACAGTAAAGATGATCCAAAATCTCAGAAATAGAATGGAAAAACTAAGAAATGTTTAACAAGGACCTAGAAGAACTGGAGAGCAAACAAACAATGATGAATAACACAATAAATGAAATTAAAAATACTCTAGAAGGAATCAATAGTAGAATAACTGAGGCAGAAGAACAGATAAGTGACCTTGAAGATAAAATAGAGGATATAACTGCCATAGGGCAGAATAAAGAAAAAAGAATGAAAAAAATTGAGGACAGTCTCAGAGACCTCGGGGACAACATTAAATGCACCAACATTGGAATTATAGGGGTCCAAGAAGAAGAAGAGAAAAATAAAGGGTCTGAGAAAATATTTGAAGAAATTATAGTTGAAAACTTCCCTAACATGGGAAAGCAAATAGTCAATCAAGTCCAGGAAGCACAGAGAGTCCCATACAGGAAAAGTCCAAGGAGAAGCACTCCAAGACACATATTAATCAAACTATCAAAAATTAAATACAAAGAAAAAATATTAAAAGCAGCAAGAGAAAAGCAACAAATAACATAAAGGTGAATCCCCAAAGGTTAGCAGCTGATCTTTCAGCAGAAACTCTGCAAGCCAGAAGGAAGTGGAAGGACATTTTTAAAGTGATGAAAGGGAATAACCTACAACCAAGATTACTCTACCCAGCAGGATCTCATTCAGATTCAACAGAGAAATTAAAACCTTACAGAAAGCAAAAGCTATGAGAATTCAGCACTACCAAACCACCTTTACAACAAATGCTAAAGGAACTTCTCTAGGCAGGAAACACAAGAGAAGGAAAAGACCTACAATAAAAAACCCAAAACAATTAAGAAAATGGTACTAGGAACATATATATCAATAATTACCTTAAATGTAAATGGATTAAATGTTCCAACGAAAAGACACAGGCTCACCGAATGGATACAAAACCAAGAAATGTATATACGCTGTCTACAGGAGACCCACTTCACACATAGGGACACATACAGACTGAAAGAGAGGGGATGGAAAAAGACATTCCATGCAAATGGAAATCAAAAGAAAGCTGGAGTAGCAATACACATATCAGACAAAATAGACTTTAAAATAAAGACTATTACAAGAGACAAAGGACACTACATAATGATCAAGGTATCAATCCAAGAAGAAGATATAACAATTGTAAATATTTATGCACCCAACACAGGAGCACCTCGATACAGAAGGCAAATGCTAGCAGGCATAAAAGGGGAAATCGACAGTAACACCATCATAGTAGGGGACTTTAACATCCCACTTTCACCAACGGACAGATCATCCAAAATGAAAATAAATAAGGAAACACAAGCTTTAAATGACACGTTAGACCAGGTGGACTTAATTGATATTTATGGGACATTCCAACCAAAAACAACAGAATACACTTTCTTCTCAAGTGCTCATGTAACATTCTCCAGGATAGATCATATCTTGGGTCACAAATCAAGCCTCAGTAAATTTAAGAAAACTGAAATTGTATCAAGTGTCTTTTCAGACCACAACACTATGAGATTAGATATCAATTACAGGAAAAAAAAAAAACTGTAAAAAATACAAACACATAGAGGCTAAACAATACACTACTTAAAAACCAAGAGATCACTGAAGAAATCAAAGAGGAATTCAAAAAATACCTAGAAACAAATGGCAATGAAAACACGATGAACCAAAACCTGTGGGATGTAGCAAAAGCAGTTCTAAGAGGGAAATTTATAGTAATAAAATCCTACCTCAAGAAACAAGAAACATCGCAAATAAACAACCTAATCTCACACCTAGAGCAATTAGAGAAAGAAGAACAAAAAAAACCTCAAAGTTAGCAGAAGGAAAGAAATAATAAAGATCAGACCAGAAATAAATGAAAAAGAAATGAAGGAAACAATAGCAAAGATCAACAAAACTAAAAGCTAGTTCTTTGAGAAGATAAACAAAATTGATAAACCATTAGCCAGACTCATCAAGAAAAAAAGAGAGAAGACTCAAATCAACAGAATTAGAAATGAAAAAGGAGAAGTAAAAACTGACATTGCAGAAATACAAAGGATCATGAGAGACTACTACAAGCAACTATATGCCAATAAAACGGACAACCTGGAAGAAATGAACAAATTCTTAGAAAAGTACAACTGTCCAAGAATGAACCAGGAAGAAACAGAAAATATAAACAGACAAATAAGAAGAACTGAAAATGAAACTGTGATTTTAAATCTTCCAACAAACAAAAGCCCGGGACCAGATGGCTTCACAGGCAAATTCTATCAAACATTTAGAGAAGAGCTAACACTTATCCTTCTCAAACTCTTTCAAAATATAGCAGAGGGAGGAACACTTCCAAACGCATTCTACAAGGCCACCATCACCCTGATACCAAAACCAGACAAAGATGTCACAAAGAAAGTAAACTACAGGCCAATATCACTGATGAACACAGATGCAAAAATTCTCAACAAAATACTAGCAAACAGAATCCAACAGCACATTAAAAGGATCATACATCATGATCAAGTGGGGTTTATTCCAGGAATGCAAGGATTCTTCAATGTACACAAATCAATCAATGTGATACACCATATTAACAAACTGAAGGACAAAAACCATATGATAATCTCAATAGATGCAGAAAAAATTTTCAACAAAATTCAACACCCATTTATGATAAAAACCCTCCAGAGACTAGGCATAGAGGAAACTTACCTCAACATAGTAAAGGCCATATATGACAAACCCACAGCCAACATTGCTCTCAGTGGTGGAAAACTAAAACCAATTCCTCTAAGATCAGGAACAACACAAGGTTGTGACTCTCACCACTATTATTCAACATAGTTTTGGAAGTTTTAGCCACAGCAATCAGAGAAGAAAAAGAAGTAAAAGGAATCCAAATTGGAAGAGAAGAAGTAAAACTGTCACTGTCTGCAGATGACATGATACTATGCATAAAGAATCCTAAAGATACTACCAGAAAACTCCTAGAGCTAATCAATGAATTTGGTAAAGTAGCAGTATACAGAATTAGCATAGAAATCTCTTGCATTCCTATACACTAACAACGAAAGATCAGAAAGAGGATTAAGGAAACACTCACATTTACCATTGCAACAAAAAGAATAAAATACTTAGCACTAAATCTACCTAAGGAGACAAAACACCTGTATGCAAAAAAGTATAAGATACTGATGAAAGAAATCGAATATGATACAAACAGATGGAGAGATACACCATGTTCTTGGATCAGAAGAATCAACATTGTGAAAATGACTCTACTACCCAATGCAATCTACAGATTCAATGCAATCCGTATCAAACTACCAATGGCATTTTCACAGAACTAGAACAAAAAATTTTACAACTTGTATGGGATACAAAAGATCCCGAAAAGTCATAGCAATTTTGAGAAAGAAAAACAGAGCTGGAGGAATCAGGTTCCCTGACTTCAGACTATACTACAGAGCTACAGTAATCAGGACAGTATGGTACTGGCACAAAAACAGAAATATAGATCAACGGAACAGGATAGAAAGCCCAGAGATAAACCCATGCACATCTGGTCACCTTGTCTTTGATAAAGGAGGCAAGAATATACAATGGAGAAAAGACAGCATCTTCAGTAAGTGGTGCTGGGAAAACTGGACAGCTACATTTAAAAGAATGAAATTAGAACACTCCCTAACACCATACCCAAAAATAAACTCTAAATGGATTAAAGACCTAAATGTAAGGCCAGACACTATAAAACTCTTAGAAGAAAACATAGGCAGAATATTCTATGACATAAATCACAGCAAAATCCTTTCTGACACACCTCCTAGAGAAATGGAAATAAAAACAAAAATAAACAAATGGGACCTAATGAAACTTAAAAGCTCTTGCACAGCCGAGGAAACCATAAACAAGATGAGAAGACAACCCTCAGAATGGGAGAAAATAGTTGCAAATGAAATAATGGACAAAGGATTAATCTTCAAAACATACAAGCAGCTCATGCAACTGAAAATCAAAACAACAAAGAACCCAATCCAAAACCGGGCAGAAGACCTAAATAGACATTTCTCCAAAGAAGATATACAGATTTCTAACAAACACATGAAAGGATGCTCAACATCACTAATCATTAGAGAAATGCAAATCAAAAGCACAATGAAGTATCACCTTACACTGGTTAGAATGGCCATTATCAAGAAATCTACAAACAATTAATGCTGGAGAGGGTGTGGAGAAAAGGGAACCCTCTTGCACTGTTGGTGGGAATGTAAATTGATACAGGCACTATGGAGAACAATATGGAGGTCCCTTAAAAAACTAAAAATAGAACTACCATATGACCCAGCAATCCCACTACTGGGCATATACCCTGAGAAAACCATAATTCAAAAAGAGGCATGTACCACAATGTTCATTGAAGCACTATTTACAATAGCCAGGACATGGAAGCAACCTAAATGTCCATCGACAGATGAATGGATAAAGAAGATGTGGCACATATACACAATGGAATATTACTTAGCCATAAAAAGAAATGAAATTGAGTTATTTGTAGTGAGGTGGATGGACCTAGAGTCTGTCATACAGAGTGAAGTAAGTCAGAAAGAGAACAACAAATACCATATGCTAACACATATATATGGAATCTAAGAAAAAAATGGTTCTCATGAACTTACGGGCAAGACAGGAATAAAGACACAGACGTAGAGAATGGACTTGAGGACGTGGGAAGGGGGAAGGATAAGCTGGGAGGAAGTGAGACAGTGACACTGACATATATACACTACCAAATGTAAAATAGATAGCTAGTGGAAAGCAGCCACATGGCACAGAGAGATCAGCTCTGTGCTTTGTGACCACCTGGAGGGGTGGGATAGGGAGGGTGGGAGGGAGACACAAGAGGGAGGGGATATGGGGATATATGTATATGTATAGCTGATTCACTTTGTTATACAGCAGAAACTAACACAACATTGTAAAGCAATTATACTCCAATAAAAATGTTAAAAAAAATAAAAGAATGGATAGGACACCTGCTCATGTCATACAGCTGGTTGGTGGCTGTACAAAGATTAAACTCAGGACTTCTGTATCCCAGTTTTGTGCTTTCAAACTGTGTCACACAGGCTCACCCTAAAAAAAAATTACAGCCAGGATAAGTGAACTTGGGATCAAGACAAAAACTGTGGGAAGAATACTTGTCTAGTGAAGGGATGCCCTGATTTTACAAGAAACTCTACTGACCTGATATACAACAGTAAAACCTTTCCTGAGAAATGGGAGAGAATGAAAAGGACAATCCTGTATCCTTTCCTTGGATGTTTTTCTATCAAGCAGAGCTATATTCATACTTGGATTAAAATATCACACTTATGGCAAGCTGGCTTCCCCAATGGGAAATCTAGAAAGTGACTTCCTGAATGCACAAGAGGAAATATTTTGTAGGACAGAGAATGCTCCTGCTTGGGGGTCTACTTTCACATGTTGATAATGTTGAGTGGAAACAGTCTTTGAATATAATCTAATATAGCCCTTTAAATAAACCAGGAAACCTCTTAATAATACCTGTCAATCAATCATTCACCTTGTGCTTGAACGTAAGCACTTATGGAGGATGCAGGATCTGGGCTGAAGCCACGAAAAAGTAAAGTCAATACTTTCATTCATTGGACTGATTAATTAGCCCTGCAGTATACCACATTCTATGCCTTTTTAGATGTATGGCTTGGATTTAATGACCTTTTTGCCAAACTGAACAACGACATCGCACACAGACATACACACACACACACACACAGACACACACTTATACACAGTGAAAGAGAAAAATGACAAAAAGCCAATATTGCATTATTACCTTGGGAGGCATTTATTATGACACAGGAAAATGGAAAATGTGATGGACAGTCACAGAGTAAAAAACATATTTACCGCTGGAAGGGTCCTTCTTGTAGAAAAGTAGCCCAAGACTTTCCTTTTACTTAAAAGGAAATAAAGAGTTTAAAAGATTTGCTAGGCTTTTACAGGTTTCTGCCTCAGTGGCATTTGACTACACAGAGAGAGAGGGTTTATAGATTATTTAATATAGAGGGTGGAGTACTGATAATCACAGCTCAAAAAGGAAAAACACCAAAATGAAGGCAGGTGGATCAGAATCAATACTCTCATTAAATACTCAGTTACCTTTCCCCCTCTGGACTTACATTTTCCTTCACTTTCTGGGTTACCATTTTGTGTACTAAATAAAGAAAAAATAATCATGAAACAGTCCCTTGACTGTAACTGGAATCAATGTATCTAACACGTTTTCCAATAATTACTGTGCATGTGGCTTCATTACATTCACATGCCAAGAAAGGTTCAAAGGGAAAAAAAAAATGTAGGAAGCCATTCATAATTTCCTCTTCAGGATTTAACAGCCATTCCTTACTCCAGTCTTACACTCTATTTTCTAATACATCCCAAGTGATAAAACTTCAAGTATATTAAAATTCAGAGCACAGCAAACTATTCATGCTGCAAAGTGATTAATGTTTAAGTTCTTCTGTTTTGCTTTATTTTAAAAAATCATAGTCTGCATTCTCTGAAAAAGGGTTTGATTCCATATCACTATAACATTCCTTTCTAACTCTAAGGCCAGGCAGGTTACAATGCCCCTGCCCCACATTCAGGTAAGGAAACTCAATCTTTAATCATCATGAATTTACTCTATTTCTTTATTTATGTGCCTTGATGGATGTTTCTCAGTTTTCTTGTATAGATTTTCACATGTGTGATACCCAATTTGCAGATGTTCTTATGTTCTGATAAAGGTCTCTGTGTCTCTTGGCATAATTTTAGTGCCTAAATGCTTACTGCTTACTATACCTTTGGGATTGAGTCTTACTCATCTTTGTATGCTCCCCACTCTCTACTCCTCCACACATACACCTTAGAAGAACACATCGTAGGTGTTAGAATCATTTTTAAACATCATTTTCCTTTGCATTAAAATCAGGGCCACAAATTCAAAGAATACTCATTTACATTTGGTTTGAAGATTATATTAAAGATCTAATTCAAAATGTTTAAATATGTCCCTAGTTTCTAATTGAACAGGTTCACCAGGTGATGTTATGAAGAGAAAAATCTAACTTTGGTTAGTAATTCACCTAAGAAATAAGATATTTGAATTATCTTACAACTCATCAATTAGATGGGTTTGGTCAGATAGTGTTAAAATATACGACCTAATGTACAGTATTACAATGTGTAACATAAATCAGCAGGAAATAGTCACTAAAAAGTTGTTCACATCTTGTTTTTATTTCTTCAGTAAAGATCAAATACAATTCAGCTAAAATAAGACTCTATATCTTGATTGCAAATGTTAAGGTATTCTTTGTTTTTTTTTTGTTTGTTTGTTTTTGTTTTAGGCTATGTCCTTTGGTAGCTAAATGGGAAAGCCATACCATTACAATGTTTGCCAGGTTTTACTGTTAACTCTTGTTTACAGACCTGTTTCCTTTACTACTTATTAGCCTTTTGAGAAAAAGGCCCTGATCTTTATCCCATATACCTAGTAATATAAAGACAAGTACTTAGGAAACATTCAGTAAATCATTTGTTAGCTGGTTGAACACTTCTCTGTCTTAGTTTCCTCAACTAAAGTTGTAAGAAGGGGGTACAACGGTACCTACGACCAAGATGTTATGCTTATAAAGTGTTCAGAACTTCATAGGGCACGCAGCAGGTATTTATTCAGTACTGCTCCCCTGCACAACTCTGGGAAGTGTCATTCACAGTGCTCCCTGGGACTGTGCAACTCCAGACCCCACCTTCAAAGCACTGACTGCCATTAGCAGCATCATCATTACAACATCAACATTATTATTAGGCTCAAGAACAGAAAGATTTCACTTCATCTAAACTACAGAGAGGGCAGCAAAAGTGTAAGCAGGTCCTTCATGATGGAGATAACTGCGCCTACTTCTTAAAGGGAAAAAGGTCAGAATTTTGAAGAATTTGTGTGCATTTTTCTCTCTCATCATTTAATCCTTGTTTGAGGTCTTCCATGGAAATGAATTATGACTGAATCACATGATGTTAAGCTTGGAGTTTTGTCTGATTCTAACAAATACTGTAAATTAAAACCATTAGAGGCTGATGAAAGTAAGATGATGAATATCCAAGTGAAAATAAAAAATTTTAGTTTTTAAAGAAATTAATATTTTGGCATACAGAATGTCAATTATATCAGATATATCATTGGGTTTTCAAATCATTTTGTGAAAGGATCTTTTTTCTCAAAACTTTAGGAGGACATCCAGTGGGTATCTCTCTGTGTGTGTGTGTGTGTGTTTGCTTAGAGAGCCTGGACCCTATCCTCCCAGCCTTTCTCTTCTCTCTATGGCTTACCAGGGACACTGTGGTTGTCTATGGAAACCAATTTGGAACCTCTGATCCAGAGAGAGCAAAACTTCAATCTTCCAGAAGCCCTACAGAGTCACGCAGATAGTAAAGCTATTTGGATTTGTGGATGACTTAGAAATTTTGATGACCAAATCGTTCTTTCAAAAATATTCACATTTGCTAAATAAATAAGTAAATTTTATTTTAGTAAATTTGGAAATCATAAAAAAAAATCAATGAAGAAATTTCTCATAAAGTTACCACCCAGAATTAATTCCTGTTAATATTTTGATTTATTCTTAAAATATATATATATATATATATATATTCAGGTAACTTTTTCCCTTTTCACAAAATTGGGACTAAATTCCACCTTTTGATTTTTGATCTCTTTTTTTTCTAACTTAGAAGACGTATCTTACATATTTTCCTAAGTCACTGAAACTTTTTCTACAACATACTGCTTAGAAAGCTTCATTACATTCTATGGTTGGCATAGGTCACAATTAATTTATCATATATATAGGGACAGGCAAATCAAGGTTTCAACCTTTTCTCACCCAAACCTACCCTTGTCAAAACTCCTGTTATTCACTATAAGCAAAAAATTGAAACCAAAGAATCTTAAAGTTGCATGAATTTAGAACCAGGGAAACTATTAAGAGCATAGAAACTGTGCTCTTCATAGCATCAAGTTTGGGATTTGTGCTGCTCAGTCTATTTTGCAATTGAGGATTTTTTTCCAGAAATGAAATTCCTGTAAAACTGCTCTCTGAATCTCTTTAGAAAAAAAGAAAATATTCATAGCTTACAGAATTGTGGAAAACACAACATAAAATGTTTTCTGGAGGTTTTATTGCTTTAAAAAAGTAGGAAGGAAAACTAGGTAATTTTCTTTTATTAAAATATATTTAATACCTATTTAAATGTTTATTTTAAAAAGAGAATCCCAGATTACATTGTACAAATATACATAACTCACGAATGATCTCCAAAGAGTTATTAAAACACAAAATCTCCAAATGGTTTATTTTAGGACTGGGATTCATTTAGCCCCTTATTTCCTTTCTTCACTGAGGAAACTATGGTTATGTGGACTTTGTTCTTGAATGTCAATTTTAACAGTGTTTCTATCCTTTACTTAGCAAGAATTGGGTCTTCATTAATATTTAATAATAAGAAGAACTTTAAAAATACACTTGCCTTTCTCTTTATTTACTTTAATTTTGGGGAGCCCAATCAAGTTTTCACTACAAGAGGGAAGTGGTTTTGCTCATTCCTTAAGATGACTTTGGAGTCAGGCGGACTTGAGTTCAGAATCTAGTTCCATCTATTATCAGTTAGATAATCTTCAGTAAGTATTAAACTGTTGTATGGTAATAAACCTTAGATGAGCTATGCATAAAATAGGGATACTATTACCTTCTTCAAAGCGTGCTGGTGTATGTATGCAACAACTTTAGGGCACTGCTTGGCATCTAGGAATGGTACCGAAACAAACATAAACCAACAATGCAACAACAACTAACATTAATGTCAAATGTGTTTTGAAAGAAATTTCAAAGAGGTTTTTTAACCTGAATTTGGTCCAAAAAGTAGATTAATGTGCCTCATCATCTCTATTTATTAATGTAAAGATTATTATATTTGGCTCATCAAATGAAACATCTATCTTTAGAGAAGAAAGATAGGATTGAATACTGATTCAAAACCATCCATGTCAACACACACATTAATAGTTGAGGCCAATTAGCTAGAAGCCATTGTGGTCATATCACAAAAACAAAGACATGCTGAAAACAGTGGTGCTATTGATGTATTCCATCTAAGTGTTACATGTGTTAATATTCTATTTAAATTTGGCCCTTTCTCCTTGTAAAAACAGAAGTTCCTTTTGGATAGGAACCAGGGATAACAATTGGAAGTCTATGAATGCTTTCTATTTTAAGGAACTTCAATTAGGCTTTTGTGGTATTAGTGATGATGGTAATGATGCACATGTAGGAACTATTTATTCATCCCCCCACCCTCCACAACCCTCATCAAAAGTTCTTGGTTTATTTAGTTGTGTCCACATACAGATACACATCCACGGATCGTATGTGAAATGAAGGACTTGGTGAGGATAACCAAGTGACCTAAATTCCCTTAGCGCCTGAGTTAGGATTTAGAGTGAAGGTCAGATCATGTCATAATTCTCTGGCTCTGATTCACATTACTGATGGATCATTTGGTTGTGTGGGGCCACATCTCATAAAACAAATAAATTCTGAAGTAAAGAAACCTCGATTTGAGTTGTATACTTTTCACTTAGTGGTTAGGTGATGCTGCATACAGGTAGACAATCTGAACTTTATCCTGAGGCTGATTATAAATGATATAACATAAATTAACATAATATAATACAATGTAACATAATATGTAATATCTTCTCTATCTATATGCTTGTGAAATTTAAAGTATCAGAAGTCCTTGCTAACTTGTAAAATAAAGTATTGAACACATTAATTCTTGTGAAAAATGCCTTTGCTTACTAATTATGAAAGAAATAAAACAAATAATTGATGGTGCATAGAGGAAACACCTGAAGCTACAAATTGTCTGGTTGAAACGTAATTGTGATTGCCCCCAAATCAGATCAACAGCATTAAATTTCATACAGATAGCTCATTTTTATCAAATGCTCATCCGCTGGGTTAAATTCATTTCAGCTTCCATATTAATGAAACCTGAGTGTTTCTCTAAAGAACAAAATCCATGCTTAACTGGGAAATAACATGGTATAGTGGAATGAAAATGGGCTAAAAAAAAAAAAAGAAAAGAAAAGAAAATGGGCTAAACAGCGGTCAGAATTCCAACTGTCTCAAGGGCCAAAGAGTTAATGTGAATCCACTGGTGGGGAAGGGGCTTGGGGTGTTGGTGTGGCACATGCTGAAAAGCACAATACCCACCCAGAGGAATATCTATCACTCAACTCCAGATGTGTCTACCATGAAGACATGTGGGCCTAGTGATGCCAGATTTTCTTATTGTCTAAGAGAAGGGAGATACTCAGATATTTTTTGAAATGTCAAAATTATAAAATTTTGGACAAAAGAGTGTTTTTAAAAATATTGTGCTGGAAACATATTTTTGCTTACAAACACCTGACATATGTTTACAAACACTTCCCTGAGCTGGGTCCAGTCCACAAAGCTTCAGGTTTTAACCACTGTGCTATAAAATCAGATAGCTCTTACTTCAGTCTTAGCTCTAAACTCACTAACTGAATGGCTTTGGCTAAGAATTTAACCTACCCAAGCTTCACTTTCCTCTTGCAAAGTGGGAAGAACAATGCCTCTGTTTGTGAGGACTGAAAAAATGGACATGGATGAAAACAGTATAATAAATACACAATAGGTACTCAAAGAATTTAGCTCTTTTTCTGGATAACTTTGAAAAGTAAGTTGTAAAAGTAAGTTTTCTTTTTATTCTTGTTATATTCAGACCATGTCAGATATTCTTGTTATTAAGAGGGTCAAGGCTGTCTCATTTGTTCCTGGAATAAACTGGTTTACTTGAATTATAAAGGAAACTCGATACTACAGATGTCCTCAATTCTTCTAAAGAATAGAGTCAGCATCAAGTCTGAAAAAAATTTTCAGATTGACCCAACAGAGAGTGCTTCTTTGCAAAATGACTGTCTCCTGAACAAAATGCTTTTCTACTATTTCATCAGTTACCCTCTGTCATAAAGATCCTTTCGTTAGAAAAACAACATTTGAGGAAATCAAGAATGTGGTTAGCAGTGGCACCATGTGAAATGAGAACAGATCAATTCCGCTTAGATTACAGTTGACTATACAACCAAAGATCAAAGTAAGATGTTTCAAAGCAAGAAGATTATACAAAATAAATTTAGACAGTTAATGTTTTCAAGCCCTACAAATGTTAGTGAAAGTGCAGAAAGCAAATAGCCAGGGACTGGCTAGAAATATTAATCTTGTCTCTTTACTACCTTCCAGGGGTGTTGGCTAAGCCATTTAGGTTTGATTTCAAAACTGTAAATAGAGTGAAAAGAGAAAAATATAAAATAATACACCACACTTAAAAGAGATTGGACCATGTGTGTAGCTAAACCTGTCCAGATGAGAGCATTCATGTGAATTGGGCATGTTTAAGCACGCATTTAGAGATTGGGCTCTTTTCAATCTATAGAGAAAAAAACCTGAAGGTCTACACTGGTAGAAGAATCAATTTCCCTTGTTGCAGGCTGATATTTTCCTCTCTCTTGTTTCAGAGGGTGCCACTGAACCCTGTGGAGCCTCGAATGTGGACAATCTAGCTAAGAAGAGAGCAAGATGGCTAAAATGCTCCTTTTATGTAAAATTAACTAGGGGTAAGGGGGTCCTTGTTAATTCATTTTTTAAAAGCTAGGGTTTATTTTTAATGATTGCTAATGTTTCAGGCATCTAGCTCAAAATACTATAAATTCTAAACTTTGTAGGTACTTTTATTAAATGAAGTGCTTTTAAAATAAAACTAAGTCAAAATTCAAATGTTCTCCTTACTACAACAAAGAATCATATATTCTCTGAAATACAAATTCCCCTTTATGGTTAATTAGCAACCACTTAAATTCCTACTTAACAGATGCAGGAGACAAAGACTAAGCCTGTGGAGTAGGAGGAATTCCTTCCTTGGGGTCTAGGTAACCCTAGCAGAGCAGACAATGGAGAAACTCCAGTAATTCCAGAGTTCCCATTTTCACAATCTGAATTATCTAAGAAATTCGTAAGAAAGCAAGTTTGGGATCTATAATATCTTCAAAACACTTAAGTCCCTTTCTCTGTCTCCTTAGTGCCAATTAGCAGAATTACCATCTTGAGGATTCTCATGTGAATTCAGTGTGTTTATTTTTAATATAAACTCTCCATATTGGTTATTGTTATACATAAAATTATTGTCTTGCTATTCTTTTAATGGCTTGCTGGTAGAATGACACAATATCCTAGACTTTACAGACTGGGACTCAATATTCTGTCTAGCTGTTTTCATCAGTATAATTGCATCTAAAAAAACAATTTTTGTTTTGGAAAATATGTTCAAATTAGGTATATCTGACCTATGAAGAATTTACAGGCCTTAAATATGGGTCAGTTAGGACTAGATAAGCCATTCATTTTTGGAAGGTACCTCTCCATGAAATGCTTATTTTTGGAAGGTACCTCTCTCCAAGAATGCTGCACAAGAAAAAGCCAGATAAGGCATGTGGGTGAGAAACACTTGCTTGGTTTACATTTTCATTGTGGTTATACTGGGTAGCATTTTCCAAGGAAACATTTCCAGTTTGGATCAGAAGGCAGGTTGACAATATCACCCTCTTTTCTGAAGCACATGCTCACAAGGCTCTTTTAGAGTCATAATGACCTCAGCAAAATTTCCTTCTTGAAAATGATACCAATAAATTGTTTTCTGACCAGACAGTGTCAGCTAAACTTAGTCAGATTTGGTTTTCCATCTATATTTTAACCGCAGTTGACTCTAGAATTTCAAGCAGTGCAGTGAGTGATCTTGATTTAGATGCCAAACAAAGACAGGGAACAAAGACTTTTTCCTCATACTTAAATTTCAATGTATCAGCAGGTTAGGCACCTATAGAGATGGCTGTTCCCAATGTTTTGAAGATATTTCTTTGTATTTACCAAGCATACCCCTTCTCTTCCAGGTCACTCTTTTTATATTTGATTTCAAAACTTTCATGAAATCAGCTCGGTGCTTTGTGACCACCTAGAGGGGTAGGATAGGGAGGGTGGGAGGGAGGGAGACGCAAGAGGGAAGAGATATGGGAACATACGTATATGTATAACTGATTCACTTTGTTGTAAAGCAGAAACTAACACACCATTGTAAAACAGTTATACTCCAATAAAGATGTTAGAAAAATAAAAATAAAATAAATATAGAGTGAAATTAAAAAAAAAAAACTTTCATGAAAGCAAGATTTTTCCTCAATTTATCTTCTGAGTAAGGTTATTGTCTCCATTACTGTTTAAGCCTCATTCTTGGATATAGATATGAAGGAATGATTTGTTTATGATTAGAGAATTTAGTAAAGTGGATTTCTAGAATAGCAAAATAGCTTTGAGTGTGTATCATATAATTTGATGCTAGTAATTAAATTACTAATTTATTTTAATAAGTTGTAGTGAATCCAAAGGTATTCCCTTAATGGTCTCATTATTTCTGACTTGCAATTCAGTTTTGAAAGGGAATAAATGGAGCCACAGAAATATTCACAGCCTTTCTTATTTATGTCATAGTATGTAGTGAACAATTTTTAATGATGGATTTTTTAAATATTGTGATTTGTCACTTAAGAATTTGGCTTTCCTTTATCAACATCCTAAAATCCTGAGAATATCACATATATGAATACAATCCATTTTGTTTTCACAGCCAAAGTACAAGAAAAAGAGTCACAGTCTGAAGACCTGCTAGAAAAGCTCGTCTACGATCTTAGGCCAGAGGTCCTTCAGGGGAGCACCTGTTTATTCGTTCAGTCAACCACTGTTTATTGAACACACATGTGGTTCCAAGGCTTTCATTATTAATTGACAGTTTCATTTTCTGCCCTCACAGAGTTTACAATCTAGTGAAGGGCAGGGAAAATCAAGTGAGCAAATAAATAGCTCTATAATTACAACTTTGATAAATGCTATAAAGGAAACAGAGGGTACGGAGAGTAATAGTGGAGATATACTTAAGGAAACCTCTCCAAGGAGTTATGTTTAAAGCTCAAACTTAAGCATAAGAAGAATCCAACCATTCATATTTTAAAAAGGGAAGAGTCAGATGACTGGGCTTTCGTTTAAAAACTATATACCAGTTTAAAAAACATACATATGCCAAAAATATATCTTAGTTTAGTCTGAGAAGTCATGTGACAGCTAAGGTATATTGTTTAAATGTTTTTATGAAGAATTTAAGTTGGTCATTGAGGTTAAGACTACAGGATGCCATTGTTATACTGAGGAAAAATAACATGAATCTGGAAGAGATTTGTTTTTGTTTTTTTAATTGCCACTTATGCATGCGCCTGGTGAAATTCCTAGCAATTCAAACAGGGATTTCACTGACTTGAGCTTAAGACTCATTCATTATCAGCAGACAAGAGATGACCGAGGTTAATTTAATACCCACTGTGAGATGCAGTGGCAGGTCAGAATAACAGATCTCCTATTTCCTGAAAATCATGCTTGACTCACAGCTGCTGAAAATCAAGCAGGAGCTACCTGTATTTAAAAGCAAAGTGTGAAGACCCCATAGTGGGGAAAAATATCTTGAGTCATCAAGAAAAATGCACACAGAGATTAAAAATTTACTGGAGACATATTTCATTAACATGGAAAGATGGCCAACTTATATAAAATAAAAAAACTATAAAACAATGCTTAGAGTATGGCCCCATTTATGAACTAGTACATCTGAGTGTGTTTATACTGGCAGATAGAAAAAAATCTAGAAGGAAATATTTCAAAGTACTAACAGTATTTCTTTTTTTTTTTTTTTTTTTTTTTTCGGTACGCGGGCTTCTTCCGTTGCGGAGCACAGGCTCCGGACGCGCAGGCTCAGCGGCCATGGCTCACGGGCCCAGCCGCTCCGCGGCATGTGGGATCTTCCCGGACCGGGGCACGAACCCGCAGGCGGACTCAACCACTGCGCCACCAGGGAAGCCCCAGTAATTATTTCTTGATGGTAGGCTTATGGGTGATTTTCTTATACATTTCTGCTTTATCCTTTTTTTTCCAACAATTTGGATATATGTTTTAAATGTAAGAGAGCCTTTAAAAGAAAATTTAATTGTATTGGTGAATATTGATTTAAAGCAGAATGCCTTTAATATGACAGATGTCACTTGTACTGCAAGCTAATTAATTATAAAGGACACTTCACAAATGTGAAATGATAGTTCAGATGGCATGATTTACTTTTTGGCCAGTGCTGAATTAACAAACAGTTGGACAAAGTACGTGCCTACAGTGTTAGCAAAGAAAGGGAGACATCAAAACACTACAATATTTTGGAGAAAAGTATTTGATTTTTGTTACTTCAGAAAAGTATAAAAGTATTTGTCCAGGAAATATCAGAAAGTTGTTAAACTGACGTACACTTATTTATGAGTTAATATCATTTTAATTTTTAAGAACATGTAGGTAGAGAGATACCTAGGACATACAGGTAGGAGGTATGGGTTAAGTTTCTTCAAGGTCCAGGACCTATAGAAATTAGTTTGGTCCTAAGCACAGGAAAAAAAACTGTGCTATCCCCCAACTTTATGTCATTAAAAATAAAAATAATACTTAGGCATAAAATAAGTGCACATCAGTCCAACAAAGTTCCATTTTTTCCCCAAATGCTTCATGCTTTTATGAAATATCATGAATCCCAGATTTCCTCCAAAATAATTTTTGCATCTACCTTTTTTTTTTGGCTGATAACTGAAGAATGCATTTAATCTATGTGGCAATCCAATATGATCAAAGAACAAATCATGGCACCTGAAATATCCAAATAAATGTCCAAATAAAAATGAACTACATTTAATGCAGAGTTTACTATATTTGATATTTTAAAATTCAAATCGTCAAGATAATTTGCTAAATCTTCTAATACGGCAGATTTGAGCTCATGAGAGTTGGAATTAGGGCCCAACTAGGCTATTTACCAAACCCAAACTTGAACAAGTCTAATCTCCTGAGCCTCTTTCCACTAATGTAAAATAATTATGATGACACTAGCTTTACTGGCATGACAGAATTTTGGGGAATATAAGATGACAAATAAAGAATGTAAAATGACTTTAAGAACTACAAAAGGTTATATTAAGATAAGGTGTGGGGCTTCCCTGGTGGCGCAGTGGTTGGGAGTCCGCCTGCCGATGCAGGGGACACGGGTTCGTGCCCCGGTCCGGGAAGATCCCACGTGCCGCGGAGCGGCTGGGCCCGTGAGCCATGGCCGTTGAGCCTGCGCGTCCGGAGCCTGTGCTCCGCAACGGGAGAGGCCAAGACAGTGAGAGGCCCGCATACTGAAAAAAAAAAAAAAAAAAAAAGATCAGGTGTAACGATGGTGCTAATTACAACTATATTGTTTTCGTCATTAACTATTTCACGTGTGTATAGCTTATATACCCCCCACAAAGAAATTCTAGTTCCTAGAATGTGAAAATTGTGCTAGTCATATAAGAGCTCTACAAATAGTTGTTTTTCAACTGATTAATTCATCATGTCTGAAAACACATTTTCACTTGGTAAAATAACATTTGGGATGTGCAAACAGGGGGAACTGTAACTGACCTCTCAGAGTAACACCCAAGTATACATCTAGTTTATTTCAGTAAAAAACAATTGAGTAATTTATGTTAAAACTTCCAAGATAAATTTTGTTTTCTTTTTGGTTCCAACTATGGAAAACAAAGCATTAATCTTTTTATGAATCTATGAAAAATGTAGAAAACAGTTTTGACTCTCCAGCTATTTTCTAAGTTCCCCTGATGGAGACTTGAAGCATGTACATAAGACTGAAATATGTTCTGAAGTCACTTGAAGAAATAAGGAACATCCTATCACAAAGTGAGAAATTAGATAATATGTGTTTTATCCCAATTAAAACAAGTTTTACAAAAGTTTAAATGCCAGTCAAAATGTTTAATATTGCAGCAAGAATGGCATTTTCAAGACAGTGTTTGAGAAAAAGGTAATTAATTTGCTTGTTGTTAAATAGCACATTTAAATCAAATGTATGTATCTTCCATATATTTTGTTTTTTCTGACATCAAAATGATGGCTCTTGAACTATTGATATTTTGTATCTAGACCCCACTAAACCCCATTTCATTTTTTAAAATTAGCCATACCAAAGGGAATAATGTTAATATGGCTGTTAGCCATCACATTCCATAAAGCTGCTGAGAAAGGAGTCTTATGAAGAGGACAACGTTCAGTTCCCTGAATCCTGACAAGATAACATACACGTTTCTCCAAGCATATGGTCAATTGCATTCTTTAAAAATATTCAGATTCTGTAATTTAGAAGCCCATTACAACATGGAGTCTTACTGTTGCAGGTCTAGCAGTACCTGATGTTAAACAACTAAAGCACACTCTTAAATGGACAATTTACTCTAGAAAAAGCCAGTGAAGTTCTTGAGAAAGAATTTAGCCTGTTCCAAATAAATGTATGTCTATGGTGTACTTTTGGAGGTTTTGAAGGATGCACTGCCTTATCTGGTTATCCAGTTGACAGTTCAAATTTGCTATCAGGAAGTTTTACATTTTGTATTTCTAATCTTCATTCTTTCTAATGAAGTTGAAGCCCACTGACCATATTTTAGGCTCCAAAAAATGTCAGTAAGCAATGTCCAGCTCTTTGAAGTAAATGATCATTATCTCTTAGTTTTCACTTCTCCCAATAAAATAATCCTAATTTCCTTATCCTTTCTTAGAGAGTTCAACTTGTAGTCCTTTAAAAACAGTTCACTTTTCTGTGGCCCCTCAGCAAAGGTCATATAATCGTCTCAAGTTGTAGGATCAACAACTAGACCCTTATTTCCATCAGGGTGTGACCACACAGCTGAAACTCACTGCTGAGAGTCAGTTCTATGTCCATGACTTAGAGTGATTTGCCTCGGCTCAAACTGTACCAACTTCCACAGCCCAATGAAAACTCAAAACAAAGGAAATAAAACAAAGCCCAAAGTAACTGTTTTCAATGCATGAAATACAATGCAACTACAACATGTCTTAATTTTTTAAAGCTTACTGAAATTTTAATTTTTGCCAGTCAAAAGTTATCATGAATGATTCAGGATGCAGAGTGTTATAAAATTTTTGTTATGACATACAAGCCCAGTACCCCTTTCCCTGCTCTACTTTATGTAGTTGTGATAATAAGGCCTACGGTAGCATGACTTGATGGAGCTGTGAATCTATATAATATATGACATGCCATGAGCACATTAAATCCATTCTTCCTATTAAGTTGCTGAAGAGCCTTCCCATATATAAACCAAACTGGACATTTATTCTCAGAGAAATTAAACTATAAACCTGATTCAAATACATGTAAAGATTGTAAATGAAGGGGAGCAGTGTGTAAAATAAAATGCAGGATTAGAACAAATGTTTTTTTTACATTGTAAAAAATGTTTGCACTGACAATGATCTTGTTAGAGAAGAGAGAGATGGATAAAAAATAGTCCTTATGATAAATGTAATATTACTAACACAGTTTTACCTGCAAGGATTTTTCTGGCTTTAATTCAATGAAATTTCCATTATCCTGGGTGGTAATGGAGCCCTGTACCCTACTCATCTCAGGCGTCTTTAGTATCCTGAGTTGCCTTAAAGCTGTGACATAATAAAAGGTCAAGCAGATCCCACTAAGCGTTTGTAAACTACAATAGCCTCCCCATTTTGCCTGCAAGCCACACATTCTCACCCTAAGCTTTTCTCACTCTCTTGTTTCATTTCATTGTATAAGCAGGCTAATTTGGAGATGGCTAAGGTACTTGGGAACACCTAGATTTTCAAAACAGTCCCACTTTCCTACTTAACCACCTAAAGAAGTAGACCCATAATACAACATTTGAGGGAACTGTAAAATGGTGCCTGGATACTGAAGGAATAAACAGCAAATAGCAGCACTATTAAAAAAATGAATGCCTTTCACCTTCCAACTCATCTGTGCTTCCTGGGACACACATGAAAGGTACAAAGGTGAAAGGCTTGGGGTAGAATTTCAAGAAAACTGATTTGTTTCAACATTCATTTGGCAAGATGCTAGACACAAAATAATACCACAAGCCACCTCCCTTTCCTATCATTGTAAATTCAGGGCTCTCAAATCACCCCCCACAAACCCAATTAAAAATAAAGAAAAGAGGCAGACTATGAATTCACATACAGTGCTATGATACAGATTGTCCTAACTGGTCACAATGAAACTAAGGGACAATAACAAGAATAATCTTGCATTAATCCAAATGAAGCCAATGAATAATAATACAAACCAGAAGCACAGTTTCAAAAATATGCAATTACCCCCAAGCATGCAAGGTCATTTATAACCCATAAAAATGATTGCAAAGCACACTGCATATAAATATGTTTCATAAATGCTAAGTAACATGTGTATGTATGATATGCATATCCATAGGGTAACCATTTGTATGTTCACAATCAAATCTATGCACTAAAAATGAAACTCTATCTGGCAAATGGTTTCTCACCAAGAGTACATCAGAATATGAAATAAAATGCTAAATTCTGGGGCTACCTTTTCTTAGCAATGAGGGAAATAAGCAAAATCACCTTATAATTAGGCCGGAAAGCTTAGGAAGCACCAAATGTGTTTCTGAGGAAGGCCCAACCCTGTATGTGAGAGCCGCAAATTAAATGATTCCCTTCAATAACATCCATTTCTTGTGAGCTCGTTTTCCACACCCTGATTCTGTTGCTAAGCTTGAAAGGAAAGGAACCAAGTGGCTCAGTCTGCATTCTGAGCCAGTTCAGGATAAAACCAGAACACCATTTTTTTTTTTTTAAACACAAGCAGATGCCTTCTTACTTCTCTCTTCCTGGCATCCTTCCTCTCTCCCATCCCCATCGCTGTCTCCACATCTTCCTCTCCTTCTCTGAGGGAGTCATTGTTCAAGTGCAGGCCACAAATGTATACACAGGTCATTTAATAGCCAGCTAAACCAAGAAGATAACCTCGCTCTCTGCTACTTACCATGCTGAGACCCGGCGAAGCTGTTGAAAGGAGGGAGAGATGCAAACTGAATCCATTTTCCTTGTGACCGAGTCGGATGCAGCCTCCGAACCCAACATCAGCAGCGGCTGCTGGGATTTTTTTCCCTCACTCTCTGGTTGGCGACGGTGCGAATAAGAACCACCCTTCCAGCCTCACTAGAGTATCAGCAGTCGAGGCGGCAGAAGCAGCAGCATCACCACTAGGCCTCCTCCCTCTCGGAGGATGGGGTGAGCTCAGAAGCAGCCAGGAACTTGCAGCAGATACCTCCTCTGGCTCCTCCTCTCCTGCCCCCTCCTCCAAAGCCCCACCCCTGCTGCGGTAGAGGCTGCCAGCCCTGGCTGCTGCTCGTTGTCATGGCAATAACCAATGGTAAGCCACCAGACTAAGAGGGAGGTGAGATGGGTGAAAGGAGCTGCAGGGGCTTGAGGGGAGTGAATTTGCGCTGCTGCTCTCTGGGATGCTCTTGGTCTCTCCTACCCTGGACTCCAGGTCTTTAAAAATGGGGTAATGGTGTATAGCCATGGGAAGAGAATAATTTCAATTGTATTGAAATCTAGACTGAATCATATAAAACAGCTTAGCTATTTTTTCATTTTCTATGGTTTTCCAATAAAATGTATTAAATTTGCAATCAGAAAAAATAATAACAAATATGGAGAAAGTTATATAATGTAATAGGAGATTCTTATCACTCCAAATATGTTTGTTCTTTATAGCATCTTTTACTCAAAGTCACTCAAGGTTGTTAACAAGGAAAATGGGTGGCTGGACTTTGCCATTAAAAAAGAATCTGTTTGATTCCTTGGCACTACTCTGCTTGTTCTTCTCAGGTGAGTTATTGTTTTTCCAGCTCCCCCTCTGAAGAGGACCTGGAGTTGTTTGGCACTCCCCTGTGGAAAAGGAAGCTGGAACAGAAGAATCAGAAATTCCTTGAGCAACCACGGCTCTCGGTTGGTGGATAGTTTCAAATCTTTTTAGTGTCAGACTCCTGGAGTGTTCAATATCCTGCAGGAAATTCCATGATATTTCAAGGATGCCCTTTTGGAGGTCCCAAGCCAGCTGGTGGTCTGGGTGGTGAGTAGGAAAAAAAAGGATGTGAAATCAGCAGTGCTGAGTTCTAGATGAATTCTGTTTCTAACTGTAAATTATAAATGACACTAGTATTTATCTCAGGCAGTAGTTGTAAAGATTGAATGAGATAATGCACTAAAAGCATTTGGCATGTAGTAAGCATACAATAAATGTTTACTCTTATTGCTATTATTAGTAGTGGTGGTAGTACATTGTAGCCACTTCTTGATCCAAGGGATTGAAGGAATAGTGTGGCAATCTCAGTCATGGGAAAAAATTAAGGTGAGAAAACACTTAATACATGATAGCTATGATGATGATGATGAAGAAGATGATGGTGACAATGACGATGATGACAAAAACAGAGAGGCCCTAAGAGATTAAAAGTTCTCTAAAATGTGACAATTAAGGACGTTGTAAGCCTTAAAGGAGTTAAATAAATTTACCAAATCCACACGGCTAATACATGGCAGAGCCAGAATTAAAACTCTGATGCTTCTAACACTAGCATTTGCTCTCCTAACCATTACATTTTCTGCTACTCCTCCATGGAATGGAGATACTCTTGTTCTTAACCCATAGGGTTATTTACAGATTCAAATAGGATTAGTACAAATTTCAGAGTCAGACAGCCGGGGCTCGATTGACTTTAGGTATGATTTGGGACATGTTAATTAACTTTCCTGAACCTACGTTTCTTCATCTGTGAAATGGAAATAATTGTAGAACCTCATCATGAGAATCAAATAGGATGATGCATGTAGAGCACAGGCACAATGTCTAGCACAGAGTAAGTGCTCAGTAAATGCTAGCTATGATTCTTTGTTACTCATTCTCAAGTAATTAATTTTAAAATGTGAGAGGACATTTTCTTGCTTGGGTTCACACTTAATGTCAGGGCCTTATTCTAGCAAAACTGACTTGAAGGCAATTAGGTGGTTGAGGAAAGGGTTGCAACTCATCCTCCGGACTTGGCATTGCCTCTGGGTCCTCTCCAGGGGAGCACCTGCATCCTGCTCTGTGCAGCTAGGGGCCCCTCCCTCCCCCAGAACCTAGACAGTCAGTCTACACACACTTGCACGTCAGCAGCACGTAAGTGTAGCTGTGTAGCATAAAGGAATGGGTTGTGATAGTCTAGCTTTTGTATTCTTCTCTGTATTTCATCTTCTGCTGTCTCCACAAAGATGGTCATGTAAGGTAAGCAGAGAAGAAAGCTGCAGGTGGTAGAAACTCAGACGTGCTTAGGTGATGGAATCCTCCCCACCAGCCTTGTGAGGAAACCTTTTATCCTGAGCACCAAGAGCTGACTTGGTTGGGGTGAGTGATTCTAGTTTTCTCTCCTCCTATCAACACAGAGTCAATAGGAAGGAAAAAGTGTTTGGTGTTCCCTATTTAAACAATTCCCTAATTTAACCATTCAAATAGTACTCTTCTTTTTTTTTTTTTTTTTTTTTTTGGCTATATCCATGCAGCATTGTTACCATTATTTAATAATATTTTCCTTTAGATATTTAATTGTGTGGTATTTATTTTTATTTACTTTAAAAGGAAATTTGTCTCTGGCTTTGGCAAAACATTAATAAAATTAGGCATGGTAAAGAGAATGTTCCCAGAGAAAGGAACTTAATGTAAAACAATATTTTTTTTTTGTAGTTAAACAAAGACTTCAACTTCACTTGTAATAATTTTTAGTTAAAAAAAAAGAAAATTTAAAATTTCATTCCTTCTCTCCATTGTCATTTCCTGTTACTGTGCTCTATGTTCCCATGGTATCTATTATCTTTTAATATACTATGTTATTTATTTATACTTTAAAATTTTTATCTGTTTCTCCCCACTTGAATGTTAGCTATGAAAGGGCAGAGATATTTGTTTGTTTATTTGTGAACAGTACCTGACCCATATTAGATGCTCAATAAATATTTGTCAAATGAACAAACCAGTAAATAAATGAAATATCAAACAACTTCTGCATTGAATCATGGCTAAATAAGTTATTATTATAACCTTATTTTTCCAGTTATCTATTTTTGATATTTCTAAAAATTAGAAAGTAATTATAATAATTTCTTTTAGCATACATGCATATTAGCATAATGTATATCTATTACATATTTTTTAAGTATATAGTTATTAAAATGGAAATGTTTGCCCATGCATATTCAGAGTCACCTAGTGTACTGCTGGTAGTCTTTGGGAAACACTGATTTTGTTCCAAGAGCATCTTCTCCATATGTTAGCATCTACTAACTGTGGCCAGACTGTCTACCCCTCCTGAGATCTCTCCAACTTTGACTTCTGAATTCTACGAGATGTCTGAAAAAGTACAGGGTGTTTGTGGGTCTTGGCTCCAAAAGCAGCATTAAATTTTCAGGAGAAACCACAGCATAATGGGAGGAAGCTGCAAAGTATGGGCTCTGGAGACAGAGTACCTGGATTGAGTCCACACTTCACCATTTTTTTTTTTTCCTGAGTGACCTTGGGCAAGTGCTTAATTTCTCTGTACCTCAGTTTCTTTTGAAGATCAAAGTTCATGTGTGCAAAAAGCCAAGAAGCATTTGGCATGTAATAAATAAGTAATGTTAGCTAATATTATTATTAACATAATTTGTAATAACCATGGTTATGCATAGCACATTTTTCTAGGTGTTTACAGAATACTCAGATCACGCCAAGCTATTCTAAGAACTTGTTGTTATGACCGTAGACTAGCTACCAGCAGTCTATGAGGAATTCTGGAAATGTTTACCTCAGAGATAGGCCAATGTCCTGATTTCCCCCCAAAAAAGGACAAAAAGCTAGGGGTCACAGAAGTGACTGTTGTTTATTCCTTGTCTATTCTGTAAGAGGTTAATAACATATTGTCTGTTTACAGAAAACATTAAATGTAAGTAGCCAGAATCTTCTTGAGGTCATTAAGGATAAGGATATCATTCTGACCTCACTGCATGTCCTTTATCAATACTACCAGGAAGCAAGTATATTGGAACTCTCCCATGAACTCTACAGTCCTATGGCCAACCATGTTATGGATGACTCTACATAACAGGTGGACACTTCTGCCTTTGCTCACCCTGTAACCTCTGGAAGTCCTTTCCCTGCCCTAATTCTTCAACCTTCAAGATTTATCCATCGCCTCCTTCAGGGACTCTTCACTGATACCAGGATTAGCATTAGATTAGCATTAGAAATGAGATTCCCATTGTCGTTGTCCCTTGTCACATCTTTATTACTATGATCATGATGTTGAACAGTAAATATTTTTTTGTCTTTCACTCCTATTTGATTGTAAGAACACTGAGGTCAGCAATACCATTCATTCATTTGTTTACTGATACATTAATGCTGTACTAGGTACCAGGGACACAGCTGTGCATAAGATAATGTGAACACTCTTTTCAAAAAAAGAGTTTATAATATAAAATGAAAGAGACACTACATAATTTATTAAAATAAATGATGTGAGGGCTATAACAGAGAACTACAGGAAGCTCTGATAGGATATAAAGAGAGAATATAACTGAGTTTGAGAGCCTAGGAAGACATTTTTGGAGGAATTGTGGAGTAGGGTGCGGGCAGATGGCTTCAGACAAAGAGAAGGAAATGTATGCTGGTCCTAGGTGTGGAAAACAGTCATGTTACTCAGTTTTTGTTTCATGCTACTACTTAGCACAGTAGCTGTGCACATCATGTACCACATATGTGTTTGTTGAAAGAATCAGCCTCCTTTCCCCCCTAACACATAGATACACAGTTCTTTCCTCTAGGTTTTCCTTCTGTTAATTTATTTAAGGGATTAGAGTTTGTAAGTAGCTAAGGAGCTGACCGGATGTGTGGGATGAGAAAGCATGAAGAGAGGCCAAAAGATTCATTGTTGTTCCCACAGTAGAAAAAGAGGTGTAATGCTAAGAGTGACCACTGCTCCATTACAGATTTATTTATTTATTTATTTATTTATTGCGGTACGTGGGCCTCTCACTGTTGCGGCCTCTCCCGTTGCGGAGCACAGGCTCAGGACGCGCAGGCTCAGCGGCCATGGCTCACGGGCCTAGCTGCTCCATAGCATGTGGGCTCTTCCCGAACTGGGGCACGAACCCGTGTCCCCTGCATCGGCAGGCGGACTCTCAACCACTGCACCACCAGGGAAGCCCTACAGATTTATTAATAAGGTTTACTAGATAAGACAACCTTTGCTCTGATGTTGAAATGAGAAGAAGTTTTTTCCTTTCTGGTTCTGGGCAGCTGTATATTACCCAAAGGCAGACAACACATGTGCTTAGGTTACCAGAAAATCAGGGACACCAAAGAAATGGGAAAAGTTCCATTTCAATGAATTTTTCCAAAATTTTGTAATCAGAAAATCTATAAATAATTGGGAGATTGGGATTGACATATATACACTTCTATATATAAAATAGAATAAGAACCTGCTGTAGGACTTCCCTGGTGGCTCAGTGGTTAAGAATCTGCCTGCCAATGCAGGGGACACAGGTTCAAGCCCTGGTCTGGGAAGATCCCACATGCTGCGGAGCAACTAAGCCCGTGTGCCACAACTACTGAGCCTGCGTGCCTAGAGCCCATGCTCTGCAACAAGAGAAGCCACTGCAATGAGAAGCCCGCACACCACAATGAAAAGTAGCCCCCACTCCCTGCAACTAAAGAAAGCCCATGCACAGCAATGAAGACCCAACGCAGCCAAAAATAAAATAAATAAATAAATAAATTAAAAAACAAACAAAAACAAAACAAACAAATAAATAAAAAAGAACCTGCTGTATAGCACAGAGAACTCTACTCAATACTCTGTAATGGCCTATATGGGAAAAGAATCTAAAAAGAGAAGAGTGGATACATGTTATGTATAACTGATTCACTTTGCTGTACTCCTGAAACTAACACAACATTGTAAATCAACTATACTCCAATAAAAATTTTTTAAAAAAGAAAATCTGCAAATAAGCTAGTTTAATTTCAGTATATGTAGAAGTTTTATTTTAATTTTTGTATAATTTTTACTATGGGAGGCACCATAATTGTCAGAATTTTTACAGTGCTCAGGAACTCAAAATGTCATTACTTCCAGCACCAAGAGGAGCAAACGTGAATCAGGTAGTACAATAAGCATGTGCACCCCACAGTGAACAAAACAGACTTAGTTCCTGTCCTAGCTGAGCTTACAGTCTAGTGGATGGGGCAGCCAAAGAATAAGAAAACCAACCACTAAAACAATAGCACATTTTCACAAGTGCCATGAAGCAGTGAACAACTGAGGGGAAGATGAGGACCAGAGATGGAGAGGAATGGCTCACTGTGGGGTGACATTTAAGTTGAGAAATGAAGTATGGATTATGCCAGCCCTGTAAGAGCTAAGAAAAGAGAGTTTCCAATGGAGATGAGCTCTGAGGAGAGGAAAAGCAAGGGAGGAGAAATATTTTTGAAGGCCAGTGTAGCTGGATATGGTGACCATGGGGGAAAGTGCCATGAGGGGAAGCTGGGAAGGTGGGTGGGAACCAAAATATGCAGCACCTTGCAGCCCACTATCAGGCAACTGGAGTTTTTCTTTTTTTGTTTTTGTTTTTTGTTTTGTTTTTTTGCATTACGCGGGCCTCTCACTGTTGTGGCCTCTCCCGTTGCGGAGCACAGGCTCCAGACGCACAGGCTCAGCGCCCATGGCTCACGGGCCCAGCCGCTCCGCGGCATGTGGGATCCTCCCGGACCGGGGCATGAACCTGTGTCCCCTGCATCGGCAGGTGGACTCCCAACCACTGCGCCACCAGGGAAGTCCCTGGAGTTTTTCTTAAATGCAATGAGGAGTCATGAAGAATTTAAACTTGGTTTGAAGCATTGTGGGAAATGAAGTTTTAAAGGGCAAAAGTGGACGAAGTTAGGATGCCATGGTCACCTAGGCTGGAAATGAGAGTGGCTAGAATTAGTGGCAGTGGATAGGGAGAAAACTGGACTATCTCAAATGAATATATATTAGAGGTGGCATTGTGAGGACTTGCTGATGGACTGAAAGCTAGGGCTGAGGAAGGGGTAAATATCAAGGATCACTTTTTTACTTTTTTAAGGATTACTTCTAAGTAGACAACTAACTCTTCCATTTTGAAGAAATGGAAGAGGTTTGGTTTTTACCTTCTGTGGTGAGGAAAGGCCTCAGGGCTCTGGCTCTGAAAAAGTGTGGGGCAACTCAAAAGGGTTCTAAGTGCCCAACTTTCGGGGGTTCCCTCCTCCCTCCCTCCCTCCCCAGGCCTAGTGTCCTTGCGAATTAGGCATTAATGACCAGTTGGTGCATTGGGCAAATCATCACTGAGCTTAGGCAACTGCAGTGGAAGTAGCTTGGCTGGGAAGGGATAGATGAGGCCTGGGAAAACCATATGATTTTGACTCAGAAAATCCCCAAGCTTGGAGAAGTGGATTTCCAACAAGAAATGGCCTTCCTCTATGCTGAGCCTCCTAAACATTCTAAACCATATTCTCTTCCATAACTAGTTTGACTTCTTCCTGAGTTACAGTCCTGATTCAGCCACCTTCTAATCATAAGACCTGGAAACCTTGTCTTCTCTTAGCTCCATTGCTTCATCTATGAAGCCAGGGTGAAACTTGCCTTTGCTTACTGAATGGAGGTTTAAATAAATCATGTTTGTAAAAATCTTAGTCCATGCCTGGCATGTGGAAGGATCTCTATGAGTTCCAGCTGTTCTATTATATTGTCTCCTCCTCCACATCTGAACCTTTCTTATGAAAGCCACTAAAGCCTCAATCTTTTCCTTCCAGCCCCTAAATGTTTGGACAACTTCCCTAGGACTTCCCACCTCAAGACCTCCATATTATTCCTTAGATCCCTCAATGGCTGAGTACTTATTTTCCTCTGACAGGGCAGGTACAGAAGAATTGAAAGGAGAAAAGCATTGTCTAAAAGTGTAATTTACAGATTTCATGGTCTGTCTCACATATTTATGAGCCAACTTTCTTTAAATATTTACATCCTGCATTTACATTTTATTACTATTTGATTTGTTTCTTATAGCTGATCTGAAGTGTGAAATTGGAAGCCTGGAGCTTGCTTAGACTTTCATTCTAGAGAAATGCACAATGAAGAAATTGGAGTTTCATGGGTTTTTTCCTTCCCCACCAAGGACAAGAGGATTTTGCAAGGAAATCTTTGAGATCTCTTGCATCTGCCCACTGCCTCCCCCGGATATTCTTCCTTAACGTGTTCCCGGCTCTCGCTCATGCTACAAGGGTCCTTCCCGAGGAGTCAGAGACTACCGCCGGGGACCAAGTAGGTTTGATTCTGAATGTGGATAATGGAAGGAAGGCAGGACCAAACCCAGAGAGGGGAGTTAAATTTCAGGAAAGCAGCCTTCCTCTTCTTAACTCTATTAAACCTCTTTTCTTTTTCCCTAAGTCCAAATTCCTTCTCTTTTCTTAACATCTATTTCTTCTTCTAATAAATTTGTCAATTCTTAACAAAATCCCAATCCATCTTTCAGGTAAATCTGTAAACTCTTGTTGAAGTATAATTTTCAAAATGGTAAAATCACGACACTTAGGCAAATGCAAAATGTACACATTAGTGATTTTACTCATTTATTATTTATTTATTAAATCAGAGGTCCTGTAATATGTTAAAACTGGTCCAAAGCGCATTTGAGAAGCCAAATATTCATAGGCAATAGAAAAATGAAAGGAAACAAGTGGTTTTTCTTATGCAGTCAACTTGAGCTTCAAGCCTTGAGATGCACATTTTATGCACAGGATTGATCTTTATGACCCTGTATAAACTAAACTAGTGATTGATCTTTTGCCAGTCGTAATAGCCAGCTCTTGTATCACCTGATTCAAGAGACAGAATGAATATTAATCTTTTCTCTTGTTCCTGGGAGAGACCTCATCACAGGATGATATGGGCACAATGGTCTGATACTGATGTTGGAGAAATGGAATTTCATATCCTTTCTCCTAACCTTTCTTTGTTTTGCCAGATAATTTTTAACCTCATCCACTGACTCACAACATGCCCAAAGTTAAATCTGGGGGTTCTCATTTCATGCAATGTCTTTGTCTCTCACAATATCCTCCCATTTTTCAACTCTATGGCAAAGAGATAAGTAACTGAAAATAGAGAAGAAAAAAGAAGAATGGATGAGAACAATGCTTTCAGGTAGAATGTGGTACAGGTGCTTGAACCAGTCTTGTCTCATCACAGATGTGATGTGCTCTGTGTGGAAACTGAAAGATCCCCCTACTCAACACTTTCACACACTGGGGCCCAAGTATTCCTGCCTGAACAACCCATTTGAAAAAAGGTAGAGAGAATTGTTCTCACCTCACTAAAAAAGCTTTGCATAAAGGGAAAGAGCTTTCTCCTTCCCTAAAGGGTAGAGGTGAGAGTGAATTTTTCCTCACCTTGAAAGGTGCTAAGCCTTCCTGCCTGACAAAGGTCCAGGGCATCAGTGGGCAGGGTCAACCACCGTGGGTGGAGGAGAAGAGGGCTGTGTAGGATTGTAGAAGCTCAGCCAACCATGTGTGCTGGGCACCTGGAAGCAAAAAGGTTTTACATGTTTACGGGCTCTGATGAAGGCCTGGTCCTGAGAAGCAAACACCAGAGGCTGTGGCACGGATTCTTGAGCTCATATAATTAATCCCCTTGGGGTCTTTTAGAGAGCTATTGAAGCAGAGGATGTGTAGGGCAGAAGGGAGTATTTGGCAGGAATGTGACTTTTCAGGGTGAATAGGTCAGGGCTCATTCATTCACCCAGGCAAATCAGGGGTCAGGATATATTGGTTATACAACAAATACTTTTAGGTTCCTTTTCCAATCTCGCATATCTTCTTTTCAGTTGGATAAACTGAGAGTGAGCTACAGAAATGCAGTGCAGCCTAATGCTACAACCCTATCATCTGTCTGACTTTTCATGCGTCTCTGTCTCCACATTAGAGTATAGTAGGACAGTGGTAGAAAATACAGACACTTTTATTTGTACAGTTTGCTCATGCCCAAATTTCCTGTTAATCTCGCTGTTTGTCTTCATAAAAGGGAGTTTCTTGAAGTCATGAGAAGAGAGGAAATTTTGTTTCACGAGTTTCCCTTGATTTATCTGGAGTGTCTGGCAGAGGACTTCCTAGCCTGGAGTCAGTATGAGAAATCCAGACCGGGGAAAGGACTTCACGCCTCTCCTTTTCAATAGAACTGTAAAGTCTGTGGACACTACTTCTTTAGTGTCCCCTTCAAATGAAAGCTCCTCTTAGAAAGCTTAACACCATGTAGCCACAGTTCCCTACAGAGTAATTATAGCTGTGCTTCTGGGCAATGCAGAGAGTCAATGAATTTTACACCACAGAGGTCTCCTTAGGGGTCACTTACATCATCCCAACACCAGGCAAAGTTAGATTTTATGTTATAATAAGGAAAACTGGGCCAGGGACTTATCCAGAGTTTTGGGTGTTTTGCCTTCAATATGAGAACAGAGTATCAGTGGTAGAATTCAAGACTGTACTGTTATTAGATCATCCTCTTATCTCCTGAAAGGCCTGATATGTAAGAATGCCATTAGTGGTGAATTTAACCTCAGGCTACTCTATTGTCCTAGGTGAGGCTTTAAAAGTCATTTACATCAGGAGCAAATTAACATTGACAAAGAAAAATGTCCATTCTTTCTATACCTCCAAACAGCTCAATTTCCAAGCCTTCTTTATTTTATCTTTAGTCACTGAATAACTGGAGACCCAGACAGGAGGAATAGGTCACATTGCTTCATGATTATGTCCCCTAGATTTCCAGCCTCTGTAACCAGGAACAATTTTTATTCTTATTTTTATTTATTTATTTATTTATTTACTTATTTGTCTGCACCATGCAGCATGTGGGATCTTAGTCCCCCAACCAGGGATTGAACCCACGTCCCCTGCAGTGGAAGCAAGGAGTCTTAACCACTGGACAGCCAGGGAAGTCCCAGGAACAATTTTTAAATATAAGAGCAAAAAGAGATGTGACGTATTGTGCTTCATGCAAATTCCTCTGTAATTTTTTTTTTTTTTTTTTTTTTTTTTTTTTTTTTTTTTTTGTGGTACACGGGCCTCTCACTGTTGTGGCCTCTCCCGTTGCGGAGCACAGGCTCTGGACTCGCAGGCTCGGCAGCCATGGCTCACAGGCCCAGCTGCTCCGTGGCATGTGGGATCTTCCCGGACCGGGGCACGAACCCGTGACCCCTGCATCGGCAGGCGGATTCTCAACCAGTGCACCACCAGGGAAGCCCTCCTCTGTAATTTTAAAGATTTGTTTGCTCTTCATAATTGAGAGAAGATCTTTATTTTTTTTTGATACAGTGGAATGACTAATGACTATCTGATTTTAATACATAATTAATAGGATTAAAAAACTTACAGTGAATCAGAGGTGATGGAGCTCCTAATATTTCCTCCATTTTTCCAACCATTTCTATTTTGGCTCTAATACACAATAGCATGAGGATGTCAAAGAGGAAGAACAAAGTGCTTTGAATCATGCAATGTCCTAATTTTCCAGAATTTTCTGGAAACTGTCCTAGGTCTGACTTTATGTGGAGATCTGTATGGAGATATTACAGAACAAGAGTAGGTTTATTTCGCATAACTTCCTTGAAGGAAGATTCATCATGTCCCAGACCTCAGTATGAGATGTCCAGATGCCCAGAAAGGACATTTATGCCTTATTGTGGCTTCTGTGACCTAAATTAGATTAAGTCAAAGTCCTGGTCTTTTATAGGTCATAATGACAATCTTTTCTATCTCTTGAACCAAAGCTTGTAAGAGATATTAAATTTAGTTTTTGAGCCTCAGTTTGTCAGATCAACCTAGGTAAGGCTCTATAAATAGGATTTTACACGCAGATGGTATGAGACAAAAGAAAAGGAGCTTTGGCTGCTAACATCTCCTGGGCTTTCCAGATTTCTTTAACCTAAGCTTTAGCTAATACACCACAAAATTCAATGAAGCAATGCCCTCAATCCTCATACTTTCCTCCATTTGGCACCCTATTTTCAGGTCAGAAAGATTCATGTATGAAATAGAGAATGTGAAAATGAAGATGATTGAGACCAAAAATTCCAAGCACACAGTAGTAATTTCTTAGTTCAGAGTCTAGTCTGAGAGACCAAAACTTGAAGAGGAACCCTGATGCAGTTTCTCTCCATCTCCTTTAACAAATATTTGAGTGACGTGTCACCAACACTCCTAGTGTCCTTTTAGTATGGACAATCTCCCCTCCACCTCTATCCCTCAATAGAGGAGTGATTCCATGACTGTCCCTGCAAAACCCTCAGTCTCTGTAGCTGTGCATGGGAGCTATAGGTGGAAACTAGAATTGTACTTTCCTTTTCCAGTGAAAAGCCTTTAGAATACATCTTACTTAACTGTTCCTCTAGTCTTGGTTTGATTAAAAATTCATCAATAGAACACTGAATTTCACCCCTCCCAGGACCATACCCAGAACTTATTGAGTCTAACCATCAAGACCACGATCTTTTGAGTCATGCCTTCTGGCAGGACCTCATCTAAACTGTGGGGCAGTCACGGGTATATCGCATACCTTATGCTATTAAACAGTCTGGGATGGGTTTTCTCATGTTGGTGAACAAACTTGCTATGGGAGAATCAAGTGGAATAGAGCTTCATGCTAACTCTTTTTATCCTGTTTCTGTTTTCAGTCACTTTCTACTATGGCAAGGATCTTAGCATGGAGGACAGGCCAAAGAGCAGTACTGGAATGCTTTGCTTTATGTCTTATACTCATCTCCCCAATATTCTTTTCTATGCTTCATTGCCTTTGTGGCCAGTTTTCATGTGTAGCCTTTAAAGTTGAAAGAGAGGATTTTTTCACTGAGACACACATGAGGAATCCAGAATTAGCAGTGAGTCTTAATAATCCATGTCTAATATCAGGGACCAGCTTTTGAGTCAGGGCTTCATGTATTTCCTGTAATTTGTGACCACACTTATTATGTCTCCCACACACAAGGGAGAGGTGGACAGAGATTACTGAGGAATACCTAGCCTGCCTTCTACTGAGAGCTGCAGGCAGAGCACCGACCTGATCTCCCTATGCTACAGCATACACTTTATTTATTTATTTATTTTTTGTGGTACGCGGGCCTCTCACTGCTGTGGCTTCTCCCATTGCAGAGCACAGGCTCCGGACGCGCAGGCTCAGCGGCCATGGCTCACAGGCCCAACCACTCCGCGGCATGTGGGATCCTCCCGGACCTGGGCACGAACCCGTGACCCCTGCATCGGCAGGCGGACTCTCAACCACTGCGCCACCAGGGAAGCCCCCAGCATACACTTTTAAGTGGCACAGTGAGCAATGTCCCTTCCCAGATCTGTGTGAATCATGCCTTTATGACTAGAAAAGACCATTGGAAACTGTCTTATAAAATCAGATTATATTGAAAACAGCTTCTGCTGATGAAGTCATAGAGAAACAGACACTCTCATTGTTTACTTGTGTGAATGCAAATTAATAGTGAGATGGGGGAGAGAGGCAGAGAGAGAATACTTAAACATAACTGTCAGCTCTGTCTGCTGAGAAGGCCTAGCAGCCGTGGCATACCAGTATCCAGACCATGAATTCTAAATACCATACTTCATTAAAAGAAAAGAAACAAGAGCTCGTTGGAGAAATGGTTGATTCCAGGGCAAGGCAGTAAAGTATAAGATGAGCCTGGAACATCTTGCCATGCCAGAAAGTAAAGAAGTATTCAAAGAATGACGGGGCTACTTCAAAACCAAATGAGCCAGCTTGAAAGACTCCCACTAGCAAAATCTGGGAAAGTTTGAGCATCAACATGAATAACTGTAGTAATGGAATATAATACATAGAATAAAATCAGAATCCCATGAGTCCATACCAACATATATAAACAAATAAACAAAATGGAATAAATAGGGGAAAAGGGATAGTTCCCTTCTACAGTAGAATGTCAATTAATAACTATAAAAGGAATGATCCATCATTTGGCAAACCATCATTTAGCAAACATCATAGTAATATTTTTAGGCATGAATCATCAATGGATGCTAAAAGTAATGAGTTAAAGTTTGATGAGGAAGTGGACATTTACAGAGCCTCAAACTATCTCTCCACAAGGCCCTTATTAATTACAAAGGGAAAAATTGTAACTTTATAGTGACGAAAAGTTGGTTGACATCTCTTTAATCAAGTGATTAAAGATAACCAAGAGTAGGACAGGATAGAACTCGCGTGCCTCCTTAACATGATGCATGGGAAAGAACACAACATCCCTTCCGAGGAATCTGCCAAACTCATGACATCGCAATTCTAATCCATGAGGAAACAGTGGATAAACCCAGATTAAGGGATGTTCTACAAAATAACTGGTCTGCACGCTTCAAAAATGTCAAAGTGGGCTTCCCTGGTGGCGCAGTGGTTGAGAATCCGCCTGCCGATGCAGGGGACACGGGTTCGTGCCCCGGTCTGGGAAGATCCCACATGCCGCGGAGCGGCTGGGCCCGTGAGCCATGGCCGCTGAGCCTGCGCGTCCGGAGCCTGTGCTCCGCAAGGGAGAGGCCACAACAGTGAGGCCCGCATACCACAAAAAAAAAAAAAAAAAAAAAAAAATGTCAAAGTAATAAAAGACAAAGTAGGACTGAGAAAATCTTCCCTATTAGAGAAGACTAGAGACATGATTATTAAGTGCTTTGGAATCTTGGATTGGATCCTGGGGAACTGAAACATAAAACAACGTGCCATGAAGGACACTGAGATAACTGGCAATATTTCAATAAGGTATATAGATTAGAATTATATCATTGTTAATTTCCTCCTTTTGATAATTGAATTTTTGTTGTGAAAGAAATTACCCTTGTTTTTAGGAAATACAGACAGTATTTAGGGGAAAAAACATAATGTCTGAATTTTTCTCTGTAAGGTTTCTCTTTTTCCTCCCCCTTTCTCCTCTTTTCTTTCTCCCCTGCCCTCCCTCCTCCTTCCAGTGTTGCTGCAGTGATGCTCACAGGAATCTCAAACACACAGAATGCAAATGGGAAAGAACCAGTCCCTTCTCCTTCCTACAGTCTTCTAGTCTCCCTCTGGCACCTGCTATTGGCAGAGTTTACTGGCCAAGCAGCAATGGGGTTTGCATAACCCCAACCCTAATACTGCAAATCAAAGTAGTGAAGAGTGGAACTGAAGCTGAGAGACAATGCTTCCTTGTCTCTTAGCCCTTCAGAGCTTTCTAGGAGGTGCCTTCATGACATACTTCAGGATAAGAGACTCAGCCTTGGAGAGGAAACTTCATGTTTCTTCTTAGGCGGGCAGGATTCTGACCTATGAGTGCTCACATCTCCTCATGTCATTTTCTTAAAGGAGACACTTTTAATCCACAGGAAGTAAGCTGTATGCTTTATTCTTGTGGTTAGAAATTTCTATAAAATTCTCAGCAAATTTTTCACTAGTGTTGGGACCTTCATTGAGAATCTATTATTATGAGTTCCTTCTCCAGGGAAGAACATTTAGAGATAATCTACCTCTCTCTTCCAGCCTTTATGAGATGTAAGGTCCTTACAATGCATAATGAGTGTCTTTCCCTCCCAAGAGCATAACCAGATCTCTCTAAATTTGACCTTCAGGGCTATGTTTATTTACTTATTTTTAAAAATATGCCTTTTGGAAGAATATTGTCAAGTTGTAGATCAGTGAACTGTGTGGTATGCTTTCTGTTTAGTACCATAGAATTGGGGGCATGGGATTTTTTTTAAAAAAATTATTTAGTTATTTATTTTTTGGCTGCACCACATGGCTTGTGGGATCTTAGTTCCCTGACCAAGGATAGAAACCAGGCCCATGGCAGTGAAAGTGCCCAGTCCTAACCACTGGACCACCAGAGAACTCCCTGGGGGTGGGCTTTCTATACCTAGAGTTTGGGAACAAATTCAGTGTTGGAGAATCAAGAGGAATAAAGCTTCATATTGCATCTTCTATTGTGCTTCCTACATTCCCAAGTTTTTTTCCCCATTGTTTTAAGCCCTGATATCTAGAGAAGACTGGAAAGAAAAAAAAGGATTCTGTGCCTCAAGTAATGCCCTCATTCCTTGAAATTCTTATCTACTTTACACTCATGCTTAACGGCAGAGAAATGCAGAGTTATGTGACATTGGGGAAGGGCTTGCTTCTTGAAATCCCCTTTAAGCTTGTCAGAGTTATATAAGAGGGTCTTCATGCCCTGATTCTTAGTATGAGAGACCCAGTCTGGGAAGAATACTTTAAGAAGCTATATATGTCCAGGTTTCCCATTGCTACATTAAAGGAAGCGAATTGTCCTGTCTGACTCTGAGCCTCAGACACCATCACTGTGGTTGTCATTATCTGCCTAATTTTTATTCAGGCATCATCACTCTGGTGTTGGTGACGATGGTAAGTCAGAGACTCCTACATTATACACAGACACTTAGAGTGCAACTAATTCTATCCCTTCCTTCTGGATGGGCTAGTTCTAATTTTTTAGTATGAGTGCAAAGTCTTTCAAATGAAGACCTTGGAGATGCTTTAATAGTCAGAATGATGGGAAGAGATTAGCTGAAATTAGGAGAAATGAATATTCATGTCATATATCCTAAACTATTCTGCATTCTCCCAGACTACTCCACTTGGTCATGGCATATAGTGAACAAGAAAGGGACAAAGGAAGGATCATTCTCTCTCCCAGAGTTTTCTGTACTTTGGTTTCATGGCAGAGGACCACAGGTAGGCATCAGAGGATGCCATCAAATGATGGTTTCAAGCAGCCTTTTCTTATTCTCCAATAAATATCTAAGAAGGGTCCTTGTGACGCAGAAAAAAAAATTCTGAAGAGAGGTCATCATTTTCTTGTACCCAGAAGTATATGAGCTCTCTAGGGTCTCTGCTCTACTGTCTCTCATAAAGGCCTCAACTACTAGACAGTTGCTGTAGGTCATAACCTCCCATGGGCAACAAGTAGAATCAGAAGGCATGCAGTTTCCTGTGAACCTCCAGTACTTATTCCCATTCCCCCATAGCTCTCAGTCCCAGCATGCATGGAGTCATCGAGAGGTATAACAGAAGGCTGGGTTTTATTTCATACCCATTCTTTGTGGTAGGGACTTGTAGGTAGGCATAGAAAGACAATGAAAGGAGATGCTTCAGGAAGCCTCTTTGGAGCTCACAAAACTTTAAACAGTAGGTACCTTTACAGGCATCTATTATCCCCTCCTCTTTCCAGAGATTGGACTAATTTACAATATGGAGATAACTGAAGGCTTTATATGGGATTATCTTGCTTAAATCTGCCAAGATTTTTGATATGATTAGGAAATCTCTTTTCTTTGCCTCTCAGGTTTCTGGATTAAAGAAATTCCTAACAAATCAATGAAATGTCTCTTCTCCTTCAGTTTCTTTCCTCTAATTGGTTGACTCCCCCAAGATAATGAAGCCAGCCAACAAATGACTGAATAAAGGAAATGCACACTTAGTTTATAACAAATGAGTAAAGCAGAAGCTAGAAGAGGTAGGAAATGAAATAGAACCTTCTGTCTCCTCCCTCTGACTCCTGAGGTCCTGCTCTATGACTCTCACCTGATAGGAGTGTTCCTTGAGGTTTTGAACAGCCGAGGGATTACCTTAGTCCTGTACTTGGTTTAGTAACAATTTTCATTGTTGACTAATTTTATGATATACATAATTATTCTTCAAGGAAGTACAGTTCAAATACTCTCTAGAGCCTACTTATGCAAGAGAGTTTAAAAACAGCCAAATTCTGCCTTTTCCATCCTCTTCTCTCACAAATCACACTGCATTGGCATTGATGTGATTTTCTGCCAGTCCACGATAAAAGGAAATGCCTCAAATATGGTGCAGTAAAGAGCATTAGAAATATATTCCCTGGAATAGGAGACAGTTCCCTGCAGTTAAGCATCTGGGAAGGGAAACTCAGGTGAAAAAAGCAGTGGGAAAAAAATTAATCAGAAAGTCAAGGTAAGCAGACATGGCAAGAACAAGTTAAACATGAGGGCACATTTACTGCAGGATCCTGGTAATCATATAGCTAATGTCATACAAATCTTTAGAAAGAAGCCTTTCAGTTGGAATCTCCCATTTGCATTTATAGTAGTCTCATAGGCCAGTGAATCAGTATATCTGATTTTTAAAAATCTCACGTGCTTCAATACATAGATCATTCTTGGTTTCAGTGCTGAAAGTTAGTAATTTTTTATTTACTTAAAAGACTTAAAATACCAGTTTTTATATAGAAGACCTGATTCATTTGTGGTCTAACATTAATACTAAAATAAAGGAGGTCACTTAAATAGCTCTCTTTTGCTCAAATCAAATATATTTCCTATTGACTGCATACTGAGGGACACAGCAACACTAAGTACAGACTCCTTGTGTTACATATGGTGAAACGCAAACCTTGGCCCATCAATCATTCCTTCCCAGTGGCTTTCAGTAAATAAATGCAGTACTCTATGTTAGGAGAATGACTCCATCCAAGGTTTCCCGAAACATCAATAAAAACACATCTTGTTTGCAACAAGAAGGATATGCTCATTTTAATTAAGTTGATCTCTGGAGACAGATGGACATGTCTTACACTTAACCTGCCTTGGGCAACAGGTACATCCAGGTGAGAACAGTAGGATAAACATCTAAAGATTAAGATTTAGAAGCTGGGTCAGGTGATGGCCTAAGTTTACCTGAGACTCGGCAGAGAGAATTGAAGAGCTTAGCTGTGATGAAGGGAAAGGAACCCTAAAAATCATTTTGATATGGATATGATATGGGCATGATCTGAGTCCTGGGAAATCCTACTCTAATGCTTGATTTGGTTTTGCTCTGTTCCTTACTTTACACGTTTTGGCCAATCTTGTCCTCAGTGTCCCTTACAGCTGTGTTTCTCCTTCTCTCACACTTAAAGTGCTGTCTCCCAGTTCAGGGGAAATAACTGACCCTTGCAAAACTTGCCCACTCAAAGCTAATTTCAAATGAGTGTCTTGGGGCATGATTCAGTGGTTTCTGTAACATGGATGTATCATGGGGGAGAAACTGAAATATACACACCTCTCTACTGTTTGGTTTTTAAGGGGAATTAGGTGGGAATTTGGTGACTATTGAAGGGTAGAATTCAGAAGCTGAGGAGGACAGAGGCAGATGTTTCTATCTGATGCCCAACTCACTGTTTTCCTTTTTAAGGAATGAAAAACAAGTGACCCCTGAAATTCCCTTCATTTTGAAAGGATGGGTAGATAGTTACACAGCAACCTCATTGGCAGGTGTCAGGGCCACACTGGGAATTATAAATAGCACCAGGTCTTCCCACCTGGGTATTCTGGATTCTAAGAGGAACTTCATGTCAGACAATACAGGACTGTCAAGGACACACAGGTCAGAGTGGAGAGGGCTTTCTCCTTCCTGCTTCTGCTTTCTCCTTCCATCCCTTCTAGGGAAGCTCACAATTTCCTCTCCTGGGACCAAAGTGCAGACCTCTCCCTGCTAAAAGGATCCTGTTACAGAGGTGAATTTTCTCTTAGTTCCTTGCCTCCCACCTGAAACTGACTTCCAGCCAATGTTATCTTGAGAAAGCTGGTGCTGCCTGGGTGTTAGGGGACTTTGCTGTGTCCCAGCCTCAGTTTCTTTCTGCTCTAGTGACATTCAAATAGAGTATTTCACCCAGCTTCCTTAGAATAAGCCAAATTATCCCTCTTCTCTCTTTCAGAACTTAACATCCTTAATACCAGTGTCTCTCAATTATGTTTGATTGAAAGTACTTTATATCAGGTAAGTAACTTCTGGCTTTGACTTTTTGAATGTCTGAGAGGAAAACTCTGTCTCACTTCCCAAAATCATCAATAAGCCTCCTCCTTCCTAGTTACGTGTACAAAAAACCCATTTTTTTTCCCACAGACACAATTTGTAGGGATGGTACACTTCACTGTCTTCCAATAGACCTCCAGTTAAATGTGGTAGAGATAGACAGATAAAGGTAGGAACAAGATATGAGAAAAGTAAAAGCATAAGTTACACTGGAGCAGGGATTTCGGAGAGTGTTGGTAGTAGGGATGTGAAACAAGTGACAAATCTAGCACCAGGATGATATCTTTGAGAACAGTGATGATCTTTTCCTTGAAGATAACCCTCCTTGATGTTTAGGTAGGTAACCCCATGCCTTTACATGTTTCTTTCCCTCTCACCCCTAAGAGACCTTGTTCTCATTGCCATCTACACTGAAAGCAGAAAGGGGGAATAATAGGCATAAAACCCCCAATCCCTCAATCTTACCTCGCTTGAAGGTCTTGCTTTCTTTTTCCTAGGACAGTGGCCCATTCTCCCATCCTCTATGTGCAGAATTTTATCTACTGAACAGAAGGAACAGCTCATCCAGAGATCCAGGAAACTTCTGGGAAATAAATTCCCTCTTTGAGGCAGGCCTACTGGGAGATGAAAGAAGACGAGTAAACCTACTATAAATGAAAATAAGGCTATGAAGAAGAGCGAAAGACCATTCACACCTGCACAGACAAACATCATCACAAACTTTTTCATCTGCTCTCCTAAAAACCCATTTGTCTCTCCTATTTGTTCTTCCCACAGAAGCCTTTTCTTCTCCCTCCTTTTCTCCTACTGAGTTAGGCATCTATGCCTCTGTTTAACCATCTAATGAGCTAGTTACTTCTTTTGTTAGCTTTCATATGCATGTGAATCAGACGTTTTTCTCCTGTTAATCTATAATATATCAGTTTAATTTGCAGACCCCAGATACTGAATATAATTGGGTAAAGGAAAAGGTGTCCTTCTCCACACATCAATTTTCAAACAGGAATTTTCACCTAATATGAAAGAAGGAAACCCAACTCTTTAAAAATATTGACCACCACCAGATTCATGATATAAAATTCATTTTCGTTTATTTATTGAGTCAGTATACTGAGAATGTGCTGTTTGTGTAATACAAAATACAGAGATACTTAGGACTCAATCACTCCCCTTAGGAAACTAAAACAAATAAACATTAGCACACTTTCTTATATTTCAAGGTTGACTGGTTACAATAAGAGAGGAACCAACAAATTATTATGGGAATTTGGAAGAGATAGGCTTGGGAGAGCAGGAAAAATTCATGAGAGATTTAACAACTGAGATGGATGACAAATCAGTGGGATCCACCTCAGATCAACTGATCCAAAATATCTGGAGGGTGAGGCTTGGCCATTGAAATTGTAAAGAAGCTCTCCAGGGGATTCTCATGGAGTTTAAAGTTTGAGAACTACTACCTTAAGTGATAACACATGTGTGATGTTTATTAAATAGGTAAAAGTGACAGGTAAAAAAGGAATGCAGAAAGACATTATCGTGGGAAAATGCCTAGAATGAAGACAGGAACATGTGAGGTTTTATATTCCTGAGGGGTTATAACCACCAGGCTAAATTAGGACTTTCTTTAGTAGACAATGTGTAGCCATTACAGCTTTTTAAAAAAAAATCAAAGTACTACTTTATTTTGTGGTCTAGAAGTATTTACTGGTTCAGAAAGAGTTGGCATTGTGCAGTGTATAGAGTAGGAGGATACACTGGAAGGAAGACAGACTGAATAACCTTGGACAGACAGAGCACCTAGTGAGTTATATTAAACCATATCAGAAGTAATGCTGGGCTTAAAGAGGGCAGTATTTGAGGAAATGGAGAAGAAGGGTTGGATTTGAGAAAGTATTTTAGGAATGGATTCCATTGTCCAAGTTCTATGGAAAATTTTGTTGGTCCTCACTTTTTAGCTCTACTAGATACAGTTGATTTTTCTGATGAGCATGAGTTGGGGAAGGGGATGTAGTGTTTGGCTATGAAACAGACTTATTGACCTGACTCATATACCTAAAAGTGCTTTGAATGCCTAGAAAATCAAGAAAAGAGGAAAACTTAGAAAACTTTTGGGAGACCGTGGTTTCTGCAGTGGCAGAGATCTTGAAAAGATGTTTGAGAAATTGGCCAAGCACATAAAAGGAGCAAAAAGAGGGGGCACTTAAGAGTTGTATTAAGAAAGAGTTCTCAGAGGTCACACCTGCGTTCTGATAAGCCAAGAAAAAATTAGACAGATGGATTGTGTGGGAATAATTGTGTGTGTGTGTGTGTGTGTGTGTGTGTGTGTGTGTGTGTGAATGGTGGGGAGGCTGAACAATAAGGACAACTCAGAGAAGTAATGCAGAGGCCAGAGAGCATGGTAGGTTCAGGGAACCTGTAATTATTTTTAAAGAAGGGGAGGCTATAAATGCTATTATAGAAGGCAGAGGCAGTAGCAGTTGTAAGTAAGAGATGGACAGGCAGTGTAACAGGACAGATAAGCCAAGGAATTCTGCGGTTTTAATAGTTCTAACCCCGTGTGAATGAGAATCTCAGTTTTCTCATTCCTAAAATGAGGATCTCAGGGGTCACTGTGAGGATTCAATGGGACAATGCAAGGAAAGCATTTAACATAGGGTCTGGCACATAGGATTAATTACTCAATACAGGTTGGCTCCTATTTATTATTCTTCATTAACTTTCACCTGATAGTAATTTACATTGTTAAGGTTTGAAAGTTAATTTCCATTAAGTCATTCTTTTGAATATTTTAAAGTTCTCTAGAAATCAAAAAAAACTTTATTTCAAAAACATAGCTGTAAGTTTTAAAGAAAAGCACCTACACTTTAATAAACAAAAGAGTTTAAAAACCCTGATATTTAGCATAAGCAGTTCAAAATATAATAACTTACTTTGCATATGGCCTTGAAAAATTATAATCACTATAAAACTTCCAAAATTTTCACTGTCTTTCTCTCTGCTTCTCATTCTTTTTCTATTCAGGTGCTTATCTCTATGTTTCTTTTGTTGTTGTTGTCTTTTTGTTTTATTTTTGTTTTTATAGTACACATGGTTCCTTCTGCTTTTTACTCCTCTAAATTCCACAGGTATGTATTTTTCTTATTTTCTCAGTACTTTTCTTTGTGTTTATTTTCTGTTTCTAACACAACTATTTGATGACTCCTAATCTGCCACTTTCTATTAGTCCTTTTCTTCCTTCAACAGGGAATAATAAAGAGCGCCCCCAGAATAGTATTAATTTTATTTTACATGCTTTATTCATGACTACACATGCAATAAATAGAATGCTCACCTATTAGTATCTAAAAAAATGCATGGCCACAAATAGCAATCCACCAAACCAAGTGTCTTTTGACCTGATCTCCAACAAGCCTTTTTTACTTTTGATGTTCGTTGGCTTTCCAGTGAATGTTGAATGTTGACTTGTTGAAAAGCAAAAAACCTATATTATTCCTTTTTCATGAACATCATTTTATTATCTACATGTTTCATATTATTTAGCTAAAAGTTAGGTACTGCTTAAACAATGAAACAAAAAGGATAAAGTACCTAGGAATAAATCTACCTAAGGAGGTAAAACACTTGTACTCAGAAAACTATAAGACACTGATGAAAGAAATCAAAGATGACACAAACAGATGGAGAGATATACCATGCTCCTGGATTGGAAGAATCAATATTGTGAAAATGACTATTCTACCCAAAGCAATCTACATGTTCAATGCAATCCCTATCTAATTACCAATAGCATTGTTCACAGAACTAGAACAAGAAATTTTACAATTTGTATGGAAACACAAAAGACCCCAAATAACCAAAGCAATCTTTTTTTTTTTTTTTTTTTTTTTTTGTGACATGCGGGCCTCTCACTGTTGTGGCCTCTCCCGTTGCGAAGCACAGGCTCTGGACGTGCAGGCTCAGCGGCCATGGCTCACGTGCCCAGCCGCTCCGCGGCATGTGGGATCTTCCCGGACCGGGGCACGAACCCATGTCCCCTGCATCGGCAGGCGGATTCTCAACCACTGCGCCACCAGGGAAGCCCGCAAAGCAATCTTAAGAAAGAAAAACAGAGCTGGAGGAATCAGCCTCCCTGACTTCAGACTGTATTACAAAGCGACAGTCACCGAAACAGTATGGTGCTGACACAAAAACAGAACTATAGATCAATGGAACAGGATAGAAAGCCCAGAGATAAGCCCACGCACATATGGTCACCTTATCTTTGACAAAGGAGACAAAAATATACAATGGAGAAAACACAGCCTCTTCAATAAATGGTACTGGGAAAAAAGGATAGCTGCATGTAAAAGAATGAAATTAGAACACACCCTAACACCATACACAAAAATAAACTCAAAATGGATTAAAGGCCTAAATGTAAGGCCAGACACTATAAAACTCTTAGAGGGAAACAGAGGCAGAACACTCTCTGACATAAATCACAGCAAGATCCTTTTTGACCCACCTCCTAGAGTAAGGGAAATAAAAACAAAAATAAACAAATGGGACCTAATTAAACTTAAAAGCTTTTGCACAGCAAAGGAAACCATAAACAAGACGAAAAGACAACACTCAGAATGGGAGAAAATATTTGCAAATGAAGCAACTGACAAAGGATTAATCTCCAAAATATACAAGCAGCTCATGCAGCTCAATATCACAAAAACAAACAACCCAATCAAAAATGGGCAGAAGACCTAAATAGACATTTCTCCAAAGAAGACACACAGATGGCCAACAAATACATGAAAAGATGCTCAACATCACTAAACATTAGAGAAATGCAAATCAAAACCACAATGAGGTATTACCTCACACCGGTCAGAATGGCCATCAACAAAAAATCTACAAACAATAAATGCTTTAGAGGGTGTGGAGAAAAGGGAACCCTCCTGCACTGTTAGTGGAAATGTAAATTGATATAGTCACTATGGAGAACAGTATGGAGGTTCCTTAAAAAACTAAAAATAGAACTACCATGTAACCCAGCAGTCCCATTACTGGGCATATACCTTTCTGAACCATCGTTCAGAACAATGCATGTACCACAGTGTTCACTGCAGCACTATTTACAATAGCCAGGACATGGAAGCAACCTAAAGGTCCATCAACAGGTGAATGGATAATGAAGATGTGGCACATCTATATGGTGGAATATTACTCAGCCATAAAAGGAACAAAATTGGGTCATTTGTAGAGATGTGGATGGACCTAGAGACTGTCATACAGAGTGAAGTAAGTCAAAAGCAGAAAAGCAAACACTGTATGCTAAGGCATATATATGGAATGAACCCAGTGGCAGGGCCAGAATAAAGACGCAGATGTAGAGAATGGACCTGAGGGCACGGCAGGGGAAGGGTAAGCTGGGTTGAAGTGAGAGAGTAGCATTGACATATATACACTACCAAATGTAAAATGGATGGCTAGTGGGAAGCTGCTGCATAGCACAGGGAGATCAGCTCGGTGCTTTGTGATGACCTAGAGGGATGGGATAGGGAGGGTGGGAGGGAGCCTCAAGAGGGAGGGGATATGGCAATATATGTATACATATAGCTGATTCAAGTTGTTGTACAGTAGAAACTAACACAACATTGTAAAGCATTTATACTCCAATAAAGATGTGAAAAAAAAAAAAAAAACAGGACACATGCACCTCAATGTTCACTGCAGCACTATTTACAATAGCCAGGTCATGGAAGCAACTTAAATGCCCATAGACAGATGAATGGATAAAGAAGATGTGGTACATATATACAATGGAATATTACTCAGCCATAAAAAGGAACGAAATTGGGTCATTTGTAGAGATGTGGATGGACCTAGAGACTCATACAGGGTGAAGTAAGTCAGAAAGAGAAAAACATATATAGTATATTAACACATATATGTGGAATCTAGCAAAATGGTACAGATGAACCTGTTTGCAAGGCAGAAATAGAGACATAGAGGTAGAGAACAAATGCATGGACACCAAGGGGGAAAAAGTGGCGGGGGTGGGATGCATTGGGAGACTGGGATTGACATACATACACTAGTATGTATAAAATAGAAAACTAATGAGAACCTGCTGTATAACACAGGGAACTCCACTTCGCTATACAGTAGAAACTAACACAACATTGTAAAACAACTATACTCCAATAAAAATTTTTAAAAAAGAAAAGAAAACAAAGGAAATTTTTGGCAGTGCTTAGTACTCAGTATTAGTTTTATACTTACTCAGTATAAGTTTTTTTCCCATCCCCATTTTCAGTATTTCTCCCCATGCATCTAGCACCCTCTTGGCAAGAAAACTGTTCTGAGGTCCCTACCTGTGCCCAAATACCCCCACGTAGGTTCTCCAACCCCCAAGCCCATCAGATGCTTAGCTGGCTTAAAATGCAAGTTCCTAGGGACTTCCCTGGCAGTGCAGTGGTTAAGAATCCGAGAGAGAGAGAGAGAGAGAGAGAGAGAGAGAGAGAGAGAGAGAGAGAGAGAGAGAATAAGACCTTTGAAATGTGAGAGCTTTGCACCTTTTTATGTAATTTTTTCCTTTATTATGCAAATACATTTTATTTTTACTTAGTTGGAATAAGTAAAGGTTTTTAGGGGATAAATTGGGCAAGAGAAATGGAAATAAAAGTTTCAATGTTCCTCATGTTCCTATTTCTCAGGAGGCTCATAAACTATTAAAAATCATCATAGTTTTAAAAACTATTTTAAAACTATTAAAAATACTTTAAAATGTTTTATTTCAAACAAGTTTACTTCTTCAATGGGACAAAAATTTTTTTTGTATACTATTTTTGTCTGATAGCTTTATATTTCAAATACTCTGAAACCAGTAAAGGAAATTGTCCTGCATTCCTAATTCCCCAGGGATGAGGAACTAACAGTGGAAGTTGGGTTTACTACCCTATTTTCCACCGTGGCCACAAAACCCTTCTCCTTCCACAAAACTTATTCTCAGTCACTACCCTTGAATTCTTGTTTTGGGGGTGTGGTTTATAACCTTGGAATTTTCTACAGTTAAAAGCAGAGTGATTTTAGTCTAATTCAATAATGCAGTGAATTGTTACCTGAAGAAGCAAAGCTCCTCCTATCAGGGAAATGTTCATGTACGGAAGAGACCTTTTTAGTGAGCTCGAAGGGTTATGAGATGAACAATAACAACAGCGATAATAATAGTTAGTCCTTCTTGAGCACTTACTGTAGAGCAGGCATTGTACTGATTGCCCTAAGAGGGACTTGTTATTATTAACCCTATATTAGTGATGAGAAAACTGAGACTTTGAGAAATCCTCTGCCTTTTTCCAGGACACATGGTTAAATAGCGGTAAAACCAGATTCCAGCCCAGGCATTCTAAATCCGAGCCCCTGATTTTAACCATTATACCATATGCTTTTCTACTGAACCCAAATCAATCTCACTTTAATCCCTATGCAATTATTCTAAATTCTACCCTTTGGGGCCAACAATAACATGTTTATTCCTTTTCCTCATTCATTATGTAACAAAAAGAATATTAATTGAGCACTTCCTAGATGTTAGGTACTGTCTTCCGGCCTGTAATACAGCAATAAAACAAAAACAAAGTTTCTGGGCTTCCCTGGTGGCGCAGTGGTTGAGAATCTGCCTGCTGATGCGGGGGACGCGGGTTCGTGCCCCGGTCTGGGAAGATCCCACATGCCGCGGAGCGGCTGGACCCGTGAGCCATGGCCGCTGAGCCTGCGCGTCCGGGGCCTGTGCTCCGCAACCGGAGAGGCCACAACAGTGAGAGGCCCGCGTACCACAAAAGAAACCCCAAAAAACAAAGTTTCTGCTTTCATGGTGTTAACATTCTCTCCCTTAAATTGTTTGAAAAGACTCACCAGATTTCTAAGGGTTTTCCTTTCCTCAGACGAAAGTTTCCTACTTCTTTCAACCATCTATCATAGGAAAAAGCTTTAAATTCTTATCTATCATGGTTATCTGTCTCCTCTAAACATATTCCAGTTGTAAATATCTTTTTTATTTATTATTATTTTTTTTGCGGTGCATGGGCCTCTCACCGTTGTGGCCTCTCCCATATCTTTTCACAGGTCTGGTGACAGAAGAGGGAACCCAAGGAGACCCTCGACAGCCCTCAGGGGAACGAGAAACAGCAGTGAAGGTACCTGCAGAGCCCCTTGAGTCGCGGCTTTCTCGCCGCCTCTGGAGGTGGTGGGTAAATTCACTCCAATCCTCCATCCATACCTTGTGTGTTAAGAACTTTCAGACTTTGAGCATTATTTTCCCCCGGGCCTGGGTTGTGAACTGGTCGGAGCTGGAATGCAACGGACATAGAGACCGGACTGTTTCCGGTGAAGGACGGGACCGACTCCGAAACTAGACCGGGTCCCGGGTCAGACTTGGTCCGGCTTAACGCTGGACTGGTCCTGAGTGACGCCTCGGGGGAATAAGATTTTGTTTGAAGGCTGAAAGAGCAGGTTAAGCTTACCAAAGGTAAACATTAATTACAATGGCCGCAGTGGAGAACTTTGAACCTAGACAAGATTATTCATGTATGACGCGCCCTGGGGAAAATGGAGTCTCGGCCAAGCGCTCACCATGAAAAGGATAGAGGGAAAACCTACTGGGACACCCCACTCTCTCTGGAACCCACAGACAGGATCCAGGGAAATCCTGCAGGGGCCGGCCAAGGGCAAGAATCCTTACCGAAGTCAGCTGGCCCATCTCTGTTTCTTTCTGTGCTGCCTGGTCGAGAGAGGAAGGTAAAATTTCATTTTGTCCCTTCGTTTCAAAATCCAGATTGGCGGGAAAAACATTTGTAAGATTTTAATCTGTTACCGAACACAAGATCCTGTGTGCCCAACACACAGTGAGGCTAAACAAACCAAAATGTCGGAGTATGGAGCAGAGGAGGGCTTAATACAGGACCAAGCAAGGAGAATAGGGTGGTTCATGCTCAAAAACCCCCGAACTCCTCGATGCTTCTCAGGGATAAATTTTTATAGGTAAAATTTGGGATGAGGGCTATAGGGGGTGTGACTTGCTACTGATTGGTTGTTGGTGAGGTAACGGGGAGGTGCTCCAGGAATCTTGGGCTCAGCCTGAAGTTACCATCCTCCACCTGGATGAGGCCTTTATAGTTCCTACAGAAGAACTCAAAGATACTGTTAAGTATATCCCTTGAGGGGGAATGAGGACGGGGCTTTAATCACTGCACTGTAGTTTCTTGATCGCTCAGCCTTTGTTTCTGCATTCTCTTACTTTCCTGATCACCAACTGTTTGAATGTGCTCTTTGGAACTCAGGGAAGGTCTAGGAGGATGAAGCCCTCTTCCTGCAAACAAGAAATGGGGGACAGGGAAAGGATTTGTACCCAGGAGGGCCCCACAGGATCCTGCTCAGTTTCAGATCCTTGAATTGTGTGACCTGTGAATTTGCTTTCAGGTACCATTGGTTGTCTATCCTTTCTTTCCCAGGGGCAGCTATTGCCTCTTGTTTGTCTTATTTTGAGTCCTGAGAACTTGGCTTGGCAACACTTTGGGGGCATCGCCAGGGAGAAATGTGGGTTGCCTAAGTTTATTAACAGGTCAGAAAGAGAGCAGAACCATTAAAGGCAGACAATCTGGGTTTATGTATTGTCTCTGCCTATAATCTCCAAACCTCTTCTCTCCTGTAATATGGTCCAATTAGACACGAAAATTTCTAGCACTCAATGTTTAAATCCATTTACTGTGTCCAAGTTCCTTAAGCTTAGCATTGTCCTTGAAATGTCCTCTAGCATCACAGACAAGATGCTGGAAGCCATCTTGCATTCATAACTTACCTGAACTGTGAGGTGGTGGTTTGGCTGAGTCACTTGGTAGACCACAGCATCCCCTAGTGGTCAGATTTAAACCTCAAGTCGTGTATATTCTGAATTTCACAAGAAATTAACCTAACCCTTAGAATGTCAGGCAACTGTGTTTTCCAAGTGTGGCACAGATTTTATTGGCTACCTTTGGTTCAGTGGGTGATGTATTCTCCACTATTTATCAGGGAACCTGATGCATCTCAGGTTCATTTAACCCCCTACCCACTTCTCCATGCTGGGCTGCTTCTTTGTATGAGCTTAGGAATTCAAGCTGCTTCTCCTTCTCTTTTTTTGTGATTATAGATACTTTTCTACTTTTGAGGCACTTTGTTATTTATACCTTATTTGCTGTCCCTGACTATAAACACATAGGCCATTTAATATGAGGATGTTACCTAAAGTTCCTGTGAAAGAAATCGTGAAGGAATAGGCCACCTGGGGTGATTGTGGTTTAGACTAGGAAGCGTTAGATTTGGAGTCAGCCCTGAATTAAAAGCCTAACTTTGCCACCTTATTTGCTGGTGATATTAGTCAGGTTACTTAACTTTTCTAAGTTTACTCACAAGATAAGGATAAACTTTCAGGGTTATTGTGGTTCATATGTAAAGCAAAGTGAACTACACAGCGGCCTCACGATCAGTTCATCTGGTCTGTAGTCCCTTCCTTCCATGGCAAATTATCTCTTGGGGATGGTTTGGTGGTAAAAGTTAATTCAAAATGAGGTCTTAGTTCTTTGGTTATCTCAGCACAAACCTGTCAGACCCAAAGAAGCAGATCTCCATGTTAAGGCTGAGATATAGTCCGCAGGCTACCAGGGAAAATGGGGAGCTCTACATCACTGCTACTCACCTCAGCAGCTAGTAGGGAATGGCCTCTGCGGGGAGAGAATTAAGGCTGAATGCAGAGGCTCCTCCACTGCATAGTTGAGAAAATGTAGCTTTTTTGGTTTCCTCAATGATTCAGAGTCTCTTTGAAAAAGTCGTGTCCCACCTGAAATCTACATTGTGAGATACATGGAAAATGTTAAGACTAAACTCTGTTTCACCAGACAGGCAGCATTTCAAAATCATTTGCCTCTGTACCTAGACCAGTGCCAGGCACAGTAGATGCTCAGTTAAATCCCAAGGAACCCTAAAGGAATTATTTCAGTCAGTGAAAGGTGATGGGCAACATGTTTCTGGACTGAGAGTTTTCCAACTGTTTCTTAAAATGCTAGTCTAGTCCTCATGGGATTACATGTATTCATGATCGATCATGTCCTGTCACATAATATCTGCAATCACATTTCCTGAGACAGAGTCCTCAGAATGTGAGGAAGATGGGGAAGAAAAAAGCATGAAGGAAACCCTGTCCAAAATTACAGGATTGCTGTATTTTGTAAAACTTGGTTTATTCTGAGTTTGCCTCCATCCTCCGTCCCCAGTATAATCAAACGTGCCTTTGAGAAAAAAGCATATGGGAGCAACAGGAAGTGTTTAGATGCATTTTATTCAACAATCAGGCCAGCCACCGCATCACAGTGTTCTTATGGGATTTCAGAACCTTGGTTCTCAGCAAGGCCCAGATTTTTGAATGAGGACAGGAATCTTGTGTTTCCTATAGAAGAGATTGGGGAAAAAAAATCAGCTTAAACTTTGCTGATAAAACGTGACAATGGGAGAGAAACAAGGAAAAAAGATCAGCTTTATTTAAAATAGAGGTTTGAGATTCATTTCCATTTCTATTTCTCATATTCATTTACTCATTCACTTATTCATTAACTCCTCAAATATTGATTGAGAACTATAACATATATTAAGGATACAACAAAAGGGAAAAATGTCCGTCCTTACAGAGTTTACAGATCTAGCAGGGTGTTATAAAAAGCTTCTGAAATTAATCTTTAATCCATTGTTGCTTCTTTTCCTTCTGATGTCATTGTCCTAGCTACCAGGTTTCCATCTTAGCTGGTGCCTGGGCTACTTCAGGACCTTCTTATTGTTTGATCCTTTGCCTTAGAACTCTGGGGATTCTCATCTGTGAGATCTTGCAAAAGGAAATTATATCTTTATCCCATATGATAGTTGCTTCAGTTAGCATCTAGACAGCGCCCACGGATTGGCTTATTTTCCATAGCTATGCTGTCCACTATCCCATATAAGTATTTAAATTTAAATCAGTTAAAGTTAAGTAATATTAAAAATCCAGGATTTCAGTTATAGTAGCCACATTTTAATTGCTGGTACCATGGCCAGAGGCCTCCATATTGGACAGCATTTCTGTCATTGCAGAATATTCTACAAGAGAATACTAGTCTATAGAGAAGAATTTGCCAGTATAGATTTCCTAAGAAGACATACAGGAATTAGAAAAAAAGTTCTTACTGAATATATCTGCTAAGCACTTAATGATCAAGGAGATGCAAGCCCTTGTTTTTCTACCCATCTCAAAGCTCAACAACTAAGGTCAGAGCCTGGCTCTAGTTAACCATACAATGTATTTGTTTGGGGCTTTTAAAGGGCAGTAGAGAGAAAGGCAAAATGGTATATTTGAAAATATGTTGCATTTGAAAAAGACACATTTTCTCTCTAGACCTGTTTTCTTATCAGAAGTATAGGAAGAGAAGTTACATTTTCTGGCATTCAAATGTTGCTCCCATATTTACATAATTTTAAAATAATAGAAAGAGCAGGTAGGACTGGTAGGTTTTAAAGTCTAAGGAAACAGGGTGTCCCAGCTCTATGCTCATATTTTTCCAATGGTTCACTCTCAATTCTGGGCCTTTTGATCTCGGCACTTGGAAATTGACCAAGTCTCAAGGCTGTTGTGTTGCTTTCTCCTGCCCTTGGATGGAAATATGATGTTTGACCTTAATGTCAAGAGCATAGGCTGTGGGATAATTAACAAGTGGTTTCAAGTTCCTTTTAACAGGTGGTTTCAAGTTCCTTTTAACAGGTGGTTTCAAGTTCCTTTTACAAGTCTTTAATGTGGAAAGTTTTTTGAAAAAGCAGAACATCCAATGTGTTGGGCCTAAAACTTCAGGATATTAGATGTTTCTCCCTGGGGACCTATTTCCATAATTCTTGTTAAATACTGAGAATTTTCTGAAACGACTTAAAGCAGACCAAGAAGAGGGTACATGGTACAAGGAATTAGAGCTGTGGAATGCATGCAGTCATTTGAACCTAAATCAAAATCTTAATACCACATCAGTTCCAAAATAACAGAGTTTTCTGGGTCACTTGTGGAAATCTCTTTTATTTGTTTTGATCATTCTACACCTTTATTTAACCTGGAGTGCTTTTTCGATGCTATGAAAATGCAAAGTACAGTTTAAATGACACCCTTTTCATGAATCCTTTCTTGACCCTTTCAGAAAGAAGCAATCTGTATTTCTCCTTCACTCCTGTAGCATGTTGCTCACACCTCATTTGATGGCATTTGTCACAAGTTACAAGAAGCTACCTTATTTGCGCTATTTTCTTTCAGTTATATCCACTAGGAAAGCAGAGGAGACTCACACAATGCTTGGCACATAAGTGTTCAGCAGCTGAGTAAGACAGAAAATCTGTGGCGAATTTATTTTTCTGAGTACCTGAGTCTAATTCCCATCACCTACCCACCTACAATCAGTTCAGAAACTCCACTGAGGCTAGGTCTCATATCCATAAGTGACTGTGTTCACTAAAGTATTATATAAAATGTTACAAAAATATGTTTTTGGTCACCTAATCTATATAATTCATATTTGCATACTTCAGGGCTTTAGTGAACACAATCATTGCTATCACCAAGAATGATTTTTAAAGTATAATGGTATTTTGGGTATGTGGGCTTTAAAAAAATCCAGACTATCTCTTGTTCGCTATAAAAGGTTGGGTTTTTATCATAGAAGTGATTTTTTTTAAATTAATTGAAAGAAACATTCAACCATTTTTCTTCCTCTAGCCCATTGTCCTTTCTTTAACATTGTCCTTTCTTTCTTTATACAGCACCATGTTATTAATTCATTTCTCACTTTTGTTCAGTTTTTTCTTCATCTTGAAATACCTCTCTCTCCTTCTTTATGTCCTAGAGAAAACCTCAAACTTTTCCAAATCCTAGCAGGCACAATTAGTTCTTTTTAATTTTGTGCTTTCAGAGCACTTTGCTTATACTACCATTAACCACACCGTGTTAGCGTTGAGTGTAAGCAAACTGGGAGACAAAACATGTTGGATTTTCTTCTGGATCTCACAAATATTTAGTCTAGTACCTGACTTTAAAGTATAGTGGAAAGAGCAAGGATTTTGTACCAGATCTGCCACTCATGGCTGGGTGATCTTGAGCAAGTTATTTAAACTAACTGAGTCTCAATTTCTTCATGGGTATAATAAGCTTAGTATTATTTACCTCATAGAGTCATTGTGAATATTAAGTGCCTCACACAATGCTTGACATAATAAATAGTACTTTCTATCATAATACACACACACACATACACACACACACACATGCACACCTCTATATATAATCATAACATATATAATAAGGAGAAAAAGAAATCAAGAATTGTTTTGGGGAAAACTAGGTATTTTGTTTCTCTCATGGTGAGATTAATGTTATTGGTATATTCTTTGAGGCTTAAAGGGATAATATATGTAAAAATTTGAAGACTTCTAGCTTAAAACATATATTTTAAAAGAAATTCAAGTTTGTACTCACTTATTTTCAATACATAACACGCATTCATTAGAATAAGTAACTCCATCTGTCCCACAGACAGGGTTATAAATCTTGGGACATCCACTCACTTCATATGTACATTTAGCCTAAAAATGGAATGAAACAGAATCATTTCCCATCATTTTTCATTCTTTGAATTTATAGCAAAGTCTCTAAAATCTCCCTGGAGTTAATCAGCTTAAAGATGGAAGCATGATTGTGATTGGGAGAGTGATACTAAGTGTTCTAAGAGGAAGAATCCAAAATTTGGAGTCAGAAAACCTGGTTTTAAGTAATGCCTCTGCTATCTGCAAGCTGTGTGACATTGGTAAATCTCTTGGTGTCTCTGAACCACAGTCACTTCATTTGCGAAACGGGAATGATGTTGTTTCCCCACCTATCTCATCATGGCGTTGTGAGGTTTGAATAAAGTGAGTGAGATAATGGTCAAATTTACAATTACTACCTGTGCTGGCTCTCTCAGGTCAGCCACACCTTGGAGCGTGTTCTTCCTTGCACACGGTTGTCCTGTCACCCTGGTCTTCTCTAAGTCAATTAAAGACATGTGGTGCCTTCTACCCTTGGGGTTTTTGCACAGCCTGTTTTCTCTACTGTCAGTAAGAACTAGTTATTATCAAATGACTTTCACAGGGCAGACACTGTCCTAAGTGCTTTTCATGTATTATTATATTTAAACTCTACGACTATCCTATGAACTTTTTATTATACTCTTCTTCTGGTAAAGACAATGAGGCACAAAGAGATTGAATCACCCAAGGCCACACACCTAATTTACTGGATCCAGGATTTAAACCCAGTCAATCTAGGTCCTGAGCTTTAGCTCTTAACCACTTTACTCTCCTACTTCTCCCTTTGCTAACACTTATTTATACAGGACTGAAAATAAATCTCACTGTCTTAGGGCACCTTCCCTGATTTAACGAGGCTAGGTTTCTAATGGAACCAGAACTTCTTTATAACACATCACCAATGTAGTAATTTATTTACTTAAACACTTTTGGTTTGCCATCGGCCCTCCCACTAAATATAAATGTAAAGAGAAGAGTGACACTTCTTCCTCTGGTCTCCAAATTTACTGAAATTTACATTATAAGTACAAGAAAAACTGGAAAAGTTAGATATAGAATATTTTTCTAGAGGAAGAGCCTAGTTTATTATTATTATTTGCTCATTATAAGTTAGAGCTTCACCTTGTTGATGAAGAGAACTTTATGCCAGCATAGTCAAACTGGCTGTAAGGAGGAAGGGCTGCTTGGAGTGATGTTTAGAAGGTTTCCACTTAAAATCCTTGTCCTACCAGATAGCCCTAGTATATATAAAAACTCCTTCACAGCAAGCATAATATGATTAAAGAGAAATTGCCTGTGTATCAGTGAATTTGTCCTTCAACGTAAGCGCCTGGGGCGGAACTACAATTACTATCTACATTTAATGGGTTAAGTCTTGCCAGCATTCATACTCCTCCTATTAACTTCAGGCTAATTTGAAAGGTGAGTTAGACTATGCTTTGGGTGGAACAAAGAGTCTTAGCCCCAGAAATAAAAATTTACAAAATTGTCTTTACCTCTCTTTCCAGGAAGTTAGCTGTAGTACTGCCTAGAAAACATAAATCAGACATGTCAAGTTGGATCATGAATGGGAGAAGGCTGATGTATTCTCATTCAGAATTTTCTGCTTCCATTTAAGTCTGTGACTTCTCTGCTTCCTCTTCCACCACCCACCCCTTCTTATTACCATTTTTTTTCAAGTATATCTCATTGGTGTCCATTCACTCCCTGCCTGCTGAAACCTCAAAAAAATTAAGCAAAAATTTGATTAGGACCAAAGTATCTCAATTTGATATTTAAGACAAGTTGACCCATTTTCTTGAAAATAGAAATGATGTACTTACTGCTTCAAATGTGTCAGGCACGGAGCAAATACCTTCTGAATGCTCACTGACATTCTAGTAACAACCCGTTTGTTGATCTCACAGTGATGTAGGAAATATAAGTATCTTTATCTCAGTTTGTAGATAAAGATATGGAAAGTTTCTATAACTAGCTGTGAACACTAGCAATAACCAGGTCTTCTGATGAAAAACTAACTTTTGCACTTACATGTAAGTCTTCTTTTGTAAGTGATGTTTTTAAAAAAATGGAGCTCTTTTGACAATTTACCTTCAGTTCCCAAAGAGCTCCTTCTCTCCATTGCATTATACTGACTATTAGTTCAATTCACATTTCTTGAATTTACAGGTAGATACTTAAAACTGCCATGCTGCATTCTCTAGAAAATAGCAGGTTTTGCTGACATCACCATCAAGAGATGGTGATTGTGGGTGAGCTCACTGCAGGGAAGGAGAACGAATTTGATAGTATCCAGAGGAAGAAATATTGGTGAGATTTGATTTTGATACTAACAATCTCTGAGGTCATCTAAAGGAAGTAGTTCTTCCTACCTAAATGTATTGAAAAGTAGTGAGACACTTAGGGGCTTGGAGAAAAAGGCCCCTGGAATAGTCAGAACCTGATGTGGTGAGAGTCCCACTGAATTTTAGAATCTAGTTGAGTCTAAAATTTAATGAGCAGGTGGTCACCACAGGCATCTATATGTATTAATTAATATGCATGAGAAAGGGAAAAGGGATCACTGCTCCCATAAATATTTAGCAAATACAACAAATAGTATTGTTCCTTTTCTTCGCAAAGTGCTGATTTGGCTGTCAGTAGGTTTCTTTGCTAGATCTGATAAAAAATTAAAAGTGTTAACCATCTTCAAAGACAAAAAGGAAGCTGATGCCAATTCCAGGGGTTCAGATCATCTGTCATAATTATTAAGACAGTTTGAAGATATAAACATACCGTCTATTCAAGAAGAATATTTTTTCTAGAAATATTCTGTAGGTCAAAAATAAAAATTTTAATCAAACTCTGCCCTTTATACTGGAATAACTGGAAATCATTGTTACCTATTTATGCAATTCCATGAGAAACTAAAATTTGTAAATTTGGCCTTAAACATTTACAGAGTTAGAAGTGTACTTGATATTGAAATAATCCCTTCTTTTTTCTACCATATCTCTTACAAAGAGTCAGCCTCATTACCTGGGGAAAACCATTTCATGTCTGGGCAGTTCTCACTAGTAAAATTGTTTTCCTGTGTTATGTTAAAATCCCTCTTTCTATATATAATTCTCATCCACTGATCTTATTTCATCTCACTGGGACCAAAAGATCTGTCCAAGAGTAGACTCTAAGTCTAGAAAGTAATGTGGTCAGTAAAGCAACAGGTCAAAAAGGTTTTACTTAAATCAGAAAAATATGCGAAACCACCTACCAGATAAATTCAATAGGACCAAGGCAGTGAGAAGAAAGATGCTGGCTACCTTCATGGCTGGAGTGCTGGCTCCAGAGTTCAGTCAAAAACTGAACTCAACTTACCACTTCTCTCTAGAATCCTGGGACTGGTAGGTTCATAAAGGCAGGATGGTATCCCAGTCTCCACCTACTGCCCTTTGTCACAGATCTCCTTGGTTATTGATTGACTCGATAGCATAACCTGGCCCCCAGGTTTGGGGCACAGCACCAGTGTAAGAAAGGTGAGAGGAATGCCGTGGGCCTAAAATATGCAAGGTAAAGACTGTCAGGAAGAGATGACTAGTGGTTAGTTAGTTGGTTCTTGCCCTAACTTGCTCTGTGACTATGGAGAGGCCCTTCCTTTCTCAAGCCATGGTTTTCTCATCTGTAAGGTAAACTCCAGGGTCCTTGTACTCTGTAGTTCTGGGTGTATGAACAGGTGTGAATATCTAAAAAACTCCCTCCATTCGTTCTTCCTTTTCTTCAGCTTTTCCATTTTTTATTCTTTCTCTCTTTTCTCTCTGTTTCTGTCACCCATTCACAAAGCCTAAAGTAGCTGAGAGAGGGACAGGGCAGAGGTAGGGAGGACTCAGTTCCCTAAGGTGTGTGTGTGGTCCGAGGTAGAGTGGGTTCACCAGAGACGCTTACCAGCTCTTTGTCCTTGAACAAGTAGTTCACTTTCACTGAGCTTCAGTATATTCATCTGAGAACAGAAATAATAATAGTACCTACCTCAAAGTGTTGGTCTTTCATTCTAAAATATGCATTGTGTCTGTCATGTGTGGTTTGGGGAGACAATTCTCAATTATCTCTCATGTTTCTGCTGTCTCATGGGTAGAGACACTGACTGCCTGTGTTTCAAACAACTTTTTCAAGAGGGTTTGTATAACAAACAGCCTTGGGAGGTGGAATAGTGTCTCTCTCTGGAATAAAGGGGAGGTTTGTTTACTGTTGGGTGTAATAAGATAGTATCTTTCACCAGGGTGAAGTTTAGGCAGGCATAGTGCTCTTTTTAAAAGATTAGGGATTTTGGGGGGCTTCCCTGGTGAAACAGTGGTTAAGAATCTGCCTGCCAGTGCAGGGGACATGGGTTTGAGCCCTAGTCTGGGAAGATCCCACATGCTGCAGAACAACTAAGCCCATGCGCCACAACTACTGAGCCTGGTCTCTAGAGCCCGCGAGACACAACTACTGAAGCCAGCGTGTCTGGAGCCTGTGCTCTGCAACAAGAGAAGCCGCCGTGATGAGAAGCCCATGAACCGCAATGAAGAGTAGCCCCCACTTGCTGCAACTAGAGAAAGCCCACACACAGCAAAGAAGACCCAATGCAACCAAAAATTTAAATAATAATAATAATAAAAATAAATTTTTTTAAAAATAAAAAGATTAGGGATTTTTTAAACATCTTTATTGGAGTATAATTGCTTTACAATGGTGTGTTAGTTTCTGCTTTAAACAAAGTGAATCAGTTATACATATGCATATATCCCCACATCTCTTCCCTCTTGTGTCTCCCTCCCTCCCACCCTTCCTATCCCACCCCTATAGGTGGTCACAAAGGACCAAGCTGATCTCCCTGTGCTATGCAGCTGCTTCCCACTAGCTATCTATTTTACATTTGGTAGTGTATATTGGAAGCATCAACATTGTGAAAATGACTGTACTGCCCAAAGCAATCTACAGATCCTATGCAATCTCTATCAAATTACCACTGGCATTTTCCACAGAACTAGAACAAAAATTTTCACAATTTGTATGGAAACACAAAAGACCCCGAATAGCCAAAGCAATCTTGAGAAAGAAAAACAGAGCTGGAGGAATCAGGCTCCCTGACTTCAGACTATACTACAAAGCTACAGTAATCAAGACAGTATGACACTGGCACAAAAACAGAAATATAGATCAATGGAACAGGATAGAAATCCCAGAGACAAACCCATGCAAATATGGTCACCTTATCTTTGATAAAGGAGCCAAGAATATTCAATGGAGAAAAGACAGCCTCTTCAATAGTGGTGCTGGGGGCTTCCCTGGTGGCTCAGTGGTTGAGAGCCTGCCTGCCGATGCAGGGGACACGGGTTCGTGCCCCGGTCCGGGAAGATCCCACATGCCGCGGAGCGGCTGGGCCCGTGAGCCATGGCCGCTGAGCCTGCGCGTCCGGAGCCTGTGCTCCGCAACGGGAGAGGCCACAATGGTGAGAGGCCCGCGTACCGCAAAAAAAAAAAAAAAAAAAAAATAGTGGTGCTGGGAAAACTGGACAGCTACACATAAAAGAATGTAATTAGAACACTCCCTAACACCACTTACAAAAATAAACTCAAAATGGATTAAAGACCTAAATGAAAGGCCAGACACTCTCAAACTCTTAGAGGAAAACATAGGCAGAATATTCTATGACATAAATCACAGCAAATCCTTTTTGACCCACCTCCTAGAGAAATGGAAATAAAAACAAAAATAAACAAATGGGACTTAATGAAACTTAAAAACTTTTGCACAGCAAAGGAAACCATAAACAAGATGAAAAGACAACACTCAGAATGGGAGAAAATATTTGCAAATGAAGCAACTGACAAAGGATTAACCTCCAGAATTTACAAGCAGCTCATTCAGCTCAATATAAAAAAAAAAAACAAACAACCCAATCCCCAAACGGGCAAAATACCTAAATAGACATTTCTCCAAAGAATATATATGGATTGCCAACAAACACATGAAAGAATGCTCAACATCATTAGAGAAGTGCAAATCAAAACTACAATGAGCTATCACCTCACACCAGTCAGAATGGCCATCTTCAAAAAATCTGTAAACAGTAAATGCTGGAGAGTGTGTGGAGAAAAGGGAACCTTCTTGCCCTGTTGGTGAGAATATAAATTGATACAGCCACTACGGAGAACAGTATGGAGGTTCCTTAAAAAACTGAAAATAGAACTACCATGTGACCCAGTAATCCCACTACTGGGCATATACCCTGAGAAAACCATAATTCAAAAGAGTCATGTACCACAATGTTCACTGCAGCTCTATTTACAAGATTAGGGATTTTTAAAGCTTGGCATCCTTCCCTTGTAACACACTGTGCTTTCTGTGCAGGTACCCGTGGCCCTCTTTGTGTCACCCTATGGAGGCTGGGCCTGGGGAACCAGAGCAAATGCTGGCAGTCTGGCTATTGCTATTGAATGATTATATCTTTTTTCTCTGAGTCAGGAGTCTGTGTCTTCTGCCAGCATCTCTTTAACTGTGGCAGGCTAACATGTCAGCTTCCAAAGTTATAATCTTAGACCTTCCCAGGTCTTAATGTATGTCAAGAACTGTGTCATCTATGTGGATGGATCAGTGAGTGAAAATGACAGCCTCTGTCCTCATGAGCTTCCATTGCATTTAAGTTGGGGGAGACAGGCAATAAAAAAATAATCAAATAATTATAAAGATTATAATAAATATTATGCAGAAAAAGAATAAAGAAGATAAACCTAGAGGTTTGGGGAGGTAGTTATCACAGATTGGTCAGAGAATGCCTTGCTGATTGACATTTGAACAGAAACATGGAGGAAGTGAGGAATTGAATCATGCAAATATCCAAGAACATGCACTCCAGACAGAGGGAATAGAAAGTGCAAAATCTCTGAGGCAGAAACTTGCTGATGTGTTTGAGACACATCCAAGATGACCATCTGGCTGGAGGAAAGTGATAGAGAGAAACATAGCCAGTAAGATAAAGGAAATAGTGGGGGCCTGGATAATGAAGAGCCATGTAGGCTATAGTAAGGACTTTGGTTTTTAACCAATGGAAAGCCATTGGAGAGTTATGGCAGAAGAATGACATGATATGGCATTCCTTCTAAAAGGTTTCTGTGCTCTATGAGAATAAACTATAAGGCAATGACAGCAGCAAAAAATCCTAATGTTAGGCTATTATAATAGTCCAACCAAGAGATGATGGTGAAAGTGGAAGAAAGAGGTTGATTTTATAGTTGAGGTGAATTAATACATATAAAGCTTTTAGAACAGTTTCTGGCACATGGTAAACATTTAGAAATATTATCCATCACTATTATTTTTATTGGTGTTATTTTTTCAGTATTTAAAATGTTGTTCCATCTAACCAGAAGGCTCCTCTTTACACTTACACAACAATGAATTCTTCCTAAGTCTTTAAAATTCACTTTGAATGCTGTTTCTTATTGGAAAACTTCCTCAACTCATTCTGAGTTTCCATGGTATCTCAAACATGCTTGAATATAATACATAATACACTGTTGAAACTGTTTGTGTATATAACAAGCTCCCTCATCTTCCACTGATGCTTCAACCTTTACCATCCTAGCTTCCTCCATCTTGTTTAGGTCACCAATTCAGGTTGATTAATTCCATAAACATTTTTTTCAGAGCACATGACCTCTAATTCTTCAAACTTGATCAAATGCAGTTTAATCTCTTTTCTTGGGTTTCATGATTCCACAGTCTCCTACATTTCCTCATAACTTCTTCATCCTCACGTCATCTCCATCCTCTCTGTTGACACTTCCTCCTCAAATGAGTGAAAACTTGGTGTGTCTCAAGTATTGGTGCTGGGTCCTAGTCCTTCCTCACTTTTCGATTTCTGTAGGTTAGCTCATTTATCCACATTATTTAAATTATATATATAATTGTATATATCTTTCTCAAATATATATCTGTTTCCTGTATCTCTCCTTTGATCTTCATACCAAATATTAAGTACTTTCTTGACAATTTTGGACATACTATAGGCACTTCAAATTTAATGTTCTATACTACTGTTTTAATCATTTACCACAAATATTTGTCTCTTCAGTCTCCTCATGGCTTCTTTTCCTTCCAGCTGGTTGGGCAAGTCAAAACCTAAATGTTCTCCTTGATGCCTCCCTCTGCCCTTACCATGCACCGTCTTCCACTCTTAATTCATTTCCAAGTTCTCTTCTTGACTCTGTGTCCAAAATAACCTCAATTCTGGACACTTCTAATTACCTTACACTGTCATATCTAAGATGATGCCATCATTTCCACCTTTACTTTCTGAAATTTCCTTCAGGTAGTTTCACAACATCTACCATTATTTCATCCTCAAAGCTACTCACCATAGAACAGTTCAATGATCTTTATAGAGTGTAAATGTGATCATACCACTCTCCAGTTTCCCATTGTTCAAAATCCTCAGGAAGGATTGATTTGAATGATATGGTTCCTTTCTACCTCTCTCACTTTATCCCCCACCATTTTCCTCCTTGTTCAATCTGTCAAACTACATTGGACTTTTCTCTGTTCCCTCATAATAGAGGGGGAGAAAAAGCATCTAGCTTTTAACACTCAAGATTCAGGCTAAATTTTCTCAGAGAGCTGCTTTTCTGAGTCTTCCCTAATTCTCTTCTGCATCTAGATTAAGCTTTGCTATTTTATCATTTCATGATACCTTGTATAGCACTTAACTTTTATTATATAGCTGTTTGTATGATTATTCTGTAATATCTCTTCACCTTTAGGGAGCAGAGTTGGTTTTTTTGTTTACTGTAGTAGCAGCAAAGTACCTGGAAAATAGTAGGTTCTAAATAAATATTTAATGAAGACATGAATTAAGTAGTACATGTATATACTGATTTTCTTGAAGACCCAGATTCATGCCTTGTTCATTTCTGTGTCTTCAGTGCCTGATATAGAGTAGTCATTCATTGGTTTCTTCAGTCTTTTATTTATTCAACTATTGTTATAGTCAAATATTCATAGAGCCCTACTATTTGAAAGCTCTGGCACCTGAGTGCTAGGGAAATGTATCATTTCTGCCCTCATGGAGTTTAGGCTAAGCATTTATGGATATAGTTTTAATGAGTAGAGTTTTATTCTTTACTCATTTCAAATCATAATTTTATCTCAAATCATAATTTAAATAGTAGTTTTGTTGCCAATACGAAGGTTCCAGTAGCCACTGTAAAGGGTGGGGAGCAGTTAATATTTGAGAAAAGGGATTTTTCTTTGGTTTCACAAGTAGTCTGAGGAGAGGGAATTGGATCGTGGGGCAGGAATTCTTTAGATAATAATAGCAGCAGTGAAATATTCAGATTTAGAGCCATCTGATGCCAAAGCCTGTGCTCTTTCCAAAACAGTGATTACTAAACATTTGGACTGTGGACCCAAAGTAAAGAGTAAATTTTGTGTTATGGCCTAGTATATACATACATATGTATAGACAAGTAAGACTGTTAAGAAATAAAACATAACCTTTTTATATGTGATGATTTTTGGTACTTTTTATTCTGTCCTATATCACAGTTCACCAATCCTGACCTGCAGTTTGAAAACCTGTTCACTACAGTGATATCCCATGGACTTCATGCACTCTTGTTTTCTTTTCTTTTCTTTTAATATGTAAGCTTCTTTTGGGTGAAGACTGTCTTTTATTATTTATTTAGTCATTCATTCATTTGGCTGCGCTGGGTCTTAGTTGCAGCATATGGGATCTTTAGTTGTGGCATGTAAGATCTAGTTCCCTGACCAGGGATCAAACCCAGGCCCCCTGCAATGGGAGCATGGAGTCTTAACCACTGGACCACCACGGTAGTCCCCCACTCTTGTTTTCTTAATTGCTGTAAAATTTAGATAACATTCTAATTAGAAACTCATCTTAAAATTATGAAGGAAAATGACTCTTTGGAGGCAGCAAGTTGAAAAGGACATGAAAAGACAAACCTGTCTCCAATTACAAGCCTGCCATTTCAACTGTGATAGGACTCTGGGAAAATCATTTTCTTCAACTATAAAAATGCACATCATAATATATTTGTTTGGAGTGAGAATAAACCTAGAAAAGTAAATAAATATTGTATGAAAATATTGTCTTCCATCTCCCCTGAAATAATAATTGTCAGCTGGTAATAATATAACTCTTCCCACTATGGACTGGAATAATGGATAATGCATTTAAGCTTCATATTATTAATGTCTTGACAGAATAAATACTATTTGCCCTAGGGGATAGGATGGGCACTGGCTGGAACAACTCTGCTACTGTGCTAGACTATTAGTCATATTTAATGTGTTTGCATGGCCTAGGCTTGTGTAAATCTCTCCTTCATTTTACCTCTCTGTGTACATATCCATGTATGTATATCATCAGGAACTCAAGCAGATATATTATGACCTACTCTCCTTTGTTTCAAGGACAAATTATTCACCTGAATAAAGAATGATAACAAACCTTAAGAGAACTGTTCTGATGGTACCGATAATATTGGCTGGAATGGGGATATTGGTTGAGCACCTGTTGATTTTCACATCCTGTGCCCAAGGTTTGACTAGTATGAAAAATGATGGAGACTGGAGAGACAGAGCCTCATATATTTAACCTGACATTTGAAGACTTCTTTGACTTAGCTGCATCTTAACTCTTAAATCTTATTTTGCATTATTCATGGACCTGCATGACTTTTCTTACATGATTCCTTCTTTTCCTTCTACTGCTTACTTTCCAAACAAGTACCAGTGATTTTAATTGTACCCATCCTCTAAAGCTTGGCTAAAATATCTGTGGTGCTTGATTCAATTAGTAATGATTCCCCCTCCTCTTAAATCTATCATGGCAGTTCATAAACCTATCACTTAATAATAATTTTAGGACTTCCCTGGTGGCAGAGTGGTTAAGAATCTGCATGCAATGCAGGGGACATGGTTTGATCCCTGGCCTGGGAAGATCCCACATGCTGCAGAGCAACTAAGCCCATGCACCATAGCTCCTGAGCCTGTGCTCTAGAGCCCACGAGCCACAACTACTGAGCCTACACGCTGCAACTACTGAAGCTGCTCACTCTAGGGCCCACATGCCACAACTAGTGAACCTGCGTCCTGAAAATACTGAAGCCTACATGCCTAGAGCCCGTGCTCTGCAACAGGAGAAGCCACTGCAATGAGAAGCCCACATACCACAATGAAGAGCAGCCCCCACTTGCCACATCTAGAGAAACGTGCATGCAACAACAAAGACCTAACACAACCTAAAAGAATTAAATAAAATAAAATAAAGTAAAATAAAGATAAAATTTAAAAAATAATAATTAAAAAAATTAGATCATCATCATTACTATAATTACAATATAACCACTGCAGCTGAAAATTTTCAAAACTTTTATTCCGGGCACTGTGGGACTTTATTTCCATCATTTAGAAACCCTATGGCATTATTATTCCCATTTACAAGTAAAGAAACTGAGGCACAGAGATTTGTTATCATGTTTCTGGTCACAGAGATCAATTATTGACATACATATATTTGTGTCTCTATATATAGATACATATATCCACACAGATATCTGTATATACATTTATGTATATGTGTGTGCACATATATATGTATATAAAATGTATATCTGCACATGAAAAGAAATGAAGACAGCCTAAAAGACCTTAGAGACAACATTAAATGCAACAACATTCGCATTATGGGGGTCCCAGAAGGAGGAGAGAGAGAGAAAGGACCTGAGAAAATATTTGAAGAGATTATAGTCAAAAACTTCCCTAACATGGAAAAGGAAATAGCCACCCAAGTCCAGGAAGCGCAGCGAGTCCCATACAGGATAAACCCAAGGAGAAACACTCCAAGGCACATAGTAATCAAATTGGCAAAAATTACAAAGAAGAATTATTGTAAGCAGCAAGGGAAAAATGACAAATAACATACAAGGTAACTCCCATAAGGTTAACAGCTGATTTCTCAGCAGAAACTCTACAAGCCAGAAGGGAGTGGCATGATATACTTAAAGTGATGAAACAGAAGGACCTACAACCAAGATTACTCTACCTGGCAAGGATCTCATTCAGATTCAATGGAGAAATCAAAAGCTTTACAGACAAGCAAAAGCTAAGAGAATTCAGCACCACCAAACCAGCTCTACAACAAATGATAAAGGAACTTCTCTAAGTGGGAAACACAAGAGAAGGAAAGGACCTACAAAAACAAACCCAAAACAATTAAGAAAATGGTCATAGGAACATACATATTGATAATTACCTTAAACGTGAATGGATTAAATGCTCCAACCAAAAGACACAGGCTTGCTGAATGGATACAAAAATAAGACCCATATATATGCTGTCTACAGAGACCCACTTCAGACCTAGGGACACATACAGACTGAAAGTGAGGGGATGGAAAAAGATATTCCATGCAAATGAAAATCAAAAGAAAGCTGGAGGAGCAATATTCATATCAGATAAAATAGACTTTAAAACAGATTGTTACAAGAGACAAGGAAGGACACTACATAATGATCAAGGGATCAATCCAAGAAGAAGATATAACAATTATAAATATATATGCACCCAACATAGGAGCACCTCAATTTATAAGGCAACTGCTAACAGCTATAAAAGAGGAAATCGACAGTAACACAATAATAGTGGGGGACTTTAACACCTCACTTACACCAATGAACAGATCATCCAAGCAGAAAATTAATAAGGAAACAGAAGCTTTAAATGACACAATAGACCAGATAGATTTAATTTATATTTATAGGACATTGATTATATTTTCTTCTCAAGTACGCATGGACATTCTCCAGGATAGATCACATCTTGGGTCATAAATCAAGCCTCAGTAAATTTAAGAAAATTGAAATCATATCAAGCATCTTTTCTGGCCACAGTGCTTTGAGCTTAGAAATCAATTACAGGAGAAAAAACATAAAAAACACAAACACATGGGGGCTAAACAATATGTTACTAAATAAACGAGATCACTGAAGAAATCAAAGAGGAAATCAAAAAATATCTAGAGACAAATGACAATGAAAACATGATGATCCAAATCCTATGAGATGCAGCAAAAGCACTTCTGCTATACAAGCCTACCTCAAGAAACAAGAAAAATCTCAAGTAAACAATCTAACCTTACACCTAAAGGAACTAGAGAAAGAAGAACAAACAAAACCCAAAGTTAGCAGAAGGAAAGAAATCATAAAGATCAGAGGAGAAATAAATGATATGAAAACAAAGAAAACAATAGCAAAGATCAATAAAACTAAAAGCTGGTCCTTTGAGAAGATAAACAAAATTGATAAACATTAGCCAGACTCATCAAGAAAAAGAGGGAGAGGACTCAAATCAATAAAATTAGAAATGAAAAGGGAGAAGTTACAATAAACACCGCAGAAATACAAAGCATCCTAAGAGACTACTACAAGCAACTCTATGCCAATAAAATGGACAACCTGAAAGAAATGGACAAATTCTTAGAAAGGTATAACCTTCCAAGACTGAACCAGGAAGAAACAGAAAATATGAACAGACCAATCACAAGTAATGAAATTGAAACTGTGATTAAAAATCTTCCAACAGACAAAAGTCCAGGACCAGATGGCTTCACAGGTGAATTCTATCAAACATTTAGAGAAGAGCTAACACCCATCCTTCTCAAACTCTTCCAAAAAATTGCAGAGGAAGGAACACTCCCAGACTAATTCTATGAGGCCACCATCACCCTGATACCAAAACCAGACAAAGATTCTACAAAAAAAGAAAATTACAGACCAATACCACTGATGAATATAGATGCAAAAATCCTCAGCAAAATACTAGCAAACAGAATCCAACAACACATTAAAAGGATCATACACCACGATCAAGTGGGATTTATTCCAGGAATGCAAGGATTCTTCAATATACACAAATCAATAAATGTGAAACACCATATTAACAAATTGAAGAATAAAAACCGTATGATCATCTCAATAGATGCAGAAAAAGCTTTAGACAAAATTCAACACCCATTTATGATAAAATGTCTCCAGAAATTGTGCATAGAGGGAACCTACCTCAACATAATAAAGGCCATATATGACAAACCCACAGCAAACATCATTCTTAATGGTGAAAAACTGAAAGCATTTCGTCTAAGATCAGAAACAAGACAAGGATGTCCACTCTCACCACTATTATTCAACATAATTTTGGAAGTCCTAGCCACGGCAATCAGAGAAGAAAAAGAAATAAAAGGAATACAAATTGGAAAAGAAGTAAAGTTGTCACTGTTTGCAGATGACATGATACTATACGTAGAGAATCCTAAATATGCCACCAGAAAACTACTACAGTTAATCAATGAATTTGGTTAAGTTGCAGGATACCAAATTAACACAGAGAAATCTCTTGCATTCCTATACACTAATGATGAAAAATGTGAAAGAGAAATTAAGGAAACACTCCCATTTACCACTGCAAGAAAAAGAATAAAATACCTAGGAATAAACCTACCGAGGGAGACAAAAGACCTGTATGCAGAAAACTATAAGATATTGATGAAAGAAATTAAAGGTGATACAAACAGATGAAGAGATATACCATGTTCTTGGATTGGAAGAATCAATATTGTGAAAATGACTGTACTACCCAAAGCAATCTACAGATTCAATGCAATCCCTATCATATTACCAATGGCATTTTTTACAGAACTAGAAAAAAGAATCTTAAAATTTGTATGGAGACACAAAAAACCCTGAATAGCCAAAACAGTCTTGAGGGAAAAAAACGGAGCTGGAGGAGTCAGACTCCCTGACTTCAGACTATACTACAAAGCTACAGTAATCAAGACAATATGGTACTGGCACAAAAACAGAAATATAGATCAATGGAACAGGATAAATATCCCAGAAAAAAAATAGGCCATTATCAAAAAATCTAGAAATGATAAATGCTGGAAAGGGTGTGGTGAAAATGGAACCCTCCTGCACTGTTGGTGGGAATGTAAATTGATACAACCACTATGGAGAACAGTATGGAGGTTCCTTACAAAACTAAAAATAGAACTACCATATGACCCAGTAATCCCACTACTGGGCATATACCCTGAGAAAACCATAATTCAAAAAAGACATGTACCACAATGTTCATTGCAGCACTATTTACATTAGCCAGGACATGGAACCACCCTAAGTGTCAATCGACAGATTAATGGATAAAGAAGATGTGACACATATATACAATGGAATATTACTCAGCCATAAAAAGAAACGGGACTGAGTTTATGCAAGTGAGGTGGATAGACCTAGAGTCTGTCATACAGAGTGAAGTAAGTCAGAAAGAGAAAAACAAATACTGTATGCTAACACATATATATGGAATCTAAAAAAAAAAAAAAAGGTTCTGATGAATCTAGGGGCAGGACAGGAATAAAGACGCAGACATAGAGAATGGACTTGAGGACACAGGGAGGGGGAAGAGTAAGCTGGGACAAAGTGAGAGAGTGGCATGGACATATACACACTACCGAATGTAAAATAGTTAGCTAGTAGGAAGATGCAGCATAGCACAGGGAGATCAGCTTGGTGCTTTGCAAAGACCTAGAGTGGTGGGATAGGGAGGGTGGGAGGGTGAAGCAAGAGGGAGGGAATATAGGGATATATATATATATATATATATATATATATATATATATATATATATGCATATGGCTGATTCACTTCATTGTACAACAGAAACTAACACAGTATTGTGACTTCAATAAAGATCTATCAAAAACAATAAAGTTAGAAAGTGAACAGAATGTGAGAAAATGGAGACAAAGAGAATGGCATCTATTTCAAGAAATTTTGCTCTAAAGACAGTAGGAAATAGAGGCTGTTCCTGAAGGTGGCCATGGGGTCAAAAATGGTCTTAAGATTGGAAACAATGTACTACAAATATAGACTTCTGAAAACAACTATCAGGCCCATTCTAAACACTCTTTTCTTTTTTTTAATTGAATGATAGTTAATTTACAATGTTGTGTTAGTTTCAGGTGTACTGCAAAGTGATTCAGTTGTACATATATATTTATTCTCTTTCAGATTCTTTTCCATTACATCAGTATAAGATATTGAGTATAGTTCCCTGTGCTATACAGTAGGTCCTTGTTTATCTATTTTATATAGAGTAGTATGTATATGTTAATCCCAAACTCCTAATTTATCTCTCCCCTCCTCACCTGCTATCCCCTTTGGTAGCTATAAGTTTGTTTTCAACGGCTATGAGTCTACCTCTTAAACACTCATTCCTGCAAACTCAAAATTCCTAGTTCCTTTAATCATTTACCAGAGTAGGAGGAAAATAATGTCATAAACCCTCAACAGAGCCTTTCTGTATTCAACACATGAAAGGCAAGTGATAAGTGTTTACCGTTGGAAAGGAAAAAAATCGTTGGAGACAATCTTTTTATATTGTGAAGCATAATTGATATACAATGCTATATTAGTTTCAGGTGTACAACATAATGATTTCACATTTTTATATATTGCAAAGTGATCACCACAGTAAGTCTGGTCACCGTGTTTCACCACACAAAGTTGCATATGTTTCCTTGTAATAGAACTTTTAAGATTTACACTCAGCAACTTTCCAGGTAATCATATTTTTGAATAAAAGGACTTCTTATAGAGATCAAAAGGCACTCTGGAACTCAATAAGGAAATTTCTTCCTGCATTGGGAATCCTAGTAGTATATTTCCAAATAACAGTTATTAAAGACATACCTTTTAGTGTCATGTGAATACAGTCTTCCCTGCTTTGGCTGCCCCTGTGGGTACCCAGCTAGAATAATGGTGCTCTGCTAGACAGAAAGAGTTGCTCACTTATTTGTGCCAACCGTGCACTTAGGCATGCTTCGATTATAGAACATTAAACTGCGAATTCTAATTGTTTATTTTTCTTATCTCTTCCACTAGACTAAACCCTTTGAGGTCATGACTTGTTTTTTTCATCTCCAGAGATAAACATGCTGTTTAGTCTAGAGGCACCTGGTAAAATGGGGAAAATGATTCACTCTAAGCCTTTGTGGGCACAGTAGACTTTAATAAGTTTGCAAAGTGATGATGGAGGAAATCATATCACACACCGGGCAACAAAATACTATAAAGTAACACATAGGTCTTTAGAACCAGTCTTACTTGAGAGTCTTTCTTGGCTGTTTCCCCCCAAACAGAAGCCAAACCCACAAAAATTGGTTGCTCCTTCTCTTTCCTTCTCTTTTTACCCCCTCTACTCAAGAACAAAACAACAAGCTTCTAAAGCAGTACCGGATGACACCTAGATCCTTAAGATATCATACCCAACAAATTCCTTTCCCAATGAAGTCTGTTCTTCCCCCAAGATAAATTCTGGTGCCAGCTCTTAAAATAATAACATTTTTAGCATGTTATATAATGACCCAAATCCCAGTCTTTAGAGAATGACAGACCTCATTTCAAATCTCTGCCTGGGGCTTCCCTGGTGGCGCAGTGGTTAAGAATCCACCTGCCAATGCAGGAGACACGGGTTTGATCCCTGGTCCAGTAAGATCCCACAAGCCGTGGAGCAACTAAGCCCGTGCGCCACAACTACTGAGCCTGCGCTCTAGAGCCCACAAGCCACAACTGTTGAGCCTCAGGCCACAACTACTGAAGTCCGTGTGCCTAGAGCCCATGCTCCGCAACAAGAGAAGCCATGACAATAAGCCCATGCACCACAACAAAAAGTAGACCCCCTGTTCGCCAGTACAGAAAGCCCGTGCACAGCAACAAAGACCCAACACAGCCCCAAAAAACACAAACAAACAAACAAACAAAAACAAAAAACTCTGCCTGTGTGGCTTTGAGCTAAACTTCACGTTTATTACCCTCAGTTTTCACAATCTTTTCTCCAAAACCCCTGGTTGCCAGATGAGTTTAGGAATTCAGAGGGTTTTCTTTTTTTAATTTTAGAAAAGTCATATGATGCATATACTATTCATTATAGAAAGCTCAGTGATGTCTAGGGCAGCACTCTCTAGAAAAGCACACTAATAATTCCGCAGCAAAACACATAATATAAAGAAAATAAATAACCTTAAATTATCTCTTGACAGATTTTGCTGTCAAATGAGTTACAAAATAAAACAAAACTTCTGTATTTCAGAACTCTGTATGATTTGGGATTATGAATTAAGGACTGTGGACCTATACGTACTTCATGGAGTTGTCATTAGAAATAAAGAGGATAATTTATGTAAAGCTCATGGCTCAGACCATGACACTAAAGGCTTAATAACTGGTTACTATTATTACTGCTGCCACAGTAGAGCTTATGATAGATTTGGGATGAACTTCTTGCCCTTTCTCTTTTCTCTGATTGGTAAAATCTTTCTCTAATGTATATTTAATTTATAGGGAACTTCTGAACTACTCTTGCATTAACTTTTTTAAAAAGGGGCAAGCCATCAGTGTTGAAGACCACCTCCATTGAACCCAGAGTGGTTGTGACCACCTCCCACCCATGTTTCCTTGTTGATACAGCCCTGAGTCTCACTTTCCAGCAGCTTTGCTCTCTTCCCAGTCTGGCACTGATTCCTCTCCAGCAATGATTAACTAGATGCTCAAATAGGGGAGAAGGAAACAGTCTAGTTGAGATATGTAAATGTTTACTGGAAGAAAACCAAATGTTTGGGGGATATGTGGAAACCAAGAAAAATTCTATGGCTAAAGGTAGAAACATATATTTAGGGACAAAAGATCAATATATAACTAACCACATTTCAAATAAGAAAATGCAGGTTGGTATGGAAGAAGCACAGGGAGAGAATGTGAAGGAATGAAAACAATTGGAGTAGATTCTGGCTTCTGGTCCTACTATTCTTAAACTAACCTCTCACATTTTATTAATGAATTCATTCTTGCCAATTCAAATGATCTTTTGTTAGTCTTTCTCACATCTCTAGATTTATGGTTTATGTCTCCAGACTCTCTACCTGGCTTCATTCTACCCTGGAGCATTTCCACTGATGTCCTGACATCATTTTCAAACACTTTACCAAATAAATCTGATCATCTTTTCCATCAATCCTCCTTTTCCAAACTTCTCCTAAACTCCTGAGAGTCATCATCATTTCAAATCTTAGGCTTAAAGCCATCTTTTGTCCCTACTTTTCCATGGCACTCAATCTAATCAACTACAATTTTCCTAGTTCATCTTTGATCCACATCCTTCTTTCTATTCCGATTCTATCACTCTGCACCATGCCTGGATTAGTTCCCTATGTTCTTTTAGGTGGGCTCTCCTATATGCTATGTGCTATGCACCTAATAGTTCTAAAGGGGCATAGGACCTGGATTTACGACTTGGTTCATCCGCTCACCAGCAATGTACTCTCTGTTCTCTATCTCTGTATCACCAGTTTCCTTTGTCCCTTAACACAATCACCAAATCATGTTGAACCTACTTTCAAAATCTTCACTCTGTTCTCTGCTGGGACAGTGTCTCTCTAATTCAGACCATTATCAACTCATTGAAACAGTCTCTGAACTGTTCTCAATACATCCTACTATTTTTTTAAGGAAACCTTTCATTTTAGGATAGTTTCAGATTGTGAAACTGAAATTTTCACATATTTCAGTTTGTGAAACTGTGTATACCCCTCATCTAGTTTTCCGTATTGTTACATTATCTTGGTAGCTTTGTCAAAACTAAGGAACCGCCACTGGAACATTTCTATTAACTGAACTTCAGACTTTATTCAGATTTTACTACTTTTTCCACTGCTGTCCTTTGCTTGTCCCACCATCTCATCCAGGATACAATATCGCATTTAATAGTCATGATTCCTTAGTCTCCTCTGATCTGAGACAGTTCCTCAGTTATCCCTTGTTAATCCCCTTGCCTATTCTTGCCCAAGTTTTGTGAAGTACTAGCCATGTATTTTTAGAATGTCTTTCAATTTGGGTTTGTTTGTGTTTTTCTCATGGTCAGACTGTGGTTGTAGATTTTGGGAAAAACATCACAGAGATGATGTGATACCCCTTCTCGGCATACATCTTGGGTACATGCAATTAACATGACTTGTCACTGATGATGTTAAAGTTGGTCACCTTGTTCAGGTAGTGTTGGCCAATTTCCTCAACTACAAAGTTACCTTTTCCCTCTTTTCATAGTATATTATTTGGAACAAAATCATTAAGTGTGGCCTAAATCAGGGAGAAAAGAAGTTAAGTTCAATCTTCTTGAAGAGGGAGAATCTATATAAGTTATTTTGAATTCCTCTATACGGAATATTTGTCTCTTCTCCCTTATTTATTTGTTCATGTATACAATAATTATCAGTGTTTTCAGGGAGGGAGAAATTTCCCCCTCTACCCCTCCTGAGTTCTTTCGGCTGGACCAGTAATAAAATTGACACAGATAGATTAATAGAAGAAAAAGAAACAAATTTTAATTTGTGTACACGAAGTTCATAGAATTGGAACCTAAGAGGTGGCCAAAGTAGGAAGCTTTTATACTCTTTAGACAAAGAAACAATAAATTTATGAGTAATTGACAGGACAAAGAAACTTAGGTTTGGGGTGCACAATTAGTGAAGAATCTAAACAGAGTTTGGACTTGGGGTAGCAAAGTAAAGAAGTAACAAGGTTTGTTTATACAGGCATCTTGGCCCCAATTCTCTGCCTCTGGCGATAAGGGTGTCACTCTACCTCCAGATGCAGGGAGTGCACTTTTCACATGAGATTTATTTCCTGCTTTCAGAGAGACAGAGAGGAGGGTTAGAGTGTCCTTCCTGCATTGGCCATTTCTTAAGTCACCTTAATTCAAAATAATCAATATGATGACTTGCCCTGAGCCCCAACAGTCTAGATAGTGATATAAGTAAGTACAAAGCCTCATGAATATTTATTTTATATTTAAAAAATAATCTAATACTAGGCTGTTTATTTTGTTGATCAAATCATTCCAGCTTTGCCATTGGGAGTGATTTCCACTTGGCTCCTGTAGCCCTATGGCATGCTCTTTTTCTTTCTTTTTTTTTTTTTTTTTTTTTTTTTTTTTGAGCATTTCCTTAATTTCCATCACTACAAGATGCTTGAAACTCATCTTGCATTTTCCCTGCCTCAGGCCTAGAATCAGCCATTTTTCTCCTGCCAGTTTTTTAATCCTCTAATCTGTTCTTCACTTGGAAGGAGAATGATAATGAACTCCCTTAATTCAAATTTTTCGTTGACTCCTTTTTTTACAATTATGATAAAATAAAAATTCCTTAACATGGCATAATCGATCCTTTATGATTTGTCCCCTTTTTATGAAGCAGTTCTCCCACATCTCAGTTTAGATTTCACTGCTTCTGGGAAACCATTTTTCACCAATGCTCCACTCCCCAAACATGGTTTTAGAAAGCCTTTCTGTTTGTTTCCTTAGTGCTCTGACTGCATGGTAGTAGGCTGTGAATAAACTGTATTGAATGAATAATATCATAATCTTTACTATGGCAACTAACCAGTGTCCTCATTTGAAAAATGGGCATGGTGGCTTCTTACAGATTTTTAGTTTGAATGTAATGAAGTAGGTTTGTGAAAATTCTATGTGAATTTTAATCAACTGACAGATATAAATTATGCTAGAAAATAGAGTTGAGGAATGAAATAATGAACCCCCATGAACCCTCTCCCCCCAAACACTCCCCTCCTCTTGACAATACAGATACTAAGACAAGAAGTTTACTTAGCAGGAAGCAGGTGGAAAGGAACTAGATATGTAAGACCAGAAAAAAAAAAAAAAGAAAAGTGATGCATTATTGGCCTGATTACTGTTGTGGGCAATTGGGGCTCAACCCCCACCGGATGGTCTCTGGGGACGTGTATAAAATTGGAAGCCAGAGTATTTATCTATGGAATTCTGGCTCCCATTGCTTAGGGTTGGCTCCAGGAGGTGAACTTCCCTGAATTTGCTTTTAAGCTCCTTAGAGGAGGGAAAAGATTCTGAGGCAGAAAGATTGAAAGGCACAACAGAGTTCTAAGGTGAGACACTGTCAGTGTGCACAAAACTGGTCATCACAGCTGTTCATAATGAAATCAAAGGTGGGCTGAGGGGTTGTGTTGGAAAGCATAAAAATCACTTGCTATGAAAGCATATTCATGGGTCCTCAGTGTGGATAAAGTCATATAAGACTTGGACACATGACACAGAGACTGACGTGTTAAAAGAAAATGAAGAACTGTGTTGAATAATAGTTCTTAGCTTGTATGAATGGTCAGAACAGTGTAGAAATTAATACTTGCCAGAGTTTTTCTTGGAAACATCATTATAAGAGTTCTTGAGATGAGCCTTGAAAGATACTTAAGATTTGGATTAACAGAGAAAGGAGGAAACATCACTTCAATCTTATTAAGACTTCCTGGGATATGAACATTTGAATACTGGTTGACAAAATATGACATATATTGCACCTACCCTTTTTCAAACTTTTATTACTAATGCCTTGAATTATCAGGCTCCTGTTACACAAGGAAACTTGGTTACCATCTTCTTTTACTGTTGTGAAAATTGCACATCAGCATTCAGACTGTGGTGTAGGTAGATAGAAACTGTGGAGAAGTCCTTAACCTTATATGAAGGCCTTTTTGTTGGGGAGGAAAGAAATTTTCCTCTACCCTTCTAAGTTCTTCTGTCTGGTCTGAGAATTAAATTGACATGCTACAGGTTGAAAGGAGAAAATAGAACAAAATTTAATAATGTGTAGGGGAGCAAAATTTGCCACCCCAAATTGTGTCTCTTTGACCTGAGGATTAAATTAGGCTGATTATTTTTAAGGCTCAAAAGACTCAGGAATACTATTTGACCTTCCCCTGAACTGCCTAAAGAATGTAGATGGAGGATCTGTTCCAGGAAGGGAGCTATAAAATAGATATCTGTAGTAGGAACTATGTGTGTAAAGACGGAGGAACCTAGCAAAGTCTTTGTTAAAATTTCTTTGCGTCCCTTTGTCTCTGTAGGGCCCAGCAAATATTTGTTTACCAAACATTTGCTTTTCCATCATTTGAGCATCTACTGAGTATGGAGAGAATGTGAAAATGAATGAGACATATCTTTCCCCAAGTTTTGCTGCCTGAGAGTAAGGAATAAAGGAGTAAAACAAAATCCTAGAGACCAGACTGGAATGGATGTTGCCTGGATGCCTGGTCAAAAGTTTGTACTTGGGCTTCCCTGGTGGCGCAGTGGTTGAGAATCCGTCTGCCGATGCAGGGGACGTGGGTTCGTGTCCCGGTCCGGGAGGATCCCACATGCCGCGGAGTGGCTGGGCCCGTGAGCCATGGCTGCTGAGCCTGCGCGTCCGGAGCCTGTGCTCCGCAAAGGGAGAGACCACAACAGTGAGAGGCCCGCCTACCACAAAAAAAAAAAAAAAGTTTGTACTTTACTTTAAAGGGGATATATTGAAGGTATTTAAGTGGGAGAGTGTCGACTGAAATAAAAATGCACAGCATAAAAACTGTGAGTTTCAGTTTTATTCAGGGATCTTACTGAGAAATATAGCCTGGGAGACAGCTTCTCAGATAGCTCTGAGGAACTGTTCTAAAGAGGTAAGGGAGGAGCTAGGATATATAGAAGTTTTTGCTGAAAAAAAAAAATGTAGTTGAGGATTGAAAGATTACTGCTAATCATTAAAACAGACATCTTGAGTTAATAATTTTAGTGCTTTCCTATGTATGGTAAGATGCAAGAGTCTGAGGTCATTGAACTTCTTTCTTAGACATGCATCTTTACTATCTAGGGGCCCCTCTATCCAAAGCACAGAATGCTTCCTGTTTTTTCCACCCTGAATTCCCCTCAGAGTGCAATGTTTGTATTTACTGTAATGGGTTGTGACTGTCACAGGAGATGATGAGGACCATCTGTTTTCCTTTTGTTTGGAGCTGGCTCTCTTGTGCCATTCATGTGCTATATCTAGATTAGGCTCTGTTAATAACCTATAAATTCTCTGGATCATATGTCTTACTTGTCTACCATATGTCTTACTTGTCTACCATGATCCAGGAAATGTTTTCCCTTGTTGCTTCTTCCGTAACTAGAATTACACTATACAAGTAATTTTTTCTTTTTGTTTGTGGCCATACCACACAGCATGTGGGATCTTAGTTCCCTGACCAGGGATCAAACCTGAGCCCCCTGCAGTGGAAGCATGGAGTCCTAACAACTGGACTGCCCATACCATTAATTTTATGTAGAGCTATATATGTGATCAATTGCCTCAAGATGTTTAGCCAACATTAATTTTGTCAGAGACTTGGTTACACATGCAAAAAACAACAATTTTATAAAATAGACAGGATATGAGTAATATAGTTAATAGCACTAATAAGGTCATAAGTAGGGATTTAAGCCTTGAGCTTCCGGAATTAAACTCTTTAGACGATGACCAATATTAGGAAGTGGATCACTTAAGGCAGAAATCTGATTTTTCATGTGGGTCATTAAATGTTTTATATTAGAGGATTCATCTGGTATAAAAACACAGCATTCAGTTTGAATTATGGTGCAGGGGTCTCCTTGAGATGTTGGAAGGATATTGAGGGCTGTGTGATTTTGTAACACCACTTTTCTCATCAAAGTGCCCTCAGAATTCAGTAGGCTGATAGCCTGATCACTATTGTTTTAAGGCCTATGGGGTGAATTTTGTTAAGGCTTTGATGTGGGCAATTACGTCTTCCAATTTTACTGAAGGCACAAAAATAGGTGTTAAATGGTCATACCAATGGAATACAGATCTCTTGGTCCATCAGGCTAGTACCAATGGTAAATTTGCTGGAGTCATATCTAAATTGGTATGCATGTGGCCTTGAGACCAAGGGAATCCTAGGGTACATCTTCCTTTTCATCATGGAGGAAGCCAAGACCACAAATTGATGCTGAAAACCATTGAGTTCCATTAGGTGTGATCTCGTATATTCCTGGTTGCCTGACCCAGCCTGTTCCATACCAATCTCTCTCTTTAGGGGAAATGATATGTTGGCATTTTTCATAAGGCCCCCAGCCTAATTTTCTAACATTATTAGGCTGATAATCTTCATATGATTTAATTGTTCCCAACACAGGGGAGCCTTAAACTTAACTGACCATAGCCTGGTGTTAGCCATATAGATCCATCCCATAACTGAGGGTGGGTCCCTCCTAATAATTGATTAGTTATATTCTTTGACTGAAAGTTAACTTGTTGTTCTGATTGAACTTGAGTAACTTAAAAGAAAATTATTATTTATGGCCATGGTCAGATCAAGTATGATTGATTGGCCAAATGAGGGGATCCATTTAGCAATATCAGTAGCTGCCTTAACAGAACTACAACTTATTTCTTCTAAAATAAATTTTATAAAGATCATCCAATCAGAGCCTTAGAGAGAAGAAATCCACCAAGGTAAATCAGAAGTACTGGATGTAGGTAATTGACTACAAACTCCACAATTGGATTGATTTCTAAAATTTTTATAGGATTGAACCCATGATAGAAGAACATTTGATTCATATGCAAAAGTCCAAGAAATCAAGAAAACACTCTGAGTAATCATACAGGTCATGTCTGGCATCTTGGGATAGCCATCTACTTCTAATGTCATCTTCTTCTCATCCTGATATGGGTGTCTTGTCTCCTCTGTTTGAGCATTGTTTTAAGATGAGTTCAAGATCAGCAGTCCTCTCTATAGACCAATACAGTACAGGAGACCTTTTTAAGTGAAAAATATGAATCCATGAGTTAAATCCCTTCAGTTTTGTTGCTCATGAGCTAGTTAAGAGTACCTGACAAAGGGTCCTTTTCACTAGTTGGAAGACAGTCCTTTAAGTGATGCTTTTTCCAGTGCACATAATCTCCTGGTTGCAGTTCACAGAGCATCTGATCTTCATCCAAAGATAGATTACAGTGATAAGCTTCAGGAACAAGCTTAGAATGTCCTTTTAATAATTCAATTAAACTTTACAATAATGCAACATAGTAACAAGGAGCCATCTAGGAAGTGAGACTTAGGCTAAATACAAAGACAATTAAAACTAGAACTTAATATCCACTGAAGCATAATTTTCTCTTTAAATTTACCTAATTACCTTCATTTCTACCAAATATGGTCAACTTAAGACTAATTTGTTTGCAAAATAATTCTGGCTTTTAATAAACTTTGTCTGATTATTTACATAAGTGTAATTGATCATATGGGCTCTTTTACTTTTTTGTTTTGTTTCTGTTTGTTTTTTGTTTTGTTTTGTTTTGGCGGAGTCTTAACCATTGGACTGCCAGAGAAGCCCTGATATAGGCCCTTTTAAATTGGCTTTGCTGGAACTTTTCATAAGGAATCTCAGATTGAACTTTTAAAAGATCTCTCAAGACCTGTAGAGCCATGCCAAGGACTTGTCATCAGATTTCACTAACAATATCTGCACATTTGTGTTGGCTCCTCTCTTCTCAAGGTTCTCAAAATATTTTGAGGTTCCTGTACCTATCAGAAAGTGACCTTTTTTATTTACCTGGTAAGGTTTCTGGAAACCCTGTAAGCAAGGTACCAGGCTGTTTTTCCAAGGAGCTTTCTGGATCCATAAAGTTCACCTTAGTTATTTAAAGCTGTCTGGTCTTAACCCGATTCTATGCACATTCTCAAATACGACATTCCAGTCAAAGCCATGATAATATGACCAGTGTTTCCAATTATGTCCTATTATAGGAAAAACAGATTCTCATTAAACTTATGCAAATAATTATATTGTCATGAAAATAAGAATCTTAATAAGTTTCTAGATTGCAGAGGGATCAGTTAGAGAGAAAAGATAACTGTTTCAATTCTGCTCACAGAGGTGTAACTTACCAAATTGCTGTAAGCCATAATTAGCTGAAGGGGAAAGGTTTCCTTGTATCTGGAAAACAAAGATTAAAGCCAGTAATATTTCAGAAAAAAAGTCATAAAATTTATCATTCAGCCCTATGTAACTAATTCTTGTTGATCTTGACTTCTGTTAACAGTTTTATGAAGCCATCAGGTTTTCCATTAGAATTCTTTATTACCCAGTTCAGTGGTATGATCTGAAAGTTATCAGAAACCTGTGCTTGTCAAAAAGTCCTTTCTATGGTTCTTCTTGAAGATGAAGGATTTTTGCAAAAGCATCATAGTAAAACAATGTGTCTATAAATGACAAAAGACTCAAAAAGTCACAGTTAAAGGCCTGATTACAATGTAATTGTCAAAGAAATTTGGTTATTTTTATGACATGCAATATTAAAATATTAACTAGAATTATGACTGATAACATTATACCATGACACAATTATTAGAAATTCCATATAATTTCTAGAACATTTATATTGTTGACATTTACTCATACAATATAACCTAAGAAGTTTTATCACCACTCATTTGACAATAATTTCCATGTAATTTACCATACTAAATAAGCCTAATTAGTTTAAAGTCTCTCTGATATGTTCCAGGGGCTCTCTGAATCATGTCAAAGTTAGCAAGAGGTCAAAAGAACTTCACTTAGAATTTAACTTCCGGAAGTTTATCAAAGATACCAAAACGTTTTAAAACACTTGATCAAATAAGATCATAGGTCACTGTGAAACGATACTTATTCATTTAGCTTAGTGACAATAAAATATATCAAAGGCAAATACAGAGCATTGCAACAGGTTACTTAAAAGGTAAAGAAATTTTATAGTCTGTTTCAGAAGCAGATCACTAGTACAACATTGTAAATCAACTATACTTCAATAAAAAGGAAAAAAAAATCAGATCAAGAGTCCAAGAAAACTGTTCTCTTAACAGGGAGAAAAACCAGTTCTAACTTTGTACCACCTTACTGTTAATATTAAAATTCATTCCAATCTTAGCCAGTTCTGATCACATATAAAACTCCTTTCTCAGGGTTTCTTTTCCACAAAACTTCTACAGATTCTCTCTTCACCTTCAGATTCCATCCTTTTCTCTTTTTTTAACTTCTTTTTAGGACAAAATCTCCTACTTTTCCATTAACAAAATGCACTTCCATTCCTTATACCTTCTTTCTTTTGCATGCAATGATGTTTTCCCTATTAATTTTTACTAGTTTTAATTTCATATTTTAATTAGAATCCTTAACCTTTAGAAACCTAATTTCTAGTAAAAACTAATAAATAAGAAATTATAAACTGTGCTTTACATTAGCATTCTGTAGAATGCCAATCTTATAAATGCTATTTATAATTTCTAAAACTGTGTTTTCTTACAGAAAATGTCTCAATGTGACACCAAACATATTTATTAATAGTCCTAAAAATTTTTGGTTTTTCTGTAAAAGGAAGCCTATGTTCAGTAATGTGTCAGCATCTTATTTTATTTGGGAATAATCTAGATATTCAATAACCTTCCATCATTTCTATCTACGTTGTCACAAATGGCAGGATTTCCTTCTTTCTCATGGCTGAACAATATCTATCTATTTATCCATGGGTAATATCCATTCATTTATTATTGATGGATACTTAGGTTGTTTCCATGTCTTGGCTATTGCGAATGACATGGCAATGAACGTGGCGGTATAGATATCTCTTCAAGATTCTAGTTTTCATTTCCTTGGATATATATCCAGAAGTGGGATTGCTGATCATATGGTGGTTCTATTTTTAAATTTTTGAAAAACCTCCATACTGCTTTCCATAGTGGCTGCACCAATTTACATTCTCATCAGCAATTCACCAGACTTCCCTTATTTCCATATCCTTGCCAACACTTGCTATCTCTTGTCCTTTTGATCATAGTCATTCTAACAGGTGTGAGGTCATATCTCATTGTGATTTTGTTTGCATTTCCCTGATGATTATTAATGTTGAACACCTTTTCATGCACATGTTGGCCATTTAGATGTCTTCTTTGGAAAAATGTCTGTTCAGATCCTTTGCCCATTTTTAAATTGTATTTTTAGTTTTTTTGCTATTGAGTTGAAAAAAAAATGTCAAGAGAAATTTTGACCCGGAAAAAAGCCTTAACGGTAACATAAACTTCAAGAGGTTAAGGACTGCATCACTTTTCCTCCTGTTGTACTCCCCTAATGCCAAGTACAGCATCTGATAGGGTGGTAGGTAAAATTTCTTTTCTGAATGAATTGAGTAAATAAGTAATAATTTAAAACATATAAGAATGATATGAAGGGGTATAAGATATATCTGAAGGGTTGTTGAGTAAAATAGGAAGCCAGTTTCCTTTGTGGCACCAGAAGGTAGAAGTAGGAACAATAAGTAAAAGAAGAGAGATTATTAGGCAAATATTTTAAAGTACTTGTGAATAGTCAGTACTGTCCAAATATGTGATGAACTGCCAGAGTTATTTGGGCGGGCATGGGTGGCCACAGGACAGAAGTAATTTTACAGAGGGATGGGACATTGAATTAAGGTATTAAGGTTCTTTCCAATAGGATACATCCCCTTAAGCTGATGGAAACATGCAGAGAAAGAGATGTACTTAGAAATGTAAAAAAAAATTTGTTGGCATTTAAAAAAAATTTTATTTTATATTGCAGTATAGTTGATGTACAATGTTGGGTTAGTTTCAGGTGTACAGCAAAGTGACTTATTTATATATAAATGTTTATCTACTCTTTTCCAGATTCTTTTCCTATATAGGTTATTATAGAGTATTGAGTAGAGTTCCCTGTGCTATACAGTAAGTCCTTGTTGAAATGTAAAATTTGAAAGGTTTTGGAGTTTCTTTATATGTATGCAACTTCCATTCTCATTTGGCTTCTCCCCTAAATTTGGGCTTTATCAGAGTTGAGGGGAGAATGGTCCTCAGGCACTGGTTGTCTCTGAAGCTGGTAAAGTGCCTGATTCAGTTATTATCAAAATTAAATCATCACATATAGTGAGTTTAGGAAAATGTCTACCTCTGTGGGTATGTGGTTACTAGGTAAAAGGACTGAAAAGGCAGCTTGCATTACTGGTAATTCTTTAGTAGAAGCCAAAAGTAATTCTTCTTCAGTCAATAATAATGGCAAAACCAAAAATAATTATTAATAAAATCACCAGTAGCAATAAAAATCTATGATAAATAATAAAAATAAATAATGAAAAGAACTCATGTGTACCAAGAACTGTGCCATATTCCATAGAACTCATTTGATGCTACAAAACACATAGGGACTATTATTATCCTCATTTAACAGATAAGAAAACTAAGGTTATGTGGGTTATGAATCCTACTTGCCACACTTGAGGCCACACTGTTAGAAGTGGTAGTTAGAAGCAGATCCTAGTAAATACACAGTCACATTATTACACACACTAGAAGCCATCTTCTACACCTACATGCTCCATTAAAACTGGTGGAAATGAAATATTTGTGTGTGTCTCTGGAAAGTAGGTTATGCCTTAAACATGTGAGCAAGTTGTTCCTTTTTTATATTAGAAAGGATTAAGGAGGAAATCGCTAAAGAACAGTATGTTGACTCTTAGGTTGGAATTTGAGCACTCAAGGAAGTCCCTTGGTGAAACCCTACATTGTCCACACAGTTCAGGTTACAGACTGTGGCCAATTAAGAGTCTTAAAATCCCATATGTCATCTGCTGAACTTTACATTCAGAATTTAACAAACACTGACTGCTAATACAATGTTTACCAAAGGAAATATTTTTTTCTAAAGTTTACAGGAAAGACCTAATATTTGAAAACATTTTAAAAAACAGTTTTAAATTTTAAACTGTAAAGCATGCTCATGATAAAATTTGGTAGAAGAAAAGCTGTATAAAAAGGAAATTTTGTTGTTAGAAAAGACCTCCTTTCTAAGCCCTCATGGATCATATAACTTCTATGTATTTGTTCTGACTCAGGCTTTTGGAGACACATGGTCTAAGCCCTCTATCTTTTCCTTATGATAGCCCATCACATAACTGAAGGCAACGACCCACTATCCCACCTCCTTGCCAGGCTGGATCTTCTTTTCTACAGTCTAAATGTGGTAATAATGAAAATGTGTTGAATTGAGGATTTTGGCTTTAAAGGAACAGGGACCCACTCAAGAGAAAATGTCATTCATTAGAAGGGATTCAAAGGGGTTCTAGAAAGCCATCAGAAGCTGCGATTACTTTAGGGATCAGCTCCTCTTTCCCCTTTTGTGGGTCACAGTGTTGCCATCTTTTAAGGCAACCCTGCTTCCTCTCTGATCTACTCTTTCTCTCTGACAGCAACTTCTCTATATCTTTTATCTTTCTTAAAGTTTCTGATTCCTTATAATTTCACCTTGCCATGACCTGTCTTGACTCAAAGCAGTCTTTAGGTTTCAACTTCTATCACCTACTACTTCATTTTCTTGAATTAACACTATCATCTTTCTAAGATGAAAATTCTGACCTAGCTCAGTGTGTGTGTGTGTGTGTGTGTGTGTGTGTGTGTGTGTGTGTGTGTGTGTGTTTACTAGGTCATACCATAGTTCCTAGTTCTCAGGCCAGCCTGTAGTTTGTCTGCTCTGGAGCTAGTGCTTGGTCCCAGGGTAAATCCATTAGTGCCTCTGGGTTGAGATCTTGTGATAACCCTCATGGTCATCGAGTAAATAGGCACTATGGGAGAGGCAGCTTCCTTCCACCAGCACAGCAGGCATCCCTAGGCTCAGCCTATCCAGCGGAATCAACCCCCTACGTTTCCTTAAAGATATTTAAGTACGAAATGTTCTCAAATACACATGACTCAGTAATACTCACCAAGACTGTGAGGCTCTACTTTTCCAATTTTAAAGAATAAAAGCAGCTAAAATGAAGTATTGGGCCCTAAGCTAGTGCTGTTAACAAGAGTTGTGGTCTATTTGATCTTAAGACAAGCGTTCTTTCTTCTATATCAGAGGTTCTCAAACTTTGACACACATCAGAATCACTTGGAGGGCTTATGAAACCACACGTTGTTGGTCTGCAGGCCAAGTGTCTGATACAATCAATGGGTTTAAGAGCGAGCCAGAGAATTTGGTGACAAGTTTCTAGAGAAATCCTCGATGTTGATCTGAGGATTATACTTTCAGAGTCACTGTCGTATATAGTGGCTTCACCTGCGTCTCTCACTGATAAGCAATTGTAAGATGCAATTTTTTTGGTTGCCCAGTGAGCTGGTGACAGGAGAGTGTAATTCTACTTATCTTCTTCATAGTTATTTGGGACCTCATAACTTTTTGTTTTCCCTGGAAGAGAGGGTGGGAATAGACCCAGTCATTTACAAGGCTGGGTCAGGGCCATGGGTACCTCCCTGAATCTCATTTTGATTTACCAATCTGATCAAGCACCTGCATCTGTGTAGGTCACACAGATTTGAGGACAGTCACAGACCACCAGAAAAACAGCTGCATGATGAGCCCTGAGTTTTGCTCATTGGGTAGCAGGAAGAGACTTAGAATGAGATGCAGATGATCTGGATTCCAATCCCGACTACCAGTTTATGGTATGACATTAGGACGATTCGAATAAACCCAAACCTGTTTACTTCTCTGCATAATAGAGATATTAAGACTTGCCAAGTTCCTATACTTTGTGGATATTACATGAAATTATATATTTATTTCAAATATATATATTTTATAGTTTACAAAAAGAACGTTGTAAACTGTAAAAACAAATCCATAATAATGATTATGATGATGGAGATGATAGTGTTGGCCTTTGAACACTCCTACTCTGCTCTGTAAATAGAGGTGTTGAAGACAAGTTAGAGTGAAAAAGGAAATGCAGAATTCACACCTATTAGGACTGCTATTAAAAAAAAAAAAAGAAAGAAGATAAGTATTGGCCAGGATGTGGAAAGATTGGTACCCCTGCTCATTACTGGTAGGAATGTAAAATGGTGCAGACTGTGGAAAACAGTATAAAGTCTCCTCAAAAAAATTAAACACAGAATTACTACATGATACAGCAATTTTACTTCTGGGTAATACTCAAAAGAACTGAAAGTGGGGACTCACAGATATTGGTACACCTAATATAATATTTGTATTGTGAATCATAACAACATTATTCACAATAGCAACAAGATGAAAAGAACCTAAATTTCCATTGAAAAATGAATGAATAAGCAAAAGGTAGTATATATATTCAACAGAGTATTATTTGGTCTTAAAAAGGAAGGAAAAATTTTTTAACATATTTATTGGAGTATAATTCCTTTACAATGGTGTGTTAGTTTCTGCTGTATAACAGAGTGAGTCAGCTATACATATATATATATATCCCCATATCTCCTCCCTCTTGCGTCTCCCTCCCAACCTCCCTATCCCAGCCCTCTAGGTGGTCACAAAGCACCGACCTGATCTCCCTTGGAAATTCTGATACATTCTAAAACATGGATGAGCCTTGATGGCATTATGCTAAGTGAAATAAACCAGTCACAAAAGGAAAAGTATTGTATGATTCCATTTACATGGACCTAGAGTAGTCAGATTCATAGAGACAGAAAGTAGAATGGTGGCTGCCAGGGGCTGGGGGGAAGAAGGAAATGGGGAATTACTGTACAGGTACAAGTTTTAATTTGGGATGATTAAAAAGTTCTGAAGATGGATGGTCATGATGGTTGCCCAGCAGTGTATGTACTTAATGCCACTTAACTGTAGATTTTAAAATGGTTAAAACAGTAAATTTAATGTTATGTATATATTGCCACAAGGAAATTCAAGGAGTTGGTGAATTCTGAGCAACTGTGAGAGTTTAGGGAATAACCTGGCTACTCTTGTTGAATTAGGAAAAATTTATTCTCGAAATGCTATAGGCATGTCAGCCTTGCTGTCTAGGGCTTATGAAATGGCAAGTCTCATTGGGGAAGATTTGCGCAGGACAGCTGATCTTAGAGGATTTTGCTAGAAGAAAAGCTGATAGGAACTTAGAAATTAGCAGTTGCCACCAGCAGTTACCTGTCACAAGGCATCTATGGCTCTTGGCTGTCTGCCTTCGTAGACACTACTCACTCTTTTGAGAGACCTCCAGTCTTCTTGATCCCAAAGGAAAAGCTCAGAAGGAGTGTTGGGTTAGGGGAGGCAGGTACCATTGTAGATATGTAGAATGTTATAGCTGGAAGGAGGCTTGGGATCATCAAACACAGCACCCCTCATTTAAAATCCTCTGCTCAGAAAGAATGCCTTGCCAAAGGTTACACAGCTACTGTTAAGCAGAGCAGGGATTAGAGGCCATATGCCCTGTCTCTTAAGTTCTTTCCATGGCATCAGGCTGCCTCATGAGTGCACAATACCTCAATTATCCAATTCTTGACTCAGAGGCGCACTAAGATAGAAATTATCAACATTTTTTCTACTGTGTTTTCTATTCTGATGCCTTTTCTCTAACCATCACCACAGGTGCACCCCACCCCACTGCAGACCACATTGCAGCTAGAGTAAATTTCCCAAAACATGGTTCTTATCATACCATTTACATCTAAAAACTTTTCATGGCTCCTTATGGTCTCTAGGAAAACTGTGTGAACTTCTCATTAAGACATTCAAAATTCAAAATCTGGCACTTAATAATTAAACTCCAATGTATGCTCACACTGGAAATATATACAACTGAAAAAAGGATAATGAAGAAACTGCATGTTTAGAAACAAGTTCTAGGTTATTTTGGAGGTGGAGGGAAAAAGAGATGCATGCCATCATTTGGGTATGAAAGAGAGGGAATAAAATAACTTGTTTATATTTTCTCTTATTTACATAAATAAATGGTCAAAGGATAAATAAGACATGTTTTTGTATCATTCAAACCATGTATATGTGATAATTTTGCAAAAATAAAATCAAATCTGGTCCTTGACTAGTACTCTTTCTCTCTTATCATTCTCTACCAAAACCTTGAACTCCTACAATTTTAGAATTTTCAGTGTTTCTAACAATCTCAAATCTCTCATGAAGTTGACTTCCATTCCAGTGCTTATCTTCTACCCCACTTTTTTTTTAACCTATTAAGTTCCTATGGCATTTTTTATATCTTGCTTAGATACACCTCTTTTGTGAAGCCTTTCTTGCCTCCCCAGATGGAATTTAGTCCTCCCTTCCCTGGGTCCTTCAGCCCTTTGGTATGTCCACTATCATTCTCCCTCTGCATTCAAGAAATTGAACATCTACATACCAGACAGGGAGTTACTGAATGCAAAGACCCCCACCTCCAGCCCCTGCCACAGTGCTTGCCACGGTGCAGTGTCATGGCTTATAGCACTGCCTTTATCTGATGACTCTTTTGCAAAAGATATTTGTTATTAAGCATGTATTTGTCACCATTAAAATTCTGTTTCCTAAAATTCATTGAAATACACATGGCCTTTCAATGCTGGTTATCTCTTTTAATATTTTAATTTTTCAACCTTTGTTGAAAAAATAGGGAGGGTGGGAGGGAGACGCAAGAGGAAGGAGATATGGGGATATATGTATATGTATAGCTGATTCACTTTGTTATACAGCAGAAACTAACACACCATAGTAAAGCAATTATACTCCAATAAAGATGTTAAAAAATTAGTCTTTGTTCTTATTTACTATACAGAGTTGTATGAGTTTATTTTTCTCTTTCTTTGATGATGAAACACTAGCCTGTTGTTTAGAACCAGGACCAGGGTAAGGGGAGTGAGGTCATCATCAAATCATCAAGTGCAAAGTTTGACCTTGTCTTCATTTAAAATTTTATATTTTGTTCATCATGGACATTTTTGCATTAATTTTGATTTGTAAAAAATTATTGCATCAGGATATTATTTATCTGGAAGGTGAATTTTTCAGTGTTCCCCTAAATTTTGCACCTGAGGGGAGTATCTTACTAGTTTCACACTAGTACCAACACTGCTAGTGTTGTGATTACCAAATACTATTATTTTAGTTGTTCAGGGGTTTCTGGCACAAATCTGACTGTATGTAGGGTCCCATTAGTACTTGAGTTTCTGATGGTATTTTCATGGAAGCTTACTGAGATAGTGTGGCTGGAATTTTCTCTGCCTTACTTGTTTCTTCCTGTCATACCATCTGCCCTCACCCACTTGTATGTTCCTAGGTTTTGCCCATTCCTCTAGGTCTGGCCTAAATTCCCACTCTCCATGAAGACTGTCTCAGACATTACCAGTGTTCCTCATCTTCCCACCCCTAGGGCCAGTTATGCTAATTCTCATCCCAGCACTCAGGATTTAGTTTTATCTCTGCAACTTTGAATTACAAATACTCAGAATGTTTATCTAGATTGTAACTTGTGTTTGAATTATGCTCAAGATTGACTATGCAATTGGTTATCATTGATTTCCTTGAAAGCAATTTTCTGTGGGAAAATCTATAAGCATAGTTTTGCTTTTCTCTCTTTTGTAGGAACATCATTCCAAGTTCCACCTCCTTTTTAGTTGTTGTTAGTGGTGTTGCTTGTAGCAGATCTCCTATTGTCCTCTGAAAAATATCCTGTTTTGCTCTGATCAAGAGCTCTGATATTCCCTTCTGTTTTTTTCTTAGCAATAAATTAACTCTGAATTGGGTATAAACTGGGAACAGCTGTCATGATTTGCTGGTTAGTTCATTTAATTTTGACCAGGACCTCATCTCCTTAGTCTCAGAAATCATGTATTGCAAATCTTTATCCTTTAAGATTTTATAATTTCTGGCATAGGCTCTAACCTTGGGATTATTACTCATCCATGTGCATCATCCCTGACACGACAATGTTCTCATTGAAATGGCAAATGTCTTCCATCTTACCTCCTGCCTGCCTCCTAAGGAATTAGGTCCTCTTTTTAGTATTTGATCTATTTTTTCCCCTCTAGGTCTTTCCTCTGTATGGGTTTAACCAAGGAAAAAATGAACATCTGAACCACTTAGCACTTAAGGAGAAGATTCATTATTTATAACCCAAAGGGAATTTGTTACATCACGTATATCATAAGTGTTAAGCAGGGAAGGGCTCTTGTTACCTCTTTTTTTTTTTTTTTTTTTTTTTTTTTTTTTTTTTTTTGCGGTATGCGGACCTCTCACCGTTGTGGCCTCTCCCGTCGCGGAGCACAGGCTCCGGACGCGCAGGCTCAGCGGCTATGGCTCACGGGCACAAGCCGCTCCGCTGCATGTGGGATCTTCCCGGACCGGGGCACGAACCCGTGTTCCCTGCATCCGGAGGCGGACTCTCAACCACTACGCCACCAGGGAAGCCCAGGCTCTTGTTTTCTTTTGGCCTTGGTGGACTATTAGGTGCTCCCAGAATCATGCCCGATGAAGACATAGAAACGTGGGATGAAGCAGCTGTTGTAAAGGCCATAGACCAGGCGAGGGGGCTTATGAGTAAGGCCACCTCGTACAGGTCCCCTCTGTTCTCTTGGGAGGAGGCAAAGTCCAGCCACAGGGACACTTGCAAGGATAACCAGCAGAGGAAGAGGGCAATCACTATGACTGCAAGGACCCAGAAGGGTAGGCTGGACCTGGTCATCTGGCCTTGTCTTAATTCAAGGCCGCAAGGATGAGCAGCAGATGATTATGGCCAGGGGGAGAATGAAGCCAAGGAGAAAATGGCCAGAGATCAGCATTTGGTACTGCGGAATGATGATCTCCCTCCAGAGTTGGTAACGCCCCTGAATTTCATTCCACGGGTCATATTGGTTGAAGTAATAGGTGACCCCTTCTACCCGAACTGTTTTCTTGAAGACCAAGTAGGGGATACAGAAGGAGACTGCCAAAAGTCAACCTCTCAAAGCCCCCAAACTGCTTTAGCTGGTATGAGGTGGTTTTGGGGACTAGATTGGCCAGAAGATCACAACACAATTGTCCATGGAGATGAGGATCAGAAGGAAGACACTGGCTGGAAAGTTAAGGATAGACATGGTGCTATTTAGCTTGCAGAGCATCAGCCAAAGGGCTAGTGGCAGTGCAGAGCTGCACTGGAGACGCAGCGAGAGGATGATGGTGAGGTCAGCCACGGCCAGGTTGAGGTACCATGCTGTGTTGACTGTACAGGGCGTGTAGAAACCAGCCACCCAGATGACAAGGCCATTGCCAGACAAGCCTAGGAGGAAAGTCACTGAGTAGGCTATCATGGAAAAGATAGCAAGAGCAGACTTGACTATTAATGCCGCCAGGTTTTGCTTATGCTGTTCTTGCTGCCTAGAATGACTCCCCCACACCCTTTTCTATTGGTGAATTCCTGCACACTCATATTCTAGTAGACTGAGTTGCTTCTTCCTCTGATTGTTCATAGTACGTGGTATATGCTTAATTTCAGCAATAATGCCTATGTATCAAATCATCGTCTCAATATATGTCTTAGAAATCATATCTTATTTTACTTTTACCATCTAATATCTTAGGCAAAAGATTTAATCTCTCTGAGTGTTATATTCCTCCTCTTTAACATGGATAAATAGTATTAATACCTTATAGCATTGTTGCTAAGCTCTAAAGGGATAATCCTGTGAAATACTTGGAAATATATCTGATACATCAAAAATACTTGATGATGTTGGTTATTATTATTTTGTTGATGTTACTTTTGTTGTTCTTATTATTTTTCCTTTGGTTTATACTAGCCATTCCCTAAGCATTTGAAGAGAGAAACTTGAGGACATGTAATAGGGTTTGTCTGTCTAAAATCCTAGAATTCTTTTAGGGTAAGAACCCAGGATAAGAACATTTTTTACTTACCAGGAACTTGAAGTTTGGTGGCTATTTGTCCCGATAATTGAAACTTTTAGGAAATGTAACCTTATCCTTGATGGAATTTCTGTCTAATATTTTTAAACAAATATTTTTTAAAACACCAATAAAAGAGTACATAAGCATAGTCAAGTTTGATATTAATTATAACAGTAATAGCTCATGTTTATGGAATACAAGGTAGAGGGCACCTTTAACCTCTCTGTCGTCCTGTACTTTGGTGTCAGAAGCATGCAATAGCAGCATTCTGAGATACCACGTGAAATAAAGACTAAGGAAACAATAGAAAATATCAAAGAAACTAAAAGCTAGTTCTTTTAAAAGATAAACAAAATTGATAAACCTTTAGCCAGACTCATCAAGAAAAAAAGGGGGAGGGCCCAAATCAATAAAATCAGAAATGAAAAAAGAGAAGTCACGACTGACACCACAGAAATACAAAAGAGCGTAAGAGACTATTACAAGAGACTACTATATGCCAATAAAATGGACAACGTAGAAAAAATGGACAAATTATTAGAAAGGTACAATCTCCCAAGACTGGACCAGGAAGAAATAGAAAACATGAACAGACCAATTACAAGTTCTGAAATTCAATCTGTGATTTTAAAACTCCCAACAAACAAAAGTCCAGGACCAGATGGTTTCACAAGTGAATTCTACCAAACATTTAGAAAAGAGTTAACACCTATCCTTCTAAAATATTCCAAAAAATGCAGAGAAAAGAACACTTCTGAACTCATTCCATGAGGCCACCATCACCCTGATACCAAAACCAGACAAAGATACCACAGAACAAGAAAATTACAGGCCAACGTTACTGATGAACATAGATGGAAAAATACTCAACAAAACACTAGCAAACCAAATCCATCAATATATTAAATGGATCAAACACCATGATCAAGTGGGATTTATCCCAGAGATGCAAGGATTCTTCAATATCTGCAAATTGATCGTGATACACTACATTAACAAACAAGAATAAAAGCGACATGATCATCTCAATAGATGCAGAAAAAGCGTTTGATAAAATTAAACACCGATTTATGATAAACATTCTCCAGAAAGTGGGCATAGAGGGAACAAAGCTCAACATAACAAAGGCCATACATGACAAAGCCACAACTGACATCATACTCAACAGTCTAAAGCTGAAAGCATTTCCTCTAAGATCAGGAACAAGACAAGGATGCCCACTCTTGCCACTTTTATTCAACATAGTACAGCAATCAAAGAAGAAAAAGAAATAAAAGGGATCTAAATTGGAAAAGAAGTAAAACTGTCACTTTGCAGATGACATGATACTATACATAGAAAATCCTAAAGGTGCTACCAGAAAACTACCAGAACTAATCAATGAATTTGGTCAAGTTGCAGGATACAAAATTAATAAACAGAAATCTGTTGCATTTCTACATGCTAACAATGAAAGATTAGAAAGAGAAATTAAGGAAACAATCCCATTTACCATTGCATGAAAAAAGAACAAAGTACCTAGGAATAAACCGATGTAAGGAGGCTAAAGACTTGTTCTCCAAAAACAATAAGATGCTGATGAAAGAAACTGAAGGTGACACAAACAGATGGAAAGATATACATGTTCTTGGATAGGACGAATCAATATTGTTAAAATGACTGTACCACCCAAGGCAATCTACAGATTCAATGCAATCCCTTTCAAATTACCAATGGTATTTTTCACAGAACTAGAACAAAGAGTTTTAAAATTTGTACTCCTGCTTTCTTTTGATAAGTGTTAGCATGGGATGACCCCCCCCCCCATTTACTTTTAATCTATAAGTGTCTTTATATTGAAAGAGGTTTGTTTTTTGTAAACAACATACAATTAGGTCATGTTTTTTGCTCTACTATGAAAATTTATGTCTCAATTGATGCATTTAGGCCACTGATATTCAAAGTGATAATTGATATAGTTGGATTAATATCTACCATGTTCATTACTTTTTTAATTTATTTCTATTTGGTCTTCCACTGTTTTTCTGCCTTTTGGGGTTTTAATTTTTTTTTTTTTTTTCTGCGGTACGCAGGCCTCTCACTGTTGTGACCTCTCCCGTTGTAGAGCACAGGCTCCGGACGTGCAGGCTCAGCGGCCATGGCTCACGGGCCTAGCCGCTCCGCAGCATGTGGGAATCTTCCTGGACCAGGGCACGAACCCCTGTCCCCTGCATCGGCGGCAGGCGGACTCTCAACCACTGCGCCACCAGGGAAGCCCTGGGGTTTTAATTGAGCATTTTATATGATTCTGTTTCCTCTCATTTCTTAGCATATTAGTTATACTTCTTTTTTTTTTTAACTTTTTTTAGTGGTTGCTCTAGAGTTTGCAGTATACATTTATGACTAATCTAAGTCCACTTTTACATAGCATCATACTACTTCATGGGTAGTGTAAATAACTTATAATAACAAAGTAATCCTAATTCCTCCCTCCTATCTCTTGTATTATTGCTGTCATTCATTTCACTTTCATATATATGCATAAATAAGTATGTAAGAATACTTAATATATATATACATAACATATATAAGCAAATACATTGTTGCCATTATTATTTTGGACAAACTGTTGTTTGTTAGATAATTAAGAATAAGAACAATAAAATTTTAATTTTACCTTTATCTATTCCTTTTTTGATGCTCTTCCTTACTTTATGTAGATCCAGGTTTCTGACCTATATTATTTTCTTTCCTTCTAAAAGACACTTTAAAAAACATTTGTTACAAGGCATGTCTACTGACCACAAATTCTCTCAATTTTTGTTTGTCTGAGAAAGTCTTTATAAAGGATAAAAGTCACTCATGAAGGATAACTTCACAAAGTATAGAATTCTAGGTTGATGTTTTTTTTCTCTCAACACTTTAAATGTTTTGGTCGACTCTTCTCACTTATGTGGTTTCTGAGAAGTCGGATGTAATTTTGTCTTTGTTCTTCTCTAGGTAAGGTGTTTTTTTTTTTTCCCTCTGGCTTCTTTCAGAATTTTTTCTTTGTCTTTAGTTTTCTGTAATTTGAAAATGATATGCCTGGGTATTGTTTTTTGGCATTCACCCTGATTGGTGTTCTCTGAGGTTTCTGGATCTGTGGTTTGGTGTCTCACAATAATTTGGGGACATTCTCAGTCATTATGAGTATCTCTTCTGTTCCTTTCTCTTTCTTCTCTTTCTGGTATTCCCATTACATGAATGTTACACCTTTTGTAGTTGTCCTAGAGTCCTTGGATATTCTGTGTTGTTGTTTTCAGTCTTTGTTCTCTTTGATGTTCAGTTTTCAAGGATGGTATTGATATATCCATTAGCTCAAAGACTCTTTCCTCAGTTAAGTCCAGTCTACTACTAAGACCATCAAAGGGGGCTTCCCTGGTGGTGCAGTGGTTGGGGGTCCGCCTGCCGATGCGGGGGATACGGGTTCGTGCCCCGGTCCGGGAGGATCCCACGTGCCGCGGAGCGGCTGGGCCCGTGAGCCATGGCTGCTGAGCCTGCGCGTCCGGAGCCTGCGCTCCGCAACGGGAGAGGCCACAACAGTGAGAGGCCCGCGTACCGCAAAAAAAAAAAAAAAAAAAAAAAAAATGGTTAAGACCATCAAAGGCATTCTTCTGTCTGTGACAGTGTTTGTTCATTTTTATCGCTAGCATTTCTTTTTGCTTCTTTCTTAGGTTTGCAATCTCTCTGCTTACATTGCCCATCTGTTCTTGCATGCTGTCTACTTTATCCATTAGCACTGTGAGTATATTAATCATATTTGTTTTAAATTCCTAGTCTCATAATTCCAACATCTCTGCCATGTTGAATTTTGATACTTGCTTTCTCTGTTTCTTCAAATTGTGTTTTTTGCTTTTTGGCCTGCCTTGTAATTTTTTTTTTTTTTCCTTACAGCTGGATATGATGTACTGGGTAAAAGGAACTGCTGTAAATAGGCCTTTAGTAATGAGGTGGTGAGGTTTTGGGGGAGGTAAAGTAACATTTCGTCCTATGATCAGGTCTCAGTCTTAGTGAGCCTGTGCCTCTGGATTGTGAACTTCATGCATGTTTCTCAGTTTTTTTCTCCCCGCTAAGGACAGACAGGGCTACAGTGGGCTGGAGTTGGGTGTTTCCCTTCTCCAGATCAGTTTGGCTCTGATGATACTACATCTGGTTAGGCTCTGGTTAACTAGCTTTCCCTGATGGCAGGCCTTGTTAAGAACAAAGTGCTCTGGTATATTTCAAATTGATTCCTTTTCCTCCTTCCTCTGCCAGAATCCCAAGAGATTTTTCTCTGATATTTACTCTGGAAATCTTGTTGAGCTCTTAGAGACAGATCTCATAATATTGTGCCCCTCCCCACCCATGACAGTCCCTCTGGAGTTTTTAACTCCCAGAGTTGTCCATGCTGAGCTTCCAGCATTTCGTCAATTATAGTTCAGGTTTTCCTACCCCGGCACTAGGTCCCCAGGTGGTTTCCACTCAGGAGTCTGCTCCTCTAAGCCGTGACTCCTTGTAATCACCTGGCTTTCTCTCCAGTCTTGGAGCAGTTTACCTGCTGTCCTCATAGGTCTTAAGGATTCAAGAGGAGTTGTTGATTTTTTTAGTCTTTTGAGATTTTTACATGTTGTTAGAGCAGAGCAGTGACTTTGAAGCTCCTTATATGTGGAACCAGAAAACAGGTCTAGCCTTTCTAAATGCTTTCTACTATTATTGATGACAATATCTTGGAAGTCCTGTATTTGGCACTCATAGACTGGGGAATGCAGAGAGGATTGAATTTTAATGCAGCCTGTGTTCACCAGAATGCCTTCTTATTTATCCAGGTTCTGGAATGACAGAAAGATCCTGAAGGTGTCCCCCTACACTGCTAAATATTTAGGTGTGCTGTAAAAACCTCTGAGGATTAGAGGCTTTCAGGGCTTCCAGGGACATTAGTCACTTTGCTTACTCTGCCATCACTCTGTACACCTTCCCCCTCTCCCCAACCGTAAACACCCACACATATCTCCAAATTCACTATAATATAGTTTCCAAACCTGCTACAGTTGAGACAGTGTTTCTTTTAGCTTATCATTTGAGAAATAAAACAAGAAGCAAAAACAATAATTCCCCCACCATCCCTTTTAACTTTGCTATTCATTACTGCTTTGTAGCACAAGCCCTGGCATAAAGAAGGTATTCACTAACCCATTGTCGGTTGTTTTGCTTTGCTTTGTTTTGTAGCAAACTGTAACACAATCTCTTAACTGGCCACAAGGGGGCACTTGTGGACTGTTTTGAGAATTGATTTGTGTTCATCATCAAATTTCACAAAGGTTTCTCATGGTTTGGACTTACTCCTCCCTGGAAGAAATAAAACGTACATTTGTGGAGCTTCTAGAGCAGGGAGGCATATCAGACATAATCTAATTCAGCTTCTCATCCTGAAAGCCCCAGATGGCAGGACCTGTGATAGCGTTACTCTTTTAAATATTGGTGAGGCACTGTGAGTTATTTTAAATATTTTTTAAAAAGAAATATTTTAAGCATTTAAATTGGTGTTGGGCACCAAGTAGTTTTCCTTTTGACTTTAAATTATTATAACTTTACTGGGACTTCCCTGGCAATCCAGTGGTTAAGACTATGTGCTTCCAATGCAAGGTGTGTGTGTTCGATCCCTGGTTGGGGAACTAAGATCCCACATGCCACGTGGTGCAGCAAAAAAAAAAAAAAGAATTATTATAACTTTACTCATTTGATAGTCAAAACCTTAAAAAATTTGAGACCCATAGGGAAAAATATTTGTGCATCAGCATTCACTGAGTTGGAGACTTCTGCTTGTGATAGAGTCTGAGAAATGGTGGTGAGGAAGCTTCACTAATTTTAGAGAGGTTTATTGCAATCTTGAGTGCTTTCTTCTTGAATTAAGCTTCAGGTTAAGGAAGCTGTTGGAATCTATGATCATAGACTTGGAAAGGGTAATAAAGAGGATATAATCTATCCTTTTATCTATTATAGGAACCTTTTCTACAGTAAATGTGACATTAGCTAGCCTCCATTTTGGGGTTTCAATACTGATTCACTAAATTGTACATTCCTGTAGTTTCTAATCACATTTCAAAAGAACTCTCAAATTCTATTTTACATCCAAGTCTATTCTTCCTTCATCATGTTAGGTCCCCAAGTATTTGAACAACATTTTAAGATCTCCTTGATTCGTCTTATCTCCAGGCTGATGTTCCCACATTCATTAACTGTCTCTCATATGATCTTTCAAAAGCCTGGACACCCTCTTAATATGGGTTTGTTGTGGATTAAATATGGGTACGTGTCCTTTGCAGTTCTTCCTACCAAGAAGTAGAGTGTGTTTCCTCTCTGCTCAGATCTGGACTGGTCCTATGGCTTGATTGGAATAATAGAATGTAGTGTAAAAGATGCTGTGTATGTTTTGAGGCTAATCATTAGAACATCTACAGCTTTAATTTTCATATCTTTCAATACGAATTCATGGACCACAAAGGCCTCTTGCAGACAGCCTGCTACTGAGCTCCTGGCCAAAGCCAACTACAAATGCCAGTATTTTGTATATCCAGCCATCCCAGTGTACTAGTAAATAGAACGCTGCAGAAGAATGCAGTCATTTCAAAGAATTATGAAAATAATACACTGTGGTTGTTTTAAGCCACTAAGCTTTGGAGTAATTTGTTATGCAGCTTTAAATAACTAATAGGTCCAGGTTGCAAATGGCTTCAAAGTATTAGACTCAGATCTAAATATATTGACTGTGACTAATAACCAGTAACGAAATAAAGTTTTTTTCTTCTTTGATTTTGATACCACAGTTTTACAGTTCTGGTAGATTTTTATAGCTGTATTTTCAGAGCCTGTGGAGTTTGAAATGATTTCTGAGATCGGAACACTTTTTGCTCATATTGATGTTAAAAAAAATCATTGAAATTAGTTCTGTCTTATTTCTCAGTTCCCTCTTTTGCCAATCAAAGAGTGAGTCCTGAATTTTTTTCTAGATTTGATGGAACAATAACTATTATTTTATTATTGTAATACCTATGTGTAAACCAAGGACCTGAACATGCACCATCTCAATTAATCCATACAACCATATATGCTTAATATGTGATCTTCCTTTATAGGTTAATGAGCTGAGATTCAGAAAGGTGAATGATTTGCTATGGGAATTAAATGAAAGAGATTGATTAAAACTTCTCTGACTCTAGTCAAATGTTCCTTCTGTTTCATCATTAATGTAAATGAACGAAGCTGGCAAACTGAGGCATGAACACAGGATAAGAACAGCACAACCTTTTTTCTCTAGAGAACTGATTTAACTAAGAGAGGTGAGGGCATCCCTGGGGTTTGGCCTGGCATAGGGAGTCAGGGCCCAAGTAGAGTAAGAAGGGCATTTACTGAGGGAACACGGAATAACAAGAGAGTCAAAGCCCTTGCAGTGGGAAGAGGGCATTTACATATGCCTACATATGTATACATATCCTTTCTAGCTCTGTCTACTGGGAGGGCCTTGAAGGACATCCTGATTGAAATGAGTAACCTAGTACCTGGATGACTCCACAATATTACTTTTCTTCTAAAAAGAACTAAGGGTCACTTCTTGGAAAAAGAGTTTATTTGGGCTGGGGCAGAGAATATTGAAGATGAGCCTGGATCATCTTGTAGTACCAGAAAGCAAGCACAAAGAATGACAGGGACACACCAAAAGGCAAACAGGCCAGCTTGCAGGGGCTTTCACTGGCAATATTTGAGGCATTTTGATTATCAAATATAATATTACAGTAATGGATGATACTCCATTTAATAAAGTAGGAAATCCCGAGTCCCTTCTGTATTTAAGCAGAAATTGAAGTTTGCTTAGGAATGGGATATTTACATAGTTTCAAAGTAACTTCCCAACAAAACAATTGTTAATTAAACAGGAAAATGAGCAAAATGGAGAAGTCTGGCAGACTTCACCTTAATCATGGGATCAAGATGAGTAGTACAAATCAGTAAGGGGAAGAATCATGTACAACTGATAGGATACACTGGGAACATAGCCTGGCTTCTTGCATAACTGGAACCTGGCAATGAGGAAACATCAGATGAAGCCAAACTGAGCAACATTCTACAAAAAAACTGGCCTGTGGTCTTCAAAAATTTCATGAAAGTCAAGGCAAGGTTGAGCAACTCTTCCAGATTGAAGAAGACTAAAAAGACATAATGGCAAAGTGTAATACATGATGCTGAACTGCATCCTTTTGCCACAAAGGACAGTATTCAAATAGTTGGTGAAACTTGAATTAGGTATAATTCAATAGGTGGTAGTAAAGTATCAATGTTAAGTTCCTGATTATGGTCATGTAGGAGGGTGACATTGCACATAGTACCCACCAGTATTTCTTGAGTGATGGAGCATTGGGTCAGCAATTCAGTTTCAGATGGTTCCAAAAAAAATTCTTTGTACTGTACTCAGATCTTTTCTGTAAGTGTGAAGAAGTCTCAAATTAAAAACTTTATACCAGAAAAACCTCCATTATTTCTTTACTGAATACAGTAATTATCTATCCCCCTCCTTCTATTCTATAAAGCAAGCCAAAAGAAATACAGAATTCTTTAAAGAGAAAATTGTAAATAAAAATCCCCAAATATCATTCAGAATTAAATAATGGAGAAGTGGTGTTGATGAACTTGTTGGTAATGGTGGCTGCTGTGAGGTTACAATTAGGAAGCTGGAAAACAAAAAGTAGAGAGGGAAATAATGGTAATCGTCATCGTCATTATCATATCTGACATAAATTGAATGCTCAGACTGAGGCTTGCCAGGAGCCCACTCATCTTAGTAAAAAGGCCTATCCCTCCCTGTACTTCTGGTCAAGAGTCATAGTGTAAACATTTGGAAAGGGGGAAATGACTTATAGCAGAGGCACTGAGTGAGGACCTGTAACTTGGCAAAGTACGCCATGAACTTTTCATGTTCTTCTTTGAGTCACACCCACAGGGTGAATGTGCAGTTTGGCTGTTTCTTGGAAGAGTGTTAAGCTCACATATTCAAGAGCAGGCAAGGCCGAGGCCTTGACTGATTTAGTTTCTAAAGATACAATGAGCCACGTTTAGATTTAGACAATTTATCACTTTCCATAGACAGCAAAGAGAAGAATAGACCAAAAGTGTCAGCTCCCTATCATCATTGTCCCATACATTAAAAAGGATGACAATGAATCAGAAGGGGTTGGATGACTCCAAGGCCTGTTGTGGGGAGCTAATTCTAGACTGCAGCTGAGAGGCTTAGGTTTTAATATTCTGCAGTTCTGTTCCAAGGTGGGTTAGGGCAGAAAGTCCCACACCTCATAGGACCTGGGAGGCAATGTCTTATAACAGCTTCTCTGGAGAGATGTGAAGGCACGTGGAAGATGGCTCATAGCAGCTACTGTAGTCCTCCCATCCTCTCGGGTTCCAGGAGGATCGCAAGGTGTTCCCCCAAGACTCAGATAAGCAATGGTTCGACCCTTCACATATGTGGATCCCTGCAAGGTTACCAGGTAATATGGAAAAGTCATTCCCCTATAAAGGGCAGTTGAAAGGTAGGACTTAGAACATGATCGTGTCATGGAGAATGTCTGCTAGGCACTGAAGAGCTGCCCTCTGAGAGGGTTGACATCCTCGCTGGAAGGAAGTTATAGCAGATGCAATTCTGGCCCCCTAACAAGATAGTGACATTAGCTGTGAATGTGGGACTGCAACATGGATTGGGAGTATGGGGTCATCTGGGCCCAGACTCCTCCTCACTGAACGGCCTTTCTGCTTCCCGTACACTAATCTGCTTTATAAACTCCTATAGCCAGGTTTGCCCCTGCTCAAGCGCCCATATTTCTCACTAGGATCAAGTCTTGCCAGATCAAGTGGTAGTCTCATTCAGGCCACCAGAGTTTAGTTTTTTATAGCCGTACCTTCTCATTAACTCATCTGATGCAATTCATCGATTGTTTGATTGTAAACTAAACGTTTGTTTGAAATTTGCCATGGTCAGGCATGTGGATGAACAGTGCTGGACAGAGAAAGATGAAAGAGACTTTTTCCACACATCTTCCTTTTTAGCTTACTTACTTGTCTCAATTAGCTTCTTAAAATAAAACATTACAAATTCTACTTTTAGTTCTCATCTTCTCTTCTCATCCAAATCTTTGAATTCAAGAACCACTTGAAGTCATCTTTGAAAAATCCAACCTGAGAAAATCACTTTTCTCCTTTCTTGAGGCTTCCTAGATTTTTATTTTGATTTGGTCTTGATCTATGAGTCATTTCCTGTGTTTCACCCTCATGGGCTCATGTTCCATTTGGATTTCCCTGCAGTGCCTCTAAAGGGGCTAAAAGTTAGCCTTAAACAACAGTGGACTGATTTTTCACTAAATAGGATTCAATCAATAGAGAAGAGAGCCAGGAACAAGTTATTATTATTTTTCTCCAAACTCTATAAAGTTGGTATTCAAAGCTGTGACATTTGATTGTTACATGCTTGTCTTTTCAAGACAAATTTTGAGGCTATATCCTGTTTTATTTAGGTTTCACTTTAAGTCACTTTGACTATCCAATTTACAGAAAGTAGAAGAGAAGATAATGAGCTCTACTTTGATGTCTCCAGTGTGACTTCCCAATAACCGTCTCTTTTCAGCTAGAAGAGAGTATGAGATGAAACCTCAGGCTGATTCTTTCTTTTTCTGATTTGTGTCTTGAATCTACATTCAGCTGGCTTCTTTAAAACTGTCATTCTCCTCACAGAGACAAAAAGGACACTGTATATCTTTCCATCTGTTTGTGGCATCTTCAATTTCTTTCATCAGCATCTTACTGGTTTTGGAGTACAGGTCTTTTGCCTCCTTAGGTAGGCTTATTCCTAAGTATTTTATTCTATTTCATGCAATGGTAAATGGGATTGTTTCCTTAGTTTCTCTTTCTGATCTTTCATTGTTAGTGCATAGGAACGCAACCCAATTTTGTATCCTGCAACTTGACCGAATTCATTGATGAGCTCTAGTAGTTTTTCTGGTGGTGTCTTTAGGATTTTCTATGTATAGTGTCATGTCATCTGCAAACAGTGACAGTTTTACTTCCTCTTTTCCAATTTGGACTCCTTTTATTTCTTTTTCCTTTCTGATTGCCATGGCTAGGACTTCTAAAACTATTTTGAATAAAAGTGGTGAGAGTGGGCATCTTTTTCGCGTTCCTGATCTTAGAGGAAATGCTTTCAGTTTTTCACCATTGAGTATGATGTTAGCTGTGGGTTTGTCATATATGGCCGTTATTATGTTGGACTTACTGACTTGCTTCTAACAGTTTCCTTTAATATAATTAAGATGAGGCAAGAGCCATGCCGGCTTTCTTCCTGCTGTATTCCCAGAATCTACCACAGAGGCAGATCCACCAAACATGTTCCATAAATACTTTTTTTTGTGTGTGGTACGCAGGCCTCTCACTCTTGTGGCCTCTCCCGTTGTGGAGCACAGGCTCTGGACGCACAGGCTCAGTGGCCATGGCTCACGGACCCAGCCACTCTGCGGCATGTGGGATCTTCCCGGACCGGTGCACGAACCCGTGTCCCCTGCATCGGCAGGCGGATTCTCAACCACTGCGCCACTAGGGAAGCCCCATAAATACTTCTTGAATGGCTAATGGAACTTCCACTCTCGCTTATAAATTTAATCTCCACAAAAAATTCATTCGAAAAACACTTTGAGGGAGGGAGCTGTGAAGGAGGAAATGTTTTCACACACTAGAAGCCCCTTCACGGGCGGAGACTGCGTGTGGCGGAGGGGGAAGCTTCAGAGCCGCGGAGGAGAGCGCAGCAACAGGGTGCGGAGGGCAAAGTGGAGAGATTCCCGCACAGAGTATCGGTGCTGACTGGCACTCACCAGCCCGAGAGGCTTGTCTGCTCACCCGCCGAGGCGGGCAGGGGCTGGGCGCTGAGGCTCCAGCTTTGGTCGGAAGCTGGGACAGGACTGGGGTTGGCAGCGTGAACACAGCCTGAAGGGGTTAGTGCGCCACGGCTGGCCGGGAGTGAGTCTGGTTGAAGTCTGGAGCTGCCGAAGAGACAAGAGACCTTTTCTTCCCTCTTTGTTTCCTGGGGCACGAGGAGAGGGGATTAAGCACGCTGCTTAAAGGAGCTCCAGAGACGAGCGTGGAGCTGCCGAAGAGACAAGAGACTTTTTCTTGCCTCTTTCTTTCCTGGTACGCGAGGAGAGGGGAGTAAGCGCGCCACGTAAAGGAGCTCCAGAAACAGGCGCGACTCGCGGCCACCAGCGCAGACACCAGAGACGGGCATGAGATGATAAGGCTGCTGCTGCCGCCACCAAGAAGCCTGTGTGCGAGCACAGGTCACTGTCCACACCTCCCCTCCCGGGAGTCTGTGCAGCCTGCCACTTCCAGTGTCCCGGGATCCAGGGACAACTTCCCCGGGAGAACACACGGCGCGCCTCAGGGTGGTGCAATGTCATGCCGGCCTCTGACACTGCAGGCTCGCCCCGCATCCATACCCCACCCTCCCTCCAGCCTGAGTGAGCCAGAGCCCCCTAATCAGCCACTCCTTTAACCCTGTCCTGTCTGAGCGAAGAGCAGATGCCCTCAGGCGACCTACGTGCAGAGGCGGGGCCAAATCCAAAGCTGAACCCCAGGAGTTGTGCAAAGAAAGAAGAGAAAGGGAAATCTGTCCCAGCAGCCTCAAAAGCAGCGGAATAAAGCTCCACAATCAACTTGATGTACCCTGCATCTGTGAATAGATAAAGAATCATCCAAAATTGAGGAGGTGGACTTCGGGAGCAAGATATATTATTTTTTTCCCGTTTTTCTCTTTTTGTGAGTGTGTGTGTGTATGCTTCTGTGTGAGATTTTGTCTGTATAGCTTTGCTTTCACCATTTGTCCTAGGGTTCTGACCATCCCGTTTTTTGTTTCTTATTTTTAACTTTTAAAAATTATTCTTCTGAATAATTATTTTTTATTTTAATAATTTTATTTTATTTTATCCTACTTTATTTTATCCTTTCTTCCTTCCTCCCTCCCTCCCTCTCTCTCTCTCTTTCTCTTTCTGTCTCTCTTTCTCTCTCTCTTTCTTCCTTCCTTCCTTCTTTTCTTTCTTTCTTTCTTTCTTTCTTTCTTTCTTTCTTTCTTTCTTTCTTTCTTTCTTTCTTTCTTTCTTTCTTTCCTTCCTTCCTTCCTTCCTTCCTTCCTTCCTTCCTTCCTTCTTCTTTTTTCTCCCTTTTATTCTGAGCCATGTGGATTAAAGGCTCTTGGTTCTCCAGCCAGGAGTCAGGGCTGTGCCTCTGAGGTGGGAGAACCAATTTCAGGATACTGGTCCACAAGAGACCTCCCAGCTCCACGTAATATCAAACGGCTAAAGTCCCCCAGAAATCTCCATCTCAACACCAAGACCCAGCTTCACTCAACGGCCAGCAAGCTACAGTGCTGGACACCCTATGCCAAACAACTAGCAAGACAGGAACACAGCCCATCCATTAGCAGAGAGGCTGCCTAAAATCATAATAAGGCTACAGACACCCCAAAACACACCGCCAGATGTGGACCTGCCCACCAGAAAGACAAGATCCAGCCTCATCCACCAGAACACAGGCACTAGTCCCCTCAACCACGAAACCTACTCAATCCACTGAACCAACCTCAGCCACTGGGGACAGACACCAAAAACAATGGGAACTACGAACCTGCAGCCTGGAGACCCCAAACACAGTAAGATAAGAAAAATGAAAAGACAGAAAAACACACAGCAGATGAAGGAGCAAGGCAAAAACCCACCAGACCTAACAGATGAAGAGGAAATAGGCAGTCTACCTGAAACAGAATTCAGAATAATGACAGTAAAGATGATCCAAAATCTTGGAAATAGAATAGACAAAATGCAAGAAACATTTAACAAGGACCTAGAAGAAATAAAGAGGAAGCAAGCAACAATGAACAACACAATAAATGAAATTAAAAATACTCTAGGTGGGATCAATAGCAGAATAACTGAGGCAGAAGAACGGATAATTGACCTGGAAGATAAAATAGTGGAAATAACTACTGCAGAGCAGAATAAAGAAAAAAGAATGAAAAGAACTGAGGACAGTCTCAGAGACCGCTGGGCCAAAATTAAATGCACCAACATTTCAATTATAGGGGTCCCAGAAGAAGAAGAGAAAAAGAAAGGGACTGAGAAAATATTTGAAGAGATTATAGTTGAATACTTCCCTAATATGGGAAAGGAAATAGATAATCAAGTCCAGGAAGCACAGAGAGTCCCATACAGGATACATCCAAGGAGAAACACGCCAAGACACATATTAATCAAACTATCAAAAATTAAATACAAAGAAAACATATTAAAAGCAGCAAGGGGAAAACAACAAATAACACAGAAGGGAATCCCCATAAGGTTAACAGCTGACCTTTCATCAGAAACTCTGCAAGCCAGAAGAGAGTGGCAGGACATATTTAAAGTGATGAAGGAGAAAAACCTACAACCAAGATTACTCTAACCATCAAGGATCTCATTCAGATTTGATGGAAAAATTAAAACCTTTACAGACAAGCAAAAGCTGAGAGTGTTCAGCACCACCAAACCAGCTTTACAACAAATGCTAAAGGAACTTCTCTAGGCAAGAAACACAAGAGAAGGAAAAGACCTACAAGAACAAACCCGAAACAATTAAGTAAATGGTAATAGGAACATACATATCAATAATTACCTTAAATGTAAATGGATTAAATGCTTCCACCAAAAGACACAGGCTGGCTGAATGGATACAAAAACAAGACCCATATATATGCTGTCTACAAAGGACCCACTTCAGACCTAGGGACACATACAGACTGAAAGTGAGGGGATGGATAAAGATATTCCATGCAAATGGAAATCAAAAGAAAGCTGGAGTAGCAATTCTCATATCAGACAAAATAGACTTTAAAATAAAGACTATTACAAAAGACAAAGAAAGACACTACATAACGATCAAGGGATCAATCCAAGAAGAAGATATAACAGTTGTAAATAACTACACACCCCACATAGGAGCTCTTCAATACATAAGGCAAATACTAACAGCCATAAAAGGGGAAATCAACAGTAACACAATCATAGTAGGGGACTTTAACACTCCACTTTCACCAATGGATAGATCATCCAAAATGAAAATAAATAAGGAAACACAAGTTTTAAATGATACATTAAACAACATGGACTTAATTGATATTTATAGGACATTCCATCCAAAAACAACAGAATACACATTTTTCTCAAGTGCTCATGGAACATTCTCCAGGAGAGATCATATCTTGGTCACAAATCTAGCCTTGATGAATTTAAGAAAATTGAAATCCTATCAAGTATCTTTTCCAACCACAATGCTATGAGACTAGATATCAATTACAAGAAAAGATCTGTAAAAAACACAAACAAATGGAGGCTAAGCAATACACTACTTAATAACGAAGTGATCACTGAAGAAATCAAAAAATACCTAGAAACAAATGAGAATGGAGACACGACGACCCAAAGCCTATGGGATGCAGCAAAAGCAGTTCTAAGAGGGAAGTTTATAGCAATACAATCCTACCTTAAGAAACAGGAAACATCTCGAATAAACAAGCTAACCTTGCACCTAAAGCAATTAGAGAAAGAAGAGCAAAGAAAACCCCAAATTTAGCAGAAGGAAAGAAATCATAAAGATCAATCAGAAATAAATGAAAAAGAAATGAAGGAAATGATAGCAAAGATCAATAAAACTGAAAGCTCGTTCTTTGAGAAGATAAACAAAATTGATAAACCATTAGCCAGACTCATCAAGAAAAAAAGGGAGAAGACTCAAATCAATAGAATTAGATATGAAAAAGGAGAAGTAACAATGGACACTGCTAAAATACAAAAGATTATGAGAGATTACTACAAGCAACTCTATGCCAATAAAATGGACAACCTGGAAGAAATGGACAAATTCTTAGAAATGCACAACCTGCCGAGACTGAACCAGGAAGAAATAGACAATATGAACAGACCAGTCACAAGCACTGAAATTGAAACTGTGGTTAAAAATCTTCCAACAAGCAAAAGCCCAGGACCAGATTGCTTCACAAGCGAATTCTATGAAACATTTAGAGAGGAGCTAACACCTATCTTTCTCAAACTCTTCCAAAAGATAGCAGAGGGAGGAACACTCCCAAACTCATTCTATGAGGCCACCATCACCCTGATTCCAAAACCAGACAAAGATGTCACAAAGAAAGAAAACTACAGGCCAATATCACTGATGAACATAGATGCAAAAATCCTCAACAAAATATTAGCAAACAGAATCCAACAGCACATTAGAAGGAACATACACCATGATCAAGTGGGGTTTATTCCAGGAATGCAAGGATTCTTCAGTATACACAAATCAATCAACGTGATACACCATATCAACAAACTGAAGGAGAAAAACCATATGATCATCTCAATAGATGCAGAGAAAGCTTTTGACAAAATTCAACACTCATTTATGATAAAAACCCTGCAGAAAGTAGGCACAGAGGGAACTTTCCTCAACATAATAAAGGCCATATATGACAAACCCACAGCTAGCATCATTCTCAATGGTGAAAAACTGAAACCATTTCCACTAAGATCAGGAACAAGACAAGGTTGCCCACTCTCACCACTCTTATTCAACATAGTTTTGGAAGTCCTAGACACAGCAATCAGAGAAGAAAAAGAAATAAAAGGAATCCAAATTGGAAAAGAAGTAATGCTGTCACTGTTTGCAGATGACATGGTACTCTACATAGAGAATCCTAAGGATGCTACCAGAAAACTACTAGAGCTAATCAATGAATTTGGTAAAGTAGCTGGATACAAAATTAATGCACAGAAATCTCTGGCATTCTTATACACTAATGATGAAAAATCTGAGAGTGAAATTAAGAAAACACTCCCATTTACCATTGCAACAACAAAAAAAATATCTAGGAATAAACCTACCTAAGGACACAAAAGACCTGTATGCAGAAAATTATAAGACACTGATGAAAGAAATTAAAGGTGATACAAATAGATGGAGAGATATACCATGTTCTTGGATTGGAAGAATCAACATTGTGAAAATAACTGTACTACCCAAAGCAATCTACAGATTCAATGTAATCCCTATCAAACTACCAATCGCATTTTTTACAGAACTAGAACAAAAAATTTCACAATTTGTATGGAAACACAAAGGACCCCGAATAGCCAAAGCAATCTTGAGAACAAAAAATGGAGCTGGAGGAATCAGGCTCCCTGACTTCAGACTATACTACAAAGCTACAGTAATTAAGACAGTATGGTGCTAGCACAAAAACAGAAATAGAGATCAATGGAACAGGATAGAAAGCCCAGAGATAAACCCACACACATATGGTCACCTTATGTTTGATAAAGGAGGCAAGAATATACAGTGGAGAAAAGACAGCCTCTTCAATAAGTGGTGCTGGGAAAACTGGACAGGTACATTTAAAAGTATGAAATAAGGACACTCCCTAACACCATACACAAAATAAACTCAAAATAGATTAAAGACCTAAATGAAAGGCCAGACACTCTGAAACTCTTAGAGGAAAGCATAAGCAGAACACTCTATGACATAAATCACCACAATATCCTTTTTGACCCACCTCCTAGAGACATGGAAATAAAAACGAAAATAAACAAATGGCACCTACTGAAACTTAAAAGCTTTTGTACAGCAAAGGATACCATAAACAAGACCAAAAGACAACCCTCAGAATGGGAGAAAATAGTTGCAAATGAAGCAACTGACAAAGGATTAATCTCCAACATTTACATGCAACTCATGTAGCTCAATAACAAAAAAACAAACAACCCAATCTAAAAATGGGCAGAAGACCTAAATAGACATTTCTCCAAAGAAGATATACAGATTGCCAACAAACACATGAAAGAATGCTCAGCATCATTAATTATTAGAGAAATGCAAATCAAAGCTACACTGAGATATCATCTCACACCGGTTAGAATGGCCATGATCAAAAAATCTAGAAACAATAAATGCTGGAGAGGGTGTGGAGAAAAAGGAACCCCTTTACACTGTTGGTGGGAATGCAAATTGATACAGCCACTATGGAGAACAGTTCCTTAAAAAACTACAAATAGAACTCCCATATTACCCAGCAATCCCACTACTGGGCATATACCCTGAGAAAACCATAATTCAAAAAGAGTCATGTATCAAAATGTTCATTGAAGCTCTATTTACAATAGTCAGGACATGGAAGCAACCTAAATGTCCATCAACATAGGAATGGATAAAGAAAATGTGGCACATATGTACAAATGGAATATTACTCAGCCATAAAAAATGAAACTGTTTATTTGTAGTGAAGTGGATGGACCTGGAGTCTGTCATACAGAGTGAAGTAAGTCAGAAGGAGAAAAACAAATACCGTGTGCTAACACATATATATGGAATCTAAGAGAAAAATGTCATGAAGAGACTAGGGGTAGGACGGGAATAAAACACAGACCTACTAGAGCATGGACTTGAGGATATGGGGAGGGGGAAGGGTAAGCTGTGACGAAGTGAGAGAGTGGCATGGACATACATACACTACCCAACGTAGGGTGGGTAGCTAGTAGGAAGCAGCCGCATGGCACATGGAGATCAGCTAGGTGGTTTGTGACCACCTAGAGGGGTGGGATAGGGAGGCTGGGAGGGAGGGAGATGCAAGAGGGAAGAGATATGGGAACATATGTATATGTATAATTGATTCACTTTGTTGTAAAGCAGAAACTAACACACCATTGTAAAACAATTATACTCCAATAAAGATGTTTTAAAAAAAATCATGAGAAACTGTGTGATACCCATGCCTACATTGGCAACTTTGGCTTGTGAATGTTTTTTGAATTTTTGAATTAATTTGTAACTTCACCAGTTTCGGCTATTTTGTTGTCTTTTAGTGTCTACGGACACACGGGAAGACATGGCGGCAGAAAGATGGATGGAGGGGAAATAAATATCCCCCTTCTGGGGAGAGTTTTGGAGGGAAAATGGGTGGTAGAAGATGAAGGGGAAGTAGGTGCACAAGCTCCATTTTTATGATTTGAATGGGAAAATAAAAAGTATTACAAAGAAAATGAAGTACTGGCAGGGTCTTAGCCAGCAGGAGGATGTGTGTCTTATGTGTGTGCTTCTGCATGTGTGTATTTATACATACACAAATGTGTTTTGTAAAAATATGTATCCTAAGCGTTTTCCTCATTCTCTAACCTCTTATATGTGAAAGTTATCTTTCTAAATCTGAAGATATAAAATGCAATTATTCCATATAAGAGCCTTGATAGCTCCCCATTACCCTTGGGAAAAAAATCTCAAACTCATCTGTATGACATTGAAGGCTTTGAAAATCTGCCCCACCCAAGTTGCAGCCTAACCTTCTTTATCCCTCCTCAGCACACCCCACTGGAATTCTGAAGACTCACCATCCTGTGTATGCACTTTCACCTTAATATCTCAATGCCTTGGTTAATTTTGTTCCTCTTTAAAATGCTGCTCTCCTTCTTTACCTGTGATCCTGGCATTTGCCTCAAGACACATCTCTGCAACATGTGTTCTTGGATTATTCCTGTAGCATTCTCCTACGTTAGAATTAATCATCACTTCTTTCGTATTTCCATAGAGCTTTGGCCATAATAATAGCATAGCATATGCTGCAGTGTGCCATACACAAATCTTTATTGTCCACCAGACTGTATGGGTTCTCTAAGTGGAATATCTTGTTTTATTCATCTGTGTATCTGCACCAACTGGCATAGAGTCTGTGTTCACTTATGTTTGTAGCATTGAGTTGGACTGGTTGGGAGCAGTTTCCTAGGCTGTGGTTGGGTCCATTCATGTCTCCAAGTGGAGGTTCATTATGGCATCTTCCCTTTGGTTTCAAGCTTGTGGACTGTGGAGACAACCATATGCAAACTATACTCCCGTCTAGTCAATCACCAGTATCTTTTGAGTGCTTACTGTATGCCAGGGTCTGTCCTAGGCATGGGGTATGGTAGTGAATAAAACTCAAATTTCTTATTCTCATGGATTCTACATACTAGTGAGAGGATGAAGGCAAAGTAAAGAAATGAATAAAGATTTAATACTTTAAGTAGTGGTAAGAAAAAATAAAGGTAGAGGGTGACGGGTGATACCATTTTAGATACATCTCTGAGAATGTAACATCTGAGGAGAGACCAAATAAGTAAGGAAGAAAGGCATGTAGTTATCTGGGGAAAGGAAGTTCTAGAGAGATGGAATGGGAGGCGCAAAGGTCCAGAAGCAGATGTTTTCATGAGAAATTAAGATGAGTAGGACTGGAATGGAGTCATTGATGGAGAGAGTGGAAAGTGGTAAGGTCATAGGAACTGGAAGTGCCTTGTTTTACTTGGGATCTCTTTTGCTCCGCAGCTACTGCCTTCCTCATCAACAGTTTGCCACTTTTTGTCAACAAGGCTTTACCTTTACCTTTGGACAACGTTCTCTCCCTCATGGACCCACTTAAGCTTCTTCTGAAAACGCTGGGCATTTCTGTTGACCATCTTGTGGAAGAGCTAAGGAAGTGTGTGAGTGAGCTGGGACCAGAGGCCTCTGTGGCCGTGAAGAAACTGCTGGTAACTACAGCTTGTGGGGCTGACTCATCAAAGGGCAGGGCTTAGTCACCATGAGTGCCCACCCTCTCCACCCACTCCCACCCCACCTTGTTCTCATTTGTGAACCTGTATTTCCCCCTTGCTTACTGTACTCATACACATTTTGCATGTCTTGGAATCTCAAGGAAAGTGCAATATCCACATTTCTAGAAGGAATTTTTGAATGAGAGAGACGTATGCTAGTTGTGAAATGTGTGCCACTTCCCAGCTTTGTGATTCTGGATGGGACTTAACCTCTCTGAGCTTTTGTTTCTTTGTAAGTAAAATGGTAGCGAAATAGGATAGTGACTATTTTGGGAGATGTGCTAATGATATGTAAGTTGCTCTTATTTTTAATATTGCCTTTTTGACTTTCAGGAGGCACTCTCATATTTGGTGTGACAGCAGAAAAAAGCAAGAGTGGAGCAGGGAGGGAGATGATGCTCTCCTCCTCCCTGGCTGAAACTCCTTCCATCCGAAGATTCAGTGACCCCTGAAAAGAATGAATAAAGCAATGAACAGACTTCAGTTTGTCCTATTTTTATTTGGGGAGCTCTATTCAGAAGGGCCTAACTAGATAATTTTTTCCTTGGGTTATAAACTCTAGAGAGCCTGTTATTATAAAGACAACTCGCATTTTCAGAAAGGCATAATGATTTTTTCCATCTCCTTATCTCTAACTTGAACGTCTCCATTTTCTTCAACTGTTGTGTATCTGACGATGTTTCCAGATGCATTATGTTCCTATTCCCCTACGTCTAAAGAATTTTTTTAAAGCCTTAAAATAAAAGCACTTTATTTGATTATAATTCTGCAATTTGCCTTGGGTTCACCTGGATAGTTCTTCCACTGGTGTTAACTGGTGACACTCTGATAGTTTGGATGGAGTAGATGCTCCAAAACATGAAAAGATGCTCAACATCACCAATTATTAGAGAAATGCAAATCACAGCTACAATGAGATATTACCTCACACTGGTCAGAATGGCCATCATCACAAAATCTACAAACAATTAATGCTGGAGAGGGTGTGAAGAAAAGGGAAGTTTTACAAGCTTCATTTGTTTGGAGTCTACATCACCAGAATGTGAGGTTTGATGAAGTTAGCAGTTATATTAGTGCCACTCCATAGCTTCACAGACCCTTCCACCAAGTTAGGCCTCTACTACATCATTCTCTGGCAAATGGTTCTGAACTATCCTTTCCTTTCCTCAATGCTACCATGTACTATGATTCCAGAATCATCTTTCCAAGACATAATTCTGTCTCTATACGACCACCTATAAAATAGATTTCAAGCTCCTTAGCATGCCATACAAGGTCTTTCATGATCTGGCCTTACTTTACCTGTCTAGTCTCATCAGTATTCCTTTCTTCACATGTGCTGCAGCCCCAGCCATGCTGAAGAGATAACTAAATCTCTTTGCTGCTAACACTTTTATGCCTTGAAGAAAAACTCAAGCTTCTTCCCACCTACAATGTCTGCCCTGTTCTGCTTCCACACTTGGGCTTGTGCCAATCTTGGGGCTATTTGCCCTTTGATCCATTCCCCATGCTTTCCATGCTCTGCTCCATACTAGGGGGAGAGAGGGGACATGATGCTGACCCCTGCAGGTGGTTCCCAGGTCAGTTTCTCAGGTTCCCATGTCAGTTGATATTTGGGCTGCATTCTGCCCCAGGAGGCCCAGGCAGGAGATGGGAGGTGGGAAAGGTGGAAAGACCAGAGTGTGGCCTCCCCTCTCTCTTTCTCTCTCTCTCTCTCTCTATTTGAAAGAAGTCTCTGGAAGTGCCTGCACTATGTCTGAGCCACCAGGTCCTGCTGGATAAGTTTATATTTGTTTCAGCTTTTGGCAGGTGACTCTAGTCCCTGGACTCTTGTTACACTATCTCTTCTTTTTCTCTCCAGCTGAAGTTCGTAGTGGCTTCCTGCTGTTAGTTTCTAAGCTGCCTCACCATCACCTATTTGATGTTTTTAGGTCTTCTTTCATCTATTGAGTTAATTCTATGTATTACATTCAATCTGTTCTAAGCATACATATAGTTTCTGTTTCCTGCTTGGTTCCTGACTAATATAGTGTTAACTTCATCTCCTCTGTGAAGATTACCTTGATTCCTGCTATTTCTTTTTATTTATTTGTATATTAGAGTATAGTTGCTTTACACTGCTGTGTCAGTTTCTGCTGTAGAGCAAAGTGAATCCACCATACATACACATATATCCCCTCTGCTTTGGATTTCCTTCCCATTTAGGTAACCACAGAGCACCGAGTAGAGTTCCCAGTGCTATACAGTAGGTTCTCATTAGTCATCTGTTTTATACATAGTAGTGTAAACATGTCAGTCGCAATCTCCTAGTTCATCCCACTGAACCCCCTTTCCCCCTTGGTATCCATACATTTCTTCTCTACATCTGTGTCTCTATTTCTGCTGTGCAAATAAGGTCATCTATACCATTTTTCTAGATTCCACATATATGTGTTAATATACGATATTAGTTTTTCTCTTTCTGACTTACTTCACTCTGTATGACACTCTCTAGGCCCATCCATGTCTCTGCATATGACACAATTTCATTCTTTTTTATGACTGAGTAATATTCCATTGTATATACATTCCACATCTTCTTTATCCATTCCTCTGTTGATGGACTTTTAGGTTGCTTCCATGTCCTGGCTATTGTAAATAGTGCTGCAATGAACATTGGGGTACATGTGTGTTTTTGAATTATAGTTTTCTCAGGGTATATGCCCAGTAGTGGGATTGCTGGGTTGTATGGTAGTTCTATTTTTAGTTTTTTAAAGAACCCCCATACTGTTCTCCATAGTGGCTGTATCAATTTACATTCCCACCAACAGTGTAAGGGGGTTCCCTTTTCTCCACACCCTCTCCAGCATTTATGGTTTGTAGATTTTTTGATGATGGCCATTCTGACCAGGGTGAGATGATATCTCATTGTAGTTTTGATTTGGATTTCTCTAATGATTAATGATGCTGAGCATTCTTTCATGTGTTTGTTAGCAATCTGTATATCTTCTTTGGAGAAATGTCTATTTAGGTCTTCTGCAAATTTTTTGATTGGGTTGTTTGGTTTCTTTTGATATTGAGCTGCATGAGCTGTTTGTATATTTTGGAGATTAATCCTTTGTCAGTTGCTTTGTTTGCAAATACTTTCTCCCATTCTGAGGATTGTCGTTTTGTCTTGCTTATTGTTTCCTTTGCTGTGCAAAATCTTTTTGTGTGTGTGATAGGCGGGCCTCTCACTGTTGTGGCCTCTCCCGTTGTGGAGCACAGTCTCCGGACACGCAGGCTCAGTGGCCATGGTTCACAGGCCCAGCCGCTCCATGGCATGTGGGATCTTCCTGGACTGGGGCACGAACCCATGTCCCCTGCATTGGCAGGTGGATTCTCAACCACTGTGCCACCAGGGAAGCCTTGTGCAAAATCTTTTAAGTGTCATTCAGTCCCATTTCTTTATTTTTGTTTATATCTTCATTACTCTAGGAGGTAGATCAAAAAAGATCTCACTGTGATTTATGTCAAAGAGTGTTCTACCTATGTTTTTCTCTAAGAATTTTATAGTGTCTGACCTTATATTTAGGTCTTTAATCCATTTTGAGTTTATTTTTGTGTATGGTGTTAAAGATTATTCTAACTTCATTCTTTTACATGTAGCTGTCCAGTTTTCCTAGCACCACTTATTGAAGAGGCTGTCTTTTCTCTATTGTATATTCTTGCCTGCTTTGTCATAGATTAGGTGACCATCAGTGTGTGGGCTTATCTCTGGGTTTTCTATCCTGTTCCATTGATCTATATTTCTATTTTTGTGCTAGTACCATACTGTCTTAATTACTGTAGCTTTGTAGTATAGTCTGAAGTCAGGGAGTCTAATTCCTCCAACTCTGTTTTTCTTTCTTGAGAGTGCTTTGGCTATTTGGGGTTTTTTGTGTTTCTGTGCAAATTGTGAAAATTTTTTGTTCTAATTCTGTGAAAAATGCCATTGGTAATTTGATATGGATTGCACTGAATCTGTAATTGCCTTGGGTAGTATAGTCATTTTCACAATATTGATTCTTCCTATCTAAGAACATGGTATATCTCTCCATCTGTTTGTGTCATCTTTCATTTCTTTCAGCAGTATCTTATAGTTTTCTGCATACAGGTGTTTCGCTTCCTTAGTTAGGTTTATTCCTAGGTATTTTATTCTCTTTGTTGCAATGGTGAATGGGATTGTTTCCTTAATTTCTCTTTCTGATTTTTCTTTGTTAGTGTATAGGAATTCAAGAGATTTCTGTGTATTAATTTTGTATCTTGCAACTTTACTCAAGCCATTGATGATCTTTAGTAGTTCTCTGGTGGCATATTTAGGATTTTCTATGTATAGTGTCATGTCATCTGCAAACAGTGACAGTTTTACTTCTTCTTTTCCAATTTGGATTCTTATTATTTCTTTTTCTTCTCTGACTTCCATGGCTAGAACTTCCAAACTATGTTGAATAAGAATGACAGGGCTTCCCTGCTGGCGCAGTGGTTGAGAGTCCACCTGCTGATTCAGGGGGCATGGGTTCATGCCCTGGTCAGGGAAGATCCCACATGCCATGGAGCGGCTAGGTCCATGAGCCATGGACGTTGAGCCTGCACGTCCAGAGCCTGTGCTCCGCAATGGGAGAGGCCACAACAGTGAGAACCCTGTGTACCACCAAAAAATAATAATAAAAAAAAGAGTGGCAAGAGTGGACATGCTTGTCTTGTTCCTGATCTTAGAGGAAGTGCTTTCAATTTTTTACCATTGAGAATGATGTTTGCTGTGGGTTTGTCATATATGGCCTTTATTATGTTGAGGTAGGTTCCCTCTATGCCCATTTTCAGAGAGTTTCTATCATAAATGGTTGTTGAATTTTGTCAAAAGCTTTTTCTGCATCTACTGAGGTGTTCATGTGGCTTTTATTCGTCAATGTGTTAATACAGCATATCACATTGATTGATTTGCATATATTGAAGAATCCTGGCATTCCTGGGATAAATCCCACTTGATCATGGTGTATGATCCCATTAATGTGTTGTTGAATTTGGTAGACTAGTATTTTGTTGAGGATTTTTGCATCTATGTTCATCAGTGATATTGGCCTGTAATTTTATTTTTTTGTGATATCTTTGTCTGGTTTTGGTATCAGGGTGATAGTGGCCTTGTAGAATGAACATGGGAGGTTTCTCCTGCAGTTTTTTGGAAGAGTTTGAGAAGGATAGGTGTTAGCTCTTCCCTAGATATTTAATAGAGTTCACCAGTGAAGCCATCTGGTCCTGGACTTTTGTTTGTTGGAAGATTTTAAATTTCAGTTTCTATTTCATTACTTGTGATTGGTCTGTTAATATTTTCTATTTCTTCCTGATTCAGTCTGGAAGGTTGTACTTTTCTAAGAATGTCCATTTCTTCCAGGTTGTCATTTTATTGGCATAGAGTTTCTTGTAGTAATCTCTTATGATCCTTTGTATTTCTTCAGTGTCAGTTGTTACTTCCCCATTTTCATTTCTAATTTTATTGATTTCAGTCCTCTCTCTTTTTTTCTTGATGAGTCTGGCTAAAAGTTTATCAATTTTGTTTATCTTCTCAAAGAACCAACTTTTCGTTTCATTGATCTTTGCTATTGTTTTCTTTTGTATTTCACTTATTTCTCCTCTGATCTTCATGATTTCTTTCCTTCTACTAACTTTGGGGTTTTTGTTGTTGTTGTTGTGCTTGTTTCTGTAGTTGCTTTAGGTGTAATATTAGGTTGTTTATTTGAGTTTTTTCTTGTTTCTTGAGGTAGGATTGTATTGCTATAAACTTCCCTCTTAGAACTGCTTTTGCTGCATCCCATAGGTTTTGGGTCCCTTGTTTTCATTATCATTTGTTTCTAGTTATTTTTTGATATCCTCTTTGATTTCTTGGTTATTTAGTAGCATATTGTTTAGCCTCCACATGCTTGTGGTTTTTACAGTTTTTTTTCCTGTAATTGATTACTAATCTCATACATTGTAGTCAGAAAAGATGCTTGATACAATTTCAATTTTCTTAAATTTACTGAGGCTTTTTTTGTGACCCAAGATATGACCTGTCCTGGAGAATGTTTCGTGTACACTTGAAAAGAAAGTATATTCTGCTGTTTTCGGATGGACTGTCCTATAAATATCAATTAAATCTGTCTGGTCTAATGTGTCATTTAAAGCTTGTGTTTTCTTATTAATTTTCTGTCTAAATTATCTATCCATTGGTGTAAGTGGAGTGTTATAGTCCCCCACTGTTATGGTGTTACTGTCAGTTTCCCCCTTTATGGCTTAGTATTTGCCTTATGTATTGGAGTGTGTGTTGCGTGCATAAATATTTACAAATGTTATATCTTCTTCTTGGAATGATCCCTTGATCATTATGTAGTGACCTTCTTTGTCTCTTGTAATAGTCTTTATTTTAAAGTCTATTTTGTCTGATATGAGAATTGCTACTCCAGCTTTCTTTTGATTTCCATTTGCATGGAATATCTTTATCCATCCCCTCACTTTCAGTCTGTATGTGTCCCTAGGTCTGAAGTGGGTCCTTTGTAGACAGCATATATATGGGTCTTGTTTTTGTATCCATTCAGCCAGTCTGTGTCTTTTGGTGGGAGCATTTAATCCATTTACATTTAAGGTAATTATTGATATGTATGTTCCTATTACCATTTTCTGAATTGTTTTGAGTTTGTTTTATAGGTCTTTTTGTTCTCTTGTGTTTCCTGCCTACTGAAGTTCCTTTAGCATTTGGTGTAGAGCTGCATTCTCTTAGCTTTTGCTTTTTTGTAAAGCTTTTGATTTCTCTGTCGAATCTGAATGAGATCCTTGCTGGGTAGAGTGATCTTGGTTGTAGCTTTTTCCCTTTCATCACTTTAAATATATCCTCCCTTCCGGCCTGCAGAGTTTCTTTTGAAAAATCAGCTGATAACCTTATGGGGATTCCCTTGTATGTTTTTTGTTATTTTTCCCTTGCTGCTTTTAAAATTTCTTTTGTATTTAATTTTTGATAGTTTGCTTAATATGTGTCTTGGCATGTTTCTCCTTGGATTTATCCTGTATGGGACTCTCTGCCCTTCCTGGACTTGACTGACTATTCCCTTTCCCATATTAGGGAAGTTTTCAACTATAATTTCTTCAAATATTTTCTCAGACACTTTCTCTTTCTCTTCTTCTTCTGGGACCATTATAATTCAAATGTTGTTGTGTTTAATATTGTCCCAGAGCTGTATGAGTCTGTCCTCATTTCTTTTTATTCTCTATGGCAGTTATTTCAATCATTCTCTTCCAGCTCATTTATCCATTCTTCTGTCTCAGTTATTCTGCTATTGATTCCTTCTAGTGTATTTTTCATTTCAGTTATTGTATTGTTTATCACTGATTATTTGTTCTTTATTTCTTCTAGGTCTTAGTTAAACATTTCTTGTATCTTCTTGATCCTGCCTCCATTCTATTTCTGACATCTTGGATCATCTTTACTATCAGTACTCTGAATTCTTTTCCAGGTAGATTACATATTTCCTTTTCATTTATTTGGTCTTGTGGGTTTTTACCTTGCTTTTTCATCTGCAATATATTTCTGTGTCATCTCATTTTGTCTAACTTACTGTGTTTGTTGTCTCCTTTCTGCAGGCTGCAGGGTTGTAGTTCTTGCTTCTGTTGTCTGCCCCCTGGTAAGTGAGGTTGGTCCAGGGGCTGGTGTAGGCTTCCTGGTGGGAGGGATTAGTGCCTGTGCTCTGGTGGGTGGAGCTGAGTCTTTTCCCTCTGATGGGCAGGGGCGCATCATGTGGTGTGTTTTGGGGTGTCTGTGAGCTTAGTACAACTTTAGGCAGCCTGTCTGCTGATGGGTGGGGCTGTGTTCCTGTCTTGCTGGTTGTTTAGTGTGAGGTGTCCAGTGCTGGAGCCTGCAGGCAGTTGGGTGGAGGTGAGTCTTGGTGTCAAGATGGATACCTCCAGAGAGCACATGCCAATTAATATTCCCTAGGCCAGGGAATCCTCTGGTGGTCCAGCATCCTGGATTCAGCACTCCCACCCTGGAGACGCAAGCCTGACCCCTTGCTGGGGAACCAAGCCACACAGCGCAGGCAGAGAAAAAAGGAAAACAAAAAAGAAAGAAATCAAACAAACAAAACCAAGACAAAGAGCAAAAACAAAAACAAACAGCAACAATGATAACAACACAAAAAAGAAGGAAAACAAATAAACAGACAAACCAAACCCAAGACAAATGATAAAACAAAACCAAACAAACAGGAACAAAGAAACAGACAAAAAAAAGAAAAGAAAACAAGAGAAGAAACAAAGAATTCAAAGATAAAACAATCAATAAAGCCTAAACTAACAAAAACAAAAAATGAAAAACAAAACAAAAACTGAGAGCAACTAAGAAAAGTGAAGAAAACATAGAACAAACACATAACAATGATCAAAACCCCCAAAGAGCAAAAACAAGAAAAAACACACAAAACAACAAAAAAAGTAAAGTAAAAATAGAAAAAATATATATTAAAAAATAAAAAGTACGAACAACAAGAACAAAATGAAACAAACAAAAAAAGAATAATAATAATAAGAATATTTTCCTGGGGACTCTTTCTCAGTGTCCTTGCTCCCACAGTGAGCCACAGCCAACCCCTGCCTCTCCAAGAGGCCCCCCAGTACTTCTAGCTATGTCTCTGTCCCTGCTGTAGGCATTATGGGGCCAGCTCAGACTCTGCCCTGGCCCAACTCCCATGTGTACTTGCCCCCAGAGTCCATTGCTGCTAAAGCTAGACTGTTCTCAGTTGTGGGAATACTCATTGTCTATTCAGATATTCCACAGATGCAGGACTTACCAAACCAATCAAGGGGACTTAATCCACAGCTTGTGCAGCTGCATGGAGAGATTTCTCTTCCTCTTACTTAGTCACACTGTCCCTGGGGCTCAGCTTTGGTTTTGGTCCCACCTCTTCATGTGCACCACCCTCAGGTGTCTATTCCCCACCCAGGCGAGAGAGAGAGCGAAAGCAGCAGCTGAGTGGGGCACACTTACTTACTCAGGCTGGGGAGGGGTATGGTGACGACAACTGGGGTGTGTGTGAAGTGGCAGAGACCAGCAGGCAGTTGCAACAGACTGGGGCATGCTCACTCTGGTGGGAGTCCCTTCCAGTGCCTGTAGAGTCAGGGGCTGTCTTGTGAGGGTAGTGGTGGCCCTGCCCCTTATGCGCAACAATGGCAATGTGTTTCCTAGGCAGACCATTCTTCCTCTAGGGGCACTCCTGGCTGCAGTCACTCCCATTCCCTCTCTTGTATCCACACAGCCAATAGCAGTCCTCTCCCTGGATCCAGTCTCTTAATCCCACACTTAATCACTCAGCCCCTGCCAGCATTGGCGGATTACCATCTCCAGGAGCCTCTGGCATGGGTAACACTCAGGATCCCAGAGCCTACATGGGCAGAGGAGGCCTTGGCTTGAGGGGTGGGTGAGCCTGCTCAGGTGGCTGCCCCTCCCAGTGCCCATGAAGGCTGAAGCTGGCAGGTAGGGGAAGAGAGTTGCAGTGGTGGCCCTACCCTTGCACACCACTCAACAATGACGCCTTGCTTCTATGGTGTCCCGGGCTCACTCCACAGACTTTCCTGGTTGTGGAGCTCCTTAGTCCTGTCTCTACACGCTGTCTTTTCACAGCCAACAGCTGTCCCCTCCCTGGGTCCATGCTTCAAACTCACTTTCCAGCACCCAGCCCCTCTCTGCAACAGGAGACACATGACTCAGGGTGGGGTGCGCAGGGCTGTAACACAGACCATGTGCACAGTTCTTACTTCCTCCTGCCTTCCACAGACTGTCTGCTGTGTTTCCCTTTGATCCCCCAAAGGTCTCTTTCTGTCCCAGCTAATTTCCCCATGGTGCAGGGGTTTTTCTGAGTGCAGGAATCTCTCCTCACCTTCAGTTTCCTGCCATGGTTGCTGGTCCCTTTTTAAATTCCTCTTTTCTTTTTTTCTTTCATCTTACTTGGCGAGGGGATTTTTCTTGTCCTTTTAGGTGTCCAGAGTCTTCTGCTAATGTTCAGCAGGTGTTCTGTGAGAATTGTTCCATTCGTAGATGGATTCTTCATGTACTTGTGAGGAGAGAAAAATTCTGCAACCCCCTATCCCACCACCTTGACTCCTCCTCCTGCCATTTCTTAACCCCCGTGTTTTTTTACAGTTAAAATTGTTGAACCTTGTGAAACTTCCTGTTTTCCTTTCTCACTTTGCCTGTGTCTACTGAGAACAGACTGGGTTGCCCAGCTGTATTAATATATAACTCCAAATCTCAGGGGCTTACATCCACAACATTTAAATTTTTTCTCATACTATATGGCCATCTTGGGTTGGCTTAGCTCTCCCCATGTTGCCTGAATTCTGTGACCCAGAACTGATGGAACATTCTTTGTTTGGAACATTTCTGATCATCAGGGCTCATGAGGAAAGAGAACTTAGTGAACCATGGGCTAATTTTTAAAGCTTCTTCTTGGAAATGATTCTGTCCTGTTTCATTGACCAAAGCAAGTCACAAGACCATGCCTGACTTATTTAGGAAGGGCATATACATTTCTAGAAATGGAAGGGTGCCAAATATGGGTTAACATAATGTAATTTACCACATTACTTGACTACTTCCAAGTAGCTGCCACCTGCCATATCTCCACTCTACTTGTAATTTTCTGCTCTGCTGGATTTTCTTTCCTCCCACTTCTAGTATCCTTCTTACTATATGACCATTATTTTTCAGTTTCTTTAAAATGGCCCTCATTATCCTGACTTCCTCTGAATGTTGATGCCTCCAAAAATTCTAAACTTGATTCCTCTTTTCTTTTCACTTTACATATAGCCTTCCCTGGGGGTTTTCATGTGTTCCTGTAGCTGTCAATATAATCTCCATGTTAAGAACTCTAAAATCTATTGATGCAACCTCTATTTTTCCTTTTAGGAGAAGAGATTCAATTATCCATAAATCACTTCCAACAAATGCTGTTTTTTAAAGTTCAGCTCAACAGACATTTATCTGGACTTCTTGTCTGTCTTTCAAAACACACTCTGATCTTCTAATTTCCTGTCTCAATATATAACACTATTTTCCTTGTTGCATGGGTCAGAAACTTGAGAATCATTCTAAGTATTTCCTCTTCTCAGCCTTATTTTCTAATTGGTAAGAAAGCCCTGTTAATTATAAGCCTTTTCCATATCTATCATATACATATTTTCATTACTACTACAGCTACTGCTTTTCCCAAAACCTTGTCATTCCTCACCAGACTACTGTGTTAATCTCCCAAATGGCCTCTGTATTCCCAAAGCTGATCTTTTCCAATCTGTCAGCTTCACAAAAGGAAAAGTGATTTCTTAAAATACGAGTCACTCCCTAGCTTCAAACTCATTGAAAGTTTTTTAGTGCTGATTGAAAAAAAGTCAGACACTATTTTAAACCAACAAACATATTCAAAATACAGATTTAGACATACTTATTTTCATACTTATTTCAAAATCTCCTTTCTCATCTGTGAAATCAAATACGAATTTGAACTTATTTATGTCTGTATTCTCAGCACATAGCACAGAGCTTGTAGGTAGTCAGCATTGGGTTTGTGTTTTTGAATAGATGGAAGTCTTTCTGTTAAGTTTTATCTTGTTGGGTTGACCCTTTGTTCTCTCCCGTCAGTCATATTATTAGGCTATTCATTACTATTTCTCCTAGCTTGCTGTGTTTTGCATATTTGAGAGGATGACTATGCCTTCATTCAAGGTGCTAAATGGAGAAGTCTGGGGAAAGAGTTCTGTGTCACGAAGTTTTGAGTAATAAATGTAATATAGCAGTCTATTGGGTCTGGAGGGTTTTTTTCTGGGTGTGTATCAAAGGGAATGACTTAGTTAAGAAGGAATTAGAAGACAGACTATGTTTAGGAACATAGGCAGAACCTGATGATTTTGGCAGAAGTTGATACAATTTATTATGAAAGTGACAACACCAAAAGCTGGCAAAGATATAGAAAAATTGGATCACTAGTACATTGCTGGTGTGAATGTAAAATGGTACAGCTACTCTGGAAAAATATTTTGACAGTTTCTTAAAAAACTAAACATGGAACTACCATACAACCCAGCAATTGTACTTCCAGATATTTATCCAGAGAAATAAAATTTATATTTATGCAAAAACAAGTACACAAATGTTCATAGCAGTTTTATTTGTAATAGTCAAAACCTAAAAACTACTCAGTTGTCCTCCAATGGATGAATGGTTAAACAAACTGCTGTACATCTATCTATAGGATTGGAATACTATCATCAATAACCTGAGAATAAACTATTGATACACACAATAGCCTGAATGAATCTTCAGAGACTTATGTTAAGTGAAAAAAGTCAATTCCCAAAAGTTAAATACTGTATGATTCCATTTATATAAACTTAAACATTCTCAAAATGACAGAACTACAGAAAAGGGAAACAAATTTGTGAGTTCCAGGGGCTAAGAAGGGGATGGGAGTAGGAGGGAAGTGAGTATGCTATTTAAGGGCCCCATGAGAAATTTTTATGGCAGTGGAAATGCTTTGTATCATGTATGTATTGATGTCAATATACTGGTTTTGATATTGTAGCATCATTTTGCAAGATATTGCCATTTGAAGAAACTTTGTAGAGAATATGCAGTTCTTGCAACTGCACGTGACTATGATTATCAAAAAATACAAAGTTTAGTTAAAAATATTGTGGAGATAATCAGAATATAGAAATATACATTATATGCAATTTAATTAATATAAGTGATATTTATGTATATGATATATATTTATATATATTCACATATGTATAATTATATCTGTGTATAATTACATATGTAACTTTAATTCCTTTCTTTCATAAGTTCAACAAACTAGAAGAAACCTGTTCACAGTTTTAAGTGATTTTTCAAAACATTTTTTGCACATTTAAAAGCATTCTTATATGAATAAGCCACACTGTATTTAAACTGACATCTATGTGAATATTTAAATCATTTCTAGTATATTTTTGTTATTATAAAGAGTTCTACAGTAAACATCTGTATATTTGCATGTAGTTTTCTATTTATCTCTTCAGAAAAATCTTGGAAGTAGAAATGCAATGCCAAGAATTCTTTAGTGTTTAAAATTTTGATAGCTACTGACAAAGTTCCATGTAAAAGAGCAGTTGGGATCTGAGGTTATTGAGGTCAGAGAAGGTCCATTACCAAAGATGGATTAGGGACCAAAGACAATGCTTGGGGTATGATTGTTCTGCTTGAGAAAGTAATAAATCCCTTTTTGGCTTGATGTGTTGGAAGGTCTGGAGATGCAATACCTGAATCATATTATTTCTGGCCTCCATGTTTAAGTCAAGTAATACAAACAAACAAATAAAGTAAAACTTATTTGCTGCATTTTTCTAAATTTTGGAAAGGTACCAGTTTAAAAGCTTGTAGGCTATTGAAGCAGATTAAAGATAGCAGGAGACACTCAGATGTCGTTAACAACATCAAAGGAGACATTTTATTTATATTTTTGTATATAAAAACTTAAAAAATAGAAGGTGCTGATATTTCTTACTATATATCTTGAATAGATATATAGTAAGAAATATCAGCACCTTCTATTTTTTAAGTTTTTCACTGGGAAACACAACTAAATGAAAATTATCTGATGTTCCTCCTTTCTAGTAACTACCTCTGGCTTTATTTTTATTTTTTTTATGTTTAAAAATTTATTTATTTATTTTTGGCTGTGTTGGGTCTTCATTGCTGTGTGTGGGCTTTCTCTAGTTGTGGTGAGTGGGGGCTACTCTTCGTTGAGGTGTGCAGGCTTCTCATTGCAGTGGCCTCTTGTTGCAGAGCACAGGCTCTAGGCATGCGGGCTTCAGTAGTTGTGGCTCACGGGCTCAGTAGTTGTGGCTCACGGGCTTAGTTGCTCCACAGCATGTGAGATCTTCCCAGACCAGAACTCGAACCCATGTCCTCTGCATTGACAGGCAGATTCTTAACCACTGCACCACTAGGGAATCCCCTACCTCTGGCTTTATTTTGAGCATCTTTTAAAAGTGCATTCTTTGCTCTGCCACTAGTTAGGTGGGTCTTTTTCTAATGAGAACTTGTTTCATGATCAAATAATAGTAACCACTAATATGACTAATGACTAATAGTAACCACTAATATGACTAATAGTTGGTTATTAAATATGTTCTATGTTTTTAATTCCACAAGTGGTGATTGAATATTAATTACCATATCGGTGCCAGTGCCAAAAATTGAGCACACAGTGATAAACAAAATGAACATGGCCCCACACATTTTACACTTTAAAGAAAGACATAGAAACTGTGTGAGTAAACACAGGTAAGTAGATCATTACAAATTATGATCAGAACTATAAAAAAAATAAGATTTTAAGAATGGTAACAGTGACAAGAGGTTCCCTGTTTTATTTTGAGTGGCTAAGGAAGTCCTTCTTTGGAAAGTCATTTAAGTTGGGACTTGAGCCTGTGAAGAACCCATCTTGGCCAAAGAATATTCTGAGTTGAATTTCCTGAATGTGCAAATATCCTAAGAGTCATGGGCAGTTTTGTGTCCAGTATTCCAATCTCCATCAATGGCACCACCACAGGTCCAATTATATTAGTCAGACAACTGGGAGTCATTTTTGAAACCGTGACACATCATATCCAATTCATCACCTTGTCCTATCAACTTCGCCTCCTAATATTCTCTTGAATCCTCCCACATGGCTCCATCTGCACTGATACTCCCTCATCCAAGTCTCTCTCTTCTCTTGTAAGAGCTTCCTAGAAGGTTTCCTTCTTCTACTCTGGACTCCTCAGTCTGGTCCTCACAGCAGCCAAGTGATCCTTTCAAAATGGAACAATGATCATTCTCATTCTAATGCCTAAAATCCTTTGGTGGCTTTCCATTGTTCTTGGAGTTAAGAATGAAATCCTGATTAAGCCTGTGAGTGCTGTAGGCCTAGCACTTGCTTTCCTCCCTTGATTTCATTTGTTTCACAGCCACTTGACCATCTGGCGTGAGGATGCCTGATACAGGGATTTTGCAAAGGCTGTTCACTCATAAGTACTTCCTCTTCATTTACTTCTGCTGAAATTTTTCTCATTACCTCCTTGTCATTTTGTTTGTTTGTTTTTTCCAGATCACAGCTCAGGTCTCACTGTCTTAGGAAACCCTCCTCCCTGTCCAGGTGAGATATATTTGTTAGAGGCTCTAGTAGAATCATGTTCCTTCCTTCCTGAGCATGTCTCTCAAAAATAATTACATACTTATACATGATTATGTGATCATTATTTGTCTCTCCCACTTGTTTGCAAGCTCCAAGAGGGTAGAGTCTAGTACCTAGCATAGAGCATGGGGCATAGTAATATTCAGTAAGTATTTTATGATTAAATGATTGAGTAACACCAATTAATATACACCTATTAGGGCTTCCCTGGTGGCGCAGTGGTTGAGAGTCCGCCTGCCGATGCGGGGGACACGGGTTCGTGCCCTGGTCCGGGAAGATCCCGCGTGTCACGGAGCGGCTGGGCCCGTGAGCCGTGGCCGCTGAGCCTGCGCGTCCGCAGCCTGTGCTCCGCAACGGGAGAGGCCACAGCAGTGAGAGGCCCGCATACCGCAAAAAAAAAAAAAAAAAAAAAAAAAAAAAAAAAATACACCTATTAGATGATCCATTTTCTAGATACTCTAGAAGGCATTTTCTTTAAAGAAAGGATAGGGAATTGCATTATCCTAGTATTAGTCTAGTATTAGTCTGGCTTTAAATTAACACTATATTCTCCATCCACATTGTAAGAGGATTACACTGAAAAGCTAGAAATCCTCCTGATTTCCCTCACATATTACCTGGGGCTAGAGGTATATCAGTCATGTGTATTGGCTTTCTCAAGGTAGCTCAGGACCCACATAAGCCAACTAGACACATGATGTGGTCAAGTGTTGTCTCAGTGTCTGAGACAGGACTGAGAACATGGTAAGGAAAAAATAAGTACTTCAAAGTCAATCTCAAAATTCTAGAAAATGCAAGCTAATCTATAATATCAAAAAGCAAATCAGTAGTTAACTGTGGCTAGAACAGGGAGTGGTGAAAGGGAGGAATGAATTACAAATGACAAGAGAAAACTTTGGGGGGTAGTGGATATATTCATTATCTTGATTGTGGTGGTGGTTTTGTGGGTATATGCATATGTAAAAACTCTTCAAATTGTGTACTTTAAATATGTGCAGTTTATTATACATCAATTATGCCTCAGTAAAGTTATAAAAAGTTACTCATACACTGTGAAATACAGATCTAAGCTAATTTTTGTCAATACAATGTCAATTTGGGCCTGTAAGAGAATTACTACATTTTGAAGATTTTTTTGACAATATCCATCATAATTTTTTAAAATGTCCTCTGTCATTTCTAATTCTATTGATTTGAGTCTTCTCCCTTTCTCTCTTGATGAGCCTGGATAATGGTTTATCAATTTTTTTTTATCTTCTGAAAAAAACAGCTTTTAGTTTTGTTGATTTTTGCTATTGTTTCCTTCATTTCTTTTTCATTTATTTCTGGTCTGATCTTTATTATTTCTTTCCTTCTGCTAACGTTAGGATTTTTTTGTTCTTCTTTCTCTAATTGCTTTAGGTGTAAAGTTAGGTTGTTTATTTGAGATGTTTCTTGTTTCTTGAGGTAGGATTTTATTGCTATAAATTTCCCTCTTAGAACTGCTTTTGCTGCATCCCATAGTTTTGGGGTCATCATGTATTCATTGTCATTTGTTTCTATGTATTTTTTGATTTCCTCTTTGGTTTCTTCAGTGATCTCTTGGTTATTTAGTAGTGTATTGTTTAGCCTCCACGTGTTTGCATTTTTTACATATTTTTTCCTATAATTGATATCTAGTCTCATAGTGTTGTGGTCGGAAAAGTTACTTGGGTGGGATAGGGAGGGTAGGAGGAAGACACAAGAGGGAAGAGATATGGGAGATATATGTATATGTATAGCTGACTCACTTTGTTATAAAGCAGAAATTAACACACCATTGTAAAGCAATTATACTCCAATAAAGATGTTAAAAATAAATAAATAATAAAATAAAATACTGCTACCCCCCAAATAATAATAATAATAATTTCCTTTTATCTAGCAATTCAGTTTTTAGAAGTCTTTTATAAAGAAATAAAAAATCAGTGCATGTGTTTATATGTATAAGGATGGTTATGGCAACATCCTTTAAGAGCTGAAAAAGTAGAAAAAATTGTATTATGAATGCCCATCAATAGGGAAATTATAATGTTTTAAATTTTGAGCTATCAGGTAACCTTTAGAAGATTTGTATCAGGCTTCCCTGGTGGCGCAGTGGTTGAGAGTCTGCCTACCGATACAGGGGGCACGGGTTCGTGCCCTGGTCCGGGAAGATCCCACATGCCACGGAGAGGCTGGGCCCATGAGCCATGGCTGCTGAGCTTGCGCATCTGGAGCCTGTGCTCCACAACGGGAGAGACCACAACATTGAGAGGCCCGTGTACTGCCAAAAAAAAAAAAAAAAAAATTTGTATCTACTTATCTAAAATAAATACAATGAGATATTGTTAAATAAGAAGGGCAAACTGCAGAATAGAGGGCACACACAGATCTCCCTCTACATTTGTATGTATATTTGGATGGACAGGAGAATGGAGTCAATATTGGTTTCTGGGAAGGCTGATTTGGGGATAATGGTGTTTGAGTGGGAAGTGATTAACTTTTAAAATGTATACATTTTCTCACTTTCCCCATCATTTTTCCCCTTAAGGTAAGCATATGCTGCTTTAATCATTTTTGAAGAGGAATTTGAAATAAAACATCTTGTCAATTAATACACATTAGACAGTAAGTTCCCCTCCCTCTCAAAATAAAAACAAAAACAACAGAAGGAAATCCTATCACAAACATAAAAAGCAGTGAAGTAAAAACCAAGGGCTTTAGGCTCACACAGAATTTTCTTCAAGTTCAGGCTCCAGCAGTAGTGATGTGAGTGATCTTGGGAAATTTCCTTAAACTTTCAGGTTCTCAATTGCATTATTTCAAAGGGAATGCTAATATCTAATTTTTGCACTTAAAGTGAGGATTAAATGAGGCAACATTTCTGAAGGTCCAAGTATGTGTAATGTTCCAACAACATCTATTGTTTTACCAACTTAGCTAGATTTTGAAGAGCCATCACTGAATGTCAAGAATTGTCACAGTCTAAGCTTTAATTTAAGTTGTCCCCTGTGGTTGAATTACCCTTCCTCCACTTTCTCTGTGTCTCCAAATCCTTTCTCACCTATCAAGATACAGCTCGAATATTATTACCACTGAGAAGTCTTCCCAGAGTTTCCAAGGGAGCATTTATGGCTGTCCCAGTTTGTATGCTACTGTGTCTGTGCCTCTGTTACACAAGATCATGCTGTGTGGTTACTTGATTATGTGCTCATATCTTTTGCATCAAAGTTGTGTACTATTTGAAGGCAAGAACCACAGAATATCCAATGTTGCATCCTTACTATCTTGTCCTTAAGTAGAAATATTATGATTTTAATTTCTTTGCTTAAATAGAGCACAATAAATGTTTATTGACCAGTTACTCTCTGACAGATACTTTTCTAATTTCTCACTATAGTTCCAGGAATATTGAACAAAAGAGGTAAAATTATTGCCTCATAGAGCTTATAGTCTATTAGGGGTGCAGAAAAAGGAACAAAATAAATGAAGAAGTTTTAAATTGTGTTAAAAGATGAGCACTATGGAGGAAAATACAGCAGCCCAAAGGGATAAGAAATGGTGGGCCCAGAAGGTGCAATTTTAAGCAGAGTACCCAACAAAGGTCTCACTGAAAAGGTGATCTCAAAGATAAGATTTAAAGAACTGAAGGAGCAAGCCAGCAAGCCAGTGGCTGTCTTGGAGAAGGACATTTTAGGCAAAAGATAGAATAAATGCAAGACTTTGAGGAAAAAACATTCCTGGAGTGTTAGAGAAGAGCAAGGATCCAAGATGGCTAGAGTGAAAGTAGCAAAGGAATGAGTGGCAGTAGAAGAAATGTGATGTGGGTAGCTCAGGGAGGTTCTCAGCCACCATTGTAAGAAAATTTTAAAATTTAGCTTTTGTTCAGAATGAGATGGGAAGTAGCAGAAGGAACTTATAAAATTTGAATTATATTTTAATAGAAGTACTCTTTCTGCTTAGCATCTCTGTAAAGTGCAAGAGGTAAATTCCCTCAAATGCTGATGTTATGGTAGGGACTTTGGGATTGGGGACAGAGCGATGCAGTGGACTGTGTCCTCAGGGTGTCACAGGGCAGCAGAGTTGTGTTGGAGTTTGGATCAACCTCCCACTCAGCCTCCATCAGCTCTCATATCTTAGGCATGATGTCCATTACCTTCCCTGAGCCTCAGTTTCCTCGCCTGTCATGTGAAGAAAATAATGCCTGACCAGGTTACTTCAATTGTACTGCAGTTAAAGGTTACAGTGAGATAACAGTGTGAAGGGACCATATAAACAAAACAAAACAAAACATGTGAGGATGTGAGAGATTCTTCATCTTCAAAAACAGGTGTTCCTGCTGGCTGCAGAGAGGGGTCTTACTGGAGGGTGGGAAGAGAAGTAACATGCATTGTAAAGCAATTGGGAAACCTTCAAAATCTCTATAGTTTTCTGGAGATCTTAGACAGGTCTTTCTCTGTAGTGCACAAAATCTAGTACTGATTCGGTACCTGCTTTTTTTGTTGTTGTTGCTTGTCTTGTTGTGTTGTGTTTTGCTATTTTACCAACATGAAAGAGAGATTTCAAATTGTTCAACAAACAGGTGAAGATAAAGACAAAGCTCTGATAGAGCATGTCTCTCTCACATAGGGAGTACACTGATTCCTTTACTTATAGTAAATATATTTCCCAAGCACAAGTTAGGCACTCAGAATATGAAGAGGGATTCTTGGTTCACATTTGTTGGGAAGAAGCAGTTTGCATGTCAGATGCAGAATATCATAGAAATCTTAGGTAACTTTGATTATGAGGATGTGATGTTTAAATTTAGCACAGTATTGAAATGATCAACAAAAAGAAAAGGTAACCTATGGAATAGGAGAAAATATGTGCAAATCATATATCTGGTAAGGAATTAACTTCCAAAATATAGAAGGAGCTCATACTGATCAATAGCAAAACCAAATTTTCTTCTTAAAAAAATAGGAAAAAACCTAAAAAAACCTGAATAGACATTTTTCCAAAGAAGACATAAAAATGGCTGACAGATATATGAAAAGGTGCTCAACATCACTAATCACTAGGACAATACAAAACAAGGCCATGATGAGATATGACCTCACACCTGTTACAATGGCTATGATCAAAATACAAGAGATAACAAGTGCTGACAAGGTTGTGGAGAAAAGGGAACACTTGTGCACTGTTGGTGGGAATGTAAATTGGTGTAGCCATAAAGAAAAACAGTATGGAGTTTCCTCAAAGAAATAAAAATAGAATTACCATATGATCCAGCAATCCTACTTCTGGGTATATATCCAAGGGAAATAAAACCACTATCTCAAAAAGATATCTGTACCTCCACATTCACTGCAGCATTAATTACAGTAAACAAGACATGGAAACAACCTATGTCTGTCAATAGAGGAATGTGGTATATATATATATATATAATGGAATATTGTTCAACCTTAAAAAAGAAGGAAATCCTGCCACTTGAAACAATATAGATGAATTATGAGGATGTAATGCTAAGTGAAATGAGTTAGGCAAAAAAAGAAAAATATTGTATGATCTCATTTATATATGAAATCTTAAAAAATAAATGGAAGTCATTGAAGTAGAGAGTAGATGGGTGGTTGCCAGGGGCAGAGGAGATGGTGGGAGAAATGGGTGAAGCTGGCCAGAGATTTCAAACTTCCAGTTATAAGATCAATTAGTTGGAGATCTAATATACAACATGGTGATTATAGTTAATAATACTGTATTGTGTACTTGACAGTTGCTAACAAAGTAGATCTTAAAAGTTCTCACTACAAAACAAACAAAAAGGTAACCATGTGAGGTGATGGTTGTGTTAAATAACCTTGTTGTGGTAATCATTTTGCAATATATATGTATATCAAATCATCACGTTGTATATCTTAAAGTTCCACAATGTTATATATCTATTATATTTCAATGAAGTTGGGGATAAAAAGAAACTGGAGGTCTCTGGAAAATTTGAGCATGGATTATCTAAATTTATTGTAGAAAGTAATATATATTTTTCAATATTTAGTACATAATCACTCTTTGTTTGGCCATCTGCATTATTAAAGGTTCTTTGTGTTGTATGCAAACCTCTCCTGGCTTAGTATAAATAGGAAGACAACAAACAAAAGATTTATTGGATTGACACAGCAGACGCAGAGGAGGTTGACTCAGATATCTGGTGGGGTGGAGCAGATACAGACTATGCAGATGGGAGCCGTGTGGCTGACAGGGTCTTGGTGCTGTGCCTGAGTGTCAGGGCTGAGCCACTGAGGTGGGAGAGCCGAGTTCAGGACACTGGTACACCAGAAACCTCCCAGCCCCATGTAATATCAAATGGTGAAAGCTCTCCCAGAGAGCTCCATCTCAACGCTAAGACCCAGCTCCACTCAACGACCAGCAAGCTACAGTGCTGGACACCCTATGCCAAACAACTAGCAAGACAGGAGCACAGCCCCATCCATTAGCAGAGAGGCTGTCTCAAATCATAATAAGGTCACAGGTACCCCAAACACACCACCGGACATGGTCCTGCTCACCAAAGAGACAAGATCCAGCCTCATCCACCAGAACAAAGACACCAGTCCCTTCCACCAGGAAACCTACACAACCCACTGAACCAACCTTACCCACTGGGGGGCAGACACCAAAAACAACAGGAACTATGAACCTGCAGCCTGCAAAAAGGAGGCCCCAAACACAGTAAGTTAAGCAAAATGAAAAGACAGAGAAATACACAGCAGATGAAGGAGCAAGATGAAAACTCACCAGAACAAACAAATGAAGAGGAAATAGTCAGTCTATCTGAAAAAGAATTGGGTAATGAGAGTAAAGATAATCCAAAACCTTGGAAATAGAATGGAGAAAATACAAGAAACAGTTAACAAGGACCTAGAAGAACTAAAGAGCAAACAAACAATGATGAGCAACACAATAAATGAAATTAAAAATTCTCTAGAAGAAATCAATAGCAGAATAACTGACGCAGAGAACACAGAAGTGACCTAGAAGATAAAATAATGGAAATAACTACCACAGAGCAGAATAAAGAAAGAAAAATAAAAAGAATGGAGGACAGTCTCAGAGACATCTGGGGCAACATTAAAAGCACCAACATTCAAATTATAGGGGTCTCAGAAGAAGAGAAAGAAAAGGGAATGAGAAAATATTTGAAGAGCTTATAGGTGAAAACTTCCCTAATATGGGAAAGGAAATAGTCAATCAAGTCCAGGTAGCACAGAGAGTCCCATAGAGGACAAATCCAAGGAAAACATGCCAAGACACATATTAAGCAAACTACCAAAAATTACATACAAAGAAAAAATATTAAAAGCAGCAAGGGAAAAGCAACAAATAACATACAAGGGAATCCCCATAAGGTTAACAGCTGATCTTTCAGCAGAAACTCTCCAAGCCAGAAAGGAGTGGCAGGACTTATTTAAAGTGATGAAAGGGAAAAACCTGCAACCAAGATTACTCTACTGAACAAGGATGTCATTCAGATTCGATGGAAAAATTAAAACCTGTACAGACAAGGAAATGCTAAGAGAATCCAGCACCACCAAACCAGCATTACAACAAATGCTAAAGGAACTTCTCTAGGCCGGAAACGCAAGCGAAGGAAAAGACCTACAATAAGAAACCCAAAACAATTAAGAAACTGGTAATAGGACCATACATATCGATAACTACCTTAAGTGTAAATGGATTAAATGCTCCAACCAAAAGACATAGACTGCCTGAATGGATACAAAAAACAAGACCCATATATATGTTGTCTACAAGAGACCCACTTCAGACCTAGGGACACATACAGATTGAAAGTGAGGGGATGGATAAAGATATTCCATGCAGATGGAAATCAAAAGAAAGCTGGAGTAAGAATTCTCATATCAGACAAAATAGACTTTAAAATAAGGACTATTACAAGAGACAAAGAGGAACACTACATAGTGATCAAGAGACCAATCCAAGAAGAAGATATAACAGTTGTAAATAACTACACACCCCACATAGGAGCACTTCAATGCCTAAGGTAAATGCTAACAGCCATAAAAGGGGAAATTGACAGTACCACAATAATAGTAGGGGACTTTAACACCCCACTTTAACCAATGGACAGATCATCCAAAGTGAAAATAAATAAGGAAACACAAGCCTTAAATGATACATTAAACACGATGGACTTAATTGATATATATAGGACATTCCATCCAAAAAGAACAGAATACACTTTCTTCTCAAGTGCTCATGGAACATTCTCTAGGATAGAACGTAACTTGGTCACAAATCAAGCTTTGCTAAATTTCAGAAAATTGAAATTGTATCAAGTACATTTTCCAACCACAGTGCTATGAGACTAGATATCAATTACAGGAAAAAATCTGTAAAAAATACAAACACATGGAGGCTAAACAATACACTACTAAATAACCAAGAGATGACTAAGGAAATCAAAGAGGTAATCAAAAAACACCTAGAAACAAATGACAATGAAAACATGGTGACCCAAAACCTATGGGATGCAGCCAAAGTATTTCTAAAGGGGAAGTTTATATCAATACAATGCTACCTCAAGAAACAAGAAACATCTCAAATAAACAAACTAACCTTACACCTAAATCAGTTAGAGAAAGAAGAACAAAAAAACCCTAAAGTTAGGAGAAGGAAAGAAATCATAAAGATCAGATCAGAAATAAATGAAAAAGAAATGAAGGAAATGATAGCAAAGACCAATAAAACTAAAAGCTGGTTCTTGAGAAGTTAACAAAATTGATAAACCATTAGCCAGCCTCATCAAGAAAGATAGGGAGAAGATTCAAATCAATAGAATTAGAAATGAAAATGGAGAAGTAACAACTGACACTGCTGAAATACAAAGGATCATGAGAGATTACTACAAGCAACTCCATGCCAATAAAATGGACAACCTGGAAGAAATGGAAAAATTCTTAGAAAAGCACAACCTTCCAAGACTGAACCAGGAAGAAATAGAAATATAAAGACAAATTACAAGCACTGAAATTGAAGCTGTGATTAAAAATCTTCCAACAAACAAAAGCCTAGGACCAGATGGCTTCACAGGGGAATTCTTTGAAACATTTAGAGAAGAGCTAACACCTATCCTTCTCAAACTCTTCCAAAAGATAGCAGAGGGAGGAACACTCCCAAACTCATTCTACAAGGCCACCATCCACTGATAACAAAATCAGACAATGATGTCACAAAAAAAGAAAACTACAGGCCAATATCACTGATGAACATAGATGCAAAAATCCTCAACAAAATACCAGCAGACAGAATCCAACAAAACATTAAAATGTTCATAGACCATGATCAAGTGGGGTTTATCCCAGGAATGCAAGGATTCTTCAATATATGCAAATCAATCAATGTGATACACTATATTAACAAATAGAATGATAAAAACCATATGATAATCTCAACAGATGCAGAAAAACTTTTGACAAAAGTCAACACCTATTTATGATAAAAACCTTCCAGAAAATAGACATAGTGAGAACTTACCTCAACATAGTAAAGGCCATATATGACAAACCCACAGCCAACATTGTTCTCAATGGTGAACGACTGAAACCATTTCTACTAAGATCAGGAATAAGACAAGGTTGCCCACTCTCACCACTATTATTCAACATAGTTTTGGAAGTTTTAGTCACAGCAATCAGAGAAGAAAAAGAAATAAAAGGAATCAAAATCAAGAAAGAAGAAGTAAAACTGTCATTGTTTGCAGATAACATGATACTATAAATAGAGAATCCTAAAGATACTACCAGAAAACTACTAGAGCTAATCAATGAATTTGGTAAAGTAGCAGGATACAAAGTTAATGCACAGAAATCTTTTGCATTCTTATACATTAATGATGAAAAATCTGAAAGAGAAATTAAGGAAGCATGGACCTGAAGATATGAGGAGGGAGAAGGGTAAGCTGTGACTAAGTGAGAGAGTGGCATGGACATATATACACTACCAACTGTAAAATAGATAGCTAGTGGGAAGCAGCCGCATAGCACAGGGAGATCAGCTTAGTGCTCTGTGACCACCTAGAGGGGTGGGATAGGGAGGGTGGGAGGGAGGGAGATGCAAGAGGGAAGAGATATGGGAACATATGTATATGTATAACTGATTCACTTTGTTGTAAAGCAGAAACTAACACAGCATTGTAAAACAGTTATACTCCAATAAAGATGTTAAAAAAAAAAGAAATTAAGGAAACACTCCCATTTACCATTGCCAGAAAAAGAATAAAATACCTAGGAATAAACCTACTTAAGGAGACAAAACAATTTTATGCAGAAAACCATAAGACACTGATGAAAGAAATTAAAGATGATACAAACAGATGGAGAGATACACCATGTTCTTGGATTGGAAGAAGTAACATTGTGAAAATGACTATAGTACCCAAAGCAATCTACAGATTCAATGTAATCCCTATGAAACTACCAATCGCATTTTTCAGAGAACTAGAACAAAAAATTTCACAATTTGTATGGAAACACAAAAGACCCCCAATAGCCAAAGCAATCTTGAGAAAGAAAAACGGAGCTGGAGGAATCAGGTTCCTGGACTTCAGACTATACTACAAACCTACAGTAATCAAGACAGTATGGTACTAGCACCAAAACAGAAATATAGATCAATGGAACAGGATAGAAAGCCCAGACATAAACCCATGTACATATGGTCACCTTAACTTTGATAAAGGAGGCAAGAATATACAATGGAAAAAAGACAACCTCTTAATAAATGGTGCTGGGAACACTGGACAGCTACATGTAAAAGAATGAGGTGCTGGGAACACTGGACAGCTACATGTAAAAGAACGAAATTAGAACAGTCCCTAACACCATACACAAAAATAAACTCAAAATGTATTAAAGACCTAAATGTAAGGCCAGACACTATAAAACTCTTAGGGGAAAACATAGGCAGAACATCTATGACATAAATCACAGCAAGATCCTTTTTGCCCCACCTCTTGGAGAAATGGAAATAAAAACAAAAATAAACAAATGGGACCTAATGAAACTTAAAAGCTTTTGCAGACCAGAGGAAACCATAACCAAGACAAAAAGACAGCCCTCAGAATGGGAGAATATAGTTGCAAATGAAGCAACTGACAAAGGATTAAGCTCCAAAATATACAAGCAGCTCATGCAGCTCAATATCAAAAAGACAAATAACCCAATCCAAATATGGGCAGAAGACCTAAACAGACATTTCTCCAAAGAAGATATACAGATTACCAACAAACACATGAAAGAATGCTCAACATCACTAATCATCAGAGAAATGCAAATCAAAACTACAATGAGCTATCACCTCACACCAGTCAGAATGGCCATCATCAAAAAATCTGCAAACAATAAAGGTGTGGAGAAAAGGGAACCCTCTTGCACTGTAGGTGGAATGTAAATTTATACAGCCACTATGGAGAACAGTATGGAGGTTCCTTAAAAAAATAAAAGTAGAACTACCATACGACTCAGCAATTGCACTATTGGGCATATACCCTGAGAAAACCATAATTCAAAAAGAGTCATGTACCACAATGTTCATTGCACCTCTATTTACAATAGCCAGGACGTGGAAGCAACCTATGTGTCCATCAACAGATGAATGGGTAAAGAAGATGTGGCACATATATACAATGGAATATTACTCAGCCATAAAAAGAAATGAAACTGAGTTATTTGTCGTGAGGTGGATGGACCTAGAGTCTGTCACACAGAGTGAAGTAAGTCAGAAAGAGAAAAACAAATACCGTATGCTAACACATATATATGGGATCTAAAAAAAAAAAGGTTTTGAATAACCTAGGGTCAGGACAAGAATAAAGTCTAAAGATGAAGACGTAGAGAATGGACTTGAGGACACCGGGAAGGGGAAAGGTAAGCTGGGATGAAGTGAGAAAGTGGCATGGACATATATACACTACCAAATGTAAAATAGATAGCTAGTGGGAAGCAGCCACATAGCACAGGGAGATCAGATCGGTGCTTTGTGACCACTTAGAGGGGTGGGACAGGGTGGGGGCTAGGGAGATGCAAGAGGGAGGAGATATGGGGATATATGTATATGTACAGCTGATTCACTTTGTTATAAAGCAGAAACTAACACACCACTGTACAGCAATTATACTCTGATAAACATGTTTAAAAAAGAAAGGTTTAATGAAAATACACTGGAATTGCTTTCAGAGTCAAAGTGCTTGGTAAGAACAGGAATCCAGGACAGAAGCACATAGATTTTTTAAAAAAATATCTTTATTTTAGTGTAATTACTTTACAATGTTGTGTTAGTTTCTGTGTACAACAAAGTGAATCAGCTCTAAGTATACATATTCCCCATATCCCTCCCTCTTGAGCTTCCCTCCTATCTAGACTAGAGTGCTGCCATAATTGTCCTTGTGCTTTATGATTTCAGTCTTGTCTTACTGTCCACATTAAATAATTCTGGGAGAATCTTCTTGGCTCAGTTGGGTCAGGTTTGACAATGGTTCAATCCTTTATGACCAAGTGGGCAAGAACCACACCAATTGCCACTGAGGATGCACATCTGTGTAACAAGTGGTAGAAGAAATGAAAGAACTGCATTAGACTTGTCAAGGACTCTTCCATCCACAATTTTCATATGTCTTCAAGGGCACTCTGCTATTCTATGAGAATAATAAAAACTGTGGAACAGCATTAACCTTGTTAATTCTTTTTTAAGGGTCAGTTTTTAGTTTACTAGCCCAGGAGTGTAATCTCAGATTTTATGAAAGACTTTTCTGAAAAGGATTTATGAAACTTTTAAGTTTGAAACCTCATGCATTTTTAGGGGTTAAGGGTTTTTTCTTTGGAGTCAGGTTCAAATCTTCTTTCTGTTGTTTACTGGTTCTGTGACTTTGGCCTTATGTTATCTGAAATTTAGTTTACTTAATTTGAAGTGTTCTTCAGTTATTCTGGATAATAATAATTTTTATATATTTCATATTTTTTGTATCATTAAAAACTTTAAACATGCTTCAGGAAAAATTACTTCCACCAACAAAAATCTTAATGAAGTAGGATATGTGTTCCCAAAGAGGACACATTTATTTTGACTTCTAGAGGAAAAAAATGCAAAGTCAGGATGTTCAAAAGAAGCTGCCTTTGGTTAAAACCAGGACCTGAGTCCTGAAAACTTGCTGGGAGCTGTTTTGAGGCCTATGTCCTTAGAAACATAAACCAGAGACAGGGAAACAATTATCAGCTAAAGAGGGCTTAAAGACTTAAGAAAAATACAAAGATATTTTAATTTTTTCTTTAACATTTTTATGTCTCTGCCCTTTAGCACTTGAGATGATTTATAATGAAATCAACTATAATATATATTTGAAGAAACAAGCAACAACAACAAAAATGAAAAGGCAAGAATCAACAACAGGGATGAAAGGAGAATGCACATATGTTTACTGGGGTAAATTGAGTCATCAGTTTCTCTTTGAGTTTCTGGATAGACAGGAAAAGTAAATAAATGAAATAAACCAAGCTATATAAATCTTTTTTTTTTTTTTTTGTGGTACGCGGGCCTCTCACTGTTGTGGCTTCTCCCGTTGCGGAGCACAGGCTCCGGACGCACAGGCTCAGCGGCCATGGCTCACGGGCCCAGCCACTCCGCGGCACGTGGGATCTTCACGGACCGGGGCATGAACCCTTATCCCCTGCATTGGCAGGCGGACTCTCAACCACTGTGCCACCCGGGAAGCCCTATATAAATCTTATAACCAGAAATGAGGAAGCAGTAGTGAGTGAAGGAAATTTTTTTTTCTTGCTCTAAATTCTAAAAGAAATATTTCCCATCAAACTTCATGAGGTGGATATTGAGTGATGTCATGCCCATCTGCAATTTGACTCATTAGTTACTTGAGGATTTCCTATTAAATTTATTTATTCCTAGCTCCCTCCCTAGGAAGTTCTGACTCAGCAGGTCGAAACATGTCATCTAGTGTGTCCAAGTATATTATGTTCTTAATTTTAAAAATGTACATAGATATTAAGAATTCACAAAGTGCTTTCCCATCTTTTACTTCTTTCATAATCTTGGTGAGGTTCATTGGATTCCTATTTTAACACAAGAAAGGTAATTTATACTTTAAGATGTCAAATGACTTAAGACACTGGGAGACTTGAATCCCCATGATTTCAAGTTATGCAGGACATTAGGAGTTAAGATTGTAGTTTATTAACATAAGGAAATCATGTCAATGTGATTGAGCTGAGGTTGGGAGAATCTCAGATTAATTAGGTGTCCAATTATTAGATGATTAATTTTTGAGAACTTGCCCTTTTCTGCTCATCATCTGAGATTGCATGCGGAAATTCACCTTCTTTGTAAAGCCCTCTTAATGCCCACCCTTTCCTCCAGGGCTTCCTTTTTATATTCTTTCTCCAAGGCATGTCCACGGCACTTGTACATAGAACTTCATTGTTTTCCTGCACAATCCTGGGGTGCACTGTGCTATATGATAGTCCAAACCATAAACTTGTTAATGATGAGACAGTGTTATTCATCTTGGTAGCATTGGCAGAATCTGACACATAGTAGGCGTGGGTTAAATAAGCATTAAAGGACTATGTAAGAAAGAGGCATATGTCATAGGAGAAAAATGGGATATCTATATATGTATCTATTTATCTACCTATCTTAATTTAGGAAATACCTAAAACTTTGGCCAAATTTTCTATACTGGAGAAATAGGCATTGCTGTGAATCACTAATTCTAAAGTCATGATTTGCTTTTGATTTGATGAGGCACTTATCATACAAATGCAACTTTTAAAACTATTTATTAAATGAACAGTCACTGGAGTTTGGAGAGACAGCCTTGATCAAACCATCCAAAATTTAATCTCTGCCTTAGAGGCTTCTTTCTCTCTAGTCCATTTGGTTTATATCCCTAGACAGAGCCATTCCTCTCTGCCCATTAGGGCATCTACAGTTGGTTCGTGAATCCACTCAAAGTTTTTTTATATGCAGTTAAAAAATTTCCAACATTAAGGTCTGAAACAATTAAGTTCCAAACATTTTAAATATTAATAAGGAGTGAAGTGAGACTCAAGGAGACCAACTGACCTCCCCATGGTCACACAACCAATAAGAGGCCAAGATAGAAGCTGAACTTACATCTTCTCTATGGCTTTTGCTCTTTCTAAAATTTCATGTTGCCTTGCTTATTGGACTGTCTCATACATTGAGCCTCTAGGGTGGCACTCCAGAGATTCAGGGTGTGAGCACCAATGAGCCTGAATGAAGGCAAAGGGTTAGGAAACCTGCAACAAGAGGTAGGCTGTTCCATGAGAAGATGGGAATGGGAAGATGCAAACATAAGTGAGTGTTTTTAGAAGCTTAGCTGTCTTTGGGGTGAGATTCAGGCATGTCTGCATTGGGCACATCTTGATTCCAATGTGCAAGTCTGATTTCCATCCTTAGAAGCTTAAGGAAAAGGGTGGGCTAAGTTCCAGGGTAATATGATAGTAGCTTTCTAAGCTCATGCCAATCACTCCCTTGTTATGAAATGAAGCCAGTAGGGAAAAAGTTGGGAAAGACCATGATTCCTGGAGATGCATATAAGGTAATTCAACTAACCAAAGGGTTAGGGTTTTATTTCTATGGGCACCTCGAGGTATGTCTAAGATCACACAGCTTAATCACTATTCTCTACTGCCTTTTCCTATACTATTCGCTGTTCAGTAGCTCTATTACTGAGTGACAGAGCACAGACTGGAATCAGGCTGTTTGAATTCAGATCCACCCCTCCTCCCTTATTAACTTGGCCACATTAATTAAGCTCCCTGATACTTGGTTTCATTATTTATAAAATTTAAGAATAACAATACATATTTTTCATAGGGAATGTTAGATAGAATTAAATTAGGTACTACATATACAGCATTTAGCTTACTGCCTAAAACAAAAGTACTAAGTTCATGCTAGTTACTTACAGAATTACTTTCTCAAGTCTATCATTTCTGTATTTATATTTCTATATCCATTCTCAGGAGAGAACTGGATAAGGAAACAGCAGGTATCTCTGAGGACTCAAACCAGACTATTTGCACATAAATCTAACTGCAGGATTAAAGAGTTTACTAGTCCTTTCTCCTGGAATTAGGTTCAGTAAATCTCACTCTTCTCATGAGTAACTAATTGTCTGTTTACCTGGGTCTTCAGATTTTAATGCATATAAGCCCCTCCTTTCATAGGCGGAACTTGCACAAGTCAAGTTCCAAGCAGAGTTGTGACAGGACCAGATCTCCTCACTTCCAGTGCTTACTTGTTTCACCCCACAACTGTGCTTCTTCTCTTAAGAGAATCTTATTAAGTCAGTGACTTTGAGATGATAAAAATACATCTACTTAAAATAAATTTTAAAAAAACAACTGCAAGAATAAAGCAAAAACACACACATAAAATACCCCTTTTCTGCTTATGGGTAAATATGGGTGCCCAAATTTATTAAGTAAATCAGACACACCCTTTTTCCTTTGTTCAATATACTATTTTTTGGTTGTAAGTTTTTAGGTTAAAATCACCTGGTTGAAGTCACTTTGATGAATGTTCTTCTTGTTTATCATCACATTCCATATATCCTCTTAAAAAAAAGAGAAAAAAATGAATTATGATTTAGACTGATTAGGAATGTTAGAATCATCACTAAGGTATCTTATAATATTTGAGCAATACTTCTCTTCTCCAAGTTTTCCTGTCATAAAGTAGTAAGGTCTAAGATTTCCATAATAGTTCAAATTTGACAAGCCATTATGCATAATTATCTCTTTAAATCTGCCTACAAATCTATCAGTTTGGTGTCTATTCCTATATAAACTCTATAAAGACAGATATTTTGATATATTTGTTTCATAATATATCCCCAGCACCTAGAACAGTGCCTAACATATAGTAAGAATTAATAAATATTTGTTGAACGGATAAGTGAATGAATTATAATCCTTTTACATATGAAAAAAAACCTCTGAAGCTCAAAGAGATTAAAAACCTGTCCAAGTCACATGGCTGGTAAATTGCAAAGCAAAGTCTAAAACTTAGGTCTCCAGAAGCATGAATTAATGCCAGAGGCCATTCCACTGTTTAAGGATTGGGTGTGGGGTAGCTGCTGAGAAGGTAAGAGATGAGTAAATTATGGTCCAGCATTTATTATGTGCTTGACACAGTATTTAGGCATTGGATGCATAGGACTAAATAAAGCAAATTTTCTATCTTTATGAAGTTCCATATTTTTGTAATTCTCTCTTTCTAATGAAATCTCATTGAGTCCTTTACAACCCAAATTTCTTCTCACCTTTGCCATAAACTCTCCCCTAAGCATCCTGGCCCCAGTGACAGCTCCTTTCCTTAGACATTAACTGTGATGTTTGGCTGACATTTACCTTATTCAGCATTTTAGTTATCATTGTATTTGCTCATGCCATCTTATACAATAAGAATGGCAAATTCTTTGAGGAGAAGGGGCCTACAGTCTAGACTTTTTTCCTTCACAATTCCTGCCCCTACTTTCCTAAGCATGTATTAAGTTCTTAGGAATACTTCTTGCTGGTCTCTTCCTATTTCCCATCCCCTGTTATATTTATGGTCTTTTCTTGGACAGAGTGAGGACAGTTAGATTTGTTCCTTTGAGCAAGGACTGCTGTATCTTTCAACAAAGATCCTTCAAAATGTCTCAGTCAAATTGGGGTATGTGGGCTTTAGATCTGATCTCTAAGATTCCTTTCCTTATTTAATTAATTCAACAATTATTTACTAAGTGCCCAATATGACTTATAGGGTACTGTGCTATAGCAATGAGCTGGAGAGATCTGATCTCTACTTTCATATAGTTACATGATTAAAAATAAATGAATCATTTGAGATGGTGATATGCTATAATGACATAATGACAAGGTAAAGTGATAGAGAATAACCAGGGAATAAAAGAAGTTGTATTAATAAGAGTGGTTATAGAATCGTTTTTGGAGGAGGTGACTTTTAGATGAGAGGCAGGACAAAGCACTAGCTAGGAGGGAAAAAAGAGCATTTTAGGCAGAAATTAAAGCAAGAGCAGAGAGCCTGAGACAGTTGTAAGTTCCAAGAACAGAAAGAATATCATATACCCAGAATAAAATGAGGGAAAAAGAAAATGGTAGAAGAGGTGCCATTTCTGAACCCAGAGCTAACAATTCTTTAGTATTTCAGATAGTCAACTTTCAGAGTTAACAGAGAAAACAAGTGCTATTTTATATCTAGGGAATTCCCCAGGGAAGGAATAAAAAGAATTATTATTCTAATTCTTTTCCTTGCTATTGTGATTTATAACAATATGAATTCAACTGGAGTCTAAGCTCTACTTTGTACATAATAGGTGTTATTCAGTTTTTTCCTTGTTTACACTAACAGTCATGGGAACTCAACAGTTGCAAAGCAACCACAATATGAAAAATAAAAACAAAATAAACATCTGTGTTTTAACATTTTGTTCATGATGATTGTATGCAGAATCATGCCCATTCACATGATAGTAATATATGGATTTAAGTGGATCAAGGGATACAAAATGGCCCCTGATCACTTCTATATAGAAGTGGCTCTTAATCTGTTACTGGTAATAGACCTTTTTGAGAATTTTATAAAGTCAGAAGCACTTTCCCTAGAAAAATACAAAGATTCACATCTACACAAAAGATTAATACAAATTTAAAGGCTGTGTGGACCTTTAAGGCTCAGCCATGTAGCCCAGAGCATCCAATCAAGGGCTCTCAAAATTTGTTGTATATAAGAATCACCTGAAAGCTTGTTATAAAGCTTGTTATAAAGGCTTGTTATATAGCCTTGCCCCAGGAAGGTGCAAGATGGGATGAAGGGACCTGCATTTTGGATAAGATCTCCAGGCAATTCTGAAGCAGGTAATAGACTGCACTTTGTTAAACTCTGCTTAGGGGGCTGTGAAGGAGAGAATTAGAGAGCAGAGCCTCAGAGGGGTGGAGATTGAAAGCACCTAGAAATTCAAAAGAACAAAATAGACCCTGGAGAGCTGAACTTGGGGAGATTAATGTCGGAAGAATGAAGAAAGGGTAAAGTAGATGTAAAAATCAGAGCTATGTGAACTTGGGTAGGATGTATTAGGAGTTAGGCACAGGAGCTTGGAAGCAGGTTGAAAATAATGGGAAGATTCTGGGTTGTGGAATTTGCCATCAAGGCAATATCTTGTGATCAAAACCAACTCTCATAAGAGAGGTTCTTCAGATTGCCTCTGAGGAGAGATTAGCTACTGTGTCTGCTAACGCTCTTGAATTACTCAAACCAGAAAATAAAGACGGGACTCATCATACCTCTCACTCATGAGCACACCTCTACCTACCACCTTCATCAGCAAATTACTGTGTCTGCACTGGGTGGGTCCTCTATTCCTTTAACTTTATAGATTAGCAAACTGAGGCACTCAGGGAGGGAAAGCCTAACTCCAGATCACCCAGTAAATAACACCTGTGTCAAGACCAGAACCTGGCTTTCCGTCCCTTGGTCCGTTGCTCTTCTTCTCCCTACTTGGTCCTGAAATAAGAAATATTTTATGGAACCCCTTGTTCCATAAATTCCTTGGGAATGTGTTCACCTCAAAAGAGTTCAGGGAAATTCACGCAGATGCAAATATATCTTAAGGTAGGAAACAAGTTTCAATTAAAACAATATATTGGCATGCATGCAATTTTGTTTCTCGTTCATTTTAGTGCAATGCAGTCATTACCAACGGCGAACTGGACAAGAGCAAGGTTTGTCTCATTGCTTACTTGCTCCTCATCATGGAGCAGATGATGAACTCCACTGCATTCTCAATGATATCCGAGCCCAAGAGGTTTAGGAATTTTGGAAAGGCTGATTCTAGGCTTTTGCTTGAGACGTCTGGCTTGTCATCTGGCTTGCTATCTGGTTTGTCATCTGAAAAACAGAATGAAATCTCGGGGTGATTCTCAGCAAGAAGAAAGGGAAGTCTCTTTCATTGTAAGGAACCCTAGAGCTCTTTATACTCCCTCTCACTAATTATATAGCCTCATATAGTTATATTTATTGCATATCTAGTGCCTGCCTGGTTATTGTCTTCACGTGCATTATGTCATTTATTCCTGAAACCAAACAGAGCACAGATATTGATGCTTAGGCAGACATTGGTTCTCTTCCAGATGAGAAAACTGAAGCTCATGGAGGTTAAGTAACTTGTTCAGAATTAAAGCAGCTAGTAAATGCCGGGGCTGGGACTGAAATACAGATTGCTTGGTTTTAATGTATTTTTCTCAGTAATCCCTGGACCTATGGAAATGATAATAAGGAGGATGATAAAATAATAGGTAGCGTTTTCTGAGCACATACCTATGACAGGCAATCTACATGCATTATCTCATTTTATTCTCACAGCAACACTATGAGGGAGGCAAAGTTATTATCTGAAGTTAAAGGTAAAGAAGTGGAAGCTGAGAGAGGTTTAGAAGGGGGTCAAGGTCACAGAGATGGTAAGTGGCAGGATCAGAATTCAATCCCATGTTTTCCTGGTATTAAAATCCAGGTTCTTAAGCACTCTGTGATGAACTGCATAGTCTTTGACAGAAAAGGTATGATCTAACTACAAGTGTGTTATAAGGTTGAAAGTAGTATAATAATGATGACAAGGAGAAATTCTATCACTTGTACAGCATGTGATAGTTCTGTAAATAATGATTTTACATCTACTGTGTAAGTTTAAGCTTGACCAATCTTGTGGAGTATGCAGAGCTCACTGGACTCAGAAATTGAGAACATTAAGTGACTTGCAGAAGATCTTACAAATAGCAAGAAAAGATGGTACTGTAACTGCAGGTCTCTTACTTTTGATATTTAGTCAAGTGCCTTTTGGAATGAAGCCAAATGTCCAGAGTGAAGTTGGTGACATGCAAGGTCCCTTGGTGGTGGTGGGGGGGTTGGCTTTGCTTAGTGGTCTAAGTGGTTTGGGAGATTAAAAGCAATGCAAGAGGGCTTCCCTTCCCTGGTGGCGCAGTGGTTGAGATTCCGCCTGCCGATGCAGGGGACACAGGTTCGTGCCCTGGTCCGGGAGGATCCCACATGCCGCGCAGTGGCTGGGCCCGTGAGCCATGGCCGCTGAGCCTGCGAGTCCGGAGCCTGTGCTCCTCAACGGGAGAGGCCATAACGGTGAGAGGCACGCGTACTGCCGGAAAAAAAAAAAAAAAGCAATGCAAGAGCGGCAATTAAAGATACGAACAGCCTCCCCTTTGCACCCTGGTGCCAGGAAGAAGTAGGACCTTTATCTTTTAGTTTTACTGTAGCCTCACAAGTAGTGTTGGCAGATTTGGTAAATAAAATTACAGGATGCCCAGTTAAAGTTGAATTTCAGATAAATAACAATACTTTTTTTAGTGTAAGAATGACCCATGAAATATTTACTACATAATTAAACGAAAAAATTATTGTTTATCTGAAATTCAACTTTAACTGGGTGCCCTGTATTTTTTTTTTTTTTTTTTTTTTTTCGGTACGCGGGCCTCTCACAGTTGTGGCCTCTCCCGTTGCGGAGCACAGGCTCCGCACGCGCAGGCTCGGCGGCCATGGCTCACGGACCCATCCGCTCCGCGGCATGTGGGATCTTCCCGGACCGGGGCACGAACCCGCGTCCCCTGCATCAGCAGGCGGACTCTCAACCACTGGGCCACCAGGGAAGCCCAAAGGTGCCCTGTGTTTTATCTGTCAGTCCCACCACAAATTTTGACTCAAGAAGTCCCAACTTCTATACAATGTATCCCATTACTCTGAATGAAGGAGATGTAACTAGATTTTGGTGTGGAGGCTGTCAAATTAGTAAGAAGAGTTGCATTTATATTATATCCTAAAATAGAAAGTCTTAGTAAAAAAATATGGCTTTCAATTCTGCAAACATTTATTGTTTACTATGATTCAATAGGAGCATTTACTAAGATTCAATAGGAGCATTACCAGTCTGGGACCTATAACCAAGATCAATATACTAACCACCAAGTATTCATTTATTCAGCTGTTGGTGTTTTTTATTCAACAAGTGTTTTTGAGCCTACTATTATGTACATAGCATATGCTGCTAAGAGTTAAGGCAAAAATGGACATATATGGACATGAACCTTAAATAAAGTACAGGGCAACCACGGTGACCAGAACTGCTTTGTTTTCATTACATGAAGGGGAAGGAAAGAGAAGGTATATTTGTGATGCTCAGGTACTAGGATGTGCTTTCATCACATGCCTAATCCCTATTCAGTTCAGTGATAGGATTACAGGAGAGAAAACAGATGCTCAGAGAAATTCTTAAAGTCACATATATAGAAAGTGGCTGAGCCAGGGTTTGAACTTTTATTATTTTTTAATTTCACAGAGCATGTTTCTTATATGATATAATACTGCCTTCAAGTAACTGTCCCCTGGAGACATTTACCAGCTGCAAACCAGATATTCCTTGCATGAAAAGTGAGTTCCTTTTTTCTGTGTTCCTATCTGCCTACTTGCATAACAATTTAATTTTATTATTTTTACTTTAACTTTTTATTTTAATATGATGCTAAATGCTAACTTTTCAAAATGCAAGGAGCCCTGGATTGCAGTGTGTGTGAAGATCAAATCCTTGGCTCCAGCCTTTGGATCGCATATATAATGAGAGGTATGAGACTATGGTGGGTGATGTTTTGGAGTCCTATATACCTGAGTTTGATTCTGTCTTCAGCAAAACGTTCACTGTGTAACCGTGTAAACAGTATTTAATTACTCTCTCAGTTTCTTATTGTCAAGATGGAAAGATACTTTATTTATTTGTGATGTATATCATATATATGTATGTATATATATATATATGCATATCTATGTATCTCTATACCTATATTATATAAATCACTTATTGCAGTACCAGGTCTAAGGTGAGCCCACCATAAATGCTCACTGTATTATTATTACTATTGTTAATAATAGTAGCAACAGAATGATTCATAGTAGCTTTCACCACTAGTGCTTAAAGATACAAAAATTTTAAAATGCTGCTAAAATATTAAGAACTTTGAAAATGTTGAAAAATAATAAAAATTAAGAAATTTGACATACCAGAAACAAATTGTTAAAGCCAATAGTTGACTATTTTCTCCTTTCAGTTATAATATGGGGTAGCCTTTATTTACATTAACTACCTGATTGAGTTTCTTAGTCAATATAATCATAAAGTTCTGAAAAAATACAGTAATGCTGATATTTATACAGTTTTTATAGTTTACAAAGTGATTACAAAAGCATGCTCATTTCACCTGGTGCAGTTGGTAATTATTCCCATGTTACAGATGAGGAAACTGAGGTTCAAAGCAGTGAACTGATTTAACCAGTTTCAGAGTTCATGAGAGACAGACCTGGGACTGGTCTCTAGGATATAAATCTCACTTTTTTCTTTCCTACGGTGATTACTATAGGGGTAGATGGGCACAGTAGTCTCTGAGCCCATCCCTGCTGTAGCTTTGTTGGAGTGTCTGCCTGTGGGCTGTGCCAGTGAACAGTGGGTGACGGAGGGTGGGAGTTCTGCCAAGTTACATTTAGAAGAGCTCAGAAAGCTCTGTTACTATTTGTACTGTCTGTGTTTTCTGACCTATCATTTTGATTGGAGACAAGTTAAAAGCTCACTCTCTTCTGTAGACCAAAAATTAATTAGTGAGAATTCTGCATGCTGCCTTTTGGTTTTCTATGTGCTTGGAATAGACATGAAGGAAGTAGATGCTTTATAATAGAAAGAATCAAAAGACTTGGGTTTCACTCCCAGGTGTGCCCCTTCTACCTGTGTCTATGTTCAAGTAACTTTCCCTCTGCAAACTCTGTTTATTTACCCACAAAAAGGGAAATGATAAAACTGTGCATGTTTACTTAAAAAGATTATGAGAATCAAATGAGATGATACATGATAACAATAACAGTTAATATTTATTGGGTGCTTATGATGGACTGGATACTTTTCCAATATGTTTTGTCTCTTTTATTTAATTTTCATGACAACTAAATGAGAAAGTTAACTATTCTTATTCCCTTTTAAGTGTGAAGCCCTTAGAGGTTAAAGAGCATGCCTGAAGTTACATTTCTGACTAGTGGTAGAGTGAGGCCTAGGAGTCTTATTCCAGACTCTTTGCCTTTGAATATTATTAGTTATAATCATTAAAAAATAAACACCCCCAGCTCTCAAGGAAATTATAATAGTGTCACTATATCACATGAAGAAGTAAGAAAAAAAAATCATTCTAAACTTCGTACATTCACTGAGGATAGAAACTGTAACCTAAGCACATTTGAATAAAAGTCCTACTTTCTTTTTGTTAGAAGATCTGTCTCTTGTCTCCCAGTCCAGTGCTCTTTCTGCAGTGTCCAAAGTTCCCCTCTCTCCCCTTTATGTTCTGGATCTGCGCCAATGACTTCCTCCAGTCATGGCTAAATACTGCACAATGCATGAGCTGCGATTGCAGGTACTTACAGGTTTGGCAAGTCAGGATTAAGACAAGCAGTCCCCAAACAGTTGTCAGCCGTAGCACTGAGACAGCCATGTTTGTAGCAGTGGGTATCGATGCAGTTAAATTGTTCAGGTGCACCTGAAGCCTTGCTCCATTTATAGGGCATTTATAGGTGACATCATCTGCTATGGAATTTAGGTTGTTGCATAAGATATAGACACAACTTGCTTTTGGATCTCTACTAATGAGCCCTGCCCAATCTTTCAAACTAAGAGTTTTACATATAGGGAAAGAAAAACCTTCTTGGTTTTTCTAATGTGTGTTTATAAATGGCACTGGCATCATTCTTTTGGAGTTAGTTCCACTGCCAGCAATGACAATTAGATGGGGATCAGGCAGAATTGCTTTTCAGTGCTAAGGAGTAAGCAACAACAGTTGGTGAGGTGTGCCTACTTGCCTCCCTGTGTGCTCTGCTTCCTTCCCATGCTCTGGGCTATGTCTTGTCTCCACCTGGGCATGCCCATTCACACTCCCATGCCGTTACTCATGCCCTTTATTTTTCCTGGGATAGCTTCCCTATTATCTCTCCTTGACACATTCCTACTTATTCCTCAGGCTCAGGTTCAAATGCCCCCTTCTCTGCAAAATCTCCTATCGTGGCCATTCCACCCTACTCCAGATAGTTGCTCCATCATCTGCCATATCACTCTTGACCAGCTGTCTGGGAACTAAGTACTTTAATAGCTCTCTTCTCCTTTAGCCTATAGATATGTTAAGGAAAGAGTATTTTATTCACTTTTGAATTCTCAAGGAGGCTAATATAATGCTTGGCACTGGTCTCAGCTTTGACTTTACTTCCTTGGAAAGGTTGTTCTGGTTCTCTGAGGCAGAGCTAACTGTTCTTCTTCTGTACCTGATAGATATCTGTTTAAATATCTCCACCAGTTGCCTGTAGGCTCCTTGAGGGCAAGACTATCTTTTCTGGAGTCGAATGTGTATTACTCAAGGACTATTGCAAACATTAAAAAAGAGAAAAAAATAATTAAATTACTGCACTCTGTGTAAAGGAATATTGGGTTTGAGATGTTGTCATATAGCTCAGGTATAAAATACCCTTCCTTTTGGATACAAACATTCAAGGGGATAAAATTTGGTTCAAGTCTGGATGATACTGGTTATCTTGAGGAATGCTATAATAAAACAGTTACCTGTGATAAGGACTTGGGGTGGTCCCTAAACTTACAGATTGACCAAAACTTATACATTGTGAGTGTCAGAGGGTCATTTTAATAAATGGAGAAATTAACTGAAGTACAGAAAACGGAGGCTTGTCTGGTGTCACACGGCCAAGGCTAGGCCCTCTTTCTCCTGATTTAGCACTCGAAAGCCATCAGGCAGCTCTGCTTGAACCCTTCAAGGCCTCTCCAACATATCCTCTCAAGAAGACGCTGGGGCTTCCCTGGTGGTGCAGTGGTTAAGAATCCGCCTGCCAATGCAGGGGACACGGGTTCGAGCCCTGGTCCGGGAAGATCCCACATGCCACAGAGCAACTAAGCCCGGGTGTCAGAACTACTGAACCTGAGCTCTAGAGCCCGTGAGCCACAACTACTGAGCCCATGTGCCACAACTACTGAAGCCTGCGCACCTAGAGCCCATGCTCCACAGCAAGAGAAACCACCGCAGTGAGAAGCCTGCACTCTGCACAGAAGAGTAAACCCCGCTCACGGCAACTAGAAAAAGCCCATGTGCAGCAAGGAAGACCCAACGCAGCCAAAAATAAATAAATAAATTTATTAAAAAAAAAAAAAAGAAGAAGAAGACTGGTCCTGTTTCTCCTATACAAAGCATTGTGATTTGGAGATAGTGTTCGCAGTAGGGAGATTTCAGCAAGTTAGATTTGTGCCATCAGGGTCACTGCTTAGGACCGGGCACTGTGCTGTCCAAGGGGAAATAACATTCAAGTTAGCCCTGCCATGGACCCTGACATGTGGCTGTATTTGCCCGAGAAAGGCCAAAAATACCTTTTACTTTGCACAAGCTTCGAGTCCTCAGGGCTTAATCGGCCCAGAAGGGGGTATATTTTTCTAATTCACCACAAAAACACTATACAGGCAAGCAAAGGTTCTGGATGTTACAACCTATGAGAGAGGCCTGCTGGCTTCTCAAGGATATCAGCTAAATGGGGTATGCAGACAAGTCCTGAATCAGCTTTTTTCAGTGGTCTGGTGTCAAGGAAATAGCATCATCCTGAGGGGCAGGATAGCTGGCTTCTATTCCTGTCAGTACCCCTGATTAAATACCCTGATTAAATACTCTCCAGACCTGACATTGTTTTCTCTGCTGTGTTCTTATCATTTCCCTTCTTTTGGTTGATTCCTTTTAGCTTCAGGTTTCAGCTAAAATGTCTCTCTCTCTCTTTCTTTTTTTTTTGATGAAAACTTCTGTGACCCTCTAATCCAACTCAGATCCCTCTATTATAATCTTTTATACAATTTGTATTCTTCCTTCTTAGCACTTAAATATTATATTTTTGTTTGATTATTTAATGTCTCTCTTCCCAAGAAATGTTAAAATCTGGTCTATATTGTTCACTGAGATGGCTCTGGTTTCTAGGATAGTGCCTTACGTATAAAAGATACCCATCAATATGTACTGAATAAATGAGTTAATAAATAATTTTCAGAAGAGAAGCATGGACTCATGTAATAGTTCTATCAGTTATTATCTTTGTAACTCTGGCAAATGGTTGACACCACTCTTAAGTCTCAGATTCCTCATCTGTAAAACTGAAACATAATTTCCTGCCTAGTTATCTGCACTATCTTAAGGACATAGGAGATAGCAGATAAAATGCCTGATAAAATGTAGAGAACCTTTAATGTGTGCCATATCAAAAGCAGTCAAGAACTTGTGACTTACCCTCCATTGGCATAAGCAAATGAATTTGACTTTAGGTAGAGGAGAAACTGGGATTATAAAAGACAGTTTTACCCAAGCTAGGAAGAGGAAATGAGTACCTTATTTCAGAATGCCATTCTAGTTTGGCAAGAGGATATGAAAATAAAAGGATTATGGCATGCTGTAATTCCAATGAACATTTCCATGTGTAACTGAAAGTCATCAGAGTTCTTTCTTCAGGTAGGAAATACTTGTAGTCTGATTTGGAAATCTCATAGCCAGATCTTGATGTGTGTGTTAGTGGTTGAGCTTTGGGATCAGACAACTGAGTTCAAGTTTCAGATTGCCACTTACAAGTTGTGTATCTATGTGATCTTAGAAATAGTTCCTAATTTCTTTATGCCTTGGATCCAATGTCTACAAAATAGGAATAATGCTATCTCTCAGGATTGTTATGAGGGCTGGATGAAAAACACATGCAAACAACATAGTATCTTGTATATACTAAGCAAAAATTAAATGGTAAACTTGCTTTTCTATTCTATTCTATCCTATCCTATCCTGTTCTACCCTGTTCTACCTTGGGTTTTCCCAGAGGAGGGAGTGAGAGTTAGTCATGCAAGCAGCATTAGGGATGATGATGATAATAATAATAATATTAGTAATAGTAGTAGGCTAATGTTGTTAACTCTGACCAGGAATCAAACTAGATGAAATACATCAACAAAGCTATTGAGAGGCTGCCATTATTATCCTAATTTTATATAAGGAAATTCAAGCTTGGAGAAGTTAAATAATTTGCCTAGCATTACAAATCATGTATGAGCCAGAACAAGGAATTGAACTCAAGGACATGTGACTTCAAGAGTTTGTGCTCTTTTTTTTAAAATTAATTTTTATTGGAGTATAGTTGATTTACAATGTTGTATTAGTTTCTGCTGTACGGGAAAGTGAATCAGTTATACATAATACATATATCAACTCTTTTTTAGATTCTTTTCCCATATAGGTCATTACAGAGTATAGAGTAAGGTTCCCTGTCAAAGTCTGTGCTCTTAACTATTAAATTATTTGCACCGGCACATGCTCAGTGCTGTAACTGGCGGAAAGCATGGGTCACACAATGAACCCTGCAGTCACCGGCCTGTTTGTGCACAGATCCATCTGTATCTGCTCTGTTTTCCCCATTCGTCTCTAGATTTCCCATTGACCTGCATCATTCACCTGTGTTTGAGCTCAGCTTGATCTATCAAAGGTGCAGGGTACAGAGCGCCTTCTTGATCCTTGGCAGAAAGTGAACTGGAGCTAAGCCTACAGAATTAAATATAGGATGCATCATGAAATTTGAATTTCAGATCATCAGTGAGTAATTTTTTAAGTATAAGTATGTCCCAAACATTTCACATGACATACTTTACTAAAAGAAATTTTGTTGGTTAGCTGAAATTTAAATTTAACTGGGCATCCTGTAGGGTTTTTTTTGTTTGTTTGTTTGTTTGTTTTTTTGCGGTACATGGGTCTCTCACTGTTATGGCCTCTCCCGTTGCGGAGCACAGGCTCCGGACGCGCAGGCTCAGCGACCATGGCTCGTGGGCCCAGCCACTCTGCGGCATGTGGGATCTTCCCGGACCGGGGCAAGAACCTGTGTCCCCTGCATCGGCAGGCGTACTCTCAACCACTGCACCACCAGGGAAGCCCCATCCTGTAGTTTTGTTTGCTGAATCTGGCAACCCTTCCTGGAGAGACCCTTATCAGTGTTTTCTTACTCTGAACCTCAGAACAGAGAGTAAAGGAGAGGACTGAGGGGGGGAATCAAAGAAATGATTAAAAGGTAGTATGTGAGAAGTTAACATTGTATATGGAAAGTGGAAGTTACTGAAAAGCCTCAGTTCCTCTTTAATATCACATCTGGGGCATATTTCACACCTATATTTCTCATAAGAAAATCATTAGCCCCTCTCTTGTCCTTGGTTCACTCTACCGAAAGTTTCAGACCAGCCCTGGAAGGGATGCACGTGGCTGCAGGAAGAGCTCCCGTTCCCATGGTATCCATATGCTGAGGAGTAGCTATAGTCTTTGTCACCCTAATCACCTTTCTACACATATGTTATAACTTATTCAATCCTCATGCCACCCATCAATTCATTAATTTCTTATTCAGTGGACACATCTTGACCTTTCACTGTTTGACAGGTGCTCTGCTAGGCACCAGGGACAAAATAAATGCAAAACACCAGCCCCTGACCTTGCCTTTGTAGAGGAGGTGAACAAGTAACCAAACAATTGCAATATAAATATGAGAAACGCTGATGGAGGTATGAACAGATTCCTATGGAAGACTATCAGGGAGTAGTAACATTGCCTGGAGAGGAAATCATGGGGGTAACATTTGTTTGGAGCCTGGAAAAGTGGGTTTGTAGGTGATCACTATGCAAGTAAGGTATGGAGAATCCTTGGTGGGAGGAATGGCATTTGCAAAGGCACAGAGGCATGGAAGAGTGACCATATTTCTAAGAATGACCCCTCAAATTCCTGAGTTTTGATATTAGAAGTGAAAATTAAAGTGAGCTAACTGAATCTTGAAATTCATTTTAATTAATGAACATGCTAGGAAGAGATAATAGAGAGAGAGAAAGGGAGAAGAGGAAACAGAGAACACTGGGGGGAGTAAGAAATCACAAATCACTAAGTATTAGAGCTCAGAGTCAGCTTCTGCCCTGCTCTTGTTTCCCTGTTCCAATCTTAGATAAGCATATTGCCATCCATCCAATTACCTGAAGTACAAATTTTCTTTAACTCTTTTTTCACCACAGAACCTATTTGCTCACAAAGTCCTATCAATTCTCCACTCAAATAGCCTTCAGCTTTATCAAATTCTCTTCATTTCCACAGTAAGTGTCATAGTTTGGGCCATTGTCTTGACTATTGCAATAGTAGTCTAGTCTTCCTGATGTATGTCTCCCCCATCTCCTAAACATTGCTGTCATTTAATCTTTCTCAAACATAATTATGTTTACATCTTCATTTCCCATCTCTAATAATTTCCATGCCTCCTTACTGTGTATACCTAAAGCCCTTCATGTTTTACTCTCAATCAGTAGTTCCAGTTTTATCTTAGTTGTAGTATAGAATAAGTCTTAGAGCACAGGGTCTGCAGTTTGATGGCCTGGATTCCATTTCTGATTTCATCAGGGTTAGTATTTGCCTGGCATGTACTGGAATGCTCACACTGTTTGTTTATATCCGGTCCACTATGAAGGGTCAGTATTTGTATTCTCATTGTTATATAGTACAATATCCTCCCAGTCCTTTACAGTGTGATTTGGCAAGTTGGTGATGCTCTTCTAACTTCATTTCTCCTTCTTCATTATGAAAATAACAAGAGCGGCAGCCTCATAAAATTTTTATAGCATAAATGAGATCATGCTACAAAAAACTCAGCACAGTGTGGGTCTAATACATGTTACTATTTGCATTATAACTTCCCACCACTCTCTGAGCACATGACTTCCCCTCCTACTTTACTAGGCATACCTCCAGACTGTTTCTTATTCTATCACCCTGTTAGTTTTGCATGGATTATCCAACCCACACCAACTCAACTTCAAATATTACATCCTTCAGAAAAACATCATGGTCACATCCCTGACCTAATCCATGGCAGAATTCACCACTTCTGGTGTGGGCCCACACTGCACAGACCTCTATTGTAGTATGTATTGCATTGAATCATAAGTTACTGTTTTATTTCTGACACCTTCATTAAGCTACAAGTTCCTCAAGTGTGGGCCATGCCTATTTGTCCTCAAAAACCATTTGCCAACAACCATGACTACCAAGTAGACAGTGATGAATAAATGCAGTGAGTGTTCAATGGATGCTCATTAAATGTGTAAATGAACATTTGGAGTCAGTGGCAGAGGTGATTCATGAGCCCCACTGGAATGAGAGCCAAAACTCAGACTAACAGACCAGGTCTAAACAAGGAAGGTTAGTTAAGAGTCTAGTGGCTTTTGTTTTTCTAGCAGCTAGAGCTACTGGCGAGGGTGGAGGCAGCATTCCAGAAGAGGTACTTGGTCATGCCTTTGGCACACGGGATGGAATGATGGGGAGTTAACAAAAAAATTAAGCATAAATTAATCACATGGAAATAGTGACTTTCCCCAAAATTATGAAGACCCTAGCACTAAATTCACAGTGTAAAAATTTCTATGCCAGTCATGTGTAATTTATCTTTGCCAGATCAGGGTATAATAATACTTAAATCACAAGGTTTTTCTGGTATCAAATGAAGTAGTGGATACAGAATTGATTTGAAAACTATAAATTGTCAAACTATAAATTGAGAACTATAAATAGAAGAAAAACTGTGATTAATTAAAGGAGGCATGTCTACTGAGTCAACAATGAAGATGGGGACTTCCCTGGTGGTCCAGTGAGTAAGACTCCACTCTCCCAATGCAGGGGGCCCAGGTTCAATCCCTGGTCAGGGAACTGAGATCCCACATGCTGCGGGGCAACTAAGCCTGCGTACCACAACTCCTGAGCCCACGCGCCTCAACTAGAGAGCCCGTGTGCCACAAAATACAGAGCCCATGCGCTCTGGAGCTTGTACGCCACAGCTACAGAGCCCACACACTCTGGAGCCCACACACCACAATTAGAAAGAGAAAACCATTACACCACAACTAGAGAGAAGCCCATGGGCTGCAATGAAGAGCCTGCGCACTGCAACAAAAGATCCCACATGTCACAACAGAGATCCCACATGCTGCAATGAAGACCCAATGTAGCCAAAATAATAATAATGATAATAATGAAGATAAAAATTGATCCATAGGGAGCCATCCGAGCGAGCGGTTGTAAAGCGCGGGGACCTGAGTTTGTAAAAATGGAATTTCAAGCAGTAGTAATGGCAGTTGGAGGGGGATCTTGGATGACAGACCTGACTTCCAGTATTCCTAAACCTCTGCTTCCAGTTGGGAACAAACCTTTAACTTGGTACCCATTGAATCTGCTTGAACGTGTTGGATTTGAAGAAGTCATTGTCATTACAACCAGGGATGACCAAAAGGCTCTATGTGCAGACTTCAAGATGAAAATGAAGCCAGATATTGTGTGTATTCCTGATGAAGCTGACATGGGAACTGCAGATTCTCTGCGCCACATATATCAGAAACTTAAGGTGATAACAAGTGCTAAGAAGATAAAGTCAGCGGACTTCCCTGGTGGTCCAGTGGCTAAGACTCTGCACTCCCAATGCAGGGGGCCCAGGTTTGATCCCTGGTCAGGGAAGTAGATCCCAAATGCCGCAACTAAGAGTTCTCATGCTACAACTGAAGGTCCCACATGCCGCAACTAAAATGAACCTGCGTGCTGCAACTGAAGATCCCACATGCTGCAACTAAAAGATCCTGCACATGGCAATGAAGATCTCCCATGCCACAATTAAGACCCACCACAGCCAAATAAATAAATAAATATTAAAAAAATATAGATCCATAAAAAAATACTCATTTAATCTAAAAGTAGGCAAAAAATAGGGGAAAAGAATGAATAAATGGGATCAAAAGAAAACATCTCACAACATTGTAGATTTTAACACAGCCATATTAATAATTATATTAAATGTAAACAATATAAATCCATAAAAATAAGACAGAGATTGTCAGACTACACTGTATACAGAAACTCACTTTAAATATAAAGACATAGATGAGAATAAGTGAATGCAAAAACATATATCATCAAATGCTAATCAAAAGAAACCTGGAGTGGTTATATTAATATCAGAAAATGTAGTATTCAGATCAAGGAATATTACCAGAGACAGAGTCATTACATAATCATAAAGGAATCAATTCCTTAAGAATATATAATAATCGTGTATGTGTATGCAGCTAACAATTGAGCCTCAAAATCTATGTAGCAAAAGCTGACAGACAAGAAAGGATAAATAAACAAGTCCACAATTACAGATAAAGGCTTCTAAACTACTCTCTCAGTGGTCGATAGAACAAGATAGAAAATCAGGAAAGATGCAAAAAACCTGAATACCACTATTAACCATATTGACCTAAATTACATTATAAAATATGCTATCTCATACAGTGGAATACACATTTTTTTGTTTGCAAGGGAAACATTGTTCAAGATAGACTTTATTGGATCATTAAATAAGCCTCACACATTTAAGATAATTGAAATAATACAAAGTATATTTTTGATTATAATGGAATCAAACTAGAAATCAAAAAATCGGCTATGTCAAAAGTTCTTAAATATTTGGAAATTAAATTTTAAAAGTCTTAAATAATCCATGGATCAAAGAGGATGCCCCAAGAGATACTGAAACATATTTTAAATTGGATTAAAAAACTATTTACAATAGCCAGGACATGGAAGCAAGCTAAATGTCCATCAGTGGAGGAATGGATAAAGAAGATGTGGTACATATATACAATGGAATATTACTCAGCCATAAAAAAGAACAAAATAATGCCATTTGCAGCAACATGGATGGACTTAGAGATTGTCATACTGAGTGAAGTAAGTCAGACAGAGAAAGACAAATATGATATTGCTTATATGTGGAATCTTAAAAAAATAGGATACAAATGAACTTACTTATAGAATAGCAGTCACGGATGTGGAAAACAAACATATGGTTACCAGGGGATAAAGGGGGAGGGATAAATTGGGAGAGCGGGACTGACATATATACACTACTATATATAAAATAGATAACTGATAAGAACCTGCTGTATAGCAAAGGAATCTCTACTCAATACTCTGTAATGGATTATATGGGAAAAGAATCTAAAAGAAAAAAGGGTGGATTATATGTATATGTATAACTGATTCACTTTGCTGTACACCTGAAACTAAACATTGTAAATCAACTATGTTCCAATGAAAATTTTTAAAAAATATATAAAAATTTATGAGAGTAGCTAATGCAGAGCTTAGCAGTGAATTTATAGCGTTAAAGACCTATATTAAAAGAGAAGAAAATCAATGACTTCACCTTCTACCTTAAGAAACTAGAAAAAGATCAATATAAACTCAAATGGAAGAAATAACTATAATGATAAGAACATGAATCAATTAAATTGAGAAAGAGAAAAATCATTAAAACCAGAATCTGGCCCTTTGAAAAATACAATAAAATTGATAAATATCTGGGCACACTTGCCAATCAGAGAGACAGAGAGAGAAATTAAAGACACAAATTACCAATATCAGGATTGGAGAGGGGATATCATTATAGACTGTACAGTTATTAAAAATAATAAGAAATAATATGAATGACTCCAGGCCCATAGATATAACTTAGATGAAATGGATACAGTCCTTGACACAAATCATTCACGAATAAATTGCTAATTTGAATAGTTTCATATCTATTAAATAATGAAATTCATAATTTAAAACTTTCCAATAGAAGAAACTCCAGGATAAGATAATTTCACTAGTAAATTCTATCAGGGAACAAATAATAATGGATCTACAGAACACTCATTCAGCATGTAGAAGAGGAGGGAACTGTTCCCCACTAATTGTTTTAAGAGATTTATTGAGATATATTTCACATACCATACAAATCAACCATTTAAAGTGCACAGTTCAATCTTTTTTAGTGTATTAATGGAGTTGTCATACCAATTTTATCATTTTTTCATTGCCCACCCAAAGAAACATGTACCTGTTAGTAGCCACTCCTCATCTCTCCCTAATCCTTCCCCCTCCAGCCCTAGGCAGTCATTAATCTGCTTTTGGTCTCTATAGATTTGCCTGTAATGGACATTTCATGTAAATGTAACCAGACAACATGTGGCCTTTTGTGCCAAGCTTCTTTCATTAGCATAATGTTTTCAAGGTTCAGTTATGTTGTAGCCTGTATCACACTGCATTCATTTTTATTACCAAATAATATTCAAAGTATGGATCTACTGAATTTTATTTATCCATTCATCAGTTGATAGAAATATGGATTGTTTCCACTATTTGGCTATTATGGATAACGCTGCTATGAATATTCTTGTACAAGTGCTTAAATGGATGTATGTTTTTATTTCTCATAAGTATATACATAGGTAGGAGTAGAACTGCTGGGTCATATGCTAACTGTGTGTTTAATCTTTTGAGGAATCGCCATACTCTTCCAAAACAGCTACGCTATTTTACATTCTCACTAGCAGTGTATGAGTTTTTCCATTTCATAACCAACCTTTGTCTTTTTGATTCTAGCCATCCTAGTAGGTGCAAAGTAGTATATAATTTTGATTTTGATATGCATTTCCTTAACAGCTTAATACTCAGCATCTTTTATTGTGCTTATTGGCCCTCTCATTTTATGAGACCAATATTGCCCTACTACCAAAATCAGAAAATGAAACTACAAGACAAGAAAATTACAGATCAATATCCCTCAGAAACATAAACATAAAAACCCCAAAGAAAGTACTAGCAGATCAAGTAAGTTAGACTTATAACTGGAATGCAACTTGAAAATCAATAAATGCAATTTATCATGTGGCTAGATTAAAGAAGAAAACCCATGTAATCATCTCGATAGATATAAAAATCATTTAACAAAATTCCATACTCATTATATGCATATACATCTCAACAAACCAAGAATAAAAGGGAAATTCCTCAACTTGATAAAGAGTATCTATAAAATATCCACAGCTAACTTCATGTTTAATATTGAAAGATGAATGATTTCCCCCTTAGATCAGGAACAAAATACAGGTGTACTCTGTCATTACTTCTTTTTGATACTGCACTGGAAGTCCTTACCAGTGCAGTACAGCAAGAAAAAGAGTTAAAAGGCATACTGATTGGAAAGGAAGAAATAAAATTGTTTCTATTCGAAGACATGACTGTCTATGTAGAGAATCCTAAATAAACTACAAAAATGCTATTAGAACTGATAAGTGAATTTAATAAGATTGCAGGACACAAGACTAAGGTACAAAAGTCAATAGGATGTTTCTGTGCTTGCAAAGAACAAATAGAAGTTGAAATTAAAATATATAATATCTAATAGCACTATAAATGGGCATGAGGGAATTTTCACGGTGATGGACATTTTATGCCATGAAGAAGGTTTTAGTTATAATTTTTTTTGTTTGGTACAACTCACAGAACTTCATGTTAAAAAGGGTAAATTTAAACCGTGTGTCAATTATACCTTAATATTTTACTGTAAGTAAATTATATCCAAATCAAGAAAAAGAAACAAATATTATAATAGCCTTGTGGATAGTGGAGGTAGTCGGAGAGGCTGGGGTGTATAGTGGGGTGGTGGCTTACGTTTGTACTCCAGCTATGCAGCTAACTTGTTTTTCCCCTTTCTGGGCCCAAGTTTCTCCGTTTTTCCAGTGAAAATGTTGAATGGGATAATGACTAGAATAAACTGCCTTCTAGTCTTGGCATTCTATGATGACTGAAGAGACGATTTCTCTAGTTGCTTTGTATTCCCTCAGTCTTTGAGACCAGGCACTTTGGTTGAGGTTTGGGCTGGGCTCACGTTCTGAGCCATTACCATACATTACAGGTAGTTGTGTGTTGGGGATGTCTAGGGCTGGAGTTAATCTGGCCACCACTATGTATCCTTCATAGCCTTCCTTTACCAAGCTGTTAATGGCTGAGCTGTGAACAGGTACCATCAATATTTCCCCAGAACCTTGGGATAAACAAAACAAAGCCAAACATCTGTCTTGCACACTGCTAGGCATCCTGCTATCTACCTTTCTTGATAGAAGAGTTCAATATAGTTTACTAAGATTAATTCCTATTCCTAAGGCCCTCTCCCATGTGAGAACTCATGCATTCCTCATAATTACCCTACCTGAAATGTAGGTCAGAGTCGGTATAATTCTCCTCATTTTGTAAATTATTAAAAAGAAAATATTAACAGCGACAATGACAAAGTAAAACAAACTAAGGTGTAGGCCTTTCAATTCACTAATCCAGTGTCATGCTACTAGTAAGGGAGAGCTTAGACTTGAGCAAAACCAGTGATAAGAATGCATTTTACTTGTTTCTAGTCTGAAATGTGGGAACCTGGTTACTTCTCATAAACTTATTTATTAATTCCTGCATTTACTCATTTATCAACAAATATTTTCTGACCTATACTCAGAAGAGAGGACTTCACATAAGATAGAGTCATCAATGAAAAATAAAGCCATGGGAATAGATGAGACTATTCAAGGATAGTGGATAGAATTAGATGAGCACTTACACAGGAACTTGAGAAATATCATCACGTAAGGACCCCACAAAGCAAGAAGGCCCTGTAGGAGAAATTTAGAAAAAGCTGTCAGAAATAAAGAAGGAAAAAAGAGGATATTTAGATACTACAGAAGCTAAAGGAAGAGAGGCTTAACGGAGGGGGCACTGTTCTGCTGTGTTGGATGTGGCTCAGAGATCAAGGAAGACAAGGATTGTTATATTTTATAAATATAGCAGCCAGGTCTTTGGTCACTTGTAGGAGTGCCAGTGGAGTGGTGGTGATAAGCCTCATTACACGCTGTGAGAGAATCAAGGAAGTAGATTCCATGAGAACAAGCATGTCTCAGAGCTGGTTTCCTTATCTGTGAAACACAGGTATTGACAGCCCCGCTCCATTTCAGAAGTACATGAAATATAAAGAACATCAATATAAAGCAGAATGTGATGAAGTCATAATCTTGGCATAGAGAGTAGACAGAGAGAAATCATATTCTGCTCTTGCTAATTCTGCTGCTTGCATCTTAAATGTCCTGTCGAATTTATCATATTATAGAACTATTTAAAATTTAAAGGTTCATGTGATTTGGAAGGCTAAAGTCAGGGTTGGAATTATTCTCAAAGGTTGCATTCAGCTCCTCAGCTGCTTAGAGCCTCATGCTGTTGTTCCCCCATGTGTGCATCCAGACTGCATCCAGAATGCCCATCTAGAGATGGGCATTCACTACCTCTTCAGACAGCATAGTGGTGGCTCCATGGCATTGGCTTGTTACTGAACTCAGGTCCGGCTGCTAGAAGCTCGAAAATCAATACCCGAGAGGCAAGTGTTAGTAGAAATGGAAAACATTGCTTTTAATAAGAAAGCCAGAAATCTGGGGAGAAGGCAGACTCAAGTGTTCCCCAAAACCAACTCCCAAGATTCTGTCCAGCCATGAAAGTTTTTAAAGGGAAAAAGGGAAGTAATCTCAGTTAATCATTGAGGTAGGGCATGAGAGTTGTCACCATCTCTCACTGCGTGCAGGCTCGTCAACTTCTTGTGATCTTTATTTAGATGCTATCTCATTCACAGTTTGGTCACTTCTCAGAACATCATTCCATTTCTATGGAATTAGGAATGAAAGTCCGTCTTCTGTACTTCTTCATGCTGACATAGGGTGCTGTATTCTTAGTGTGGAAGATGTGGACATGGGTCTGTCACATCTCTTTGCTGACAGTGTGAGTTGTCCATTTACATATACGGGCGGAACAAGCTACAATTATTTTGATGCCCACAAAAATATGGATTATTCTGAGCAATAGTGTTAATCCCATTCTCTTAAGGCTAGTTCTTGGAATTGTGCTAGCCACAGATTTAGTACTGCACAAGATGGAGCAGCTTATGTCACCGCTGCAGTCTGGTCATCATGCAGTTAACTTTTTCCCTCTGGTGGCAGCTATAGTATCTGTCAAATGACTCAAGAATGTGGATCAGATGTTGAATCTGTGACTCTGTTGTCCTAATCATTAACTGCTTGATCCTGCTCTTTTGTGACTCAGGGAGGCCTGGGAGAGTTCAGCTTTTCTACAAACGAGAGGCAGGGGACATGGAGGAACCTTGGAACTTGGGGGATGGGGGGTGTGCTGCAGGCTTCTGCTCTGTTCCAGGCTCTGAAGTGAGACAGAACTAGGTTTGGTTGCTGCTCTACCAATGATATTTTGGGCAAGTTACTTAAGCTCTCTAAACCTCAGTTTTCCTGTCTGTAAAGTGGAGATTATAATACTTAGCTCTCGGACTTGTTAAGAAACTTAAGTGTGATCAAACAGCACAGTCTCCAGCACAGAGAATATATTAAAAAATGATAGATATTTTCTTTTTCACAACTTTGACTCGTGGAATATTTCCTAATTGTTTTGGCCTAAAATGTTTCCTTCTAATTCCCAAACATTGGCCCTAGTTTTTGTTCTTGGGTCTGGGCAGCAACAGCAGCAGTGAGTTTAATCTACTTTCCCACAACAGCCCCTCATCATTAAATATTCTCTCCTCTGTGGTAAATAGCCCAGTTTCTTCAAACTATCCTCAAAAGCCATGTTTTTAAAGCCCCTCTCCATATTTGTTGCTATTTTTTTCAATTCATTCCAAGGTGTTCCTAATCCTTCAGAGTGGAGATAGTGGCATTTGGTCTGATAGTTGAGAGATTATTAACAGTAAAAGGCATAATTTAGATGTGGGATTGGGAGTGGGGCGGAGCAAGCAGGTGAAGGGTGTTGCTGGCTGAGGAACCAGCAAGCAAAGTACCAGGTGGAACCTTATGGGGTACGTTCAGAGATGGTGAAGGGTTAAGTTGTGGTGAGGCTGTGGGATGGGAAGTATTTGAAATTAAGCTTGAGAATATAAGTTAAGGGATCAGATCACGAAAGGCTTAAATGCCTTTCTAAGGAATTAATTCTATTCAGTTGACAGCAGAGATCCCTCAATGTTTCTGGAGTGAGTGGGACCCATGGCCCATTATTCTGGAAGTGGTATGAGATGCGGCACAAGCAGTGCTGAGAGTTTATAGTGATAAGACATCTACATTAAAAAAAGAGAAAGATCTCAAATAAACAACCTAACTTCAACCTCAAGGAACCAGAAAAAAAGAAGAACAAACTGAAACCAAAATTTAGCAAAAGGAAAAAATTGAGCAGTAATAAATTTATATAGAATAAAAAAATAGAAAAAAAATCAGCAAACTAAGAGTTTCTTTTTTTAAAGAAACAAAATGGACAAATCCTTAGCTAGACTAAGACAAAAAAAGAGAGAAGACTCAAATAAAATCAAGAATGAAAGAAGACCCTCAGTAAAAATAAAAAGGATCTTAAGAGACTATTATGAACAAATATAAGCCAACAAACTGGATAACCTAGAAGAAATGGATAAATTCCTAGAAACATACAATGTATCAAAACTCAACCAAGAAGAAATGGAAAGCCTGAACAGACCAATAACAAATATGGTGATTTTATCAGTAATCTAAAACCTTCCAACACTGAAAAACCCAGGATCAAATGGCTTCATGGGTGAATTCTACCAAACATTCAAAGAGAATTAATACCAATCCTTCTTAAATTCTTCCAAGAAATTGAAGAAGAGGGAATACTTCCAAACTAATTTTATGAGACTATCATCCTTATACCAAAACCAGACAAAGACACTAAAAGGAAACAGAACTACAGGCTATTATCCTTAATGAACATAGAAGAGAATAAAATGGTGGTTTCCAGGGGTTGTTGGTAAGGAGAAATGGGGAGACATTGGTCAAGGTGTACAGAGTTTCAGCTGTGCAAGATGAGTAAGTTCTGGAGATCTAATGTACAACACTGTGCCTGTGGTTAACAATACTGTATTGTACACTTGACATTTGCTGAGAGGGTAGGTCTTAAGTGTTCTCACCACACACAAAAACGATGACAATTATGTGACATGATGGGTATGTTATTTAGCTTGATTGTGGTGATTATTTCACAATGTGTCTGTATATCAAATCATTAAGTTGTACACCTTACATATACATGAGCTTGAATTGTCAATTATACCCCAATAAAGCTGAAAAGAACATAGTTGCACAAAAAGTAATAACTTCAAAGTCTTAAGAAGAGATTCATGAGGATTTTAACTCTGTGTGTGTGTGTATGCATATATCTATGTATCTGTGTGTGTATATAATATGCATATATATGTGTGTGTATGTATATATATATGTGTGTGACTGTGTACAGTCATATGAGTATTAAAATCCATGTACTATGTGGCTGAATAGAATCTTTGTTTCTTTACTTCTACTCTCCAAACTTACTCATGTGACAAAACAGTTAAACACAAACAAATTAAAAAAAAATTAAAAACTCTTACAAAAAAAGCAAACAAAAACCTAAGAGCTTTCAATCTAGAGATCTCTGGGTCAGTTTTGAAAATAATCAACATTCCATTCAAAAGGAAAATCTGTTGCCTTTTCATAGTTTAGCAACTTCTGTTATTTTAAAAATAAGTTTAAAACATTATGAAAAAATGTACCATGTTAAACCTGGTAAAATAAGTCATGTTTTAATTGATGGCTAATAATAACCAACAAGAAAAAGATAATGAGAAAAATTAAGACAATATATTTCTAGGGAATTTGACAATGAGATCAATGAAAATTTTTCTCTACTTATAAGGACAGATTAATAAAGCTTATTTTTAAATTTAAAAATTTTTTTATTTTTAAAATTTTTATTGGAGTAGAGTTGATTTAAAATGTTGTGTTAGTTTCTGGTGTACAGCAAAGTGAATCTGTTATACATATACATACAGCCACTCTTTTTTAGATTCTTTTCCCATATAGGCCATTACAAGAGTATTGAGTAGAGTTCCCTGTGCTATACCGTAGGTCCTTATTAGTTATCTATTTTACAATATATACAGTAGTGTATATATGTCAGTCCCAATCTTCCAATTTATCCCTACCCCCCTCCTTAACCCCTTGTAACCATAATTTTATTTTCTACATCTGTTAACTCTGTTCTGTAGATAAGTTCTATGTATCCTTTTTAAAGATTCCACATATAAGCAATATCATATGATATTTGTCTTTCTCTGTCTGACTTACTTCACTGAGTATGACAATCTCTAGGTCCATCCATGTTGCTGCAAATGGCATTATTTCATTCGTTTTTACAGCTGAGTAATAATCCACTGTATATATGTACCACATCTTCTTGATCCATTCCTCTGTTGATGGACATTTAGGTTGTTTCCATGTCCTGGCTATTGTAAATAGTGCTGCCATGAACATTGGGGTGCATGTATCTCTCCAAATTATGGTTTTCTCCAGATATATGACCAGGAGTGGGATTACTGGATCATATGGTAGCTCTATTTTTATTTTTTTAAGGAGGCTTCATACTGTTCTCCATAATGGCTGCAGCAATTTACATTCCCACCAACACTGTAGGAGGGTTGCCTTCTCTCAAGGCCCTCTCCAGATTTTTTGATGATGGCCATTCTGACTGGTGTGAGGTGATACCTCATTGTAGTTTTGATTTGCATCTCTCTAATTAGTGATGTGAGCATCTTTTCATGTGTTTGTTGTCCATCCATATATCTTTGGAGAAATGTCTGCTTAGGTCTTCCACCCATTTTTTGATTGGGTTGTTTCTTTCTTTGATATTGAGCTGCATGAGCTGTTAGTATATTTTGGGAGATTAATCCTTTGTCAGTTGCTTCATTTGCAAATATTTTCTCCCATTCTGAGGATTGTCTTTTCATTTTGTTTATGGCTTCCTTTTATCTGCAAAAGCTTTTAAGTTTAATTAGGTCCCATTTGTTTATTTTTGTTTCTATTTTCATTACTCTAGGAGGTGGATCAAAAAAGAGCTTGCTGCAATTTATGTCAGAGAGTGTTCTGCCTATGTTTTCCTCTAAGAGTTTTATAGTATCTAGCCTTGCATTTTAGGTCTTTAATCCATTTTATTTTTGTGTATGGTGTTAGGGAGTGTTCTAATTTCATTCTTTTATGTGTAGGTCTCCAGTTTCCACAGCACCACTTTTTGAAGAAACTGTCTTTTCTCCATTGTATATTCTTGCCAACTTTGTCATAGATTAGGTGACTGTAGGTGTGTGGGTTTATCCCTGGACTTTCTATCCTGGTCCACTGATCTATATTTCTGTTTTTGTGCCAGTACCATACTGTTTTGATTACTGTAGATAAAGCTTATTTTGAATGAAGACAATGAGAAAATAGTAAAATACATTCTTCCTATGAAATGTAGCATGTTACTTACTTTCCACAGAAATAACTAATGACCACTGTATTGCATTAAGGGATATGGTTTTAAAATGATGTAGCCGTCTTTTTCTCTTTTTCTTCCTTCAAATTTTTTTTTTCTCTTTCCCTTGAAGACCTTCCTCTTTGTCTTCTCCTCTCTCCCTGTCAACATAGTCATCATAATATGCATCCTGAAATTCTTCTTTCTTTGTGTATGAGAGATCTGTTTCATCTGCTTCCCTTCCCAGTTCTGAGTTTGCTTCATCTTGCCATCATTCTCCTTATTCTCCTCCTCCTCCTTCTCTTCCTCTTATTCTTTGGGTGGACCAGCTCCATCCTCCACATTATCTTCATTATCTTTGTTTTCATCCTCATCCTCTTCCTCTTCAGAGCTGATGTTCATTGTCTTTCCTACCAACTCCCTCTAAGAATGTTCTGCTGCAGCAGTTAATAAGTACTTTTTCAACTTTTAGGACTGTGATCTCATAGGTAAACAAACCATGATTTTTCTATTTTTTAACATTTCATGGATCATCATGCCTCCTTCTTTTAAATGCACGCTGCAAGGCACTAAGTCATTTCAGCTTTCTGAACATTGCAAATGGGCTCTTAAGAATACTGGCCTACGTTAGTATATCCTGAAGTATGCTTCATAGAACATCAAACATGTGTGCTTCTCAATGGAGATAATAAAAAGGATATGTGTTATAAATTAAGTTGGCAAACTTATTTCTCTATCAGGAGATCACGGTACTTTTACCATATTAAAGGCTTCAAGAAGTTCTAAGTAAAACACCTGTTTAACTTGGAATAATCCAGCATTTCTGGCACTTGCTGACAAAGATTTCTTTCCTCCCTTCCTCCTTCCTTTCTTTTTTCCTTCTTTCCTTTCTTTCCCTTTCTTCTTCCCTCCCTCCATCCCTCATTTTCTCTCTTTCTTTCTTTCTCTCTCTCTCTCTTTCTTTCTCTCTCTCTCTCTTTCTGTCACAGTAATTTGCGGGAGATGTTAGAGTGGCTCTTTAAGGCCATTTGTGAATATTAAAGTTTGTGGATCTGTCTTAGAAAAGTCAGGAAGGAAGGAGGATTTTGCCAAGAGTAGTCTTCCATAGTTGCTGCTCAGGATAACTCCCGGTGGATATTGGGTTTTCCAAGAGGAAGCATCAAGTTTTCATAAAAGGGTGGGGATTAGGAGTCATCTGACATTGAGTAAGTCTCTGACCCTCAGTTTCTGCCTCTGTCAGAGGGCGTGGGATCAGCCTGGTGACTCTGTCATGGTCTAGAATGCTAGGGTTATGTCTGGGCTGAGTAGGAAATGCCTACTTGCCTGTGGACGAGGAGAGCACCGTGGGTTGTTGTCCATGAAGTTCAGAGGTGAGTTCTGGTGAGCTTCTTATTTGACATGGAGATGGTGTTTTCCCCAGTGAAGGCTTGACTTCCTCTCCCAGTGTAAGGATTTGGAGAGTCCTACATTTGGCTTGAAAAGGGCCTTCTGCCATAGATTAAGTGCCCAAACCTGTCCAACTTGCTTAGGCTGTGGGTTTCAAAAATATAGCCACAATCCAGAATGAAGCCAAAAGCTTGTATGAACAGGTATTTTGACCTTGTCTACTCTACCACATAAAGTTCCCAAGCCTTTAATGGGAAGAAAAGAAGGATTTCTTATCAAGTTCCTAAAGTTCACCTTCCTGTATACTGATAAATAGAAATTGTATAAGCTAGTAGATCCTGGTTAAGTGCAGTGGAAAGGAAGGTAGATGGTAATACACCAGCAATTCTGGACAGGGGATTCAACCAACAAGAGGGAGTAGGCATGGAGAAAAGGGTACTGAGGTCATGGAGGAGAGGCTTCTAGTCACACTCAAAGAAGTTCTTCTGTACATCTAGATTCAAAACAGAGGCCCAGGTATAAGAACCATACACAAGTCCCACTTATCTGGGCATTGCAATGTAGTTTTTAAGAACATAGATTCAGAGGAAAGCAAACCCAGATCCAAACCTGGGGAGGAGGTTATCGAGAGGACATGACTGCTGGTTAACTGAAGAGTCAAACCCAGGCAGATGGAGGCACCTCACCCTCCCCCCTGCCCTTGGAATGTCTGTCCCACCCACCAGTCCCATAGCTGGAGCCGCTTTCAAGCCACAGCCTTGAAAGTGTAATGTGTTGTTGAGACCATCTGGACTTGATACATGACTGAACCCTCTTCAAGGCTTCCATATAAACTTTTAAGATTCTGGCAGGCAGATGCAGAGATCTACTCATCTTGTGGCATCGAAGACAAACCTCAAATGTATGTTCCCTTACTTAGTAAGCCTGCCACCTACCAATTTAGAGTGGTCTGCCTCTTTCATAATCATTCACATGTTTTGATAATTCAACAAGAGATTTTGAAGCTATATCTTACTGGGAAAAATAATCTGTCAGACCTCTCTGTTCAAATCCTGATTTTGCTACTTACCAGTTAGGGAAAGTTATTTTAACCTCTCTGAAACCTTGCAAGGTTATGAAGATTAAATGGATGATGAATCCATGTACCTGTCATTAGGGTCTGTCTGCTGTAACTGTCAGTAATAATAGCCATGTTCATCACTAATGTAGAATATTGAAGTTCTAAAATACAAATGGGGCTTCCCTGGTGGTGCAGTGGTTGAGAATCCGCCTGCCGATGCAGGGGACACGAGTTCGTGCCCCGGTCCGGGAAGATCCCACATGCCGTGGAGCGCTGTGAGCCATGGCCGCTGAGCCTGCGCGTCCGGAGCCTGTGCTCTGCAACGGGAGAGGCCACAACAGTGAGAGGCCCGCCTAGCACACACACACACACACACACACAAATAATAAATAAATAAATAAATAAATAAATAAATAAATAAATAAATAAATAAATAAAAATACAAATGGATGAAGAAGTTGATAAACATAGGTCCAGAGCTGAAAAATGACTTATCCAAAGTTATAGAATGTAGGGACTGGAACCAAGATCTCCAAACTCTAAGCCAAGTGATTTTGCCTCTACATACACAGCAGTCTCCATTACATAGTATTTGAAGCACATTTGAACAGTGGAGAAGTATGCTGACAAGTCCCATGGAACCCAGTAGACTTGTAGTCAGAAATCGAAGTTAAAATCCAGTTCTGTCACATACAGACTGTGACCTTGTGAAAGCCATGCAACTTCTATGACCCTCCTTTCCCTCATCTTGTAAAATAGTGGTAATGCCCCTTGCTTGCTTGCTTTCAGGAATGTTGTGAAGTTCAAATGAGATGAAAAAGGAAACTGTAAAGACCAGCATGTGTGTATGGGATTTGTGTTTATATTATATACTTTAAAATGGCCAGGGAGCATAATTTGCTTCATATCAGTTTATCCGTATTTTGAAAATGATTTATGTGACCAGTTCTGAGTTGGGGCAGGGAATAGCAAATGGGATAAGAATTGTACATTCCATCTTGTTTATGGTTTTCTTTGCTGTGCAAAAGCTTTTAAGTTTAATTAAGTCCCATCTGTTTATTTTTGTTTTTATTTTCATTACTCTAGGAAGTGGGTCAAAAAAGATTTTGCTGTGATTTATATCAAAGAGTGTTCTGCCTATGTTTTCGTCTAAGACTTTTATAGTGTCTGGCCTTACATTTAGGTCTTTAACCTATTTTGAATTTATTTTTGTGTATGGTGTTAAGGAGTGTTCTAATTTTATTCTTTTACATGTAGCTGTACAGTTTTCCCAGCACCACTTATTGAAGAGACTGTCTTTTCTCCATTGTATATTCTTACCTCCTTTGTTATAGATTAGGTGACCATAGGTGCATGGGTTTATCTTTGGGCTTTCTGTCCTGTTACATTGATCTCTGAATGGGAGAAAATATTTACAAACGAAGCAACTGACAAGGGATTAATCTCCAAAATATACAAATAGCTGGTGCAGCTCAATATCAAAAAAAACCCAAACAACCCAATCAAAAAATGGTGGAGCACCTAAATAGACTTTCTCCAAAGAAGACATACAAATGGCCAAGAGGCACATGAAAAGATGCTCAGCATCACTAATTATTAGGGAAATGCAAATCAAAACTACAATGAGGGGGCTACCCTGGTGGCTCAGTGGTTGAGAATCTGCTTGCCAATGCAGGGGACACGGGTTCGAGCCCTGGTCTGGGAGGATCCCACATGCCGCGGAGCAACTGGGCCCGTAAGCCACAACTACTGAGCCTGCACGTCTGGAGCTTGTGCTCCGCAACTAGAGAGGCCGCAACAGTGAGAGGCCCACGCACCGCGATGAGGAGTGGCCCCCGCTTGCCGCAACTAGAGAAAGCCCTCACACAGAAACGAAGACCCAACACAGCCAAAAATAATAAATAAATAAATTAATTAATTAATTTAAAAAAAACTACAATGAGGTACCACCTCACACTGGTCAGAATGGCTGTCATCACAAAAATCTACAAACAATAAATGCTGGAGAGGATGTGGAGGAAAGAGAACCCTCTTACACTGTTGGTGGGGATGTAAATTGATACAGCCACTCTGGAGAACAGCATGGAGGTTCCTTAAAAAACCTAAAATGGAACTACCGTATGACCCAGCAATCCCACTTGGGGGCATATACCCGGAGAAAAACATAATTTGAAAAGATACATGCACCCCCATGTTCACTGCAGCACTATTTACAATAGCCAGGACATGGAAGCAACCTAAATGTCCATCAACAGAGGAATGGATCAAGAAGATGTGGTACATATATACAATAGAATATTACTCAGCCATAAAAAGGAATGAAATTGTGCCATTTACAGAGATGTGGATGGGCCTAGAGGCTGTCATACAGAGTGAAGTTAAGTCAGAAAGAGAAAAATGAATATCATATATTAGCATATATATGTGGAATTTAGAAAAATGGTACAGATGAACTCATCTGCAAAGCAAAAATATAGACACAGAAGTAGAGAACAAATGTACAGACACCAAGGGGGGTGCAGTGGGATGGATTGGGAGATTGGGATTGACTACTATGTATGAAGTAGATGGCTGGTGAGGGCCTACTGTATAGCACAGGGGGAAACAAAAAAGAAGGTGCAATCTCTTTGCGGGACATATATTAAGTTAACTTTAGAAATGCATTCCAATATACATGAGGTGCAGACAAATACTGTTTGATTCCACTTATACAAGGTATCTAAAATAGTCAAATTCATAGAGTCAGAAAGTACATTGGCAGATGCGGGGGGCTGGGGGTGGGGGTGATGAGGAGTTAGTGTTTAATGGGGACACAGTTTCAGTTTAGGAAGGTGAAAAATTCAGGAGATGGATGATGGTGAGAGTTGCACAACAGTGTGATTGTACTTAGTGCCACTGAACTGTACAGTTAAATACGGTTAAAATAGTATGTTTCATATTATGTAACTTTTACCACAATTAAAAAAGAAAAAGAATTGTGCATTCCAGCAAGGTGGGTGCATGTGTGGATATCTCTGACAAGTGTTGTTCTAGCCAGAATAAACCGGAGGATTCCAGCTGGCTGAGGTTCTCCATGCATTCATCTTCAACGGAACAAAGTTCAATATCCAAAAGTAATTAAAGTGATTCAATCTTTTTTTTTAAAGATTTTATTTATTTATTTATTTAGGCTGCGCAGGTCTTAGTTGCAGCATGCAGGATCTTTTAGTTGCGGCACATGGGATCTTTTAGCTGCAGTATGTGAACTCTTAGTTGTGGCATGTGGGATCTAGTTCCCTGACCAGGGATCGACCCTGGCCCCCTGCATTGGGAGCATGGAATCTCAACCACTGGACCTCCAGGGAAGTCCTGAAAGTGATTCGATCTTTACTTGAATCTCCTGGCAAACATCAACAGGAATGTAATTCATACTTAGTCCATCTACAGTCCTGCTCTGTCCCTGTTCCTCCCAATCTTCACATCTCTCACACTCTGCAGGTACCTCAATCCTCCACGAAACTCATCTTGATAAAAATATAAAACAAAACAAAACTAAGCCTTAGTAACTCTTTGTTTTTCTTCTCTTATTCTTTAGCCTCTATATTTTATGCTCTTAAGTATTTGCCTTTCTCTCTCTTCACTTGTCCATTTGTCTCTCTTCTCATTTGCCAATTCTATGTCAAAAATGGGCCAGAAGCAGAACTGGAGCACGCTGAATCTGTCTTTTGAAGTTGAGGAGGGTTGAGGTGTAGTGAAAAACCCAGAATAAGGCAGAATTTTCTTTAATACAGTGGGAAAGGGTGAAAGATAATGAACACATGAATTAATACATACATAGTTTAAATGTATTATAGTTTGTTTTCATCTCTCCAAGGGAATGACTGAATTCATAGTGTGGATATGGGGATGTGAAATTTGTCATATGAGACTCAGACGTAGGGTAGTTAGTTGCAAGAAGTTGCTTATTTTTTGGTTAACATTCATAAAAGTTTTTCCTTCATATTTTCTTCAAGCATTTAATTGCCTCTCTTGTGCCTAAATTTGTGCTACTGACCAAACAACCTATCTAATCTTTTTATTTTTTATTTTACTTTTACTCTCTTAGTAACTTTCAAATATGCTATACAATATTATTATTTATAGTCACCTTGTACATTACATCCCCACGACTTATTTACTCTCCTTAAAAACTAACTTAAAGTCTTGCCCTTGGAGGAAAAATGCCTTTGTTGAAAATACTGACTCACCACCGGGGGCCTCATTTTGAGTTGCTTGTACTTTTTTTTTTTTTTTTTTTTTGCGGTACGCGGGTCTCTCACTGTTGTGGTCTCTCCCGTTGCGGAGCACAGGCTTCGGACGCACAGGCCCAGAGGCCATGGCTCACGGGCCCAGCCGCTCAATGTCACGTGGGATCCTCCCGGACCGGGGCATGAACCCCTGTCTCCGGCATCGGCAGGCGGACTCTCAACCACTGCACCACCAGGGAAGCCCTGTACTTTTCATGAGAGGGCTTAGCGAACAAGCCATGATGTATTGCTGAGCATCACCTTGTGGATAAATAATGAACTATGCTGGTGTAGCTGGCATGTTACAACAGCGTTTGGGCCATAATTCTTGGATTCAAATTCTTACTCTGCCATGAATTAGCTGGGTGATGTAGGCAAGCTACTTAACCTTTGTCTCAGTTTCCTCTGTAAAAGGGGATTTTCTACTAATCCTATGGTACCTGGTATTACAGTAATCACAGAGAGCTGCAAAAAGGATGTCTTTGTATATCACGGTTTGAAGAAATTATCAAATAAAACTAGATTGCTAGATAAGAGCAATCATAATAACAAGTATTAATAATATTATTAATAAGATAATAATAGCATTTACTGAACGCCTGCTTGTGGCAGATGCTGAACTAATTTATTTACTCTTCTCAACAGTCCTTTGTATTGAATACTCTTAGTATGCTCAATTCACAGATGAGGGAACTGAGACTGAGTAACTGATGTGTCCAGAGTTACACATCTAAGGAAAGGCAGAGTTGAAATCAAATCCAAGTCTGATGTTACAACACGTCATCTTAGCCATTCTAAGATATTGTGACAGGGGTAGGAAAGGAAATAATATTTACAGGGAGAAGTCTGTGTGTGTGTGTGTGTGTGTGTGTGTGTGTGTGTGTGTGTGTGTGTGTGTGTGTGTGTTACACACAAAGGAAGAAAGAGGAAGGGGTATGGTGGAGGTATGGTCTTTGTCTTCAAATTGCTAAATAGTTGTCATAGGGGAAGGAATCCCATGGTTTTTTTCCAAATGACTCCAAATGTTATAATATTTTAGATGAACAAATTTCTGCCCATTTATACAAAATAATTGTCTAATAGCCAGAGTTGCCCAAATATGGAATCATCTGCACTTGGAAATAATGTCTTCATTAGTTGGCTTTCTTAAGCAGAGTCTGCTGATAATCGGAAGAGCTTGTGTAGGGATTGTGTCTCACTAAGAGGAACCATTAAGATATTTTCAAATCTTAAGAGTCAACATTTCTATAGTACATTTCAAAATGCAATAATTTCTCTGGACCGCAGTAGACTTCATGGCAGAAGTAATCCTTCAGCTGGATTTGTGCAAAGGACACTTGATTACAAGTACTAGATTAATAACTGAAGAAAAAAAAGTGTATTATAAGAATCAGGAGGTGTCTCAAGAAGTCCATAGGCAGAAGAAAGAATTGAAACTAGAGTCTGGAATGTCATCTGTCTTCTCTCTCCATCCAGAATTTATGCTCCTGCCTATAGATTATATATCTTTCTTCTTTACTTTTTTCTAGAACAGCTTTCTCTCAGTTCCTCTGTCCACTTGGCAGGTGGTAGATATCCACTTGATTGTTTCTGAGCCAACATGTCACAGATGCTGCAATCTTGAAAAAAAGAAAAATCTTTCTTTTGGTTTCAATTTCAACTTTTTTGGTTATACACTTTTTTTATTGAGGTAAAGTTCATGTAATATAAAGTTAACTATTTTAAACTATATAATTCAATAGCACTTAGTACTTACAGAGTAAAACCATCACCTCTATTTAGTTCCAAAATTTTTTCATCACCCCCAAAGAAACTTTTTACCCATTAAGTAGTCACTCCTCATCTCCCTGACTCCACGCCCTGGCAGTCACTAATCTGCTGTCTGTCTCTATGGATGTACCCATTCTATATCATATAAATGGAATAATACAACATGTGAACTTTTGTATCTAGCTTCTTTCGCTTAGCAAAGGTTTTCAAGGTTCATTCATGTTGTAGCATGTATTCCTTTTTTTTGGCTGAATAATTTCCATTGTATAGATATATCACTTTGGTTTCTCTACTCATCTGGTGATGGGCATTGGTCTTGTTTCCACACTTTGGCTGTTGTGAATAGTGCTGTAGTTTTTGTTTGAATACCTATTTTTAATTCTTTTGAGTATATCCTAGGAGTAGAATTGCTGGGCCATATGGTAATTTTATGTTTAACTTTTTGAGCAACTGCCAAACTGTTTTCCACAATGGCTGCACCATTTTACACTACTATCCGCAATGTGTGAGGGTTCCGATTTTCTACATCGTTGCCCAAACTTATTTTCTTTCTTCTTTAGAAACTATAGCCATTCAAGTTGGTGTAAAAAGATATCTCCTTGAAGTTTTGATTCTTATTTCCGTATAATTAGTGATATGGATCTCCTTTTTAATGTACTTTTTGGCCATTTGTATATCTTCTTTGGAGAAATATCTTTCTAAGTCCATTGCCCATTAAAAAAAATTGTGTGTTTATCTTTTTCTTGTTGAGTTATAACAGTTCTTTACATATTCTAATAGTCCCTTATAGTTCAATCCCAACTCTGGCATTTGCCTCAGGCAAGTCACTAAACTCTTGTGAACTTTGTTTTCTCTTTTAAAAAATATAGAGAAAGGCTACACATACATTATACGTGTGTGTGTATATATACATGTATATGGAGAGAGAGAGAGAGAGAGCGCAAGCGAGCGATATGAGGGATCTCTTCTCTCTGTATATATCTCTTCTCTATATATACCACTCATGTATATATATCTTACTCTCTATCTCGAGCTCTGTTTATCTATCTATACCTAGGAGCAATGTTTCAGTTTTTGCTAATTCATTGTTTGCAGTGACTTTTAGAATGTAAGTACCACAAATAACAAGAATAGACTGTATGATTTGCAAATATTTTCTCCCATTTGTTATGTTGTCTTTTCACTTTCTTAATAGTATCATTTGTTGACCTAAAATAAATAGACTGTCAGATATTTCTCCAGCAAAAATGGGTTTATTTGGGATCAGAAAGCATTGCAATTTGGGGTCTGCAACCAGAGCCACTGCAAGTCCCTACAGAGCAAAGGAAAAAGAATTCTTTTAAAGAAGGAAGTTGGGAGGGCTATAGTAAACAAAAAGTCCATAGCTTTTCATTGGCTGAGTCCTTGCCAGGAAAAAAGTCCTTCCAGCTGGGCTCTTGTTGCAGGGCATGAGAGCTCCCCCTTCTGGTTTCCTGACTATTTAATTGATTTTTTTGTTTATTAATTTTTTTTTTTTACATTTCCCGTTTTGATCAAGATCTTTCTCTGAAGCATCACTGATCAAGAGACAGGTTTTACATTTTTAGTCGCTTTTTCTCTCTCATGCCAAGAAGGACCTTTCTTAGGCATAGTATCTCATGTTGGTGCACAGATTGGAAACCTATTGAGGTCACATATGAGTAACTAGGAAGGGTAGGAGGGAGAACTCTCAGTAAAAACTCTCTACTTTTTATCTAAAGTCCATATGTTATCAAGGTCATAGATATTGGAGATCATCTAAAGCATTAGGTCATCATCAAAGGTTTGGTGACAAATTTCCAACAGGCCTGGTCTGGATATCTTGGGAAAGTGGTCTCATCAAATGTCTGCTTCAATTCAAGGAAATCTTTACTTTCATGTTGCCGGATGACATGCAAGTCTAGTCATGCTTCAGTGCTTTCTTAAGGTGTGAATCCAAGAGTCTATTCCCTGGAATTTGGAGGCGTGAGGGTTGTTAGCAGGACCTGATAAGGGCCTTTCCAGTGAGGTTGAAGAGAGTCTTTCTGGAGATGTTTTTTCTAATAGATGAAATCTCCAGGTTGCAAGGTGTGATACTTAAGGTCTTTATCTCCTGAGAGTGCACTCTGAAAAGACTGCTCTACTAGAACATGATTATTTTTAATAGAAGCAATTAGACGTTTGCAGTCGTGGAGTATCTCTCCATTTATCAGTTGTAGGTCACAAGAGGTAGGGACCAAGTGCATTGGATGTCCTGTGACTATCTCAAAGGGCGAGAGCTTATGAGTTCCAAAAGGGGTGGATCTAAGATTTAGAAGGACCAATGGCAATGCTTTTGGTCAAGGTATTTGGAGGCCTTTACAAATTTTGCCCACTGAGTCTTAGTAAAGACATTATTGTGTTCAGCTAAACCAGAGGATTGAGGGCACAGTGGAAGTGTAAAACCAGTCAAATAATGTTGACTTGTTGAATACATGACCAGTAAAATAGGTTCCTTGAACACTATAGAGTTTAAGAGGAGTTCTTCAGGTAAGGATAATCTTTTCCAAAAGGACTTCAACCACAGAAGAGACAGTAGTCTATTTGCAAGGGAAGGCTTCAGTCCAGTGTGAAAGCATACAGACCATGACTAAAACATATTTATATCCGTGAGACAGAGGAAGTTGTATGAAATCCATTTGCCAGACCATGAATGGTCCATTAGGCAGTTTAGCATGTCAGGGAGCAGTACCAACATGCTTTCCTGGGTTGTACTTTGGACAAGTGGGACAAGTAAGAAGGCACTTTTTGCGACTTTGTTCATGTTTCCCTACCAATATTGATTCATGAATGCTATTATTTTGTCAGTAGACCAATGGTTTAATGCATGTAGAGTGGTTAGAAGTGGTAATTTTAGAGTCTTCAGCAGGACTGAATTGTTATTTGGCCCAAACCAGAGCTTTTTCTTTGTATCAAACCGAAAGTTGCTGAATTTCCAATCTTGGTTTTTTCTTTTCTGAGGCCAATTGTTGGGCTTCTCTAGTCAATTTTTCTAAGTTATCATTTGGGGAAACATCCCCCTGGACCATTTCAGAGTTTTGGCTGCTGTTGGTCCCTTTATGGTTAGGATTCTTTGCAGAAACATCAGCTAGGTGATTTCCTTTAGCTTCCAGCGATCCAAATTTAGAATGCCTTTGAATCTTCATAATAGCAAAAGTGGCAGGTAAAAGTATTGTATCTAAAAATTCTTGAACATAGGGGCCATTTAAAATTTTATTTCTGTTGGAAGTAAGGAAGCCATATTGTTCTCACAACATTCCAAAACCATGAGCTGCTCCAAAAGCATATCTACTGGGCTTCCCTGGTGGCGCAGTGGTTGAGAGTCCGCCTGCCAATGCAGGGGATGCGGGTTCGTGCCCCGGTCTGGGAAGATCCCACATGTCGCAGAGCGGCTGGGCCCGTGAGCCATGGCCACTGAGCCTGCACATCCAGAGCCTGTGCTCCACAGCGGGAGAGGCCACAGCAGTGAGAGGCCCACGTATCGCAAAAAAAAAAAAAAAAAAAAAAAAGCATATCTGCTGTAAGTAAAATATTGGCAGTTTTGTCCTTAACTAAAGTGAAAGCCCATGTAAAAAAGCATATAATTCAACCTGTTGGGCTGAAGTAGCCATAGGTAAAGATGCTGTCTCAACAATATCAAAAGGAGTGGCAATAGCATATTAATTATCATTGTCATATTTTTAAATAACAACCATCAGTAAATCATGAGAAGTCAGTGTTACCAAAAGGTATTTCCTGCAGATCATCATTAGGAGTAAGGAAGTGACTCATCAGCATTAAGCAGTTGTGAGGGACTTTGTTGGTGACAGAGGGGAGAAGAGTAGCAGGGTTAATGTTATTACAATGTTATTATTAAAAGAGTTATGTGAGCATCAGTTTGAAAAAAGGACTTCATAGGAGGTGAGGTGACTGGTTGAGAAATATTGAGTGTGATGGGAGTTCAGGAGCCTTCTACTGCATGAGGTACAAAAATGGTTAAAGGAGATCACACAAAGATTTTCTCAGTGGTCTTAACCAAAAGGGCAGTGGCAGTGATGGCTCTAGGGCAAGGGGGTTATCCCCATGCCACAGGGTCCAGATGTTTGTTATGGGTCGATAGTGGTCCCCATGTTTTTGATGAGTATCCCAAGGGCATTCCAATTCTTTTTATTTATTTACAAAAAGGAAAAAGGTAATCTGGTCATTGGCATGCTCAAGGGCAGGTGGGTTCACCAAACTCTTCTTTAAAGCCTTAAAGGTGATGTCAATGGTTCTTTCCATAAAATTGTGTTGGTATTATTATTCTTTAGGAAAATACACAGAGGTTTGGCTATAAGAGAGAAATTTGGAATCCAGTTCCAGCAATAACGAACAAGCCTGAGAAAACTTCACAGTTGGTGCTTAGTTTGGGGGTTTGGGAAACTTAGGACACCATGCTATCTGGATCTAGGTGAAGTCCTTGTTCTGACAGCAGATGCCATAAATATAAAACCTAGGTTTGGGCAAACTGCAACTATTCCTTGGTGATCTTATGTCCTTTTAAGGCTAAAAGCTTTACAAAGCGTATACTGTCTCTGTAAGAAGGCTTGAGAATGAGAGTGAAGAAGTAAATCATCCACATATTACAAAAAGTAGAACCTCTAGGGAACTTTATTTCATCCAGATCAGCCTTCGGGATTTGTGAGAAATAAGGACTCTCAGTAAAACCCTGAGGTGTTACTGTCCAGGTGAATTGTTTTTCTTCCCAAGTGAAGGCAAAAAGGTTTTGGCTACCTTTATCAACTGGAATACTGAAGAATGCACTGCATACACCAATTATAGTAAGGAATTTTCTTCCAGTGGGAATGGATGTTAATAACATATGAAGGTTAGGAACAACAGGGTATCGAGGGATAACAATGATGTTTATAGCTCAGAGGTCCTGAACAAACCTGCACCCCTGGCCCTTAGGTTTTCTCACTGTTGTGGGAGTATTACAGGGACTAGTACCAAGGATAATGAGGTCTTGAGCCTTATAATCTTCTACTATGGGCTTTATGCTTTGAAGGGCTTCATAACTCATAGGGCATTGATTCATTCTGGGGAGAGCTTTTGAGGGATCTATCTGAATCTTGATGGGAGATGTGCTATGAATTTTGAATCTCAGTTGGAGATTTTGCCCATAAGAAAGGTAGTTGTTGATTCAATAGAGACACGTGGTCAGTGTTTCCAGAATGAGCTCTAGTATAGTCAGAAATGGAGAAAATAAAGATATAAAAGCATCATTTAATTCATCTGGTTGGCTGCTTTGATTTTTTACTGTCAAATTCTAGACTTATTTTCCCTATTTGGGAGAAAGAAATTCCAGCATGATATTTCTCTAAGAAGTCTTTGCCTATAAATGGATAAGGGCAGCAGAACTAAAGAGAGAAGGGTATGTACCTGTCAAGGGGCCTAAACTAAACAAAAGACAACAGGTTCATGGACAGGAACCTCTTAAGTTTCATTAGAGATCCTCTATATTTGAGTTATTTTAGTACTCCAAGGCAGGGGCTGCTTTATTATAGTGGGGTTGAGCACCAAGAGTGTGGCTTTGGTGTCAATTAGAACTGGAAGAGATTCATCCCTACTCTGGAAAAATGTTTCTCCAAGCTGATGAATAGATGGGAATGGGGAAAGCCCTGTCATTTAAAACTGGGAGGATGTTAGAAAGGCTGAAGGCACCTGAAGTGCTTAAACTTGTAACAATCTTTTTTTCCATTGTTCTGGCTTTTTGCAATAATAGCAGAAACCAAGAGGGTTTTGATATTTTTTAGGGACCTTCATTTGCTGAAGTTGAAGATTAAGAATTTTATCTGTCCTGATGGATGCATAAAGAAGGTGTATTATATATACACACACACATGCATATATAATATATATACATATAAAATATGTATATATAATTTATATATAATATATGTAATAATACATATAATATGTATAATATATGATGGAATACTACTCAGGCATAAAAAGAATGAAATACTGTCATTTGTAACAACATGGATGAACCTAGAGATTATCATACTATGTGAAGTAAGTCAGACAGAGAAAGACAAATACCATATGATATCACTTATATGTGGAACCCAAAATATGATACAAACAACTTATTTACAAAACAGAAACAGACTCACAAACATAGAAAACAAACTTATGGTTACCAAAGGGGAAAAGGGGGGATAAATTAGGAGTTTGGGATTAGTAGATATAAACTACTCTATATAAAATAGATAAACAACAAGGTCCTACTGTATAGCACAGGGAACTATGTTTGATAACTTATAATAACCTATAATGAAAAAGTATATATATATACATATATATATAACTTAATCACTTTGCTCTACGCTAGAAACTGACACAACATTGTAAATCAGCTATACTTCAATTAAAAAAAAAAATCCTAAAAATAAGAATAGAGAATTTTAGCTGTCTTCCTTTGAGGTGATTCATCCACAGTGAGAGAGAGAGCTGTTTGTCAGATTAGCTAAATCTGGAGTGGACATAGTTTCCCATTCCATCTTTGTTCTTTTTACTAGAAGGGCAAGGTCCTGGTTCAGCCCATGAATAACCCATTTTGACATAAAGTTAAAAGCTACCTGGGTGGAATCAACACCTGAAGGAAGACCAGAATTTTCTTTAAAAATAATCTGAAGATGGGCTTCCCTGGTGGTGCAGTGGTTGAGAGTCCGCCTGCCGATTCAGGGGACACGGCTTCATGCCCTGGTCCGGGAAGATCCCACATGCCGCGGAGCGGCTGGGCCCGTGAGCCATGGCCGCTGAGCCTGCGCGTCCGGAGCCTGTGCTCCGCAACGGGTGAGGCCACAGCAGTGAGAGGCCCGCGTACCACAAAAAAAAAAAAAAAAAAAATCTGAAGTTGATTGTAATAGTCACGACAAGATTCATCAGAATTTATGTGCAAGCCTGAATTTTGTTCCAATCAGTAGGCTTTGGAAACGCCCTAAAAATTACTGGATGAATTCTCCCACCAATTGCCTGAGCCTAATCGTAGAATAAGTTAGCAGACTGGTCTTCCAGTTGTAATTTTAGAGACTTTTCAGAATGTTCCCAATTAGTGATTTTCATCCAATGCTGGGCTGGCCTTCATTGACAAGCATATGAACTAGCTGACATAAGTCAGAGAAACTAGGTTGATAGGTCTGAATGACTGCATTAAATTCCTCAGCAAATCAGCGAGGATCTTCAGTTGCTTTGGGAAAATCTTTGACTGTGGCTCACAGTTTAGCTTTAGTCCAGGAAATATAAGAAATTAAGGGTTAGTCTCTGGATCCTCAGAAAGCTTAATTTTAAAGGGACACATTCTGATAAGGTCAGAGGCAAAGGGGTGAGGTCAGTTTCTGAGAAAAAAGGAAGTTCAGTGAGAGAATTCGATGGGGGAACTGAGGGTATAGGGCTATAGGTGGCCTAGAAAGAAAGGAGGAGGATGGCGCCAGAGGCAGGGCTTGGGTACAAGGAATGGAGGGGGAGACACGATGGCCCTGGAGGAAGAACCAGGGGGTAAGGAGCCAAGGAGGAAGGGCCTGTGGCTTTTGGGGCCATTTTCACTTTCTTTAATCCTTTCTTTGCATCAGTTAATCTTAAAATCTTATTTTGCAGAGAAGCAATTTTAGGCTCCTGATAAAGTTTGCAATCCTCAAAATACAAATTGAAATAGACATTCTATTTAGTTTGAGACATTTTAGAGCTATGGTAGTCCAGTTTATTTTTAAGAAGAGTAAGTTTGGGGATTTCAAAATGCCTCTTAATGGCCACTGATATTCTAAATTGCCTTTGGTTATGTTGGCTTCTTTAGTTGGAAATGCACTTGCGGAAAGACTGTGGTTTTTAAACATAAAATCAGCTCAAATCCCTGTAGGGGAGTGCCCTCAAAATACTTAGATAACTGCAGTCCCATTCTCATAAGTTTTTCTCTAGAGTAACAGAATAATTTTCAAACCACCTAAACAGTTTTCAGCTCAAACAGCTTATAGCTCAAACAGTTCAAATATCTCTAACAACCTGTAGGCCTAATACCAGCCATTTCAAAGAGAACAGTCTGGTCCTAGAGGAACCTAGCTGAAGCCTTCTCAGCTCAGTTCCCATAGAACAGCCCACATTCAAAAAAAAAAAAAAAAAAAAAAATGGCCAAAGGCTGAACCAGTCCCAACTAGAACAATCTGATTTCAAATCAGATCGAAGTGCTAAATGAGCACTCGCATATAGAACAAGGCCTTAACTGGAAAAGCTGAAACCTTAATACAGATCTCAAACAAACCCTAGAGAACTTCAAGATGCAAAGAGGGGGGAAGCTTGGATCCAGGAGAAAGACATACCTTTAAACTCCACGGCTATCTAAGCTAATAAAGGAACTGAATGTGAAAAAATAAATAAAACCAGTAATCTTCACTTCTCTAATTATGCAGAGAAGAAATTATTATGGCGAACTCAAGATGATCAACTTTCTCTCAAAGAGTGGGTAGCATTTAGATAAAGAGGAGAAAGGAAGAACTTCTCTTTGTAAGGGAATCTTGTTTGTAGAAGACTTATTCGAATAGAGCAGATCAGTATGAAAAAGGAATGACAAACCCTATCACTACCTCAACTTCTTTGTTCCATGCATTTCACCCTGATGCCTTAGGCCTTATTAGATGTCCCCAATACTTAGCAGGGTTGCTGTTATCACTAATTATGGACACAAGAGGGTACTAAAAGATCTCTCTTCTGTTTCTTTAGGCCCAGGTGTAGAACGTTCTCTTTCCTTTAATGATCGTTCCATTTTCAGAAAAGAACTTTGATTACAAAACTCAGGAAAAACTTAATAGAAATAATGAAAATACAGCATAATATCAAATGTTTAGATTTGAAGGTTAACTGAAGTATAGTTCCAGTGTCGCTGATGATTTTGTACAATTTTAGATGAATGTAATAGAATTTCAAAGCTAGAAAGAATATTTGAGATTATCTTTCCTTTTTTCCATCCTGCTCCCCTCCCTCCCCTCCCTTCCTTCCTTCCTTCTTCCTTCCAGGGAAACTTTGTTAAACAGAATCTTTTCAGTTTGGAAAAAATAAGCAAAATATAAGCAGAACTGTTCTTCTTGAAATGGAGGTAGGATGCTGAAGCCCAGTCTCTGATCTTACCTTTGCCACCATGGCAGACCCGGAGACATGTCTGTTAACCCCAAGGTGCCACATAATAGAGTTTGGGAAATCATTGCTGAAAGTCAGGTGGTTGGCAAACTGCATTCTTGAATCAAATCCTGCCCCCGGCCTGTTTTTGCACAGCTTGTGAGCTAGTTTTTACATTTTTTAATAACAGGGGAAAAGTCAAAAGAAGAATATTTTATAATGCATGAAAATTATATGAAATTCAGTTTCAGTGTCCATAAATAAAGTTTTATTGGAACACAGTGATGTTCATTCATACATATATTGCCCAAGGCTGTTTTTAATGCAATAATTGCAGAGTTGAGTAGTTGCAATGGACACTGTATCTCAGTTTCTTTAATAGATGTAAAATGATTTAAGGTAATAATTATAATAAAGCATTGTTAGATTTGTAACAGATATGATATAATATGTATAACATATAGCACAAAAAAGGGGAAAGAGGCAATAGAGCTATATAGGAGTAACATTTCTATCTCACTTTGATTACATTAGTATAAACCTGAAGTAAGTTGTAATAAATTAAAATTATATAGTAAGCCCTAGAGCAACCACTAAACAAACAACAAAAGAAACCCTAAAAATGGTTAAAAAAAATCAGTAAAGGAACTAAAATGTTACACTACCAAATATTTACTTAATGCAAAAGAAAGCAGTAAGGTAAGAATATAGGAACAAAATGATATGAACAAATAGGAAAAAAAATAATTCATATAAATTCAACTATATCAATAATAACATTAAATGTAAATGGATTAAACAATCCAGTCAAAAGGCAGAGATGTCAGACTGGATTAGAAAACAAGATCCAACTACATTCTGTCTACAGGAGACACCTTTAGATTCAAAGATATGAATAGGTTAAAAGTAAAAGGATGGAAAAAGATGTAATATGCAAACAGCAACCATAAAAGCTGTAGTGGCTATACTAATATCAGACAAAATAGTCTTTAGGACAGAGTATATATGGACTTCAAAACCTGAAATGTTTACTATCTGGTCCTTTACAGAATAAAATTGCTAACTCCTGTTCTAAATGCTTATGTTGACTCACTGGGATACAAGAAAATATATTAAAGTTTTGACTACATTTTAGAAGTCTAATTATTTAGAAACTTTTTGTGTTAGGTTTTATACTATATATTATATATTGGGGTTGAATGTATATTCTTTCTAGATAAATAAAATAGACATAATTTCACGTGCATGTGCAGAAATGTTTTTCTGATTGAAGTGTGTAATCAAGTACTTTTGGAAACCACTCTAGTCTAACTGTATTGTTTTACTTGTGGGAAAAATAAAATCCAGAGTGATGAAATGATTGTTCAAGATCCCAGAGCAAGTTATTGGCAGATAAGCTACAGGCTCCTTGCCCCTTTCACTGCCAACCCCATCTTTTGCTGTCCTCCAGCTTGGGGTTTCTGAAGTAAGCCTCACCTGTGGTGACTTCAGATTCTCTCTAGCACTAGACCTACTACTATGTAATACATTCACAAGCCTTTTTCCTAGTCTTTTTATGAACCTTGGTATGTGCTGGCCATGTGAGTGCTCCTTGGGCTCAAGCAAGAGGTTGAGGCATACCCTAAATTCATCCCATATGTCTTCCCTGAGCTTGTACATATCTCGTAGACAGATGAAGTAGAAATCTGCACACATACTTCATGGTACAAATATCCTTTGCTTTAGAAATGTGGTGTCAGGAACAAGATCAGAAAAGTTTCTGTAGTTGACTTTGGACTTCACTAGTTGGGATGACACAGCTTATTTAGGAGTCACAAGTCAAGAGGGACACACAAAAAAATTGTGCACATTCAAAAGGAGGTCCAGGATAATGAAAAATAAGAAACACCATGTCTGTGAAGAAGAGTAGAAGGAACTGGGTGGTAACTTAGCTCAAAGATGACTCAGGTGCCCAAATAATTATCTTCAAGTATCTTAATGACTGTCCTGGAAAAGGAGGAACTTAGCTGTTTCATAAGCCCAGATCTAGGACCTATGGTAGAATTTGCTGGGATTTAGGCTTGAGTTCACTAGCTAGAGATGTCCAATGATGAACTGTGTGTTGTATAGACTTTGACATCAGAGAGAAGTGAGAATAATTCCTGACTTCATCTCTAATTGCCTGTTTGACCCTGGGGATTATGGTTATGGAGAAGAATAATATATTGCAATATTGTATGTGTAGCCCTCTTTTTTCCCTCTCGTACATGTCTTTGAACCTCATGCAGCCAACTGCCAGTTTATACTGTCAGGATTTTGAAATTCAAGGCTGAGAGAATAGTTTGAAAAAAGGGATTTTGATTCTGCCTTTTAGAATCTAAGGCCAGAATGTCTGGAAGGAAGTAGAACACAAAGTATATACTGAAATAGTAGGTTCGGAAATATAAAGTAGGAGTCACACGGCACTGCCCACTAAGACCAAATAGAAATTCCATGGGCTGGAAGTTAATGTGTGGAGGAAAGACAATGTTGAGGGAGGAGATTGGTGGAGCCTAGCCTGCCTGGGACTCAACATACCTAAGGGAACCAGGGGGAGAGCTGTGGAACTGGCACTAAGACTCATCAACTACCAATAGAGAGACACCATCTATCACAAGGTGGGAGTCAGATCATTAATGGATATCATGGGATCACATCAGGCATTTGGACCAGTGTCGTAAATCATCGATGCCATACAGCTGTCCTCATTACATCTTATAAAGACCTCCTAAAGAAACACTAGCAGAGAGCTTGTCATTGTCCTAGGAAGGTTGCAGCTCTTTGAGACCAAAACTTTGCTCAGCTCTATCCTACTTTCCCTGTGTGGAAACAACTCTTATTCACTAGGTATATTCTAAGGTGTTGCTTTGATGACAGGATGTCTCCTGAATACCTGTAGGAGGAGAGATCATGTGGAAGGGAATCCTCACATCGGTACCTTGGTAGGAATGAATAGAGCTGGTTTGAGATCCTGGCTACTCCAACCCAGTTGCATTAAAAACAGCAATTCCAGTTACATGTTAACCATACTTTTGACTTTCCATGTGGTTACAGTTAACTTTGCTAGACTTTTTTTGCTGTTGTTGTAAATTATAACATTAATAATTATTTTATAAGGTTGCTCTGAAGTTAAATGAGATAATGCATAAAAATATTCGCACACTGTCTTAGGATACGTTCAATAAATGGAAGCTGTATTATTCAAGAGGTGATGAGATCATAATCCCTTTAAGTGTTCTTATGAAACTGAGTGACCACTTGGTGTTTATGTGGTTAGGACATTAACATTTCTGAATATGATAGTGGTCTCAGATGCCCATTTGTCAGTTTAGATCCAGTGTTTTTCTACCTGCTGTGCATGGGCTAGTACAGACTGGCTATATAGCATAGCCTTGGGTAGTATTAAAATATACATAAGTCTGCGCCCAAATCCAGATAGTCTGATTTAGTAGATTTAGAGAAAGGCTCAAGATTCTGTGTTATTAACAAGCTGTTTCCTTCTGGAGGCTCTAGGAGAGAATCCATTTCCTTGCCTTCTTCAGGTTTTAGAGGCTACCCACATTCTTTGGTTCACTGCCCTGCATCACTCCAACTTCTCCATGCATTGACAAAGCTCCCTTTCTGACTCTGACCCTCCTACCTCCTTGTTATAAGGACCCTTATAATTACATTGGATCATCCAGGATATTCCAGGGTTATCTTTCCATCTCAAGATTCTAAACTTAATCACATCTGCAAAGTCTCTTTTGCCGGGTAAAGCAACATATTCACAGATTCTAGAGATTAGGATATAGATACCTTTGGGGGAGTCATTATTCTGAAAATCATACAGAATAACTTTGTTTTGGACTGTCAGCTACACGAGAAATCCCTAGATGACTTCATTCATTCCCACCTAGTAAGTCCATGTGTTGGGGGATTTTTCTTCTACACTACCACCCCTCTAAGTATCTATTTCTTTGGTATACAAGGGTCCCAGAAGGCTGGTTTCGACTTGACAATTCTTTATTTAAATACACCATAAAGGTATGCAAAATTCCAATATAAATGTGGAAACTACTCTGGAGCAGCTGAATATCTCTACTTCGTTAGAGTGTTGGTTCCCACAATGGACAGAAATGCTTTGAGTTCACTCTGGGGAAAACTGGTCTCTGAAATCTTAATGCAGAATTGGAATGCAGCCATGAAAGACCTTACGTGGCTAAAAGAGACCATAGATAATAATTCTGTGAGTTTGCCACTCTAGTCTCTTCAGCAGCAAACATGCTCATTCATTGGTCTCTGTATGTTTTCTTCAATCACCCCAAAGGACGTGATAACATTATTGATCTCTTCCTCTACCAGCCACAGTACCTTAATGCAATTCAGATGATGTGTCCACATATTCTCCGCTATTTGACCACAGCAGTCATAACAAACAAAGATGTTTGAAAATGCCGGCAGGTGCTGAATGATCTGCTCAAAGTTATTCAACAGGAGTCTTACACATATAAAAATCCCGTTGCAGAGTTTTTTGAGTGCTTATATGTTAACTTTGACTTTTATGGGGCTCAGAAAAAGCTGAAGGACTATGAATCAGTGCTAGTGAATGATTTCTTCTCAGTGGCTTGTCCAGAGGAGTCCATTAAAAATACCCGTCTCTTTGTATTTGAGACTTTTTGTTGCATTCATCAGTGTATCAGCATTAACATGTTGGCAGATAAACTGATCATGACTCCAGAAGAAGCTGAAAGGTGGATTGTAAATTTGATTAGAAATTGCCAGACTGGATGCCAAGATTGATTCTAAATTAGGTCATGTGGTTATGGGTGACAGTGTAGTCTCATCCTATCAGCAAGTGATTGAAAAGGCCAGAAGCCTTTCATTTAGAAGCCAGATGTTGGTCATGAATATTGAGAAGAAACATAATCAGAATAGTAGGTCAGAGGCTCCTAACTGGGTACCTCAGGACTTTGGCTTCTACTGAAGAACTGTACAGAAAAACTATAAAAACTATAAAAGAAAGGTGAAATAATAAAACCATTATATAAACGTGAAACATTTTGGAAACAACATAATGAGTATAAATTTTGGAGAATTTGAATAAAACTGGCTGTTTTTCATTAAAACAAAATACTTGACAATTCTAGGGTATGCTGGATGGGAACAGAACAATCTTAATGGTCAAGGTATAAATGGCAGTCACTCCTGCTTGATGATCAGTGTGCCAGATGCTAACTTCTGTCAAAGGAAGGAACTCATCATAGCTCCTCAGTCCAGGCAGCATATAAGACTTCATGTTTGAAGGCAGTAGCTTCTGTCCCTGGGCCCTAGCTACATAGGACCATGCTCAGATGGACACTGGCCATTCTCTGGATATTGACTCAATACTGTTCTTAATGGCCCCTCTGGCAACGTCTCCTCATTCTTTGTCCAACTGTCTTCTAAATCTCTTATCTTTTTTCTTCTCAGCCTTGGGAACCCATCCTTTGCCTTAAGGTATTTTTTCTCTTATCATTTATATCATCATCATATCATATATTCTCTCAAAATCTCATGTGTCTATAGCTGAGTCATAATATGTAGGTTGCTAAACTCAAAACCAGCAGCCAACTCTCTTTGCTTTCTTCTGTCAGTTCACCTCCAAGGCAATTATGGAGAATGCTTAGCTGATTGAATGTGGGAAGGAACAAGGAATGAAGCAAATTCTGGAAACAAACAATTAATAGTTCAAAATATTATCCATCTTCATAATTTTAAATATTTGTCCCAACATTGAAATTCAAAGATACAATTCCTAAGTCCAAGGCTAGTGCTCGTTTCTACTAAACCACACCCCATTGTGTTGCCTTTAGCTCATTCATTTCAATAACGTTTTCAACAACTCCAAGACCTTGGATTTCCAAATTGGCATATTTCCCCTTCACCAGGACACCTCCCACTCTTTCTAAATCCCCATTCTCACTGTGGTAAGAGCATCCTGCTCTCTAGCTCCTGGGAAAGGCTGAATAACAAGAGATCTGCACCACCCTCTCTTAAGCTGCTGGTCTGCCTTTTCACAATTTCAGCCAACTGTCTCTGACTCAGCTCTCTGCCTGCCAGGCAAAGCACTTGTAGAAAACATCTCCTACTCCTTCTCTTCTTCCAAGGAGTACAGGATTAGCAGATTAGCATGTAGTACACCTCAGCACAGGGCAGCTCCTTTTCAGTTTGTTTGTCTGGTATTAAAAGGGGATGGCAACTAGCTTAAGGTCTGAATGAGTTCCTTCCCACAGATACCTGCCCACACTCTAATACCCAGGTACACAGCAAGAATGTGGACTCTGCTGGCCGTTCGACTGGTCCAGCTTCCTTAATGCAAGTGGCTGCTTGTCTAAGTCTGTCTCACCGTTCCAGCTCTTTTCTTTCAATATTATAATGAAATAATCAGTACAGAGAGGCAGCCAAGATTAGTGTGTAAGTTACTCTGTGTTTGCACCAGAAAAAATGTGGATAGAGTCCCAGTTCTACTACTTACTAATTATGTGACCTTGGGCAAGTTATTTAACTTCCTTAATCTTCTATCTGCTCCTCTGTAAAATGAGACTGAAGACACCCACATCACTGGATTGCTAAAAGGATTAGATAAAATAAAAATAGGTAAAACACTTAATGTCATACCTGGTATATTTTGCTCCATAAATGCAGTCATAGTTATATTTTATTTTATTTAATAAAGATGTACTGAAAAATACCATGCTTGGTACTATGGAAGTAGGAAAAGAAGGAGATATGGTCCCTGTCCGCAAAGAACATTGCAGACTAATGGGAGAGAGAAAATATCAAAGTAAGTAAAGGGAATGGGTGAAGGAGTGGTAAAGTTATGGAAAAAGAACTGAATGAAGATGAAGTTAGACCTACGCAGCATGGAGGAGGGTCCAGAGGGAAACTTCATTGCCAAGGTGTGGGAAAGGCCGCCTTGACATAAAGTTCCATCCTGTGGGCAACAGGCTTTCCCCATGTTTCTGAGATTCTCTTATTCAGTAGTGCCATTATCATGACCATGAACATGTATGCCTCTATTATTCTGTACTTTTTGGACACCCATGGGTGAGTTAGGGGTCTCTAGGAAAATGAACAAAGAAGCATTTCTTTCTTCCTCATCCACCTGTCTTTCCCTTACACTGCTGTGATCGTCTGGGTCATCTTTAGAAAGCTTAGATTTTTTTTTTTTTTGACTGGATGGCAGTTCAATCACAGGTAATTTCCTGGGCAGATTTTAGCCATCCCTAAAATTTAAAATGAAAATGAACTGAAGTGTATGTATGCCAAACTGAATGCATGTATGCCTTCTCTACACTAGATAAAGCATGCAGATTGTCTGAATTCCTGACCAGATTGTCATCACATGTGTGGGCTGAAAAGTACATTAGGAATTGGCTGGGTCATTCTTCAACTGACTAGCCCAAAAGTTACAAAATTCTCCTGCTCCCCAAATGTCATAAGGAGGTAGTAGAGTACTATAAAGAGACTCAGAGCACCTGTATTCTAGTGTTAACCCAACGATGATAATTGTATGTAACATCAGGCATTTTCTTGACTTCTTTCTCAATAAGCAAAATAGGTGAAATAACCCCTTCTGATGGCTCTGTAGAGCACGAATGTAATTTTCTTTTCAGAATCTGATACTTATTATAAAATGATAAGAAATGATAACTTCTGCTTGAACCACTTTACCCTGTTGTTATGGAAATCAGACTATAGAAAGGAAAACATTGTATATATGTACATCTTCTTTATCCAGTCCTCTGTCAATGGGTATTTAGGTTGTTTCCATGTCTTGGCTATTGTGAATTGTGCTGCTATGAGTATAGGGGTGCATGTATCTTTTTTAATTATAGTTTTGTCCGGATATATGCCCAGGAGTAGGATTGCTGGATCATATGGTAGCTCTATTTTTACTTTTCTGAGGAACCTCCATACTGTTCTCCATAGTGGCTGCACCAATTTACATTCCCACCAAACTTATAGGCCAGTTCGCTTTCCTCCACACGCTCTCCAGCATTTGTTAGTTGTAGACTTTTTAATGATGGTCATCATTTGCTGTACAGCAGTAATTAACACAACATTGTAAATCATCTATACTTCAAGAAAAAAAAGAAAGGAAAACATTTTGGCAACTTTGTCTCTAAGGCTGGTTTTAAGTGTCTGAGAAGATTGACTATGTTCCCATTAAGATTTCTATAGGTTGGTCATTTCCTGTTCTTCCCGCCTTGCATGACAAGAACTCTGGGTGTCTGATTTCCCTCCTAAGTTGATTCCTTTAGGCTGGTGAATTGGTTGTTATCATCCCCCAAATATACATCTATCAGATCATTCATCAGCCTCAGGTTTGCAATTGTAGCTGAGAGAAAATAGGAAATGAACTCTCTTCCGAGATTTGAGTTTCTCAAAACAAGGCATTTTGTAAATACGATAACCACGTTTCAATGTTCTTAAGTCATTCTAATGACCTCTCCTTGCACTTGGAATAAAACCCAGCCTTGTTACTGAAGACTGCCAGCACTCGCATGATTTTCTGCTGGCCTGCTTTGGGCAATGCACATTATGATCTAGTCACATGGGCCTTCTTTCTCTTCTTCATACATGCCAAACGCACTCCTGCCCCAGGGCTTTGGCTCCTACTCTTTCCTCTGCCTGCAATGCTTTTCCCCTAGATCTTTGCATGGCTGGCTCTCATTCCTTCTTCCTTATTCCTGTCTCAACACACATCTCGCTTCCTCAGGGAAGCCTTTTTTGATCATGTGATCTGAGGTCCACCCCCTGCTCCACCCACACCACCATTTCATTCCTTTATAGCTCTTATCACAAGCTGCAATTGAATTATACATTGTTTCATTCACTTGTTTACTCTGTATCTTCTCAGTAGAATGGAACCCATTTTCCCAGGGTGATATTCCAAATATTTAACAACCAGTATCACATGGCACTAATCACTCAGAATTGACCATGGCCAAAGTCCTGGGACAGGGTCCAGGAAGTCCTCTAACCTGCCCTCCAACCTTTAAATTGTTGGTGTGTGGGGAGGCCCAGGAGTCCTGAGGGAGGGGTTGGAGTAGATAAGCAATGCATGTTAATTAGCAATACATATTAACTAAGCAATGCATGTGAACTATGTACCTATTATTGTGGAAATATTTCAGTATCTTAGCAATCAGTATGACCATTAGGTTGTACTGTTTGAATATCAACCCTACTTGTCTCCTATATTCAACACTATATCCCAGGCCTGGAACAGTGACTAGCATATAATCTCTTACATGGTGACTTACTTGACTATCAAGTGTTGTCCACATACGCTTTCTCTAACTTGATATTTTCTAAAAGAGCTATAAGGTGGCCTGGGTTCAAAGGTCACTCATAGGGTTAAGTAATGGTGTATTGAGGCCATGTGGTCTACTTTAATGATAACTAATGTCTGTAACTCTTCATAGTTTACAAAAATCTATATGTCACTTGTCCATTTTATCTCCACAACCATGCTGGGAGGCTGGCAAGACAAGACATATTCATTTCTCCGTTGAGTAAACTCAGACTCCTATAAATCAAGTGATTGCCAAAGGGTAGGCAGAGCTGTGAAATAGTTCATGTCTTCTGGGCTGGGACCATGTTCTTTCCAGCTCGTGTGTATTCCATCCCCAGCCCTGGGTAGATCTGAACCTGAGCACAGAAGCAGCTACTGGATATAGGTGTAAAGATTCTGGGCTCTACATCTAGGGTTGTATATGCACTTATATAATAACAACTATGGCTGTTTTACAAAATAGGGTAGTTCAAGCAAGAGTGACCAGCCTAAGAGGGTCTAAAGGAAGCTAGAAACCCTGTCCAAGAGTTGGAGGAACAGGAAATGACCAACCTGGAGAAGGCTTCAGGGAGATATAATCTTCTCAGATGCTTGAAAACCAGTCTTAAAGACAAGATTGCCAAGACTTTTTTCTCTGAAGCTCACAGGGCAGAGTTAATACCAACAGTGAAAAATAATTGCAAAAATCAAGTTTTTGATTCAAAAATACATATTTACAAAAAGAGAAGTAATATAGCCTAGAACAATGTTTACCAAAATACAGTGTATTTTCTTAGCACAAAATGGTGCTAAGAAAGATGTTTTTATTTAGGACATGATTGAACATTTTGAAAATTTTCATTAGTTCTGAGTTTATTTTAATACATACTAGGGAAAATATATAACTAGTAGACAAATTTTATGATTTCAGATATATAAGAAGTGGTTAAAGTAGATATTTTACTTTTTTAAAAAATGAAACAAAATCATTTAAAGAGAAATTTTTGGTGCATAACAGCAAAGATGATTTTTCAGACATGTACAAATGAAATGATAGATGAGTGATTGAAGTTTGTGAAAATCATATTCTTTGAAACTAGCTCTATCACTTTTTATGGACTTAGAAATATTCTTAACATTATGATTCTTAACATTATAATTTCCTCATCTGTTTAATAAGTTTGTGGCAAGGATTAATAGTTCAATGCATGGAAAGTATTCAGCATAGTTTGGCACATAGTGAGAACCGCAAAAATGTTAGCTATTGTTTTTATTTTTATCAACAACAATGAGAACTATTGAACCATGGGCAGGTACCTTGTGAAGCAGAAAGCTCCTCATCATGGAAGGTATGTAAACAGGACGCGGCAGGCATTTGTCAGGGATGCTGCAAGGGAGATTCCTATGTGGGTGGGAGCTCAGCTAGAACTTTGAGGTCATTCCATCTGGGAGATTTCTGTGAGTCTGCCTTTTAGTGAATTCCGGGATGCAAGAGAGACTTGCAACTAGAGTTTTTCTACTACATGTTGGGAGGACACAGGACTCAAAGAGCCATTGCTCAGTGAGCAGTATTGTTGGCCTTTTCACAACCCACGTCACTGTCAAGGAGAGCTGTCAGAGAACCACACAGCTATTGTCCCATAGTTCTTGCCCAACCAGGAAAAATACCCATTCTGTCCTCACAACCGTGGGAAAGGCTGTGAGCATTTCTCATGGGTACAGAGAGGACCCATCCTGTCTAACCCTCAGCTGGAACCTGGCCTTTACCCAGTAGTGACTGCTGACAGGCAATCAGGTCCACCTTGAGAGCTCGAACTATGGGAAACACTTCTTTAAACAAGCTGAAGCATGTTTCTCTGTAGCTTTCACCCACTTGTCCTAGTTTCATCTCCTTCAACCACAAAGAACAAGTCTCCCCATTGCCTGCAATGGGAATCCTTCAGAAGGCTGCAGGCTGATGGAGTGTTTGCCCTGTTGTTATTGATTTCCATGCCATTCTTCATTGTTCCCACAGATACACTGTTTCTGTCAAGCATAGTCATTGACATCATGTTCTAATATAATTTGTCTCTGTCCTTTTTTGAAGGCAAAAGATTGTGGAAACTGGGCCCCTTTTTCTTTATAAAGGGAGATGCTCTCAGTAGCAGTTCAGTTACACAGGATCCAGTAACTGTACTTATGTGATGCTGTTAATGACAGATCATGGTGTATCTGGTGCTCTTTAGAGGTCTGGCCCCCTTTTGAACTCTGCAAATGATCCTAAGAGATTTCCTCCAGGTCTGCTGTCCTAATTTGCATATGCAAATGCTGAGGATTCTAATGTCTAATTCAAATGGCATCGCTCTCCTGAGTTCCAGGATCACGTACAGCAGCCTGCTGGATATCTATGCATGAGTATCTTACAGGTGTTTTAATCTCACCAAGTTCAAAACTGAACCCATCCATTTTCTCTCTATGCCCCATCTCTGCAATAAGGATAGTAATAGTGTTTACCTCACAGTTCTAAGGATTAAATGAATGAATGTGCATAAAGCACTTAGGATAGTAACTGATGAATTTACTTATATGTATTATTATTATTGGAGGATATAAGAAAACAAATAAAATATAATATATTGAAGACTGAATGGTTATGTGGAAAAAAAAATGAAACAAGACAGATTGAGAAGTGTTGGTAGGAACAGGAAAATGCCACAGGGCAGTTTTGGAAAAATGATTATATGTTCCTCAATGATCTTCTTTGGGAAATAAATGTCTGAAGAAATTCTTGGTATGTCCTTTAACATCGGTCATTCTGAGTCTTTTTAAAAATCTATTTTATTTATTTATTTATGGCTGTGTTGGATCTTCGTTTCTGTGCGTGGGTTTTCTCCAGTTGCCACAATCGGGGGCCACTCTTCATCCCAGTGCGTGGGCCTCTCACTGTCGCGGCCTCTCCCGTTGCGGAGCACAGGCTCCAGACGCACAGGCTCAGTAGTTGTGACACACGGGCCTAGCTGCTCCGCAGCATGTGGGATCTTCCCAGACCAGGGCTCGAACCCATGTCCCCTGCATTGACAGGCAGATTCTTAACCACTGCGCCACCAGGGAAGGGAAGCCCATTCTGAGTCTTTTTTTTTTTTTTAACATCTTTATTGGAGTATAACTGTTTTACAGTGGTGTGTTAGTTTCTGCTTTACAACAAAGTGAATCAGCTATACATATACATATGTTCCCATATCTCTTCCCTCTTGCATCTCCCTCCGTCCCACCCTCCCTATCCTACCCCCATTCTGAGTCTTTTTGGTTTTTTTTGTTTGTTTTTTTGTTTTTTGCGGTACGTGGGCCCCTCACCGCTGTGGCCTCTCCCGTTGCGGAGTACAGGCTCCGGATGCGCAGGCTCAGTGGCCACGGCTCACGGGCCCAGCCGCTCCGCGGCACGTGGGATCCTCCCGGACCGGGGCACGAACCCGTGTACCCTGCATCGGCAGGCGGACTCTCAACCACTGCGCCACCAGGGAAGCCCCATTCAGAGTCTTTTTAAAGATGATCAAAATGCTCAGCATGAGGGGCCTTCTCTCCTATAGCTGAAGTCACTTCTAGGTTCAGGATTTCTCCTCAGAGGAAGTGAATTCATGATGAGATTAATTTCTAAGGAACAAGGATTGCATCTGGAGATGGCAACAGCCTGGTTTGTAATGGTTTATGCAAGTCAAGTGCCACCTTGCTACCGAGAGGGATCTTGTGAACCTGGAAAGGTGATTGCTTAGGCATGACACGTAGAACATCGCTACTCAAAGTGCAGTCTGCAGACTAGTGCTGGTCCTCAAACTTTTACTGATCTGCATGTGATCATTGTAGGATTGGGAATAAGCATTTAAACAGCTGTTTATCAGTCTTATAGAGTGGCTTTATGTCTGTTAAATCTACCAGTAGAGAAATGTAGAGTCATATTTGTCATATGCATGGTAAGGGACTTGATTTATCTGTGGATTTTCGTATTCATGAGGAGTCCTGGAACCAATCCACCACAGAAATGGAGGGTTGGCTGTTAAGTTTCATTTAATTTAAAGCATTGTGATGCATAGAAAACAAACAAGAAGAAAGAAAAGAAAGAAGAAAAAAAGAAGTTGGTTCTCTATAACTGATTATTTGAAAGTGCTGAGGCAGTGTGGAGTCATGGGTTCTAGCCCTGCTCTGACACCAACTCATATGAGATCCTCGGCAGCTCATTCTCCTTTGGGAATTACTTTCCTTATCCATGGATTAAAGGTCTTAGATTTAGTTGATTTAGTTTATTTATTTAGTTTATTTATTTATTTAGCTGATTTTTAGTTTCCATTTTAGCTTCACAGATGCCATAATCCCAAGAATCTTTAAAACATTTTTAAAAATAAAAATCGACTGAGTAAAGCTCCATTGCTTGATTTCAAGCCAAATAATCCTTTTTGGTAAAAACCTAACTACAGCATAGATTCTTTTTTTTTTTTTAAACGTCTTTATTGGAGTATAATTGCTTTACAGTGGTATGTTAGTTTCTGCTTTATAACAAAGTGAGTCAGCTATACATATACACATATCCCCATATCTCCTCCCTCTTGCATCTTCTTCCTTCCCACCCTCCCTATCCCACCCCTCTAGGTGGTCACAAAGCACCGAGCTGATCTCCCTGTGCTATGTGGCCGCTTCCCACTAGCTATCTATTTTACATTTAGTAGTGTGTATATGTCCATGCCATTCTCTCACTTCGTTCCAGCTTACCCTTCCCCCTCCGTGTGTCCTCAAGTCCATTCTCTACATCTGCGTCTTGATTCCTGTCCTGTCCCTAGGTTCTTCAGAACCTTTTTTTTTTTTTTAGATTCCATATACATGTGTTAGCATACAGTATTTGTTTTTCTCTTTCTGACTTACTTCACTTTGTATGACAGACTCTAGGTCCATCCACCTCACTACAAATAACTCAGTTTCATTTCTTTTTATGGCAGAGTAATATTCCATTGTATATATGTGCCACATCTTCTTTATCCATTCATCTGTCGATGGACACTTAGGTTGCTTCCATCTCCTGGCTATTGTAAATAGAGCTGCAGTAAACATTGTGGTACATGACTCTTTTTGAATTATGGTTTTCTCAGGGTACATGCCCAGTAGTGGGATTGTATAGCATAGATTCTTAATGCTTTTCTTCAGATCCGCATTAGAAACATATTTTTTTCTTTGCGTGGTTATTGCTCAATCTGTCACTTTTCATTGTAAAGATCTCTTTGTCTTGCAGCACTCAGGTTTTCCCATGAATTCAAATATTTTATAGGAAAAATTTTCTCTGCTGAGTGTTCATAGACTGATGATCTTCTTGAATTTGCCAAGAGTCCCTCTGAGGATGTTCTCTGAATAAAATCTAACCAGCATTGTAAGGAGTTTGGATTTTATTCTAAGACTGAGGAGAAACCATAAGATGGTGCTAAGAAGGGGAGTGACATAATATAATTTATGTTTTCAAATATCACATTGGCTGATCTTTGGTGATTAGATTGTAAGGGTACAAGACTATATACAAGAATAGTTTGGCGGCTATTGCAGTAGTGTAGACAGGCCATATGGTGGTTTGGCCTATGGGACGTAAAGAATAGCTCATGCTATCTAGCTTGTTTGCCAGCCTTGGCAGTGCCATGTTGTGGAATTGCTTATAAATCCTATAAGTGGCTTTTCTTAGCTGGATTGGGATCATAGGTTTTTTTATGGGGTTACAGGTAGTGGTTTGTAGGAGTTAACGTTAATTCACAAGAAGTCCTATCTTGGAATTATTGCTGAATGTCCTATTCATATGAGTGTGTGGAATCAGAAAATGTGCAGGCATTGAATAACTATAGACGCAGGGTTTCAGACGGGAGAGGGCTTTTATCTTTCCTACTCATCCACTTAGAAAACAGAGGTCACAAACAAAAGTGCTGTAGTGTAGAAGCCAGGTGCCATCCCTAACAAAGTGCTGGCTTGTTGGGTTCTTAGCCCTGGGACTACCCAGAAGGTAAAGAGGTCTGCCTTTGGAGATAGACTGTCTTCAGTCACGCAGACCCCACTTTAGCTGACTTAGTATTAGAGGACATGGGGCCATTTAACTAATTTTACTTTGGACTGTATGTGGGCCTTTCAGTGGGAAGTAAAATACTTAGAGGAAGAAATAAGGACTCCACCCAGGTAAAAGCATTCTGGTGTAATACAATTGATTGGAGATTTCCATCTGGGAAATATTTGACTCCACAAGATGACCAATATCAGCAACTACAGAGTGAAGAGAATAGTTTAGGATGAGGAAATAATCCATGAAACACAGGAAGAAAGGCAATGGGAAATGATACAAAAATTTGAGCTGAGATTAAATTCCCCACTCTTTCCTCTGCTAGCCTCTAATTTCAGGTTGTTGTCTAATTATCAGAAGCTGTACCTCCTTCTGCAAAGTGAGATAATTCCACATTTTATGACTGATTTGAACATCATGTGAGAACTAGATAAAATGTTTGTAAACTGTAAAAAGCCACAGACAGTTTTATTTTAATAGTAAGGCTTCCACTGAATTGCATCAGACTAGCAATACTATTTGTGGAATTCATATGGCTTGCTTGGTCACAGTGCTGCTAACTAAAACTTGAAAGACACTGTGAGAAAATATCTGTAGGTGTGGAATTGCATAATGTGTAAATATGGTGATTTTATGTGTATGCATGTGTGCATTTGTTTGTACTAATACATCAGTGTTATATTTATGCTCAAACATTAACTATATTTTGATGAGATGGGATCAGATATAATATGGGACAAGGGTTCAGAGCAAGGGCTTTGGAATCAGAAAGCTCAGTGTTCATACTCCAGCTTACAGGCTTTGTGACAAAATTACTTAATTTGCATGAACTTTAGTTTCATCAATTGTAAAATGGTTATAGTAATACCTACTTTAGGGTGTGGAAGTGAGAATGAAATAGGGTAAAGAATAAGAAACATTTAGCAAGTACTGAGAAAAATAGAAGACTCTAATAAATGCTAATTGTTGTCATTGTTCTTGTTCTTGTTATTAATAATAAAACTCACTCTGTGCATATGTGTGGATGGTTGGAGACTCTTGCCTGAGTGACAGTACCTATATGGGACAGTTTAGCAGAGATGATCACTTGTGTGAGGAAGGAACATCATTTCAGGAATTTGCACCTCCCTGGTCTGTGGAGGAAGTTTCCAGAATCAGAGTCAGGATTTGATTCTCTATTCCTTTTCTCTGCAGCTTCTAGAAATGGAAGAAGCTTGTGGGTTCTGGGAATTATGAATGAAAAAAACAAAGGAATAAAATTTTGTCTATAGCCTCTTCCAAAATCATTCAGTGAATTAAGCTAGATGAATAGGGAGAAAAACAAGGAAGGTTATGGTACTGATCCAGTAAAGAGGGTAGAGAAGAAATGACACATGGGCGTAGCTGGGACAGCTGGTGGAACCATCTATAAGATTGAGTGGAGAGAGTCAGTAAAACATAGTGGTTACAAGAGGTGACTTTAAGATCAGGCAAAGCTGGGTTCAAATTCCAGTTCTATCACTAACTGTGTGTAGTTGGGCAAATTGCTTAAATTCTCTGTGAAGTACAAACTGGAAATAAAAAAACAACACACTTTTCACTAAGATGAGGTAATACAGGTTAAGTGTTTAGCAAGCTGGTAATTTTGGGGCTACTTTTAATAGCTAAGAACCCGAAGTTTCTCCTTTGGAAACTTGTTATTCCCTAAAATGATTGCCTTATTTTTCTCTTTGGCATAGACTGATAAAGATGTTCATTTCAAAAATGAACATCTAGGGGCTTCCCTGGTGGCGCAGTGGTTGGGAGTCCGCCTGCCGATGCAGGGGACACGGGTTCGTGCCCCGGTCCGGGAGGATCCCACATGCCGCTGAGCGGCTGGGCCCGTGAGCCATGGCCGCTGAGCCTGGGCGTCCGGAGCCTGTGCTCCGCAATGGGAGAGGCCGCAACAGTGAGAGGCCCGCAAAAAAAAAAAAAAAAAAAAAAATGAACATCTAGTTTATGACCTTTGGCAAGCAACATAATGTTTTCATGCCTCAGTTTCTGCATCTGTAAAGTGAGATTATAATAATATTAATAACTGTTAGAGTGGTTGGAAGGATTAGGTTAGGTCATCAATGTGACCTTATTAGCACAGAGCCTGGAACATTGTAAGCCCTCACTAAGTATAAGTATTGTTAGTTATTATTATTAAATCATTCTGTATTATTCTTAAGGAAACAAAAGAGATTTTAAGTTCGTATTAAGATTTGTTTTAAGATACACACCAAGTTTCCTGAAACTTGGACTAAAATCTTTGCGCAGAAAATACGATGGATCCTTATAAGATATGACCTGAATCTCAGTTTTTCTTTGCATAAAGCACATGTAATATTGCTGCTTCTATATCTGTTGTATTCTGAACCCACAAAACATAATTATACCTCATTACATGATGTTAATGAGAAAGGGAATGGTAGCATCATGCAAATTTAAACTCAGCCAGTGGTCTACTCTCTTCTACCCTATTTGGGTCAACCTGTGGTTCTTCCAAGCCCATATCAGATGGTCCTTCTCTTGAATTCATTTCTGGTAAATTTTGTAACCATTTTTCTCTTTTAAATACATTTAATTAGCATACTTTGAATGTCTAAACAAGACATTCAAAATAAAATTATTTTAATATTTATAATCATTTATGGAGATACTAGCTAATATTGTTGCATTAGTGGTGTACTTTATAGTTAACCAAGTGGTAGAGCGTTATGTTTAAGAGCTTTTTTATTTATTGAAGTATAGCTGACATACAACATTATGTCAGTTTCAGGTATACAACATAGTGATTTGACATTTAGATACATTACAAAGTGCTCACCACAGTAAGTCTAGTAACCATCTGTCCCCATACTTAATCCTGGCTCTGGCACTCAGAGTATGTGATTCCAGGGATTGTCATACATATAGACTACAACATCAATGGTGCCAACTAGAGTTTTACACTATGACAGTTCTCACTGACATGTTATTTAATCTCTTGTGTCTTGGTTCCTTATTTATTCCTTTGAAATCTATCAATAAAATATGGTTTTTGTACAGTTTAGGTTATCTAGATAAAATATTTAATACAATACTTGGCACATGGTAAACCATAAATGGGAGCTATAATTATTGTTTTCATGATTACTAACTCCCTTAAACCATAAGGCAATTCTCTGAACTTGATGGCCATTATTATATCCATTTTACAAATGAGGAAACTGTGGCACTGTAAAAAATACATATTTTTTTCCAAAGCAGAAACAAAGTGTGCTTCTAGGCTGAGAGATTTTGCCATAAAATTAAATAGTATAATATTGTTTTTATATACTTATATATTTAATTTTTATTTAAATTGTGATTTTTTCTTTAATTAAATGGTGTTTTTTGCTGTTGTGTGAACATATGTGAAAAGTAGTGTTTAAAGCCTAAGCATGAAAAACAGAAAACAATACAAAAAAGGCCTAAGGAGGACTTCCCTGGTGGCGCAGTGGTTAAGAATCCTCCTGCCAATGCAGAGGACACGGATTTGAACCCTGGTCAGGGACGATTGGACGTGCCATGGAGCAACTAAGCCCATGTGCCACAACTACTGAGCCCGCATGCCACAGCTACTGAAGCCTGAGCGCCTAGAGCCTGTGCTCCGCAGCAAGAGGAGCCACTGCAATGAGAAGCCCGCGCACCACAACCAAGAGTAACCCCCGCTCACCGCAACTAGAGAAAGCCGGCGCACAGCAACAAAGACCCAACGCAGCCAAAAAAAGAAAGAAAAAAAGCCTAAGCATGAAAATAGCCAAGTGACTGTTTTAATGCTTTGGCCATGGAAATTTGGGTAGGAATATGCTACCATCTTCACATTCCTGAGGACTGAGAATCCTTAAGCAGGTTGACTCCCAGACACGTCACTTTGAATGTGGCTCTCTTCTGATGACACCAAATGTAACAAATATGAGCACTGACTATTAAATTTTTTCCCCCTTACAGAATAATGTGAAAGTACACATTGGGAAACTATTTTCTTAGTCATTAGATTTGTTAATGGCAGGTATTAGTACTTTATTGGTTAAATGATGCATTTATTGTTGACTGGTATTCTGAAAGTTTCTTTATAATGACAGTGAAAGAATTTGTAAAATTTATTCATGGTGGGAACAGAATGACTCATGAGTGAGAGATGTTAAGAGTCAAGAAAGAAAACAGCAATTTGTAAAAACTTGGTCAGGTCAACTTTGTATTAGAATGATTTCTTCACATAGTTTCAATTTTGTGTTTTCCATTAAATAAGAAGGCTACTTCTTAATTATATATTATTTTATCAAGTTTAATAGTCTTGTAATAGTGTTTTTTTGGAAAAGTTTTGTTAAACACCAACTATATGGGATGAACTTGTCTAGGAGTTGGGGACCCATTATGAGATGAAACAGACATAATTCTTTTTTTAAAAAAAATTTATTTTATTTATTTATTTTTGGCTGTGCTGGGTCTTCATTGCTGTGTGCGGGCTTTCTCTAGTTGTGGTGAGCGGGGGCTACTCTTTGTTTCAGTGTGCGGGTTTCTCATTGCGGTGGCTTCTCTTGTTGTGGAGCATGGCCTCTAGGCATGCAGGCTTCAGTAGTTGTGGCACGTGGGCTCAGCAGTTGTGGCTCGCGGGCTCTAGAGCACAGGCTCAGTAATTGTGGCGCATGGGCTTAGTTGCTCCGCGGCATGTGGGATCTTCCTGGACCAGGGCTCGAACCCATGTCCCCTGCATTGGCAGGCAGATTCTTAACCACTGTGCCACCAGAGAAGCCCCAGACATAATTCTTGACCTGACAATCAAGCAGGGAAGACAGATAATGAAATGAATGATTTTAGATAAATAAAGGGTACAGAAGGATCATGTAGCAGGGAGTGTTCATCCTGGGTAGTGGGTCATGGAGACCTTGCCTGAGGAAGTCATGTGCAAGTTGATATGTAAAAAAATGAACAAAAATTAGCTACACCCTAAGGAAGGTCTGTTCTGTGCATTCATTTATTCATTCATTCACTCATCCTTTTTTATGACAAATGTGTGTTGTTTTCCTACAGTGAGACATGCCGTTTTCTAGGTTCCAAGAACTCAGGAATGAACAAGCACTTCTTTTCTAAAACAAGGGAATAAATTGAACAAGTAAACAAATATATAAGATAATTTCAGGTGCTGGTAAAGAATAAAAAGGAGGAGGAGGGAGGAGAAGAAGATAATTGCATAGGAAAATGTGTTAGGGGAAAATAATCTGGGAAGGTCGTTCTGGGGAGATGACCCTTATAAATTAAGAGGAACCAGCCATGCAAAGAGCCTTTTAAAGTTATTCTCAGTATTTTACCTTCCTTTCATTATTCACAAAGCTTCAGTAAATTCCAGTCAAAAAGTAGAGCCTTGGGCTTCCCTGGTGGCACAGTGGTTGAGAGTCCGCCTGCCGATGCAGGGGACACGGGTTCGTGCCCCGGTCTGGGACGATCCCACATGCCGCGGAGCAGCTGATAAAAAAAAAAAAAAAAAAAAAAAAAAAAGTAGAGCCTTTGTTCAGGGATATTTTGAATAGCAAAGGCCCAACAGTTTGGGGAAACCACCTTCTCCAGCTGATAGCAAAGAGAGTAGCAATGCTGATCTCCTCCGGACAACAATGTAACCAACAAAATATTAAGTTCCAAGCGTCACCAGCAACAGAGACTTTAGAATGGCAGCTTGATAAAGAGCTGAGGGCAGATGAATTAGAAGTTCTATTTCCTAACTACATAAATAGCAGGAATGGGGAAAATCTCAGAAATACTTGAGGGACCTGTGAGGATGGATGGTTTTTGACCAGAGGATCATTAATCCCATCACAAATTGGTTATGAAAAGGAAGTATACCCTCACTATATTGTCACATCCTGGTGAAGCCTAGAGTATGTAGATTATACTTAGCTATGGACATTTTATTCAACATACATTCAGATACTACTTATGCTATAATATCAGTAATCGCTAACACTCTGAACATTATTAGCTGTGTCACCCTCCCTTCTACATGCTTACATATGTTAGCTCATGTGATATTACATTTCTATGAGGGAGCTATTTTTTTTTTTCTTCTTTTTTTTTTCTTTTGTATTTTATATTTGAGACAGAGAGGACTTACAGAATTTGCCCAAGTTCACAGTAGATGTTCAGGAGTTGAGTGCAGGCAGTCCAGATCCAGAGCTCTTAATCATTTTGCAAGCCTGTTCCTTATATTCCAGGTCTGTATTTCTTTCCCTCATCAGCTGCTAGGTAAGCATCAGTGTGGTATTCTTCACATGATGAGGAGCAAATTGTGGGAGACAGAGACAGACAGAGAGAGAGAGTGTGAGAGTGAGAAAGGAGGAAAAAGAGTGTGGATAGGTTACAACACCAGAATTACTCCATAAAATAATTCTGAAGAAGAAGAAGAAAAGCAGGTATTGTTCCAGATGCAGTTCTTATTTCTCTTAAGTCTCAAAGCAAACAAAGAATCGAGGTATTTTAGCCCTGTTTTACAGACGAGGAAATTAAGCTCAGAGAAGTTCAGCAGCTTGGCTCTGACTCATGCCATGTTCTCTAAGGATGTTTGTAAAAAAAAAAAAAAAGCAAAAATTAAGCCCATTATCTGACCTGTCTTCCAGCCCTAGATCCATGATACTGAGATAGGCTTTCACACACAAAGAAAAACTGAAGGAAGTTTTTAAAAACTTTTTTTTTTGTGTGGTACATGGGCCTCTCACCGCTGTGGCCTCTCCCGCTGCAGAGCACAAGCTCCGGATGCGCAGGCCCAGCGGCCACGGCTCACGGCCCAGCCGCTCCACGGCATGCGGCATCCTCCCGGACCGGGGCACGAACGCGCGCCCCCTGCATTGGCAGGCGGACTCTCAACCACTGCGCCACCAGGGAAGCCCTAAAAACATTTTTATTGAAATCTACTTGATTTACAATATTGTGTTAGTTTCAGCTGTATAGCAAAGTGATTCAGATATATATACATTCTTTTTTTACAATCTCTTCCATGATAGGTTACTACAAGATATTGAGTATATTTCCCTGTGCTATATAGTAGGTTGTTTTGGTTATCTATTCTTTTTTTTGTGTGTGTGTGGTACGTGGGCCTTTCACTGTTGTGACCTCTCCCGTTGCAGAGCACAGGCTCCGGATGCACAGGCTCAGTGGCCACGGCTCACGGGCCCAGCCGCTCTGCGGCATGTGGGATCTTCCCGGACCGGGGCATGAACCCATGTCCCCTGCATCGGCAGGCGGACTCTCAACCACTGCGCCACCAGGGAAGCCCGGTTATCTATTTTATATATAGTAGTGTGTATATTTTAATCCCAAACTCCTAATTTATCCCTCTGCCATTCCCATTTGGTAACCATAGGTTTGTTTTCTATGTCTGTGAGTCTATCTTTATTTTGTAAATAAGTTCATTTGAATCATTTTTTTTTAGATTCCACATGTAAGTGATATCCTGTAATATATGTCTTTGACTTAACTTCACTCAGTATGATAGTCTCTACGTCCATCCATGTTGCTGCAAATGGCATTATTTCATTCTTTTACATGACTGCATAATATTCCATTTTAATGACTGACTAATATATATGTACACATCTTCCATATCCATCCATTGATGGATGCTTAGGTTGCTTGAAGGAAGCTTTTTTTAATGATTGCATAACATACATCTGACCTTATAAAAATCTACCCTCTACCAAAATACACTTCATAGAAGTGAGGACACTTCAGTGTTCTCAGTGCGATTCTGAGACCTTTACTAGCATCACACTGAGGATGTTGGAGTGTCCTTATTTGGTGCTAAGTCTAAACACACACACAGGGAATAATGAAAATTCTTTTGTACAAAAAATGTGTACGTATAAGTAAGAGTTTTAAGAAAAGTATAAACCATGTAAGAGGCTTAACACAAAAAGGCCCTTTTATTAATTTAGGAAGGTCTTTAAATATGACTACTGCCTCTATCATAAAACATAAAAAAGAAAAGAAAATCATCTTGATAAAGTTACATTTCCTTTATTATTAATATTTTCAGCCTTGTTCAGCTTTCTTCTAGCATTGTATTTTTGATATTTTGAAAGTTTTGATATAAAGTCGTTCATGTTGATGGCACTATTTAAAACACTCATACTCCTTTAAATGACCATTTTACTAATGTATCCATATTACCAAGTTTATGCTACTGCTTTTTTCTTGATTAGATTCCATGATTTTTTTGGTCTATAATGCTAGTAATGTTTAAGAAGCTGGGCTTGATTAATTTAAATGTGCTTCTAATTTCTTATTACATAACAACTTTTCTTATTACATAACAATTACATAACAACTTTTATCTATTTGATTTTCTTTTTAAAATTTTCTTATAGTGCAGTTTTATTTTATTTTTTGCTCTGAGTAATTCTTTGACCAGATTCTGTAGATACTAGTATGTAGGATTTAAATTTTTATTATTTTAAATATTTTTCAGTGGTCTGCTTTTGTCACAAATTTCTGTTTCATCTGCAATAGATTCATTTCTTGCATTAATATAAAATATTATATTTGTTTTTAATCACTTAAAAATATGTATAATATATTACACTTTATAATTCCTTTCATTCATAATGTTTTTGTATATTTTTAAATTATTATAACTTTAATTATTATAAAATAAGCCTCTGACACTTGCTTACTATGTTTTAATTTTCTTATATTTTTTTTCTGAGGTTGATATTGGCAACCTTGTTCTTCTTTTGTTTAAAATTATTTTAAAACATTTTCCCCACCCCACCCCCACCTCTGGCCTTTTAAATTAATTAAATAGTAGTTAATTAATTTGTAATTTTGTTTTAGAAATGTCTCTTAAAAGCAGTGTTACTAAATTTCTTTTCAGGTATAGTTGGAGACTGCTTGCCTTTGATCAGGAATATTTACCCTTTATATTCACTGAATAATTTTTCATAATTTGATATTTGTTATCTTTTTGCTTACTTCCTTGGATTTATTTATATTGATTGACTATTAGTACACAGATGATCTCCTTTTTTGATTTTATATTTAAAATTTTGTGAGGAGAAAGGTTTTTTTTATGCCATTAGTTATTTCCTAATATAATTTCAAACATTATTAACCATAAAATTATCTATTTATGCTCATATAAAATATATTTTAAACTTAATTTTATAGGAAAAAGAGACCATTCTTATTGGCATTTTTTTGTTTTGTTTAATCTGGAGAATGAAACCATCTATAATTACATTTTTTTATTTGGTCATCATGACTTAGACTTCTTCAAAACATTACATTAATTTGGGATATTTATTAGCTCCAACTATTCCCTTTGAAGTTAATGCTTTATTTTATTTTATTCTTTCTCTAATGTTGGTTGGCTTCTTTGATTATTGTAAGATTTTTTTTACCTTTAGTATTTAATGTGTCAGTCTTCTTTCACTGAGTAACAAATTATCACCAACTTACTGCCTTAAAATAACATAAATTTATTATCTCACGGTTTCTGTGTGTTAGGAATCCAGACAAGGGTTAGATGGGTCCTATGTTCAGGGCCTCACCAGGATGAAATCAAGATGTCAGTTGATGTTTAAATCTCATCTGAGGCCCTGGGTTTATTCACAAGTCACTGGTTGTTGACAGAATTTAGTTTCTCACAGCTGTTGAACTGAAGCCCTCAGCTCCTAGAGGTCACCTTTCATTACCTGAGACATGGTCCTCTTCAAAATATGGCAGTATTATTCTCCAAGATCTGCAGAAATGTGTATGTTACTGTTTTGAAACTTTCTGACCTTATGTCTCTGACCTCTTGCTAGACTACCTTTCAAGGGCTTGCCTGATTAAGTCAGGCCTACCAAGTTATCTACCTTTTAATTAACTTAGAGTTAATAGATCAGGGAACTTAATTACACCTGCAAAATTCCTTTACTTTATCATATAACAGAGCCTAATCTTGGTGGTTGTTTGCTCTCATATTTATAGGACCTGCCACACTCAAGGGCACTCACCAGGTATGTACAACAGAGGGCAGGAATCTTGCGGCCTTCTTAGAATTCTGCCACCACAACGCCTAATTTAAATCATACAAATTTTACATTGTTTTTGAGAAATATTTTTAAAGACTTACTTGAGAATTTCTTTCTGTATGAATATGTTCTGTGATGTTTGAAAAGAAATTCTAGAGGTACATTACTTCTCTCTAAAAGTTTTGTAAAAGCTCTGTATATATAGATGAATGTAGAAGAAAAATATATTGTGCAGTAGTGGTAAACTTGTAATGAAATGTGTATTCTAAAACATTAATTCTAATACCTGTTGGCATCACTATAAATTAGTGTAACATAAAAGATTAGTTTGCCTTAAATTGTTTATACTTTTTGGGTCAATAATCCCACTCATAAAAATCCACACTTAGGAAAGGGTTAAAGACAAGGAAAAATTCTTATGTACAAAAATGTTTATTTTAAAACTCTATCATAATGAATATTTGAAGTAAGTTCAAATCACAAAGTTGGGGAAATGTTAAGGAACTTAATGTGAACTTCCTGAATATATATTGTATGATAAATAGGAATACCGTAAAAATATGAAAGATGTGTACAACATATGTGAAATAAAGAGCACAAAATTATATGTGCACTATGATTACAGCTATGTAAAATATGTATGTGGTTGCTGTAGGATTATAATAATGTGTGAGAAAGCAGTAGCAGTTGATGAAACAGGTTGTCATAACACGTGCACATTTTTAAACAATTTATTTAACACTACCAAAAGGTTTATACAAGGTATAAAACAAAACTAGGTCAGTTTCCCAAATGCCTGGGAAAGAGTAGGTGTGGACCTCCTTGACTTCTGATCCTCTTTCATCTGAAATCTGCTGAGCCTTTACTAATTGAAGGGTGAATTCTTCTATTGCCATTGATGAGAACTAAGTGAATTATATTGGGAGTAGACAGACCCGGCCCATCCCTCAAGATCATGACTAATTGACGAACCCTCCTGATGGGGTGTGACCTAGGGCTGACTCTTGATGACTGGGGATGAATTACACACAGGATGCTCACTTTTCCCTGCTTTTCTGTGAGGTTTCAAATGGGATTGGGGTATTGTGAGCAAGAAGGAAGTACTCTATCCTCTTCATAACGATATCAGTGATGAAGGGAGTAGAGAGCATAGATTAAAGTTAGTCCTTTCATTCAGTGTGAAAATCCCTTCCAGTGCATGTGTGAGGGGATCACCATCTTTCTTCTGCTTGTATAGCATGGATTTGCTACCACTGAACGTAGACTTTGTGTTTGATAAGCAGCAAACTTCTTTGACAACAGACCACCTCTTTCATGGAACACATCCTAGCAGCACTGTTCTCAGGAACATAATTTGTGAAAGACTGAATTATGAATACTCCTTTAATTTTTGTACAAAGATCCATGTCAAACAAAGAAACTTGGGACGTTAAAGAAGGATTGTACTTACTTTTCAAGGTCCCAAGAGGGTTAAAACTAGACTGAAAGTGTAGAATTATGATGAGTTAAATAACTATGTAAAAAGATGGTTTAGTTCTAGAAGTCAAGCTTCCCATCACTAGTAGTTTTCAAACATGGATTTGATAATCATTTGATGTGACTATTATGGAGAGGATTCAAGAGTTAAACCAGAAATTAGAATTTGGAAGATCTGTGACTTTCAGCCCTGACTGAACATCATCTTCTAACTTAGTTTTTTTCTTTTTTAAAAGAAAAAAACAGAAGGAAGGAAGGAGGAAAGGAAGGAAATACCTGGGCCCCTTCTAAGCTCTACTGAATTGAAATATCTGGGTTTTGGGACAAGGAATTTGAATTTTTAATCAGCTGCCTAGGTTATTCCTGTGTATACAGTTCAAGGGACTAAACATTGAAAACCAATGGGCCAAATTGCTTTTGAAGAATACCCATTAAAATCTGTGTCCATAATACAAACAATATGGCATATTAGGCAATTAGGAATGCTAAAGTGGTAGCATTGCTTGTCTTCTGGGAATCAACAAATAGAAACCCAGTTTCTGAGATTTCCTGTCCAGGCACACTGGGACCTGTCTGTGCTACTGAATTTCTTATTCTAAGGGATAGAAAGGCAGACGAGAATTAGGGATGGAGGAGGTGGCTAGGGAAGGTACTTTTAGAAGCAGCTTTCTCCACACATGTACAGTCCCTCCCTTGCACTCTGCTGTGTAAACCTAAGATTTTGATTGCTTGAATCTATGGCTTTTGCCTCATGGAGTTTAATGAGGTTCATCCCATACAGAGAAGCTGCAGGACTTCTCAGATGGTTGTTGTAGGGAGTGGCTTCTTGCATCAGAGCAATTCATATAATCTCTTCTCCACTGACAAGGGTCTGGCAGGTTGTGTCTGCACTGCCAGACTTCCAATTCTAACAGTGCCAGCTGGTTTTGCCCAAACTGAAGGAGTGACCTCAGACAGTGTTTGCACAAATTTCAGTTTTAACTGGAACTTTTAGTTCTGCCTAGAGTTATATAGAGATCTAGGAACAAAGGCAACCACTTGAGGAAAAGTATACCTAGACACTGGTTCTGGAAGCAGCTAGGAAACCAAGATACCCCTTCAAGACATCCCATGGTCTTGATCCAGATATGTGAGAGCTCACTACTCCTCAGGGATACCTAAAATGTGGGCAGCTGGAAGGGATTTGCCAAATCCATTTATTTATTCAATTATCTATATTTTTCAAGGGTCAACTATGTGCCTTCACTATACTATACGTACTGAAGATAAAATAATGGGTAAAAACAGCCAAGAGTTTACAGTCTGGCTAAATTTCTGTACGTGCTCTGACTGGGAATAGGCCAGCTCTTCTTGGTGATCATTACCTCCTCATTAACATAATAGTAGTTAGCATTTATGGACCTGGTGCCTATGTGCTAAAAACTTTTTAATGGCATATTTCTAACAAGATAAGTGTTATTACTATAGCCATTTTTCAGCTGAGAAAGTGGAGATACATAGACAAGGTAACTGGACCAAATTTATAGCCCACATTCATTGTGAGGGTAAGCAGGAGAAAGTGGAGATTTAGGATTCCTTCACCACATCCTAGGAACTTGGGTCTTGCTGGATCTTGATCTCTGTGGTTAGGGTCTGAACCAGGCCAGGGTCTGATAGTATTGCATTAGTACAATGCAGTCTCCAAACCCAGTGAGGATCATTCTGACGAATGGGGATTATATTCAGGCCTTGAGTAAAAGAAGAGAAATAGGGTTGACAGTAGCTAGCTTTGGAATCTCAGGGGACCATATAGGCTCAGGAGAGGAAGGAAGATTCTCAGAATTTGGAGATGACTGCAGGTTTTCCTTTGGGTGGACCAGAGGGTGAGGCTCTTTCTAGTGAACTCTCATACTTTAAGGAGTCAACAGGACACCTAAATCTGATTTCCTGGGTTCAGAGGGTCAGCTGGACCTAACCCCAGTTGGTCAAGGAGACTGGCCAAACCTGAAGAGCACGGTTCTGGCCAAGTAGTTCAGATTTAGTTAAGTTTTGTTCATGTAATACGGTATTTCTTTTTCTCTTTCTGACTTACTTCACTCTGTATGACAGACTCGAGGTCCATCCATCTCACTACAAATATCTCGATTTCATTTCTTTTTATGGCCGAGTAATATTCCATTGTATATATGTGCCACATCTTCTTTATCCACTCATCCGATGATAGACACTTAGGTTGCTTCCATGTTCTGGCTCTTGTAAATAGAGCCGCAATGAACATTTTGGTACATGACTCTTTTTGAATTATGGTTTTCTTAGGGTATATGCCCAGTAGTGGGATTGCTGGGTCGTATGGTACTTCTATTTGCAGTTTTTTAAGGAACCTCCATACTTTTCTCCATAGTGACTGTATCAATTTACATTCCCAACAACAGTTCAGGAGGGTTCCCTTTTCTCCACACCCTCTCCAGCATTTATTGTTTGTAGATTTTCTGATGACGGCCATTCTAACCGGTGTGAGGTGATACCTCAATGTAGTTTTGATTTGCATTTCTCTAATGATTAGTGATGTTGAGCATTCGTTCATGTATTTGTTGGCAATCTGTATATCTTCTTTGGAGAAATGTCTATTTAGGTCTTCTGCCCATTTTTGGATTGGGTTGTTTGTTTTTTTGTTATTGAGCTGCATGAGCTGCTTGTAAATATTGGAGATTAATCCTTTATCAGTTGCTTCATTTTCAAATATTTTCTCCCATTCTGAGGGTTGTCTTTTGGTCTTGTTTATGGTATCCTTTGCTGTGCAAAAGCTTTTAAGTTTCATTAGGTCCCATTTGTTTATTTTTCTTTTTAATTCCATTTCTCTAGGAGGTGGGTCAAAAAGGATCTTGCTGTGATTTATGTCATAGAGTGTTCTGCCTATGTTTTCCTCTAAGAGTTTGATAGTGTCTGGCCTAATATTTAGGCCTTTAATCCATTTTGACTTTATTTTTGTGTATGGCGTTAGGGAGTGTTCTAATTTCATACTTTCACATGTAGCTGTCCAGTTTTCGCAGCACCACTTATTGAAGAGGCTGTCTTTTCTCCACTGTGTTTCCTTCCCTCCTTTATCAAAGATAAGGTGACCATATGTGCGTGGGTTTATCTCTGGACTTTCTATCCTGTTCCATTGATCTATATTTCTGTTTTTGTGCCAGTACCATACCGTCTTGATTACTGTAGCTTTGTAGTATAGCCTGAAGTCAGGGAGCCTGATTCCTCCAGCTCCATTTTTCATTCTCAAGATTGCTTTGGCTTTTTGGGGTCTTTTGTGTTTCCATACAAATTGTGAAATTCTTTGTTCTAGTTCTGTGGAAAATGCCAGTGGTAATTTGATAGGGATTGCATTGAATCTGTAGATTGCTTTGGGTAGTATAGTCATTTTCACAATATTGATTCTTCCAATCCAAAAACATGGTATATCTCTCCATCTATTTGTATCATCTTTAATTTCTTTCATCAGTGTCTTATAATTTTCTGCATACAGGTCTTTGTCTCCTTAGGTAGGTTTATTCCTAGATATTTTATTCTTCTTGTTGCAATGGTAAATGGGAGTGTTTTCTTAATTTCACTTTCAGATTTTTCATCATTAATGTATAGGAATGCCAGAGATTTCTGTGCATTAATTATGTATCCTGCTACTTTACCACATTCATTGATTAGCTCTAGTAGTTTTCTGGTAGCATCTTAAGGATTCTCTATGTAGAGTATCATGTCATCTGCAAACAGTGACAGCTTTACCTCTTCTTAACCAATTTAGATTCCTTTTATTTCTTTTTCTTCTCTGTTTGCTGTGGCTAAAATTTCCCAAACTATATTGAATAATAGTGGTGAGAGTGGGCAACCTTGTCTTGTTCCTGATCTTAGTGGAAATGGTTACAGTTTTTCACCATTGAGGATGATGTTGGCTGTGGGTTTGTCATATATGGTCTTTATTATATTGAGGAAAGTTCCCTGTATACCTACTTTCTGCAGGGTTTTTATCATAAATGGGTGTTGAATTTTGTCAAAAGCTTTCTCTGCATCTATTGAGATGATCACATGGTTTTTCTCCTTCAATTTATTAATATGGTGTATCACATTGATTGATTTGCATATATTGAAGGCTCCTTGCATTCCTGGAATGAGCCCCACTTGATCATGGTGTATGATCCTTATAAAGTGCTGTTGGATTCTGTTTGCTAGTATTTTGTTGAGGATTTTTGCATCTATGTTCATCAGTGATATTGGCCTGTAGTTTTCTTTCTTTGTGACATCTTTGACTGGTTTTGGTATCAGGGTGATGGTGGCCTCATAGAATGAGTTTGGGAGTGTTCCTCCTCCCTCTGCTATATTTTGTAAGAGCTTGAGAATGATAGGTGTTAGCTCTTCTCTAAATGTTTGACAGAATTCGCCTGTGAAGCCATCTGGTCCTGGGCTTTTGTTTGTTGGAAGATTTTTAATCACAGTTTCAATTTCAGTGCTTCTGATTGGTCTGTCCATATTTTCTATTTTTTCCTGGTTCAGTCTCGGCAGGTTGTGCATTTCTAAGAATTTGTCCATTTCTTCCAGGTTGTCCATTTTATTGGCATAGAGTTGCTTGTAGTAATCTCTCATGATCCTTTGTATTTCTGCAGTGTCAGTTTTTCTATCTCATTTCTAATTCTATTGATTTGAGTCTTCTCCATTTTCTTCCTGATGAGTCTGGCTAATGGTTTATCAATTTTGTTTATCTTCTCAAAGAACCAGCTTTTAGTTTTATTGATCTTTGCTATCATTTCCTTCATTTCTTTTTCATTTATTTCTGATCTGATCTTTATGATTTCTTTCCTTCTGCTAACTTTTGGGTTTTTTATTCTTCTTTCTCTAATTGCATTAGGTGCAGGTTAGGTTGTTTATTTGAGATGTTTCCTGTTTCTTAAAGTAGGATAATATTGCTATAAACTTCCCTCTTAGAACTGCTTTTGCTGCATCCCATAGGTTTGGGTCGTCGTGTCTCCATTGTCATTTGTTTCTAGGTATTTTTTGATTTCCTCTTTGATTTCTTCAGTGATCACTTCGTTATTAAGTAGTGTATTGTTTAGCCTCCATGTGTTTGTATTTTTTACAGATCTTTTCCTGTAATTGATATCTAGTCTCATAGCATTGTGGTCGGAAAAGGTACTTGAAATGATTTCAATTTTCTTAAATTTACCAAGGCTTTATTTGTGACCCAAGATATGATCTCTCCTGGAGAATGTTCCATGAGCACTTGAGAAAAATGTGTATTCTGTTGTTTTTGGATGGAATGTCCTATAAATATCAATTAAGTCCATCTTGTTTAATGTATCATTTAAAGCTTGTCTTTCCTTATTTATTTTCATTTTGGTTGATCTGTCCATTGGTGAAAGTGGGGTGTTAAAGTCCCCTACTATGATTGTGTTACTGTTGATTTCCCCTTTTATAGCTGTTAGTAATTGCTTTATGTATTGAGGTGCTCCTATGTTGGTTGCATAATTATTTACAATTGTTATATCTTCTTCTTGGATCGATCCCTTGATCATTAGGTAGTGTCCTGCTTTGTCTCTTGTACTAGTCTTTATTTTAAAGTCTATTTTGTCTGATATGAGAATTGCTATTCTAGCTTTCTTTTGATTTCCACTTGCATGGAATATCTTTTTCCATCCCCTCACTTTCAGTCTGTATATGTCCCTAGGTCTGAAGTGGGTCTCTTGTAGATAGCATATATATGGGTCTTGTTTTTGTATCCATTAACCAGTATGTGTCTTTTGATGGGAGCATTTAATGCCTTTATATTTAAGGTAATTATTGATATGTATGTACATATTCCCATTTTCTTAATTGTTTGGGGTTTTTTATTGTAGGTCTTTTCCTTCTCTTGTGTTTCTTGCCTAGATAAATTCCTTTAGCATTTGTTGTAAAGCTAGTTTGGTGGTGCTGAACTCTCTCAGCTTTTGCTTGTCTGTGAAGATCTTAATTTCTCCATCAAATTTGAATGAGATCCTTGCTGCATAGAGTAATCTTGATTGTAGATTTTTCTCCTTCATCACTTTAAATATGTGCTGCCACTCCCTTCTGTCTTGCAGAGTTTCTGCTGAAACATCAGCTGTTAACCTTATAGGGATTCCCTTGTGTGTTATTTGTTGTTTTTCCCTTGCTTCTTTTAATATGTTTTCTTTGTATTTAATTTTTGATAGTTTGATTAATATGTGTCTTGGCGTGTTTCTCCTTGGATTTGTCCTGTTTTGGACTCTCTGTGCTTCCTGGACTTGATTAACTATTTCCTTTCCCATATTAGGGAAGTTTTCAACTATAATCTCTTCAAATATTTTCTCAGTCCCTTTCTTTTTCTCTTCTTCTTCTGGGACCCCTATAATTCGAATGTTGGTGCATTTAATGTTGTCCCAGAGGTCTCTGAGACTGTCCTCAGTTCTTTTCATTCTTTTTTCTTTATTCTGCTCTGCAGTAGTTATTTCCACTATTTTATCTTCCAGGTCACTTCTCCGTTCTTCTGCCTCAGTTATTCTGCTATTGATTCCTTCTAGAGTATTTTTAATTTCATTTATTGTGTTGTTCATCATTGCTTGTTTACTCTTTAGTTCTTCTATTTCCTTGTTAAATGTTTATTGCATTTTGTCTATTCTATTTCCAAGATTTTGGATCATCTTGACTATCATTATTCTGAATTCTTTTTCATGTAGATTGTGTATTTCCTCTTCATTTGTTTCTTCTGGTGGGTTTTTGCCTTGCTCCTTCATCTGCTGTGTGTTTTTCTGTCTTCTCATTTTGCTTATCTTACTGTGTTTGGGGTCTCCTTTACGCAGGCTGCAGGTTCGTAGTTCCCATTGTTTTTGGTGTCTGTCCCCAGTGGCTAAGGTTGGTTCAGTGGGTTGTGTAGGTTTCCTGGTGGAGGGGACTATTGCCTATGTTCTGGTGGATGAGGCTGGATCTTGTCTTTCTGGTGGGCAGGTCCGCGTCTGGTGGTGTGTTTTGGGCTGTTTGTGGCCTTATTATGATTTTAGGCAGCCTCTCTGCTAATGGGTGGGGTTGTGTTCCTGTTTTGCTAGTTGTCTGGCATACGGTGTCCAGCACTGTAGCTTGCTGGTCATTGAGTGAAGCTGGGTCTTAATGTTGAGATGGATATCTCTGGGAGATTTTCACCGTTTGATATTATGTGGAGCTGGGAGGTCTCTTGTGGACCAGTGCCCTGAAGTTGGGTCTCCCACCTCAGAGGCACAGCCCCGATGCCTGGCTGGAGCACCAAGAGCCTTTCATCCACACAGTTCAGAATAAAAGGGAGAAAAAAAAGAGGATAAAATAAAGTTATTAAAATAAAAAATAATTATTAAGAAAAACAATTTTTTTAAGTAAAAAAACAAACAAAAACACAAAAAATGTATGGACAGAACCCTAGGACAAATGGTGAAAGCAAAGCTATACAGACAAGATCTCACACAGAAGCATACACATATAGATTCACAAAAGGAGGAAAAGGGGAACAAAAAATATATTTTGCTCTCAAAGGCCACCTCCTCAATTTGGGATGATTCATTGTCTATTCAGGTATTCCACAGATGCAGGATACGTCAAGTTGATTGTGGAGCTTTAATCCGGTGCTCCTGAGGCTGCTGGGAGAGATTTCCCTTTCTCTTCTTTGTTCGCACAGCTCCCGGGGTTCAGCTTTGGATTTGGCCCCGCCTCTGCGTATAGGTCGCCGGGGGGCGTCTGCTCTTCGCTCAGACAGGACGGGGTTAAAGGAGCAGCTGATTCGGGGGCTCTGGCTCACTCAGGCCAGGGGGAGGGAGGGGTACGGATGCGGGCGAGCCTGCGGCAGCAGAGGCCAGCATGTCGTCACAGCAGCCTGAGGCGCGCCGTGCGTTCTCCCCGGGGATGTTGTTCCTGGATCATGGTACCCTAGCAGTGGCGGGCTGCACAGGCTCCCGGGAGGGGACGTGTGGAGAGTGACTTGTGCTTGCACACAGGCTTCTTGGTAGTGGCAGCAGGAGCCTTAGCTTTTCGCGTCCGTCTCTGGAGCTCCGTTAAGCGGCGCTCTTAATCCCTCTCCTCTCCGCACCAGGAAACAATGAGGGAAGAAAAAGTCTCTTGCCTCTTCGGCAGCTCCAGACTTCTCCCGGACTCCCTCCCGGCTAGCCGTGGCGCACTAGCCCCCTTCAGGCTGTGTTCACACCGCCAACCCCAGTCCTCTGCCTGGGATGCAACCGAAGCCCGAGCCTCAGCTCCCAGCCCCCGCCCGTCCCGGCAGGTGAGCAGACAAGCCTCTCGGACTGATGAGTGCTGGTCGGCACCGATCCTCTGTGCGGCAATCTCTCCACTTTGCCCTCCACACCCCTGTTGCTGTGCTCTCCTCCACGGCTCCAGAGCTTCCCCCCTCCGCCACCCGCAGTTTCCGCCCACGAAGGGGGTTCCTAGTGTGTGGAAACCTTTCTTCCTTCACAGCTCCCTCCCACTGGTGCAGGTCCTGTCCCTATTCTTTTGTCTGTGTTTATTCTTTTTTATTTTGCCCTACCCAGGTACGTGGGGGAGTTTCTTGCCTTTTGGAAGGTCTGAGGTCTTCTGCCAGCATTCAGTGGATGTTCTATAGGAGCAGTTCCACGTGTAGATGTATGTATCTGTGGGGAGGAAGGTGATCTCTCTTCTGCCATCTTTCTCTCTAGCCGCAAGCAACCTTTTTATTAAAAGAGATAACTTGTGCACAAGGGAGAAATGCCAGTTCCTTGAATAGGAGGGACGAGTTGCTTTAATAACAGTAGGGAAGGTTTGTCTCATTGATCACTGATAATTTTCAGAAATCATCAAACGTTTTTGGTCAGCAGCTGGTGGCTCCATGGTAGCTATCAGGAATAGGGACTGCTTTTTCTTGGGAAATGAAATGCATGAGAATTTTCTGTAATAGAGCATAGGAACGGATAAGGTTAAACTCTGTAGTTGAGCTTATTGTCTTGTGGCAATTAGGTATACTCCTTATTGTAACAGAGGTAAAGTTAATCTTTTATTCCTTCGAGCCCGTTTTTCTTTTCCTCTTGGACTCAGGCCCCCAGAGCCTTTGTTTTTTTAGCTTCCAAGGCCTGTTTTGTCCAAGGCAATTCCCTGGTCCTTTTCTAAAATGGCTGTATTCTTGTCTGCCTGTCTCAATAGCACAATGTGCCTCTTAGTTATAGTACTCGACAGAGCTACAATTTCACATTTACTTATGAGACTACTTGAGAAATGTCCATTTCTCCCTCTAGGCTGCCAGCTCTGTAAGGGCAGAAACCATGCTTTTTTTTGCTCACTATAATGTTCTATGTGTTTGCTATGTCTGAGTAGGCCTTTGATTAATATTTCCGAATGACTTGTGGGATGGTTGGATATGCATAAAAGCATTTCAGAGGGCATAACAATGTAAGAAGCATGTAAGGAATGAATATGTCATGCTAGAGTGTTGATGAGGAGAAAAGGATGTCTGGATCAGAGAGTAGTATGTGGAGGAGAGCCATGGGAGATGAGACTGGAAAGGGGGACTGGGTTTGATCATGGAGAGCCTTGGGTACCAGGTGGAAGAGTTTTAGTGAATGACTCATGCAGTTGGGAGCCATCAAAGAATTCTGAGCAGGTGTGGCGCATAAATGATTTGTGTAAAGAGGATTCATGTGGCATGTAGAGTGGATTGGAAAAGAAAGGCTGGAGGGGGGAAACCCAGTTAGGAATTTGTTGCAATATTACCTTTTATAAACCATCAAGCACCTGCTTCGGTCTGCTTCCATTGGAACAAGGGGAAAGTGGACAGATGCGAGTGATATTTCCAGAAAAGAATTGACATTACTATTGGCATTATCTGGCAGAGAAAGAGAGAAAGTAAGTCTCACTACAAGTGATAAAATATTAGTTCTGGAAGGAGCCTATTGGATCATCTCAGGTAACATTCTCAACTTTAAAGTTGGGAAGTTGAGGCCAAGAAGAGAAACAGAACTGCTAATGCTGCACAGCATACATCATATTAGTAACAGACAGGAATCATGAAGACAATTGTCCTGAATCACACTCATTGTCTTCTTTTTACTCAGTAACTAAGGGAATATGTCTTTGCTACAAACAATGAGGTGAGTTAGTAAGGGGATTATGAGTTATATTTTATATAGGTTTGGTTTGGAAAAATGGTGAGACAATCAAATGAAAATGGCAGGCATGTGGTGGGAAGGGAGTCTGGTAGGGAGGTCAGAGCGGAGGTTACATATTTTAGACTTGGTAGCACAGAGATGGTGACTTCGGATGAGCTGAAATTTTTCATTATGAATTCATTTATTGTCCCTTCAGTTTCCCATTTTTGAAAAAAATTGATGATATTCAATAGAAGTTTATTAAACACTTACCATATGATAAATAGTTAACCAGCATCTTCTTTAAGCTTGTCATAAACCCTATGAAGAAGATACTATTGCTCTTATTGCTCCATTTTACAATGAGGAAGCAGGGTCAACTTTCCCAATGTCTGTCAAATTCCTGGCAATCATTTAAAGCAGGCTTTCTCAATCTCAGCACTATAGACATTTTTGGCTGGGTAATTGTTTTGTTGGGTAAGGGTTGGGGGAAGCTGTCCTGTGCTTTTTAAGATGTTTGGCAGCATCCCTGGCCTCTACGCATTAGGTGCCAGTAGGACTCTCCCTCTAGCTGTGACAATCAAATAGATCTACAGACACTGCCTAAGTTTCCCTGGTTAAGTTCAATTTACCTCCTCTATTAAAAATGTTCCCCAGAAGTTTCAACCTTGGGTGATATATTCTTCCACTGTATTGTTGTGCCACTTGTTGCCAAATTTTAAATAATTTGATTTTGTTTTTTATACACCTTGTCTTCCCAAGAAGCTTATGAGGTTTTTGAAGACAGAGTCTTTTATATTTAATACAATGTTGGAAGCAAGCATCGTTCACCTTTGTTCTCTCTTCTCCATTCCTAATGTCATCCACTTCCACCCCACCCCAGTTTAGACCCTCATAAGTCTTACCTAATCTGTTGAAACAACTTAGCCCATCTCCCAGCCTATATTCTCCCCTCTTCAAACTACATCATTCATTCTCTAATTGAAGACTCTCCCTGAAACACAAATATGATAATGCATTTCTTTCCTGCGTAAAACTTTACTCAGAAGCCATCCTTAGCCTAATATTAAAGGTATCCCACATTCTGGTCCCAATATTTCTTTCAAAAGTGATTTTTTCATCACTTATTTATGGGTAAGCTTGGCTCCAGTCAAAAATAAAGATGTTCACTTTATATGTCCTATGGCTTCCTATCTCCATGCTGTCCCTGCTCTTTTTTCTGTTCTAGTCCTTTGATTTATCTCCATCCTTCAAAGCTAAGCCAAATACCACAGATGCACATTCCCACTTTCCCCCTTTAAGCAGGAAGGTGTTTCCTTCTTCTTTAGACACCTACAAACTTCTACCAATACTACTCTTATGCGTCTTAGCAATACCTATCCGTGTCAGAATTAGGTATGTGCATGTGTGTTTTTTCCTTTTCCTTTGTGGGTTTTAAAGTCAAACAGAACAGTGTTTGAATCCTGGTACTCACTAACTAGCCGTGTTACCTTGGGTGAATTAATTTCACTAATTTAACTCACTAGCCCTCTGTTTTTATTTCTTCACTCTTAAAATGGGGATAAAGTAGTAGCTACCGCCTAGTGTTGTTTGAGAATTAAATAAAAATGAAAGAAAAGTGCTTGACAGAGAGCTTGGCAGATTGGAAAATAGTGAGTGCTCATAAGTGTTACCTACTAATTTTCATCATAATCGTTATCATTATTGTCAACTTTCTCTGAAATAGGCAGGCTAGATCAATTTGTTTTTTACTTTGCTTGGTGATGATGAATAAGAGATTTACTTGTGAAGACTGACAAGGGAAGTGTCAGGAATTTAAAGTTACTGATTATAGAACTAATACAGAAATGATACATGCCAGTTCTAACCCCTCAGAGGGAAGTAGCTTCTGAAAGGATTTTTTGCAATAGAAATTAGGGGACTTAGTGGATAATGAGGCTGGCTCTACAGAGAGTACTCATAGGAGCTCATTGGAAGTTTCCTATGGCACAGAGAGAATGCTGTGTGCTAAAGCAGATGGCACAACATCAGAGAGCAGTGGGTAGATGAAGAGCATGGAGCTGAAATGCAAAAGACTGAATGGGAACGTGCGGTTCAGGGAACGGGAAATAAAACTCTGGGTTTCTGAACCCAGTTTGTCAGATAGATGATGTCAATTTGTGGTCGAAGTCATTACCAGGAGCCCAGCTGATGGATTCATCACAGACTTATGTCAGAACCAAGGCTAGTGCTCTCAGTGAAACAGGGTAGAGTAGGAAGAGGTGAGATTTTGAGACTTGATATACCTGTGATGAGTTGGGCACACAATCTAGGAGGGATGCAAAGGTAGTTTAAAAGAGGGCTCTGGTATGTCTAGGTGCTCTGGCCACATACAGGGTGTAGAACTATACTCAGGTTTGTGGGTAGCTTCAGAAGACAGGGCTAACCAATATGAATTGACACTTGGGGGAAAACCCTGGAGAACAGGTAATCATAATATTAATAATGGCCAACATTTACTGAGCAAATACTATACACCAGCCACTGTGCTAAGAGCTGTGTATGCATTGTGTCTTTTAACCTATATAGTAACCCTATGAATCAGGTGCTATTGTTATCCTCATTTTAAAGATGTATGAAGCAAGGTGCAGATTTTAAATAATTTGCTCATCAACACATTTGAGTAAGTAGCAGAGGTGAGGTTTGAATCCAGGTTGTTTTTATTTTACTGTAGCATGTCTACTCTTAACTATTAGAAATGTTGCAGTTCGGAAGAGACTGAAAGACCATGTGGTACAATTTTCTGATTCTATAGGAAAGCTAACTAAAGTTCAAATCTAGGAGTTACTCATTAAGTTCCATGGGGAACCAAGCAATGGCAGAGCTGGCGTGGAAGGCTCAGACTTCCCTTATATTATGCTTTACTAGAAAGGAGCCTAGGGTTGTAGGAGCAGGAGGGCTCCCTTTGTCCCTTAGCCTTATATTTCTCTTGACTAGGACAATGATTGGCCCAGAACCTGGTCAGGATAAGCCTGAAGGAGCACCTGTGTGACCAGTACATACAAATTCAAGGGCTGTATGTGCAGAAAGCCAGATAGCTTGCCCCTCTGCGATGGCCAGCCCAACAGAAGAAGTGAGACAGAGGGGCAGACATGCCACTTGCCCCTGTGATCCTTTCATTCTTTTTCCTTACTTGAGCAGATTGCCTCATGAATGATCAATCAGACCTTATTTTACAAGAAAATGGATGCATTGCAAACTTTAAGTGTGCCATCATTTCCCAATTGGAGAGAAATTTGAGTGCCCTTTGCAAGTGGATCCCCATCAGATTTAGGGAAAACGTACTGATTTAAAATACAAAACACACTTATATGAGAAATCATCCATCAGAAAGAAAGAAAGTAAAAAATTATCATAAGGCATGGTAAATGAGATTAAAACTTTTGTTTTTTCAACTTCATATTCAAGAAGTGCTCAATGAGCATCTTCCTGAGAATGTGATGCCTATTAAAATCATTTTCACAGAATAATTATTGCAATTACAGTGAAAGCATTGTATATCACATGGTTAAAAGCAGGAACTCACCAGATGCCTGTGTTATTTTGGTGGATTGGACAAGAAGTGAAGAAAGCTCAGCAAAAGTCTAATGATTAATTTCTATTGCTAGCATTGTATGTTTCCCAGTGCACTGTATTCCCCAAATGTCTCCACAGATGGGATAACATTTCTTAATATTTAGTTTCAATAGTGGATACCAGATATAGGACTTGGATGTCTACTTTCTGAATGTCTATATGAATGGTCATAGAGAAGTATGCCTTATAATATTTTTGTTCTTATTGACCTTTTTCTTTAAAATGTCTCCTGTCCCAACCAGCACTGATATTGTCATTAATACACTGCATTATAATTCCAATGACAATTCTGTTTAATTACCTATCTCCAACTCTGAGCAACTGCAAGCCCCTTGGGGACAGAACTAGGTCCCTTTTGTCTCCTACAAAAATGAATTTACTTTTCAAACTCCAGCTCTAACTTAACCTGCACTGTGAAGTTCTCATCAGATTTGATTTGATTTAATTGTTACCTCCCTTTGTTTCTATTGCACTCTAAGCTGTTAGAGTAGTATTTATTACATGGTATTATAGGTAGTTGGATGTGTCATGCTTTTTGCCATATGTTGAATTCATTTTTGAACAAAAATCTTCCTTATTCATATTCCTAGTATAGCACTTGTAATATTTTGTTGTTGTGACTTAGTAACTAGGCCTATCTCAGAAATCTCTCATTCAACCTTTCCAAAACTGATAATTTTACCCCTAAAATATGCCCTTCCTTTTATATTCCTGGTGTTGTTGATGGATCTTTATCTACTCATTCTAACTTGCCAGAACTCTGGAATGTAATCCTTTCTGCCTTTTCACTATCTACTCTCTACATCCAATTAATCACTCAATTCTATTAAATTTACCTTCTGAATAACTATTGTCTATATTCCTTCCATTTCCATGGTTACTTGACTTAATTGAAAGTGGTCTGATCTATTGCTTTTCGCCTGGGTCTCCAGCCTCACCCTTCCTCTTTAATCCATATTTGGCAAAGTTGTCAAAGTTAAATTCTAAAGAAAATAAATAAAATCAGGTATTTTTCTTGCTTAGATTTCTTAAATACTCCAAATCCCAACCCATTACCTATAGAATTAACCCAATGCTTTCTAGCATTTCAAATAAAGATCTTTATGGTTCAGGTACTTCTTTGGATTAATGCCATGGACCCCATTTTTTCATTCCATGAACATTCATTGGATGTTTTGCTTGTATCCATTCATTACAAGCCACTGGACAAGGCACTGTGTATAATATATAGGATGCATATAATAACACATATACTGCATATCATATATATGGGTATCACATATATTGGGCAAGATGATGAAAAGGACATAGTGAAGATGTTGAGAAGCTAACACTAGTAAAGAAGACCTCTATATAAACTCACACAAGTGACTAGGTGTCATATCACTAATATCATGTTAGACAAAACACACAATTTTATGGGCATGAGAGGAGAGATGTCTCTACTTGAGAAAGTCAAGAGGCATCAAGGAAGACATTTGAGTAGTTAAGCAGGAATTTGTCAAATGGATAGAGGGGAGGGAATCATTCCAAGCACAGGTGATAGCACAAACAAAGACAAGGAGACCTGTAAGAAATTACTGTATTTGGGGAAAGACTAGTGTGAGTGTGTAGGTTGTTGTTGTGAGGGACAGTTACTGGAGAGGAGACTGGCAGGGTCTTCTGGGCTAGATTAAGAGGAACATTTATGCAATCCTAATGATTGTGAACTTTCCCTTACTTAAAGACCTTTACAGTTCTTTATTACTCAGAAAATAGTGAAACAATAATATTTTTATGTCAAATAGATGACCCTGTGTGTGTTCCTGTGTGTGATGAGAAGAAGGAGAGAGACTGGAAGCACAGAAATCAGTATAGAAACAATTGAAATGACCTGGATTTGAGAAGAATGAGGATGTGAACTAACGTGGTGTTGATGGCAGTAAAGAGTAGATGCTGGATTACGAAGAGAATCTTAAGTTTGAGTTAACAGAACTGTTAAATTGAGGTGTACTCAAAGTGAAAGAAAGGAAAGAATGTGATATGGTAGGTGAATGAAACTTGTGACCAACATGAAAGGGAGGCTTGATTCTTCATCAGTATACACTAACCCTGAAGATCCCTGACATTCAGTTCAATAAATGAGAATTTTAGCTTTTGAACAGTGAAGCAAAACATAATGAAAAACAAAACACAGCAAACAAACAAAAACAGAAGGCTATCTTCTCTTTGTAGTACTCCTTTATGATGACAGATAAATCAGGATTATTGTGAACTATTTCAAGAGCTGTCCAAAAATATTAAATGGAAAATTCCCTAAATAAATCATTTGTAAGTTTAAAACTGCATGCTCTTCTGAGTTGTGTGATGAAATCTCACAGTCCTGCTCTGTCATGCTCCGGGTGTGAATCAGCCCTTGAGGTTGAGTGGGACCTTATGCCTTAGCTCCTCTGTCTAAAGAGTTTTGAGTGGAGATGAGCTTTGTCACTTCTGGGCTGAGCATTTCACTGTAAGTTCCCTCCAGAGCACCCTGCCTGGGTATTGCCTGGCAGCATTCAGTATTGTGAGTGCTCTTCAGCCTGGGTCACTGAGTCATAAAATAAGCTGAGTCCCTGATCCACAATGGACATGTGATGTTTTAAAAAATAACTTTTATAGTTCGAAGATACTGAGATTTTAGGATTGTTAGCAATGCAGCATCACCTGCCATATCCCCATCGATACATGTGGTTTCTATAAAATCTAAAAAGTGAAAATGGTAGTAACAAATATATGAAACAAGGTCTAATTTTGACATGAGTCATAAATTGTTTTTAAAGTTTTATCTGTTTTTACAGGTGTTCCTTGACAGTCCAAAAATGAGGATCTTCTTGATCCTCTGCAATAAAAATGAAAGGCTTTTTAACTGGCACTGGATCAATTCTTTTATTTTTTAAAAAACTTGATTGAGACATAATTGATGACAATAAACTGCACATAGTTAAGAGTGCATAACTTGACAGATTTTGACACATGCATACACCCATCAAACCATCACCTCAATCAAAACAATGAATATCTCCATAACTTTCAAACTTTTCTTTAAGGCCCTTGTAACTTATCTCTCCCACTCCTACCTCCCTCCCCAGACTACTGATATATTCCGTCAAATGTTGTTGGACATTTGAGTTGATTCCAGTATTTGGCTATTACAATAAAACTGCTTTGAGCATTCCATCACAAGTCTTTACATAAAAATATGCTTTCATTTGTCCTGAGTACCTAGGAGGAGAATGGCTAGAAATAGTAGGTATAAGCTTAACTATTTAAAGAAACAGCCAAATTATTTTTTTTAAGTGGTGTTCCACTCTGCAGTACCACTGTGTATCAGTGAAGCTGTATATGAGAGTTCCAATTCCTTCACATCTTCTCCAACATTCAGTACGGTCAATCTTTATAATTACAGTAAGTCCCGTACATACGAATGAGTTCCATTCCAAGAGCTCATTTGTAAGTCCAATTTGTTGGTAAGTCCAACAAAGTTAGCCTAGGTACACACCTAACACAATCAGCTACATAGCACTCTACGGTAATAGGTTTATAGTACTTTTCACACAAATAATACATAAAAAACAAACAGTAAAGAAAACATTTTAAATCTTATAGTACAGTACCTTGAAAAGTACAATACAGTACCAGCTACATCACTGCTGCTTTTACACTTGCTTCCAGACATCCTGGGCTTGAAATAAAGATAATATATTATTGTACTCTATACAGTATGTACAGTAAAGTACACAAAAGCACAACCATTTGTAGAGGATGCACACATGTGACAATGTACACCAGACACGTGAACCAACTTATGTGATTGGACATGTGAACGCATGTTCACATCTTTGAAAGTTCACAACTTGAAGGTTAGTGTGTAGGGGACTTCCTGTATAGTCACTCGATTAGGTGTGTAAGAGTCTCTAATTGTGGTTGTACTTTTCATTTCCCCAGTTACTAATGATGCTAAGCATATTTTCATGTGTTTATGTACTAATTGTTTCTTTCTGGTCGAATATCTGTTCAAATCTTTTCCCCATGTTTCAATTTGGCTTGAACTCCTGTTCCTATTATTGAGTTTTGAGAATTCTTTACAAAGAGGCATGAGAAAATTTGGGGGGTGATGGACATGTTTATTTCATTGATTGTGATAATGGTTTTACATATGTATACATATGTCCAAAATTATGAAATTGTACATTTAAAATATTTAGGGTATGCCAGTTATATCTCAAAAGAAAGAGTAGAGTATGCATATTTGTAATTTCATATATTTATAATAAACAAGGAAGTTTAGTTCATTAAATTATAACCTCATAAATAGATTTGAAATGGTTAATTGAATAATTGATTTATATTTATCCCTTCACGTTGATATTTTGCTATATTATTCTCAGAATTGCAATATCTAAGACAGTTAAGTTTATCAAGTTTGCTAAATTTATGAAAATTCATTAGTACTGAAAAATTATTTATTTGTTAAATCAAACAATTAAAATACTTGAAAGGGAAATTAAGTTTGTAAATATAGTTTTAAAAATTTTAGGGCATTTAATTGACTACATTTTTAAAAGTTATCAATTAAGTATTTTTCAGAGGCTATTTAAAAGTTGTAAAATAAAGAATGTTGCCCACCATCCAGTTCTACAAGGATCAAGTCATTAGCTATTGCAGTCACTGACAGACAGTGCACCCTGAAAGGAATTCAAGATGAAAAGCAGAATGAGGCACTCTAAGCTTTGGAAAAACAGGCCCCTTAGATAGTTAGATGTATATCTCAGGAAGAATATTTTAATAAAACCAAATTCTTTCATCTTCCCATACATAGAATAGAACTGAAATCATTGACTGAGATATCTGTTCCTTGTGACTAGCAGTTTTCTTTTATCAAGATGTGTGCTTGACTGAATGTATTCCCTAGCCAAAAATCATATATATACTGGCTTCTCCCCCTACCTTTTTGGAGCAATTCCCTCAGAGCTACTGAGAGGCTGTTTCCCAGCCTATTGTCCTCCGTAAGGTCCTTGAATAAAACTGAAACCTACAGCTCTTAATATTGTGCATTTTTCTTTCAGTTTACAAAGTGATTTTTTAAATATGGTTAATTTAAAATGTTTTATAAATGGAACAACAGATTTTCAAATTAATTTAATTGCTTCAAAGGTAACCTTTAAGATTTTACTGCCTGAGGCAATTTTAATTTAGAGAGAAAAGCTATTATTCTGTGGCATCTACAGCAGATCTCAAGGTACTGCCAATCAAGGTTTAGTGACAGAACAAATAACTTCAGGACTTGTGGTATTGATCAGGAAAAGCACAAATCTAATAGCACCAAAGACAGATGGTTTTTCCTAACTTCTCACTATGTCCATCTCCTCTATTTGTCCTTTTAGGAGAACCAAATTTGCCACCTCAAATTGTGTCTCTTTGGCATGAGGATTGAGTTAGGCTGATTATTTTTAAGAACCAGAAGACTAAGGAAGTCTTTCTTTCTACTTCCTCCTTGGCTGCCTAACTAATTTAGATATAAGAGCTGTTCCAGGAATAGAGCTATCATCAGAGATGTCTACAAAGAATATGGGCTAGGTGTGGTGAGGGGGAAACTCAGGCAAGACCTAGATATCAGAGTCCACTCCGTGTCCAATTGTCTCTGCATGGTCAGCAAACATTTTTTTACTAAACATTTGCTTTTCCGTCACCATGTAAATTACCTTCCTCCCCTTTGAAGTCCCAAACTACAACCCCAAGCATCCTCTTTTGCCTTTAGCTAAAGATGGTATTTAAGGTGCAGTCTTTGACCATTTGGGCAAGTTACTCATTTTACCTGGGTCTCTCCCTTATATTCATGTTTTTCAACTTTTGTTTGATGTTTCTCCTGTTAACCTATCTCATGTCAATTTAATTTTTAGACCAGCCAAAAGAATCTAGAAGGGAAAATTTCTTCTTCCCTGACACATGCAGACATATGAAACGCAGGCCTCCTTGTTTTCAAAGAGGAAAACAAAATCCTAGAAATTGGATTGGAAAGAGTGTTGCTTGAATGCCTGATTAAAAGTTTGGACTTTAAAGGACATATATTGTAGGTAGTTAAGCAGGAGAGGTACCTGATCAAAATTGTTTTTAAGAATATTGGTTTGGTGGTAGTTTGACAGGATTAGAATTAGGAGGGACCGTACTCAGATGAGAAATAATGTGACATGTACTACTGGTAGTCTGAACTGGAGTGATATCATAGAAATAGAAAGTGGAGGATAGGTTTAAGAAATAACTCAGAGGGAAACACTAAAAAGATTTGGTCGCTGATTGAATCTGGATACCAGAGATAGGAGAGATTCTCAAGTGTTCATGCTTTGTTGATTGACCCTAAGAGAGCTCAGGAGTCAGAGGAGGACCTGACTGGGATGATGAACAATTATATCATCACTATAAAATTTATAGCCTAGTGAACATATAGATGTGAATATGTTGTTGTATATCCACAGACCAGTGAATCACAGATAAAGACATAAATCCATCAGCCCTGCAGAATACATGACAGTGCCTTTTGTCAATAATGTGGGTGGGAGTGGTTGAGGGGCTGGAGTTTAAAGTCTCAACTAAAGATATAACCTTAATAAATACATTTAACCCTTGAACTATGCAGGGGCTGGGGTGCCAACCCTTCACACTGTTGAAAATCCATATATAACTTTACCGTTGGCCCTCTGTATTCGTGGTTCTGCATATGCACATTCAACTAACCTCAGATTATGTAGTATAATTTGTATGGAGTACAAATTTAGTGAAAAAATCTGCATATAAGTGGACCCATGCAGTTCAAACTTTTGTAGTTCAAGGGTCAAATGTAATGTAACCCTTTTATAGATCATAATTTTTTTTTCCAGATAAATTCACCATTTCTTCCAAATGTATATTGTTAGCAACATTTCCAAGTACCTCTTTGAACTTTGCTGCTCATGGCTGCATGGCCACCTTCCTCTCCCTTTTCCCAGTGTCATGCGGTCTCCTTTATTTTGAGTCCATTAGGGCCTCTTCTCACCTCCTGGCAAAAAAGGCAATCTCAGAGGAATATTTATAATTGTGTGTGAAAGTAAGTCTATAACTTTAATATTTTAAGGAACTCAAATAAGGTGGTTGGTTCTCATCCCTGGCTGGTGAGCACTGACTTTCTTTCTCCCAGAAAAGCAATTCCTATTAATAAATTAATAGGAATTCCTTGGCGGTCCAATGGTTAGGACTCGGTGCTTTCACTACCTAGGCGGGGTTCAATCCCTGGCAGGGGAAATAAGATCCTGCAAGCTGCACAGTGTGGCCAAAACAAAAAAAAAATTAATAAAGGATATAATTCTTATTGTAAAATTCTAAATCTGTGATCTTACTTGCCACCACTGAAACTCTAAATAGTTGAGCAACATAAAGTAAATCATGGGGGCAGTTTTAGTTTAATGGAAAAAAAAAACCACTGTGCTTGGGATCTATGACAAGAGAGTGTCCCTGTCTGGACATCAGTTTCTCCATCTGGGCAAAGAGAGGGATAAGGACAGATTTAGCACTGTCATTCCTTGACCCTGATAAAGAAAACATTGCTGCATGGGGAAGAGGGGTGCCTATAAATTTTAACTGCATTTAGAGATTCTCAAATTGGTAGAGAGCAAAATAGGGTAGAAATTTGAGATTTTCATGGAATTGGAAGACCCGAATGAGTAACTCTGAACACCCTTTTGAATCTGAAGTCTATTCATTACAGGAAACAAATTACTATCCTGCTTGTTTTATTTTTGTTTTGGGTTTAAGCTACCAAAACTAAGACTTGGGAAGGTCAGAATTCACCAATAAATCTTTACCTTTTTCAGTAAGACCCCTAAGGGTAAAGGGAGGATTATAGTAAAGCTAACTCAGTCTCCCTAAGTGATCTAGACTTGAAATCAAGGCCTAGTCATAAGGTTCAGCAAACTTATTTGTAAAGGATTTTTAGTAAACATTTTTGGCTCTGCAGTTTGCAGCTATTCAACTCTGCCATGTTGGCACTGAAGCAACCATCAACAGTACCTAACTGAATGAGTGTGGCTGTGTTCCAATAAAACTTCATTTACAAAATCAGGTAAGAGGCCAGATTTGGCCCATGGGCCATAGTTTAATGATCTCAGGGAACTGAAAGAGCATTGGCATAAAAATCAATTTGACAGTGAGCTGGCCTTAAACTTGCTCTTCGACAAGTATGTGACTTCAAGAAATACCCTTTCCTTCTCTGGAACTTATAGTTAATATTGATTGAGCATTTCTTATGTTGCCATACCTTTATGAGCCTCACCTATTTAATGCTTATAGCAACCTGATATTCAGGTGTTATTATTAGCTTAGAATATAACTTGTGAGTTTCTGAGTGACAATTTAAACCCAAGTCTTTTTATCTCTAAAGCTCATATTCTTAATTATAACCAAAGTGTTTCCTAGTAAAGTGCAGAATTTGAACTTAATGTTCCCTAATTCCTCTTCTGTAGTAAGTTTTTGGTGGAAATAAGAGAGTTCTCTGTAGGATGTTTCTGGTTTTTTTCTGGTCTGGTAACTGGGAATTTTCTTAAGAGATTTGCTGAATTTCTTTTGTTTTGTTTGTTAGCTCTAAGCTTGTTTTTGCACTTGGTCAGCCACTGGAGTGACAGACTTTGAGGAAACACAGATGCCTCTCTGCTAAAACAAAATTAACCAAGCTTCTCCACCCTCTGCAGAATGCCTTGCCTATGATGACCTGCCTCTTCCTAGTAATGACACTTTAACTCAGAATTTTTGTGTTCCATTTTTTAAGAAGAGCGTTACATTTTTTCAGCATTACATTTTTATATTTCTAAGCTAATGAGAGATAAAGCACAGACATTCATTAAGAAAGCCTATCAAAGACCACTAGGAGGGCTTCCCTGGTGGCACAGTGGTTGAGAGTCTGCCTGTCGATGCGAGGGACAGGGGTTCAAACCCCGGTCTGGGAAGATCCCAAATGCTGCGGGGCGGCTGGGCCCGTGAGACATGGCCCTTGAGCCTGTGCATTGCATCTGGAACCTGTGCTCCACAATGGGAGAGGCCAACAGCAGTGAGAGGTCCACGTACCACAAAAACCAAAAAAAAAAAAACCCACAAAGACCACTAGGAGGTCACACATAATTTTTCTATCCAAGAACTACAGGTAGTCAAGGTTCCCTAACAGGTAGTAAAAATGTAAATGCTCTAATTAGCCTGCGCTCACTTAAAAACAATATTTCCCATGAAACATCTTTAGAAATCAGATTATGTGTAAAGATAGATAGGAAAATCAAAGGCTTTAGAATTTGAGTAATATATTGAATGATGTGTACATAGTAAATGCTCAAGAAATGACAAGATTAATTTTCTTTTTGTGCCACTGCTTGTTAGGCTTTAATTTAAAGAGAACTATGATTGATGAAATTGTCAATTTAGAATATATGCAAAATTTATAAAGTGAGCTGGAAAATAATTTGCAATATTACATTACTATGTATGTGATACAATTTTTTTAATCTATTGCCTTTAGATTAAGTAAAATATTTTGCTATTTAGTTGAAAGATCTATTAGGGGGAAAAATGTGCTCTAAATAAATTTTTTCCTTTATAAAAATTGAAGGGAATGGATGTCAGAAAGTAAGTGATACAGAAGGTAAAACTTGAAGGATAAGCAGAAGTAGGGCCAGGGAAAGAGGAGGAAAATGGTGTCCAAAATAAAGGTAATTAATTCTTCTAGAATCTAATTGACAGAGAGAGAGGGAAATGAGACAGAAGAAAAACAATTCAGAGAGAGATAGTGGAACCTGTTAAAAGGCAGGAGGAAAGGTAAGAAACAAAAGTTGAGAAAGAACGAGGATGGCAGAGGAGAAAGGGAGGATGGGGAGGTCAGAACAGGGAACAGAGAAGAAATGAGAAGCTGCCGCAGAGAGAAAAGGCAAAGACTCAAAAGCTGGAATGAGATGGACAGAAGGGAAAACAATCACGGAGAGAATTAATAAGAAGGAAAAAGAAGAAACTCAGGGGAAGAAAGGAAAGGGGAGGAGGAATATGAGAACAGATTACAGGGGGCCCTCCCTAACATCCTCTTTTTTCTTTTTTTAACTTCCTCTTTTTGAAGTTTCCCCTTCCATGCAGCTTCCTTACTTCCTCTTCCTACACCTCTTCACTTCTCTTAGTTTCAATCCTGACTCCAAAAGGGAGCAAGCAACCTGGTGAGATACTTGAAAGTAGGGCAGAAAGGCTTCTAGGAGGAAGGCAGTATTCGTCGTGTCACATGACCTCCTCTGGGTTGGCAAATGAGTTTCACTTTAGATGCTGGCTTTGATTGATGACAGTGACGCTGGCATGGAGGAGTCTTCTGGGCCCAGCAGAAAAGGGTGTAGAGATCAAACGGGGATCGCATGCCCTTGGTAATAGGTAGTGGTGCCATCTAAATAACTGTTTGTCATCCTTGGGCTAGAACCAGAAATAAACTGACATCCCTGTTTCTTAAGACCCTCATTTTGTCTTTTTCTTCTCTTGGGTTCTTTTATGGTTTGAGAATGATTTTCCCAATTCCTGGTATCATACCTCTGAACATAAATAAGTTAAAAGTCCTGTTTTTCAGGGATTTTGTCCCTGGGGACCTTCTTAACTCTGTCATTCACCATGTTTATTTACCAAATATTGATCCTTCAGTAGATGTCAGACACATGGTAGAGAATGGTATTAAAATAAAAAAATAAGGAGTTTCTGCACCTGAGTAGTTTGTAGTCAAGTGACATAATCTGGCCAGTAGTAGGGTACTTACAGCACTGCTTCGGGAGGGGAAAGCCTGGTGTGCTATGGGGGATGGGGTGTTGGGGTGGGATATCTCACCCAGCCTTGCAGGGATGAAAGTTAGAAGGCGCGGAAGGTCAGGAAGAAAGTCATACAAAAATTAAAACTTGAAACATTCATAGGATTAGAGTCAGGGAAAGAGAAGAAGGAAAATAATGTTCTGGGCAAAGGAATAGCATGGCTTATTAGGGAACAGAAAGTAATTCAGCATGGATGAAAATAAGGGGGGGGGTGTTCAAATGACGTGTGCTACGGCGCAGAGGTGTGTTGGTAAATTTCTACTCCAAAAAAACAAAAGAGAGAGAGAGAGCCTTCATTTGTAACTTTTACCAATTTCTGTGGTGTAAATATTCTCACCAGGGCCAAATTCAAGCTACCAACAGTTTATCAACTGACTTGGAAATTTGTGAGTATTTAACAATCATTTCTCAAAGGCCAGTGGAGCCAGCTCTAGCACAGCAGAAGTAAGCAGTAGCCAGATCAAGATGGATCTCTAAGCCCTGGACTTTTTTGCAAAGGTTCTGAAAGATAATGAATCTGAAAGTGGCATGATCAGATCTTTCCTTTAGAAAGACTGTGCCACTAGCTCTGTAAGGGGATGGATTGAGGCCGGGCAAGGACAAGGTCCGAGGCAACCTCTTAACTAGCCTTCTTGAGCTCAAACCTTGACTCTGCTCCTTTTGGCTTCATGAATTTGAACAAATCACTTAACTTTTCTGGTCTTTTATTTCTTTAACAAAAAAGTGTTGGTAATATTACACAGGGTTTTGGGGGGAGCATGAAAAGCTATTCTATGGAAATACTTTGTTAAATGTAAAATTATTAATTTATTCTTCCTTTTCTCTCTCTTCTTCCATCTACCTCCTGTTCCCCAAATCCTCTTCTCTGGTCCTGAGTGCTAGAGAGAGCATTCGACTGGAAGCAAGAATGCCTTGGATCTGTACATTGCTCGACCACCAACCTAACTCTCTCGTCCTTTGTTATGTCATGAATTAGGTAACTGCCTCCTAATTTTGAAAAGAGAAAAACATTTGTTGAAAAAATAAAACAAAATTGATTTAATTAGCTACATGTCTTTTGCAGAGAAGGTAGGTTAGTTAAGATGATTGAAAGCTGATGCTACCGCCACACCGCTTTCTTCTTGTCATTAACAATACAAGTGATGTGTGAAGCAGTATTCATTCTGACTTAGAAGATAAGAAAGTGGCTTGTAGACAGAGTATGCTATGAAATAGAATGAAATCTTGCTACTTTGATTCATTCGGTGATTTAAATCTTGAAAATTCAGCCACCAATGTTAATATTTTTCTTGGCTGGTAAATCAAATACTTTCGCAAGTTATATATCAGAATTAGTTTCTGTTTTGCAGAAATTTGCTTTAGCACAGTGGTTTCTGTTTCTTCTATAACCAAGGAGAATTTGTTGTCTATGGTGTTAAGGGCTCACCAGGGCAGATAAGAACTGGTTTTCTCTGGAGATGGGGAATCTCCCAAGGTGTGCAAGTGGACTGCATCGACGTTTCTTGGCAAGGTGATAGAGCAGGGGTCTTTAAACTTTTTGTGTGTACTATGGACAGCTGAGGCAGTGTGATAATGCCGGTGGTTTTCTTCTCAGAATGCTTGTAAATGCATAACATAAAACACATAGGATTACAAGGAAACCAATTATATTGAAATGCAGTTATCAAAGTATTATACATTTGTGATCTAGTAATAAATTTGCTTCTTTTTAATATGCTAATAATCAGATGCTCTAATAGCGATCATAAATCTCTAAGTGGCAAAGAATATAAATATTTCAAGAGATATAATGTGAAAATGGCTGTGATTTCTATTTGTGACAAAGTCAGAGTACTGCATATACTACTGCCTATATCATAATTAAAATGTATGCTAAATTTTAGTTTAAGATTAATAAAAGCATTTAAAATATTTAAAACAAATTAAAAGTCATAAACCATAAAGGTTAAAAACTCCTTTAGAGGAACTTTAAGCCTCAGGTGGTAGGGTCTGGGGAAGGTTAGATTAGATAAACTTTAGAGGTTGTTTGTTTTTTAAAACTTTTTAAACAGATATTATTTTTCTTATTAATTGGTTAGCTTAAAAGGAGACAAGCTATTCTAGAAAACATGTTGCTTTTATTTTATTTTTTAAAAGTTTTTATTGGAGTATAGTTGATTTACAATGCTGTGTTAGTTTCAAGTGTACAGCAAAGTGAATCAGTTATACATATATATATCAATATATATAGTCATTCTTTTTCAGATTCTTTTCCCATGTAGGTTATTAAATAATATTGAGTAGAGTTCCCTGTGCTATACAGCAGGTTCTTGCTAGTTATCTATTTTATATATAGTAGTGTGTATATGTTAATCCCAAACTCCTAATTTATTACTTCCCCCCATGTTTCTCCTTTGGTAACCATAAGTTTGATTTTGAGATCTGTGAGTCTGTTTCTGTTTTGTAAATAAGTTCATTTTTATCATTTTTTATTAGATTCTACATATCAGTGATATCATATGGTATTTGTCTTCGTCTGACTTACTTCACTTAGTTTGATAATCTCTAGGTCCATCCATGTTGCCGCAAGTAGCATTATTTCGTTCTTTTTTACAGTTGAGTAACATTCCGTTGTACATACGTACCACATTTTCTTTATCAATTCTTCTGTTGATGGATATTTAGGTTACTTCCATGTCCTGGCTATTGTAAATAGGGCTGCAGTGAACATTGGGGTGCATGTATCTTTTCGAATTATGGTTTTCTCTGAATATATGCCCAGGAGTGGGATTGCTGGATTATATGGTAATTTTTTGTGTTTTGGTTTTTTTTTTGCGGTATGCGGGCCTCTAACTGTTGTGGCCTCTCCCGTTGCGGAGCACAGGCTCTGGATGCACAGGCTCAGCGGCCATGGCTCATGGGCCCAGCTACTCCGCGGCATGTGGGATCTTCCCGGACCGGGGCACGAACCCGTGTTCCCTGCATTGGCAGGCGGACTCTCAACCACTGCACCACCAGGGAAGCCCTATATGGTAGTTTTATATTTAGTTTTTTAAGGAAACGCCATACTGTTCTCCATAGTGGCTGTTATCAATTTACATTCCCACCAACATTGTAGGAGGGTTCCCTTTTCTCCACACCCTCAGGTGGTGGGGTCTGGGGAAGTTTAGATTAGATAAACTTTAGAGGTTTTTTTCTTTTATATTCCCTAGATTTTATAATCTGTGATTATAGGAGATAAAATATATCAACATTCCTCAGCCAAGGTAATGTTGGTGCTGCCACTGCTGATAAAATAGCAATTGGCACTTGCTGACCACTCACCATAAGCCAGGCACTGTGGTAAGAACTTGACAATGATCATTTGGCTAATCCTCACAACAAACCATGGGTAGGCATTACAAATGTCCTCATTCTGCCAACAGTAAGAGTGAATCACTGAAAGAATATATAACCTACTCCACATCTGGTACATCTAGAAGATTCCGCACATTGGAATCCCATGTGTGTTTGACTCCAGAGTCTGTATTTTGAACCATTTCATCATTTTAATCATTCTCATACAATTTTTATGAATTTTTATCATGTCCCTTATACTATTAGTTGCTTAATACTTTTCTTTAAGTTGATTGATTTTAAAAGAAAAATTCATATCATTATCATATTTGGAAAGCTTATGTCACTTGCCATAAAGAAAAGGTGATCAACTGCTTACTTTGAATTTCTTAAAAAGGGAGATTACCAAGTCACAGAGCTACTAAGCCTGTATTAGAGTCATCCTGAGACTTTCTCTTTGAAGTAAGTAAAAAGATTTTTTAAATTGATAGAGGAATTATTTTTCTATTATGTGATTCAGCATTGCTTAAAACCAACTAAATCTTGTAGTCGACCAGAGTAGGGGGTCCCAAACTTTGAGAAATACTGCACTGCCCCAGGGCCACAAGCTAAGTTTACTGTTATAAAATAACACACAGCAGCTATAGCAACACTAGCACTGCTTTGAGGAAGCAGAGACTAGAAGCATAAGCATCATTAAGTGTAGTGGAGTAACACAGGAGTATTCCCCTGGGTCCATTCACTGGCTGGTTTTATCACCTATAAAAATCAAAGAGGGTTAAAATAAATATTTTTAAGGTCCCTTCTTTATCACTTTAAAAAATTGGGGGAAACTTTATTAAACTTGCTACTTTTTGTGGCCATATGGAAGAAATTAGGAGAGACGTTTATTTACATGTTATATTCAGTTACTCCTGAAAGAATTTAGGGATAGTGGGAAATGATCATAGGAAAATGTTTTCAAGGACATTGAAACAGAGAAGTGAAAAGTGATATTTTGTTACCTGGCTTTGTTGAACATATCTTTGCCCTCGCTAGAAATCCTGGAGCATTTGATTGAGCTATATAGTCTGGGAAATTTCCTTCTCTGTGTGGATCTTGGGATCACCCTTGTGAAGGATAGGTCAGCTCACCAGAGCTAACAGCAAAGAAACCAATGCCCAGGCATAAAAACTGACCTCTTCAAAGTCATGGAGCAAATTGGAGTCGGAAAGGAGGAGAAAAGTTCCAGAATTCTCAAGTATCAGCAGGCCTTCCTACTCCTAGTATAATTTTGCGATTGTTACACAAAGCTTAGACCCTATACTTTCTAGATGTTGGGTTTTCCTATCTATTCAGTGAAGGCTTCTAGATGGGATAACCTTCAGAAGGTTTTTGGTCATATGCACTTACTAGTAAGAGTTTCATCTTTTTGCCATAATGGTGTCTTAAATGTCAGTGGGTCTGGGTGAAACTAAAGAGTTTGCATTTTTAACAAGCATCTCAGGTGATTTTGATGTAGGTAGATCATGGACCACGTTTTGAAAAACACTGGTTGAATCATTAACAGTACAGGCTTTGGAGATAAAAAAGTGTGGGATCTGTCCTTTCATCTGTCATTACTTATATATCTGGAGCAAATTGCTGAACCTCCTCTGATTTTCAGTTTCCACATCAGTAAAATGGTAGTGATAATAATAATAATAATTTTAGTAGTAGTAATAATACCTACTCAGGGGCTTTCTGATGATTAAATAAGATTGTATTTGTATTGTGTCTAAGTACTTAAAGCATGGGCTCATAGTTGTTATTATTTTTAAACTAAGATTTGAGTTCCACTTTTAAATTATTCTTTATAGAGAGTTGTCTGTCATATCTTTAGCAAATACATCTTATAGTTAGTTAGCTGTCAGCCTGCTGGCCTTGTTAGAGCTGCACTTGGGAAACTAGCCATGCTACCTATCTATATCTTTATGCAATTTCATTTTTCAAGTAGAATAAATACCTATAATACTTAGGGTCTATGTAACAAGGTCAACAATAAAGATCCTCCATTCTACTGCTACTAAGATGAAAGTATGCATGCTTATTTATTATATTTATTATTTCTCATCATATGTGTATATACTTGACCCAGTGTATTGGACCATCTTCCCATTCTACTTTGTATAGAATAGGAAGAAAAATGTTGCATTGTGATAACTTACATGTTTGTCACCATTCCCTCTACCCCCAGACCACACACACTGATGAATTTATGTTGGTATACTCACTGTCTAGAACTCTATCCAGCATACAGCACTTGCTCAGTGACTGAATGTTAAAGTAATGAACTTTGTGAATGAATGACAAAAAATAGCATGCTATTACTGTAATTCTTACATCCTTTACAAATGATTATTTTCTGTCATTCAAGTTAATAAACCATGGAAATGTATTTATTGTATTGTCACTCTAAAATGTCAGGTCTTCAATTTTAAAGGAATTTATGAAGCAAATGCTATCATCTAATCTTGGGACTGAAGCATTCCTTCAAGTGGGTCCTATTCCCACACTGGAGATAAGCCCATGTGTTGACCTCTAGTGACCAGTGTTGTTTTCTACTCAGCATGTGTTCCACGCTTCTCCTAACAGAAGGCTGATTTTGTTCTCTATTCATTTATGTGTTCTTTTCTACCTTAGCAGACACACCCTAGGCCTCATCATGACATGGAAATCCTCAGTCCCCAAGATGCAATACTAAAGTCCCTTTTCTGATCAGATCACCTTCTTTCTTTCCCACTAACTACCACTTTCTGCATCTCTGCTCAGTGGCCAAAAACCCATCATCCTCATTATGACTACCACTGCCAACTAGTGAGTGCCTACTCTGTGCCAGGTCCTGAGTTATAAGCACTATAGATATTATCAGCAATCCTTATGTTACCATCACCTTTTCACAGATGGAGCTAGATTAAGTGAAATGTGTAGGGTCCCATGGATATGAAGTGGCAGAGCCTGAATTCAGACTCAGTTTGTGTCTAACTTTAAAATTCTTACTCTTTCTACAGTGCCAAGTGGAGGAATAAGAAGATATGTTCATAAGCCAGGATGTTGTTAAAGTCTAAGAACTCACATAGATTCAACATATATTCCAATAGGTAAGTCATAGCTAAATTATGTGAACTTTGAAAAGCAGAGATGAGTAGGAAGATTTTTATTCTGAAGCTGGGAGGAGTCATTGGAAGACTTTTGAGGCTGGAAGTCACAAGGTAAGATTAATTTAAAAAATTTTTTCAATTAGGACAGTTTTTTAGAGCAGTTTTTAAATAGCAGCGAAATTGAGGGGATGATACAGATATTTCCCATATACCCCCTGCAACATCCAAATGCGTAGCCTCGCCGTTATCACCATCCCCTATGGGAGTGGCACATTTGTTACAACTGATGAATCTGCATTGGCACATCATAATCACCCAAAGTCCATAGTTTATATTATGTTTACTCTTTGTGTTATACATCTTATGATGTACCTATGGGTCTGGACAAATGTGTAATGACATGTATCCTTCATTATGGTATCATACAAAGTATTTTCACTGTCCTAAATATCCTCTTTGCTTGTCTTATTCATTCCAAACACCACCCCACACCCAACTCCTGGCAACCACTGAATTTTTTTTTTTTTTTACTATCTCTACAGTTTTGCCTTTTCAATAGTGTCATATATCAATAGTTAGGATCCTACAGTGTGTAGCCTTTCCAGATTGGCTTCTTTCATTTAGTAATATGCATTTAAGGTTTCTCTATATATCTTCATGGTTTGATAGCTCATTTCTATTTAGACTGATTAATATTCCTGTTTCTGGATGTACTACACTTTACTTATCCATTCACCTACTGAAGGACATCTTGGCTGCTTCCAAGTCTGGACAATTATGAGTAAAGCTGCTCTAAACATTGGAGGTTTTTGTGTGGACATACATTTTAAACTCCTTTGGGTAAATACCAAGGACAGTATTGTTGGACTGTATCGTAAAAGTATGGTTAGTATTGTTAAGAAACTGCCCAACTCTCTTCCAAGGTGGCTGTACCATTTTGCATTCCCACCAGTGATGAATGAGAATTCTTGTTGCTTCATATTCTCACCAGCAGTTGGTGTTTCCAGTGTTCTGGATTTGGCCATTCTGATAGGTGTGTAGTTTTAATTTGTTTTTTTATTCATTGTTTTTATTCACTGTTGTTTTAATTTGCATTTCCCTGATGAAATATGATGTGGTGCATTTAAAAAAATATGCTTATTTGTCATCTGTATATATTCTTTGGTAAGGTCTCTTTTAAGGTCTTCAGCCCATTTTTAAATCAGGTTTTCTTATTATTGTTTTAAGAGTTTTTTGTATATTTAGGTTAACAGTCCTTTATCAGATATCTTTTGCCAATATTTCACCCTGTCTGTGGCTTGTCTTCTCACTGTCTTGACATTGTCTTTTGCAGAGCAGAAGTTTTCAATTTTGGTTATCTACAGCTTATCAATTATTTCTTTCATGGATCATGCTTTTGGTGTTGTATCTAAAAAGTCATCACTGTACCCAAAGTCATCTAGGTTTTCTCCTGCATTATCCTCTAGGAGTTTTATAGTTTTGCATTTTACATTTTAAGGTAAACTTTCTGTTGAGTTAATCTTTGTGAAGGATGTAAAGTCTATGTCTGGATTTATTTATTTTTTGCTTGTGGATGTTCATTTGTTCCAGCATCATATATTTAAAAGACTGTCTTTGTTCCATTGTATGCCTTTGCTTCTTTGTCAAAGATCAGTTGACTATATTTATGTGGGTCTATTTCTGGGATCTCTGTTCTGTTCCATTGATCTTTTTGTCTTCTTTTGCCAATCCCACATTGTCTTGATTACTGTAGCTTTATAGTAAGTCTTAAAGTCAGGTAGCATCTCTCCTCCAACTTTGTTTTACTTCTTCACCACCATATTGACTATCCTGGGTCTTTTGCGTCTTCATACAAACTTTATAATCAGTTTGTCAGTATCTACAAAATAACTGGCTGGACTTTGATTGGGATTGCATTGAATCTGTAGATCAAGCTTGGAAAAACTGACATCTTGATAATATTGAGTCCTCCTATCCATGACTATGGAATATAACTTCATTTATTAAGTTGTTTAAAAATTTTCATTCATCATGGTTTTATAGTTTTCCTCATACAGATCTTGCACATATTTTGCTATATTTATACCTAAGTATTTCATTTTTATAGGTGCTGATCTAAATGATATTGTGTTTTTAATTTTTTATAACTTCTTTATTGGAGTATAATTACTTTACAATGTTGTGTTAGTTTCTGCTGTATAACAAAGTGAATCAGCTATATGTATACATACATATGCATATCCCCTCCCTCTTGCATCTCCCTCCCACCCTCTAGGTGGTCATCAGTCACTGAGCTGATCTCCCTGTGCTATGCGGCTGCTTCCCACTAGCTATCTATTTTACATTTGGTAGTGTATATATGTCCATGCCACTCTCTCACTTCGTCACAGCTTACCCTTCCCCCTCCCCATACCCTCAAGTCCATGCTCTAGTAGGTCTGTGTTTTATTCCCGTCCTACCCCTAGTCTCTTCATGACATTTTTTTTTTTCTTAGATTCCATATATATGTGTTAGCATACGGTATTTGTTTTCCTCTTTCTGACTTACTTCCCTCTGTATGACAGACTCTAGGTCCATCCACCTCACTACAAATAACTCAGTTTCATTTCTTTTTATGGCTGAGTAATATTCCATTGTATATATGTGCCACATCTTCTTTATCCATTCATCTGTTGATGGACACTTAGGTTGCTTCCATGTCCTGGCTATCGTAAATAGAGCTGCAATGAACATTGTGGTACATGACTCTTTTTGAATTATGGTTTTCTCAGGGTATATGCCCAGTAGTGAGATCACTGGGTCATATGGTAGTTCAATTTTTAGTTTTTTAAGGAACCTCCATACTGTTCTCCATAGTGTCTGTATCAATTTACATTCCCACCAACAGTGCAAGAGGGTTCCCTTTTCTCCGCACACTCTCCAGCATTTACTGTATACAGATTTTTTGATGATGGCCATTCTGACTGTTGTGAGGTGATAGCTCATTGTAGTTTTGATTTGCATTTCTCTTATGATTAGTAATGTTGAGCATCCTTTCATGTGTTTGTTGGCAATCTGTGTATCTTCTTTGGAGAAATGTCTATTTATATCTTCCTCCCAATTTTGGATTGGGTTATTTAGTTTTTTGATATTGAGCTGAATGAGTTGCTTGCATATTTTGGAGATTAATCCTTTGTCAGTTGCTTCATTTGCAAATATATTCTCCCATTCTGAGGGTTGTCTTTTCATTTTGTTTATGGTATCCTTTGCTGTGCAAAAGCTTTTAAGTTTCATTAGGTCCCATTTGTTTATTTTTCTTTTTATTTCCATTTCTCTAGGAGGTGGGTCAAAAAGGATCTTGCTGTGATGTATGTCATAGAGTGTTCTGCCTATGTTTTCCTCTAAGAGTTTTATAGTATCTGGCCTTACATTTAGGTCTTTAATCCATTTTGAGTTTATTTTTGTGTATGGTGTTAGGGAGGGTTCTAATTTCATGCTTTCACATGTAGCTGTCCAGTTTTCGCAGAACCAGTTATTGAAGAGTCTATCTTTTCTCCATTATATAGTCTTTCCTCCTTTATCAAAGATAAGGTGACCATACGTGTGTGGGTTTATCTCTGGGCTTTCTATCTTGTTCCATTGATCTATATTTCTGTTTTTGTGCCATTACCATACTTCTTGATTACTGTAGCTTTGTAGTATAGTCTGCAGTCTGGGCACCTGATTCCTCCAGTTCCGTTTTTCTTTCTCAAGATTGCTTTGGCTATTTGAGGTCTTTTGTGTTTCCATACAAATTGTGCAATTTTTTTTCTAGCTCTGTTAAAAATGCGATTGGTTGTTTGACAGGGATTGCATTGAATCTGTAGATTGCTTTGGATAGTATAGTCATTTTCACAATGTTGATTCTTCCAATCCAAGAACATGGTATATGTCTCCATCTGTTTGTATCATCTTTAATTTCTTTCATCAGTGTCTTATAATTTTCTGCATACAGGTCTTTTGTCTCCTTAGGTAGGTTTATTCCCAGGTATTTTATTCTTTTTGTTGCAGTGGTAAATGGGAGTGTTTCCTTAATTTCTCTTTTAGATTTTCATCATTAGTGTATAGGAATGCAGGAGATTTCTGTGCATTAATTTAGTATCCTGCCACTTTACCACATTCATTGATTAGCTCTAGTAGTTTTCTGGTAGCATCTTTAGGATTCTCTATTTATAGAATCATGTCATCTGCAAACAGTGACAGCTTTACTTCTTCTTTTCCGATTTGGATTCCTTTTATTTCTTTTTCTTCTCTGACTGCTGTGGCTAAAACTTCCAAAACTATGTTGGATAATAGTGGTGAGACTGGGCAACCTTGTCTTATTCCTTATCTTAGTGGAAATGGTTTCAGTTCTTCACCATTGAGAATGATGTTGGCTGTGGGTTTGTCATATATGGCCTTCATTATGTTGAGGCAAGTTCATTCTATGCCTGCTTTCCAGAGCGTTTTTTTTTTTATCATAAACAGTTGTTGAATTTTGTTGAAAGCTTTTTCTGCATTTATTGAGATAAGCATATTGTTTTTATCCTTCAATTTGTTAATATGGTGTATCACATTGATTGATTTGTGTATATTGAAGAATTCTTGCATCCCTGGGATAAATCCCACTTGATCATGGTGTATGATCCTTTTAATGTGCTGTTGGATTCTGTTTGCTAGTATTTTGTTGAGGATTTTTACATCTATGTTCATCAGTGATATTGGCCTGTCGTTTTCTTTCTTTGTGACATCTTTGTCTGGTTTTGGTATCAGGGTGATGGTGGCCTCATAGAATGAGTTTGGGAGTACTCCTCCCTCTGTTATATTTTGGAAGAGTTTGAGAAGGATAGGTGTTAGCTCTTCTCAAAGTGTTTGTTAGAATTCTCCTGTGAAGCCATCTGGTCCTGGGCTTTTGTTTGTTGGAAGATTTTTCATCACAGTTTCCATTTCAGTGCTTGTGATTGGTCTGTTTATAGTTTCTGTTTCTTCCTGGTTCAGTCTCGGCAGGTTGTGCATTTCTAAGAATTTGTCCATTTCTTCCAGGTTGTCCATTTTAGTGGCATATAGTTGCTTGTAGTTATCCCTCATGATCCTTGTATTTCTGCAGTGTCTGTTGTTACTTTTCCTTTTTCATTTCTAATTCTGTTGATCTGAGTCTTCTCCCTTTTTTTCTTGATGAGTCTGGCTAATAGTTTATCAATTTTATTTATCTTCTCAGAGAACCAGCTTTTAGTTTTATTGATCTTTGCTATCGTTTCCTTCATTTCTTTCATTTATTTGTTATCTGATCTTTATAACGTCTTTCCTTCCACTAACTTTGGGTTTTCTTTGTTCTTCTTTCTCTGATTTAGGTGTAAGGTTAGTTTGTTTATTTGAGATGTTTTTTGTTTCTTGAGGTAGGATTGTATTGCTATATACTTCCTTCTTAGAACTGCTTTTGCTGCATCCCATAAGTTTTGGGTCATCATCTTTTCATTGTCATTTGTTTCTAGGTATTTTTTGATTTCCTCTTTGACTTCTTCAGTGATCTCTTGACTATTAAGTAGTGTATTTTTTATCCTCCAGGTGTTTGTATTTTTTACAGATTTTTTTCCTGTAATTGAAATCTAGCCTCATGGCATTGTTGTCAGAAAAGATACTTGATACGATTTCAATTTTCTTAAATTTACCAAGGCTTGATATGTGACCCAAGATATGATCTATCCTGGAGAATGTTCCATGAGCACTTGAGAAGAAAGTGTATTCTGTTGTTTCTGATGGAATGTCCTATAAATATCAATTAAGTCCATCTTGTTTAATGTGTTTGAAAGCTTGTGTTTCCTTATTTATTTTCATTTTGGATGATCTGTCCATTGGTGAAAGTGGGGTGTTAACATCCCCTACTATTATTGTGTTACTGTTGATTTCCCCTTTTATGGCTGTTAGCATTTGCCTTAGGTATTGAGGTGCTCCTATGTTGGGTGCATAAATATTTACAATTGTTATATCTTCTTCTTGGATTGATCTCTTGATCATTATGTAGTGTCCTTCATTGTCTCTTGTAATAGTCTTTAATTTAAAGTCTATTTTGTCCGATATGAGAATTGCTACTCCAGCTTTATTTTGATTTCCATTTGCATGGAATATCATTTTCCATCCCCTCACTTTCAGTCTGTATGTGTCCCTAGGTCTGAAGTGGGTCTCTTGTAGACAACATATATACAGGTCTTATTTTTGTATCCATTCAGCCATTCTATGTCTTTTGGTTGGAGCATTTAATCCATTTACATTTAAGGTAGTTATCAATATGTACGTTCCTATTACCATTTTCTTAATTGTTTTGGTTTTGTTATTGTAGGTCTTTTTCTTCTCTTGTGTTTCCTGCCTAGAGAAGTTCCTTTAGCATTTGTTGTAAAGCTGGTTTGTTGGTGCTGAATTCTCTTAGCTTTTGCTTCTCTGTAAAATTTTTAATTTCTCTGTTGAATCTGAATGAGATCCTGGCTAGGCAGTGTAATCTTGGTTGTAGGTTTTTCCCTTTCATCACTTTAAATATATCCTGTCACTCCCTTCTGGCTTGCAGTTTCTGCTGAAAGATCAGCTGTTAACCTTATGTGAATTCCCTTCTATGTTTTATGTTGCTTTTCTCTCAACTGCTTTTAATATTTTTTCTTTGTATTTAATTTTTGATAGTTTGCTTCATATGTGTCTTGGTGTATTTCTCCTTGGATTTATCCTGTATGGGACTCTCTGCGCTTCCTGCACTTGACTGACTATTTCCTTTCCCGTATTAAGGAAGTTTTCAACTATAATCTCTTCAAATATTTTCTGAGCCCCTTCTTTTTCTCTTCTTCTTCTGGGACCCTTGGGACTCTTGTAATTCGAATGTTGGCTGATTTAATGTTGTCCTAGAAATCTCTGAGACCGTCCTCAATTCTTTTCATTCTTATTTCTTTATTCTGCTCTGTGGTAGTTATTTCTGCTATTTTATCTTCCAGGTCACTTATCTGTTCTTCTGTCTCAGTTATTCTGCTATTGATTCCGTCTAGAGAATTTTTAATATCATTTATTGTGTTGTTCATCACTGTCTGTTTGCTCTTTAGTTCTTCTAGGTCCTTGTTCAACATTTCTGGTAATATTCTCTATTATATTTCCAAGATTTTGGATCATCTTTACTATCATTACTCTGCATTCTTTTCCAGGTAGACTGCCTATTTCTTCTTCATTTGTTTGGTCTGGTGGATTTTTACCTTGTTCCTTCATCTGGTGCATATTTTTCTGTCTTCTAATTTTGCTTAACTTACTGTGTTTGATGTCTCCTTTTCTCAGGCTACAGGTTTGTAGTTCCCTTTGTTTTTGGTATCTGCCCCCAGTGGGTAAGTTGGTTCAGTGGGTTATGTAGGCTTTCTGCTTGAGGGGACTGGTGCTTGTGTTCTGGTGGATGAGACTGGATCTTTTTTTCTAGTGGGTAGGACAGCATCTGGTGGTGTGTTTTGGGGTGTCTGTGAACTTAGTATGATTTAAGGCAACCTCTCCTCTAATGGGTGTGGTTGCGTTCCTGTCTTGCTAGTTATTTGTCATGGGATGTCCAGCACTAGACCTTGCTGGTCCTTGAGTGGATCTGGGTCTTAGCATTGAGATGGAGATCTCTAGGGGAGCTCTCACCAACTGATATTACGTGGGGCCGGGAGGTGTCTGGTGGTCCAATGTCCTGAACTTGGCTCTCGCACCTGAGAGGCTCAGACCTGACACTCGGCCAGAGTACCAAGACCCTGTCAGCCACATGGCTGGTTTTGTTACGACCCTCTGGAGTCAGTCCCCAACAACAGTCCTCCTGCCCAGTGTCTCTCAGGACAATAGAACTAGACTGAGCTCAGTTCAGAAGCAAAGGAAAGCTTCATTCTTTGATTGAAGAATGGAGAGGCATGAGCTTATGCTTTAGAGCACGTGCTGCCCTGTGTTTTTAATTTTAAATTCAATTTTTCATTGCTAGAATATAGAAAAGTGATGGACTTTTGTATATTAACCTTGTATCTTGCAACCTTGCCATAATCGCTTATTAATTCCAGGAGTCTTTTTATGATTCTTCTGGATTTTCTACATAGATGATCATGTCATCTGTGCACAAAGATAGTTTTATGTTTTCCTTCCCAATACCTTAATTTTTATGGAACTAATAGTTACCATTTATTAAATACCTACTAAATCCTAAGAATTTTCAAATATTTTCTAATTAATCCTCACAATAATTCTATGAAATAGTTTAATCTCAACCAAGTCTCAGAAATTTTAAGTAATTTTCTGGTTTTCATGGCTGGTAATGGTGGATTTAGGTTCCATAACCTAATCTGTATTGTTCTTTACTTGTCGTGCTTCTCTGCTTGTAAAATGTTGTAGAAATGTAAATCAGACAAAACTGTGCAAGATTTGAGGTTATTGGAGGCAACAAATGTAATAATTAAGGTGAAAGTGGTTTATAGTGTCTGAGACCAATGTTAATGACAGAAAATGTTCTTCATGGACCAGGGAGTATTCATAATTGTAAACGGATTAAGTAATTTAAATTTTTAAATTTTGGGCGAACAAAAATGAAAAGTTTCCCTTATCAGCAGGCAGTCACTGTCTTTTGATACTTTATCATGTATTGTTGTTATGAAAATGTATAAAGTAGTGTCTCTGTTCTGTTAGATATACAGCTATGAATACAAAACCAAGTCATAATTTAATCCTTAAAATAACGTGTCAAATGGGTGATCAAGTCAATATATATATGCTAGAGGAGGTTAGAGGAGGGAGTGTTTCCTGAAGCGAGGTGGACAGGGAAGCCTCTTTGTAGCAGCTGGCACTCTCTTGCACTTCAATTTTAAGGTAGTGGGCGGACTCCATGATTGATGCTCTTCTTCCATAATGACATTACATCATAAAATTGGGAAGAAAATGAAGGATCAACTAATTCCACTTTCTCATTTCACCAATGTGGAAATTAGGGCTCAGAGAGGGCACAAATTTTTAGAATGTAGCTTTTTTGATGAAAAAGTCAGTACTCAATTCTAAATGTCTGTGGCTTTCAGATCTTTGTGCCTTAGCACATCTTTCCTTTTCTATAGGCAATTGTTTCCTTGGAAGATCTCAGAAAGAATGAACTCTCTTGTGTTTATGTCACTGTTTATATCTAGAAAATTTGATTTAGGAGTTGAGTTGTCTGCCTCAAATACTTTTTAGAAGAAGGTGGGGTGGAAATAAATTAGCAAGTAAGCATAAATAGACATGAGTAGTCCTGGATAAAATGACATTCTTTAAATCTAAGGAAATTCTATATGATGAATCATACTTCATTCATTTCACATTATAATTTGACCTTGAAGAGTTTGGTGGCTATTAAGGACAGTGTGATTTAATTCTTAAAAAGAATTGGTGGGTGAGATCTGGAATAGAAGCGGAAGAGAACAGTCATTTATTGAACACCTTTTATTTGCCAATTATTGGGCTAAATTTCATTTAACTTTAATCCTCACATTATTCTGTGAAATCAATGTCATTATTTCTCCTTCTCTACTAAAGAGGTACAGAAGTTCATATACCTGGTATGTGGAGCAGGTTGGCTCTAAAACATATGTCTTTTCCTCTGCAGTAGTTTACTTTATACAGTCTCCAAATTGGGTGGAATCTTAGGGTTCCTCATCTGTAAATGAGAATGTTATTACATTTTTCATTTATCTCCCACAAAGAACAAGTAAAACAGTCTTATTATCCAATGGGCTAAAGATATGAAAGTATTTTGAAAAATATTAAACTATTATTTTCAGTTAGAAGTGTGAGATCACAGCCTGCTGGCATTAAAAAAATTTTTTTTCTTGACGTATAGCTGATTAACAACATTGTATTAATTTCTGGTATACAGCAAAGTGATTCAGTTATACATGTATAAACATATTCTTTTCCATTACTGTTTATTACAGGGTATTGAATATAATAGTTCCCTGTGCTATATAGTAGGACCTTGTTGTTTATCTATTTTATACATAGTAGTTTGTATATGCTAATCCCCAACTCCTAATTTGTCCCTCTCTCACCCCCTTTCCCCTTTGGGAACCATAAGTTTGTTTTCTATGTCTGTGAGTCTGTTTCTGTTTTGTAACAGATGGTCACATACTAAAGGTTTGGTGACTTGTATCTTTTTTTTAGATTCCACATATAAGTGATACATATACTTGTCTTTCTCTGTCTTACTTCACTGAGTATGATAATCTCTAGGTCCATCCATGTTGCCGCAAATGGCATTATTTCATTCTTTTTTATGGCTGAGTAATATTCCGTTGTATATATGTACCACATCTTCTTTATCCATTCATCTGTCGATGGACACCTAGGTTGTCTCCATGTCTTGGCTATTGTAAACAGTGCTGCTATGAACACTGGAGTGCATGTGTCTTTTCGAATTATAGTTTTTTCCAGTTATATACACAGGAGTGGGATTGGTGGGTCATATGATAGCTCTATTTTTAGTTTTTTAAGGAACCTCCATACTGTTCTCCATAGTGGCTACACCAATTTACATTCTCAACTGCTGGCATTTTATGTCTGGAAGGCAGCACAATAGCATGGCCTCTGTGGTCACACATTTCTAGGTTTGAATCCAGTCTGTGCCACTGTCTAGTTCTGTGACTTAGGTTAAGATTCTTAGCCTCGCTTTCTAATTTTAAAATGGAGATAAAATATCACATCGGTCTATGGGTAACATTAAATCAGATGACAGGTGAAAAACATATTAGTTAGTTCTTTAGGCTCTGAGGAGAAGAGGTTTTACCCAAGCTACCTCTAGTAATGGGAATGAATTGTGAGGATAACATGTGGCAGTAAGAAAGAAGGATGATAGACAGAAAAGAAAGCAGTCCTGTCACATGCTACAACATACACAAATCTTGAGGAAATTATGCTAAGTGAGACAAGACAGACACACGGACAAATACTACAGTTCCACTTTTTAAAAATATTTATTTGTTTATTTAATTTATTTGGTTGCACCAGGTCTTAGTTGCAGCAGATGGGCTCCTTTGTTGTGGCTGCAGGGCTCCTTAGTTGCAGCAGGTGGGCTCCTTTAGTTGTGGCTCACAGGCTCCTTAGTTGTGGCATGCGAACTCTTAGTTGTGGCATGCATGTGGGATCTAGTTCCCTGACCAGGGATCAAACCCAGGCCCCCTGCATTGGGACTGCAGAGTCTTATCCACTGTGCCACCAGGGCAGCCCCTATATGATTCCACTTGTATGAGGTATTTACAGTAGTCAAACTCAGAAACAGAAAGTAGAATGATGTTTGCCAGGGGTAGGGAGAGGGGGAAATGGGGAATAGTTGTTCAATCATGTATGTTTTAGTCATGCAAGATGAAAAAAATCTTAAGAGATCTGCTGTACAACATTGTGCTTATAGTTAATACTGTACAGTACACTTAAGATTTTTTTAAGAGGGTAAATCTCAAGTTTTGTGGTTTCTACCCAATTTAAATACAAAAGAAGAAAGAAGGATCCTAGGGGAACTATCAAAAGGCTTTTGGAAGACCAAAAGTAGTTCAAATAAATGATCCGATTGGAAAACTGACAATGTACTTAAGGGACCTACAAAGCTGAGGTGCCAGAGTTTTATTTTTTAAGGTTTTAATATTACATTACAATCAGTGCATAGTCATAAAGGTAAAACTCAAGTGTGTGAACTACTGTAGACATGTTTTGGTGTTAAGTAATTTTACAATTTTTAAAAATTGGAGTATAATTGCTTTACAATGTTGTGTTAGCTTCTGCTGCACAACGAAGTGAATCAGCCATACACATACACACATCCTCTCCCTCTTGGGCCTCCCTCCCCGCCACCTTCCCACCCAACTAGGCCATCACAGAGCACCAAGCTGAGCTCCCTGTGCTATACAGCAGGTTCCTACTAGCTATCTATTTTACACATGGTAGTGTATTTACGTCAAACCTAATCTCCCAATTCATCCCACCCTCCCCTTCCCCTACCATCCACACAACTGTTCTCTACATCTGCCTTTCTATTCCTGCCCTGCAAATAGGTTCACCTGTACCATTTTTCTAGATTCCATATATATGCATTAACATACGATATTTGTTTTTCTCTTTCTGGCTTACTTCATTCTGTATGACAGTCTCTAGGTCTATCCACATCTCTACAAATGACCCAATTTCATTAATTTTTATGGCTAAGTAATATTCCATTATATATGTGTGGCACATCTTTATCCATTCATCTGTCGATGGACACTTAGGTTGCTTCCATGTCCTGGCTATTGTAAATAGTGCTGCAGTTAACATTGTGGTTGATGTGTCTTTTTTTTTTTTTTTTTTTTTTTTTTTGCGGTATGCGGGCCTCTCACTGTTGTGGCCTCTCCCGTTGCGGAGCACAGGCTCCGGATGCACAGGCTCCGGACGCACAGGCTCAGCGGCCATGGCTCACGGGCCCAGCCGCTCCGCGGCACGTGGGATCCTCCCAGACTGGGGCACGAACCCAAGTCCCCTGCATCGGCAGGCGGACTCTCAACCACTGCGCCACCAGGGAAGCCCCTGATGTGTCTTTTTGAATTATGGTTTTCTCAGGGTTTATGCCCAGTAGTGGGATTGCTAGGTCATATGGTAGTTCTATTTGTAGTTTTTAAAGGAACATCCATACTGTTCTCCATAGTGGCTGTATCAATTTACATTCCCACTGACAGTGCAGAAGGCTTCTCTTTTCTCCACACCCTCTTCACCATTTACTGTTTGTAGATTTTCTGATGATGGCCATTCTGACCTGTGTGAGGTGATGCCTCATTGTAGTTTTGATTTGTATTTCTCTAATAAGTAATTTTACAATTTTGAATTCCATATTTTGTAGAAAACTGTGTCAATATAATTGCAATACTTAGAACCCCTGCCTTCATCTCTGGGAACAATAGATTTTCTTGCCAACCCTTTTATTAGTTTTTCTGACTCCACTATTCTCCTATCCTGGCCTACTTTTTTGTGTCTTATTTCTTTTTCTGTTTGTTAGTATTTTGATTCTCTCCATATTGTACCACTCAAACTCTATCAGGGGAATTTAACTAAAATAGAGGATTATTTAGCTAAAATAATATCCATTGCCCGTCTTATGCAGAAGTCTTTAAGCAAAGTATTCTCAGCCTATGGATTGACTGCCCTTGGACTATATGTCCACCTTTGTCCAGTTAGTGGCCATGCCTTCCTATACTCAAAGAACAGTCTAGAGCTTCTTCTTCCTCAAATAAATCGGGTGGGGAATTTCCTCATCGACATGTCATGCATCTAGGAAGACAAAATTACTATTATTATTTCTATTTAAAATTAGAAGACATTTGGTCTATTCTCTATACGACATAAATGAGTAATAGTTGTTCTAGGAGAACATGTAGCTTGTCCAAGGCCAGATGACTTGTAACTAGGAACCAAGTTTGTAGTCTGTGTCTCTGGATTTCCAGTTCTACTGTCTCTCCTATGCCAGGTATTTTCAGTGTGGTAATCAGTATTGTTAAGGAAAATCATCAGGTGGCAACATTTTTCTTAGCAGCACTGATCTGTTGTTGCATTTGTCATAGTAACTGTTATCATGACTGAATGTTCATATAGACAGAGAGAGAGAGAGGGGTAAAGATAGATACAGATATATAGATATACAAGTATATTTTAAAACCACAAGCTTGCAGTATCCTTTTTAAACAAATTTGAACATTTTTCATTTTCCTTTTTTCAAAATATTATACATAAAGCTTGGCTCATTTCCAGTAAAATTGCCTATTCAATTTCATTTTAAAATGTCATTTGTGTTACCTTTGGCCAAGTTTCTGAGTAATATTTCCTTATTGATTATATGTAGGTGATAAGTTTCCACTTATTATATTCTCTAACTTATGAAGGTATATCAGAATACTCTTCAATTTGGCATGCCAAATTTTGTCCATATCAGCAAATATAAAGCAGAATAGGTAACCAAGATTTTCTTTAATAGAACATTAAAGCCCAGTATACAGACTTCCTATAAAATATTTGATGTTTAAAAAAAATCGTATAGAAAGAGCCATGAGAGATAAAGCAGAATGAGATCCAAGATCCAGATATTGTGCCCTTTACCTTTTGGTCCCAATATCCTTTTATAATTGTATCTATCAGTATTTTCAGTCACCTTTTGTTACAGTTGAGTTAAGCTCTGCAATATTACTTTTCCTCCAAAAAATATAGTTCTCCTGAGCCTCACCCATATATCTATGTGTTCAGACCATTCATCTCTCAAGGCTTTTTTTCAAATTTCATGTCTCCTATAATCTTTTTCTTAATATTTCAGCTGATAGTAAATTTTTTCATTCTAAATTCCCATGCCACTTTATCTTTTGGCAGTTATCACTTTTTATTTCAAAGTAAAGCTATACTGGGCATATGCCTTGTCTACTCTATTATATTACAAGACCCTTGAAGGCAAGAATTTTATCTGATTCATCTTCAGTAACTTCCACTGACTTTGAAATTGATGCTCAGTAATGACTCAGCGAGTCGATGACTTTGACTATGTGTGCTGCCGAAGCAAGCACAATGAATGAATAGTTTTGATAGAGCTAATGGAAAATGAGAAGTGGTCTTTAAAAATGAAGAAAAGGGGCAGCAAATCTGAATAATGTGTTCAATGAGGATAATACAGTGCTTCACAACATGAGGAATTTTCAACAGAAACAAGATTTAGGATACCTCCGAGCAATTGAGATGCAGGGGGAAAATAGGGTGAAAAGTCCACACTTCACATCGTTGTTATTTTCAAACTGTTTATACTTTTTTCTTCTTTCATTTTGATCAATAAAACAAGTACATACTTCTTTGCAGGTACCCCTCTCCAAGATTTTAAAACTTATGGTTTCTGCACTTGTAATAAAAGGGGAGACTGGGTGAGGCATATTAGTCCTCCCATCTCTGCTTGAAAACAAAACACTCTTATGTATTATGTATGTTGTGGTTATATTCAAGATCTTATTTTAACAAATTTTATTGTTTAAAAATTGAATTTCATGTTGCAAAGACAGAAATGTTGCAATCTCCAAAGAAAGAACAGAAGACACTTAGGAAATTTCTAAAGCAAGAAGAATGGAAGATAGGAAAGTATTCTCTGGAATGCAAATTTAAGGTAGATCATCAGTGAAGAGAATCAGAAATAGAAATAAACCTTTAGTATGTGACCAGCTGTGAACTCCTAGGTAGCTTGGTGAAGTTTCATCAAAGGTGAAAAGTCACTGAAAAAAGATCCTTGGAAGGAAAGGGTCGTGAAGTTAGATCTAAGAGAAGTTCAGTTCTGGAGATGCTAATGACAAAACAATGATTGGAAAACATGGAGGAAACAGAAAGAAGTCCAAAATAAAATGTCCAGTATTCTACACCTGTTTTTTTTTTTTTTTTTTTTTTGCATTAAACTTTCCTTTAACTTTTTATTTCTTTGGATGATATCTTTTATGACTGGAATTTTTAGTGTTGTTTTATCACCTTTATTTATTTTTTTTATTTTTTTTTAAACATCTTTATTGGAGTATAACTGTTTTACAATAGTGTGTTAGTTTTTCCTTTACAACAAAGTGAATCAGTCTACACCTGTTTTGAAAGTGGTTCTTTCTCTAGCAAAAACGGGTTATTGATGGATTCAACATTTGTTCATGTACTCTACACTCAGGCGAGGATTTGGTGTTTTTTTTTTTTTTTTTTTTGTGGTATGCGGGCCTCTCACTGTTGTGGCCTCTCCCATTGCAGAGCACAGGCTCCGCATGCACAGGCTCAGCAGCCATGGCTCACGGGTCCAGCCACTCCGTGGCATGTGGGATCTTCCTGGACCGGGGCACGAACCCCTGTCCCCTGCATTGGCAGGCGGACTCTCAACCACTGCACCACCAGGGAAGCCCCTAGGATTTGGTTTTTAAAATAAGAAATTTTCCAGTACTGTAAGACACTAAAAAGTAAGTATCACTTGGCTTTTCTATCAGTACCTTATACCCTCTGGGGGCATAGCAGAATCCCTTGTTCCAGAATCAGCTGTATAATCACCAAGATAATTAATGAAGCTTTGGAGCTAATTCTGGTTAATAATTCTACAGTAGAGTCTCTGAACGTCTCTGTTGGCATTTTAGACTGGCTAATTCCTTGTTGGGGTGGGGAGTGTTGTCCTGTGCATCACAGGATGTTTAACAGCATCCCTGGCCACTATCCACTAGGGGCCGTAGAACATCCCTAAATGTGACAACCAAAAATGTCTCCAGACATTGCTGAGTGCCCCCTGGGGGGCAAAATTGCATTTATTTAAAACAGATTAAAACTAATAAAAATGTAAACTAGCGGTCAAACCCCATTGCATAAAATACTATATATGAGTCTGAGTTTGTACCCTGGAATACAGGGTGATAAAAAAAGAATCAATCCCCAAATCAGGCATGAGTGAGTGACTGAAAAAGTTGTGGTATGGGAAAAACACATGGGGCTAGGAGTCAGGAGAAGTGAAATGAGTTCCAGCTGGGCCAGTCTCTAATTTTTTGTCCTTGAATCTATGGCTTCTCCTTGTCAGGACTTACTGATAAAATGAAGATATTTGAATATACTAGAATACACCACTGCTCATTCCTGTTCCAAGACTATGATAAGTTTGTGACTATTCATAAATATACATACACCTGGTTCTTTGGGTATTGAACTCTCAGAGACTGGACACTTACGAGAGCTAAGTGTGTTTTCTTGCCAGGGCCTGACTTGAAAGGTTTTCGGTCTTTCTTTTTTCCTTTTGCAACAGGATTCACCCCATGTCTACTCTCACTGTTTACTTCTACGAGAAATGGAAGGAAAAAAGTGTGCTCTGCCAAAGCCATTTATTTGGCCCTAAGATGATATTCACTTTTTCCACCTCTGGAGAAGAGGCCTGGGACTAGGCTGTTTGGATTATGCAAGCACCTTTTGCTGAGCTCAGAAACATAAGCCAAGTGAGCAAGGAATCAAGAGTGAACTTCCACGGGAATTGCAGAGCCCGTTTCTGTCCACTTGCCTGTCTTCCCAGAAAACCAACATAAGAGGATGTTCTGCATTTCTGCCCTAAGTAGGCTGCCATTTTCCCATTGCATCACAACTCTAAGATGAGAGATTATTCTGACTCCCAAGAGTTGTTTTCAGAGCACACAACTTAATTAGGCAACAAGACAACAGGGTGGAGTGATACTTTATTACTCTGGATGTCTCCACACCCACAACGGATTTGGCCTGGTTCCACTGCCAGACACCTTCACAGCAGTGGCATCTTATAATGCAACCACACCCAGATGATGACAAATTGTATTTTTTAAGGACTAACTTTAATTTAAAAATTGCATATAGTCATAAATCTAGGGGCAAAAAAAATGTGTTAGCTCTTCCCTCTCGTCTTCCCCATACCCCACATAATTGTTTGAAATTTTGAGATGTAATGAACTAGCCTTTTTTTTTTTTTTTTTTTTTTTGTGTGTGTGTGTGTGTGTGGTACGCAGGCCTCTCACCGCTGTGGCCTCTCCCGTTGCGGAGCACAGGCTCCGGACGCGCAGGCTCAGAGGCCATGGCTCACCAGCCCAGCTGCTCCGCGGCATGTGGCATCTTCCTGGACCGGGGCACGAACCCGCGTCCCCTGCATCGGCAGGCGGACTCTCAACCACTGCGCCACCAGAGAAGCCCTGAACTAGCCTTTTAAGTGAATATTCCTGATAAAATAGGAGTTGAGGCAGCTTCAGGCACATAATACCAATCTACACCAAGAACAGCAGCTAGCTTCTGCTTAGCAACTTATAGCTCATGAATCCTTCCACTAGTACTGTTTGTTTATATCTTTATTAGGGTTTGCTCTTCATAGTGTACATTCTATGGGTTTGGACAAATGTGTAAATGTATAATGACATGTTTCCACCATTATAGTATTATACAGAGTAGTTTCACTATCTTAAAAATCCTCGGTGAAGATATCTTTATTATATTGGTTGATACACTTCATCAGTACGGTGTAACTGGCCTACCTTCTTTTTGTCCCCTTTGTTCATTTCCCAATGTGCCTCACATCATTAGTAGTTTAGGAATGCAATCTGTCTCACTTCAGCTAAAAGTGAGGACTGGAATTAAAACACAGACTTCCTAATTCCACATCAAACACTATTTTGACTTCATTCATGAACTTGCAAATGAGCTAAAGGCATAGAAGGACTGGTAACGGTAAGAAAAGGCATTCCCTCCAGTCTCATCTCCTGCTGGGTAATAAGACATTTCCTCTCTTTTAAGGAGGGAAAATGTTTGAAAGTTTAAGAGCTTAGAATTAGCTATTTGATTTTCTGAACTATTTGAAAAGGTGTCACTTCTTGATGGCTCAGATGACCTGTCAGTCCATCCAGCCATGTG